>NC_134209.1:73087500-74337500 GCF_965140235.1 Caretta caretta
AAATCGTATACACTATGAGTGTTTTCAGAATTTTAAGTTATCCTAAATCATAAGGACCCCACAAACAGACCGTGATTACAACACAAAAATGAATCCCAAAAGGGGCACAGTAACATTCATTTAAATGCTAATGCAGCTCAAACCAATGTAATACTTCCCTATCCTTCACCTATGGATAAGATATCAGATGTTTGGTGAAAGAGCTTACGTTTCTCTGTGTTGTGAATACGAAAAGATACAAGATCTCTCATGCAGTACTACTAGTCCCCTATTTTATTTCTCACTGAAATAGATTTTGAAACATCATGTATGGTGTTAGCTGGAATTCTTTCCTTAATCTTCAATAAATGCTTTGTTTAACACTTAAGGATTGTAACTTCATCAGAAACTTTAAATCCCTTCTCTTGGTACAAGCTATGGGCCTGATTCTGAAAGCACATGCATACAGTACTTTTATTGCTGTCAGCCAGAGATATATATGCAGAGTGCTTGCAATATTGGGCCCTCTGCTAGTAACCTGCCCATCACTAAAGTTTAACTGTTTCTCAGCTGCATACGCTGAAGTAATCCATGGGTATTCTGTGCATTATGCCTCATCTGGAATGTGGGGATGCAGTCTGACTTTTAATATTCAATGCTAGAATGACCAAACTGAAATCTAATAATATTCATATGGTTCTTTAAACATTTTTAAAAGTAACATTGCGATACAGTATACAATGCAAAACTATTTATTGTACCTCTGGGCCGACTCTTCTAAAAACTGTAGCGTTTAAATCTTCCTTTGTCAAGCCTGAAATAATGTATATAATTAAAATAACGTAAAGTTTTATTTTCATGTTTTTATACTTACAACATGATTGGAATACATAATGTATTAGTATTTCAATTACAGATAATGTTGATTGGATAGTACACATCTTGGTTAAAAAGCAGTAATCATAGTTTAATATCCGTGTTAAGGTACATCAGTATATTGCTATATAAAGTCTGTTTGTGTGCATTTAAGTGAAAAAATAGTCAAGAATGATGACAGCTGTCTAAGGGTTTTCTATTCATTTTGTATGAAAACTGTTATGGAACAACCAAAATGTTTATGAACTTTTCTTGTGTAAATTTCAAAATGTCCTTTACTGTAGGTTTTTGTTTACCTTACTTCTTCTTTGTTAAATGGGTATCAGTACAAAGCTGGACATACACTTTCTAAGACTTCTGAAGACATTAACGTTCCCAGTTTTTCAAGTGTACCTATATGGAAAATGTTTCTGATTTTATTTTTAAATCTAACACATGATGGCTTTTCTGGAGTGCTGTACAAACGTCAATCATACATAAAACATGTTCTTAAAAAAAGGCAAAAGACCCTTAATTTGTTTGTTTAGTATTATTGAAATCTGATTTCTTACTCAAAAAATGTTTTAATAAACTGCCGCACAGAGCAGATCTATTTGTCCCTACAGAAGTGGTGTCCTTGAAGAATTCTGCAAGACAATGCAAACCTTTCATGCATGAAAGAAAGTATTTCACATAAGAGTAAATTTACTGTGGTTTGCATTACCTCTGAACAAAATCATTTAACTTTCTTGTCAATAATACACTTGTACTTTCTGTATATAGCCCTCTTAATGATGCCTGTAAGGCAGTGCTGTAAATTGGTGCAATCAAATATTTATTTGTGTCTGACTGTACCTAAAAACTGTCAAACATTTCCTGGATCAGTAATTTTGATTTCAACAGATGATTGATATATTATCAGCAGAGGAAATGACCCTTGGCAAGTATTTAAAGTAAATGTTAATGGTCCTGCTATTATAAATCAATTCTAGAGCTGTAAAAAACAGTTTATAATAGCAGTGAGTAAGTATTAAGTCAAGGTTGAAGAGATTTGTCAGATAAAAGTTACAAGGTATAGATCATAGTGTGGAACACGTCTTGACAGAGTGTTTGTCTTGTGGACCTTCTCCCGTCCTACTGATGGTTGCACAACACCCCCATGGCAATGATATAGAAAAATAATGTATTGCAAGCATTAGTATGTTTTTACCTGTCTTTTGATACAACTTATCACCTTACAACAGCACTAGCATTAGGTGACGGTCCACCACCATGAGACCACCAGCAAGCGCTCTCTGGATCAGTTGTGTCTATAGGCTACCCACTTCTATTTTCCACTATCGCAGTAGTCATTTTACGTTCTCTTTTTTTATCCAGGAAAGAAAGCCTAAAGCTTTTTTAGGAGAGGGAGAGAGAGGTCAGGCCCTAATTAACATAAAGTTTGATACTGTAGTGAGCACTCTGGCCACAATTTAGCAAAACATTTAAGCATGTGCTTAACTCTCAGCACTTGTGTAGTCTCATTGGAATCACTGTTTAATATATAACATCGAATATTACATCTAATGTATTTTATATGATATATGTAACATACCACAAATTCCTATGCAGTGGTGATATCCATGTGATGAATTGTGTTTATTATGCACCTTTGACTTCCTCTTTTGCACTCTGGCCACTAGTTCATTTCTGCTCAGGCCACTTCCAAGAGTCCAAACTTCTGAGCTGCTTCAGACAGCCCCATTTTTAAATACCACTGGATAGAAAACGGTTTCTCTTTTTCTCATAGAGAGTTACCCTTCATACAGAGCATAGGACAAGCAATACCTATAGCTACAGCTATTACCTTGGAACCTATGAGAACTAGAAACAAGCACTTTGTAACACAGGAAAGCAAACATTCCCCACTTGATTCTTAGTCCTGGAAGGTCCCAGTGCATCAGACCTTAAAACTGCCATATTGCATACCGCAAAGCTACTTCAGGTCATTATTAGAGGTTTCTAAAATGTATTAATGACAGCTGTATTCCTCCTCCAAGGCCTTGGCAGTTCAATTAATTGTTAATAAATAGGTCAGAGTGTGGAGCTTGCATTTGGCTTTATAGGTGTAGGGGTATGAAAATCATTTTAATAATTTTAAAAAAAATCTTTAAGATAGGATTTTTGTAAAAATATGGCAGAAACAAAATATATAATGGTACACTGCAGTCTGAAGGTGTCACTGACACTCACTGAGGGTGGCCTGTCTAGCTGCCTTGTAGCTTTGGCACTTGCGAGTAATGAGGCCTTCCCACACTTCACTAATCTTCATACCATTTTACACATCATCAGGTACAGTCTTTCTCTCCCTCTTGCACCCCTCTCATAATCCTTCCTCACACACTTATTTGAGTTATATACTTTCTATCTGGGTGTATGTTTAAAACGTATAATTAGTTGACGTAATGCTGAAATTAAAAAGAGAGAGACAGAATAATCTGGCAGTCATTTGCCTCATAGTATCTGGTTGTGGCATTAAAGTGACAGAATGAAAGATGATAGATTTGGGAAGGTTCTTGGGTCATCTAGATTCTAGGCCAGACTCTTAATTCAAGTAGCATCATCTTCTAGAACGATCTCATTAGGACTTTATCTGATCTGTTTTGAACATCTCTAATGAATAATGAGAGTGACTCAGCTACCTCTCTATACAGTTCATTTCAATGCCTAATTTACTTAATTGTTAAGAAAATATTTTTATTTATACTTAATGGAATGGTGTCCATATTTAGCTTTAGACTATTACTCCTCGTATTCCTCTAAACTACAGGAAAAAGACACTTCTCAGTCCTATTAATAACAATAAAACATTTGTACAGGTCACCCATTTCTGCACCTGCTATTCCATCAAAAATTCCCACTGATTAACATGGGAACCTCCCAAATATATCTTGGGGTAGAACTGGGTCACTGACTAAACTTGCACTCCCTTTATATTGTAGGTCAACATCATCTCTTTTTATGGGCCTGATCTAAAGCCCAATGCCTCCATGGGGGTCTTTCTATTGACCTCAGTAAATTTTGAATCCTTTTATTCTAGTTACATTTTCTAACATTTTCTGAATTTAGGCCACATGTCTGCAATGTGATATGCAACCGATATGCAACTGAATGCTCTTATGATCAAATAATAATAGTCATAATACAGCTATCACCATTAAAAGTTAGGATTAAAATTACCATGCAACAATATCTGGAGTACCAAATTTGGGTTCAGTCCTGCTCCAATTGACATCAAATGGCAAAACTCCCACTGACTTCACTGATACAGATTTAAGCTCTTATTGTTGCCTATTCTACGCATAGAGAAATAAGTGCAGTATCTCACATATGGTACACGTGGTAACGGTTAGCAAATGTTGACTTTTCAATACCGACCACTGTATAGTTCAAGCACCACAGCTGCTCTTTTTGAAGGTTATATTTTAAATATAAAAATAATAAAATACCTTTACATTACATTAAAACCCCCAAGATACAAACAAAAACCTAAAGGTGTGATCATAAAAATGTATCTCATAGAGAGGTCAAAGAGCAGAGAATAATTAAAACAGAAAACATCTCTGAAAATTGTGCTTTCCATCCTTTCTTATGTGGGGAGAGATGATCTGATGTAGATGTTCTGGATGAATTAGTTTCAAACTTCAGGGATCAAGAAGTAATATGAGTTGAGAGGCTACGTCTCCTATTGTAAACATCTTATGGCTTGGTCATCCACTCTGCTGCCACAAGCAAAGGTGATGCAAATCTAGGACAGGTGTGGAAATGCAAATTCCATGGCATGCTCCCTTCTTGTCCTCAAAGGGGGAGGAGTATCAAAAGGAGACAGTGAAGGAGCAGGTCTATAGGAAAGAAAAGAACTTGGAGAGCACTGTGTCTGAGATCAAAGGAGGAGAAAGTGTTCTATTATATCAAAGGTGGTAGATGTGTTGGATGAAAGAATGAGGATGAAAAAGATGTCTTGCAGCTTGGCCAGAAAGAGATCATAGAAGAATGCAGTCAGGGGAGGTGCTTTAATGGAGTGGAGGGTGCAGACATGACTGCAGGTGAACAATGAGAGAGTTAGTAGGGTGGAAGTTGAGGCAGTGGGTAGAGACAGCAGGTGTACTTTCCAGCACTGTAGAGATTATACTTAGAATTCAGTTATTTTCAAGAGTAAGAGTGCATTGCCCGTGTATTTTTGAAATAATGTTTGTGCTTTTTATTTTGATGGTAAATATGCCAAGAAAATGTGAAAATGAAATTTGTTTCCAAAGCCTAATTTTGTATCCATTGTACACAAGGATATTGGTTGCTTATCATAGGGTTGCTCATGAGGGACCTTCTGGCATTAACTTCATTGAAGAAAGTGGAGAACATTGTTTAAAGTAGATTTGAAGGACTTTGCATCCCAGAGTTTTCTATCCAACTTCCAAGTTTTATACTACACTAATCATCATGCTAGCTAAGTGACAAAAAGATGTATAAAAATAGGTCAAATTTTGGACCTGTCACTCTTGACAATTTTCTTTACAAATAAGATAATTTTAAATATTTTTCAATATTTTAGTGATTTATTTACTCATTTCAATTCAATTCACAGCTGTCAATATACATTTTGGGCTACTTTACTATCTTCAAATGGTGGGGGGGAAAGTCCACCAAATTTCATTTTTCTGTTTCTAAAACACTAGACTCTTGTCACATTGCCAAAATTACTAAACAATATAAAATACCTTTGAGTTTTACTTGAACTTTTTTTTGCACGTGTTGTTGATTTTTGAATTTGTTTGAAAACACACAACCAAGTAATTAATTTTGTTAAAGTATTAGAAAATAAATCTTTTTGGAATATATAAATCTATTTTTTTTTGCAATCTCCTATATATTTCTTATATTGGGCATTTATCATTCTCTTCACTCTACTTATTTAACCTCTTCATCAACTAACCAGCAGAATCTTTGCCTCACTAAAAGAATTTGGAAGCCACTTAATAAACACAGTAGGAAATGACAAGGAAATGTGAGGCTCTTTGGTAAAATCCTGGCCCCACTGAAGTGGCTGGCAAAACTTCCATTAACTCAGATAGTCCAGAATTTCACCCGAGATGTTTACTAAATAATAAGCTAAACAATCTTCCTCAAAAGGGACAATTCAAGCTAGGGCAATAATTGTTATTGCCAGATGCAAAAGATGGTTTCTTGGGCCTAATAATTCACCACTCATTTGGGTAAAGATTGCACCTTACTTTCCACTAGGAAAGTAACAACTCCGCCAACAATGGATCCAAATAACCTGCCAGTTTAACTAGATATAAGGGTCATCAATCCAATTCATACCACAAGGTCCTACAGAATCTCTGTGGGTGAAACTGGCCAAGATTCATACACCTGCTTTTAGCTGTGGTAAGGACTATTCTGCACCTCTTGCTGCCATGGTCTGGCACAAGTTAAGAGTTTAACTGATCGACATAGACAATAGTGAGGCAAACATATCTCTTTGTTCATTAATAGATTGTTGAAATCAAAATCTCCTATGTAAATTCATATATAAACAAAATTTCCTCACAATGCACATATGACAGTAGCATCACTCCCAAATAATTGCTAGTCACAGATTAATTCTGTGGTGTTAAATTTGTTCAGTTCCTTTCCAAAATGCAGAAAATAAAGCAGATGATGATCTTCTTTTCAGAAGTAGTGGGAGAAATCCTGGCCTCACTGAAGACAGTGGAAGAACACCCATTGACTTCAATTGGAATGATTTAACTTAAAAAATTTTATTCACCATGGTGGCTGTACTTAATTGATACACTTGTTTGCCTCAAAACTGACTGATCTCAAAAACACTTGTGATTCAGTTTTGTCCTTTATTGTTCTCCCCTCTTGTTCTAGAAGAACTGATGATGTGTGATTAATTTATTTTTCTATAATATTTCATTTTAAACTTTCCATAGGAGGAATCTTTCTAATTTGTACTTTTAAACATTGTATGAGCAAGATAATGCTGTTTGTGGAGAGAGCTCTATTCCTGAGATCTTTTGAGGACTGTCTTTTTTTTTTTTTTTTTTCATATGGTGATTTTCTATGTAAGCAGGGGGATTATGTTTTGCTAAATTATTTTTTGTAGTATTGGTATGGTATTTTATGCAGCGTATACACAAATAACATCATGTTATTTATCAATTTTTAAAAACTTACTTTTATCTCATTTACACCAATGTAAATCAGGAGTAATGACAAACAGTAAAGTTACATTAGTGTACAACTGATGTAAGTGAAGGAAGAATCTAGCCTACAATAATTTATTTTCTCATTTTTCTTTATAATAACTTATATTTAAACTATTTCTAATTAGAAATAATAAGATGACCAAAATAGGTGAATTAATGCAAAACTAGCATAATTGTGAATTCATATAGGTTTGGAGTGAATTATTATAAATGATGGCATCAATTACAGAATAACACTGGACCTTGAGTACTTGCTATGTATTGGAAACCATTAGGCGAGCCAATAGATTTTCAGGATACACATTACAATGAACATACTCTGAGCTACTGAAGTCTCTTAGTGGACTTATAGAACAGATTCTGTGTCATTTAACATTTGGGAGACTGGCTAAATTCCAGGAGTTAGCTATTGCAGTCTGTTTTGTAGAACTTTTATGGGTGAGGCATAGGGCACAACTGCAGGAGTTAAGTGTAGGTTTCCTTCAACACACCTGGTTGTGACTCATGCTTGCGGGCTGCTTGAATCAATGCAATTACAAATCTGGAAGTAGAAAAGCCTTGGTAGCTCTTATTTCAACTTTTCATCAAAAAAAGAGAGATTTTAGTTTTCAGCTGAAAACAAACAAAAACATGTATTTGAAATGCCATCAAAGTACTTTTTGTAGTTTGGCTGACTCACGCCCCTGTTTTCTATGGGCAAGGTTCTCCAACCAGCCAGTCTCCCCATGGTGTATCATGGGTGTGGTAGTCTGGCAAGGGATCCCACGCTATACAGGAGAATGAGGACCTTCGGCACCATGGCACCCTTTCTAAATTGAAATTTTTGCTTTTCAGCTACAAGTTTTTGGTTTTGGAATTTTTACAGTTCTTTTTGTTTGTTTTCATTGAAATTTTCTGTGTCTGGGCATGTGTGGGCCAAGGAGAGGGGACATTTTCCAACCAGCTCTAACCTACAGGTTTTATTGCATACTTTGTAATATTCTTATTTGTATGGTTGCCTTTGCATTGTTTCCGTGTGTGTGTGTGTGTGTTTCTTTCTTTCTTTATTGATGTGGGGGTCAGATTGGAGATGGAGAGGTCTGTGCTTGTTTTACTTTATGTAATGAATGTTTTCTGACTGTAGTAAGCCTATTACCTATATTTGGATGTGATTCTTCACTTGTTTTGCACAATTCTGTATCCATTGGTGGTGTTAAAAGGACATTGCTGACTAATTTATCAATTGACTAATTTTAAAAAAGTTCAGTGTCTGACAGAAGACCCTTATAATTGTCTGGAAATTTCTTTGAAAAATGCTTTTAAAAAGTGACTCCCTTTTTGCTGCTTATAAGTACCCTTTCAGCAAGGGAGAAACTGACTACAGGCTCTGATCCTGTCTTTGGATTTTGATTAATGAACCCCTGTACCAGAGCTCCACACAGGGACAAGGGTCTGCACATGTGGATTCATTCACAGAATCAAGGCCTGACTGACTGTGCAGAGAAGTAAATGTGTTTAAAATGTGCTGTTAAATTCACAAAATAATCAAACTTCAAAAATAGAAAAAAAATATTTTTTCTTTTTTCCCCCATTGAGTTTAGCAATCTCAGTTGTTACTTCTATAGTTGATATAAAATGTTCAGATGTGAATATGAAAATCACATTCCTAACACGGGTTCTCTAAGCAAACTCATTTGGTTGTCCAGTCTTCAGTTATTAACTGATCATGTGTTAGCCCGGTGCATAAAGCACTGTACTCACGTGTCCATCAGTTTGTGGAGCTTGACAATATATTGGTTTATTGTTACTCCAGGTACTTGAACACCGTTCTTAAAAAGATCGCATGATATGTATATATAACTTTTAGGCTTGAAGTGCATATAGTCTGTTGGTCCCCTTGGTACACAAACAGTACACAGAAATGCTGCTGAATCATGGGGAGTTCTGTTTCCATTACAGACAGTCATGCTGCAGTGAGTATTCCTTTTTTTCCTTTTGATCTAGTCCTGGTATAATTTCAGAATGCTCTCAAGAATGTCTATTTGTGACATCTACAAGCTCACCAGTTCAAGGTCTAAAATCTAGCTTGTTCTATATTGTTATTTTAATATATGCATTTTTGTTCATTTTATTGTTTTTGTGTTTGCAACATCTCACCTATTTTATTCCTAATTAAGAACTGAAAGAGAATTGGAGCATGGAAACTCCACATATGCATTCCTGAAACTTGGTGTGAAACTGCTATCAGGTGTGCATAGATTTGATTAGCAATTTACTGTTTGAATTCCTCTAAAGTCCCTAAAGCTCACACAGTGCAAGTCTCTCATGGTTTGCTATATCTCCCCCTGGTGCTTGGGAAGCTGTTTTGTAACAAACATGCCTAGTTAACCATTAATTAAAAATGAATAATGATGTCGTTCAGATATAATGTTTAATTTACACATCACCATCGGGAATGCATAGTATTTTACAGGCATTTTATAGATCCCTAAGCTGATGACTAAGCTAGATGTAACACAAGAGATGACAAACACATGGAAGGTATGCAAGGATGAAAATCATTACAAGGAAATATTGTGGGTTGTGAGCATTGTTGTGAACATATATTTTAGTTCCTCTGTTGTCATTTTACATTTTTTTCATTTTGTTTTTGTTTTGTTTTGTTCAGTAATTTTTCTTTATTAAGATGCTTAATCACAGAGTACACAGCTAGAAAACAACAATATATAACCACTGCTCCCATCCACTGATGTTAATTGTTTAAAATAATTAAAACTATTTATCCTATCATGGCACTACCCAACACAGAAACAACCATTTCTCCCAGAGGACTTTAGCACTAGTGACTTTACTCAGTGTAGAATTTCCGCTTATTGAACCTTTTCCCCAGCATGCTTTTTTGGGAGCGTGTGCTTTAAGTTTGGCAGAGACATGCAACTACAACCCTAAAATTGCAACTACCTGTAGCTTATGATATCAACCTCCCTTTTGTCTGATAAGAATCCATAACTCGGGTGCCCCTTAGTTTTCCTGTTCTCAGTCTTGAGGGGATAACATGTTTTCATCCTAATTAAGATCCCAAATCAGCATCGGAATCATATGGCCAGCCTTAAAAATAGATACATTTGAAATCATATGTGAAGATGAGGTCATTTATTAATAACCTGTCAAGATCTGAGTTCAGGATCCTGTTTCCTCAACAATACATGATGCACTCAGCTCTGCTTGAGCTGTTATGTCATGCATGACTACAAGGGAAATATAAAATTAGATTATTCCAGGTTAAAAAAGACCTTTTAAATTCACTTATAGAATATTTTGTGTGTGTTTGTGCTAGATCAGCCATGGCAAAGTGTCTGTTTCAAGTGCATTACGTTATAGTCAGGTCTGTGACTTCAGCGCTTTCTTGGAGACTGCATTAAATAAATCATTTAGTGAAATACACTAAATTAAATCTTTCTGGTGGTGTCACTTCACGAAACTCTTTGGGCCTGAATATCTGGTTTAATTATGATTCTCTTTAGCAGAAAACTGCCAGAAGATTAGAGACTGTTTTGCTGCCTGGTCTCTGCGTTGATACTACCTGTGCACAAACCATTTGTTTTTTTAAATTATATACACAACTTTTGGGGGTAAATGAGTTGAAATCATAAGAAAAGAGTTTACAAATTTGAACAATTATATTTTTGTGAACCCAAATAAACCTTGTATTTCACTAAGTTGATAAAACTTCATACTGTTCTCCTCCAAGTTCATCTACCCTTATTTCTAAGGGTTAAAAGTAATCTAAGGTAGTACTGCAAATGATGAGTAATTATTTCTGGTGTACAATTTTTAGAGCAATCCTGAAAGGGTTGACACTTTTGATTGAAGTTCCCTTAAAAGATGCTCACATTTGATGATGAAAAATATAGATCAGCTGTAATAAAACCACAAGTCTGCAAAGTAGGGATGGATGATTAATATTATTTTTTGTTCAGGGCTTCTAAGCTCTACTATGATACAGACACATCAGGACCCCTTTGTGCTGTAGCAAGAAACAAACCCTGCCTGCAAAAGCTTACGGTCTTATAGACAAGACCCAATATGGGAGTGAAACAAAGAACTAGTGTAAGCAGGGGAGGGAGGGAGGATTAGGACTAGCCCATTACTTGGAAACTGGTGATATTTGTATTCAGGACAGGGAATATTCGGAAGACATTTGAACACTGAGGCTCTCCTTTGTCCATCAATCTATCCTTCACTCCATGCTTCATGGGAAGGAATGGAAGAAGGAACCCACCCATTCCAATAATGGAAAAACTCCTTTCCACTGTCTCACTTTGAGAGATGGAAGAAAGGGAACCCAGGCCTACAAGGCATAGTGAGTAGAAGCAGAGCAGACAGGTAAGTGGCATCTGCATAGTGTTGTTGTGAACTATTTAAATATATTTCAGAAATTCACTGCTCAGAGATACCACTGTAACAGCATTGACTGACACTTTCCATTTCAACGTGAATCCAGCAACAGGATAGTCCTTTGCAGGATTTTATGCTGCATTTTCTCAGTTTTCCTAAGCTTCTCATTTCTGACTACCGGTGTTTTGTTCTTAGTAAAACTGTGCCCTGCCTTCAAAGTTCATATCCAGCAGAATCATAATGAAAATATGAATACAAGAGAAGGGGGAGAAAAAGGAGGTTTTTACTTGACCAAATCCACTGACATAAATGGGCACAATTCCAGTGGTTTAAGAATGAGTACAAGTTCCCCTTCCTTTATAGTGGCCTGAAGTTGGAATACCCTGGGTAGGGACTCACAATCTAAAAAATCCAAAGTACTCAGTGTAAACAGGAAAGGAAATATGCTCAAGAGGAATGATTTCACATTGAAAATTCTATGCCAATGCATGAGGTCTGGCACTTTTAGAGAAATGACATATCTGAGATCTCTGACCTGCTTCATTGGATTTGTGTTTGGATTTTATGCTGCATTTTCTCAGTTTTCCTAAGTTTCTCATTTCTGACTACCGGTGTTTTGTTCTTAGTAAAACTGTGCCCTGCCAAGAACATTAAGTTGGCAAAGAGCAGCTTGCATGTCTCGTTATGCTGTTGCCAAAGAAGATGTGATTTTGAAGGCCCCTTGTGGGGGGCCTGGAGGCTGTTACTGCCAATTTGCTCTAGTATTCAACATTGCAAGAATAAGCAGAATCAGGATTTCTCTTTTAAAAACTGCTTCAAGCTTCTCTATAAGTGTATTGAGTAGATTTTTAACAACAATTTGTACATATAAAGTGTGTCTCATTTGAGGATCTCTGTTTACCTTTTTAGGACCATGGCTGTGCTAGGTGCTATACTAAACAGATAGAATTCATAATGTGTGTTTGCCTTAAAAACAATTTGTAAAGTTGTGCTTTTTAAAAGCTGAGTGAATAATGCAATAGGGCTGAAATCCTACAGCACCTTAATATATAGACAGCATATACAAACTTCTCATGGATCTTCCTAAATGCATGAACAGAGATATATAAACTACATTCGTTCTCTAGAGGGATGAGGAGTTATTTTAGCCTCCTTATTCATTCTGTCCTGAGGACATTTTCAATGAACAACATAAAATTGTACTGAATGGTTGGCAAAATTATACCTAGCATGTGGTTTATTTAAGTCTGTGCTTCTAATTGAGGTCTGAACAGAATAGGAATAGGCCTCAAAATTCTTTTAACCTTTGAATGTTGGGAAATGAAAATCAGTTACAATTTATTTTCATGGAGGAATATGAATTAGATAAGAATATGAGCTGGACATGGAATTCTACCCTGAGTCCTGTATTGAGCCCAATAACTTCATTTATCTTTTAGAAAAACATCCGGTCTTGACCAAAAGCCTCCAAGTAATAAAGAATTTGCCAAATCTCTAGGTAATTGGTTCCAATGACTAATTATCTTCACCATTAAAAATTTGCATCTTAATTCCCATTTGAACATTGTTGACTTCAGCTTCCAGCCACTGGATTGTGTTATGCCTGTGTCTGTGAGATTAAAGACCCAGCTGTGATGGGTTCTCCCAGGGGCACCACTTGGAACTGGGATCCACTGAGCTCGCCTGACCCACCAGCCTGGATTCCCTTTTCACTGTGCTGCTGTAACAAGTTCTCAAACTCCTTTCCAGCACACCCACACTGGTAGGAATACACCCAGCTGCAATTTCACAGAGATGCTGAGATCAGCTCTGCATAGGAAAGCTCAGCTAAGGAGTTGCCCAGATACTCAAGTGGACACCCCCCTCTAGAGTGCAAACCCAAAATTACACTATCTTGAACTTTACAGCATAGCTCATGAAATTCGCTCCCTCCCTCCATGTGAAAAGTGATATGCAACAGCTTTTTGCTCCCCAGTTATGAATTCCACACACTGGGTTAAGACAAAATAGAACAAGTTTATTAACTACAAAAGGTAGATTTTATGTGATTATAGGGGATAGCAAACAGATCAAAGCAGATTACCTAGCAAATGAAGCAAACATGCAAGCTAAGCTTAATATACTAAAAGAAACTGGTATAACTAGCAAATTCTCACCCTAAATGTTGTTTTAGGCAGATTGCAGAGGTTCTTGAAGGCATGCAAGTCTTGCTTGCAGCTTAAATCTCCAGGTATTTCTTTCACAGACCAGACACCTTCTAGCCTGGGATCAGTCCTTTCTTCCCCAGTTCAATCTTAGGAGTTTATAGCAGCCATCATGGGCAGGGAGACAGTGAAGAACAAACCACGATTATATCACTCCCCTGCCTTAAATAGATTTTACATATGGCCAGAATCCTTTGTCTTCCAGTGTGATTCCCACCCCTGGCCAATGGAAAAATACTAGTTTTTAACATGGAATCCAGTATCAGGGGACATGATCACATGACCCTGCAGCCATAACTCAAAGTCTATTTGCAGCATCCACAGGAAGGCTTTCCAGGAATGTGGGTGATTAGCATCTTCAAAGACCTATTGTTCTACCTAATGGCCCATTGACTTGTTCCCAGCTAGCCCTCTGGACTGATTGTATTCTGTCTAGTGGGCATTCCCCATGTATAAACACAATTTATAGTACACATACATAGTCAATATTTCTAACTTCAGATACAGAAATGATACATGCATAGAAATAGGATAATCATATTCAGTAAATCATAACCCTTCCAATGATCTCTTACATGACCCATGTCACATAAAATACTTAGTTATTCCATAATTACATTATAACAATATCTCTATGAAGAATATGGGGGCATAGTGTCACACCAGCTACTATCAGATTTCTTTTCCCTGTGTAGGTATTTTTAGGTTATGTTTAAATGGCCTCTTAGCCTTCTCTAAGATAACCTAAACAAACTGAGCTTCTTTATTCTTTCACTAACATTGTTTTCTAGACCACAAATGATTTTTGTAGCTCTTATCAACCATCTCCAGTTTTTCAGCATTCTTTTTAAAAGGTGGACATTAGAACTGGACAGAGGTACTATCCACCTCCTTGTCCATATTCCCCAGTTAATATATTAAATTATTGTGTTAGCTCTTTTTTGCCACCTCATCTCAGTGGGGTTCATGTTCAGTTGGTTATTTACAATAACCTTACAGATCTTAGAATATCCATGGGAGGGATGACCTTCCCCTCTGCTGACTGTGGGGAGGCAAGTCTAACCTGAATGATTTGGAGAGAGATCTGCAACCTTAAGGCAACAGATTTTGCTACCTAACTTTGGTCCTCTGGTGGCTTCTTGTTCTTGAGGGCATGATTTCAAAGAGCACTGGATACAGAAAACATGGAGAGTCCCTGCTGACTGTTTCTTGGAGCGTTAATGTTTGCCACCTCATTACCTCCCTAGAATTGAGATGTTATAATAACCTTCATTTGTAACAGCAGCCCTGTTGGAAAAGGGAGTTACAATCCCAAAAAATAAGTCACAGGGCCCCATCCAATTAACAAAAGGGGATATGAAACAGAAACCTTTTAAAATATCTTATTTTGGTGAGAAGAACAGTTTTGACTCTGCCCTTATTGAAAATCCTAATCCAAATCAGACTGTAAAAATTCTTGTAACATAAAATGCATCTTTCAAAAATTTGGATACTGTCTAGAGAAGGGACATTTAAAGTTCTCTGTAATATTTATTTATTCCCATTCTGAATGGTTAGTATTTTTACATCAATTTAGCACACATGTAAATTATCGCACAAGGTGCAAGTCTGCTTCTAGTGCTCTGTATTTGTGTCAGACTAGCAAGGGCTAGGAATCTTTGTCAGTTTTAATATAAACCAACTCAAATCTACTAATTAGCCAAGTGAGGGTCTGTTTATTACAGCTCTAATTCATGTACTATAATTAGTTTGAATCTATAATATTGATTTAGTAGTAATTACAGCTGTGTGAATGTTAAGATTATGTTTCAGAAACCTGTCTAGATTTTGGTTCCAGATAATGAAGCTTTCATTTAACTGCTGTTTAGAAAAGGCTTTGAAATATAGTAAAATACATATTATAGATAATGGAAAAGCATAAGCCAACCTCCCCCAACATTTTATGCTACCTGTTATAAATGAAATATGTTAGAAATAGCCTAATAATGAATGGACAATCACCATTTATATTCAGCTATCTAGTTAGTGATATAATAGACCTCATTGAATATACTCTCCCCAGGAGGTACGTGTATAACTCTCCTGTTAGCGTTAAAGTATTAGTTAACTACATGCACATTGAGAGAGGAAGACAACCCATGAGTTCAACATTGCAAATTAGCTTCAATATTTTGTGGATATTGTAATGTAATTTTGAGAAATTTTCAATTCAGTGTGCACACATAATGTACAGTCATTATACTACGAGTCAAAATTGTAGCACTGAAGAGTAATATTACTCTGGTAATGATAGAGCTTTCAACAAATTGTTTAGTCTGTTTTTAATCAAATTGTGTTGGTGGTAAACTTGATTTCAAATATCTACAGGCAAAAACAGAGAATACCCATTCAGATAACTCCCTTCCCAGAACAGTCGCCTAGTTTGCAATTAGCATGGCAATCAAGTCACCAGTTTTATATTAACTGAAATAGTAAATCAGAATGAAAAGCAAATTAGGAATGTGAATACTTGCAGCAATAATCATGGCAAATAGTTCACAAGCAAACACAGACTGAAAGATGTCCATATAAACTAGTGGTGACCAACCTGTAGCCTCAAACTGTGCCTTTCAGAGCAACTGGGCTAAAAAGAAAATACACATTTGATTATGCATTTAAAATACATCAGCTGAGCCCCACCTTATGAGTTTCAACCTCACATCTGAACCATCCCCATCCCTATGGAGAGGCAGTAGGGGGCCTTGATTCCCACTTATCCCCATGTAGCTGCAGGAGCATTGTAGTGTAAACCAGGAGCCCTTCGACTAGATGCTGTCCCCTGCAGCAGTTGCTCAGCAGGTCCACTACGGACTGCCCGCTGCATTGCAGGGGAAAGAGAAGAACGCTTTGGATCCTCCATTGCCTGTTTCTCTTCCAAGCGAGGGTGAACCCTGGGGAGGAGCAGAACAGAAGTTTGTCTGGCTCTGCCTGACCCTGAGGAAACATCTGTGAAAGGATGACTCCCTCTGTCCCAAATATCCAACCAGTGCAGCCCAGGAGAAGGGTAAAAGAGGAGAAGCTGAGACGAAACACCTATTTATGAATTATGATCCACCGATTTATATAAATATGTTATGTTTTCTGTATTATTCATTATCCTATTTCTTAGGCAATCTAACATCTCATTTACTTTTTTGATTGCAGCTGCACATTGAACAGAGTATTCACTGTGCTGTTTACAATGGCATCAGATTCCTTTCTTGAGTTGATACAGGTAATTTAGAACTGTGTAAGGTTTAGAAAAACTTTAAAATTTTCCCTCCAATGTGCAGGCCATACTTTTCATTTATTGATATTGAATTTCATATGCCATACAATTACCCATTTACCTAGCTTGATCATTTTTTTCTGAGGTCCCTCAGTGACTTCTCGGGTGCTGACTAACCTAAATAATTGTGTGTCATCTGCAAATTTTCCTGCCTCTCTACTCAGGACAATATTTTGTCTCTTGCCCAGGACTTCTTTAGTAGCCAACAGACTCAAAACTTTTATTTTTATAAAAAGGTTTCTATCTAGCCAACCTGGTTGCAAAGAAAAATATGAAAACGTGCGTCAAGTGTAAGTGATGCAGTGGTATCTACTTGAGTCTGCAGACAGCCTGAAACGATTACTTTGAAAGAGGTGAATTGCCCCCTGCATCTTAATAAAGTGTTCACTCCAAGATGCACTGCACTGGAAGTCCCCACCAAAATCCCCCCAATGGAGGACTCTGTGTGTGGCAGGAAAAGCGTGTAGTGGGGCTGACCCACACGCGGAGATGTACCCCAGTTGCTGTTCCTGTAGTGAAGAAATGCCACTGCAGGTGAAGGGTGGGTCCTAGGTTGCACAGGTGGGACAATGCTTATATAAGTTATTGGTTGAATCATGCTGAATAACAAACAAATTCATAAAAATTGTAGGTCCACTCTGGAGATGCTAAATGGGCCTACAGCTGGCAAGCTGGAACCTGGAGCTTTCCAGCAATTCCAAGCCCTGCTGAAGGACATGTCCAGGGAAAAGGGGTACGGCTTGGGGGAGATAAGTAAAGAGAGGCTCTTACATTGTGTTAGCTGTGCAAGGGCCTGGCCAGTGCAAACTAACCTCAAGATCTAGGGGCTGCAAAGCCACTTTTGCCACTTTACCCAGAATTGCACCAAATGCAGCTCTGTTCACCTAAAGGTTGTGTGAATAGCAGTATGCTCTAACGTGCTGCACTGTATCTCCCTCAGGTGGACACTGTGGGCATGAGCTGAAAGGTCCCAAAGAGCCCAAACTGCAGGACAGTATAGTCATGCCGTAAGAGTGTCAAATTTACAGTATCAGTGTAATCAGACTTGGATTAGAACAGTCTGGGGCCTTTAGCACACCCCTATCTGGCACCAAGGACACCACCTTCATTCTGGAACTATGCCTGCTTGGGGTGTGGAAGGTAGGGGCCAACAAGCTGATCCATCTGCTGAGTCGATGAAGGACCTACAACTTCTCTTGGTGTAAGTTGGGGGCCCCCTGTTCCCTGGCCCACAGCTTCCTGTCATGAGGTAGGCTAGGATCTGTCTCGGGGAAGGAATTTCTCCACACATTCCCCTCCCAGGGGTGGGAGCTAAACCTGCAGGCAGTCTACTCCATGTGTACTTCTCTGGCTAGCTGTAGTGACATGACTGACACCAACATGTGACCTCCAAATCTGGGAGTGATGTGTACAAAGCTATAGTGCACAATGGTCAATCTAGCCCTGTGTGGAATTTTCTATATACAAAGACAACAGATAACAGGGCCAGGATCATTTGTTCTGGCTGCTTTGCACTGCTTCAGATTGTAAAATAGCTTTACATGCAATTTAACTAGTTATATTGGGTTTACACCTGCTTTGAATCAGTGGCATGCAAAATGTCAGAGCATATCAGTAAATCTGACTTGATTTTACTCTGTTAAAAAAAATCCTCTAAAACAAAATTGAAGGATTTTCAAAGATTCTGTCAAAATACTTTCAAAGCTGGAGTGGGGGAAAACAAAGGGTTCTCTCTGTCTGTATGTGTCTTTTGCCGGGACCAGAGCAGGAATGCAGGTCAGAACTCCTGTAAAGGGTTAATAAGTAATCTCGTTAGATGTGCATTAGATTCTGTTTTGTTTAAATGGCTGATAAATTAAGTTGTGCTGAATGGAATGTATATTCCTGTTTTTGTGTCTTTTTGTAACTTAAGGTTTTGCCTAGAGGGATTCTCTATGTTTTGAATCTGATTACTCTGTAAGGTATTTACCATCCTGATTTTACAGAGGTGATTCTTTTACTTTTTCTTCAATTAAAATTCTTCTTTTAAGAACCTGATTGATTTTTCATTGTTCTTAAGATCCAAGGGTTTGGGTCGGTGTTCACCTATGCAAATTGGTGAGGATTTTTATCAAGCCTTCCCCAGGAAAGAGTGTGTAGGGCTTGGGGGGATTTGTGGGGGAAAGATGTTTCCAATTGGGCTCTTTCCCGGTTATATTTTGTTAGACGCTTGGTGGCAGCTATAAAGTCCAGGGACAAAGGGAAAAATAGTTTGTACCTTGGGGAAGTTTTAACCTAAGCTGGTAAAAATAAGCTTAGGGGGTTTTTCATGCAGGTCCGCACATCTGTACCCTAGAGTTCAGAGTGGGGAAGGAACCTTGACAACTTCCATAGCAAATATGCTCATTTGATAAGAAAAAACATGAGACCAATTCTGCTATCTCAACCTCATATTCAAGCTCATATTCAAGCTCAAAGCTTCCTTTAAACATATCTTCATAATAGCAAATCAGGCCCTCATTGACACCTATGCAACCCCAGTGGTTCCAATTAGTCTATTTGCAGCACCTGTGCTACCTCTAGTCCTTTCATGTGGGAGTCGCACAGTAATTTAGTAAACAAGATGTAAGAGAAAGACAAAACCTAGTTCACTCTGACTTAGTTACAGGGCTAAAAGGGCTGAAAAGCAGCAAAAGCTTGTATTAGTTGCTAAAGTCAGCAGCTATT
Organism: Caretta caretta; assembly: GCF_965140235.1. Taxonomy (NCBI): domain Eukaryota; kingdom Metazoa; phylum Chordata; order Testudines; family Cheloniidae; genus Caretta; species Caretta caretta. Next base: position 73,107,180 of record NC_134209.1, read on the forward strand.
TCTCTGAATAAACAGAGAGGGACAAATCCTCCTGTCTGGTCATGCTGTTTGGTGCAAGATGAGGGGAAGAAAGAAAATGTTAGTTTTAAGTCACCTTTGCCTCCCACAGATCCTGTGGCTGACCTGCACCAGTCTGAGCCCCTGAGAGCTGCTGTAACTTACACCAGCTGCCCATGGCAACCAAAGTTCACTAGCGTGTAGGAATGTCTTGTCTATGCTGCCTTTTCCAATACACAGCCCCTGCACTTGGTTCAGGACTGTACTGGCCCATGTAGAAACTGCCACCATATGTATAGTCTACATGAAGAAGCCTTTGACCTTAAAGAGCTGGTTAAATCACAGCAGTACAAAGCAGCCAGTTCAGGTCCAGGATCAAGGAGTACAGTATGTATGTTTGAGAAAGAAGGGTCCATTGTTACATATTCACATTTCAGACTACAACTGCACTTAATATGTCTGAAAAAGATACAAGGAAGTGATTTCATTCATTCTCAGAGTAATAAGTATTTTGAATTAAATAATGAACAAGTTCGAATGATAGAAGATTCAGGAAGAACTTATAGCAGCTTCCTAAGGAACATATTTTATTCAGAAAAATAACCTTAATGAATATTTATTAAAACTATTTTTATAATAGGGGCTTCTGGTAAATCATCATTTCAACATAAATATCAATAGTGAACTACAACAATTGTTGTCTATCACACCAAGTATAAAAAATATATGCAATCAAATTTAGAGAAGTTTTAAAAGTATTGTTCTAAAATCTAATAACAACAAAGCTCAGAAATCAATATTGAAAGAAACATTACACAAAAGACAGTGTAAAGCAGACATTGATAAATGCTGAGGAAGAGAAGTTTGGAACAAGGATATTACCTATTTGGTAACAAAAGAAGAACAAAGAAAACCAGGGAAACAAACTAGTTAACAGAGAAAAGCAAACAAAGAACACCAGGTGATGCTTTGCATCCAAGGGAAGATGAGGGGAAAAAAGAAGGTGTTTGAGTGATTACATTTGCTTTCTTTGCTTAGAAACCCACTACTCTTGTAGCCATGTAATCAAGATGGTCATTTGAATTATCTCTGGCTATAATATGAGTCATGCTGTAATGTTGGAGAAAGATCGCCTCCCAGAAATAACCCCATCTTCTGCAGGAAGTGTTCTAAAGATGCAAAGTCAATGGCAAACTTTGTTTCCTTCATCTCTTCAGAAGGAAGTAAGAACTGAAATGCCAATGGTATCCATCACAAAAGTGCCTGTGTGCAAATGAGTAGCCCAAAGTGCTTGGAAAATTAACTTGAGCAGTTTTAGGCCTATATATTTAAAGAATTTTGTAGGATCTTAGCAGAATTACTCTCATTAACTTGATGATTTAAAAATAAAATCAAAAAACCACCATATTTTAATGTAAATCAGATTTTTATTTACACTGAATACAGTTTTTTTTAAATAAAAATTTACAATTAAATTGAAATTATATTAAGGCCTAACTTTACTATAATCTATTAAAATCATTTAAATTAAACTTAAAAAGTATTGAAACAGTATGTTTACTGCTGAAGTTTCAAAGAAATTCAAACTACTGAACTGATGGAAGTCAATGGTTAAACTCCAGGAACCACAGTTTGCTAAAGGCCTAAACTAGCTTTTGACCGCAGTACCCTCTTGCATGGTGGAGAAAAAATATTTTCTTGTTTATCTCTGCCAATAAAAACTAGATGTAACAGGATGAGATCTACTAGTTCTAAAAACTAAAGACCAGAAACAATCAGTTCAATTAATTAACTACAGATAATGCTTCCTTCTTTTTAAATAAATCAGTTAGTTTTAATAAACTTACCTTTTTTCTTATGTATCCAGCATAGGCATCGACACAGAAAAAAATTAGTGGGTGTTTGGCATCCATGGGCATCCAACTCGAATACTGTGTGCAGATGTCATTGCCCCATCTCAAAAAAGATATATTGAAATTGGAAAAGGTTCAGAAAAGGGCAACAAAAATGACTAGGGGTATGGAATGGCTTCCATATGAGGAAAGATTAATAAGCCTGGGACTTTTCAGCTTGGAAAAGAGACAACTAAGGGGGGATATGATAGAGGTTTATAAAACCATGACTGGTGTGGAGAAAGTAAATAAGGAAGTGTTGTTTACTCCTTCTCATAACACAAGAACTATGGGTCACCAAATGAAATTAATAGGCGGCAGGATTAAAAGAAACAAAAGGAAGTATTTCTTCACACAGCACACGGTCAGCCTGCGGAACTCTTTGCCAGAGGATGCTGTGAAGGCCAAGACTATAACGGGGTTCAAAAAAGAACTAGATAAATTCATGGAGGATAGGTCCATCAATGGCTATTAGCCAGGATGTGCAGGGATGGTGTCCCTAGCCTCTGTTTGCCAGAAGCTGGGAATGGGCAACAGGGGATGGATCACTTGATGATTACCTGTTCTGTCATTCCCTCTGGGGCACCTGGCATTGGCCACTGTCAGAAAGACAGGATACTGGGCTAGATGAACCTTTGGTCTGATGCAGTATCGCTGTTCTTATGTTTTAATGGCTACCACCCAATGAGAATCAATCTTTGTTTAGGAAAATAACTAAAAAGTACAAATGCAAAACAAGATTAAATTGGATAATTTAAATAAAGGTTTCTGTTTACTGATTTAAATCATGATTAAAATCAGTAATTTAAATTGGTTAAGTTTCTTTAATTGTCAGTAAATCCAGTTCTTTTATTCAAGGTTTTTTTTCTTTATGAGCTTCAGATCCAAATTGCATTAATTCACTTTTTCGCTATAAAAATCCTTTAGCCATTTGGTAGATCAAACCCCTAACGGACATAGAAGCTGCCATGTTAGGTCAGGCCATGGTCCATCTTGCCCAGTATCCTGACTCTGGCAATGGCCCATTCCATAGCTTCAGGGGCAATGTATAGAACAGGGCAGTTATGGGAGGGATCCACCTCACTCTTCCACTCCTGTCTTCTGGTAGTCAAAGGTTTAGGGTTGCCCCATGCATGAGCTTGCATCCCTTAGCTAATAGACATTTATGGGCCTATCCTCCCTGAACTTAGTCAGTCGTTTTTTTGAACTGGGTTCAAAATTGCAATGATTTTCACAAGTTAGTTGTGCATAGCATGAAAAGTACTTCCTCTTGTTTGTATTAAACCTACTGCCTATTAATATCATTGGGTAACCCCTGGTTTTTGTATTGTGTGAAAGTATAAATAACACTTCTCTATTCACTTTTTCCACACCATTCATGCTTTTATCAATCTCTGTCATTTTCCCCTGTAGTTGTCTTTTTCTAGGATGAACAGCCCTAATCTTTTTAGTATCTTCTCATATGAAAGCCATTCTATACCTTTGGGTACTTTTGTTGCCCTTCTCTGAACCTTTTCCAGTTCCACTATGTCCTTTTTGAGATGGGATGACCAGAACCAGTATTCAAGGTGTTGGCGCACCATCAATTTATGTAGTGGCATTATGATATTTTCTGTCTTATTTCCTATCCCTTTCCTAATAGTTCATAACATACTATTAGCCTTTTTTGACCACTGCTGTGCATTGAGCTGAAGTTTTCAGCAGACTAACCACAGTAATTCCAGGATCTCTTTCTTGAGTGGTAACAGCTAAATTAGAAACCATTTAGAATGCATAAGTATGTTAATAAATTCTCCTGAAGGTGACTTAAGTCACTTAAGATATTAAATACATTCCCAGATTAGTGTTGCCAGCTACATTTTCCTTTCTATAGGCACAGCCCTGCTCTAAGTAATTATTAAGACAAACTGGAAAGGCCCCAACTCTAACATTCCCAGCTACTGTAGTTGTTTTTCTTATTATGTTTTCAGCAATGAGGCTCCTCTCTTGCATTATGTTGTGGACACTATTCTCATTCTAGCACTATGTAACTCCCTGAACGGTTGGCCTAATTTTGCCTGCACTTAAATGGGGGCAAATACCATTTAAGTAAGTGGGAGCTGAGCTTGTGTAAGCAAGGATGAAGGTTACGACTTAATGTCTTCACCCCTGTCATATCAAGGATTTATACACAATGAAATTATTTTCTTTTTTCATTTCTATTTTAAGGATTTAGCTTGGACTGTAATTCACATCAGCCTGTAACATCAGGGAGAAGCAAAACTAGGAATTTGTGGACAGCTATCTAGAAAAGGAGTCTGAGGCATGATCTACACACAGTATAAATATTTTGGATAAGGGGTAATATATTTATTTATTTTTAATACGAAAATAGTTATACAAGGGAAGCCCCTATTGTGGACCCACACATACTGATACAAAGATGCTTTATGCCAGTATAGCTTATTCTTGGGTATAGTTAAAGTGGCACAGCTTTTATGTGTACACAAATCCTGAGAAAGATGTACAGTTAAAATGTAAAACAAACTATCTGTTGGCAGCGTACCCCTATAAATTCCTCCAAGCCATGGAATAAATTGAATTTATCTGCATACTGTTCCACTACTCTATCCCTCTTGGAATTCAGTTGCATTGTATAAAATAAATTTCTCACAGCAACAAAACAAACAAAATCCTTCTGCCCTTTTCCTGTGACAGCCAGCCTGAGTTAATTTGAGTCTTAAGAGATCAAGAATGCTCCTTAACTAGAAGCTGAGTGTCCCCAACTCTCCAAACTTTTCTGACCTTCCACTAGGGTTTTTGGTGGTCTTTTCAATTGACTGAGGAGAAAGTCTTGATGGGTTAGGAATATTTTTGTCACTCATTGGTAAACTAGGCATTCAAAATTCCTGCTATTAAAAAAACTTTAAACTGCATCCTTTCATGTGATATATCCTGTAAAAATAGGTAGATAGACTATTCTATTGTCTAATTGCTAACAGTGGAGCTGATCAAGCATCATCAGCCATTGCCTTTGGTTATTCAAGAAATGGTTAGATCAGCACTTGAGTCCTGCCGGAATGCTCTGGAATGCCATTCTGGCATTTTGGGGGGAGCCAGAACAGCATTCTAGTACTTCTTATTACCTAGCCACCAAGTCTACTTCTGGAGTGGGGCTCTGGGTCTGAACTCAACATCCCCCAACCCACCCTCAAATTCCAGAAGGAGAGATGGTGACTTAGTAACCTGGGTGGCCATCTCTCCTTCCACAGCAGGCGCAGAGGAGGTGGGGGACGCAGCATGAGGAGATAGTGCCCCTGCTTTGAGATATACTTGGCCAGTGCCTCCATGAGAGCACTGGTCAATGATTGGACAACAGCCAGTCAGTTTGATTGAATTCAAGCCCCTCCCTGCAGCAAATCATCATTTTCCTCTCTCCCCTTCGACACCCTTCTCTCTAGTTTTAAATCCAAGTCCATGTAACATTCCCTGGGAGACTCACAACAAACACTAGTGCCCTATGGTGATTAACTCCACAGCTGGCACAGAAACACACCACCAACATCCTAGTATCTCAAGAGGATATTAACAATAGCTAATAAAGTTAGACACCCAGTATGTCTGGATAACATATAACCAAAGAGTTTAAAAAAGAGCTGGCTGAGGAGCTTGCTAGACCACTTTTTGAAAAGTCTTGGAACACTGGGAAAGTTCCAGAAGTCTGGAAAAAAGTTAATGTTGTGCCAGTATTTAAAAAGGGTAAATGGGATGACCCAGGTAATTATAGGCCTGTCAGTCTGACACCAGTCCTGGGCAAGATAATGGAGTGGCTGATATGCGACTTGATTAATAAAGAATTTTAAAAAGTAGAACAAAATTAATGCCAATCAGCATGGGTTTATGTAAAATAAATCCAGTCAAAGTAATTTACTATACATATTTTTTATGAGATTATACATTTGGTTAATAACAGTAATAGTGTTGATGTAATATACTTAGACTTCTAGAAGGCGTTTGATTTGGTACCATACAATGTTTTAATTAAAAATCTAAATCAACGTAAAATTAACATGGCACACATTAAATTGATTAAAAGTTGGCTATCTCAAAATGTAATTGTAAATGATGAATTATCATTGAGCAGGTGTGTTTCTGCTGGGGTTCCACAGGGATTGGTTCTTGGCCCTGTACTATTTAACATTTTTATCAATGACCTGGAAGAAAACATAAAATCATCATTGATAATGTTTGCAGATGACAACAAAATTGGGGGAGTGGTAAGTAATGAAGAAGACAGGTCACTAATACAGTATGATCTGGATTGGTTGGTAAACTGGGTGCAAGGAAACAATATGCATTTTAATTCAGCTAACTGTAAATGTATACTTCTAGAATAAAGACTATACTTACAGGATGGGGAACTCTATCCTGGGAAGCAATGACTCTGAAAAAGATTTAGGAGTTATGGTGGATTATCAGCTGAACATGAGCTCCCATTGTGGACACTTGTAGCCAACGGGCTAATGTTATCCTTGGTTGCATAAACAGAGGAATCTTCAGTAGAAGTGGAGTAGGATGTTGTATTCGGTACTGGTGAGACCACTGCTGTCCACAATTCAAGAAGGATGCTGATAAATTGGAGAGGTTCCAGAGAAGGTCCAGACAAAGGTCCTCTTTGCCGGGACACAGAGTAAAGGGTGGGCCCAGGTCCCACAAGCAGCCATTGGAGGAGTGACACAGTTGGGGCAGTAAAGGGAAGGTCTAGACCAATAGGAGGATTGGGTCAAAAGAAATCTGCACTTGTCCTTGTTGAACCTCATCAGAGCCCTGCACTTAGGATGGAAGAATCCTATGCACTGCTACAGGTTGGGGACCAATTGGCTAAGCAGCAGTTCTGCAGAAAAAGACCTGGGGATTACAGTGGATGAGAAGCTGGATATGAGTCAGCAGTGTGTCCTTGTTGCCAAGAAGGCTAACGGCTTATTGGGCTGCATTAGTATGAGCACTGCCAGCAGATCGAGGGAAGTGATTATTCTCCTCTATTCGGCACTGGTGAGGCCGCATCTGGAGTATTGCATCCAGTTTTTGGCCCCCCACTACAGAAAGGATGTGGTCAAATTGGAGAGAGTCCAGCGGAGGACAAGGAAGATGATTAGGGGTCTGGGGTACAAGATTTATGAGGAGAGGCTGAGGGAATTGGGCTTATTTAGTCTGCAGAAAAGAAGAGTGAGGGGGAATTTGATAGCAGCCTTCAGCTACCTTAAGGGGGGTTCCAAAGAGAATGGAGCTCGGCTGTTCTCAGTGGTGGAAGATGACAGAACAAGGAGCGATGGTCCCAAGTTGCAGTGGTGGAGGTCTAGGTTGGATATTAGGAAAAAACTAATTCACTGGGAGGGTGGTGAAGCACTGAATGTGTTACCTAGGGAGGTGGTGGAATCTTTATCCTTAACGGTTTTTAAGGCCTGGCTTGATAAAGCCCTGGCTGGGATGCTTTGAGTTGGTGCTGGTCCTGCTTTGAGCAGGGGATTGGACTAGATGACCTCCTGAGGTCTCTGCCAACCCTAATTGTCTATGATTCTATTATTAAGAGCCCCAAGAATGATTAAAGGATTAGAAAATCTGCTTTATAATGATAGTCAAGGGGATCAATCTCTTTATCTTAACAAAGACAAAGTTAAGGAATTCCATGGGCAGGGGTCATGTTGGATAGCATTTGATTCTTCTCATTGAGTGGAGTTGCTACCACCCATTTTCCACTTCTGCAGGTCCACAAAACCTTGGCTCCATAGCCGTAAAGAAAGATACGAAAGTAGCTCTGGGAGATCATGTTGCATATAATTTGTTTTCTCATAATTTGAGCAAAAATAGCGTTTTTCAGGTGTTTTTCAATATAAAGTATGTTACTGTTGTTCTTGAGGTTGAAATTCAGATCCAGCACTTGTTTTTTAGGACTCGAGCACTATGTGAGATGGAGCACTGTTGTGAAATGAAGTAAGAAGAGACAGAATAGATTATCTAAATGGTCTGCTCAAGGACAACAATATTTGACCACCACATTTAACACTTAGAGTAAGTAAATTTGTTCTTGTTCTGCTGATAGCAGAGTTATATATAAGAATTATATGCATTCATCCAGCTGAGGAAAAAGAGGAACAAAATTTTGGAGTTACAGCTGATCAAATAATATAAAAAGTAATTCACAAATATTTCAATGAGTGAAAAGTCATAAGTTTGGTTCACTGTTTTTGTGGGGTCATAATGATCATTATTCACGGATAGTAACATAACCATAATTATTAATCCTCCTAGAAAAGTCTTAGTCTTCCAATCACAGCAGAATCAACACAATGCATCTTAGATGACCACATCACAAATAATGCAGAACTGGTAGTCAAAGTAAATAATTCACAAATGGCCCATAGTTTTGCAATATTTTCATATGAAATATGTGATGAATGCTTATGAACCTGAACTATAGTTGTAGAAACCAAAATCAGTTTGCAAGCAATTATGAAGAGAAAAGAGAAGGTAAATTCACAACGAATTATTTTACAGCTCTTTGAAATATTTTCCCAGAGTGTAGCTGGAACAGAACCTATGTAGCTCTCAACGAAGTTTTCTTTTGATGGGTAGTATTCCAGTAACGCTGGGAAGAATGGTAGTGGCAAAGGTGGTAATTGTATGATCCTTTGTTGGTTTTTCTGGTTCATCAAACCGTTAAATTATGTGATTTTTTTTCTTCTTCGCTGTGTTTCACATTTGCTGAGAACTCATTTTTGTAATTTAATGGTCCATAGCAGTAGTTAGCTTCAAATATTAGATTCCACTGCGGTGCAAAACATATTGAAAGACAAAAAACTTAATTAAGACAGAGTTAAGGTTTTATATATATCAGTTAATTAGAAACAGCATTATGATGGATAGAATTTGGGATGACCACATTTTCTAATAAAGTCAAAGCCACAACGGAGTTATGCAGGTCATTTGAAATGAGTGCTAAATAATCTTTATACCACATCACACCATGATGTATCCTAGTTGTAACCCACATTTTAAAGAAAAAGCTATTCTTGAATGGTTTAGGGCATTGATTTTGGTACTATTTTAAAATAGCTATAACCTGTTTCTACAGTTTCCCCAAATCAATTTATGGGAAAATATAAAGTAACATTACGGTTGGAACTGGTAGTGCTGGTAGGTAAGGTCACCTGACGTTCCCACGATCAAACCCTGTTTTCAGTAGCTTATAATTTTGCCAAATATTAACCCTTTGGACTTCTTTGGGGAAAATTTATTTTATAGTCATGTATTAAATACTATCATAATGCATAAGCACAAGGAAGCTGAATTAATATTGCATGGGCAACCTTAATTTTGTCATTTCCTAACTTTGAGAGTTTGACTTAAGAATTTTAACATTATTTTAATGTAACTTTTGTGTGTAAAAAATGTATAAAATGTGTGATTATAGTGAGAAATCTATTAAACAGTAGTGGAAACATATCTGTTCCACCCCACACAAGACCTGGAGGGGTTAAAATGGCTAAGTTAGCCAATTAACTGACCAGGCTGTACCTGGGGAATGAGGCAGGCAGCAGGGATTTAATTAGAAGAGGCTCAGCTGGGCAGGAACAGGCAGGGCCTATATAAGCCAGGGAACATAGTGTGCTGCAGGGAAGGAGTCTGCAGTCATTTCTTGGGAGGAGATGGGAGGTGTATCTGGGGCTAAAGACAAGTAGCCTACAATTATTTCCTTGGAGAGGGGGAAGTTTGGGCTGGCAAACCAAGAGAAGAGGAAGAGCCAGAGAGGTAGGCAAGTGTCGGGGAAAAGCAGCAATGTATGGAGGAGGTCAGATCTTGGCTGCAGATGAGAGGGCCTCTAAGCTGGGACCCGGAGTAGAGGGTGGGCCCAGGTCCCCCTAGCAGCCGTTGGGGCAGTACAGGGAAGAGTGCCATTTTGTATGGAGGGTCTTTGATATACCCCTCCACCCTCAAAGGGGAAACACGTGGTGAACTGGCTAGAGGACCAAGTCACAAAGGGGGAGCCCCCTGAGTGGCAGATGGTGAGAGCAGAGGTGAAAGTAAGCCGATACAGCGTACCGGTAAGAATGTGGCCGAAGCATTCAGTACAAATGGGTAAAATAGGCTAGGTTTAACTGTAGAAATAACAAAAAATGAGATTTATTGCTTGAATTAAATATATTTTACATTCTCTAGAAACAAAATGCTCCCCTTCAGTTTTCAGTCTTTACTTCTTGTCGGGTGGAAGACATCCATGTGATTGCGAACGTTAGCTTTTGCGTGCCATCACGGGAACCGCTAACAGCTTATTGGTCAAGTTTGTCTTGTTAGGCGCACAATTTACAGTAGAAAGCACCCAGTGTGACTGTCCCCTCCATTGGAACAGTGTAATTAAATGTAGTTGATTGCAGAATCACACACTGCATAATTCAACCTTCATTAAAATGGAACAACTCACCAGAGCGGAGATGTTGCTGGAAGGAGCCCAGTGTTGTGAAATCCATGAAGGCAGAATGGATTGCTACAAACATCCCTCTCTGCAAGCAAACCGACCATCCCTAAGCATAGTTGGAGAGGGAATCAGAGTTGACCTCGGAGATTAGGGGAGCTGAAAGGCGGCAGGTGGGGGGGGGGGTCTAAGGAGCTCAATGCGAGCAGGACACAGGAGTGTGATTGTGCAGAAAGCCCCTTGCTCCCATCCCAGCTCACTCTTGAGCTGGTTCTCCTGCGGGCCGCCTGCTCTTCAATGTGCAGATCCACACACACGGGCCCTTGGGGGATGAGGCAGCTTTGGGAGTGAATATTGTGTGCACACTGCAGGACGGAGGGGTGGCTTTACACTCCGTGCCCAGGGCACTGCGCTCTGCTTCCAGCCCTTCATTATTCAGCCAGCTGTGGGAGGGAGAGCTAACCTGGCTGCAGTCGGGGAGTCTCTTCACCTGTTGCAGACGGATGTGGGGTGCCAGAGGCAGGAGCCAGCAGCGGGGGAGGGTCAAGGTGTGGGGCTTGGCAGCGCGCGAGCAGGGTTCTGAAGCAGCTGGTGCTCCGGGTGAAACCTCTCCGTCTCGTGCCGCTTTCCCACTAGGGGGACTTGCTGCTGTTTGCTGGTCTGTGACACCCCCCAGGCCTCTGCCCATCTTACTTTTATGTTTAAACATCCGCATTAGTGTGTGAGGAAATGGGGGATTGTCAGTCAAAAAGAACAGTGACAAATGAAAAAGCTGAAAGTCATCGACAAAAGGATATGTCTACACAGGCGATGCTGAAGCTCTGCCATGGCAGCACTTCAAAGTAGCAGTGGAGTCGTGGCTCCAGCACTGGGAGAGAGCTCTCCCAGCACTGTAATAAAACCACCTCCACCAGGGAAATAGCTACCAGTTCTGGGAGCGTGGCAGCACTGTCTACACTGCCACTTTACCATGCTAAAACTTGCATCACTCAGGGCAACACTCTAGAATAAAACTAGTAGACAGCCGCTGTATCAAAGTCGTGAAAAGGGATCCATGCAGTTAAATGTGTAGGAGTGGGGGTGGGAAGGGAGGTTACAATATGACCATACCGGTAAGAAATTTCAGTTACTTTCACCCCTGGGTGCGAGGATGATCAGGGAGTCACTGCCAGAGGAAGGGGCAACACCTTGCCAGAGCTAATCCCCAGGACAGCCATGAGGAGGCGCCACTACTGGTGAATGCATCCTGTGACAGAGAAAAAACACAATTTTTGCTTCTCATCTGGGAGGTTTGTCTATATGGGGAAAAAGCCCACAGTAGCCAGTGGGCACTAAGTATTCCACACTCTGTGGACACTCTTACAGTGCACTAAGTGTTTTGTGTGCATGAGGATGCCCTTAGAGCATTGTAAGAGTGTCCACACAGGAAGCTAAGGTGGAGTAGTTTGTGCACTTTAAATTCACACTCTAGCTCACTGCGTACTAACTTCCCCACATATACAAGTTTTGTCCAACAGAGAAAGAAAGTACATAACAAAGACCAGTCCCAAAGGGAAAAAATACAAAATGTGACTCCTAATACATTTTTCAGAGAATAGCCCAAATTACTAAGGCAACAAGCAGCCAATAGGTGGTACCTCTGTATTAAAATATTTGTACTCTAAGTAAATGGATAGTTCTCATTAAAATTTTCAAAGACTGGTTCAGAACATGTGTCACTCTATCTCTCACTTTACAAATGTGGTACGAAAGCAAAAGAGAAAAAAACATCTCTTTAAAGGAGTGGGATTATTGCTGCACATACAAAAGAAACAGCCACCCACACACTGGAGCCCTTCAAGCAGAAAGCACCTGACAGGAATTTCTAAGTGGTTTTTCATTGGGGAAGTCTGCATAAATCTACATAAAAGCCTTTCTCTAAGGAAGGGTATTATGAGATATGAATTGGATGAACATGTTGCATTCTGATAATTATTTTTATGCTGCTAGCTGTAGAGTCTAACGTTTTTATCATGATCAAAAATTGTTCACACAGCAGCTCAAGATTGGATGGGGATATGGGATGATTAAATGGAAAAGAGAACATAGTGCAAATAATAGATATTTTTCAATACAGCAATACCTTCCAGCATTCAAAATGTTGACTTTCAGTCATTAATTACAATATGGTAGTAGCCATTTATTATTCTCTTTTTTTAAAAAAAGCATTTACTAAGTGGTTAGTAAACATTTATAAATGTTTATTATTTGTCAGATGAAACAATAAGCATATATATAAGAATATCTTTGTTTCTTTTCCAGCTTGCATTCTAAGGAGATGGCACACTTATTACTATAATAAAAATGTCAAACAAACAAATGTTGTTCTGATAAGAATTCTATTGGTTCTTCTAACAAGTCTTTTCAGGGTCTACATATAGAGGTCTGTGGACCAGTGGGATTCCTAAATTCCTTATCCTCCGAACTACATGGACACATTAAAAAGACTTTAGTTTCTATGATGGTCATCTTTTGCTTATGAGTTTAGAGAGGAACAGGATGCAGACATCTTAAAATCTTACCATAATTTTGTATCAGCATTGCATGTCTTATGCGATCTAAATTCAGGTGTGTTATATTTTTATCCTGCTGTCTGAAAACTGAAGCTGAGCAGTAATTCATGTGTTTATTTTTGTTACCTTTTCATCATAAACAACAAACTACTAAATGTCCTGCTGACTTGTAATTTATTAGAGACTTAATCTGGTAAATGATCTCACCCAGGATTCAGTCCAGAGCCTGATTCTGATCTCCCATACACCTATTTCACGCTAGTATAATTCCAGTGACTGCAGTGCAGTTACTCCTGATTTACACTGGTGCAAAAAGAAGAAAAAGAATAGGCTTCTTAATCTGCTGTATCAATTACTAAACCTTCCTTCAAAGTCTTCAGTTTACTATAGGATTGTGTGCAATGTCTTAGAACAGCAGAGATTTCTCTTCCTGCCATGTCCAGTATAAATTAGCCCCTAAATAGCTGGTGTTTATTCTCTGCTCTTTGAAATTCAAATCACTTGTACACACCTCTTCAGTCCAGCCTCTCCTTTGAAATGCTGAATACGTGCAACTGGCTATTCACAAGTGCTGGGGTACACCCTTTATGAATAATCACCCATTAATAAGGCAAAGATGAATAACTCAGCCAGGTTAAACCTAGGATAACAATTAAATAATAGTCTCTCAAATTTCAGACATTCATAACAAACTGCTCACTGCATGTGCCATATTCCATCTTTATTTGCTTATATATATTTCATAGATGTGGAGTATGTATAAAGTACCACATACCTCAGTGTATTTTACCTCCTGTGGGTATATATTTCTTGATGGAACAAAATAAAATATACCTGTCTTAGCTGGGTAAATAACTGATTTTTTAAATTTTTGTCTTGACAGCAGTTCTGGAAAAAAAGATCAAGTTTAGGTTGAACCAACTCTGAACTTTTTTGGAATTTTTTGTTAATTAAACAAAAAAGTCTGTTGCGAGTCAAGTGAAGCAATTTGTTCAATTCAAAACATTTTGTTTCTGGGCATTTGTAAAGCACTACATGTTCAAAATGGCTGGAGGAGGCAGCGTCATCGCCCCTATAACTTTTAGCCTAGTGGCTAGGGCACTCACCTGGGCTATGGGAGAGCCAGGCTCTATGAATCTCTCCAGACAACAATGTTCCACTTGGTATAAATAAATTATTTAGAGGAACACAGACCTGAATTTTGGTCTCCCCACTTCTTAGGTGAGTGCCCTAAATTCCAGACTATACAGTCATTTGGACGCATTCTCTTTCTTGGTCCAGTAACTATTCAAATATTTTATACAAAGCAGAACAGCTTCAGCAGGAGACACTGAGAGAGACCCACACCAGAATACCTTAGAGCCCACCAATTGGGCTATTCTTTTGGGAAGTGGGAGATCCAAGTTCAACTCCCTGATTCGTTTCAGGTTGAGGTCTCCCACATCCCATGTGCTTGATGAGTTTATTTACCTTCTGTGATTATTCAGTGGATATCACATGCTTCTTAAGAATGGAAACTCTTAACTGGTAATGAACTTTAAGACTGGTTCTACATTAGATAGCTAAGTGAAGTTGTATGTAACATTAGGTATCTAGCAGCTTTCCAAAGCCTATTCATTAAACCCACACCTTACCTCACACAAACCAATCCTAAAAACCAATTCTGTAGTATTACTCACAGAAAATATTTGATTACACTTTAATTTTTGAAAAAGGAGGATCAGATGAAAACATGACAATATATAAACCAAATAAAGGCTTAATCACATTGCTGATCATGATCAGATTTTTTCTTAAACACTTCTCCTCACTGGTGTATGAGATATCATCTGTTGTCTTTCAAGTTCATTACAAATGGTTCTGGCCTTGCAGTTGGATCCCTGAATCCACATGGAAACTCACTGCCTTTTAGTGTGTGATCTTATTATAACCCTCATGCTCCTTTTCACTCCTCTCATGTCTATGACCTTCACTTGCTGTGACATTCAATTTAGACTATATGGTTCCTTGCTTATTTTGAGACACTCCTACTGTATTTTGGGCACTTGAAAAATAATTCTCTCTCTCTCATGTGGATTCAATGGAGTAGGAAAAGAGAGTGCTGTTAAGCAGGCTTCCCCCAGCAAAAGACATGGCATTTACACTGAATAGGAGTTATGCATTTTTGACTTACACTATGTTGATATGATCAATTTATTTGCAACCAAGAGGTTCAGGTTGTCCTCAAGAGCACACAGGAACCTAATTTACAATACCCAGGACTCTATGTCAAGAACACTTCAATGAACTGGAAATGGATTCTCTCCTGCAACTAGTGTCAAGAAATGGACAGTTTTAAATGCCTCAACAGAAAAGAATGGAAAAAGCAAGCTCAAGAATACCCTAAAGTGCTGATGACCATTCTTTCTTACTGAGATGAATTTGCATTTCTTTTCTTTTTCTTCTACATGGTATATTGTAAACCATTAGTTTATTCCACACATTCTTGAAAATATTAGCCCAGATCGTTTGCCCTGCCGAATTCAAATTCTGTTTGACTCAGATGAAGGGGGTGAGGTGAAAGTGATGTTAAGGCACAGTTTATAGTCTCCAAATTCTTGCATCAACTGAGGGGCTGGTCTCAAGGAGCATCATAGTACATTACATACTAGGCACCCCCCACTCCTGCCCCCTATGCTGTGGGGGCTAAAACAGAGAAGTGTAGAACTTGCCAAGCAACTTGTGTCACCTAGGGATTGTTTTAAGGCTGCTTTGCATCAGTATTATCAGAGCCCAGAATCTGGCCCATTGTAACAAGTTGCCATCTCAACTCCTGTTTCTTTACATCTCATACAGCCCCTTAACCATGGTACTTTTATTGTTAAGTATTGAAATGGGTTGAAAGCTATAAATTTGTAGGACCAAATTTTCATTAAATTGACCTAGATAAATGAAACCGCCTTTGCTCTTGATTTTCTGTGTTAATACTGTCTTGCTTTCAGTGCTACTGTGCTTTCAGAATAATCATGCATTCATCATTTTGTCTATTTTTATAGATGAAACCTTGGCCAGGCTTTATATTGTAGTGTACTTTCATATGCTCCCAAGGATTTTGTTTGTTATCAAGTGGAAGTAGCCACTCCATATTTAATGTACAATCTAACATCCTATTTTAAGCCTTATTTTCAAACCACTCTATGCCTAGCTTCCCAAAAAGAAACCATTCCCTTGTGCCTCATAGAATCATAGAACTGGAAGAGCCCTCAGGAAGTCATCTAGTCCAGCCCCCTGCACTCAAGGCAGGACTAAGTATTATCTAGACCATCCCTGAAAGGTATTTGTCTAACCTGCTCTTAAAAATCCCCAATGATGGAGATTCCACAACCTCCCTAGACAATTTATTCCAGTGCTTAACCATTCTGACAGTTAGGAAGTTTTTCCTAATGTCCAACCTAAGCCGCCCTTGCTGCAATTTAAGCCCATTGCTTCTTGTTCTATCCTCAGAGGTTAAGAAGAACAATTTTTCTCCCTCCTTCTTGTAACAACCTTTTATGTGCTTGAAAACTATTATTGTGTCCCCTCTCAGTCTTCTCTTCGCCAGATTAAACAAACCCAATTTTTTCAATCTTCCCTTATAGGTCATGTTTTCTAGACCTTTAATAACTTTTGTTGCTCTTCTCTGGACTTTCTCCAATTTGTCCACCTTCTTCCTGAAATGTGGCGCCCGGAACTGAACACAATACTCCAGTTGAGGCCTAATCAGCACATAGTAGAGCGGAAGAATTACTTCTCACGTCTTGCTTACAATATGATGTTTGCTTTTTTTTTGCAACAGTGTTACACTGTTGACTCATATTTAGCTTTTGATCTACTATGACCCCCAGATCCCTTTCTGCAGTATTCCTTCCTCGGCAGTCATTTCCCATTTTGTATGTGTGCAACTGATTGCTTCTTCCTAAGTGGAGTACTTTTCATTTGTCCTCATTGAACTTCATCCTATTTACTTCAGACCATTTCTCCAGTTTGTCCAGATCATTTTGAATTTTAATCCTACCCTCCAAAGCACTTGCAACCCCTCCCAGCTTGGTATTGTCCGCACACTTTATAAGCGTACTCTCTATGCCATTACCTAAATCGTTGATGAAGATACTGAACAGAACCAGACTCAGAACCGATCCCTATGGGACCCCACTCATTATGCCCTTCCAGCAAAACTGTGAACCACTGATGATTACTCTCTGGGAATGATTTTCCAACCAGTTATGCACCCACCTTCTAGTAGCTCCATCTAGGTTATATTTCCATAATTTGTTTATGAGAAGGTCATGCGAGACAATATCAAAAGCCTTACTAAAGTCAAGATATACCACATCTATCGCTTCCCCGCTATCTACAAGGCTTGTTACCCTGTCAAAGAAAGCTATCATCTCATCCCAAAGTAGAATTTTCCTCCCTCGCTGTTTCTTCAGTGAACTAGCATCACAGCTGTTATATTTAGACTTAATTTAGGCCAGCTAGCTTTCAGCCGGGGTTCTATCTCAATCAGGCATTGGGGAAAATAGAGGTTCTTTTAAAAAAAATCATAATCACAGAATCATAGAAATGTAGGTATGGAAGGGACCTCAAGATGTCATTAAATCCATCCCCCTGCACTGAAACAGGATCAGGTATACCTAGACTAGCCCTGACAGGTGTTTGCCCAAGCTGTTCTTAAAAACTTCCAGTAATCCGGATTCCACAGCCTCCCTTGGAAATCTATTCTGATGCCAAACTATCCTTAGAGTTAATTTTCCCCCTATTTAATTTAAATCTCCCTAGCTGCAGATTGTTATGTGGGTGAAGAAGTTATATTTGGGTATGGTGGGTTGGACATTGGCTTCGGCCCTATAATAAAGCAGATCACCATGTAGAGTTAGATTTTTGCTGTGCACTTTCTACCATCTGACCCATCAATTTAGTGAGGAACCTAGACCATCGGAATCATTGGCATGCCAGAGAGAGCAAGAACTGGTCCTTTATTCTTACCACCATGTCCTCAAGGAAGGGTGTGATTATGCAGAGCTAAGGATTATGCAAAGAATGAAATCACAGCTAGTCCCAATGCTGTAGTACTCTTACATGTTGATGTGGCTTGGAGCTTTTCTGTTCATTATTCTAATAAAGATATCTAAGGCTTTGCTTCGCCTTTATTGTGAGTGTCCTTGTCATAGACCCTGATGCTCCCGATAACATATTGAACTAATTGGTTTTAACTCTATGTACTCTGATTCTGGGATAGAACCGCATCACAGTCAGATCAACTGGCCATCAATACAAATATTATTAACCTTTAAAAAGGATCAGGCAACACATCACACCTTATCCCCTGTATTATGGTACAGTTACTACCACACCATAATTATGATTTTATTACACAATGCAGTTTTAACAGGCTTTTTAAACTTTTAAATTGTAAAATTCTCATTGGGAAATGGGAAAAACCTTAAGAGCACTGGAGTGTGTCAACAACAGCACTGTGGGCAATATGAAAATGGAAAGTAATGTACAAGTCTGTCCTCCTAATTTTCCTTACTTTTAAGATTTATGGTGGATGCAGTGTGTCATCATACAACTTGTACTGGCACTAAATGTAGTTCTTACTTGCTAATTTACAATGAGATGGCTGGCAGAGATCTGTTGTTTATGCTGTTATTGTAATATACTGTTTTACAAAATTAATTAGTGCTGAGATGAGTTAATAGCAGCTCTTTATCGGCTTTGTCATGAACATGTTTTGCCACTGCAATACGAAAAATAAGAGAAAAAAAAAGTAGCAGAATTCAGGACTTTCCAGGTCAGATTCATGGCTGGAGCAGAAATTGGTGACCAAGAGTAAAATATCTTCTTAATATAAGTTGTTTGTTTACAAAATGTTACAAGTCTTGATCACTGAAACATGGGTGGTCATAGACTGCAGACAGTCAACTCCCTCTTGCAGAAACCTGGGGTCAAGCACCACTTTTCTATCCCCATAAATAGCTACATTGTGCCTCTATACCAAACTCTCTGCTCAACACACAGTGCCATCTTCTGTCTCCAGTCCTTGTATTTTATGTGTGGGAAACCCCTCGGCCAAGGCTGCCCACTTAGACCATCCTGGAAAGATGAACCTGGTCATCTAGTCTCCTTTATTTTGCAGCTGCTCTGCAACACTAAAGAACCTCAGAGGTTTAACAGCCAGACAGAGAAGCGTGCTTAAACACAGCCAATAGCCTTAATGCATTTCTGGGTGCTGTTACTGCATGGCATCTTCAACTCTTTCTAGGGGGAGTTTCATCCTGGGTGCTTATAGATCCTTAGCCCCTAATGTGCAAACCATATTATTATTTCTCCCCCAAATGTTTGCAAACAAACACACAAGTAAAGTGAGTAGCAGCACTAACTGAAAGTCGTTCGTCAATCCATTGGTGGAATGGTCAGTAAAAATATCTTTTAAAAATTGTCTTTAGTTTTTTTTTAATACATGTTTGGGGTATCTTCTAAGAAGCTAAAAGAAAAATAATGGGTTATCCTTCTTCAGGAAATAATCTTTTGTGGCTTTTAATATTTCACAGATTATATGGGAGCAAGAACAAGGATGATTCTAAGTAAGGTCAGCAAAATCAAAGAAGAAAACCACTTCAGGCTGGCAATATTGCTGAGCACTTTATCTTCTGTATAATTAAAGCCTTAATATAACATACTGCAAGTAGGCCAAGGCTTATAAATAGGCTTGACTATTGTATAACTAATGGATGAATGTGCCTCTGTTCTGAGAAAGCTGAAGATTGTATACTACAAAACACAAGCATCAACTCAGTTTCTGTAGGAGTATGTAACCTTTTGTAAACTTTATGTTGAAATATTCCCAATTAATATTATGTTGTTAAAGATAAGGGTGCAACAAAACCCAACTTAGTTTGAACCTCTAGGTTTGTTACAGATAATTTATTTAGTAGAGGCCACTAGGCAACACTTTGAATGACCCAACCAAACTTTATTAAAAGAAAAACGATTAGTTAAACAAACAGGCATGCAATTACTATTTACACAAATGTTACTGTTATGCTCATCCTCAAAGATGAATTGTGTATTAATGGGCGATCAGTCCACTGACAACGGTGAAGTATAGCCTTACAATCCTAGGAACTAACGGTACTCTTTGGATGCTAATTGGAGCTTTTCACCTTTTATATTCCATTATAATACTAATTAACTTTAAACTAGCCTTTACTGTAATTATATTTCTGCCACCTTCTTTTTGGCTCTTTACATTATGTATCATTTAAATTAACATCTGCACCAATGTCCCGTCCCCCCCCACACACACACAATCAACATAGATAGTATTTTAATAAAACATTCACAATTTTCAAAAACACTTATTAAAAACCTTGCTTAAACCAGTTATATCCAAAACATAATGATCACATAATGCTGCGTCATGTCCTTGCTAACTCTTACTTACTGTCTCCAACATATCTCTAAGTTTTCTCACACTAGCAACTTCAATTTCCCATACTTCGCTACACTCAGGTTTTGGGCCTAAGTTGCCTAATGTCTACTTATTTCTTAGGCTAAACCATCCTATAGGCTACAACTGTGAAATTAGTGTTTCTTTGGTATTCAAACTCTAGTAGCTTGCATATTAATAAAAGGGTAAGTAATCAAGAAATAGTAGACAAGCTGGCTTAGAAGAGCTAATTGTGATGCTGCAGTCCTGAAGCCTTCAAATTGTTTCAGTCCTGCAAGGTGAATTTCATTGAAAAGAACTGAGTTCCAGGCAAAAGGCCACTTCCTGTCTTTTTAAAGCTTCAGGATTGTAATACCTTGCTGACATACTTAGTTCATGTCATCATCACTGCAACTAGTAATAAGATTGCTTGCTAGAGTCTGCAACACTAGCAGGCTCATACAGTAGATGAATCTAGGAGAGCCATCTGGATTCCTAAACCATGGGCCTTGTTCACTACACACACACAGAACCTAAGGATCTGGGCTTTACGTGATGGAGTGTGCAGAGGCTGGGGAGGTGAAATTCTCCCTTCCATCCAGGACAAGGGTGCTGGGTTACCACACAGTCCTCAGAAGGCCATTATTCCAGCCTACATAATCCCTTATACTGCACACCTTCTGGCTGCTGGTTGTGTGGTTTACCAGTGCCACTGGATTGATGTATAATGGACACCACTTAAAAGATGCAGAGTGTCTCATCCAAGCTGTCTACATTGGGGTGGATTTTGCTCTATATAAAAACCAAAGAGAGACATGCAACATGGAGACCACAAGGACTATCCTACCTTGAGAAATCTTCTTTTTTTTAATTCACTTTAAATCAAGGTGTTCAAACACATTAGTCATTATGGCTGATAGAATAATGCCATCAAACATCTATGTAAAAGTTGGAATATTTTGGTTCAAAGTGGTCCACGTGAACTTGTTGTTGTTGTTAAAATCATAAGGACTTGCACCCCTTGATTATCACTTAGGGTTTCAGGTGTGAATAAAACTTCGCTGAAACCACTCAGTCTTTGCTCTGAATGTTTACATCACTACACAGAGACAATATAGCTGGAAAACAAGAAGAAATACACCTTCAAAAAGCAGAAGTTGAGATCCATATATAAAGATAAAGTCTTGATACTTTTCCAATTCTATTTGTAAATTAGAAGTAACTCCACAGAAGGTCATGGAGCTACACTGGTGTAAAAACAGTGAGGGATAAAAATCAGGCCCTCTGTTTGCAGAATTGATTTATGTGTTCAAATGCAGGCGTAGCTCTCAGCCTTTCTACCTTTTTTGAGTTTATCCCATAGTATCGACTCCTCCATTCTGCTTCATAAAGGTACATAGAATCACATCCCTATTCATGCAGAATGAAATTATCTTTTTAAATCTGTGCATTCTATAAAGAAAGCCTGAAATGTACAGCTTTAGCATTGTGTTTAAAAAAAAACAAGGTTTTTTGATAGTCAATCACAATTCTGCTTCAGACATTGGAGACTTGCCCCATTGCCCATTGCAGTTTTATTTAAAAAGAAGCCAACAATTTGCAGTCATAGGTGAACTGCATCTGCTTTTAAATTAGCTCCAATCAATAACACAGTTCCTTAAGGGTCTATTCAATCCTCTTTGTAACATATATTAATGATCTCCTTTTTGTCTGTTACTGATCTTCTATTTACATTCATACTATGATGACAACCAGCCTTCAGGATTTGGTTAGACTGCTTTTTAACTAACACTGCCAAATAATGAATACTAAGTTAGCAAAATACGCTATCAGACTGGAGATATTAAAACTGCCTACAGTAATACACACTTGATAAAATGTGCAAGACAGTAATAGATCTTATGCATAGATACAGACAGGATAAAACAGACTAATGATAAAGTATTGAATATTTCAGGCTAATTTTAGACTGTTGTTTATTATTAAACTGCAGATCTATAAAGAGGCTGGTATTCTATTGTGCATGTAGTTATAGCTTTTCGTTCATATTTCATTAACTTAAAAATTGACACAATAGTTAGTATTGTTCTTGCTTATTTTTATTTAGTTGTATTGTTTTGCTGTATTCTCACAGTCAAGTTTATCCAGAAAGCCAATGGAATTTTCCCTTGCAGTATCATACTAGGCTTCAAGTCTGTTCCAGATTTTCCCTCATTATTTCTGTCAACTTGCTAGTTGGCAAAATGTCCCTATTATGGTCTTAACTTCCATCTGGAAGGGAATATTTCAATTTTTTAAATCTGAAACAGCAAATCTGTGGGTTAGCCACTAATTGCCAAAGAATGGTGTGGCAGGTATCCTCCCCCAGTTCTGTGCACTTCACCTTCAAGATGTTCCTAACCACCCAATAGCCCAAGTTAAGATGCAAAGGTTGCTACTTACCATGCATCAAGATTGCAGTGTGAGAATGTTTGATGTGATGTGATGTGATTATAAGCATACCACCTTGGGCTAGCCTCTTCTCTGGTCACAGAAACCAAGTAGTTTAACTTCCAAAGAAAACCAAGGGGCTAGTCAATGGCCCCTTGATGCCTAAACACATTTATCTTATATAATTTTTAAACTATATATTGTGGCAGGCATGTTGTTGCTGGTGACTCAGTACTGAACTAAGCATGGTGCTGGTGATTCTGAGCTACTTTCTTTTGGTTGAAAAATAAAACACAAGCCTTTGAGGTAGTTTAAACATTACACAATATTGTTTTTTTTCAAGTGTAGGGATGGTTTCATTCCATTTACTCCTGTAGTGCCTGCTGGATGGAGTAAGCTTCCTGGGCTCCTAAAACACTGTTTACATAATATTGTTGATGCATAGGTGAACACAGACCCAAACCCTTGGATCTTAAAAACAATGAAAAAGCAATCAGGTTCTTAAAAGAAGAATTTTAATTAAAGAAAAAGCAAAAGAATCACCTCTGTAAAATCAGGATGGTAAATACCTTACAGGATAATCAGATTCAAAACATAGAGAATCCCTCTGGGCAAAACCTTAAGTTATAAAAAGACACAAAAACAGGAATATACATTCCATTCAGCACAACTTATTTTATCAGCCATTTAAACAAAACAGAATCTAACGCATATCTAACTAGATTGCTCACTGATTTTTTACAGGAGTTCTGACCTGCATTCCTGCTCTTGTCCCAGCAAAAGCAACACAGACAGAGAGAACCTTTTGTCGTCCCCCCCCCCGCAGCTTTGAAAGTATCTTGTCTCCTCATTGGTCATTTTGGTCAGGTGCCAGTGAGGTTATCTTTAGCTTCTTAACCCTTTACAGGTGAAAGGGTTTTTTCCTCTGGCCAGGAGGGATTTAAAGTGGTTAGCCTTCCCTTTATATTTATGACCCCTCTGAACAACATACTAACCCACAGAATCCTTCCTTCCAACACTACAAAAAGAAGGATTCTGCATGGACTCCTCCTGAAGGTCGAGACAATAGACTGGACTTCTACATAGAGTGCTTCCATTGATGTGCACAGGCTGAAATTGTGGAAAAGCAGCATCACTTGCCCCATAAACTCAGCCGTGCTGAACACAACGCTATCAACAGCCTCAGGAACAACTCTGACATCATAATCAAAAAGACTGACAAAGGAGGTGCTGTCGTCATCATGAATAAGTTGGAATATGAACAAGAGGCTGCTAGGCAGCTTTCTAACTCCACATTCTACAGGCCAACTGAGGATTACCAAAAGAAACCACACCATCTGCTCAAGAAACTCCCTGAAAAAGCACAGGAACATATCTGTGCAAACACATGCCTAGAACCCCAACCAGGGTTATTCTATCTGCTGCCCAAGATCCATAAACCTGGGAAGCCTGGACGCCCCATCATCTCAGTCATTGGCACCCTGACAGCAGGATTGTCTGGCTATGTGGAGTCTCTCCTCAGGCCCTACGCTACCAGCACTCCCAGCTATCTTCAAGACACCACTAGCTTCCTGAGGAAACTACAGTCCATCGGTGATCTTCCAGAAAACACCATCCTGGCCACTATGGATGTAGAAGCCCTCTACACCAACATTCCACACAAAGATGGACTACAAGCTATCAGGAACAGTATCCCCAATAATGTCACTGCAAACCTGGTGCTTGACCTTTGTTACTTTGACTTCAACTTCTCTGGCCACTCAGTAAAAGCTTTAAGGGTGGCAATTTTGCAACAGAAAAGCTTCAAAAACAGACTCCAATGAGAAACTGCTGAGCTTGATTTAATATGCAAACTAGATAGCATTAACTTGGGTTTGAATAGAGACTGGGAGTGGCTGGGTCATACACATATTGAATCTATTTCCCTATGTTAAGTATCCTCACACCTTCTTGTCAACCATCTAAATGGGCCATCTTGATTATCACTACAACAGTTTTTTTCTCCCGTTGATAATAGCTCATCTTAATTAATTAGCCTCTTACAGTTTGTATGGCAATTTCCACCTTCTCTGTATGTGTGTATATATATATATATATATATATATATATATATATATATATTCTTACTATATGTTCCATTGTATGCATCCAGTGAAGTGGGCTGTAGCCCACGAAAGCTTATGCTCTAATAAAGAACACAAGTACTCCTGTTCTTTTTGCAGATACAGACTAACACGGCTGCTACTCTGAAACCTGTTTGTCAAGTAATCTTTCTTTTTAATAGCTCTTGAGAAATGGAACCTTGGTTTCTGATAGTAACGCTCCAATATTTTCATATGAAATGAAAGAAGAAGTAATGACATAGTCGTAATTTCAAGTTTGTTTCTCAAAGCCAGTGTTTCAGCAACACAGGATTATGGTGAGACTAAATGAGTTGTAGCATAGCTGATGGAGAGCCAAATAGTGAAGACAAGTTACATGTGACCTCAAAGAGAGTTACAAATTCTGTTTGCTAGCACTCAATGTCTTATAATGTACATTAGAGACTGAGGGCTAAGGAGGACCATGGAGAAAATCTATTCAGAGGTGACATTTCTGGCATGCAAGCTAGAGTTGCACATAAACATTTCCCTGCACTTGAGTACAAGCCCCTCTTATATGTACAGATTAGCTGCCATTTGTTTGGTATGTTCCTCATTTGAGTCCATTGGGCTTATGATGGAGAGTAAGCATTGAAATAAATAGATGCCAAAAAATCTAAGCTTTGCAGCCAACATCAACATGCTCTTATTGTGAATATGAGTTTTGCTTTGATGTGTGTGGGATGAACTTTTGGCTAGACTGGTTGACAAATTTGTTCAAACTGGATTTCTGTCTGTCTCTGTGGGCTCTGCTAAAGTGAGGCAAGGGACACAAAGTCAGGATAAACCAACAGACTGTATTTTTAAACCTATCTACTTCTAACATACCCAGCACAAATGGATTTGATTAGTCCCTACTGTGAATGGCAACAGAGACTCATAGCAATAAACTGACGGCAGCATTTTTGCTCACTGTCTACCAAGATTAATGTCTCTACTCTTCTCAGAGTTTGCATCATGTCTCTGTAGGAAGTGGTCAGGCAGACAATTCTGCCACCCTAATTTCCTTTTGTGCAATTAAATTGTGTTTGCTGCTTCAATCTTTGGCAGCTATTAAATTTTTATTTATCTTGGACTAAATATTTGAAGTTCTTATTAAGTTTATCACAGGCAAACTGCCATTGATTTTTGGTGAAAGTTTTACTGTGTAAAGACCTCAGGATTTGGTTTGTTCATTTACACTGCACTCAGAAGAAGGAAAATGGGTTTCAGGTCTTGATTATTGCAATCAATAGTCAAACATGCTTCAATTCTTGGACTGTAACATGATTTACATTTTTTAAATAGAAAATAAGAAAGTTTTCCACAAAGGTACTGCTGCTGTTCCTGCTATGGCTATATATAATGATATATGGATTAATTCAGCCTTAAAATGTGAACATGCTACTGGCTTCATCTGGAAGTTGTGCATACTTACATGAGGGAAAAACTTGGGTGATTTCCAATGAGTGGTGTGCAATGTCATTTAAAGATAACATTTAAAAACTCAAATGGAATCAACTGAACATGAATGGTAACTAGTGTTGGAGAAAACAGCATGACAATTATCTCAAAGGGACAATAGGTGATGAGGAAATTCTATTAGCAAGCACATTTGAAGGCCTACTGGTGAATGAATCTTCATCAATATTCATCAATAACATGCCCTGACATGTAAAACTACAATACACATTTCAGATTTTATAGGTGGTGTAGCTTATAGAAAGCGTTCCATCCTGCTGGTAAATTGCCACATCTTGCTGCACAGCTGCAGGCATGACAATCGAAGAAGGAGACAATTATTCCAGCACCTCACCTGTATAATTGTAGCAGGCACCCCAAATTATACAACCTAAGTTCATGTAAGTAGGTTTAGTTTAACCACCAACTTAAATGATGACTCTGCAGTAGCTAATTTTCAGCATCTGATTTGATGATTGTTTCTTCACAGAGTTGATTTTTTTTCCTGTATGGAAATTACAGCACAAGAGTAATGGCTGAAGAGCTGCATTAGGCTTTGCTATTTTTCTTACCCATTTGGAAAACAGGCTTACTAACTGTATTATTTTCCTCATTTAGTTATGGCTGTATTGTAATACAGAACAACATTTATGGTTACATTGGGAGGCATGGAATGTGAGAGTCTGTATATGGATAGGTAAGAGGGGAATGGAGGAGGAGCTGTATTTTGGCAGTCCCTTGGGAAAAGACTAAACAAAGCTTACATTACAGTATGTCTATCACTGTGATATTTGTTTTGCTGTTTATAGGACAGATGGGTTCCCGCTTTTCTAAATGTCTAGTTTCACTTCCCACCCAACATTCTCGATGCTTAAATATATCTAGGGTGACCAGATAGGAAGTCTGAAAAATCAGGACACGGGGTGCGTGGGGGTAATAGGAGCCTATAGAAGACAAAGCCCCAAATATCAGGACTGTCCCTATAAAATGAAGACATCTGGTCACCCTAAATATACCTCATTCTTCTCATGAGTCCCCATAAGTTCTTCTGAAATCATTTTGAATAGACAATGATGTTTAAGGCCTTTGTGGCCTTTAATAGACAAATTATTTTTGTATTTTAATTTCTCTGCTTGTTAGGTTGTAATGAACAGGCAACCGAGTGTCTTATTAAACTTGGAAAGGTAGCATTATTAAAGATATTCCCTCTCACTTTCATTATTTTGGCCATGAACTTTCTCCTTGCAATTATCATAATTTATTGTGAGGGACGATAGAACATATTGTCACAATGTGGTTTCAAAACCAAGCATCAATTTTGTCTGTGTTTGTAACCATACAGGTGTGTTATGTGTCTCTCCTCCACTGGCTGGTCAGCATAAGAGACTAAGAGTTAACTCCATTAGCTCGTAGCAGGGGTAATTTTTTTAGCTCAAGAGACAGAGACCCATGTTTAAGCACTGATGGTTCCAAAGCTTCAATCCCTGCTGATGAAGGGGCTGTGACACATGCACAAACTTTTGTGCTAATATCTTCAAAGTAGACATTTTCAATTGCACGTGCAGATTCCATTGCATCATACAGGCAAGTACTCATGCAGAAAGTGGAACAGCATTTGAGGTACAAAGCCTTTTATTGTGCAAATGAAACCTCCCCACAATCTACATGCTACTTAGTGTCATTGCATAAATACAACAGTTAATTGAATATATTAGCACACTGGAACTGAAGATAGGAATATTGCTAAACAAGAGGATCTAAAACCTTTAATCTGGACCCAGCCTTAAATATTTGATCAGTGTGATGTGAAGCAACAGTGAAATGTAAAGATGTGAGCAGAAGGCTGGATGGATCATGAGGTATTTTTTAGATTTTGGGGAGTGGGAGAAGAGAGAGTAAGAAATCAGATTTAGGCATTCAGTTAGAAGATCTTGTGCTCATGTTAATGACATTTCCAGATGTAACCCACAACCGAGTATTGTAATGGCTAACTAATCCTTTATTGATGATACAGATAAATGGGGAGGGCTCTGTGCCCTTTGACTAAGATCTTTCATCCAAGGACTTTGAAACATGGGGTCTAGTACTAGGCATTCGTTTGACTTGCTTTGATGCTTTATGATTGAAAATGACCATTCCTATCATTGCTGCTACTGCTGTTATGCAATTGCAACAACTCTTATACAAAGTATATCATGTAAAGTGTCAATGGAAAAGTTACAATCAAATATGATTATCCTAGTTAAATCCATGTATCATCTTTGTACCTAATGTAATGAATATAGGCTTTGTATTGGTATCTCAGATGTGCTTGTTCCTGGGTGACACCTTACAGATAGGTTTACAACAAGCTGTGTGTTGATGTCCCATTAAGGACACTTCATTCTAACAACAAACAATAGAAGAAACTCATCCAACCCAGATAGCTCTCCCTAAGAATGTCTCACACACCTAGGAGCCAATGGCCATGTCCTGCCAGCCAGCCAGCAAACCTTGTAAAGACATGTAATATGTTCATGAGACCCTGGACTCCATCTTGGGCCAGTAACTTTCCACAAACAGGGGCTGTGAGCTTTGTTTGGGACAGTAAGATTCCATGCACATTGCTGAGGATATAAAAGACCCCTGAGATATCTCCATTTTTAATTAATTCCTCGGGACTGAATTACTAACAAGGAAGTTCTAAACAAGGACTGATGACCCCCAGTCTGCTTGGGTGATTCTGGAGAGACTTTTGCAGGCTATCACTTTATTCTATTACTGCTGTGATCCTGATCTATGAACACCAAAAATTACTTATATTCTTTAACGATTCAATAACTCTCTTTTCATCCTTTTTTATATTATTAAACCTTTAGTTACAAAAGATAGGCATCAGTGTGATTTTGGGTAAGATTTGAATTATATATTGACCTGGCTAAGTGGCTGATCCCTTGAGATTGGAAGGACTCTCTGTCTGATGAAACTGATTTTCCGTAATCACTCATCATAAAGTCTAGTGGCTGGGTGGTGAGCCAAGGACTGGAATGCCTAGAGAGACTGCATTTTTGACCTCTTGTTAACAAGTGTGATGAATCAGAAGTTCAATTTTGTTACTGGATTGGTATAATCTAATGATAGACTAAGCAGCAGTTTAGGGTGAGTCTGTCCCATTTCTCAGCAGTCTGTCCTGAATTCAGCATCTTCAGCTGTGACCCACTGAGGCACGCTGACACTTACCAAGTATGTTTTTCTTCCTTTTGCTTCTCTGCTTTCACACAGATTTCTTACTATAACTCTCTCCTATACAAAAAAGTCTATTTTAAGGTTCTATTTTCTCATCAATACACAAGGTGATTAATGGGTGTTCTGCTCAAGAATCCTTTGTGCATTAAAAGGCAAACAGAGTAAACTTATATACTGAACTGCATGAAAAGGAATATTGTAAGTAATTAGGAATAATATAGAAAACAGAAACTGATGAAAAATGAACATTAGCAGATTGCCTTTCACTCAGAACAAGTGCATCATTGTAAAAACATTGTTTTAGGGTTGAGAATGGATTGAAGAAAATTGCATAGTATGAATTACCATCAAGAGGTGTTATAATGGAAAATTTCAAGAGCATTTGAGCAATCACTTAACACGGTAGAGTTTTTAA
Source organism: Caretta caretta (assembly GCF_965140235.1). Lineage (NCBI taxonomy): Eukaryota > Metazoa > Chordata > Testudines > Cheloniidae > Caretta > Caretta caretta. The sequence continues at coordinate 73,137,171 of NC_134209.1, forward strand.
ATTAAGATTCCCAATTATCTTAGAGCAGATTTGATGCGATGACAGTTACTGTATGTTACCATTAATGTAATATAGTTATCTAAGATTAATAACCAAAACTAAACATATCATGTAATTGGTTGCAAAACATCCTAAAACTAGCTGCTTAAATCCACTAATCAGGCAGGCTACTGTCATGTCTTAGGATTGTTTGCATCTTACCTTTACGCACCACAAAGTGGTCTCATGGTTCTTTTCAAGTCCTGGTATTAACTTTTCAGGCCTAGTCCATACTCACATGTTTTCTCAGCATAGCTATGTTGGTTAGAGGTGTGTGTGTGTGGGGGGGGGGGGAAATCAATCACATCTGTAACAGACATAGCTGCGGAGGCAAAAGATCTAATGTAGATGCAATTATACCATCAAAAAAGTCCCTTTGTCAGTATAGTTTATTTTGTTTGTTGAACTGGTATAAGCTATACTGGAAAAGAATTATTTTGCTAGTATAAGCTGCATTCACTAGGAGATTTTACAAGTACAGCTATACTGACAAACCCTGTCTAATGTAGACTAGGCCTCTAACCACACATTAATCATTCTGCTTTGTTTACCAAGTCTTCAGCAAAACAAGGTTTGTTTTCCTTTTCCTAACTAATAGCTAGTCACAATCAACACACTTAACTGTGAGTTTTGTCAAGTCAGTTTCCCCCCAAAAAAACAAAACAATCACGTAGGAAATGGAAGGAAAAAACCCAGATGTTCCATTTGTGGTCTGGTGGGAGTTGGAGGAGGACAACTGGCAGGGTGGAATTTGGGGTTTTTCCCTAGGCAAGCAGAGCCTGGTCCATCTAAAGTCAGGCTGGAAATACTAGTTTGGAGATGCAATCATGTTGCTGGCTGAAGTTTCTCCCTCTCTCCCAAGGGTAGGAATCAGTAAAATCCATGAAATGAACAGGTGGAACCAAACCTCAGACCACCCAGGGTCTATTGGTAACATCTGTAAATGCCATGATCTGAGGTGCAGTAGGCTGAATGCTCACTGGACACAATCTGGAGTGGAAAATAAAGACTTGTTTAGGAGTACACCAAAAAAAAAAAAATTACAGAAACTGATATTTGCTTTACCAAGAGAAATGCATGTTCCTTTAAAAACTTCTACTGTGTGAAAAGCATTACAATTAACTCCTTTTTACTTTGTTCCATTCATACTGATGCAATCAAAATGTGAACTAACTCCCCCCCGTAAATAACAATAGCAACAAAATTGTGTATGTCTATTTTCAGATGGAAAAAGCTGCTGTTTATGTAGTTGATATAAAACAGGCCAATTTGGAAGTGAGGTGAAGAGTCTGTGAGGGAGAGGGCGAGAGAGGGTTAGCACAACCAGCAAATCAGCACAGGAGAGAAAGTCCAGTCAAGACTCTTGATAGTTGTCCGAGATGTCCAAAGATTCCTGCTTTGGTGGCTTCTGCAGCTGCTCCTCTCTGCAGTCCCCCCTGCCCCCGGCAAACCTTCTTAGAGACCTAAGCAGCAAGGCATCAATTTGGCTCGTCTAAACTATTGCAGCTGGTGCTTTCAGTGCTGCTGTACTTCAGCCATTGCACCACATTTTCATCTCCTTAGGATAGCTATTAAAAGTTTCATTTAATTTTTTAAAAACTAATATTTTCTTTGCTTTCAGGTATATCAGATGCTGCTGTTTGCCCAAAATTAGAAGCACTCGTCAGTATTTGATATTTCCTATGTACTCAGTGTCCACTCTTCAAGTTATACTGTTTCAAATGTTTAACATTTGCAGCAAAATTGCCAATTTATATAATGGAGAATTCCACTAGAAACAAAACATTAAAATTCATACCATAGTGAAAACTACTACTACATTTGCATTTTAGGCATGATTTTCACTGCAACCTATATTCGTAATTCCATTTTAAAAGGGTTAGCATAGCGATATTGTGGAGAAAGTCTAAACAGGAGGGTCTTCGCTGCTCTGGAGTGCCATTGGGCATTCATTGTTGATAATGGATATTTCATTTAAAGGGAAGGTCATGAGAAGTTAAAATCACTGAGCAGTTTTGGGGGATTAATAATGGGATAACACAATTTTTAATTTCTCCTTGAAGTTGCTGGTTTGAATCCAGCCTTTTGTTGGCAGAGACTGAAATGTGTTAGCATCTGATGGCTATTTGGTATTCTCTGTGAAAAAACAGAGTTAGTGGTGTCAATCCAACTCCTCCTGGAAATGTGTCCACATGACAAAACTCACAGCTGTAATTAACGCTAATTGGCACTAGTTAACCGAAGCAACATTTGTTAGTTTGTTTGAACAGTGTAAACAAAAAGTGTGCAGCACTGAAGAATGGCCAAAAAATTTTGTATCCAAGAAGAAAAAAAATAAGAGTATCACTTAATGAAGCATTATCTATCTGAAATTCTTTATAATAATGAAATAGTGCTTACATAATTTCAGATAGATAATGCTTCATTAAATCATACTCAGTATTTTTTCCTCTTCTTGGGTACAAGAATTTTTGGCCCATTTTCAGTGCAACATGCATATATCATGGCATTGAAAATGTACTTGCATTAGTTTGAAAACACCGGAGATCCATTAAAATTAACTCTGCGCACAGAAATAGTTTAACAATGATGTTTCCCCCACCCCCAAAGTTAAATACATTGATATAAAACAAGGAATTTTAAGAACCTCTCTGCTCACTTAAATGTGCTTATTATTTGAATGGGGCAGTTTTTGTTTAATGTCTTGTTTATGTTTGACACTTTGATCTTCTGTTTTAAAGTGCATCTTCTGCCCAAAGGTAGACATTTTAAATTTATGCTGTCATTTCTGCACATTTGTTTTGCTTAGAGTGTATAAGCAAATTAACAAATCCTGGTTGGGATAAAATGGGAGATGTTACTTATTACAGGACAGTGATGTGATGGATTTGAGTTTATTCTTGATAGCATAAGTGCAGGGAAGAAAGAATTAATCCCAGTAGCCAACTACATAAATTAGTGATAGCAATGGGGGAAATGTTAAGAGCTTTGTTCTGTTCCAAAAGTGCAGCGCTTATCCACATCTTTTTAATGTCCATGCTGAACAGACAGTTCTTTAAAGATCTCATATGAATAACCCCCACACAGTTAATTGCTTGAACCATCACTTCAGTATTATTTAGCATTTAATCCCTTCCAACAAGCATTACACTTCCTTATTTGTCGGTAGCATAACTTCAGTACCATATAAATAATTATTGGAGTGTTTTTGGCTAGGGATTTTGGAAATCAGGGTGGGTATCTTATGAAATTAGGTTTTCACTTGCAATTTCAGTACTTTGCTTCCTGGCCATGCCAGAAATATCCCAAGAATCTGTTTCCTAACAACAACAACACACAGCATTCCTCATGATATTTCAGTATTGCCATGTCTAGACCTTGCTTAAATAAGGAAGTATAGGAGTTCATGTGTTAGAAAGCTAAATAGCTAAACCTCAGAAAAAATAGTTTGGATCATTTTGAACTCTGGGTGAAACTCTGGACACATTTTTATTTTATTTTCTGATGAAATATACCCAATTCAAGCTAATATCATTGTGCTGCTAAGAGGATAGGATGAAAAGGAAAAAATGAAAGAAAAGCCATATAGTAGTGATGTACATCAAAAGCACTTTCTATTACTACTTCTTGTGACTGATGTTCAAATACCAAAGCAACTAAAAATCAGTTTATATCACATGCAAATTTTATAGCATTCTGCATGAAAATTGTTCACTGGATTAGTCTGTAAACCTTTGCCAACGTTATGCACTATTACATTTTTCCTTTGAATTTTAGGCTGACATTCCCCATCTGCCACAAACTAGGTAAAGCAAGTGAAACAGCAGTTCAAGCTTCCTTTGCACTCCTCCATCCATGTGGAGGAATCATCGACAAAGCAAGAAGGTAGGGGAGTCAGCATGTCCATTAAATCATAATCCTGGCTCATTAGATTGCCTGCAAGATGCCAGATAATGTGAGTTATGTTGCCAATAAGAACTGGATTGAAACCATCAGATTTATTTCACCTATGTAACCAAACTGCAATCGGATGGCAACACCAGATGGCTACTCATTTGAGCTGGGTTCAAACAGAGTGCCCTGGAGATACAAGAGTCTGTATGCTTTTATGGATGCCTAAGTCATCCATTGCTATAAATTGTATGTAAATTTGGAAAATGTTAATAGTGGCTAGTAAATATTAATCCTTTATTCCTCTTTTTTGTGTATATTAAATTCTTTGCATATTAACTATTTCCCCCAGAATCTTTTACAATACTAGAAAAAAAAAAGAGTATGTCTGAATTCTAAGGCTCAGAGTGTTAGTTCTTAACCTATGAGTGTTCAATACTCAGGAACTTCATGTGATCAAGTACTTCATTATTGCTCGTGCTGCCAAGTCTGTGGGAATATAGATGTCTACGGAAAAGACCCCTCAAACTGATAAGTGTCTATAGAAGTATGGAATAAACAAGGGTTTCTATGATTGATAAGAGATACTTATTGCATGTTTTCTGTAATGGATGAAATAAGGATCCACTGAAAGATGTTTATAACTCAATAAGAACTGCTGGTTGTTACAGTTGTCAGTAATAATGACTGGATGAGAATTACCTTTAGGTTTACAGTTATGTAACCTAAAGATATCATAAAAGTAGTAGTTAGGTAAAACAAAATGAAAAGGAGTACTTGTGGCACCTTAGAGACTAACCAATTTATTTGAGCATAAGCTTTCGTGAGCTACAGCTCACTTCACGAAAGCTTATGCTCAAATAAATTGGTTAGTCTCTAAGGTGCCACAAGTACTCCTTTTCATTTTGCAAATACAGACTAACACGGCTGCTAATCTGAGACCTAGGTAAAACAAAAACGTCAAAACCAGAACACATCATGAAATTAATCACAGGAAAGCAATTTTCCCTCCAAAAATGAATGTCTGTTTTACACCCTATAAAAGGCAGAGGGCTTGAAAGTTAGGGAATACAGACGGCTGGCATCCCACCAGAAACAGATCAGAGAGACAGAGGCCAGCTCTTTACCTTACACCAACGGTAGTCATGTATCTCTTTGTTCTGTATAGTGCTGTACTAATCTCAAATTGTTCCATCTTGGATTAAATAATTCTATACAAGCCTGTTATTTGAAAATCTCAAATTGTTAGCTTCAAGCATGCAAAAAAAAGCAACCCCATGTTTTTTCTTCAGAACATTTCAGAGTCTAAGTAGGATTTTCAAGAGTGCTCAGCATTGGCCTAACTTTGACTCCTTTTGTAAGATCATCTTTGTGTGGATATTATGGTGCACATAGGACACAACATACTGGGCTTTCTTGGGATTCACCATGCGTATTAAAGCTAAGCATGGTTAAAGATTTAGAAGGATAGTAATGTCCTTGAATTACTCGAGGAAGTAATCTTTTAAATATGTGAGGTCGCAGAGTGATAATACAGCACTAGCCAGTCATCATTTGGTTAATGCTGTGATGTAACTCCTGGATGACAGCAGCCAATTCTCTAGAGGTAGTTCAAAAGGGTAAATAGTAAGATACTGTGAGGTACCCACCAGTCTTCATAGGTACTTGAATCTAACTACAAATCAGAAGCTCTGTTTGGATTCTCATTACTTATAGAATAAAATTAAGTAAGGGCCCCATTAAAAATTTAGGTCACTACATAAACAAGTTTTAAGATGGGAAAGTATGGAAAAAAATGTAGACACTGCCTTCTTACATTTCTATTTTTCTGTACACTGTAGTCACTGTATTGATTGAAAGGAGCTTTTGATACTGGTACAATTTTTTGCAGGCAAAGTAAAGGTTGATATAGTGGGCAAATACCTATTGAGCTCTTGTGAACTAAAGAATTTACAAATAATAGTCTCCAAACTACAGAAGTGTATCCGTTTGAATGTTTGCTATCTTTTAAAATGTGCTTTTCATAATGTTTATAACAGGAAAATAGAAAAATGCTATCAGCTATAAAAATTTTGGTTTACTCACTCTGTGGAATGCTGCTGGAAGAAGAGGAAATGTAATAAGGCAGGTGATTTAGAGGTTACGTGAAAAGAATAAAGGGATTAATGTACCCTTTAAATGATTATACCTGTTATACAATAGAGATGGCTCGACACATTTGGCAATGACAGAACATGTCACTGATAACCAATAACATGGCTAAGATTTGAGACCACCCAAAGGCCAACAGTGCTGACTGAAATCTGTGGATGCTACTAGGGTAGGGAAGCAATCTTTCTTCAACCTTATGCACAGCCACATCATAACATTTCAAAGAATTCTTTCTTCTATGATCATCAATCTGGCACAGAGCAAGACTTCCATCACCATTGTTCTAACCATCTTCCCATTTGTGTTGTGAGTGTACCATTATGAACTGTGTGGATAAAGCCAAGGAGGGAGAACATTTAGATGGTGTAGAACAGATCATTATGATGTCCCTAAACACCACTGGCAGTTCAGCACAAGAGTATTCAGCCACAGAACCCTCTGAAACTCAATAGTGTTCATTCACTTCTGAGGGTGGATCACCAAAATAGGTCCTTTGTCCAGACATACAAGAACTAGATCTATAGAGATATGTGGTCAAATTCTGCTTTCTGTTATGTGGTGCTATCCCACTAGAGTTCAACTAAACTGGAGGAAATAGAAGAGAAACATTCAGTTCATTACTTTTAAATCATCTGTCTCATATCAGTCTGGTGCTTCATTAATGCTGTTACACATTGCAAAGGAAGATACTGGATATTTATACATTATTTAAACATTAACACAGAAATTTGATCGTCCCAAATGAGATTGACTCTAGTACATCACTATATTTTCAAATTCAACAGAAAATAATATATTGTGGTAGATTTTATATAATTCATTATTCATGAAATTGCTGAATATCCTTTTTTTCCATTCACTGCTGTCTTTTGTACTTCTTATTTTAGACTCTTAAGAAGAATGCTAAATAATATTTTTAAAATAATTCTTATTCCAAGTAAAAGTGGACTATGTATTCTGAAAATCATTCTCTTGTAATGATATACAGTACATATTTGTTTTTTTATAACAAAAGTAGCTAAACTGTTACTGGATAATCTGTCTTTTATATAGATACCACTGAAATTAGTCTTCTCAATAGTGTGACAAAGCTCTGTCCTTGTCTCCATGGGTCCCACGTTTCCTGGTGGATTTTGCTAGCCTCAGGGGCTCACTGTGACCCTCCACATAGCCCTTCTCTATCTAGGGGCAAGGGTCACAGCTTACAGTCTCCATTGTCTACCAGTCTCAGTGAGTAATCAGGGAAGGGAGGGGGAGCCCAGGCTCACCCTCTACTCTAGGCTCCAGCCCAGGGACCCTAATAGTAGCAGCTACGGTAGCTGACTTTTTGGAAATAGGACATGTACAATTCTATGGGCCACTTCCCCACAGCAGCAGCCCCCCCAAATATCTCCTTCACCATTACCTCAGGGCCTCCTTCCTTGCACTTGATATAGATTTGTGCTGCTTAGTTCCTCCAACTAAGCATACCATTTCCTGATACATACCTCACTGACTAACTGGGAGGCTTTTAACTAGTTCCAGCCAGCCCTTGATTGGCTTCAGGTGTCCCAATCAACCTAGCTATACCCACTGCTTTCTAGAAGGATCTTAATGGGCCCCAGGTGTCTTGATTAACCTGGAGCAACTGCCACTTGGTTACCATGGTACCAGGGATTTGTTTAGCCTGGGGCTAACCTACCTGTTCCTCACTACTTTACTATAGCCATCTGGCCTTGCCCTGTCACAATAGTTTAATTTGGTTATTCTAAAACATGTACACATATTCACAAAGGTTGGTGCTGCAGTATTAGAATCTATCATTCTTTCGCCAGCACACCCAGCTGAAGGCTGTAGCATTAGTGTTATGGCAAATCGATACAAACAGAATGACAGCAGTGGTGCTTGGAAGTGGTGGTAGTATTATTCTGGTCTGGGCATGTAGAGGGCATAACAGAAATGTGAAGAGGAAACCAAGGGCAAAAACTAGAACTGAAATAAAAGAAACTATATAATAAAAGTTTACATTCAAAATCTAACCTATAAGAACTCTTCAGCCAAAGACTGTAAAGTGGTTACATATAATTTTCTCCATAACAGAAAAGGGGAAACTGAGGCACATTAAATGATTTCCTCATGGGCACATAGCCAGTCAAGATACAGAACACAGTCCTGACTTCCAGACTCTAGTTCTAACTACTAGGCCATTCTGCTCTTTTACTGTATATATACAGAACAATCTACCTATGCAATGAATCAGTAGATGATCTTTCCTTCCCTACCTTTGTGCAGTTAAGCATCTCAGTGTGCATTGCACTATGTTTTCCTGGTGACTTTTCTCAGGCATTTACTCTCAGTGATCTTTGCCTTGATGAACTATTATGGGACAGCAGCCCAGATTTTCCTAGAATACACTGGTTCAAGCGTGGTTAGGTAGCAGATTGCTATGGATATGAAATTACTGTTGACACTTAGATGTGATGCGAAAGAAAGTTACTCTGGGGACCTGACTCTATCATGTTTGTTTTATATCAGATCAGTTGAAATTGTCATGACTTGATAAAAAAATTCCACTTGTACTTGCAGTCCAGCCTTGCCTACTCCATATTAGTTCACATTCTATTCTTCAGATGCATGAAGAAAGAATACTTTTTATAATCAAAATCATATGAGTGAGTAAGGAAACTCAATTCAGTAAAGTAGATCTTGGCCAAAGGCATAGGAGGAGAGAGGGAGAAAAACAGGGAAAAGGACATGGTGTAATAATGTACAGCTTGGGGAGAAATAAGAAGCCACAAAACTTGAGGGAGAAAGACCTCCTAAAAAGGAATTAAGTTGGAGTGGAAAAAAGGTTGGCAAGGTGAAGGAAAAATGAGAAATGAATGGAGCAGGAGACTATAGGTGTGGCAGATAAAGTTAAGAAGGGAGTAGGATTAACCATCATGAATAAAATTATTAATGTGTCTAGACTGGTAAAGGACAGTACTTTGTGTTCAAAGGAAATTTTCAGAGGCTGCCAGGCCCCTTAAGAGGAGATGGGTCTAGCCCCACCTGTGACATACTTAGCTCACCTTCTCAGATAGAGAAAATGACCAACAGAAGTTTATGGAGAACCCAGGGAAATCCAGATAGGAAGCCCAAGGAGACTTTGTTCTGAGGAGACTCAAAGGAGTATAGGTGAGGCTGAGGAAGGAAGACAGACTTGCAGAAAGGAGGGGCTGGGCTCAATTAGAGACTGGACACTTCTGTGTTTGTTTTGGACTTTGATATCCCAGCAGAGGTGGACTTTTATTTTTAAAAAAATGACTTAGCTGGAAGGCCGAGTTACTGCAGTGATCAAATGTGATCAAAGTGATCAAAAGTGATCAAAAGTGATCAAACTTCAGATACAAAAGTGATCAAAAGTGATCAAAGTGATCAAAAGTGATCAAACTTCAGATACAAAAATGATACATTCATACAAATAGGATAATCACATTCAGTAAATCATAACCTTTCCAATAATACCTTATATGACCAATCTTGCATAAAATACATTATAGTTATGCCAGTCCTATCATAATAATATCTCTATGAATAATATGTGGTGCAGGGTCACAGTGGGGTTAGGTGAACGGTACACTTTTATCTGCAGGGTAGTCCCAGACATCTAATAATACAGTAGTGGCCAGATTAAACCCATGTCAAATGTCTCCTGTCCTTTGAGAGAGCAGCTCAGGTTCTGAAAAGACTGTGAGGTCCCAGCCTCGAGAGAGGCAGAAAAATACTAAACAAAACGCTCCCATTAGGAAAGGGGTCATTGGCAAAAATGAACTGCAGGCCAGAACCAAAGCACCTGCAGCAAGGTGGCCCAATTTCCGCAAAAACAGAAAGGGAAGGGGCCACCTTCACTGGAGCACAAAGAGAGAAAAACAAATTTTTCTAAAGGCATAGAGGCAGTAGGTGGGTGGGTAAGGAATAAAGCAAGTGCTTGTAAATATTTAACTAAAAATATTTCCCATTATATCTCCAGAAAGAATAGGCAGTTGTGTGTTGTATCAGGGCTTGTCAATAAGTGTTTATTACCAAGTGAATTTCTTCGTGTACCTCATAGGGTATGTCTACACTACGGAATAAGGTCGAATTTATAGAAGTCGGTTTTTTAGAAATCGGTTTTATAAATTCGAGTGTGTGTGTCCCCACAGAAAATGCTCTAAGTGCATTAAGTGCATTAACTCGGCGGAGCGCTTCCACAGTACCGAGGCAAGCGTCGACTTCCGGAGCGTTGCACTGTGGGTAGCTATCCCACAGTTCCCGCAGTCTCCGCTGCCCATTGGAATTCTGGGTTGAGATCCCAATGCCTGATGGGGCTAAAACATTGTCGCGGGTGGTTCTGGGTACATATCGTCAGCCCCCCGTTCCCTCCCTCCCCCCGTGAAAGCAAGGGCAGACAATCATTTCGCGCCTTTTTTCCTGAGTTACCTGTGCAGACGCCATACCACAGCAAGCATGGAGCCCGCTCAGGTAACCGTCACCCTATGTCTCCTGGGTGCTGGCAGACGCGGTATGGCTTTGCTGCACAGTAGCAGCAACCCCTTGCCTTCTGGCAGCAGACGGTGCAATACGACTGGTAGTCGTCCTCATCATGTCCGAGGTGCTCCTGGCCACGTCGGCTGGGAGCGCCTGGGCAGACATGGGCGCAGGGACTAAATTTGGAGTGACTTGACCAGGTCGTTCTCTTTAGTCCTGCAGTCAGTCCTATTGAACCGTCTTATGGTGAGCGGGCAGGCGATACGGACTGCTAGCAGTCGTACTGTACCATCTTCTGCCAGGCAGGCAAGAGATGAGGATTGCTAGCAGTCGTATTGCACCATCTTCTGCCAGGCAGGCAAGAGATGGGGATGGCTAGCAGTCGTACTGTACCATCTTCTGCCGAGCAGCCATGAGATGTGGATGGCATGCAGTCCTTCTGCACCGTCTGCTGCCAGCCAAAGATGTAAAAGATAGATGGAGTGGGTCAAAACAAGAAATAGACCAGATTTGTTTTGTACTCATTTGCCTCCTCCCCTGTCTAGGGGACTCATTCCTCTAGGTCACGCTGCAGTCACTCACAGAGAAGTGACTAGCCATGTATCAATCAGAGGCCAGGCTAACCTCCTTGTTCCAATAACAACGATAACGTAGGTGCACCATTTCTTATTGGAACCCTCCGTGCAGTCCTGCCTGAAATACTCCTTGATGTACAGGCACCCCCTTTGTTGATTTTAGCTCCCTGAAGCCAACCCTGTAAGCCGTGTCGTCAGTCGCCCCTCCCTCCGTCAGAGCAACGGCAGACAATCGTTCCGCGCCTTTTTTCTGTGCGGACGCCATACCACAGCAAGCATGGAGCCCGCTCAGCTCACTTTGGCAATTAGGAGCACATTAACCACCACACGCATTATCCAGCAGTATATGCAGCACCAGAACATGGCAACACGATACCGGGCGAGGAGGCGACGTCAGCGCGGTCCCGTGAGTGATCAGGACATGGACACAGATTTCTCTGAAAGCATGGGCCCTGACAATGCATGCATCATGGTGCTAATGGGGCAGGTTCATGCTGTGGAACGCCGATTCTGGGCTCGGGAAACAAGCACAGACTGGTGGGACCGCATAGTGTTGCAGGTCTGGGACGATTCCCAGTGGCTACGAAACTTTCGCATGCGTAAGGGCACTTTCATGGAAGTTTGTGACTTGCTTTCCCCTGCCCTGAAGCGCATGAATACCAAGATGAGAGCAGCCCTCACAGTTGAGAAGCGAGTGGCGATAGCCCTGTGGAAGCTTGCAACGCCAGACAGCTACCGGTCAGTTGGGAATCAATTTGGAGTGGGCAAATCTACTGTGGGGGCTGCTGTGATGCAAGTAGCCCATGCAATCAAAGATCTGCTGATATCAAGGGTAGTGACCCTGGGAAATGTGCAGGTCATAGTGGATGGCTTTGCTGCAATGGGATTCCCTAACTGTGGTGGGGCTATAGACGGAACCCATATCCCTATCTTGGCACCGGAGCACCAAGCCGCCGAGTACATAAACCGCAAGGGGTACTTTCGATAGTGCTGCAAGCTCTGGTGGATCACAAGGGACGTTTCACCAACATCAACGTGGGATGGCCGGGAAAGGTGCATGATGCTCGCATCTTCAGGAACTCTGGTCTGTTTCAAAAGCTGCAGGAAGGGACTTTATTCCCAGACCAGAAAATAACTGTTGGGGATGTTGAAATGCCTATATGTATCCTTGGGGACCCAGCCTACCCCTTAATGCCATGGCTCATGAAGCCATACACAGGCAGCCTGGACAGTGGTCAGGAGCTGTTCAACTACAGGCTGAGCAAGTGCAGAATGGTGGTAGAATGTGCATTTGGATGTTTAAAGGCGCGCTGGCGCAGTTTACTGACTCGCTTAGACCTCAGCGAAACCAATATTCCCACTGTTATTACTGCTTGCTGTGTGCTCCACAATATCTGTGAGAGTAAGGGGGAGACGTTTATGGCGGGGTGGGAGGTTGAGGCAAATCGCCTGGCTGCTGGTTACGCGCAGCCAGACACCAGGGCGGTTAGAAGAGCACAGGAGGGCGCGGTACGCATCAGAGAAGCCTTGAAAAACAGTTTCATGACTGGCCAGGCTACGGTGTGAAAGTTCTGTTTGTTTCTCCTTGATGAACCCCCCCTGCCCCTTGGTTCACTCTACTTCCCTGTAAGCTAACCACCCGCCCCTCCTCCCTTTAATCATTGCTTGCAGAGCCAATAAAGTCATTGTTGCTTCACATTCATGCATTCGTTATTCATTCATCACACAAATAGGGGGATGACTACCAAGGTATCCCGGGAGGGGTGGTGGAGGAGGGAAGGAAAATGCCACACAGCACTTTAAGCACAGCACTTTAAAAGTTTACAACTTTAAAATTTATTGAATGACAGCCTTCTTTTTTTTGGGCAATCCTCTGTGGTGGAGTGGCTGGTTGGCCGGAGGCCCCCCCACCGCGTTCTTGGGCGTCTGGGTGTGGAGACTATGGAACTTGGGGAGGAGGGCGGTTGGTTACAGAGGGGCTGCAGTGGCAGTCTGTGCTCCAGCTGCCTTTGCTGCAGCTCAACCATACACTGGAGCATACTGGTTTGGTCCTGCAGCAGCCTCAGCATTGAATCCTGCCTCCTCTCATCACGCTGCCGCCACCTTTGAGCTTCAGCCCTGTCTTCAGCCCGCCACTTACTCTCTTCAGCCCTCCACCTCTCCTCCCGGTCATTTTGTGCTTTCCTGCACTCTGACATTATTTGCCTCCACGCATTCGTCTGTGCTCTGTCAGTGTGGGAGGACAGCATGAGCTCGGAGAACATTTCATCGCGAGTGCGTTTTTTTTTCTTTCTAAGCTTCACTAGCCTCTGGGAAGGAGAAGATCCTGTGATCATTGAAACACATGCAGCTGGTGGAGAAAAAAAAAGGGACAGCGGTATTTAAAAAGACACATTTTATAAAACAGTCGCTACACTCTTTCAGGGTAAACCTTGCTGTTAACATTACGTACATAGCACATGTGCTTTCGTTACAAGGTCGCATTTTGCCTCCTCCCACCGCGTGAACGGATTTTGGTTGAATGCCAGCAAACATACACTGCAATGCTTTGTTCTACAGTGATTCCCCAGTACGTGTTGCTGGCCTGGAGTGGTAAAGTGTCCTACCATGAAGGACGAAATAAGGCTGCCCTCCCCAGAAACCTTTTGCAAAGGCAGAACCGCAAATGCCAGGGCAAAGTAGTCCTTTCACATGCTTGCTTTTAAACCATTTATAGCATTTTAAAAGGTACACTCACCAGAGGTCCCTTCTCCGCCTGCTGAGTCCAGGAGGCAGCCTTGGGTGGGTTCGGGGGGTACTGGCTCCAGGTCTAGGGTGAGAAACAGTTCCTGGCTGTCAGGAAAACCGGTTTCTCCGCTTGCTTGCTGTGAGCTATCTACAACCTCCTCATCATCATCTTCTTCGTCCCCAAAACCTACTTCCGTATTGCCTCCATCTCCATTGAAGGAGTCAAACAACACGGCTGGGGTAGTGGTGGCTGAACCCCCTAAAATGGCATGCAGCTCATCATAGAAGCGGCATGTTTGGGGCTCTGACCCAGAGCGGCTGTTCGCCTCTCTGGTTTTCTGGTAGGCTTGCCTCAGCTCCTTCAGTTTCACGCGGCACTGCTTCGGGTCCCTGTTATGGCCTCTGTCCTTCATGCCCTGGGAGATTTTCACAAAGGCTTTGGCATTTCGAAAACTGGAACGGAGTTCTGATAGCACGGATTCCTCTCCCCAAACAGCGATCAGATCCCGTACCTCCCGTTCGGTCCATGCTGGAGCTCTTTTGCGATTCTGGGACTCCATCATGGTCACCTCTGCTGATGAGCTCTGCATGGTCACCTGCAGCTTGCCACGCTGGCCAAACAGGAAATGAGATTCAAAAGTTCGCGGTTCTTTTCCTGTCTACCTGGCCAGTGCATCTGAGTTGAGAGTGCTGTCCAGAGCGGTCATAATGGAGCACTCTGGGATAGCTCCCGGAGGCCAATACCATTGAATTGTGTCCACAGGACCCCAAATTCGAGCCGGCAACGTCGATTTAAGCGCTAATCCACTTGTCAGGGGTGGAGTAAGGAAATCGATTTTAAGAGCCCTTTAAGTCGAAATAAAGGGCTTCATTGTGTGGACGGGTGCAGGTTTAAATCGATTTAACGCTGCTAAATTCGACCTAAAGTCCTAGTGTAGACCAGGGCATAGATTGTAAAGACTGAAAGGACAATCATGTGAATCTAATCTGATCTCCTGCATAATACAGGCCATAGGACTTCCCTGAATTAATTCCTGTTAGAATTAGAGTATCTTAAAACATCTCATCTTGATTAAAAAATCTCCAGTGATGGAGAATCCACCACAAACCTTGGTAAATTGTTCTAGTGGATAAAACCCCTCACTGTAAACCATTGCCCCGTATTTCTTGTCTGAATTTGTCTAGGCCCAATTTCCAGCCATTGAGTCTTGTTATGTTTTTGTTTGATTTGAATATCCCTCTGCTGTCAAATTTATTTATAAGTAGCTATTTATAGGCTACTTATAGACTTCTGGAGCAGATGACACATTGATGATGTCAGGCCTCACTCCAGATTTGAAGAAAATGTATGAAAAAGTTTGCTCGGATTTGTTACCCTGTCAAATGAAAAGAAATGCCCTCAGAATATCAAAAGGGAACATGAGGATACAAATTTCAATGTTAACTTCAACAGAAAAGCTCAAAAAGAAACCCCCCCCACACACACAAATCCTGAGCAACTCTGACAGATTGAAACTGAGAGACTGCTGCAGAAGGTAGCAGTAGATAAGAGGCATAATTCTTTAAAGAGAAGGCAATGAAAATGGGGATATCTCGCAAAGTAGCATGTATAAATACTAAAACAGTGTAAACACCAAAACTGGACAGAAATTGTTTAGGGAGCTAAATTAAAGAAAATTTAGGTTGACTATCAAAAAAATTAAGTAGAATAGTGTCCAAAGTAAAACCCCTCTGACTGGGAATTTTAAAACTAGACTGTATAAACCTCTAGAAAATGGAAATGAAATGAATGATCTAGTAGGTGTATTCCACCACTAATTCAATGATTCCTTGTAACACCTGCTGACAGAAAAGCTTTTTCCCAAAGCCTCAGATTGTGGCAGAAAACCAATTTTCAGGTACTGAGGATTTATCTTTGCTGTAATACAATCTATGCATAAAACATGCATATCACTCAATTTCAAACTTGTCATCCAAGTTTCACTCCTCAGACCTATTATGAAAATATAAAAATTCTGAAAATACAGTTCAAACATACTGTATTGTAAATTATAAACGCCCCACTATCATAATACATACAAAGATGAAAGCAATCTGTGTAAAATATACCTTAGTTTTCAGTCTCCACCAAAGACTAATTATAAAGTAAGGTTGTGAAACTGAATTAATTTTTGGGACAAAGTATAAGTTTGTTACCTATTTTATCTTTCAGATTAATCTTTATTTTAAAACAATTTAAAATGATAGGAAGGAAAATTCATTTGGTTGATCTATTAACTGCATTTATTTTGAAAAAAATAAAATTTGAAAAATAACTTTTTAAAATAATACAAACAATAACTTTTTTAAAAAAATCATCCATTAAACACGTACAAGATTTTTAAGGATTTATAGGACAAACAAACAGACAACTGTCTTAACCTTATGGGAAAGTGGCACTAAAAATTCAAAGATTTAGCATAGTGTCCTGACTTCACAGGATAGCTTATGTCACAGAAGACGGAATGCCTTCAAACTGTGGCCAGATCAGCTTCAGGCTGTTTATTTTCTGAGCATAAACCTTGAAGTGAAATTCTTTTCTCATTCTCCCCTCCCTTCCCCCCCAGCAGTTCCCTACAAATTCCAACTATGAGCACACAGGTTGACTTGAATAAACCTTTCTCTACACCATCTCACTTTCATAATTTAATGTGGCATGTTATTCAGTCAGAATAAATCAGCTTTTTCATTTGCATGTATTCACCAGTCAAACACAGTTCACAAACTCCTCTTAGAAAGTAACTAAGTGCTAGGTGAGAACCAAGAGTATTTTAGAAATACTTAGAGGGGAAAAAACCCAGCTAGTTAATGCACTGAATGAGGCTTGTATTTGTGTACTTATGTGAGGATAACATTACATAATTAACATCATTGTAACTAGCTCTTAAAATTTGAAATGTGCATGTCTACGCTATTACTAAAATGAAAGGGGAAAAGAAATAGTATCAGTATAGATTAATTATCCTTACCCTTACTGCAGCTGTGGATCTGTCTCAATGCTTCTTTATACTCCTGAAGAAGAGTTATTGTGAAACAACTTCAGGCAGTATAACATTCTTGCATTGGGATTACCTGATGATTTGGAATTAGTTTCTTCTGATAAATCAATTATGTTTTTAGCATTTATATTAAAAATTGAATTTATTCCTCCTCTCCAGATTGATAAATATTTGCACATTCCATTTAGGAAAAACACAATCCACGCCATGCCTACTTCTGTTGTTTTAAGTAGAATTTTAAGTGTCCCTTTTGTATCCATTACTTGATAGATGGTGTCAAAGTGCAAATGTGTTATGCAATAAAAGGAGACATGGCCAGGGTTACTCAGGCATGCTGAAAAATATTTTTTCAGTCTGAGTTTCTTTTACTGGGTATCAATTCTTCAATATTTTTTCTGGCCAAATTCTATGTTACTGTTGAAATGCAAGGATGTTGTGTACTTTTTTCCAAATGGATTTCAAAAGAAGAAGAAGAATGATAAAGAGTTCAGGCTCATTTCTCAGCAGTGTGAGAGCACAGCTCATTGTATCTGAATGAGGGTGGTGTTAAAGATGTGAGTAAACCCTTTGATCCTGGAGCTGAGTCATTCAGGCCTCTCTAAATTCTTTCCCCTTTGGCCTGCCCCAGTGCTTCCCTCTGCATTGGAAAGGCATCGCCGGCAGAGAGAGTCACTTCTTAGTGTGAAAGAGGTATCTAGGCTCCCCTATGCACCAATGCATTGGCTCCTTCTCTTCCCAGTCTCACAATGGGGTTTACATGTTTTGGAAGAGAGGGATAAATAATAGTAAGATAGAAAATATCATAATGCCACTGTCTAAATCCATGTTACACCCCCAGCTTGAAACTGCATGCAGTTTTGTTTACCCCATCTCAAAAAAGATATATTAGAATTGGAAAAGGTACAGAGAAGGGCAACAAAAATGATTAGGGGTGTGGAACAGCTTCCATGTGAGAGATTAAAAATATTGGAACTGGTCAGCTTGGAAAAGAGACTGCTAACGGGGGATATGATAGTCGTCTATAAAATCATACTGGTGTGGAGAAAGTGAATAAGGAAGTGTTATTTACTCCTCCTCCTAACATAAGAACCGGGGTCACCTAATGAAATCAATAGGCAGCAGGTTTAAAATAAACAAAAGGAAGCACTACTTCACACAACACCCTCAGCCTGTGGAACTCATTGCCATGCGGTGCTGTGAAGGCCAAAAATATAAAAAGTTCAAAAAAGAATTAGATAAGTTTATGGTCCATCAATGGCTGTTAGTCAAGATGCAACCCCGTGCTCCAGGTATCCTAAGCCTCTAACGGCCAGAAGCTGGGAGTGAATGGCGGGATGGATGACTTGATAATTGCCCTGTTTTGTTCATTCCCTCTGAAGCACCTGGCACTGGCCACTGCTGGAAAACCGGATACTGTCCTGGACCATTGGTCTGATACAGTAGGGTCATTTTTATATTGTTATGAGGCCTCAAGATATTTTTCATTTTGTCAGAAATAAGAAGTACTCAAATAAAAATATTCGTGTACCTTTTTTTCCTATTGAAGCAGAAAATGTACAGAGGTAACTCCCAGTAACAGTAATGGAATTACATGCATAAAATTTCTCATACATCAGTGTGAGAACACATACATCAAGATTGTTCAATGAGTCATGTATTTTTTACACTCAGATATGATATCTGCCAGTATATGAAAGCATTGGCAGAGTATTAAATGGGAGTACAGATCTCTTAAATATGTAAATCTTATCTTGTATATATGTGAAAACTTTCAGGTTTGTTTGGTCTGAAGTGTTTTCAGATGATTTCTGTGAGGATTTGCCTTGTGCAAAGCTCCTTAATGTGTGATGCCATGTATACTGTTAAAATAATACCACAAATCCTCATGGTTTTCTTATTTGCAATGTACTTGTGAAAATTATTTGTTCTGTTCCTATATAACCTTCAAATTATATTATTTATAGTAAATAAAATTCTATCAGTCTAGAACAGATATTAGTAATATCAGTGATATTCACTTTAATTCTTTTTGTAATTATTATTATTCAGCTCTCCCTTCTTATTTCTGTCTTCTCACTACTCTCTAAGAAAAGCGTTTCCTTATAGGATAGCCTGGACAGCGTCAGCAATGATTAACACTAGCTAATCACTGTGTCACCTCTGGCAAGGAATAAACAGAAGGAATGGGAACAGGAAAGGAATAAACTGTCCAAAGTATTTTGTTTCCAACATGTCCTTTTTCATCATCTCTTTAGTTTAACCTTTTGCGTGCACCTGTGGGCCAAATGGCATATTCTGTGCCCTAAACACTTCCCTTTTAAACATGTTTAACCACTCTTTAATACCAGGTTAGTATTTGTCTACAGTCTTTTCTAGGAGTGTCTACAGTAGAGAACAGACTTATTGCTCATTGAGTTGGGATGATTGAACCAATGCAAATAACAGTACAATGCATTCAAACTAGTCATCCTGTTTTGTGTGCAATTCTGCCCTAACTCCACACAAACATACAGCTCAAGCAGTGCAGTTGCAATGCCCCTTGGGTACCATACCACAATTCCCAGCCCAGCTCCCTGAAGCAGTGACTTTTCAGAAATTTGGAAGAGAATTTGTGAAGCCTAAGGTAATTGTGGGAGAAAGCAAGCTTACATAACTTCCTGAGAAGCACAGCCATTTATTTCTGCATCATTGTCTCAAAAGGGAGACTAGGTCCAATGATCAGAGATCAATGTTTGCTCAGAGAGTCAGTTTCCTACTGCTGTTCTTGAAAAGCTACCATGACCATCTTACGAGTGTCAGGCATAGAAGAGGAAGGTGCTCTGGCAGTACATATAGAGCAGTGGTTCTCAAACTTTTGTACTGGTGACCCCTTTCACGCAGCAAACCTCTGAGTGCGATCCCCATTATAAATTAAAAACACTTTGTAATATATTTAACACCATTATAAATGATGGATGAAAAGCAGGTTTTGGGGTGGAGGCTGACAGCTTGCAACCCCCAATGTAATAACCTTGTTTGAGAATCCCTGATATAGAGAGCTAGAGACTGAGACCCTGTGAAGTTATTTACAGTATGTGTATTATTCACATTGGGGTCAATTCTGCTCTCAATTATATGGGTCTGTCACAAGGTAGCTAGTTCCGGTGAGCAGACCAGGCCAAGCTCCCCTGTGTCAGAACAGAAGGGCCCAATTGAGCTATGTCTACACTACGGAATAAGGTCGAATTTATAGAAGTCGGTTTTTTAGAAATCGGTTTTATATATTCGAGTGTGTGTGTCCCCACAGAAAATGCTCTAAGTGCATTAACTCGGCGGAGTGCTTCCACGGTACCGAGGCTAGAGTCGACTTCCGGAGCGTTGCACTGTGGGTAGCTATCCCACAGTTCCCGCAGTCTCCGCTGCCCATTGGAATTCTGAATTGAGATCCCAATGCCTGATGGGGCTAAAACATTGTCGCGGGTGGTTCTGGATACATATCGTCAGGCCCCCCTTCCCTCCCTCCCTCCATGAAAGCAAGGGCAGACAATCGTTTTGTGCCTTTTTTCCTGAGTTACCTGTGCAGATGCCATACCACGGCAAGCATGGAGCCCGCTCAGGTAACCATCACCGTATGTCTCCTGGGTGCTGGCAGACGCGGTATGGCATTGCTACAGAGTAGCAGCAACCCATTGCCTTCTGGCAGCAGACGGTGCAGTACGACTGGTAGCCGTCCTCGTCGTGTCCGAGGTGCTCCTGGCCACGTCGGCTGGGAGCGACTGGGCAGACATGGGTGCAGGGACTAAATTTGGAATGACTTGACCAGGTCATTCTCTTTAGTCCTGCAGTCAGTCCTATTGAACCGTCTTATGGTGAACAGGCAGGCGATACGGATTGCTAGCAGTCGTACTGTACCATCTTCTGCCGGGCAGGCAAGAGATGAGGATGGCTAGCAGTCGTACTGTACCATCTTCTGCCGAGCAGCCGTGAGATGTGGATGGCATGCAGTCCTTCTGCACCATCTGCTGCCAGCCAAAGATGTAAAAGATAGATGGAGTGGATCAAAACAAGAAGTAGACCAGATTTGTTTTGTACTCATTTGCCTCCTCTCTCATTCCTCTAGGTCACACTGCAGTCACTCACAGAGAAGGTGCAGCGAGGTAAATCTAGCCATGTATCAATCAGAGGCCAGGCTAACCTCCTTGTTCCAATAAGAATGATAACTTAGGTGCACCATTTCTTATTGGAACCCTCTGTGAAGTCCTGCCTGAAATACTCCTTGATGTAAAGCCACCCCCTTTGTTGATTTTAGCTCCCTGAAGCCAACCCTGTAAGCCGTGTCGTCAGTCGCCCCTCCCTCCGTCAGAGCAACGGCAGACAATCGTTCCGCGCCTTTTTTCTGTGCGGACGCCATACCAAGGCAAGCATGGAGGCCGCTCAGCTCACTTTGGCAATTAGGAGCACATTAAACACCACACGCATTATCCAGCAGTATATGCAGCACCGGAACCTGGCAAAGCGATACCGGGCAAGGAGGCGACATCAGCGCAGTCACGTGAGTGATCAGGACATGGACATAGATTTCTCTGAAAGCATGGGTCCTGCCAATGCATGCATCATGGTGCTAATGGGGCAGGTTCATGCTGTGGAACGCCGATTCTGGGCTCGGGAAACAAGCACAGACTGGTGGGACCGCATAGTGTTGCAGGTCTGGGACGATTCCCAGTGGCTGCGAAATTTTCGCATGCGTAAGGGCACTTTCATGGAACTTTGTGACTTGCTTTCCCCTGCCCTGAGGCGCATGAATACCAAGATGAGAGCAGCCCTCACAGTTGAGAAGCGAGTGGCGATAGCCCTGTGGAAGCTTGCAACGCCAGACAGCTACCGGTCAGTTGGGAATCAATTTGGAGTGGGCAAATCTACTGTGGGGGCTGCTGTGATGCAAGTAGCCCACGCAATCAAAGATCTGCTGATATCAAGGGTAGTGACCCTGGGAAATGTGCAGGTCATAGTGGATGGCTTTGCTGCAATGGGATTCCCTAACTGTGGTGGGGCTATAGACGGAACCCATATCCCTATCTTGGCACCGGAGCACCAAGCCGCCGAGTACATAAACCGCAAGGGGTACTTTTCGATAGTGCTGCAAGCTCTGGTGGATCACAAGGGACATTTCACCAACATCAACGTGGGATGGCCGGGAAAGGTACATGATGCTCGCATCTTCAGGAACTCTTGTCTGTTTCAAAAGCTGCAGGAAGGGACTTTATTCCCAGACCAGAAAATAACTGTTGGGGATGTTGAAATGCCTATATGTATCCTTGGGGACCCAGCCTACCCCTTAATGCCATGGCTCATGAAGCCGTACACAGGCAGCCTGGACAGTAGTCAGGAGCTGTTCAACTACAGGCTGAGCAAGTGCAGAATGGTGGTAGAATGTGCATTTGGACGTTTAAAGGCGCGCTGGTGCAGTTTACTGACTCGCTTAGACCTCAACGAAACCAATATTCCCACTGTAATTACTGCTTGCTGTGTGCTCCACAATATCTGTGAGAGTAAGGGGGAGACGTTTATGGCGGGGTGGGAGGTTGAGGCAAATTGCCTGGCTGCTGGTTACACGCAGCCAGACACCAGGGCGGTTAGAAGAGCACAGGAGGGCGCGGTATGCATCAGAGAAGCTTTGAAAACCAGTTTCATGACTGGCCAGGCTACGGTGTGAAAGTTCTGTTTGTTTCTCCTTGATGAAACCCCCCGCCCCTTGGTTCACTCTACTTCCCTGTAAGCTAACCACCCGCCCCTCCTCCCTTCAATCATCGCTTGCAGAGGCAATAAAGTCATTGTTGCTTCACATTCATGCATTCTTTATTCATTCATCACACAAATAGGGGGATGACTACCAAGATAGCCCAGGAGGGGTGGTGGAGGAGGGAAGGAAAATGCCACACAGCACTTTAAGCACAGCACTTTAAAAGTTTACAACTTTAAAATTTATTGAATGCCAGCCTTCTTTTTTTGGGGCAATCCTCTGTGGTGGAGTGGCTGGTTGGCTGGAGGCCCCCCCACCGCGTTCTTGGGCGTCTGGGTGTGGAGGCTATGGAACTTGGGGAGGAGGGCGGTTGGTTACAGAGGGGCTGCAGTGGCAGTCTGTGCTCCAGCTGCCTTTGCTGCAGCTCAACCATACACTGGAGCATACTGGTTTGGTACTGCAGCAGCCTCAGCATTGAATCCTGCCTCCTCTCAGCACACTGCCGCCACATTTGAGCTTCAGCCCTGTCTTCAGCCCGCCACTTACTCTCTTCAGCCCGCCACCTCTCCTCCCGGTCATTTTGTGCTTTCCTGCACTCTGACATTATTTGCCTCCACGCATTCGTCTGTGCTCTGTCAGTGTGGGAGGACAACATGAGCTCGGAGAACATTTCATCGCGAGTGCATTTTTTTTTCTTTCTAAGCTTCACTAGCCTCTGGAAGGAGAAGATCCTGTGATCATTGAAACACATGCAGCTGGTGGAGAAAAAAAAAGGGACAGCGGTATTTAAAAAGACACATTTTATAAAACAGTGGCTACACTCTTTCAGGGTAAACCTTGCTGTTAACATTATATATATAGCACATGTGCTTTCGTTACAAGGTCGCATTTTGCCTCCTCCCACCGCGTGACTACCCCCTCAACCTTCCCCCCTCCCTGTGGCTAACAGCGGGGAACATTTCTGTTTAGCCACAGGCAAACAGCCCAGCAGGAATGGGCTCCTCTGAGTGTCCCCTGAAGAAAAGCACTCTATTTCAACCAGGTAACCATGAATTATATCTCACTCTCCTGAGGATAACACAGAGAGATAAAGAACGGATGTTGTTTGAATGCCAGCAAACATACACTGCAATGCTTTGTTCTACAATGATTCCCGAGTACGTGTTACTGGCCTGGAGTGGTAAAATGTCCTACCATGAAAGACGCAATAAGGCTGCCCTCCCCAGAAACCTTTTGCAAAGGCTTTAGGACTACATCTAGGAGAACCGCAAATGCCAGGGCAAAGTAATCCTTTCACATGCTTGCTTTTAAACCATGTATAGTATTTTAAAAGGTACACTCACCAGAGGTCCCTTCTCCGCCTGCTGGGTCCAGGAGGCAGCCTTGGGTGGGTTCGGGGGGTACTGGCTCCAGGTCCAGGGTGAGAAACAGTTCCTGGCTGTCGGGAAAACCGGTTTCTCCGCTTGCTTGCTGTGAGCTATCTACAACCTCCTCCTCATCATCATCTTCTTCATCCCCAAAACCTGCTTCTGTGTTGCCTCCATCTCCATTGAAGGAGTCAAACAACACGGCTGGGGTAGTGGTGGCTGAACCCCCTAAAATGGCATGCAGCTCATCATAGAAGCGGCATGTTTGGGGCTCTGACCCGGAGTGGCTGTTCGCCTCTCTGGTTTTCTGGTAGGCTTGCCTCAGCTCCTTCAGTTTCACGCGGCACTGCTTCGGGTCCCTGTTATGGCCTCTGTCCTTCATGCCCTGGGAGATTTTGACAAAGGTTTTGGCATTTTGAAAACTGGAACGGAGTTCTGATAGCACGGATTCCTCTCCCCAAACAGCGATCAGATTCCTTACCTCCCGTTCGGTCCATGCTGGAGCTCTTTTGCGATTCTGGGACTCCATCATGGTCACCTGTGCTGATGAGCTCTGCATGGTCACCTGCAGCTTGCCACGCTGGCCAAACAGGAAATGAGATTCAAAAGTTCGCGGTTCTTTTCCTGTCTACCTGGCCAGTGCATCTGAGTTGAGAGTGCTGTCCAGAGCGGTCATAATGGAGCACTCTGGGATAGCTCCCGGAGGCCAATACCATTGAATTGTGTCCACAGGACCCCAAATTCGAGCCGGCAACGTCAATTTAAGTGCTAATCCACTTGTCGGGGTGGAGTAAGGAAATCGATTTTAAGAGCCCTTTAAGTCGAAATAAAGGGCTTCATTGTGTGGACCGGTGCAGGTTTACATCGATTTAATGCTGCTAAATTCGACCTAAAGTCCTAGTGTAGACCAGGGCCTAGTGTAGACCAGGACCTAATTAAAAGGGGCAGGGCAACACCTGGGGCTATGAAGGCTTTGAAGGTCAAAGAAAAGGAAGAAGAGGCATAATTGGGACTGGCTGTGGAATCACATAGCTAATAGTGGGTCCCTAGAACAAGGGAGCAGCTATTCAGTGAGGTAAACCTGAGGTTGGTGTCCCAAAAGGGGAGTAGAGCTGGCTAGGACTGGGAAGCTGCAAGAAGCAGGATTACCTGGGACCACTGCAAGGGGAGGCTGTGGAATCTTAGGACAAATGGTGAGCTGAGGAACCGTATTTTGTTTGTTATGTGCTCATGTATGGGGACAAGTAAACCTACTTAAAGGAGACCAACTATAGCAGTGAATACTTGTTAAGCTGGGGAAAAGGCCTTCTGCATTACACCTTCCACTGAAACCCAAGGGATTTGCACCAGTGCAAGTGAGGTCAGGCTTGACTTTAATCACCTGCTGTAGTTAAATGCTCCACTTGAAATAGCATTGGTTCATTGCTCTTTCTCATAGCAGTACCATTTCATAAAGTATGGGGTCCCAGAGAAGGAGGGTGTACAGTGTTACAGAGCTGTTGGTCACCTGCAACATGCACAAATTTCTCCTTTCATTTAAGGGTCTGCCTGGAAGGATCTGATCCCCTGTACTGTATGGATTTGTAGCATGTTTGCATGCAAACCAGGACAGGTTGTATGATCTGTGGGTTGTTCAGTCACTCTGCTAGATAGATTACCAGAAAATTTAATTAAGTGAATGCATGATTTGAATTTTGCTCTGCTTTCCTGTGGTGTTAACTGGTATGTCAAGTACTGTCATTATTTTTATATGATAGTGCAGCAAACAGGTTAACTATATTATCTGTATTAAAGAACACTTAATGCGGCAACTGGGCAGGAATGACCAAGACTTTAATGGTAACCACTGTCTGTGTTATGTCCTTGTTTTTTTTATGTGTGATCTATCTTTGGTAGTTCTACTTTAAGAACATAAGGAACTTTTAAATCCTTTAATAGTTAGAAAAAACCCTGACAATCTGCTCTCTATTTTGTGCTCCAGCACAATCCTAGTGAAGCCAAAGAATTTACACAAATATGCCTTATTTAGCACCTTGTTACTTCTTGTTGTGCCATAAAGACAACACTTTTGTTCTAAGGGACTTTTTTTTTTTTTTATGGTACCAAAAACTGTATGAGGAACTTCACAGGTGACAAAGAAATAAAATGTTCCTGTCTCAAAGCCCAGATCCATAGAGGTTTTTTAGGCATTTAATTATGGGGGTCAGACACCTAAGTTCCATTTTTAGGCACCACAGCAATCACAAAACTCCTGCTCAGGTGCCACCTAACCCTGCAGGTGCCTAAATTCACTTGGCACATATGGTTTTTGTTTTTTTTTTTGCAATAAAAGCTCCATAAGAGGCCTATGCTTTTGCCTCTGGGCATGTGCACTATTGCCTTATTCCAGGTGTCCAGCTACTCATCTCCCACCTAAAGTTGAGAGGAATCCACAAAGCCAGGCAAGATGGATTTATTTATTTTTTTGCCTGCCTATAGCATGTATGGGGCCTGATCTGGAAGGCAGTCTCTGAGCATGTCTGTTAGATCAGACCCCACTCAAAAGTGTGTGTGTGGGGGGCCCTTATAACTCTTGGACTGGTGTTTAGAGCACTCACCTGGGATGTGAGAGACCAAAGTTTAATTCCCCTCCTGAGGTAGAGGGGGAGAGAGGACTTGAATAGGGGTCTCCCACCTCTTAGAAGTGCTCTAACCACTAAGCTATGAGATATTCTGATGTCTGATTGAGAGAGCTCCACCTACTGAAGTTGTTCCACATTGGATAAATTTTAAAGGGTTACTGGGCCCCAGAGTGGGAGAATGTGACTCTCTAGTCCAGTGGTTATGGCATCCAGCTGGGAGGTGGGCACCCAGGGTCCAGTCTTCCTACTCCAATCATGCTCTCTAATATTTATACACTGTGGAACAGCTTCAAGAGGAGGGACTGAGGCAGTTCCACATCAGAATATCCCATAGCTCAGTAGTAGAGCACTCTCTTGAGAGAAATCCCTATTTAAGTCCTCTCTTCCCCTCTGCATGCTGGGGAATTAAAACTGCATCTTCCACATCCCAGGTGATCACTGGGATAAAAGTTTTCTAATGCTGGCACTGCAACCATGACACTGTGAAATGAGACATGAGCCTAGCTCATTCTCACAAATAATGACTTAGCTGCCTGACTGATTCCAGGAGAGTGATTTCCAGCTGTAGAGACAAATCAGAAATATGTGCCTCCCTAGAGCCTAGACATATGCACTGACCTCTGTGAGAGGGGCAGATCTTAGGACATATTTCTCTTGCCAGCATCTCCTGTTGGCTAGTTTAGGCAACTCCTCACATAGCATGCAGGTTTCAGTGCCTTAGAATACAATCCACCAATCTCTTCCCCATTCATTATATAGGGAGCCAAGGTGACTAACTCAAGCTTTGTAGATTGCATTGTGTTCCTAAGTCCCTTTGGATGCAGGCAGAAAAGCTTAAAATGTAAAGACTAGATCTTGCACTGAAAAGAGGGAAACAATCCTGTTGAAAGGCACCTTAATCTGCATGTAGTACCATTGATTTCAATGCAGCTTCTTCTGGAGTATTGTACTCATTGATGGGAGTAAGCATCTCAGAATCTAGCCCTAAAAGATTGTATTTTTTTCACTTCTACAGTAAGCGGGAGCAGAACATGGCCTAGTATATAACTCTGAAACTCACTAACATTTCTGAAGAGTCAAGTCCTGCATACTGTTTCCCTGTAAGCCCTAAAGAGATGTGTATTTTGGCTTCATGCCAGTCTGAACAATCCAGAGAACACTTAAGGCTACTGAAAAAGGGAATAGCAGATGGGCTTTGGCCCAGATCCACAAAAGTATTTAGGCTGCTAACTTTCAATATTTGTTCTTCTTTCCCTCCCTGGCTTCTTTAATAATGCTTTTTGATCTAACTCTGTGCTCAGGCAGAGTAACATCACACATGTACACTGAGGGATACATTTATAAAAAAATATTTCCACTTCTCCACATGGTGTTTCAAAAGGCTTCAGTTCTCCTCCTTAGCTGACACTCCACTCTAGTCAGACAGGAAATGTGATTGTTGGGGGCAGAACCCACTTAAGGGTTCCTGGCTGAAAGGCAGCACCTTCTTCCTCCTTTCCCTCACCCATATTCTTGGAGCCTCCCACCTCCAGGTGCCTGAGAGGCAGGCTGACTCCATCCCCTGTGGCCAGAGGCAAGTCTGGGCTGCTGTAACTACTGTGTACAGTGGTGCTGGAACAGTCTTAATGGCAGAAACAGTCTTAATCTGCTGAAGGCAGAAATGATGTACGTGGGTAGTTGTTACTACTTGAAGCCAGCAGGTGCAGCAGCTATGCCTGTGTAGCTGCCAGTGAGGTAGGGAGCCCCATCTCATAACTCAGGCAGGCCTTTATGTTAGTGTATATAAAAGATTCTCCAACACTTACATTTTCAATTACTTACATTTTCTGTAATTTTAAATATATTATTTCAGGTAAGAAAATGCATTAATTATCTTTTGTTTAGTTTGTGAATTTTCCCTATGTAAGAGGTAGTTTTATTCCTGTTTTTTGTAACTGTAAAGTTGAGTCCAGAGGGGAGTCCTCTGTTTTAAACCTTTTATTGCCCTGTAAAGTTACCTTTCATCCTGATTTTGCAGGTGTGATTCTTTTACGTTTTTCTTTATTATAAAGTTCTCCTTTTAAGAACCTGATTAATTTTAGTGACCTAAAAATAAAGGGTCTGGTCTGTACTTATATTAAAAGCAATTGGTTGGTATATTATTCTCAAGCCGCCCCAGGAAAGGGGGTGAAGGGAAATATTTTGGGGAAATAGGGACACGAAGTGGTCTTTTTCCCGAATCTTTGTTTAAATCACTTGGTGGCATACTGTCCAAGGACAAGGAAAAGATTTGTGCCTTGGGAAAGTTTTTAACCTAAGCTGGTAGAAATAAGCTTAGGGGGTCTTTCATGTGGGTCCCCACATCTGTACCCCAGAGTTCAGAGTGAGGAGGGAACCCTGAGACCTGGGTTATGGAGCAGGTTAGACTACATGATCACAGTGATCCCTTCTGTTCCTAAAAACCTATGAATCCATAAAATGTCCTGTTTTCCAAAAGTTACTTACCCAGCAGTGTTCGTTTTCTTGTTTTTCTCTTTTCTTTCTGCTGTCACTTCCCTGTGACTTGAGTAAAATCACCATTCCATGGGAGACAATCTGTCATTTTAGAGACAAAGCAATTTCCCTTGTGGTGGAAGGAAATGTCTTTTTCCTCTAAAACATATCCAGTAAAGGAAAACATTCTCTGGTGTTTATGCTGATCTCCCTGTGATGGAGTGTCCATCCCAAACAAAGCCTGAAAGGGTTAAGGTGGTTAGTTGGGCCAGTTAACTCCCTGGGCTGCACCTGGAGCAGGATCCAGGGAGCAGGGATTAATTAAACAAGGCTCAGCTGGGTGGGAATGCAAAGGGCCTGTATAAAGCCCAGGATGTGAGAGCAGAAAGGGGTTCAGTGAAGTAGTCTGCAGTTGCTCCCTGGGCAAAGGTGCGTATGTTTAGGACTCTGGTGTGTAGTCTACAGTCCCTCCCTGCGAGGAGGGAGTTTAGGCTGGCAAACCTAGAGAGGGGGAGCCAGAAAAGTAGGAAAGGCTCAGGGGAAAAGTAGCCAGTTATTGGATAGTGCAGACCCTGATCAGAGGGTCCCTGAGCTGGAACCTGGAGTAGAGGGTGGGCCTGGTTTTCCCCCAGCCAGCCACTGGGGAAGTGGCATACTCCAGACAGTGGGGAGTAGACTGCCTGGGACAGTTTGCCCTGAAAGACTTTGGTTCTCCCCTTCCAGGGTATTCTAGTGACCAGGCTGGAGGGCCAAGTCGTACAGAGGAAGCGGGAGCAAAAAGGGCTGCAGGGTGAGAGAAGATGAAGAGAATGCCAGAGGAGGGTGCAGCCCCTTGAAGGAACTAAGGCCTAGAGTGGTAAGGAAGAGGCACCCATAGTGGTGAGTGCTCCTGTCATGCTCCCCTTTTTTGTATTGTTAATGTGAGCTTTGTGAAAGTTATCTTGATGTCACCCATTATGGCTTTCATAGCTTATTAGGCATCTGTGAGCTAAGAGCACAAACTCACTGAGTCACATTCATGTCTGATTATAGAAGACTACTTTCTACTCTCCTTTTACACCAGTGTAAATACAAAGTAAATCCCTCATTGTCAACAGAGTTGCTCTTAGTTTCTTTGGAAAAGCCAGAGCAGAATATATCCCACTGTAGTCTGAAAAACACCATTCAGATGCTTTTTTCTCTCTTTAATCTTCAGGGATTATTTTTCAGTTTGATTTCCAGTTTATTCTATTTTTCTACAAAAGAAGAGAAAATAAATATATATTTACGGAGTCCTAAAATTCCTGTCACGCAGTAGCTTTTAGAATGTTAAAGTGAACCCACAAGGACACTTCTATCTCTGGTTTATAATACCCCCTTTTTTAAATCATGCCAACATTAACTGCTTCACGAATAACTGTCTGCACCTATGGAAACACTACACCAAGAACATCTGCAATCTGTTCAAAGTAGCTATGCTGCATGTTCACCAGAAACTGAAATATTGTTGGGTTTTGCAGATTTTACGTAGGCTTCCAAGCCTAGATGGGAACAGTTTTTTTTATTATTTTTTTCAAATCACTTAGCTTTATTAGCATAATCTAGTTCTGGATTTGAGATGCATTTTATGTTTAAAAATATTGGCTGTGAGTGTTCATCTATGGATATTTTCAAGAAATAGGAAACTGTTACTTTATATGTAAGCCAGAGGTGAACGTTTTGGTAACAGCCCTGTGCTTTGCTGTACTGGCAGATGAGTAATGTGGAAGGAGCAACAAAAAGCCTCCCACAGCTGCACAAACAACCAAGGCCAGACAGAGTGACACAGAATGCTTTAAGCCTGACCTGTTCACCACAGCCCCAGGTGCCTAGTCTGCAGAAAGCTAGCTGGGGCACTGGAAATGTCAGTCTAAGTCATATGTAGCAGGTAGAGTCGAGCTGTAATGTACTTCCTGACATATATGGCACAGACTCACTATGAGAGATTCTGCTCTGTGCTTTCAAAATACCATTTTTGAGACAACACAGCCGTCTACCAACAGCTCTCACCCTCCAGGTGGCTGCTTTCTACACAGTCAAGATTTAATTTGGGAAATCTTTACTGGCAAAGTAGTAGACTAGTAAATTAGTGTGTGCTTTTAATAAAGGCCAGATGCTATATTTTTCATCTGACTCTCAAATTCCATCTAGCGTTTCCTTGCTATACGGCTGCTAGGGGAGAAGGTCTGAAACGCTACTTGTTTTTTCTCTTTTCTTTAATACTATCCTATATGATTATTTTTTTCCCCCATACTCAAGACCTTTATGCTTTTCCATGTTTGGGCTACTTTTAAAGTGAGTATTAACAGGAAAGTGTTCTCAGTGTTCAGTTAAGTACGAACATTGTCCTATAAATCTCAATTATACAGTATTGACCTCCTTCTGGAATATAATTCTACTATCTTGACAAAAGCAAGCCCTCTAAAGATACATTTAGATTTAATCTCACTGTAAATCATAAGGCGAAATTGTTTTTTGAACAATCTGTATTTACAAAGGTATCTTACAGTGATAGTTTTATGTATCAACTATCTAGAATAACTGAATAGTAAATATTCAGAATTACTGCTATTAATAATTACTATGTTGGTCACTACAGTTGATGACTTAGTAAAAGCAGAACATCTTACTTACAACTTGATAGAAGGCTACAGGAACATTCTGGGGTTTTTTTTCTTTGGATTGTGTGGTTTTGTTTTTGTTACAAAACAGTATAGAAATTTGAAACTTTCTGCAGTGAGCCATTATTTGACTAATACATAAATATATTGATGAACTAGAGTGGATCAGATACCAAACTTCTGCCCATTGTGAAGGTGGGGGAGGACCATTTTCAGATCTAGTATTTCAGTTCTTTTAAAGGCAATCTTCATGCCTCTTTCAGCGGTAATAAGTTTGTGATGTGTATCTGTCCCACCTGCCATTAATGAAACAGGAAGTTTTTCCTGTTCATGTTCATAGATTCCAAAGCCAGAAGGGACCACAGCAGTCCTCTGGTTTGACCTCCTGTATAATACCGGCCATAGTATTTCCTAGAGCATCTCCTTTAATAATAAGAAAAAAATCTTGATTTTCCATCATTGGCAGTTTTTAAAATCCATCATGACCCTTGGTAAATTGTTCCAATAGTTGAGTGGTTGGTGTACTCTTTGAAGTGTCCATATTCCAGAATGCTTCTCTGGTCTGGCTTTCATTGTTCAGAGATGTTCTTGTGTCCATTTTAAAATATATATATATATATATATATATATATATATATATATATATATATCTTGAAGATACACTGAGAAACCAGGTTGACTTTTCATGGCTAATTTCATCACTGGCCATATGGTTCCCTCTTCTATCAAAACCCAGCGAGAGGAACAAAATAATCCATATGCTATATCACATTTGGAGTGTAGCCACATGACACTCAGTCACATTGTAGCGGGACCAGTGGGCAAGCAGAGTGGCTTGGTGGTGAGACCACAATGAACGGAGGTCAGGTTCTAAGCCCTTGTGAAGTTGTGGAAATCCAATCCTCTAAGATCTCTAGAGCATAAGCTGCATTCAATTATCCTCCTTTTCATATGGAATTTCTTTGTAGAAGAAGAAAAACATACTGCCTAGACCATCTGTCCCCTAGCTGTATCCCACCATCCCAGATACTCACGATTTATTTCCTGGGGATAAATCATCTGTGGAAGGGAAAGTGATGGTTTGATATATAAAATGTTCTTATCCTCTTATAGTCTCTTTACAGAAGACAAAGTACATTAACTTACAATGTTGAGGGGAAGGGTATGAAAAGGTGACAGACTAAATTAGTCCAAACAAAAAAGCCTACTAATATAGCTCCAAAGACCATGTTAACATCATGCTTGATAAACAAGAAAATGTGGATCCAGAAACTAACGAACCAAAATTGGTGTCAAATATTAAGCCTAATTGGTGGGGAAAAAATGAGGGGATGGGCTTCTCCACCCATCACTCCCTTCTTGGGTCATGAAAGAAAAAATCCCCCCCAAGTCTTAAAAATAAATAGGCTACTGGAGCACGCTTCACCATCATAGTTGCCACACCGACAGTCTCCTGGATCCTAGACCACCTTTGCCCTAATCCTGAGGGACGTCTTGACCAGACTAGGCCCAAAAGAGGGTTCTGGATGATATCACCACCCTTAATCGTTTCAGCTGAATCCCAAACACCACCAGAGATTAAACGGATTAGCCTTTAACAATGGCTCCAGCATATCTCAACTAACTTCTTCTCTCTTCCCCAGAAGAACAGTTACCACCATCTTTAACCGCACTTAGGAGACTGTCAAACAAGGGAGCTTTCTCTTCTACAACTCTCTCCAGCTAATGGGAACAAAAAATGCTGTTAAAATGAAAGCTGTACTTCAGATACTTTTAACTGTTTTCCTCTTTCTGTATCTTTTAATAAAAGTTAAAGACTTTTAATGCTGTTTCAGCCGCATTACTAAGCAGGCTGAAGTCATTGTATACTGAACCCCAGAATTTGTTGAACACTGTTTAATGTTGGACAGTGGCTGAGTTTTGTTTGGTTTTTTTTTTGGCCTATTTATTCCATCTAAATTAATATAACAGACTTTGCTACGTACTTCAGCCTAAGTACAAGATCTAGGAAGAGAAACATTTGCAAAATTTACATAATTAGCTGTTTTTTTGAGGCTGGGTCAATATATAACATACTTATGGGAGACCTGAAATTGATAAATCCTTCAGAGAAATGCTGTTTCCTTGCCTTATTTGCCCTCCATCTTAAATACGATTTTAATAGCCTTGTTTTGTCATACAGCAGAATTTTTAACTTCACCTGCAGCTCTAGTGAGATGTGATATTCTGCTCCTTATACTTTAGTGGCTATACTGAATGGGGGAGAGTCTCTTTATCAAATGGATTAAAAATGATCTTAGTCTTTGAATGCCATAGTCAGTGAAAGGTGAGATTTCTGTATCTTCTGCAGTGGTTCATTTATCAGAAGTACTGTAGATGGTTTATAATAGAAAATCCTGGTATCTGTTAAAACTTTGTGGAAAGCAGACAGATTTTTGTAATTCCTCAAGCCTGCTTTCCTTCCCTCTCCATGTGGAAGAGTAATGATTGCATTAATGCACTACTTTTAGATTCTCTTCCTTCTAAAGCATTCTGGGAAAAATGTATTCCTATTGTGAGACTGCATTTCAAAAACAGCAATTAAATGCTCACTCCCTCTTGTCCTTGCTAATGTTTTAAACAAGCAGTTCCAGCAGACACAATAAGAGTGCTTCCCTTCTTCAGTTTGCTCTTTATCCTTGAAACATAGGTTTTTAACAAACAGTATGAGCCTGCATCCTCACTGCTTTGCACTTTATGGATTTATTTCCATCTGTGCAAGATGATGTAAACCACTGGCCAATCACCACCCTGACCACTCTACTTATTTGTACAAGTTTTCTCAACACACACACTCCATGTTGTTTGACCTATTCACACTGGCCTCTTTAAAATTTACGCTATTGCTACCACCAGTAGACTCCAGTAGTAGAAGTAACTATGGGAACAGATTGCTAGTGTTGGCCACCACTGATACCTTGTCCTCCATTGGAGCTTCACTTTTGGTAGCAATTATGGGAAGCTTTTAAGAAAAAAGGCTAAAATTGACCGTCTTTGTCTGCTATTAGATTGTCAGCTCCTTGAGGATGGAGCTGTTTTCTTTTCTGTTTGGAAAGCTCCAAGCATGTTATTTCCAAGTACACCCATAATCTTAACAGTATTTTGGCATTCAATTCAGATTTTACAGAGGTGATTTCAATTTTTAATTTAACTTCAGTGTATAAATTCACAACTTGTCCCTGTTCCCAAAAAATCAAACCCAGCATGATCTGAACCAGTTTTGTACTGTCCATCTGAAAACAGAATGTGATAAATCATTAACAATAAATTTTAATTCCTTTAATTTTTCTATGCTGCAGGAGCAGCTGTCACCCCTACCCTGCAACCTTGAGTACCTTACAATTCCTTGTTGAAGTAACTCCCACCTGGGCTACTCAAACAGCCTTCCAGCATGCAAGTCACAGCCGGAGTGTCTGTGTAACTGCAGCCTGCCAGCCACATTTGGTTAGACTGCAGGGTGACAACCCCATGCCCCCAATGCACACCCAGTCTTAGATTTTTTTTT
Source organism: Caretta caretta (assembly GCF_965140235.1). Lineage (NCBI taxonomy): Eukaryota > Metazoa > Chordata > Testudines > Cheloniidae > Caretta > Caretta caretta. Next base: position 73,172,442 of record NC_134209.1, read on the forward strand.
CTACCAGAAATGTCCTGTTCTATCCAGCTCTTCCCTGGACAATACAAGACTTTTATTCCTTTGAGAATAATATACACACAACTTGTGACCCCCAAGTAGAGTTTCCCAGACACTTCAATTTAAACTCCTTGGATTAGACAAGACAATAAAATAAACTTAAACTAAAGTTCTCTTTGACTTTTATGCTTCATTACTTATACTCACTCCAAATCTTTATAAGAAAAATAAAGATAAGACATTTGCTAATCAACAAACTATATCATATTCAAGCAGAGTTTCTCACCACTTGCCTTCAGCAGTCTTACTGACCAAACCCTGTATGTCAGGTAAGGACCCACCTCAGAGTCCAACAAATTCTTCAACTGCTTCAGGGGCAGTAAATACAAAGGGGAGAAGAGAGGGGTGCTTTGAAGTGTTTATCCCTACTTTTTTTTTTATTATTGCTTCAGTTCCTCTCTTGGAAAAACATTTCCAGCTGGAGACTAGTAGACAATCTATGTGGAAGGATGTTCCCTGCTGGTTTTTTCACCTGTATGAACTTCCTTTCTTTCCTTCCTGCATGTTGACTCTGTTAGCTTAATTTGCATTTAAGCAATAGAGCACACCATTCTATTGTTTTTGCTAAAATTCTGTTTGGGCAGGGCTGTCACCAGACAGGGAGATCTTGTAACTTTACAACTATGTTGGGGCACACATTGTACCGGGAGAATACTTACCAACAAATTGCCTTTTCAAATATTACAAGGCATACTCTGCACAAAGATTATTATAGTAGTGTCTAGGGTGTGAATACAGGTGTATGATCTGTCATAGGATAAGTGAGATGAAGTCAATGGGAGGGAGAACTGTAGACACTCAGCACAAGTTCAGGGAAAGTGTAATACATGTCATTTTACAGTAGCCATGCCAAATTAGCCTTTTGGAACCACCAGAGTTATATGGGGGGAAACACATCCTAATGCTAAACATTAATTTGTGGGATCTGAAAATTGCCTGTGTTCTAAGAGAGAACTATTTCTTAAGTGTTTATTTCAAGAGCGATCTAGAAGACAGTTGAAGAGCTGCAAAACCTAAAAAAATATAGACTTGTCAGTCAAATCATCAAAAACAATTTTACAAATAATCCTGTGGAAAATAGACCACCATATGGCATCATAGGGGAAGGAGATGTGACTGAAAGGGTACAGTGGCAAAAAACTGATGTGAAGAGAAAAGAATGAAATAATTAATCTTTCGGAATTAAACCATGAATACAGGCTAAGCTTGAATATGAATGAGTAGTAAGCTGGCAGTTTTCCCAAGTTGAAAAATACCAGTTATCTTATCTTTTAGAAATGATGATCAATCAACTCTTCTGTTAAGAATAAACTGATGTGCAAAGGTGGTGTGATATAATTAAAATGTAATTTAGATTTGTCATATGACCATGTCCACTGAAGTCAAAAGCATAAATGTTAGGCTTGTTACTTATCACCAATGAGTTTTTCAATTAGTCAATATTAAAACCACTGCACATCTTTTCCTTAAAGATATGCTATCACTAAAGTGCCTGCAAATGGTTGGCTTTGGGTAAAGGTAATGTGTCCTTCCCCTTCTCCTAAGAAATTAATAGCTTAGGAGCTTAGGAAGGCTTGATAAAAATCCTCACCAATTTGCATAAGTGAACACAGACCCAAACCCTTGGATCTTAAGAACAATGGAAAAAGCAATCAGGTTCTTAAAAGAAGAATTTTAATTGAAGAAAAAGTAAAAGAATCACCTCTGTAAAATCAGGATGGTAAATACCTTACAGGGTAATCAGATTTAAAACATAGAGAATCCCTCTAGGCAAAACCTTAAGTTACAAAAAGACACAAAACCAGGAATATACATCCCATTCAGCACAACTTATTTTATCAGCCATTTAAACAAAACAGAATCTAACACATATCTAACTAGATTGCTTACTGATTTTACAGGAGTTCTGACCTGCATTCCTGCTCTGGTCCCGGCAAAAACAGACAGACAGAGAGAGAGAACCCTTTGTCCCCCCCGCCCCAGCTTTGAAAGTATCATGTCTCCTCATTGGTCATGTGCCAGCGAGGTTGTCTTAGCTTCTTAACCCTTTACAGGTGAAAGGGTTTTTCCTCTGGCCAGGAGGGATTTAAAGGGGTTTACCCTTCCCTTTATATTTATGACAAGCTACCTTGGCTGTTTTTCCTAAACATCTTGTTCCTTTTGAGAGCCATCTTGTGACAGAAAATTCCCTTTGTCTTTGCACAGTGAATTAGGTAGTTTTTAGTAGAAGAGAATTGACAAGGAGACACATCTTCCCTCTTTCTGTGGACAGATATGCAACAAGATAGCATTCAAATCAAGCAGCTATCAGTTTCAATAACAGGGATGGGTGAACTCAAATGGTGCTCAAACTGAGTCTATGGCTTGGATACATAAAGGAACTCAGGCATTGTATCATTTAGCAATTCAATGCCTCACTTCTAGGCATCTTGAAAGAAAATCATTGGACTTCGCAAAGCCTGGACTAGGCACCTAAGCTCCTCATTCAATGTTTGGAGAGTAATAGGTGCCTGATACTACCAATGTATACACAGTGTGCCTAGCCATTTGATGGCATTGTCATGAGTCAGGGGAGCCTGCTGTCAAAATAAGTCAGTGGGTACTTGTGAAGGATCTGTGACATAGTCTGAAATTGACTGCAGCTGCATCATGGGTCATTAAAAAAACCCTTGTTTACAGAGATTGACAGCACAGTTGCCCTGCCCTGTTCAAAACTGGGGCAGAGTTGACCACAGGTGCTTAGGCATTAGGCATGCAACAGTCTAATTTAGCCAATGCTGATGAGAAGGGTGTTTCCTAAGCCACTCCCCAGCCCTTTACAGGAAGTTAGGGGCCTAACTCCAGGTTGCAGGGAGTTGCTGATCCCTGCTTGTCATCCACAGGGGTCATGGCTTAGGCCTTTTCTTGTAAGAGGTGTGTGCTGCCATCATTAACTCCACACTAAACATAAGTGGGGAGAGGTAGCCTCCCTTACAACATTTAGTCCAGTGGTTAGGGTACTCATCTGGTCCAATTACCCTTAACTAGTTAATACAAAGTGGAACAGCTTCAGAAAGAGAGATCAAGAGCTCTGACCACCACAGTGCAGTGGTTAGGGCACCTCTCTTGGGAGGTGGCAGATCCCTGTTCAAATCCTCTCCCCACACCAAGTGGAGGCAGGAATTGAACTGAGGTTCCCCACATCCTATGTGAGCGGTCTAACCGCTGGGATAAAGGTTGTAAGAGAAGCCTCTAGCTCTTCTCCTCACCCCCAACTATTTTATATAGTTAGGTATCTGAGTGCTCCTACTGTATCAAGTCCCAGAGGTTAGTGAATGAACATCTATGTTCACCTGCTTTGAGGACTGTGCTGAGGCTTAAGCATTACATAAGCAGGCATCCAGGCCTGAGGCACCAGTGTGCGTGCCCAGGGGCAGAAACCTAGGTAGCATGAGGTCATGGGGCCATAAGCAGGGAACCAAAGGGGGTCACTGAGCAGAGAAACCCAGACAGCACGCACTGCTCCTCAAAAGTGTCTAGGGAGCCAACGGATGTAGCCCAGAGGCACTCTGCCTGGCTGCATGATTGAAGGGAGGAGCAGAAATAGGTCCCACAGTTACGGAGCACCTCTGTCCAGCATCCTCCTCCAGGTTTTATAGAGGGTCAGTGCCAGGAGGAGGTTGATGAGGAGGTGTCTCAACTTTGTGGTGCCACAGACAGGGTATGCATAGATCAGGAGGTGTGGGGGTAAAGTGCAGCCAGAACCTAAGGGGAAGGTCCTGGAGGAGCTGGAAAAGGGGCTGCAACCTTACACGTCTGTCTGGAGTGTACGCTGGGGTCTCCCTGATGCCACAAAAGGGGCAGGTGTCAGGGAAGGAAGTACACGCCTGTGTTCATGGCTCCATGAAGGAGCCACCAGCTGATATCCCTAGCGGGCCATGGAACCAAGGTGGAACGCAGACTGGTCCACCAGGTTTCCTCACCCTCAACAGATGGCAAGAGGTCCCACCACTTTGTATCAGAACAGGACACGAGGGTGAGGAAATGGACTGTATGGAGCACGAGCATGTCCAGATGCGCCCTTGGCTGCGGTTTGGAAATGAACTGGCTGCAAATCATGCAGCTGGCTCAGGATGTGAAGATAGATAGTGGGCAAGGGGCGCTCATGATGAAGGGACCCTTTGAAAAATGCCAGGGGCAGCTGGGGAGCACCATCTTGCAGGACCTGTTCAATATAGCCCTGAGACATGGGCAATAAGGCTGTCCTCGCCTCCTGGAGTACATGCCGGGGTATAAGGAGTGGAAAGCCCATGCACTAAGCAAGCACAAGGGGATCCACCTAATCCACCTGGTCATAGTCCAGGAGGTCTCAGATGCTGATGATTCCTGCCAGAACCAACCTCTGGTGCACTGAGGAGGACTCCACCACCTGCACACCAAACTGAGGGTTGTGTAGCATGGGCTCTGCGAGGAGATCTACCCCCTCTGAGACTGCTACAAACCTGATCACCAAAACCAGCTTCCAGGTCCAGAGGAGGTCCTGGTAGAAGACTGGAAGCTCAGAGCGGTCTCAAGGAAGACCCCTCAGATGAAGATAAGGGCTGCTGGCTGCATTGGAAATGGCAGAGGAAGGCAAGCACCAACATGCTCCACACTGGACCTGCACCATAAAGGAGTCTCTGCAGGGCCTGGAGGTGGAAGACATGGACCTGACTGTGGAGGCAGAGCAGGCCCTGTCCTCCCTTCTCCAGGGGAAGACTCAGAACCCCCACAAAGATCCAGTGCAGTCCTGGCCAAAAGAACCCCAAAGCTAACTTCTGGAGCAGGGCCAGGATACCCAGGGCCAGGCTCAGGGTGTTGAGCCAGTGCCAGAGCATGGACAGGACCAGCTGGTTGAGCACCAGTGCCCTCTTCTGCAGGGAAAGGCACCGCAGCAGTTCTGGCCACCTCCACAGGCGCTCTGCCTCTTGGCCCTCTAAATGTTGCCAGTCCTCCGGTGAGAAAGGATGGGTTGTGGAAAGGTAAATGTCCAGATAGTGTAGTGACCCCATGCTCCACTGGATGGCCTGAAGTGTGGGTGGGAGGGAGTTCACCTGCCACCCTTCCCCAGCCATCAGGCCAGAGCTCTTGATCCAGCTGAGCTGGGCAGAGGAGGCTGCCAAGTGAATAGCTTGGTAGATCTTTACCTGCACCTGGTCACCCAGGTCCTGGACCACAAGGAGTAAGTCATCAGCATATGCTGACATGACCACCCACAACTCTGGATTATGGAGCACCAACCCTGTCAACTGCCTTTGAGGAGCCGGAGGAAGGGCTCGATGTACAGCTGGCCTGACAGCAGACAGCCTTGATGCACCCCTTGACCAAAGCTGACAGGTTTGGTCAGGGTTCATTTGAGCTTAACTAAACACTGTGTGCAGAGGAGTATAGCACCTGGAGAAAACCCACAACCTGGGCCTGAAGCGGACAGCCCACATTCCACTTCTTCTATGATGAAAAGGCACACCTCTGCCCTCACCAGGCCAGCCAGAACTCCTGGAAGGATGCCATGAAGTCCACGTCCTCCAGCAAGCTGCTATTAAAATGTCAATAGACCCACCCTGGTCCCTCCATGCTGACAGAGGCTGTCACCACCACTAAGTGGTGGTCCGAGAATGAGGCTAGCCAGTTGTTGGAATGGGGCTGTGAAAGATAAATGCAGCCCAACTGTGGGAGCGGCACAACTGATCAACCTCCTCCCAAACATAAGTGAAGGTGGATTCGTTGTCTGGGTGGTTATAGATGTGCATTTGTGTGTGGGGCATGTTAATTTTTTTGTTTGTTTTTTTGTTTTTGCTTAGCTTGGTTTTGTTTTCTTGCCAGTACTTTGCACTTGTTGTCTTTGAATTTCATCTTATTTATTTCGGATCAATTCTCCAATTTGTCAAGGTCATTTTGAATTCTAATCTTGTTCTCTAAAATGCTAGCAAACCCATCCCAGCATGGTGTCCTCCACAAACATTATCAGCATACTCTCCACTGTACTCTTATCCAAGTCGTTAATGAAAATATTAAATAATGACAGACCCCTGCCGATGCCCCCAGATACCTTCCCCACCCCCAGAAAACCATTGATAACTACTGATTTTTTTTCCAACCAGTTGTGCACCTATCTTATAATAAATTAATCTAGACTACATTTTCCTAGTTTGCTTATGAGAATGTCCTGTCAGGCTGTGTCAAAAGCCTTAGTAAAATCAAGATATATCACATCTACAGCTTCCCCTCCATCCACTAGGCCAGTAGCCCTGTCAAAGAAGGAAATTAGGTTGCTTTGGAATGACTTGTTCTTGACAAATCCATTCTGGCTATTTCTCATAACCCTATTATAACCTCTAGGTGCTTACCTGAAAAGATATTGGAACAAATTATTAAAAAGTCAATTTGTATCAGGGTTAGGCTTGCTGATCTTCCATGCCTAATTATAGATAGAAAAAGCGTTGTTTAAAACCACCTAAGGAATTCTATAAATTTCCCTGCTGAAATTTGGTTAATTTTATAAACACATGAGTGTTCATTCATTTAACTTTAAAGAAAACTTGTACAGTTGGGCAATGTGCTGGTTAAATCTAATCTCATGTTTCCTTAAATGCTTAAGATGTCATATTCTTTTGAGATGAATATTTGCAAATATTTTGTATCTAAATGAAAGTCTCATAACATCAGGAAGTTATTATAAATAGTGAAATGCATGCATCAGTATAGCAAGGTCATTTGCTGTTTATAACTATTAATGTAAGAAGCCATTTGAATATAGAAGTATGGATATTAGTTGGAAAATTAGTTATCTGGTAATGATTAAGTAACTAAAAGACAAAAAGAGGCTTTCCAAAGATTGACACAATGCCTTATTTGATTATTTAAATGTAAAAACACTTAATAATTTTTTTTAAAAGTGACACAAAACCAAAGCTGAGCACTCAGAATAGTTCTCCTCCTTCCCAAACCACAGAAGCCCCCTACTGGATTTGAGATCCATAGATGGGGAGGTTGTCTATCTGGGCAGCCAACCTCCACAACATAATTTCCCCCTCCACCAACCCAAAAGTTGATTTATATAAATCAACATTCACTCACATATTGTTAGCTTAGGCATTGTGGAACCTGAAGCGGGAGAGGAGTCAGAGCTACTGGGGTGCTCCATGGTAGTGTGGCTCCTATATAAAGCATGCCACCAAGGTGCTGGTGCGTGGGATGTTCAGTGTGGTCCCTGTTCATCTGGTCTTGGTTTAAGAAATTCCTTCTAAATTATCAGACTATTTCTGCTAGGTGCTTTCCAAACATATATATGAAAACACCATTGCTTCTCCAAAGCACTTACAATCTAAGATAGAACTCAAGGGAGATGTTTGGGTTTTGAGAGTCTAAATCAGAGGTCATCCTGGGTGTGCCAGGCAAAGAATTCTCCACTAAGGAAACAATTAAATGGCAACTCTGAGTTTCTGATGAATCTGAGAACTTACTGTCTTCCTATACCAGTTTTATCCACCTAGGAAATGATTTACCCCAAAGAATTTAATGGTATTGGGAAATACAGTCCATTCTGAATAGCCACAAGACTGACTGTAATCCCCTGGATTTCCTTAATATCAGTCTATGCTACAAGGTACTGATTATAACTCCAGGTTTGGGGGAATGGCCCTCATTAAATCCAGTTCCAACCATGACTGAATATAATGTATGAAACAGCAGCTTGTCTTGCTAATTAATTAAATTACCAAAGTTTTTTTTACCATTTGAACAAATTATTTCACAGATGGCAGAAAGATATGTCATTGTCTCAATATGCTGCACAGTAAATTTCATTTTTCTACTCCTTCATATACTATAGCTAGTTTATACAGCCAGTCAGCTGATGACCAAAGCCATAACAGTACAAACTAAGTGACCCGAATCTGCCAACATAAATTGGAAACATCACTGTAACAACTTGCCCGATCCCTCTCCTCTCTATTCCTTTTTAATAGGAAAAAAGTGGGAAGGGGGAAACAGTCTTTCAAAATCTCCCGATAGAGACTATTCATTTTTAATTAATTTACCTTACTCTGAAGTTTTTAGTTCTTCACTATCTTCCCTTAGAGATAGCAAATAGTTCTTTAGCCCCATCATTCTATGTAACCACAGTGTTCACTCTGAAGCTCAACATCAGTTCATCACAAGCCATAATTGCTCATTGGTGCTATCTCTCAGATCTCTGTTGTTATACGTAAGACATAAGCAGTTAGTTAACAGTTTAACAATAACTGTTCATGAACATAAATTTAGGACCCGAGCCTGCACTCTTTGTTCAAACCAAACTCTCTGGTAGTTATGCCTGAGCAGGGAATGACAGGTCAGGTCTTAATATAGTTATTTGTTCCTGGAAGTGCCCATAATGAGTTAAGTACTGTACAAACATAAAGGTCTATATCTGGATGAGCGTACAGCTTAAGACAAAGGGCAGGGGAAAGCAGTGCGCTGTATAAGTAAAGTTCTCAAGGTGGTATAAACGGTCACATCTTGATAACACAAAGGCTTATTGCACTGGCTTCAGATCAGGCAGTGACTGACACAGGAGTTGATTTAGGGCTAGTCTACACTGGCAATCAAACAACTGTCTACACTGGCGCTTTACAGCGCTGAAACTGAAACTGTTTTTTTCACACCCCTGAGCGAGAAAGTTGTAGCGCTGTAAATTGCCAGTGTAGACAGTACAAAGAAATCTGGTAGTGGGCTAGCTAGTGGGAGAGATCTCAGGATTTTTGTCTGCTTTATGTAAGCAGACATGTCTCGGAGTCAGGAAATCCTGCAGTTTAATCCTAGTTCTACCATGGGACAAGTCATGTGCCTATCTCTCTCTTTCTCCACAGATAAAATGGGAATAATAATAGTTACCCCATATCCACCGCAGAGGAGTATTACAATGAATAGCTAATAAAAGAAAGCATTTTGAAAATGTCAGTGCTACATAAATTGTAAACATTATTACTGTAAGATTCTGTAATATACCAATGAATACCTTGCTAACCACCTATGAACCATCTTATCCACTAAACATGTTTCCAACTGGCCCAGAAGGCAATTAACTTATTCAAAGCTTGCTCTCTGATGCAAAGCAAATCCATTTGTTGTGTACACTTTCTGTGAATTTCCAGCCCTATTAGCAGCCCTTATAGTTTGCTTTGAACTATAAGAAAAGCACAACTGCATCCATGTCACTAGTTGGATAAAAAAACAAACTCAAAACATCTAAAAATATGCTTTAATGAAAACTGCAGCTTACATTTAAATATTTTATGGTATTTTAAAGTACAATACCACTTATAACAATTTGTCTCACAGAGGATGCTTCTACCAAGATCTGAGGCCTTGGTTAAAGGATTTAAGAAGAGAGTTGAAGACTGTGCATTAGAAAGCCTATAAGGAAAAATATTAATTAAACTATATTAATTGGCAGTGAACTTAATTTGAGTCTTGGAGGTTCTTTCTGAGCAAACCAACATGTTCTCTCCTGCTCTTGATCATAGGATGACAATTAGCCACCAATGTGATGTGGCTGTGGAAAAAGGCAAATGCGATCCTAGGATGTATCAGGCGAGGTATTTTCAGGAGATGTACAATGGCCTTAATACAAGGTATTGGTCACACCTCATTTGGAATATTGTGTACAGTTCTGGTCAACCATGTTTTGAAAAAGATGAGTTCAAACTGGAACAGGTGCAGAGAAGAGCTACTGGAATGATCAGGGGAATCTTTTATATAAAGAGACTAGAAGAGCTTGACTTGTTTAATTTAGCAAAAAGAAGGCTGAGGGGTTATGATTGTTCTCTAAATACATCAGGGGAATAAATATCAGGGAGGGTGAAGATCTATTTAAGCTGCATGGTGGCACAGCAACAAATGGGTATAAACTGGCCATGAACAAGTTCAGGCTGGAAATGAGGAGAAGGTTTCTAACTGTCACAGGAATGGAGTTGTGGGGCAAACAGCTTTATTAGTTTTAAGAGAGAGGTGAACAAATTTGAATGTGATTGTATGATGGGGTTGCTTGGTGATGGTAGGGGGCAGGGCTCAGCAGTCTTTGGGCTCACTTCCGGTTTATCTTGTGTTCCTAAAAGCGCATGCTTCAGGGTTTGAGCCAGCCACTTGCAGGGATCAGGATGAAATTTCCCTCTGTGTTGTGCATGAATGTGCGCGTTGTGCCCATCTCCTTCCTCTGAAGCATCAAAGATGGCCATGGCTGGAGATGGGTCACTGGATGGGCCAATGCTCTGAATTGGCACTTGGTTGGTTCTTGCACATATGCTCAGGGTCTAATGAATCAACGTATGTGGGTTTGGGAAGGAATTTCCCCCCAGGTTAGATTGGGAGTTACCTAAGGAGGGGAGATTTGCCTTCCTCTGCAATGTGCAGGTGACTTGCCAGGGTTATCTGGATATATTTCACTTAACCATTTCCCTGTCATTCCAAGGGCCCCGGGCATTGGTATCCTTCATTCTCTACCTGTGCCACCTAAGTGTAGCCTTCTCTGGGCTATAATATTTGGCATGGGCGGCGGGTATCGTAGGCAAGGGAAGGCATACACTACCCTAATAGCCTAGCATGGCCTTGCCCATGCTCCACCCCCAGGTCAGGCCCCCTCCTGCAGTTCCCAGAGTGCTCTTCCTTGGCTGGCCTGGGCTGGCTGGCCTGCCTCCCGCAGGGAGTCAGGGTGGGCCGTGCTGCCTGGCACACGGGGGCTGGCCAGGAGCACTGTTGGCTGGGAGTGCTTGAGGCCGTGGTGGGGGTGCTCTGGGTTCCTGTGGGGGAGGGGGAAAAGGAGGGAGCAGATAGGGGTGGGGCTTTCAGCACAAGGGGAGGGGCTGGGGGCTAGCCTCCCAACTGCTGGGTTACCAGCCGCCCATGATACTTGGTTTAATTTTGGTTGTTGGGTTTAGTGTGCATGTGATACACTGGAGGTCAGATTAAATGATCTGATGATCGCTTCTGACTAAAATCTCACAACTGCTATGCCACCAGCAAGAAGTTCACCTAATACATGGAACATCAATAAGTACACCGGCTTAAATCTGAATAAAGCATGTCCTGTTTTCCTGCATGTTTTCCTCCCTTTATTGTTATGTCATGGGTAAAGGCGAGAATGCAAGCTTCTTATGGCAAAGATGTGTCCTCTGTACTCTGTAGAGAGGCCAGGAAACTGGAGTACGGTAAAATAATGTAATTGATTTCATTGTGATTTTTGCCTAAGTGAAAACTGAGAAAGAACCTCCATGTTTGTCTCTAGGGAAAATACATGTATAGCTTCTGAAGCCCTTTAGGTTGAAAGGTGGCATATAAATGTAAAATATTGCTGTTCTTGTTGTTAGCCAAAAGATAAGAGTATCGGTAGGTCCGTTAGTGGAAATGAATAGTGAAACCCTGTTGCTAACATCCAGGCTTCACTTAAAATGTAAATCTCATCCCTTTAAAAAGAAAAGGGGGTTGGGGAAACTTTGTCTGTGCAGGCTAGCATAAAATTGCTCCTTTTCATTGCTAACATCATTTGCATCCCACTGCACGCTAACCCTCTCTTTTTTTCCTCCAATGCCTTCTCACAGCGAACAACAAAATCCTCAATTAGCACTAATGTGCAGGAAGGGCCTACTAGGAACCCAGAAGTTTTGAAATGAATGACATTTCTGGCTAGCTTATCACCTTAGTGCCAACATTGGGCTTCATTAGTAAGCAGAAGCCCTCTCAAAGTTAGCTGAAATTAACACCAGTTGGTCTCGAACCCACCATGTTTGATTCATCATTAATTCACACTTTTTGACTCAAATGTCCTGTTGAAGCAAAACTGAATGCCTTTAATATAAAACTAGTGTAAACCGGGAAGAAAGGAGAACAAAAGTTCTACAAAGAGATGAAATGGAATGTTCAAAGTCTCCTCTTTGCAAGTTCCCTGCTTTTATATTTTTTGCAAATTAGATTTTCAGCATTTTTTTACACTTAAAAAAAAAAGTCCTCTAATAGCTGGAAAAATCTTGCATCATATTGAAGAAAGAAAAATAAAATATCTACATTTTTAGACACACAGTGTAGCTTTTAATGCATTGATAAGCTGATCCTGAGACCCAGCTTGTATAGCATTAAAAACAAATATAATGCATTCTTCTATTAGAGTTTGAAAACAAGGATTTCACTATTATCATGAAAACTGTTCAGCAAAAGCACCAGGAAGCTGGGTTTCTAGTCTCGCAAAGAACATAGCCAGAATAGTCTTATTTTAATTTCAAAAGGTATTTCTCATTCAACTGTTGCTTAAGGCTAATGTTTTCAAAATGTCTTTGAAATAGGCAATACCTCAGACAGAAATTATGTGAGTAAAATTGGACAAAACAAATCCAAGGCATTGTATAAATGCCACAGAATATACTGCTGGGTGAAAGAGATTCTTAGTGGCTTGTTCAGTAAATATTATGGTCAACACCGTAGGTCGAAGGTGTGGCAGGAGAACTATAATGGTATCTTGTAGCACCTATAGCACCTTCCATCCAAATGATCTCCAGCTCTGTGGTAATATACTGATAAAGTAAGCCTCACAACACTCCTATAACAAGCACGGTTATGCCAATATTTTTGGATGGGGAAACTGAGGCACGGAAATTAAGTGACTTGTCCAAGGTCACTCAGGAAGTCTGTGGAAGAGCAAGGGCTTGAACCCAAGTCCCTAACCACTGAACCATCTTTCCTCCTTATGTCAGTTTTTCAACTCTCATAAGGTGAATTGTGGTTTTGCCCTGGGTAAAAAACATCAGAGATGGATGTATGTGTTTGTTACACAACTTAAATTATGGTGCTTTAAAATGCAATCATTTTTATAGTGATGTTGAGTGCAAGACTATGGTTGTAACAGGTTGGGTTATATATTTTCTGGCCTTTCCTAATGTAAAAAAGCCAGTGTTACTACTCACTTGTGCAATTACAAGTTAGTTTAACTTTCATAACTTAGCCTGTATTACATTAGCAGTTAGTAGAGACCCCAATCAGATTGGAGCGCTATTGTACTGAGTGCTCTTCAAATACATAGCAAAAGATAGTCCCTACCCTGAAGTGTTTCCAAACTAAAATGATGACATCCAAAAAGCTACTTTAAAAGAAGGTAAAAGTTGCAAAGTCAAGCACTCTGAATTTAGAAAATGCCAAAATTCAAGTTGCCTGTGCATCTTATCTTGTCAACTTTGTGCATGTAGATTGATAGTCTTTTTTTTTAATTACATCATGATGTTAATCTTTCTAGAAGACCCCTGCTTCCTTCACAGCACAGGAGAAATAATGCTCATTGAATGGGTAGCTGTTCTATCTATCTCTATCCTTTTGTTTAAATATATTCTCAAATGCATATGCCCAACCCTAGGCACATGCATTAATGCACAAGCATTTATTTTCATAATATCCATGTGAGGTATAATATTATCCCCATTTTACAGAGGAGGAAATGGGGTACTGAGAAGTCAAGGTCAATACCACCCACTATCGTTGCATGTCCAGTTTAAGACACCTAGTGCCTGGTTTGGGGGTGTGGGTGTGATAGACCCAGGCCAACTGGGTATAGCAGAAGGCAGATATACTGGCCACTGGCTTAGCAGTTTTCTGTTCCCTGACTGACTAGAGCAGGGGCTGCTCCAGGCTAATGAGAACACCTGACTACAATTAACCTGCAAAGAGTCAGGTGAGGCCATTAAGCTAATGTGACCACTTGACTCTAATTAAAGCCTCTCTGATAATATAAAAGGGCTCACTCCAGTCAGGCAGAGAGGAGCAGAAGTGTAGCTGAAGGGCTGGTTAATGAAGACACCCTCAAGTCATTGGTAAGGGAGCCCTAAGGTAAGGGAAAGGCAGGAGGGCTGTGGGGAAGTGGCCCAGGGAAATGTAGCAACTCTGGCAGGAAAAGGTTGGCTGTCAACAGCTGCTACCATTAGGTCCCTGGGCCGGAACCCGGAGTAGAGGGCGGGCCTGGGTTCCCCCCAGCCCACCACTACAGAAACACCTCCTGGGAGGGGAAAACAGGCCCCTGTCAAAACAAGAGGCTAAACTGTTTTGGCATGAGGCTGTAGGAGCAACAGAGACTGTGGGAGCTCTCTCACCAACCTCCATTGCTGGCTTATGATGAAAAGGACTCCATACACTGTATCCCTGGCCCTAGAGAGAGAAGGGCTATGTGGAGGGTTGCAGTGAGCCTCTGAAGTTAGCATAAACCACCTGGAAGCACGGGATCCATGGGCACAAGGTCGGAGCTCTGCCACAAAATAAATACATATAGTATTTTATAGCATTTGATGTGTTTAGAGTAGATCTCCCATTGAGTTTGCTTGGAGTTTCCAGTGTTCAGCACTTCTTCAAATCAGAGACTCCAGTCAGACATCCAGAAAATGAGAAACATGCAATTAGTGGCCATCTGTGTAAAGTTGGATTGACTTGCACAGCACTACACATTAACTCTGTCAAAGGCAGGAATAGAATCCCGTTTTCTATTTTGAATAGAATCCAGTTGAATGCCATGCTGGCATTCAACTTCCTTAATTATAAAACCATCATTTCTCTTCCTGCTGCCCCTGGCATCATTATTACACACCTTCCAACTTCTGCAGTAACTGAGGGAAAGATCCTAATGACAACAGCTTCCTTCCCTACATGTTCCTGACTTCCTCTCCAGAACAGCTTCCTCCTCTGCACTGAATGGCAACCTTGCCCATCTCTTCTCTTGCATATCTTGAGTAGGTCCTGCAGGTGGATTGCTCCCTACCCACCCCAGCCCTCTGGAGCTTGTCAATGGGCCCCTGCCTCTTGACTCCCTTCCTCTTCCCCCATCTAGCCCACCTGCGATGCACCACCTAAGCAGACTGTCTGCCATCCAGTTGGTCTGTTTCCAACCTATGTTCCACACCACTCCTCATGAAAAACTTCAGCCCAAATTGTTAGTCTGGAAAAATTATAAGATCATGTTTACAGTTGTTGATAATGGAAAGTATTAAACAATCTTCACTGTCAGTGTTGTAATAAGGTACCACAAGTTGCTGTAAAAACAAACTGAGGGTGTGAAAGAGGGAGAACAAGGGTAACAGGAACATATAGTCATGGTATCTTGTTTAATGCACAGTATATTGTGTATTTATATCTTTAATGGCTAGGCAGTTGCCTAGCCATTATCAGATGGTAATTAGCACAGACATCACAGCAAAAGATGCTCTTGAGGAGGATTTGAAGGAGGGCAGGGTTGCTGCTTTACAGATTAGTTCTGGGATATTCCATGAAGAGGGAGCAGCATGTAAGCATGCACAAAGGTATGTTTGTTCTGATTTTGTTCGTGTTGCATCTCTCTGGTCGGTAAGCACCTATTGGCTCTGACTCAGAAGATTGGTTGCAAACATCACGTTCATTGGTTTTGATTTGCAGTGTGTGAATGGATTATGCTCATGACCTGTTTATTATGTGTTCGTAATATGCATAGAAAAAACTGACTGGAATGCAGTGTTGCACTTCTGGGAGGCACAGCTCCAAAAATGACATTCTAGGGGGAGGTAGGGGCTAGGGTTGTTTTTAAAGCCACCCCAGGGATTCTGTATTCATACAAGGGGCTAGTGCACACTCCAAAGCAGCTCAGACACTATATAGCAGCTCACCCCACTATAGGGACTTCTTTCTCACACCCTGCCCTACTTCCAAGCACCTTTACAGCTGTCCTATGCAGTGTATGCACTGGATAAATCTCCCTTAACTGGCTGCAGGGCTCTTGTGGACCTGTAAGCAAGTGCAGTGGGCACAGGGCCTGTGGTGGAGGGAAGAATCCCTCCCAGTGAATTTTAGCACTCATGTCAGAGAACAATTTGAAAACACCGGATAGGGCTGGTCCTAGATGTGTTGCCACCCAGAGTGGAAAAAGCTTTTGATGTGCCCCACCCCACTCCACCCAAAAGCAGAAATACAAGGATTTGGCACTCCTGAATGGGACGATTTGGTGCCCCAAATCTTGGCACCTAGAGTAGCTGTCCTGATGGCGTGGCGCTGGCTAGAGCTTCCACTCTTCCAGTCTTTTGGTATCTGCTGAGCAGAGCCAGCCAGTCATGTCTATTCTATACAGTACCACGCTCCTCGTTGTAGTATCTGAGTGCCTTGCTATAGGGCATTAAGCAACATGTCTAACATCTGTCAGGTACATGTTCTCTCCTCCTGACTTCTGTGGGAGAATAGTGTGCGGTGATGATTGCTGTGTGGGGGGGGAGGGGTTGTGATGGTTGTTCTGGGATTTATTTGTACTACATATATTGAGATGTGAAAACTTGGAAAGTGTGAAAACTTCAAAGACTATTATATTGAGATGTCTGCTGTGGGCACACAGACTATCGGGTCAATAAGTGGTATGTGTATCTTTGTGTTTCTGGCTTCCTGTGTGTTTCCTGTGGAATCTGGAATCACTAGTGGGTAAGCAATGCAAAACCCTAGACAGATGAACAAGACTGTAAAAATCCTACCCTTCAGGGAAAACTGCTTATAGTGGTTCAGACAGTATTCAAGGGGCTCAGCAGACAAAGAACAAGAAATGGTATAAAGAATGAGCCTGACTCAGGGATGACATGCTGTGGAACAAAGAACTGACAGACTTGTGTACAGACCTACCAGGATCACATGTGGATGATGGGCAACGCAGTATGTATTTTAGATTGTTTGTTCTGCTTTATCCATAATGCGTCCGAGAAAGCTCTGTCCTGCACACAAACCAGCTTTATGCTTATGGTAGAGAGCTCTGTTGTGCCAGAGGAACAAAGCTGTCAACCACAGTTGTCATCCTGGAGTTTTAGGTAATCTTTTACATACCTTGGGCCCAGGCCATTGAGCACCTTGAAGATAAGGACTGAGATGTTGAACTTTATTCAATATTCTGCATGAAGTGTAGAGAGCAGAGGACAGGTCTGATGTGCTCACAGTACCCTACAAGCGTCCTGCACTAGTTGGAATTTCCTAAGAGCTAAAGGCTTCATGCCCAGATACATTGCATTGTAGTCCAGATGGGAGGTGACCAAAGAGTGACCTGGCCACAGTGGTACTGAGTCCTCTACCCAACCAGAGATATGAGAAAGCATTATTCAGAGGTTGCTATGTGAGTGCTTAGCATCAGTGAGGAATCTAGGAGCACTTCTAAGCTACAGACTGAATTGACCAATGGTGGGTGTGTGCCTCCATCCAAAGGAGACTGTATCATGGCTGCAAACTCCCCAGAGTGCTCTCCTCTTGCCCAGCTGCATTACCTCTGTCTTGCTCAGCATCAACATTGATTGACTATTCATCAGTGAGCTGATGTTGCCCAAGCAATGGACCATATATGGGTAGTGGAGTGGTGTTATGTGCTGAAGCATAGGTAGAGCTTTCTCTCCTCAAAATAACTGGGGAAAGCTCCTAACTATGCAAATCTATGGGTGACTGTTTTCGTGCTACTTGATAATTAGATTAATGCTTTGACTATTTAGGGTTTGTTTTTTCAATTCAAGTTCATTCATGCACTTTGCTCTAGATTTTTGTGACCTGTGTTATCCCACAGGGGTATGACTATTGGGGATTGGCAGTGGACTGGAACACACGCTTGACATGCAAGTTTATTAAAACAGTTGTGCCCTTAACATCCACTAAAGTAGGATGTGGGGGAATGTGTAAAATATATTTTATTTTGCTGTTCAAAAGTTCCTTTCTGAAAAGAGATACCTCTATGTGCCCTAATTTTCAGAATTAGTCCATTTTATAGTTTAGCAAAAAGTTCAATGTAGCATCCTCGCAATTTCACCCAACAGTTCATTTGACCAAACTACCTCTCTTTTCATTTTATGTTTGCACATTTTTGTCTTGAGCTGATTCTGCATGTTCTATACTTAAAATTTGATAGGATGGTTGGTTTTTGTTTTTATGTGCTGCTGACTTGTAACAAAGCTTCAGCTAGATCTTAAATTTTGAGAAACATGGGGTTTATTCTTCTAGGCTCTGGGTTAGAGAGTCATACAATTTCTCTGCTGTTTATGGCCAGTGTCTCTCGTCCCTCTAGTCTCTTAATGCCCATAAAAACTGCATCTCTGGAAGGACCTCGTCGTTAACAGTGGATTTGTATAATTGAAGAATCCTCTCATTTTCTCCTATGAATTACTTAAAAAAACCCCTACAAATAACTTCTATAAAGAAATCTGAACATCCGACAGAGGTCAAACTCTTAACCAATTTCTGATCCATGACAGTATAGTTGGGTGGCCTCCTTCTTAGTTAGCACAGCAGGCTGAGTCCTGGGAATGATGACACAGGCACGAGCTCAGTAACAACAAAACATGTATTTATTATTGTACGAGAGAACAAAGGCAGCTTCCCTCTTACTGCTTCTGACTCCACAAAACATTTTCCCTTTTCTGCAGGCACCACGCCCCGACCTTCCTCTCAGGATTATTTCCTTTACGGTCTGTTGTGATGTGCCACGCGCAGAGACCCAGCCAGCACAGTAAATTGGTTACAATACTTTACCTGTCACCTTTTAGTGACTTAGGCCCAGATCTTTCATTGTGAGCTGTAATGTAACGGTACACCCCTGCCACAGCACAGACCTACAAAAGCCAGTGGGGCTCCACACACACAGGCACCCACACAGTTCTCCTTGTAGAACTGGGGCTATAGTTTCCTTAAAAGCCTCTTGTGGGGTTTATGAAAGTTCCACCCCCCCCCCCAACCCCCTGTCAGTCTGCTCTGAACGTTTTTAATAATCTTCTAAGAAAGAAGGCAAGGTGTGATTTGCCTGTCATTGCAGACTGAGACACAATTCTGTAGTGTGGAGGGGGTGGGAACCTATAAACTCTAGTTAGGTCAGGGTTAAAAGAGTAGAAGTTAAGCCTCTGCTTACTGAGCTGCTGCTAGGCAACAAGTACCATTGCTGCATTCAGAACTTTATGGCCGTGTGACTAATTGATTCTTGACACAAGTCCCTGTTGGTTTGTGGAAATTGAGAACTGTTGCTGGAAGTACAGCGAAACCTCAACATGAATGTCTGCTTCAAGAGCAAACTTGTTAAGGGATATTTGCTGTGCATCGCTTCCTACAGAAAATGGAATTAACTTCTATAGGCAATTACATCTATTTAAATTAATACTTGATAAATTAATACAATTGTTAAATCTCACATCAGACATTAAAATACAGTGGTATTTTGTGTTTGGACATATACCCATTAAGTAAATCTGTTGTGCTCAGACGTGTTTTGAGGTTGCATATAAAACTGAATAAACCAAGGAAAAACAACCTTCCTTTCAAGAGTAATATATGGCACATACAGCACTAAGTGCAATATTAAAGTGGCCTCCACTGCATATAAGGTTTAAAAGCTCACAAAGGGGAGTGCTTGAGCTATAAACAGAATGGGATTTATTTGGGCTTTGATATCCTGGGGGAGTCAGGCAAGGAAGGAAAAGGGGAAGCTGCCTGCAGGAGAAAGGGAAAAAAAACTAGCAAGTGCCTGAGCATCAAAATCCTCTCTTATAAGAGGTTCACTTCTTAGATAAAGAGAGGATGCATTATGGTATTGACTATATGCCAAATCCTGATAGGATCTTACTCTCATTACTAACTGCAAGAATTGTCTAGGGACCAGGCATTGTAAGAACGGCCTTATGAATTAAGAAAAGGAGTACTTTTAGTCTTTAAGGTGCCACAAGTACTCCTTTTCTTTTTGCGAATACAGACTAACACGGCTGCTACTCTGAAACCTGTCCTTATGAATTAAGCTATTGTTCCTCATAAATAAACTCTGATTCCTGTTTCCTCATACATAATTTATTTCCTTCCTCTTTCTTGGACTGCCGAGGAATGTAAAGGCAGGGAGGGGAAAAGCTGAATATTTTGAAAATATTATGTGAAACCTGTATCAGCAGTTTGGTGGAGACTGCCTATTGTGACACTGGCACATGTTACGTGTATAGAAAGCATGTGCTAAATATTACGTGACATTTTTTTGCTTCCCTTTTTGTCATGTAAGGGAAACCAGTAAAGTGTGCCCACGCTCATGCAGACTTTTTCTTTTCTGAATCACAGTATTCTCCCTCACTTCTGTTCTCTTGATTGTTGTAATGCAGCAACTCCATATTCTGTTGGATAGCAACTGAGTTTCTGCTTAGGTCAAGTATTGTTTCTGTAAGCAGGTCAGAGATTGAGACTTTTTTTTCCCCTTTTTTTATTCTTTTAAAAAAAAAAATTCAACCATTTCAGGAGCCAGATAAGATCGTGTGCAACTACCTAGTAAATCCTTTGGAAAAGGTCTTCCATTTCATGTTGCTTTATGCATAGCTGCAACTAAATCTTTATTATGCTGGTGTGTGTGTCTGTCTGTATTTTGATTTATTAAAGGATATATCTGCCCATCACATAAGTGTCAATGGTAGACCACAAGCCAGGCGGAAATATTTTTGGGTCTTTTCTATACTGCAGTCTGTTACATCTGTATATCTATTACAGATATATGAACCGGGGTGAGTGTAAACTAGTGTCCTTTTTGTAATGTGCTGGATTTTCACTTTTTTTTTTAAACACCTACCTCTTAGTACCTTCCCTCCCTTTTTTACACTAAAACAAGTCTATTCAAAACAGCACTTAGCAATAGAATACCAGCTTGTATTCATGAGCCACAGGACATGCATAGTAGAATGAGAGGATACCCTGTGTATATTCTCATTTTAAAACAAAAAAGTGTCCCAGAAATTGTTAAGCGGAATTGAAGTCTGACCTTCTGCTATCTAGAATTCCTAATGGGAAAAGCTAAAGTGGAATGTACTACCTGAGAGAGTACAAAGAAGCTGAGTGAAAAAACAAACTGATATACTTACTCATTTTAAAATTATGCCCAACTCTCTCTTGACAAGTCTTGCAAAGTGATTATGCTAGTTTCATAAAGAGGCCAGAGTAGAAATGTCCAAATATCTCTTGGTGAACTTTACTCCTCCCCTTTTCCCTCTTTCTTTTTACAAATTATCTGCAAACACATTTATGATTAGCTAGCCATTACAATCTATCTGGGCTATAGACTGTTCATGAACTGTTCACAGCCTTTGAGTATTCAGAATTCATTTTATGATCCTTGAGATTGCTCACCTAAATTGCATGGTAAGGTTTCCCTTGCCTTATTGCATGGCTTATCTTTTTAAATAGGAATATCTGGCAAAATCAGTGGGGTGTTGAATCTCTTGGGGTGGGGGGAAATTGGGGAGCACTTTAGCGGGAAAGGCAAAAATGGAGATGAGCAAATTTATCCCTTCTGAAATTACACTGACTTAAGAGGGCTCACACTAAGGATGAATTAGGCCTAGTATATTTACTTTTTGTTAGATTTTTCTCTCTTGATCATTCTCTTCTTTTTTTGTTTTTTCCCACAATTTCTCCTGAATACATTGTTTCAAAAAACAAAGTATGGGTCCCTGTTGTGGCTTTCAAAGTTCAAAATTTGGCAAAATGGGTATATCTTTGCCTTCTGTAGAAGCACAAAGACCCACAATCAAACCCTAAAGTGCGTAGCACCGTTAGACACAATCATTGACTCCAAATTAAAAACAAGAAAAAGAATAGACACAGACCTTAACTGAGCATGAAACTGTCACCCTTTGCAATCAATTTATTCCTGGATTTAACAGGATAATTACCATATGCATTTTCTTGAGTCATTTTCAAGTATTAGATATTGTTGCTTTTTAAAGAAATATCATTTGTACATTTAATTGTTTTGGTTTTTTTTAATACTGGTGCATTGGCAATACAATGCAAAATACAGACTTAAATGTGTGAAGAAAATTTTGTTGCACGTCTTCTTTATTACAGAATCTTAAATAGGAAATAATTGTGATGATGAATTGAGGTAACTTCAGCCTAATGAAGGAATTGTAATTGCCTGTGTCTTGAATTCTAGCAAGGCAATAATATCTGCTGGGTTTCACCATCCGTGTGTAAGCAGTTGTGATGCTTTATTTATGACTGCTCCTGGCAAGGTTGTTATATTATTCTCCAAGGCAACTCTTAATGAAAATTCTGTCAGCAATCAGATGAAAATCTAAAAATATTTAAGTGAGGGAAGGTTTTTCACCTTCTAGACATTATCAGCAAGAAAAGATGCCTGGAGTTTCATACTGAGTCTTTATTAAACCCTTTTACATTGTTGCTTGCTCTGTGAATTGTTGCCACTGTGCAAAAATATACAGGCTCCCTATATTTTTGATTCACAAATATTTTCCATTGTCTGTTTTTTCCATATTTTGTCTTTTTAGGTGAACACTTTCAAAAAATGATCTCACCTAAGCCATTTTAGATGCTTTAAAAAGCCAAGATAGGAAAAGAGTTGGTTCAGCTGGGAAAAGAGTTGGTTCAGCTGTTTAAACTACAACATTAAAAACAGCTATGATATAGCTGATTATTTTGAATGTCGTGCCAAATTTTCAGAAGTGTCCATTAATTTTGGAGGCATTCACTTTTTGTGTGCTCAGTTGACAAGATCTAGGTGTCACTTAGAAAGGCTGAAGAACCACAACATTGAATTTAATTTGCAGTTGAGAATGCTCGGCACATTCAGAAAATCAGGCCCCAGATGTCTGAAGTTGGGCCACCAAAAGTTGAGAGAGCCAAAATGAATGGACCTTTTATGACCTTTAATTTAATTTTTTATGACCTTTAATTTCTGTGATGTTGTGGTGCTTAATGTGCTTTATAAACATTATATATAAAGATCCTCAGATTGATCGCACTATAGAAGGTAAAAATATTAGTAAAATCTACCTGAAGATCACACTTCTTGAATATTTTGCTGCTTCAATAAAATATGCAAAGAAGAATTTTCCTTCACATTTGACAATGAAGTGCTCCTTTAAAACCAAACTCAGATGATTTCTTTTTTGATGTTACAGTGAATGATCTGACTGTAATAAAACACACAATCTAATTCCAATGCTCGTTATGCTACGTTGTGTAAATTATAATCCCATATGTGTCTGGGTCACTTAGTGATTTCTGTAACCATTTATCTGTGTAGGGAATTACTATGTTAAACTAACCAACTTCTTCTGGTGGAAGGGACCTGCTTTCAAGCTTCGGAGAGATCCTCCTCTTCAGGGCTGAGCAACGTCCTGAGTGCCCTCAACTCCCATTGAAGTATGCTAGAATTTAGGGTGCTTAGCAGTTAGGGTGAGTTGGAAGAATGCAGTAAACTACTAGTATTAAGTCATCAGGAGCATTAACTTTATAAAATACTTCTATAAAATACAATCCAAACTCCTTGTATATTGTAGAAAGTAAATTAAAAAAATGAAATTGCAAACAAAATCAGAGATGGTAGAGGTATTTCCATAAAGATGTAGCCTTGTAATTTATAGCTTGTCCAAAAAAAAAAGTTGGGGGGAAATCGCATGGGGGGTGGGGGGTAATTTCCGGCAGTTTTAAAAATATCAAACTTCAAAATTTTGGATGTTTTGAGACAATCATTGGTTGAAAAGCAAGGGGGGGGGGGGGAGTTGGAATGTGAAATGTTTAATCAAATTTTTCTTTTGTTTTTCAAATGTCTAGTTTTCAAAATTAGAAATTTTAATCAATACTGGTTTCAGAGTAGCAGCCGTGTTAGTCTGTATTCACAAAAAGAAAAGGAGTACTTGTGGCACCTTAGAGACTAACAAATTTAAATCTATCCCTGTTTGCTGTAGAGGATGTTAGTCTCTAAGATGCCACAAGTACTCCTTTTCTTTTTAATCAATACTAGGTTTTTCCCCACACTTCAACCAACCAAACAGTTCTATTGGTAACCATTGGCATATCTTTCACTTCTGACATCTTGACACTTGCATCTCTGTAATTATAACTGTCATTCATTGGTGGCTGGTGATTGAGGTAAGTCCCACCAATAATTGGGGTTGGGTTGGGTTAGAAGGTGCAAAGGGGACTTTGGGAGGTTCTTAAGTGGGAGGAGATTGGGTTGAGGTGGTAGGTAAGAATGAAGAGGATATGAAGGAAATGGTGATGTATACGGTTTGTGGGGGAGATGGTGGGGTGAGAATTTCATTGGAGGGGACAGATTGCAACTAGGAGAGAACAGTGAAAGAATCAGAAATAAAGACCATTTTTACCATTATGAGTCTTACCCCAAGATGTCCCAGTTTTTTTTATTCAGAAAGCTAGAGAGAATGGATGAAGCATGAGGGCACTGCTTTTTCTTCTCACTTCCCCATCAACGTTCATTATCCCTCTCACAAAAAGCTTCCCAGTGACACTCTTGACCTCTGAATCACAGCTTTTCACTTTGAAAAGTTTGCCACATGCGGCTTCACCACTTATTTGGGACACCAGCCACTACTGTGTTTAGTACTTCAAGTAAATGGTATCTGAACATGGTGAGGAGAGAAACCGATAAATTTCTAGTTCTCTAAAGGCTCCAAATCTACTGGTAAATCACTTTAAAGTAGGGAAGAGTACACCTTAACTAACTGCCTATTCCCTGATAAATTACATTTACTTATTCTGCCCCATAAGGTATAAGTCTACTGGGACTTTGGAAACTTGTAAAAAATATCATCAGTGATGTGATGAGAAAAAGAGGGGAAATTCTAGAATGACCTTCTCAAGCATGAAACTGAGGGCCATTGGTTGAAAGAGCTGCTCAGCTACCAGTGTGTTTCAAAAGCTGAACTTTATTTCAGAGATAATACAACAGAAATCATTAGAATTGTACTAGAGATTTTTTTTTCCTGAATGGCTTCCTGTAAGTCAAAAAGTGAGGTTAAGCTAACGTATACTTCTATTTACCAGATAGCAGCTGTGCTTCTTAAAATGCATACAACCGCATTTTAAAAAGCAAGTTACCTTTTAGCAATAGCTGACAACTTTTATATAATTCACAGGCTCTCATCCTGGGAGTGACAACTACCCTCCATTTCTTTATGGCTAAATGGGATTGGAGGCCTGAATCTTTCTTCTACTTGTAAAATGGGGCCACAGTATGAAAAAGGTTGAGAACTATAGTTCCATATAACAGCTGTAAATGTTTTTGTACAAGTAACTATTCCACATATCACAGATATGTGCCTTCAATGCATCTTGATGGATTATAATCTGATATTGTACGAACAGGGCCATGCAAGAGTGCAATGAGCAGCTGTAGGGTATGCTGAGTAGAATGCACTTCTGATACCAACATAGCAGATCCCATCTATTGGTCTGCACCCTGCATTTTGGGGTTACACT
Source organism: Caretta caretta (assembly GCF_965140235.1). Lineage (NCBI taxonomy): Eukaryota > Metazoa > Chordata > Testudines > Cheloniidae > Caretta > Caretta caretta. Next base: position 73,197,759 of record NC_134209.1, read on the forward strand.
TGGGTTGCAGTAGTTAGGGGGTGGGGGAGGTTTGGGGGAATATTTGCCATGCACCTGCAGATCATACTTGTGTCGCATTTCTTGGATTCATTTACAGCCATGGTCATGCAATGCTGCACATCTTGGCCTATATGTAGAGTCTAGGGAACCCAGTTCCACATTCTGTAGATGACTGTACATTAAGTGGAAACCCTGTTTATGAAGGTGCACGGAGATCATTCTACACCATGATCTCAATTACTGTATTGTGTGCTGGATGTGATTTATGGGCTGGAAGGCAGACCTTTACTTGATCCTTTTAGCTCAAGTCCCCACCCTTTTATTTGTGTAAGTTTGAATGTAATTATATAAATTTTGTATAAACTTTTTAAAAAAAAAAAATTATGGTGCCCCTATGTCATAAATATAAAGGGAAGGGTAAACCCCTTTGAAATCCCTCCTGGCCAGGGGAAAGCTCCTCTCACCTGTAAAGGGTTAAGAAGCTAAAGGTAACCTCGCTGGCACCTGACCAAAATGACCAATGAGGAGACAAGATACTTTCAAAAGCTGGGAGGAGGGAGAGGAACAAAGGGTCTGTGTCTGTCTGTATGCTGCTCTTGCCAGAGACAGAACAGGAATGGAGTCTTAGAACTTTTAGTAAGTAATCTAGCTAGGTATGTGTTAGATTATGATTCCTTTAAATGGCTGAGAAAAGCATTGTGCTGAATAGAATAACTATTTCTGTCTGTGCATCTTTTTTGTAACTTAAGGTTTTGCCTAGAGGGGTTCTCTATGTTTTTGAATCTAATTACCCTGTAAGATATCTACCATCCTGATTTTACAGGGGGGATTTCTTTATTTCTATTTACTTCTATTTTTTATTAAAAGTCTTCTTGTAAAAACTGAATGCTTTTTCATTGTTCTCAGATCCAAGGGTTTGGGTCTGTGGTCACCTATGCAAATTGGTGAGGCTTTTTATCCAACATTTCCCAGGAAAGGGGGGGTGCAAGTGTTGGGAGGATTGTTCATTGTTCTTCAGATCCAAGGGTCTGGGTCTGTAGTCACCTAAGCAAATTGGTGAGGCTTTTACCAAACCTTGTCCAGGAAGTGGGGTGCAAGGTTTTGGGAAGTATTTTGGGGGGAAAGACGCGTCCAAACAGCTCTTCCCCAGTAACCAGTATTAGTTTGGTGGTGGTAGCGGCCATTCCAAGGATAAAGGGTGTAATATTTTGTACCTTGGGGAAGTTTTGACCTAAGCTGGTAAAGATAAGCTTAGGAGGTTTTTCATGCAGGTCCCCACATCTGTACCCTAGAGTTCAGAGTGCAGGAGGAACCTTGACATGGTGGCACAGTGGTGGGATTAACCTGAAATCATCTGAGATCCAGTTGAGATTTTTTGAACTAGAAATACAGATTTTAAAAAGGAAATTTTTTTTTCTTTGGAAAGAAAGTCCAGAAAGCAGCTTTGAAACTGAAAGCAGCTTGGTTTCTCTCTGCTTTGTGGCCAAGCAGAGACAAAAGGGGATTATCTTGTGAATTGCAGGTTTTCTTTGCCTGGAGGCAGGGTACTTAACTCCTGCAGGGAAATTCACAGTCTTCCAACCCAGAGGTTTTTTTTTTCTCTTTTCTTCCTAAAAGTAAATAGGGGGTGTGTGTTCTACCCATTTGCTTTTTCTTTGGGCTGGGTAAGCAGGTTTCCAAGTAGTTGGAGGTTTTTTGCTTTAATTTGGGCCCAGAGCAGAGACAAGGGAATTGTCTTTTTCTGTAGGCTGACAATCACTATCAGAGAATAGGTATTCTATTCCAGCACAGCAAAATTTTACAGCCAAGTTTTGTTTGTTTATTTCTAAACCTCAGGTGTAAAGTTAGTAAAAACAGAGAGGTTAGAATGGCAAAATCCGCGGCTCGACTACAGCTCGAATTAGCCAAATTTCAGGCTGAGGAAAGACAAAGGGAACATGAAAGACAGATAGAACTCATGCAGCTGAAGAAGGAACAAGAAAGGGAGGCCGAACAACACCAAGAGGCTGCCCACAAGAGGGAAATGGAAGCAAGGGACAAAGAAATGGAAGCAAGGGCCAAAGAACTGGAGGAGAAGGAAAAAGAGAGGAAGCATGTGGAGGAGGTGGAGAAGATAAAGGCCCAGCAGAATATACCAACAAACCCTAGCAATCCTTCTCCAGGTACCACTTCCCATCCCAGAAAGTTCCCCACCTACAAGGCAGGTGATGATACTGAGGCCTTCTTAGAGAACTTTGAAAGGGCCTGCCTTGGGTACAACATCTCTACTGACCAATACATGGTAGAGCTGAGGCCGCAGCTCAGTGGACCCTTAGCTGAGGTGGCAGCTGAAATGCCTAAAGAACACATGAACAAGTATGAACTGTTTAAATCCAAGGCGAGAGTCAGAATGGGGATAACACCCGAGCAGTCTCGTCGGAGGTTCAGAGCCCTAAGGTGGAAACCAGACATGTCATTTACCCGACATGCCTACCACATTGTGAAACATTGGGATGCCTGGATATCAGGAGCAAGTGTTGAATCTCCAGTAAATTTTCCCTTCCTAATGCAAATGGAACAATTCTTAGAGGGTGTTCCTGAGGAAATAGAAAGCTCACCCTATAACAAGGAGAGCTATACTTCACAGCACTGTCGTGAGCTCCCCAAATCTTGTTCCTCTCTCTGTAACAAAACATTGCTATGGTATCATTTCTATCCTAGCCGCTCACAATATTTTTCAAACTTTGAAACAAATGTCTGCATTTGGGCAGGCTGCATTAGCCCCCACAAGATGAATGTTTTGGAAAATTTGAGTGTGTGAAAATTGAAATCTTTGTTTTGAAATATTTGTAAGCATTCACTTCAATATATTTATAACGAAATAAGAAGTATTTACAATTAGAAATCCAGTTAAAAACATGCTAAATTGTTCTTTGAATTCTTAAGATCAACAAACTGAAACAAAAACAGTGAGTTTTCCAAACATATATAATCTTCAGGAACAACCCATTTCCCCCCACTTTGACCCGCCCTCCCAAAACATACAACCCTACAACAATTCTACATTTTAGTATGAATTATCCATTGTAAATGTTGCTCAATTTCTTATTTTGTCTTTTATGTTCTGCATTTCTTCCTTTTGAACATTTCCTCTAGCCATCTTCAGCTAAAATACAGAAAGAACAGGCAAAATGAAAATTTGACAAAAGGTATCCAGCCTCTTCATATGCAGGAACAGAATTTGACTCTATCGGCAAAAATCACTTTTAATGAGATCACATCAATTAATATTTGGGAGAAATGAGATGATACTGTAGCAGTTCCTATTCAAGTTTGCTTAATATTTGTTATCAGAGCCATTCATTTTCAAACATATTAATGATTTTTGAAAGAATCTAATTAACCAGATTAATTATTACCGCACTATCTTCAGGGATATTTACTAACCTAGGCGATTCTCAAAAACCCAACATTCATTCTTTTCCCTTGGCAAAGTACCATGTTTAATATGAATTTTAGATTGAAGGACATCCTTAATTTAATGAAAATTAATCTCAAACTATTAAACGTATTGAGAGAATATAACGTAATAATCATGAGTACTTTGGAGATAACAAACACCGCTTTGATGGCTTTAATACTCAGTTAAGTATAATATGATCTTGGTCCTAGAATAAGAACAACAAGATTTAGGGCTAATTAAGTACTGTGGGAACATGAAGTTGTGTTAGTTTTGCACCCATCATCGTAACACATCACCTATATATGTGTGTATGTATACACACACACACGTACGTTCCACTGTCTCTTTCTCTAAAATAATTTTCTTTATTCAAAAATCTACTGCCTCTTTGACAGCATACATCAAAAGTTCCTAGTACGTAGTCTTAGGTCTAATGAGCTATACACTGACAGGGTGAAACAGGAGAATGGGAAGGAACATCACTTCCCCAGACTTGCATTGGTCCTTTTGTGTTTTTCTCCTGATCCTCTAGTGCTACTTTCTTCAGCTGCTCACTGTACTGCAGAGTAGAGGAAGCAGAGCCCTGCTGAAGCAAGACTACCTGAATGTTTGGCCCTATTCACAGTATCCGTTGCAGGGAAAGAGGAAACACTGCATCACTTACGTTTAGATAGGCATGAGTTATCAGAGTTCAATGCAGTACTGTATAAAGAACGCTGTTGCCTTGTGAAGGAGTCAGCAGGACTAGGATCACTTGGCAAAGGTGATTTCAGATGTTTGTCATGGAGGGAGCCTGGGGAGCATTTGGATTCTGACAGGTGAGGGGCCCAGGGAAATAATTAACATTATTTCTTTATGGCCATACCCAGGATAAGATATTGAGGATGGGTATATTTATCCCATGTATCTTCCAGAAAACACTCAAATGTGTATATTTGTAGCACTCTGGAGGGTAACTAGATAAAATACTGAATATGTATATACCTTCCGTAAAACATCGGGGAGTTGGCAGGGCATGCATTATGCATTACGTAGGAGGTAAAAATAAGAGGTAGCTGCTCAAATAGTATGAGTATGAGAAACAATTGCAGAAAATGTCTTTCTCTTGCAGAGCTGTTGAATAGACAGCTGATCAAAACATGTCAGCTCCGTACAAAAATCTGCACTTCCCACTCCATAAAAAATTCAAACCGCAGCAAACCATAGGAGGCTGATCTATAGGAGTACATGCTGCATCTGACTAAGTGTTTGATAAGCTAGCTGTGGGAGGTACATTTGTGAGGCTCTATTGCATGGTTGCTAAGAGCCTAAATGAAGACAGCTGTGATGACTTACTGCTAGCATCAGCAGGAGCTTAAATTCTGTCTGCTACATCAAAGCTGTTGTTGACATCTGAAACTAAAATATCACCGAGATGCCTAAAGTAGATCTGCATTCCTTTTTCATTTTGCCCAGGACAATGTTTTTATTTTTATATATATTTTAGATATTATTTTCTGTGTGTATGTGTGTGTATATATATATATAATATTCTCTCTCTCAGAAAATAACATCTAGAATATAGAAAAAGCAAGTGAGATCAAGACTATAACAGGGTTCAAAAAAGAACTAGATAAGTTCATGGAGGATAGGTCCATCAATGGCTGTTAGTCGGGATGGGCAGGGATGGTGTCCCTAGCCTTGAGTTTCCAAAAGCCGGGAATCAGCAACAGGGAATGGATCACTTGATGATTACCTGTTCTGCTCATTTCCTCTGGGGCACCTGTCATTGGCCACTGTCAGAAGACAGGATACTGGGCTAGATGGACCTTTGGTCTGACCCAGTGTGGCCATCTAATGGTCTTATAAGATAATGAGAATGTACTGGAATCAGAAATACTGTAAAGTGTGTGTGTGTGGGGGGGGGGGAAATCTTAAAGTAATGAGCATACTATTGAATTGGCATAGCAATGTGCAGTTATCAAAATTCCATGGGATGCAATAATCTGATTTTTTCCTAATATAATATATGGGGCCACATCTTCAAAAAAATCTCTCATTTTGTACATACAGTGAGTGAGTGTGCAAATGTATCCGTAAGGTGGTACTTTACAAAGTAGCTGGTATCGCCCCCAGTCCCTCAGGAGGCTGTACAAGGGCTGATTCAGTCTTTACTGTAGCTTATAGCAGCCCTGACAGATGCTCTGAATTGCACCCCAGCTGCAACAGCTCCCAATAGACCTTTCACTAACCAGAGATTGCTAGAGCGCAATGTGCTCTGTTCAAACTTCTTCTCAGATCTGGCATGTTCCCCATGCCAGGGGCTGAGTAGGAAGCTAATAGGGGGGTGTGACTAGAGTTGCCAGCTGGCTTTTTAGCTAGTCAGGAGCTATGATGGGGCCAAGGATTGAGCCCTATATATCTAAATCATGGATGACAATAATAGGTATTCACATCCACTCAGATACCCCAATACCAATGGCATATGGTTTATGTCTACACTGCAGCTGGGAGGTGGGATTCTCTGCACAGGTAGACAGACTTTTCCTAGCTCTGCTCAAGCTAACCTGCTAAACTATCAGCGTAGCTCTTGCAGCACAGGCTAGCCTCTTGAGCTTGGACCTGGGAGGGAGGTGGGATCATACTAAGGCAGCGAGCCTGAGCTCCCTTCCCTGCAGCAATGTCCACACTACTATTTTTAGTGTACAGACTCTCACTAGCCCTGCTCTACCTGCTCTGGGAATGCCTCCTCCCAGGTGCAGTGTATTAGGCTCTGTCTACCCTACAAACTAGGGGTGAGATTCCCCTGCTCATGTCCACGTTCCCACTGTAGCTCTCATGGAGTCAGAGCAAGTGTAAATAGCAGTGTAGCTGTGGTAACGCTAGCAGCAGCCGTGGAAACACTGCTCAACCATGCCTCCACTGGCACTACCTTTGCTACTGCAACTACGCTGCTATTTATACTCAGGAGTATATATGCACATGAGCTGGGGAATCATCGCTCCCTTTGTTTATAATGTAGCCCTAGCCTTAGAGGCAAACTGTGCTGTGACGGCTTTTATAACAAAGCCTTCAAAATAGTGGAAAGAGAAAATCCTGGCCTATAATAAATACCCCGAGTCTCTTCGATGCATAGTTCAGTAATTAGGCCCCAGAGTTCTGATGGGTTTTTGGGCATTGGATCCAAAGTATAGCAGAGCAATGAAGAATACATAAGAGGCATACACTTGAACAATGTAAATGTCCCACCTGTTAGAATGGTTAGTTGAGATTATAATAATCTTGTCATAAACCAAATGAAATTTTTGTTAATATATCACTCATGAAAGATTCAGAAATTACTGAAATCCTTTCTAGCTACACAAGAGAGAGGCCTGTCAGAGGCATATGATCAGCAATTCATTTAATGAGTTAATAAACCATTTCTGTTCACTACCGCTATGGGCTGGATTCAAATCCGCATTCTAAGGATGAAATCCCTTTTACAGTTCCTGAGCCATTTAGGATGAATATAGAGGCAGAATCTTACTAACTGTTGATTTGTCAGAATTCTCCCTTATTGCTATAAAATGGCTTTTTAGATTAGGACTTGAATAAATAAAGTGCACTTGTTTAACATTCCAGTGTCTTTTCCCTTCCCCAACCACCAGTTTTATATGAAACTCAGATTATAATCACAGTCCTGCAGAGGGTATATAAATCTTAATTGTGATACTATGATAAGGAATACTGTATTTATACAGTTTTTATTATACTGTTCTTACTCTGGTCTTTGGGCATTAATATAGTACATGTTCAAATTAACAGAACTTTGTCTATAAACTGGCACAAATCCCAATGAAAATCTGAGCCCCATTTCTATCCAAATCCCCTGAAATAATTTTTAAATCCAATTTCATTCATTAATTAATTACTCCCATTTAGGCTTCATGTTGTCCTCAGGAAAGGCACTATTTTATCAGTATAAAACTATAAGGAAGGATTTTATTGTAGCATTTACGTAACAACTATCAAGGGAATATGCTATTCATGTATCTGGTTTCAGTGATATTTTGAATAGGATTATCTTGAGGGGGAAGAATGGTTTTTTTGGTATTTTCAAGGGGATAAAAGGAATAAACATGGCCTAGTGGCAAAAACTGAGAGAGCGTGCAAGCGATCCCTTCAGTGAATTCATTGGGTCTCAGCCTGCTGGTAATTTCACTTTGTTACATAACACTTTAATCATAGCCTTATCACAGTCACTGTATAGTTCCTTACTGTAACAATAAGGGGACTGTGAAAGATTCTCCAGATCCAGAGAAAATATTTTCTTTTTACAACAAGTGGCATTTTTTGTTTGTTTTTGAGAAGTGCTTCAGGAAAGCACTTTCCAACTGACATTTTATGAAATTACAAATCCTGGTGACAATGGGAAAGGAATGCAGTGCCAAAGATGATAATATTGCTGGAAACGCATGCAATGACAGTGGCAATGTCGAAGATAAAGCCAGAAGTAATTTTCTCAAATCAAATATAAACACATTTGGGGAGACAAGCTCTAAATCAAGACCAGCAGTATGTAGTCTCATTTTCTGTCTGCCTAATCTAATATTAATCTTATATAAAACATTAGTATCTGAGAGCCTCAGAAAAATGATCCCAATAACAAAATTAGTCCTGCAAAGGTATAGTTTAATCTAGTTTTCTCCCTACTTCACTTAAAATCCTGATTCCCTTATCTGCTTCCTCCTTCCCATTGAAGAGACTCAGGGATGATAATGTTATGAGCCAATACAAACAATTCTAGATTTTTATTCCAAAAAGAGGGTTTTCTGTTCCCATTGTTATCCAGGATAAATATTGAAATATATATATATCCTTAACTTAAATTGCTCTGTTTCATTTAGCAGTGAAGTAGTGCATACACTTTCATATGCAGAGCTTCTAACCCTCAGATCCGTATTTTTCACAGTTCTGCCTGTATTTCTCTTCCCCTTGCAGTCAATGGTGGTAAACCATTTATTTGCCTAGGACATGAGGTGCTAAAGCATAGTATTCTATGTTATATTATACCAGTGGGTGCATAAATGTTGTAAATAGGGCTGTTGATTAATCATAGTTAACTCATGCCATTAACTAAAAAAAATTAATTGCGATTAAAAAAATTAATCATGATTGATTGCTCTGTTAAACAATGGCATACCAATTGAAATTTATTAAATATTTTCGAATGTTTTTGTACACTTTCAGATATATTGATTTCTATTGCAACACAGTGTACAGTGCTCACTTTATATTTTTTATTACAAAAAACTGTAGTGCAATCTTTTTATCATGAAAGTATAACTTACAAATGTTTGTTTTTGTTATATAACTGCACTCAAAAACAAAACAATCTAAAACTTTAGAGCCTACAAGTCCACTCAGTTCTACTGCTTGTTCAGCCAATTGCAAAGACAAACAAATTTGTTTACATTTATGGGAGATAACTGCTGACTGCTTCTTATTTGCAATGTCACCTGAAAGTGAGAATAGGCATTCGCATGGCAGTTTTGTAGCCGACGTTGCAAGGTATTTACATGCCAGATATGCTGAACATTCATATGCCCCTTCATGCTTCGGCCACCATTCCAGAGGACATGCTTCCATGCTGATGATGCTTGTTTTAAAAAAAAAAAAGTGTTAATTATATTTGTGAACTCCTTGGTGGAGAATTGTATCTCTCCTGTTCTGTTTTACCCACATTCTGCCATATATTTCATGTTATAGCAGCCTCGGATGGTACCAAGAAGGTACTAAGGTGAGATTTCTAGGGATAGATACAGCACTCAATACAAGGTTTATGAATCTGAAGTGCCTTCCAAAATTTGAGAGGGATGAGGTGTGGAATATGCTTTCAGATGTCTTAAAAGAGCAACAGAACAAAACCACCAAAAAAGAAAATCAACCTTTTGCTGGTGGCAACTGACTCAGATGATGAAAATGAACAGGCATCGGTCTGCTCTGCTTTGGATCATTATTGAGCAGGACCCCATCATCAGCATGGACGGATGTCTCCTGGAATGGTGGTTGAAGCATGAAGGGATATATGAACCTTTAGCGCATCTGGCACGTAAATATCTTGTGATGCTAGCTACAACAGTGCCGTGTGAATGCCTGTTCTCACTTTCAGGTGACATTGTAAACAAGGCATGGGCAGCATTATCTCCTGCAAATTGTAACCAAACTTGTTTGTCTGAGCAATTGGCTGAAGTAGAACTGAGTGGACTTGTAGGTTCTAAAGTTTTTTACATTGTTTTGTTTTTGAGTGCAGTTATTTTTTGTACACAATTCTACATTTATAAGTTCAGCTCTCATGATAGAGATTGCATTACAGTACTTGTATGAGGTGAATTGAAAAATACTATTCCATTTGTTTTTTACAGTGCAAATATTTGTAATCAAAAATAAATATAAAGCGAGCACCGTATACTTTGTATTCTGTGTTGTAATTGAAATCAATATATTTGAAAATATAGAAAACATCCAAAATATTTAAATAAATGGTATTCTGTTGTTTAACAGTGTGATTAATCGCAATTAATTTTTTTAATCGCTTGACAGCCCTAGTTTTAAATCAACCTAACTGATGCACAATTTAAGCTTTTTAAGATGGTTTGAAAGGATCTCCTCTCAAAATGGTTGGTTAAATCCTGGAGGCAATTCTGTTGTTTTTAAGTCATCCAATTTAAGTCAACTATAATACAGAATAAAACTTCTTTACTCTGTAGTGGGTCAGTGAGTCATAACTGCCTTGCCTGGTGTGATTTATGATTGTAATTCATTAATGACCTTGAGAATAATCAAATTAAATAATGTAAACATACAGAAGTTAAACTGAGATGCTCCATATAAGAATATTCAAACACTTTATTAACTTTAGAAACTGTAATATTCTTCCTAATATAGCAGTACTATAAAGGTATCAGGCATTTATAGAAAAACATTTTTAGGAAATTGTATATAAATGCCATCCATTTACAAGCAGATGGTTATGGTTCACAGAGCTGATCCTGTAAGTTGATGAGTGAGAAGCAGGCAGGCATAGTCTAATAAAGTTAAGACTCAGGCTGAGCACCGGGAATTCTTAAATTCTAAACCTGGCTCTAACACCTATTCCCTTTGTAGCCTGCTCAAGTTGCCTAACATCTCTGCCTACTTTTTTCCATTTCTAAAATGGAAATAATAATACTTAGCAGCTCCCATGAGAGGTAGCTTATGTAGGTAACTAGTGTGTGTAAGAATTTTGCAAATGCAAATGTCTATAAAAATGCTGAATAGTATCATTATGGAGGCTCCATAGGAAAAGCTTATAAATATATTTGAATGTTCTAAACATGTTGTGTATCTAACACATTATAAACCGAGACCAAATTGCTTTTGGGAATAGTTGCTCTTTTAAGATTCTACAAATATTACTACGGAAAGTAATTTAATTCAGTTTGTATTCTTTGTAGAGATTAAAGAGCAATGTTGGTCAACAGAATCTTTCAATATTTGGTGGCTTATTACAGCACTGAGTCTCTGCTTTCCCAGGCAGAGATCACACAGGTACATGCTTGTTACTCTGATTAAACTGAATAAAATAGTTACTTTTAAAAGTACTTATTAGACACAAGTTCTACAGTAATTTAATGTTGCATAATTAAAGACCTTGGGTTAGACCTATGGCTTGGCTCCACTGAAGTCAGTGGAGGCAGGCTAATTAGCTGAGGCTCTAATCCCAAACCGAAATGCCTAATTGCAAACACAGAGTTGAGGTTAGCATTCAACCATAACGTCTGTATTTGCCTGCTTGTATGCTTAATTTCTAAACTTAAGAAGGCAGTAACATTTGGTTCTCCCCCCCCCCCGCCATTTCCTTATACTTAGTGGAAATGCAACTTAAAATATCCAATAGTGCAGCAACATTTAAAAATACATTGTAATGTAAATTTGTTAAGCCTCAATTTTCTAGGTTAGATGATTATTGAATTTTAAGATACAAATCACCCAGGTGTGGAGGAGTCATGCTGCAGGAGGAATTCCAGCTGACTCAGTCCAGTGTGTCCACATAATGAAATAGCCATAATATGGCACATCTATGTAAACTTAATTTTAGCCCATTTCCAATGGCTTAACACAAACAAATACTCGGCATGCAAATGATCATGCAGACTTGTGATTTGCCATGAAGTCTCATGGTGATTCCACTGTGCTTGGTTTACTTAATGGAACAAAATAGTATTCTAATGAGGTTTCACAGTTAATCTTGCATGGTAATTATGACGTCTATTTACTTCATCACAGTCTGTTTGAAATTGTATTTATAGGTTCATGAGGCATTTATTGGGTTCCAACAGCAATCCAAAAATCAATCTTCTCTGGACAGCAATACTGTCTTACCAGTACTGATATTTACCAATACTTACCAGTGATACTGGTAAAGTAATACCCTTTGTGGACAATTCCCAGTCTGTCAGCAAAGCATCTGAAAGTTTGGATGGTTACCTGAATCTCTGATTTCTGCTTGTTTCGTTTGAACAAGCAAACTGGAAAGTGCATTCAATCAATAACTAAGTCTCTATAGAAAGGTGAGGTAAAATAAGATAAAGATTTCCTTATACCAGCAATGTATTTTCTGAGAGAGAGAACTAAAATAACAGTAGTCTATCATTTGGTCTTTCCTCTATCTTTCTGAGGAGAAAAAGTTCAAAGAAAAATATCCCCAGGGTTTGTTATGCTTTTTATATTACTCTGAACAAGACTAATACAGACTTATCAGAAACTCTAATTTAGTGAATCTATTATCTTTTTCCTTCTATGGCACTATAGTGAGTATTATGATTTGAAGTGCCAGCCTCAGATTAGCAAATAAACCTGTATAGACAAATGATATTGAAAGATCAGAGGAGAGTTCATTGTGATCATGCTTTGTTGTCTCCCATATTCTTAAATTTTAAAAGATACAAACCTTAAATACAGAAATAAGAGAACTGTCATTCTGGTCTCTAAGGCTTCTGCTACAATTGGTCTCCATTCTCTAGCCAAATCTGACTGGAACTCTAGAAGAGATGATCTCTTATTTGTTGCCTTTTGACATGCTTCTACCAAAACCCCTCGTCCCACTGATTCAAAATCTGATCTTGCCTGCTAAATTGATGGAAGAATCTTTACAGCAAGGAATATTTGAGACTCTCTCCCCAAATAAAGACAATGTGGCTTCATCAAGCTGCCTCTTCCCTACAATTCCACTTCTCAGGGCTTTGTGGATGCTGATCAACAAGAAAAACCTCTTTGAGGTCAGCTAAGCTACGATCAGGGTTTTCATTAATTACTTTTGCCACAATTGGTCAAACTCAGAACACAGCTCTTAAAACTAGTCTGTATATCTTGGTCTCTTGTGAAGGGGTCCAAAGTGAGGGAATGTTTTAAGGCTACCATAATGGGCAGAGGGGAAACTCTAATATTCAGTCAATGGTCATCAGCTGAGCTGATTGAATTGGTTGGGTTTCAGATAGGCCCCTTGCCCTGATTAGAGAGAAGACGATCTGTGGCCTCAAATCAGAAAAGGTAAGGTGTGACCATAACAAAAGTCTAATGATTATCCACTCAGATACCCAATCTAGCAGCAAAACCAGATGGAAATTATTGCTGGTTTTGTGTGCTGAGCTAGAAATCACCCTGGGCAGTTCCGCATTGACAAGCTGACCATTAAAAATATTAATCATCTCAGAGGGAAATCTAGGGTGCATCCTATTCACCAACACTAATAGTGGGGAGATCCTTAAAATAGGATGACATGTAAAATGGGAACACCTAACAGGCATCGATTGCTACTGCATCCACTGCAATGGATAATTTCTACATAATTTCTTAATCTGATCACCAATGTCATTAATCAATACTGCTTATGAAAGACACTTTGAAAAAAAAACGGATACCAACTTTCAAGTTCTGCAGAAGTCAGCAGCTTCAGTGTTCAAAAGAATGAAAGGAGGAGTTAACTGCATAGATATCTAATATTTTGTTACTGTTGCTTGACTTTGACTTGAAATTAAAGGAGAGAAATTAGGAGGAAACACTTAACTGGACTATTAGCTCACTCAAATATTGGGTTCCAGTCCCTCTCTTCCTGAAGCAAAGTACTGTACTGAGCCTATACGTCACATGGCCTTTTGGGACCATTGAGCAAACTTCCAGGCAAAAATAGATGTCTGACACGTATATATTTAATCTCCTAGCTAGTTGCAGATGTGAGAGGATCCCCACAATTATTGCACAAGGAGAATCTAGTTGATATCTCTTCCTCAAGCTGAGTGCAGCATCTACTCTTCCTGTTCTCATCCCCTGATTCAGAGTCTTTCTTTGAGTCTGCTGCAGTTGTATCTTTGGGAAGCTTAATGTACATTTAAGATATATTTAACATCTTCCATTAGATAAACATCAGTTATTTAGAAACCTATTATGCTATCAATATGTATGGTAATCAATAGCTGATAAGTATTAATGAATGTTTTTATCATGGCACAATATACATTTATAAACCATTTTACATACTGTGCAGAATCTAAGTTCTTCGCTGTAACTGTTCATCTCTGAGGCCTGGAAAGGGGGAGACCTAGATTCAATGTTCAGGTCTGCATCTGCTTCTCTGTATGATCTTGGGCAAACCACTTAAACTCTCTGTGCCACATGTAAAAAGGAGTTGATTCATACTGTGTACAATATAGTAGCTCTCAAAGTACTTTTACAAAGATGAGTAAGTATTATCATTCTGGTTCACTATGGAATAAATCCTGCCCCTTCCTCTACAGCAGTGGAAGGCTTAGCTTTGCAGAGAAGGTGGAGTTGCTGTTTTGGGGCCCCATGCAAAGGATGTGCAACTCCTACACAGCACAGAACCCTGACTCATCTTTACAGGTGATGGGTGAGGGTAGACCATGGATAAGTGTAGAGAATTATGATATGGATCTTCCAATCCATCCGGTAGCAGGGGCCACACCAAGGGATAAAGAGGCTACTCCAGCCACTAGGCTGGAGCCTCCCTGGAGCTGCTCTGTAGTGTAGAGAGGATTCCTTACCCCTTCATACCCCACATACACCTGTTGAGATGTACTAGCTAGGAATTGGGCTATAACAAAGTTATATTAATAGTTAATCATTCAGACAGTCAAGCCACAGTTCATATGCTTTAATTTACAGGGAGCATGTTGCTTTTATTACATATGGTATAGTCCCATATTGGGAACCTGTCTCTAGCAGCTGATATCCCATATGAACTGAAATATATCAAGGCATGATAGATTAGCTAAGGCTAGTTTCTTAGCTAAGGCTTTTTGGGAGTGGAGATGTTCATCTAAACAATATGCACTATTTCAGTACCAAAAAAAGGAAAGAACACTCCTTGGTTCCTATCATGTTCAAATCCCAAAGGGGTCTGTTTTTTTTTTCTTTTTAAGGAAAAAGACTTCAATACTGCAGCTATACTGTACTGGGTAACAAGGGCCTTGAATCAGCAAAGTATCTAAGCACATGCCTAACTTTTAAGCATGTGAGCAGCCCCCATTAACCTCAGTGGAACTGCTCCAGGTAACGAAAAGTATGTACACGTAATATATAAAATGTGTTTTGATTCTTCAGTGCCTTGCACCTTATATAGCTTAGAATGACTTGAATTGGAAAAATGTGTCCATATAATTTTGAAAAAAGTCAGAACAATTCTGACATTTCCCCTCCCTCTTCTACCACCTGTGATGAAGTCACTAACAATTATGGAAACTTGAGGACAAAGTGGGTTATTTCTGATTGGGTTGGGTTTTTCACTTTGCTCAAGTGAAAATGACTGTACAAGGTGCAATGGGGTGCAGAACTGGGCCTATAATAAACTATATATTAGGTCTGATTCACCACTATTACTCTAGTTTTATACCTGTAACTACAGAGAAAGCAAGAGTTAAATGGTGTAAAATTGGTGTAACTGGTGAATCAGGCCCACTTTATATATAGCAAGGTTGTGAGGGACAGATCTCTATCTTCTGAAAAGAGGGCAAGAATTTTATTAAAATCCATTGACAGTACCCGAAGTACAGTATTTATATAAAATGCATTCATTAACACTAACTTGACTATGGAGAGTTCACTATCTAATACAAGGTTTCAGAGTAACAGCCGTGTTAGTCTGTATTCGCAAAAAGAAAAGGAGTACTTGTGGCACCTTAGAGACTAACCAATTTATTTGAGCATGAGCTTTCGTGAGCTACAGCTCACTTCATCGGATGAAGTGAGCTGTAGCTCACGAAAGCTCATGCTCAAATAAATTGGTTAGTCTCTAAGGTGCCACAAGTACTCCTTTTCTTTTTATCTAATACAACTAAGTTTTATTTTATTCTTGGGCAACATTTACGATCCTACCACTGAATTTTTGTTCAGATTGAAAGCATTTGTTGGCAACATCAGATAAGGAATATTGGTAGTGATATAATCCAAATGTGGCAGGAAAATAGGTATTTGGCTTGTAAGTAATAGGATAGTCTTGTACTCTGGGGCATGAAACATTGACAAGCATAGGAAGCCCACCAGGTATGTGGATTTGAGCAGGCTGATGTCTGTTGGCTGTGCAGAAGTTTTCAGGAAATGTGCTGTGTGTCAGGTCTGGTGTAATAGTTGTTTAGCGGGATTACATTTGGAAATAAAGCAAGTTTATTTTTCTGTATTAATTTTCCTGCTATACATAAAATGAGGAAACTGCAAGCTTCTGTATCATTCCAACTATAGGTAATGGCTAATCTATAAAATATGGGATGGTAGAAAGTCTCTCTGGTTCATATTTAGTTAACTTATATTGGTTGGGATTAGATTCTACAAGGGTTTCATTACAACACGTATGCACCACTTACATAGAACTCTCTTTTATTCGCTATGGAATAAAATGTCTACCACTAAATGCAAATGAACAAAAATGTACATTTTTTTTTCTGATTTAAACTTAGCTCCACTTACTTCTTCTGAAAAATCTTTGTATCATTGATGACAAGAGAATATACTATGCTGTCAATAGATACCTGTGGGTTCTTCAAGTTTAGAAATTAAATAAAAATGTAATCTTTCAAGTTTTAACTCAATAAAACTTTAACAGTGCTCAAGTGAAAAGCAGGTTTCAGTGACTAAGGGGAAGATCTAAATTACTGAAATATGGTTATGTTGGATTTACATTTTTCTCAGTGGATGTAGGTTGATGTGAAAAATGTTACCAGCATCAGTGAGAGATAAATCACAGCATGTAGAATTTTATCACTAAAGCGGGGAAAAATTGGCATTGTAAATGATTTATACTTCAAATCATAAAGTGGATTTCATGAAGTCACGCCTAAACTTACCAGTGACTTGGAAATCATGCTATTGTTAAAGTCAGGAGATGACATTACAAAATGATGTACTGCAGTAGTGTGGGGTTTTGGTTTTTGTTGGGTTTTTTTGCGCTGTAAATCAATTAGCATTAGTGTTTTCGATGGCAGGCCTTTTATTTATGAAAACCAAACACTCAGCTCTCTCCTGATTAACAAACTCATTATTTGAACTGGGAGATCATGGTGTGTAACACGTTGTCCATTTCTTTACAAGACTAACAGGGTTGTAAGATGTCGTTCCACTATGCGGCTTGAGTAGGTCTCCTCTCCTGGTAGACAAAAGCAATTCTGCTTTGCTGGTCTGAATAAGAGTGTTGTGCCAAGTATGGAAATCAGGCACATATGGGCTAGATCCACAAAGG
This sequence comes from Caretta caretta, assembly GCF_965140235.1. Lineage (NCBI taxonomy): Eukaryota > Metazoa > Chordata > Testudines > Cheloniidae > Caretta > Caretta caretta. Next base: position 73,214,951 of record NC_134209.1, read on the forward strand.
CATTTATGCACCTAACTGACCCTTTTATGCCTAAATACAAAATTTAGATTTTTAAAACCCCTGCTCAACTGCCACCTAACCCTGTAGGCACCTAAAACTTCGGCACTTACACTTCTGCTGCAAAAGTCCCTTAGGTGCCTAAAAATCTACTACTCAGCATGTGCACAGCCACCTGAGTCCTGATACTTAAGCCCTGGCCTTCTCCCATGTATTGGGCTGCAGGGCCCAATCCTGCAGGGGGTCTCAGAGCCTGCCTAATGAATTGAGAACTGCACAAAGGGGGTAATGGTGATGGTGCTGCCACTCTTATAGCCTTTATCCAAGTGGTTAGAGCACTCACCCAGAATATGGGAAACCCACGTGCAATTCCCTGGTCCAATGAATATTTAATTATTCATACAAAATGGGATATCTTCAACAGGAGAAATTGAGAGCCCACCCTTATAAATCCTGGACTAGCCCATAGCCTGGTGGTTAGGGTATGCTCCTGAGAGGTGGGAGACATGGGTTTGAATCCATGCTCCAAATCAAGCAGAGAGGCTACTGGAAATCTCTCCCTCTGTATAAGTGCTCTAACCCCTAGGCTAAAGGTCATACGGGGAGGGGCACTGTCCTCCTTTTTTGAGAGAAAGGGCTTAGGCTTCTGCAGGAGAAGGTGAATCCTGAGTAGAGACAGGCATTTAAGTCCCCTTGAGGGGCTGAGCTTAGGACCCATCCTTCAGCATTTCCTACTGGATAGCTCAGGCCACTGCCTGATCAGCTTGCTGAGTTTTGTGGATCACATTCTTAGGCATCTATCTTTCCCTACGCATTATGTACAGATCCTGGGCGCCTAACTCAGAGCTGTGGATTCTGTTAGGCAGCAGGGCACCTAAAGTTATGCATTGCAACACTGAACTTAAATCCATATTATGGACCAAGTCCAGTGACTTCTTTCATCTGGGGAGAGAACTGTATAAAACTCTTCAAGCCACTATGTTCAATGCTTTATGTGGCATCCAAGTGGAAAAACAATTAATTTAATTACAGGTTGATATGCAAAGCACTTGTGGCTTGTTCTTTCCCCATTGTGGTCTTTGGCAAGAAGCAGCTCTGACTTAAGGTGAATTGCCCTGACCAAGTTGGGATGTTTGCATGGTTCTTGTCATTCAGACAGGAGTAGTATGAATGATGCCTCACTCTCATGACCACTATCTCCCTTACGGAGCTGGAGTGTTTGTGACTGTGCTAAATGTATTAATAAACAACATATGTGTAAATATAAAAGAGTTCCTATAGAGTGTGTGTGTGTAGCAACTGTGCACATTGGGGTTCCCAACTATATAATAATTTAAATATTGGACCTCATCTTGGGACAAGAGCCTGTCAACTCTCAAAGTAATAACTGGGGATTCTTAAGTAATCAATATAATTGGGCAACACTGCTCCAGGGCTAGAAGGAGAAAAAGCATGATTTGTGTAAATGTTTCTTTCCTCAGCTGTTTAAAAACATGACTCAGCCTTCCCAGAATAGCAATACATTCTTTCTTTAAACTGAAGAATAAATATCGGCATATAAAACAGCAAAAACTGCACACCATCTCAGAAACACCCGAGATGGAACTTTTTGTTATATCAGGAAAAAAAAGTATTTATCTCATCTGGAAACTACTATCGTGTTTATTCCCATACCAGTTTTGATTCAGCTAAAATGATAACCACAGCTTACCTTATTAGTTTGCAATTATAAATTTTAGGCTTTCCTTTGTAAATAGACACTATTCCAAAAGTATCCTAAAAATAGTTTTGAAAAGTTGCAAGATGGCTCTGAGGACATTGCCTACCACTTGTAAATGCTTCTGAAAATAATTTATACCCCAAACTGCTTAAATATCAATTTTAAGGCTAAAATGTTACTGAACTTTTTGGGCGGGGAACTACTCTCAACACTAAAAATGCTGTTTTGTATATTAATCAGACAATAATATTTCCTTATCTAAAGTATTTCCTCAGGTCATTTTTACAGCAATGTGTGGCATGGGCCATAATCTTTAAATGGTATTGGATGAGACATTAGTTCACTTTAGGCAAGAGTACCCCCTTCTGTATTAAAACTTTCAGGGGCTTATTAAACTGGTAGAAATCTCAGCAGGGTTCACCTTGTGGAGGTTCTCCCTGGTCATTCTGCCAGATGTAAGATTTGCCCCCACCCCTACTTTCTCCATGGACCAAGTTGCAGGGCCTGCTGCCAAACATGGAGAATCCCCAGGGATCTACATGGATTTTATGTGATCAGCAGTAAACTGAAGCCATCCATACAGAGACCCATGCCAGCCAACACCTCTGACGGCTCCTACCCTGTTCTTTGGCTGTGCAACTCCAATGGTACCCAGGATCCCACTGGCAATGGCTTTCCCTTCATTTATTGTTCATCTATTGGTTTTTAAACAATTTATCTATTGTTTTAAACAATAGATATCATAGGCAGCATATGCTTGAAGATAAGGTTGCTTGATAACATAGCATATATATGCTATGTTAATTTAGTGGGTTATTAATCATTGCACTGTATCAGAGCTATGTTGTTACCCAAGAACCACTCAATGCCCACTGGCAAGGGGGCTCCAGTAATATGTTGATTCTAGTATGTACATTCTGGTTCACCAAAGAATCTCATATGAGGTTTTAAATGAAAGCTGAGGGGACACTGATCATCAGTAGCACTGTAAAATGTATGCACAGATACTGTATAAGGAGTTATTTACACATACTAAAAATGTTTTTAAAGTCTGAATCGAGACAGTCACCAGCAGAGGTGAAAAACAGGTTTTCTTCCAGAAAGGAGGTATGAAATGTGTGTCCCGCTGTTGGAGGCTCAGATTAAGCATTGTAAGCTAACACAGTGCATGCTCATTTACATATCAAGTCCAAACATTAACAAAGATGTAACATCAATATAGAAGCAGCATACAGGAAAAACAAGCCACAGGTAGTAATCCTGTCTCTGAGGACTGACAATAAACGATGAGTGTATATGTTGAAGGCAAAGATAACACCCCCTCATCCTGCACCTAGGCAGTAAACGGTGTATTTACTTCATGAAAACAGGGTCTCAGCCAACCTTGGCTGAAAATGCTGTAGAAGACTTTGGGTGAGAAACTTTAGACAGGAGGTTAAGGTTACATATAAAACAAAATCATAACATGCTTTTCAGAGACTAAACTTATATTTCCAGTATTCTTACTCATCTCCAAATCTCTAGTCTTTGATGATAAACTCATTTATAATGGGGGGAGGGGTGTCTCAGTGCTGTGGTGTTAAGCCAAGTTCTGGTCCTGAGCTGAATCTGACTATCTGGTTTGCACACTGGTCCTTTGGGGACCACAGACCTGGTATTTCTGTGAGTAGTTAGTGTAGGATTCACAGCGGAATGTTTCAAAGGGACTGGAGTGAACCGGTCCTTAATCTACAAGGGAAGGGCTGGTAGAGCCCAGAGGAGAGTGCTTGAGTGGCTAACAAGCTGGTGCCATTAGGGAGCTGACATTCATCTGAACACAAGCAAGATTCTCTCATGTTGGAGGCAGGCGTAACAAGGTAGCTCACAGTCCTGGGTATCCTGAGAACCATCAGCTATGTAGCTGACATTCTTTTTTTTTCTAAGAATGCTTATAAACTTGATGATATCCTTTCCACCATTTATACTGGTTTTATTTTTTGCATTTCACATATCTTGGGTTATGACACTAGTCGTATTCCTATTCTTTTTATATTTAGTTTCACTCTTTGGTTTCTGTAACACTTCAGGGCAACTGCAGCTGCATGCCAATCTTACACCTTTCTCAAGTGCTAAATTCAACTGAAAATATATCCAATTAAGGACATCTTAGTAATTGGAGCCCATGGAAACACTTTAGAGAAACAAAGATGCTCTCTTAGATCAGAGATTCCTAGTCTCTTCTAACAACTGTTATGAATTCCCTGGTTGGTGAGCTCTTCCAAACACACACACCTCTCAGAGAGCTTGTGTGCTGAAGAGTTCAACATGATAGCTCTCCAGGACATTTGCTGTTCATCTCGAGCTGAATTAAACTATTTGGCCCGCAGTGAAGTGTAAACTTGAAGAAAGTACTTATATTCAAATAGTCATGCAAGTAAATCAGAATAAAATTGCTGTGCAGTGATCTCCTCCTCAAGGTGACCTTTTTGGTGGGTGGGTGGGGGTATGATTTTAAGTGGTGACAGCAGCTGTGTTTTGCAGCTGCCCATCTGAACTCATTACTGCTTGGCACTTTTACCATAGTGTGATTGATTTGTGCTTCTTCAATAGCTAGCCAGATACTCCAAGCAAGCATGGATGTAGGTGTTTCCATGACTCTCAGGGAATGGTAGGTATGTAGCTAGCAATATCCAAAAGGCTTTATGTCTTGACTCCTTGCACTTGTTACATGCTGTTTCTATTTAGCTCTGAATTTAATTATTTTTAGAGGTTTCTGTGACTGCACCTGGAGGTGTTTGGTTTTATCTGAATCACTCGATGTGCAGGTGCAGGCAGAGGCATTCAGTGGGCTGATAGTTTTCCTGTGTGGGAGCAAAATGAGCTAAGTGCAAATGAGGGTTTAATAGATTGGCAGGATGTGAAAAACTGCTCTGAAGCCGTTACACAGGCAAATGCGTCATGACAGGAAGGACTATATTCACCCCCACCGACATGGCAGTTTTTGCCACCAGGGCCCACAATCCTGGTGTGCCCTCTTCTCCCTGGGTGAATTTAGCCTTATTCTGGAGAGAACTTTAGTTCCTGAACTACTTTAGGTGCATTCAGTGCCCTGTTCTTGGTAGAGCATCCAATTACTGGCCATGTCTACTGTTTCAGGATTATGAAAATAATGAAGAGAAAAATAAATAGCTGAAAATGCATTAAGACACATCCTGCCAGGTGCATTGTTTACATAGCAGGATATTTTTCTGCTTACTGGTAAAAGATACTTACAGTAGCATCTTTAAAACCTACTTCTCTTGTTAAATATAGATATGTAGTAGTAACTTAAATAGAGATGCATAGGCAGTATAAGAAAGCATTTTAACAAAGTGTAAGCAGGTCAGTATTCCTACTTGTTGATAATATAGTCATGCATTGTAATGTACTTGAGCCAGAGTACTGTAAATGCCTCATGATTCTGTCTTTACTTTTTGCATAGCTTTATCTGTTACTAAACATGAACATTATGCAGTGAGTGGGTGAAGAGTAAAAAAAAAACTCATGTGCCAAGATACAAGTTTGGTTTTAAACTTGATATCTTATTAAGGAACAACACTTTGTAGGGCTTCCTTTGAGGTGATACATCTTCCTACTACCTTTTGGGCCACGAGTTCAGGCTTTATCTTGATGAGGAAAATTGGTCCCTTTCTCTAGCGTTGAGTCAGGATAACATCTCTAGCTTGATTTCCATATTTTATAGTTTCCATATCCTATCACCAACCCTCTCACCATCTATACTCATGTTTCAGGAAACTAGGGTAAAATATAACCCTGTAAAAAAAACAAGCTAAAGGTGTTGTCCTGCCTCTATGCCAGGAAAAGAGTCTGTTAGAGAAACTAAACCACTTTTCGGTTCAAAACACATCTTTAAAGGCAAAACTGTACCATTAGGTACTATACTAATGACTGATCTTAGTTTTTTACTGATGTAAATAAGTCTTCATTGACTTTAGCAGATATTCACCTAGATTTACATCAGCACATGAGAGCAGAATTTGGTTCTTCATCAGATATGGAAGCAGATGATCTGCTTCACTTGAAAACAAGCTGGTGTTTAGTATCATGCCAAGTTCATACAACCAACATGACGTGTGCTTTATTTCTGAGTGTACATTACCTCCAATGGAGGGAGGAACCCACAGAGACTGACTGAAGTATGGATTTGGGAACTAACTTCTCATATATGTACCAAGACATTTAAAAAACTTTCTACAGGTTCTCTTCTTGCTGTTTAGTTCAAATTAATCCAAATTAGCTCTAGGTAAACTACTCACAACAATACTTCTACCAGCATATTTAGTTTTTGTTGTGTTTTTTTTTTTTAAATTCAAGTTCTCTAGGAACAGGATTTTTTCATATTTACTTATTTGCTTTTTAAAAACGAACTAATGATTTGTGGAGATATTTCACTATATGGATTGCTTCAATAGCCACTATTGTTTTGAGCATTCATTAGTCATATTTTGGTATGTGACTGGTAGCCTAATTTGCACAGAATTCTTCTGCTCCCAAGATTCACTCTCACTCTCACATTATTTATACCAGAAATCTATTTCACAGAAATATATAGTATACGGCCATGAACAGGGGCATGAATGCACGTAGAATGCAAACACTATTGAAAGAAATTCAATTTTTAATTTAAAAAAGTGTATCATTTTTTTCCGGCTCCTGTAGGAGCCAATGAGAGTTTTTCCCCATAGGAATTGGATTGAGTCCTAGTTGCCAGGTCTAGGAATAAACTTCCCCCTCTAGGCAACTTATTCTATAATTGTACATTGCAGGGTTTCATGCACCTTCCTCTGAAGCAGCGGCTACTGACACAAGTGCAGTCACAGGATACTGAACAAGATAGAAACAACGGAAGTATCAAACCCATTGTCTTTCTATACAAGATATTAAAGCAAGTAAATAAATTGTGGGCCTAAAATAGACACATGTAAAGAGGTACAAGTCCATTGAATTCAGTAGAATTTTGCCCATTTAAGACTTGATCCAATTTTCATTAAATTCAATGGAAATTGTTCCACTGATTTCAATGGGAGCTGGATCAGAGCCTTACAGTACAATTAAAGGTTTCAGAGTAGCAGCCATGTTAGTCTGTATTCGCAAAAAGAAAAGGAGTACTTGTGGCACCTTAGAGACTAACCAATTTATTTGAGCATAAGCTTTTGTGAGCTACAGCTGACTTCATCGAATGCATTCAGTGGAAAATACAGTGGGGAGATTTATATACATAGAGAACATGAAACAATGGGTGGTACCATACACACCGAATAGATATGTGGACACAGTTGGCAATGGGCTTTGTTGCAAAGATAGGTCCTGGGTTAGTGGTTCTGTTGTGTGGTTGCTGGTGAGTATTTGCTTCAGGTTTAGGGGGCTGTCTGTAAGCAAGGACTGGCCTGTCTCCCAAGATCTGTGAGAGTGATGGGTCGTCCTTCAGGATAGGTTGTAGATCCTTGATGATGCGTTGGAGAGGTTTTAATTGGGGGCTGAAGGTGATGACTAGTGGCGTTCTGTTATTTTCTTTGTTGGGCTTGTCCTGTAGTAGGTGACTTCTGGGTACTCTTCTGGCTCTGTCAATCTGTTTCTTCACTTCAGCAGGTGGGTATTGTAGTTGTAAGGACGCTTGATAGAGATCTGGTAGGTGTTTGTCTCTGTCTGAGGGGTTGGAGCACATGCAGTTGTATCGTAGAGCTTGGCTGTTGCCAACTGTGTCTGCATATCTATTCAGGGGACACCACCATAGGGCCTAATCACATCAGCCACACTATCAGAGGCTCGTTCCCCTGCACATCTACCAATGTGATGTATGCCATCATGTGCCAGCAATGCCCCTCTGCCATGTACATTGGTCAAACTGGACAGTCTCTATGTAAAAGAATAAATGGACACAAATCAGATGTCAAGAATTATAACATTCAAAAACCAGTTGGAGAACACTTCAATCTCTTTGGTCGCTCGATTACTGACCTAAAAGTTGCAATTCTTCAACAAAAAAAACTTCAAAAACAGACTCCAACGAGAGACTGCTGAATTGGAATTAATTTGCAAACTGGATACAATTAACTTAGGCTTGAATAAAGACTGGGAGTGGATGGGTCATTACACAAAGTAAAACTATTTCCTCATGTTTATTCCCTCCCCCCACTGTTCCTCAGACATTCTTGTCAACTGCTGGAAATGGCCCACCTTGATTATCACTACAAAAGGTTTTTTCCCCCTGCTCTCCTGCTGGTAATAGCTCACCTTAAGTGATCACTCTCATTACAGTGTGTATGGTAACACCCATTGTTTCATGTTCTCTATGTATATAAATCTCCCCATTGTATTTTCCACTGAATGCATCCGATGAAGTCAGCTGTAGCTCACAAAAGCTTATGCTCAAATAAATTGGTTAGTCTCCAAGGTGCCACAAGTACTCCTTTTCTTAGTACAATTAAAGTTGCCTTCATTGTCTCCTAACCTATGGAGGCAAACTTAGTTAGTTACGATGTTTTGGTTTATGTATATTATAAACAAATCTCTAACTGATCTCTAAAGAAAACAGGCTACATTTCCATCTTGGTTAAGAGATTGTTTTGGAAACTCATGGCAATTTCCTTTTTCATTCTGTTCAACATGTTGCCTGGTGTATCCAATTTCAGCAATGTGATCTGATTCAGTAGTGTTGTTACCACTTATTCTGGGGACAAACCTACAAAAAGTAATAGCTAGTGATGATATTGTTGTAACTGGAACCCTGAGGGTAGAGGCTCAGAGCCAGACCCATAAGTCTTTTGACCACAGATCCAGAGTGGGTGGATGAGATGCTACTATTACTGCCATTTAATGTTTTGCACTTGCCTATGCTGCTTTTACACACCATTTGGATCTAGACCTGTCCTCTCATGTGCCCACGTAGCTCCTGCTGACTTAAATTGGAGTAGCACATGTCTGAGAGAAGGACTATGTCCTTTCTCAGCACTGCTTCTCCTGCCAGTGCCTTCTCCCCTTCATCCAGACTTTGTGATTATTATTATGCTTTGAGTAGCAGTTGCTTCTCAATACTGCCTTTTACAAATCCTTTTCTGCTCTTGCACCCATTAGTTTTCTTTTAATTATTACCCATTTGACATACAAGTTTAACAGAGACAAGACAGGGCCCTTCCCCCACCCTACTGAATTCAAATTTACCATCCATTTACTGGGCTTTGTGCTATCTGCACACAAATTACTCTGAGCTCACCATCAGCCACAGCTACTGTGCAGTATTAGAGGAATGGTCAGTTTATGATATAACTAGAATGTTTCAAAATCTGCCAAATTTACTAATTTTGAAGATTTTTTTTGACTGGAAAGTCACCCAAATTGTGTTTCAGTAGCTATAAAATTGAAGTTTTTCAACTTTTAAATATGACTTTTTTGGTTAAATTGTTTGACAACACCCACATTCCCCTCCACACCAAATGTCAGGAAATTGTATTCAATAAATAATGTTGACTGAACAACCTGGACAGTCGCACTTCTTTTTTTTTTTTTTTTTTTTAAAGTTTTACTATAAAATTGCCACTGGAGATAGAGATCAGTAACTCTGTCACATAGCGGTATACAACTTTGTAAAGCTCACCTGTGTCATATGACTGGGCCCAGAATACAAAGAGCAATCTTTGACCATCACCCTTATTACCACTACATTTCTGTTATCCCAGATTACTATCCTGTGCATTGATCCTGCCAACAAACTGCAACAAACAGACATATGGAGCTACAAGAACTGTGGTCGGGTGACCAGCTAGCAAGTGTGAAAAATCGGGATGGAGTGGGGGGTGATAGGTGCTTATATAAGACAAAGCCCCATAAATCACAACTGTCCCTATAAAATTGGGACATCTAGTCACCCTAAACTGTGGGGACTCTGTGCTTCCTCCATGTATAAGTTCTGGTGTATGCCATCTGGCTGAGTTCAAAAGACTTGCAATTGGCAGTAGTATCAGCTGGTGTGGGGATAGAGGTGAGAGCTTGCTGGAAAAAGGGAATCCTCTTCCATGGGATTTTTTTTAATTTAATCCCAAATCAGGATGAAATGTTGAAGCCACAAACCTTTTCACAGAATGGATTTAAAATTCATTTTTGGAGAACTGAAATCAGCTCCCTGCCCTGCCCCCAAAAGGTTCCTATCAGTTTCACTTATGTAATTCACAAGAGCCTTCCAGCCTTGCTGCTGGAGAGGCAGAGATTCTGGGCATTCAATCTGATCTTGCAGCTCCAGGAGGTAGGGAGCCAAGACTCTCTGTCCCCAGAGCTAACCCTGCAGGAAAACTTTTGTCAGGTTCACTGAGAACACGCTGCGTTAAGTACCGAGAGTAAAATAATTTAGGCCGGGGCAGCACAGCAAACTTATGTTTACAAACAGTGGCATGGGCTCTTTAATATCCAGTGAAGGCCAATTCAATGGAATCTTGGGCCTCCAGTGAAACCATTAGATTGGGAGAAGGATAGTGTTAGTGTTATCCAAACTCCCCAGCCATGCCAAGGTGGAGGTACAGCAGAAAACAATGCATAAATAACTGGCATGTACATATGTGAAAATACATTTACAATAGTGAATGGAGTTTCCCTATTAAACAGGAACAGGGAATCTGTGATATATGCCAGCAAGAAAGGCAATAAAAAGGGTGAGCTCCTGATTCTCCGGAGGCTCAAATTTGTCACCATGGAGCTCTCAGGTAGCATGAAGCAGCTTATGCTCTTCATCATATGGCACTGGAAAACAGCCAGCAGACATCACTCCATAACCTGGTGAGCTGCTATGGCTTGATACCACTGTCTGATCAGCGCACTATCCATAGAGGGCTGACTAGACCCAATAGGCTCTGCAGTAAATCAGAGACTTTATACCTATCAGACCCCTTCACTATGAGAGAGAGCGCACTCATGTGTGCCTTCATCAATGCCCATTACTAATCATAATCCACTTTGTTAGTGAATCATTAAAATAAAAAAAAAAAAAGCATTAGGAAGGTGGTCTTAGTGAATCCCCATAAAGAAGTAGAAATCTCCTCATTATCCTATTATTGCTACAATTAAGTATTCATTCTGTGACTCTGGATATTTTACTACCTGCTCTTCTAAAAGTTCAAAATGTTTTAAGTATCATGAACACAAAAGCAGAACTATTTTTCTGCATAAAAGGAAGAGCATTCCCATTACAACTACAAACTTCACATAGTGCTAGTGGAACATAATCATAATGTTGAACTAGTAAATCACAAGGGTAAATCAAAATATTTTAATAGCCTGAACATCATGTAAAAGATTGTTCTTCTTGCAAAGGAAGGAAGCAAAAACTCCATAGCATACTTTTAGTTGCCTATGGTCTCTGAACAGTAGCCAATAAAAATAGTTATATTTTTAAAAAATCTATTTTCTTTTCATAGGTAATCTTTAATCTTATCTCATAAAAATGACAGCCTTTATGGACTAATGAGGCAGGTTATGTATTGCAGGGAATCTGTTAAGATTTCTTAAGTACTAAATATGGCTTTCTATCATGTTCAGGTATTGTAATGTATCTTACCAAGTTAAGTGAAGCCACCATAAACAATTTATATCAATAATGCACATATAAATTTACCCCAATGCTTAAAGCATAGCATAGTTGTCCAGAATAACTCTGCATTGAACAGTTGTGCAAAAATAATGAATAAAGATACCACTTGAATATTTTTATTATGTTCCGTTATCCTTTGGGTAAAGCCATCAAAGGGAGCCCAGAGAGAAATAAAGGACAGCATGATACTTTACAGCTATATAGCACCATTAATCTTTGAGAACACCAAATCCCTTCTCTAACTATACACACAAGTTCAGCAATAAGATGTAGCCACCTGTTAGATGGACAATAGCAGCCAGGTAGGCGACTGGTGTTCAACAAACTGCAGAAGTTACACTACAGCCTTATGCTATGCAACCTTTATTATCCATATTTTTAAGGTCTCTTTGGAAACATCTCATCCTGTTTCCAAGCTTGTGACCCCTAGAAGAGTTTAATTAAAGGCAATGACACATTTTAGGTAGGAGGAAAAAAAGTCAGGCAAACCCAAACATACAATCAAATTCTAGTACCACTTAAATGCATTACACCTGGGGAGTTCTGTGAAAACCAAGGGCAACAGAATCCTCCTAATAGGACCATATACACAAGCCTTCACAGCCTCTTCTATACTCTTATGTTACAGGGTATGCAAATGGAGAAGTTAGACAAAAACATAAAATACTGTTGATGGCAGACTGCAACATAACACTATTTTATTACTCAGAATGATAACCCACAAGAACCCCTAAACAGGGAACACACTGCTTTGTTTCTCTCTAAACCAAAGAGGTACAACTTATTTCATCTCTTATGGGGCTGGCTTTCTGCATTCTGACTGTGGCTCCCAGGCTACACACTTCATTACAGAACCTCCTAGCCTGCAAGCAGGGCCAGTTCTGTGTATTCCACAGGCGTCAGTAGTGGCTGCATTATCCCCACCTGAGCGGGTTTGTCATAATTCAATTACACAGGTACATTGGCCCCATTCCCCTCATCCGCTGACCTGACCTCCTCCCCAATCCTTCCCTGTGCATTGCCATGGAGAAAGCCAGGGTAAAGCATGCTTGATGGCTTGCAAAGTCTATATAGCCCTCTGCATGGCCTCTCTGATCTGCCTCCATATGCAGCTGAATGCTGGTAGTTCTGTTGCCTTTTGGGCTTTATTAGAGTGTTATGAGGTGGAAAGAATTTGGTCTGCAGTGATTAAATAATCTGGTGTCTTGAGATGAATCCATAAGCAACCTGCAATTATTCAGGGATAAAGATGCATCAAACCATAGAACATGTCATGTATTGTTGGCAGTAGTGGCACGTGGTTGGACAACTACCTGTCTCTCAGCAGAGGCTGTTCGTTACTGCTTGATAATATTGGCAAGAATATTAATGAAACTGGCATCTCCTCAATGCCTTGTGAGTGTACTCCCTCTGCCCCTCACCATATGCTGCCCTATTGAAATGTGGACTTTCTAGCCTCTCCAAAAAAACATAGCTACTACGAACAAAAAATACAGAAATAAAGATTTTTTTTTCTCCTTCACTGCCTCAATGATAAGCACAATGCCTGGGATCTTAGACCCCAAGACATGGGATTCTGTAGGGCAGGTGTGTACTCACACAGAGCAGGCTGCAGAATACAAGCCTTAATTCATCTTACAGGAACGTCAGGACTTAAGTGCTGCGCCGTGCCCTTGGAATGCGTTCTGTAGAGATTTTGTGTTGTAGCATGTTACCCAGAGCCAGCAGTCTCCGTTTTATTCTGGCACCTGGGGCACTGCAACATCTTCTGGATGCAGGTCTTCTCTTTCTTTACCCTTTAAAGTGTAAATCATCCCATGTGCACCGTATTTCACCTCCTTGGTTGGTTTACTTGACTAAACAGTAGTGCTGGTCACTGGTGGTACTTGCAGTACGTTGCTCTCCTACAGCTGGCTCAGACAGGTCAACTTGCAAGACGGATGTTAAAGGACTAACTGTCAATGAGCTCTGAACTTAGACATGCGATATCGGTCCTTACGGGATAATGATGGTCCTTCTCCCCTCTCTCTCCTGCCTTTTCCCAAAGGCCAGATTCTGCCACCCTTATTCACGTTGGCCCTGATCCAACAGCGATAACCCCAGGGGCAGACTCATGCCTCCACCTGGGGCAAAATCTGACCTTAAAACATTATTTTGCTGTTTTAATTGAGTGTAGGTTTTTAACGGGTTATGATTAGAATACTTTTTATGTTCACTTCAGCTAAACCTTATTTGCTCAAAAGTTAGTTATGCAGAATTTTGCTGAGCTACTGAAAAAAGTCTATTTTAAAAAATGTAAACAGCCAGTATTAGATCTGAAATGCATAGCAACACCTAAGCAAACAAAGCCAGGATATTTTCCCAGGCTACAACTATTTTATTCTCCTTGTTTAGGCTTTTACCCCCCAAGAACAAAGAACCCAGTTGTTGATAGCATTGTGATAGTAGGTCTTTCTCCTAGACCCCTATCCCAACATCTATATTTTATTAATGTGCTCAGAGCCACTGTTTAACAGAAGAGCTGCTGGAAGCTGTTAGAAAAGCAGGAAACAGTAGGAGAGTGGTAACGCGCTGGGTGTTAACTCTGTTTCATAATCACACTGTTTGGAGCATCATAATACTTTTCAGTGCCTCTTTATTTTCCTCACTCTGGCACCTTTAGAAAGTGAGGCATGGGTGTTTATAAAACCTTCCATCACATGAGATAGGTAATATATACAAAGCAACACTTATGTGTTGGGAATCCTCAGGTTAGTGTTGCCTTCGACACTTGGCATCAGAAATAGTGTCATCAGTTTCAAAATGTTGCCTACAGATCTTAAGTGTGTTTCTCAGGAGACATAGGAGTGAAATATTTGGTCCATACCTGTTCTTTGTCCCCTGAAATTGCATGTCACCTTTCAAAGGTGGCAAAATTGGATATAAAACACTAATGGCAGAAAGTTGAGAAATTCATTCTCTTGTGCCCGTTGTAACAAGTTCCCCTCTGTATTCTATAGGTGAGTGGGAAATTTGTGTTACCAGCTTTTAATATAAAAGCCAGAGTTTAAAGTGCAGTTTTGATCTAGTTTCCCCACTCATAACTTGATCATCTTTAGCTGGTGGTCTTTCATCTCTTCATGTCAGAATCCCCTTTCTTGTCACCTTAACTTTTTTGGCCATAACTGATTTTTTTTTCCCCCTCTATTACTTGTGCATTCTGTGACCAGCCAGTGAAATCAATGAGATCTCCTTGAATAAAGGGGGCTGGCCAGCAGCCCACACATACACACCATCAATGTTGTATTACCTTTCATTTGCTTTTTTATCTTTGGGATTTAGATGGTCACTTCATTAAGATAAGGGAAAACTGGTGTGACAACGTGGGAAGTGTCTGTACAATTTATGAATTCTGGTTCATATTATGAGTTATTTCTATATCACTGAATGTCCCTATGTAAATGTAGCTGTAGCTCACGAAAGCTCATGCTCAAATAAATTGGTTAGTCTCTAAGGTGCCACAAGTACTCCTTTTCTTTTTTCCTATGTAAATGTGGAATCCACCATTTGCTGGCAGGACCCTACAACAAGGCTGCACTACACTAAGGACAATGGGTAATACTTAATTTCAATGACTGTGCTTTGACTGGACTGTAGATATATTTGGAGGGTGAAAAATTGTTCTCCTTAAGCTCAGTGGATAGTCAATGGGCTTAAATTGCAGCAAGAGAGGTTTAAGTTGGACATTAGGAAAAAACTTCCTGTTAGGGCAGTTAAGCACTAAAACAAATTGTCAAGGGAAGTTGTGGAATCTCAATCACTGGAGGTTTAAGAACAGGTTATGCAAACACCTGTCAGGAAGGATCTAGTTTATTGTTCACTCCTGCTGTGAGTGAAGTGGACTAGATGACCTCTTGAGGTGCCTTCCAATCCTACACGTCTATGATTCTATGTGCTAAGGGTGTTACCTTCTCCAAGCTGGAACAACTTCCTTCTCTTGTCTGGGAGAATTAAGTGGAAAGAATGAATATTCCCTGACTAAGACAGAGAAACAAGAGGTTATAGAAGGACTCCTGGGAAAGGTAAGGTAACAGGAAGTTTGGGCAGGAGAGGAGAAGGGGACAGACCAGCCAAACTGGAGAAGAAGGATCCACACGTTAGCACACAAGTTGGATGCTACTGCACCTGAAAGATGTTGGAGAGCTGCAGACAACCATTGCCCCAGCCAAACAATGCTCTGGAGTGGTGAGGAAAGAAGCAGGGAAATGCATGTAGGGTTTAAAGTTTGTAGTAGATGTGTATTTCTCCTGTGACTAAGTAATGAGCAATAGTGTGTTTGAGTCTTGTGTAAACTTTGTGTTACACCTCATCACATGCCCCTTGCAGAGGTAACTCAAAAGGCTCATGGTTTTGGGTGGACTTCTAGGAGTGGGTGGGGTGGTGTCAAAGGAATCAGCAGTGGTACTAGGGACTGGGCAGTTGGACTGCATGGCTGAAAATCTCAGGTGGGGGAGATAGATAGAAGGGGCATGAGTGTGCTTAGAGGCCCAAAAAGTAGGGAGAGTGTCTCTGCTCTGTTCAGCCTCTGGAGGCTTAAAACATCTGGGATCCAGTAGCTGGTTCCCCTCACATCAGTCAAGTACATGGCCCAGAGAGGTGATGGTCATGCCTTTGGCTCACATATCCAACACTATGTTGAGGTAAGTGTTTAGATTGGAGAGAGCACTTCCATTCTCTGGTCCAAATCCTGGAAACATGCCCATGCTTCACTTTACACCTCTGAGTATTCCCATTGGAAGTGTTTCAAGGACTGAGATCAAAAACCCTATTTTCAAACTGCAATAAGTTTTTCTGACCGAGTGATCTCATTGTCATTACTCCTGTGATATTGTTCCCTCAGCTGCAATATGCTCTTGTATATGGAGCAGCTTGAAGTTTCAGTGCAGCTTTATTAGTATGATTTGTGAAAGTTTATCCAATTTCTGATGATCAGCAGTTTACATTAAAGGCTTAATCCTGCTCCCGATAAATTCCTTTGGGTCTTCATTATAAACCACTGTCCAAGTGAAGCAAGATTGGGCTCTAGGGACTAGATTCACAAAAGGACATAGGTGCCTGAATCCCAGGCCCCAACACTCTCCCCCGCCCCCCCACCAGCTGCCTCCCAAGTCCTGTAGGTGCTCCACACCTAAACTTTTGAAGTAAAAGTTCCTTAGGTGCCTACACTTGTCTCTGAGGATGTGCACTGCAGCCTCACTCAAAGTATCTGGATACTCAGCCCCAGCTCATTTGTCCACCCAAATTGCCTGAGTCCCAATCCAATAAGCATGCTCAAACCTTACCATGCAGATTGAGCCAGTAGAAGGCAGGAAGAGGACTTCCCTTATAACTTTTAGCCTGGTGGGGATGGGGGAGGGAAAGAGAGCAAGACATTTAGTAGTTTGGGCACTCACCTGGGATGTCAGAACCCTGATCATTCGGGGGGAGAAGAGAAGAGCGAGAATGTATGCATGTAAGTTTTGAGGAGGAGTCTGCAGCTTGGTGGTTAGAGCACTCACCTGGGAGGTAGGCAACCCAGGATCGACTCCTTCTGCTCCAATGACTTTAAAATTATTTATCCACATGGAACAGTTTCAGCAAGACAGATTTCAGGAGCAACACATCAGAATAGCCCAGTGGGTAGGGCACTCAGCGGAGAGGTGCCAGATCATTGTTCAACTCCCATCTCCTCCTTCAGGTGGAAGAGGAATTGGAACCATGGGGTCTCACATCCCAGGTAAGTACCTGGGTTAAAAGTTTGAGGACAGAGGATTGTTGTTTTTTGTCCTCTTGGCATTAGGTGCCTATACCATTTTGCAACAGGCCAAAGGGGAGGTTTGCAGCTGAGAATCACAAGCTGAGGATTCACCTCGTTGGCACATGAATTTAAGTGCTGAATTCCCTGTGAGAAGTGGGGCTTAGGTTATACTTATTACCTTGGCATATCCCACTAGTTAACTTAGGCAGGGAGCTACCTTAACATACTGGGTTTTCTGAATACCATTCTGAGGTGCCACTCCCTCCCCCCCACAATTCAGTGTACTGGGAACATATGTGACTAACCCAGTGATTTTCTAGGACTCTAAAAGAAATGTGTAGTGACACTCAGTATTGCCATGCCTAAGTTCCTTTGTGAATCTAGCCCTCTATTTCTCACCTTGCTTTTATTTTGCTTAAGTTATTGGTAGGAGAAATGGAAGGGTAACAGATTTACATACATTTATTCAGTCACTGCTATTTACATTCTGGAATACATTTATCTACTGGTGTTGCTAGGCAAAGTTGTCAGCAGAATATTTTGAACTCGGAGACTGTCTCAAATATTATGGAATACCTTAAAGCAAATGTAATTTATCTGAAATATGGAGACTAAAATTTAAAAGTGATTATCTAAAACTCATTTTCCATAAGAAGGTTAGGTACCTGAAACATACATGCAGACTTTTAAAAAAAAAAAAAATTCAGGAAATCTCTTGGTTTTTAAGAGAATTTGCGGATATTTAAAAAAAATGTTTTCAAAAATTGGGAATTTTTCACACCACTGACTCACATAAGTATGTCAGCCACTCTAACTTAGTATTGACCAGGCTAAGATCTCTTATTTACTGAGAGTCCAAATTCCTACCGGACTAGGAGGTAGAGGAACATTATAACTAATGTATTAAACTCTAAAATTCTTTTTTCTACATCAACATGTTGTACCTTGAAAAGTTGAATATCCCACCATCTTCCAGGCCTAGACAAGCAAGCTGTGTGTCCCAATATCCAGTAAGATAAATCTTGCATGGGTAGCCCTGAAGGAACATGACTTTTTCATTATTAATTATTATTATTATTTATTATTAAACCCGATATTAGAAATGGGCTGGATATCTCCCGTTCTGGGCCTCTGACATTTGCACACCTCCTAAGTGTGCAACACAGGCCCTGAATAGGACTTCCTGTCTGACTTTACCTATCCGATGATTTTTGTCCGGCCCTTAAACACCCAAAGGATGGCATTTTTTCTTCAAAATGTATCCTCCACACACTATGTATGCAAGGCACGATCTTGCACACAAATCTAGAATTGCATGACATACCACAAATGTCACAGCACATTACTTTCCTCAGACCAGTGTATTTTTTTTTTTGAGGAGATGGGATTTCACAATTGGTGGAAAAGTGTTTTATTGATAGCCACAATTTACATGGATTAAAATATATGTTTGAAGTTGCTCCATCAGAGATTTTGAATGTTAAAACTAATCATGGGGTGATGGATTGGCAGGCAAAAAGCAAGTGAAACAATCAAAGGTGCAGGAGGAATGCAATCACATGGCTCTAATTTATCACATACAAGCTGACAGATAGCAAAAGGTGCCTTTAAAAAATGTGCTATTTTTTAAGTTTCCTCCATTTCTAGCTGCATTCTCCATTAGAGAGAGAAGGAAGAATGTTGGAAATAGTAAACTCTTTCAAAGTAGTACTGATTTTTAAGTGTGTCCATCATGACAGTTGTGTTCTTTAAAACTTTCCTTTTACCATGTTACTGATATTCATGGTAATATCAATATTCTATAGTTAAAGTGAGGCATTAGCATAAATATTGGTACATGGCAGTTTTTAAAGGGCTTACAATGCTTAGAGTATGGAACGGAACTCAGAATTGTGTTCTGGTCCCTACTTTGTCATAAATTTGCTGGGGAACACTGAGTAAATTATTTAACCTTTCTGTATTTCTTTATACCTTTTCTACCTCTAAAATAGGTAGGAAAATACTTGCTTACGTCCTAGAGTTACAGTGTATTAATGTTAACTAATCTCTGTTTGAGATCCTTCAGTGAAAGCTTCTATTGAATGTAAGTGGAAAAAAGTAAAGGAAAAATAAGTTGTAGCCATTTTTACACTGTTTCAATAATGAGTAATTTCCTGTGTTTGACACTTACTGTCAAATTTTATGGTTGAATCTATATTACTCAGATATTGCAGATACTAAAGTGATAAACATTTTGAATTTAATTATACTTCACAACTGTCCTTTAATAATCCTCACTTTACAGAACATACAATTTCTTCACCATCCATCAGACATAAACTGTGTAATAGAGGAGGTCATGAAGGCTTATGTGCGCCATAAGATCTCCTATACTAACAGTGACTGCTTACTCAAGAATTCACTGCAGCATTCCATACCATTGTGCAATCCTTCATTTCTTGACAAGAACTACAAAGGGACGAAAGTAATATTGAAGTGATCAAAGGGAAGCTGCCTTTAACGAGCACACATGGAGTTCTGTCATAACAAATTACCACCCTGTGATGCTCATGATTAATTGTGCTGCCACTTGTTGTATGGGAGTACAGTAATATAAGCCAAGCAAGCATAATACAAGACTGTCTGTAAAATTAGTAAATTTCTTTAATTTCATATTTATCACTGTGTGCCAGATGTGACAACACTTCATCATATATGCTCTTGCCCGTAGTGTCCTGAATTATAATAGATCATATACAGTCTTGGTTCAGTTCAGCGTCAATGAGCCTATGCAAGCTGACAAGCCATAAGGTGTACAAATTAGAATAAATTTGTGCCAATATGCAACATATTATAACCAGCTTTAAAGAGTCTCTCTCTTTTGTATATCACACTTGTTCATGAATTACACCTGTGTGTTATTCATTATGCCAATGTTGAGGACCTGTACTCTTTTATTTGAGGTATTTTGCCCATGGTGGTGTTTAGGAGTATTTCAATTATGTCCCTATTTACAATTAGTGAGGAATGATATCTGACTCCTAGAGATAGGCCTGATCAACAAAGTTCAGATCTCAATCCAAACTTTAAAGTTTAGGGAATGTTGAAGTTGGACCCAGGATTTTGGGTCAGGTTAATGTATGAATTACAGTATTTAAACCAGGATTAAAACTCAGGAATCCATGCTCCCAGCCCTATGCTCAGACCTCAGATGAAAGTTATGTAACGATGTGGTTTAGACTATATATTAGCATCGTAAGTAAATATTTGAAACACTATATCAACAGTTTAAAGAAAAATGCTAAAACTTGGATTGTGATGCTTTGATTTACTTGAGGCTCACCTTCTGATGGGATGACTACATTGCATCTGATCTTTCAAGTTGGAGGAAATACATCTAGGTAACCAGTCAAATGATAGACTATGGAGATAAATTTAAGAATTACATAAAGGATATTTCCAGGGTGGGATTTTCAAAAGCACTCAGAGGTTACCTACCTCCAACTTCAGTGAGAGTTCTACCATTGCTGAAGGGGAGAAGTGCTAGGCCAAGAGTGAGTGTTTTTGAAAATTCTACTCCCATGAGCTAGTGAGCCTGAGTACATTGGTTTTATAAGGTGGTAGTTTCTCTCTCCTACACGATTTTGCATTTAATCAGTATAATGGAGCTAGAGATCCTAAGGGGTCTATTCTGATCCCTAGGAGAAGAAAGGCAATAATTTGGAAGAGTACTCCGGAGGTGTCATAAATATAAAGGGAAGGGTAAACACCTTTAAATCCCTCCTGGCCAGAGGAAAAACCCTTTCACCTGTAAAGGGTTAAGAAGCTAAGACAACCTCGCTGGCACATGACCAATGAGGAGACCAGATACTTTCAAAGCTGGGGCGGGGGGGAACAAAGGGTTCTCTGTGTGTTTTTGCTGGGACCAGAGCAGGAATGCAGGTCAGAACTCCTGTAAAAAGTCAGTAAGCAATCTCGTTAGATATGCATTAGATTCTGTTTTGTTTAAATGGCTGATAAAATAAGTTGTACTGAATGGAATGTATATTCCTGTTTTTGTGTCTTTTTGTAACTTAAGGTTTTGCCTAGAGGGATTCTCTGTTTTGAATCTGATTACCCTGTAAGGTATTTTCCATCCCGATTTTACAGAGATGATTCTTTTACTTTTTCTTCAATTAAAATTCTTCTTTTAAGAACCTGATTGCTTTTTCATTGTTCTTAAGATCCAAGGGTTTGGGTCTGTGTTCACCTATGCAAATTGGTGAGGATTTTTATCAAGTCTTCCCCAGGAAAGGGGGTGTAGGGTTTGGGGGGGATTTTGAGGGGAAAGACGTTTCCAAGTGGGCTCTTTCCCTGTTATATTTGTTAGACGCTTGGTGGTGGCAGCAAAAAAGTCCAGGGAAAAAAAGTAAAATCGTTTGTACCTTGGTGAAGTTTTAACCTAAGCTGGTAAAAATAAGCTTAGGGGGTTTTTCATGCAGGTCCCCACATCTGTACCCTAGAGTTCAGAGTGAGGAAGGAACCTTGACAAGAGGTCTCTCTGCACACAATAAGGCAGTGGTGGGCAACCTGCGTCCCATCAGGGTAATCTGCTGGCAGGCTGCCAGACCACTTGTTTACATTTGCACAGCCGCCTGCAGCTCCAAGTGGCCACGGTTCACTGTGCAACTCCCATTGACCGGGAACAGCGGCCACTGGGAGCTGCAGGTGGACATACAAATGTAAACAAGCGGTCTGGCGGCCCGCCAGCAGATTACCCTGATGGGACGCCACTGTGATAAGGGCTACACTGGCTCTTTTTTTTGTATACCTGCATATGCAGATCTGGTTTTTGATAGGGTTTTCATATGTTTTCTTTTGACAAAGTTTACTTCATACTGTTATACCTAGGTCTCCACTGATAGGTTTGTGTGAGAGACTTAAATCTACCCTACACTATTCAGTGCACAGTGAGATTCCACATTATTTCTTTACTAGAGTAATAAAATAATCCCTGTTGTGTCTATTACAAAGTTATAATCAAATAGTCTATATTGTATGTTACTTCACCCATATGTAAAATTCGTCAGAGTAGTTTGCAGTCTTACGGTATATAGCATGTTTGTTTGTAATGGGGTATATAGACCCAAATCTATATCTGGCTAAGAGGGGATTAACACATTAACCTTGGACAGGGAGGTGAAAATGGTATCCCCCCCTCATTGCAGGGTCTGTTTAAGAAGTAGCCATGAGGGAAAGAGGTTAGGCTCAGATGGGAACTATTTTTCCCTTCAAGAGTACAGAGAAGGAGAGGGTTATAAAACTTACTCTGTCTTTGGGAGTTTTTTGAAAAGGGTCAGATGCTCCTTGTGAAAAAAGACTGCAGGAACCTTGCTTCTGCAAGGAAATGCACCATTAAGCTGGATAAGAGGGCATAATTAAGCACAGTGGATAAAATTAAGAAAAAAGAATAAACAGGATGAATATCCTGGAAAAACAGAACGTAATCTCTATCTGCATTTAAAAAGCAGATTGTAGCAAACACTAGTAAGTATGCATTGAGGGACAATCCTGCATTAGCATATGGATACACTAGGTTTTTTTTAGTCTTTTCATGCTTCCATCTCTCTTGGCCTCTTTGATACTTTGCATGGAAAGACTCCACCCCAGGAAGTAGTCTTTTTAGTGTATTTTATTTGAATTCTTGGTGCAAGAAGCTCTTTAAAGCGTGAGCTTAGCCCCGAGAAGTTTGGTTTACATCTAGACAGTGTCACTTAGCTAGAAGCAACTGGACAGTTAAAGTGGGTTAGTAGATTTCTGCCCTGAACTGATAGCGGGTTAGTCACACCTTTTATAATACCTCTCAAGAAAGCTGAAGGCATATCACAAGCAGGCTTTGTGCCATGTCATCATTCAGGTGTCATTCATCTGCCAAACCACAGAGGACAGACATGCCTTTCAATGCATTGGTGGAGACATTGGCATCAACTATTACAGTCCACTGAAATGTAGTTATAAGTACTCTTCCCCCACATGGCACGCAAACTCGTCAATACAAAAAACTGTAATTTGAATTATTCAAATTTTGTCACTCATTCAGTTGAGAAACACCTCAATCCACAAATAGTCCCATTAATTTCTCAGGGTGTTTATTGCTCAGACATCTCTTATAACTGATTCCACTGTGCATCACCTGGTCACTCCACCAACATGTTTGACATATAGCAATTAAGTCAAAGAGAAACCTTGGCAATACCCTCTTCAGGGCAATAACTTGTCACCCTTTCCAGCACGTTAAGGGGGCGAGGAAGGATGATATGGCTGAAAATGTACTAGACCTGGAATTTAGGGTTTTGCTACAGACTTTGTGTAATCTCAGAGCCTCAGTTCCCCATGAGTAACATGTAGATAATGAGAATAAATCCACTGTTACATGGTGTGCTTCGATATTACAGTAATGAGCACCAGCGAAAAATCCATAAACAGACAGTAGCTATCCTACCCTAACTCCAAGTGAATATAGAAGCTTCTGCTAAGCCCTCAAATGAATATGGTTCATTTTTGGATACTATTTGTACATAGATCAGTGTCAATCCTGATTATGCTCTCACCACCATATTCCACTGATTTGAATGGATTCACTCTATTTTTACATCAGTGAGAGAAAGAAGTTCTGAGACCAAGTTTTCAAACTTGATGCTTATAGTTAGCAAAAATCCATATTTAGATGCCTAAACTAGGGTCTGATTTTCGGTGAACAGTCTTGATTCCCATGAAGTCAAAGGGATCTGTGAGTGCTCTGCACTGCCAGGCCACTTTTATTTAGATATAGCTTTAGTTGCCTACCAAATTTGACTAAAATATATAAATTCTGCTATAGAAAAGATACAAGTGTGTTTGGCTTTAGAGAAGCTAAATTCCATGTAAAATAAAAAGGTAAAGAAAAAAGGTTTAAGACTACTGTGTTTTACGATATCATGCCTCATACCTGATCCGCTGCAATAAGAAATTAAGGGTGATCACTTCCTTCCTTCCATCCCGATTTTTATTTAACCACTGCTACATTTCTTCTGAGTATATGGATTTCTTACCTGTAGCTGACGTGTATTTGTTTATGGGGTTTAACTTTACCTGGAAATTTCACTGTGCAGTTAGCATGTTTGGTTACAAGGAAGAAAGAGTAAGTTCTATTAAAACAGCCAATTATCTAAAGAGATGAGAAGTTTTCTCCTCAGTATGGTCCTGACACCATTGTCTGCAGTCTCTCTGCAGGCATGAAATAGAGCTGTATTTTGTGAATGAAGTTTGATTATTTTTCCAGAAAAACTACAGCTTTTTAATACACAGAGTCCCATTGTTTACAAAAGCAACAATTCATAATGGGAAGATTTGATTTGAATGGAGCAAATAGGGATACTCTAGGCAACCATCAGCTACCATGATGATTTAATCGCATAGTAGATGAGTATAGATCAACTAGGGGAAAAGATGGCACAGGGACCCCTTTCCCTATGGAACTGCTACGCAAGAGGCAGCCATGATTTGGCTACTTTCAGTTTGGGAGCTTAACAAAGGGAAGCCAGCCTGTGCTGCCCATAGCCATAGTGACGGTGTATCAGGGTTTTTCCATGGCTTTCCCAGCTTTCTGGTAAGCATGGGCTGAGCTGAGGAACTGCAGATAATGTGTTTCACAAGTGTCCTGGGGCTTCCAGCATAACTGCTCCTGGCAGAGCCTTTAGAGGCATTACACCTGTTCCTGGCCTCCACAGGCCTAATGGCTGCTGAAAGTTCCCTTCATGAACTCCAGTAAAGCTACATTCTGTTTTGCCAGTCAGACCTCACTCTAAGCCTTAGCCACACCTGTCAAACATTTTGGATTTAATCTTAATAAATGGAACTAATCAAGTACAACTGTGGTGTTGAGCCTCTGTCATTTTAATTTCTCACTAGCTAAAAGGCTTTGGGCTAGATCCCCAAAAGGACTTCAGCATTCCAGTGCTGAGCATTGCAGTGCCGAACTTTTAGCCTGGAATTCTTAGTCCTGAGTTAGGCACCCAGATTCCCTCCTTGGGGAGAATTAGGCATGTAAAAAAGTGATACACAGCCAGCCAGCCCCCTAAATTCTCAATCTGGTCACGTCTGGCTAAAGTAGCAATTAGGCACTTAAGTCCCTTAGTAAATATAGTTCTTTGTTCAGTCCTTTCAGTTGTTGACCTAGACACAATAGCTCATGGGTTCATCACCTCTGAGATGGATTACAGATCTCCCTAGCTCAGCCTAAGCAAGAGATTCACAAGAAAGCTTCAACTGGTATACAAGCCTGCAGTCCACCTCGTTAGTGGGAAAGAACACAGCACACTAAAGCTACAGACTGCACTGGTTCCTCAAGCACTAGTACATCCAGTTTAAGGTCCTAGTACTGATTTACAGAGTCCTCAATAGGCTAGGCACAAATTGTTTCTCAGACTACCTCTTCCCCAGAAACTTCACAACAGCCATAATCTAGCATGCTACATTTAACCAAACTGAGCGAAAAACTCATGAGAGCAATAAAGTTGAGTGTTCTAGGAGGAACCCCACAGAAGCTGTGACCAACGGAAGTCTCTGGAGACTGCCAGAGTCTCAAAGCAATTTTTTTAAAAAAGGCACTGCTCCCTCCCCCCCCCCCCCACACACACACAGATAGCCATGGCCTCCTGCTGATTCCCGGGATGCAGGATGTTTATGGAAGAGTTCCTTGGCCTCTAAAATGGGAGGCAAACACTGCCTCCCAATCACTGATCAGATAATGACTCTGTGAGAGGGGGCCTTCATGAAGATTTCCTAAATTGTGCCCCCTCCTATGAGTTTTACAAAGGGTGCAATTGGCCTTAGGCTTCCAAGATAAAGCCTATACAATTCTTTCTAAACTTTAAAGCTCAATTCCAGTTATTAATCATCTCCATATCTTTTTCCTCATTTCCTCAGAAATAGAGGGAAAGGAGGGAACTAAAATAGCTAGGCCAGAAACCCACAGATACAAACAACTTTAAAGAAACCCACCAGAATATCACAAAGGGTCAATTTGACACAAAGTTTGACCATGTAAAATATCGTCCCGTATTCAAATGCCTCATCTACATACCAGATCAAGTTTAAGATTCATATTCTTTCCTTTAAGGCTCTCCTCAGCCCTTCCCAAGTCTGTGCTCTTGTTTGTTATTTTAGGCCACTGAATGATCTTCGCTCTCCCAGTGAAGGCTATCTCACTGTTCAGTTCATTTCCTTTTCCTACCTTCTTCCATACTTCCCCATGCCTGGAGTTACTTCCCTATCAATCTCTCCTGAGAAACTACCACTTTCAGGAGCCCTATAGGCACTAACCCATGTCCACACAAATACCTTGACATTCACATTTATTAAAAATTTCATGTTTAGATTTTTAGAGATTCTAACCACCCTTTCAATTTCCCAGTGCTTCTGTCATAAATATAAAGGGAAGGGTAACCACCTTTCTGTATACAGTGCTATAAAATCCCTTCTGGCCAGAAGAAAAATCCTTTCACCTGTAAAGGGTTAAGAAGCTAAGATAACCTCGCTGGCACCTGACCCAAAATGACCAAGGAGGGGACAAGATACTTTCAAATCTGGATGGGGGGGAAAAGGTTTTTGTCTGTCTGTGTGATACCTTTGCTGGGAACAGATCAAGGATGCAAGCTCTCCAACTCCTGTAGAGTTAGTAAGTAATCTAGCTAGAAAATGCGTTAGGTTTTCTTTGTTTTTTGGCTTTTAAATTTGCTGTGCTGGAGGAAATGTGTATTCCTGTTTTTGTGTCTTTTTGTAACTTAAGGTTTTGCCTAGAGGGATTCCTATGTTCTGAATCTGACTGCCTGTAAGATTATCTTCCATTCTGATCTTACAGAGTTGTTCTGTTATCTCTTTTTTTTTTTTTTGTTCTTCTAATAAAGTTCTGATTTTTTAAGAATCTGATTGGGTTTTTGGGCCCTAAAAATCCAAGGGGTTTGTGCTCATCTTGTTTGTTCTCAAGCCTCTCCAGAAAAAGGGGGTGTAAGGGCTTGGGGAGATATTTGGGGGAAATAGGAACTCCAAGTGGTCCTTTCCCTGTTCTTTGTCTAAAACACTTGGTGGTGGCAGCATTTTACCTAATCCAAGGGCAAAGACTTTGTGCCTTGGGGAAGTTTCAACCTAAGTTGGTAGAAATAAGCTTAGGGGGTCTTTCATGCAGGTCTCCACATCTGTACCCTAGAGTTCAGAGTGGGGAAGGAACCTTAACAGCTTCCTTATCTGATCTTTGCCTTCCTTTAGACTAATGTTTGGAGCCGGTACAGTGCTTTTATTTGTGCTTCATACAGTTCTGGGCATACACTTGGCATTTAAATAATGTAATATTTAGAAAGTAAATTAGTTTAGACTAAAGACAATCAACTTAGATTGAAGCTAGAAAAATTATATGTATAAATTTCAACACCCACTTTAAACCATAAATTGAGATGGGGTGGGACTTTGAAACAAGGGCCTGATCTTGCATTCCTTGGGCACTTCAGATTCCCATTAGTTTGTGTACATCCCCCTTTCATTGTCATTTCTTGGTCTGCATGTAGGATTTAACGGCAACCAATAGAAGTCACATGCATGGAACAAGCTCAGAATATGCATTGAAGAGGAAAACTCCACAGTGTTGGTCAGAATGGAGAATATTGCCTACAGACTGGAAGTGTCATTTGATGGCAAAGATTTTATACAGTGGTGAACTTTCTGCTTAACTCAAAGCCTACTTTTTGCCTTTGAAGCCTTTCTTGATTTTATTTTATTCCTTTGTCCTGCCTGTAGCTATTTCAGTTTTTCTTTGATTGACACCAGCTAAATCACATCTGTATCGTCATCAGGTCAAACAGTAAACAGAAAAAAGGCAACAAGCACTTTGGAAACATTAAACAGTGTTTGTTTTTTTTTAAATTCTATTGTACTCCCTTGTTGCTGTTTTGCAATCCTGTACTTTGCCTTATTCAGGTTTTAGATACTGAGGTGTTGTGTTTTTTTAAATGACGTACAAGGGATGCTTACAAAGAAAAGGGAAGGAGGACATACTTTCTATAGGCTAGATTCAGACCCCTTTACTTGCATTGCGTCCTCTTTTCAGAAACAATCCCATCAATTTCACTTCTATTTGTTGTAAGCAGCAGAATACGGATTTTTTTTGTTTGGTTTTTAAACTTTAGTATAGGACAAATTGGAATATCCGATTCCTTTCTCATTCCACACCAATTATCCACTTCCAAGACAATTGCCTCCAGTCTTGCTGCTGACCTGTCACCCACCTATATGTTCTGTTTTCCTCTCACATTCTTACAGCTTCCTGACTTACACCTTAACTTCACCAGTACAAGACACTGTCTCAGATCTACACATGCATCATAAACAGTTTTTTTCTGTACATTTAATATTGAGTACTTGTCTAAGGTGGCTGATTATGAAAGTCTGGAGTTTAGATAGTGAGGTCTGAAGTGTTCAGGTTCCAGCACCATATAGGAAGACTGACTTTACAATGTTGGTAAAAGTTTAGTGTGGAGGGCAAGATTTCTTTCTCCAGATCAGCTTTAGAGCACCTCTGGCTTTTGTTATTCTGGCTTTAATAATT
Organism: Caretta caretta; assembly: GCF_965140235.1. Classification (NCBI taxonomy): domain Eukaryota; kingdom Metazoa; phylum Chordata; order Testudines; family Cheloniidae; genus Caretta; species Caretta caretta. The sequence goes on from NC_134209.1 coordinate 73,243,656, forward strand.
TTGTTCATTCCACCCATTGTACTTACCATGCTGAAAAGAGATGTGGACCTCTTTTATGTCAGTCCCAGAAAGCATTATTGGTGTTTCTCATTTATTGATTCTCATGGTTTGTTTTCTCTGGGTTGATTTTCAACCCTACTAAATTGTGCATAGATCTGGAGATAAATTTGTTTTGGCTTGCTTGTTTCTCTTGGTATGGGATAGCAAGTTGATGCCATCTGCAAAGTCAAGGTCCTCTAACTTCTGAGTGAAAGTCCATTGTATCCCCTTTGGTTGTTCTGTTGTGTCTCTCATTACTCAGTCCACTATCAGTAAAAAATGTATGGGTGACATTTTTGATGACCATAGTAACTTCAGATGTCTTAGTCAGTTCACTGTTATGTCACTTGGCATGTTATATTTTCACGGACACATGCAAATCATTCACAGATTTCTGAAGGATTTCATAGTGGTGTAGCAGCTTCCACAAAACTGTTCTGCCCATTGCATCAAGGGATTTTAGAAAATGTATAAAATTCATATAAAACAATGACTGCCATTCAATTGTCAGTTCTATACCAGACACATGGGGGAAAGGGTCATATAGTGAATCTGCCAAAGTAAGAGACCTGAGTCCGTGTAAGAACAGGAGGGAGATTCTACTGTTGTCTATTCCAAGAAAGATATTCACCCATATTATTCTATACAGAACAGAGAAAGTGGTAGATTCAAAAGTTATGACAAGAACAGACAAGAGAAGTCATGTATAGGTCAAATAATAACCATATATAGGATCAGTGTGCCTAGGGAAAGCTTAATTAAGGAAAAGGGAAGATCTGCAGATATAAAGAGGGAAAGTGAGAGGGAGAATGCTGTGACTAGTTATTTTAGGAAGATCATTCCTATAAATGTGGCCAGTTGAGTAAGTGAGAGGGTTTCAAGTGAGGTGCTTCCTGGTTTCTGTATAGTTAAAGCAGTAAACCCCCTTCTGTAGACACAATTATATCAGTTTTAAAGTGCTTAATACTTTACATTCAAGAAGGGAAATACACTGTACCAGTATAAGGTACCTATATAACTGCATCTATACCAGGAGTCTCAAATGTTTAATTATATTGGTAAAAACAAATCACAATCCTAACCAAAATAGCTATGCCAGTACTAAAACTGCGTAAGCCAAGCCTGAGAAGTGTTTGGATGTGCACTAGAAATGAAAAGAAGTGTGATTTTTTTTTTATGTTCTAACTTTTTAAAAATTAAATTGGAGAATGGCACTTCAACCCTGCAGTCTGAGTATTGATGCAGATTGATAATCTGGACTAATTGTTTTAAAACAGGTGAGTTATTGTTCCTTCAGTGACCCCTGCCCACCTCTACTGTAGGTGCATTGTTCATAGTAGATGCGATATGGTGTAAAATGAAGTATTGGATTCTTTTATCACTGGTCAGTCACTTCAGGTTCAGCCTTCTCATCTTACATAGGTTACATTTTCATGCACTGTGCTATAACTTCAAAATTAGAACTCCTATTATTAAAGAACTAGAAACAAATTCCCTGTAAAAATACACTAAAATATATGTTCTACATTCTCTTTTTCAGTTAAACTCATTTTCTACTGGTGTATTTGTATTAACTTAAATAGAATTACTCCTGATTTACATCAGTGTGAGATGTTATATTGTATTAAATCTAGGCGATCAGTATCATTCTGGCCAAAGAGCCAGCAGTGAGACTGTTGTGCCTAGGCCTTGTACATGATTTTTGGGCAAACTTAGTCTTTTGCAGAGATTGGTGCCAGAAAGATTTTCTCTGTTTTAATAATGCAAAAGTTCCATACATAAAATAACCTGGATATTGATTTTACTAAGAAGGCAATGTTCTGCTTTGCTCAGGTCAACTGGGCTCAGCATTAAATTTTTGGCAATGCTTGATCATTTTTATGCTTTCAGTGTCACCCCCTACCTTTCCATTCTAAGCTGCTGTTCAATGACTGAACTAACACTGGTTCATTTTAGGATGACAGATCAAATGAGTGGGGTATTATCTCCTCAGCCATCACTACAATGCCATTTTAACAAGCTACAGTGGTTTATTGCTGCCTTTCTGCATCAAAAAAGGCACTTGTTCATCAATGGCAGCAAAAGTACAGCACTAAACTCCTGAGTAAAATGGCACACTCCTGCTCCAAGAAAGAAGCCAAAGACCATATGAATTATGGCATAACAAAGGGTGGGGTATAGGGAATTAAATATTATTCTCTGCAAATCAGAGGCCTCCTCCAAGGTAGGTTGATAGCACCATTGTTTTATAGCAAGGAGCATTCTAACAGAGGTGCAGATCATTTTGTTAGAAAAAACAGAACCTAAAGAAAGATGGCCATTCTGTTATGGTACATGTTCAAGGTGGATGCTATAATGGAATTTGGGAAATGAGGGTTTACAAACTTTGGCCCAATTTGAGCTCAATAGGCACTAGTTTAAGTATGAACTGCACTCGTGTGCTCCAGCAAGGATCATGCTCAAGAAGGTCCAATTTATCTGAGTTCCACAGTGCAGGGAGAATAGGGGAAACTGCATTCTTTCATTCTAATGGATAGTGCATGGGGAGGCAACATTATGTCCCCATGTTCTTCTCTCGGGCATTTTGCTCCCCAATGGCCAAATAGAGGGAATACAGAGACTGCAATTGTACCTAACAGTGCAATAGCATATTCAAAAAGGAGGGAGGGAAAGATTTTTGCACTATCTTACAACTTGCTGCCTGCTCACATACCCACATGAGAGTGAGGCATGATCTGGCCCTGTATGTGTAACCTGTAACTTTAATCACTACAACTCAGACTTTAGATAAAGCTTCAGATTATTCTTTTATAAGTGGAAAGGAGACAAACTGGCTTAAAACTTCAGCTATTCCTTTGAACATACAGTTACCATTTGAAAGCGATGGAGTGATATTGTGGTATGATTCCCTATACTATTGCCATTAAGATGTTGAAATTATTTGCAAGTAATTAGCATAACCCTGATACTTCAAGTATTCCCAATATAATTACCATTAAAATATTGACATTTACCTCTTGAAAGCAATTGATCTTACTATTTGTTATCTCTCCAGTGCCTACTGCAGCTACATATTTTGAAGCTAAAAATTTATTTGAAAGTAGGGCTATATCTTGACCCTAAATATTCAATTTTAGGCCTACATACCCCTATTTCAGATTCTGCTGTCTTCATGCTAGTTAAAATCAATATATTCAAGCTTAAAGGTTAGTCTACCTTTGTGATGGAATAAAAGAAACATATCACCATCCTGAGACGTAACATTGTGGGATGGACGCATATCCCACTCATGTCTCCCAACGTAAAAGGTCACAAAGAAAACATTAGCATTCAGAAACATGGCTTTGGATGCTCCCTGAGGAATATGTCTGGCAGCTTGTAACTGAAAATTGCCTCCATCTGTCTTCCAAAGCACAAGAAAATGTAGTGGTATTCCTCAGAAGCATCAAGAGTTACTTTCCCAGCATGAATAAATTCAGAACCACTGCAGAAAACAATTACTCCAGGAAGTCAGTTTTTCTCGTTTATTTTTTGTGACCAAAGTCTTGCACCTCTAGCATAACTATGTATTAGACTAGTTATTCTCTAAAATGTCTAGCTTAAAGAGACTGTTTAGACTGCCAAACGAGGCTTTATCAGCAACATGCACTTAACTCTAGCTCCTCATACACGCTTGGTTGAAAACTAACCATATACTTTGGAAGGTGTATAGTACTAAAGCAAATCTAGTTTTGCCTGATGTTCTCAGACAGTGTATCAGGGGCTGAATAAGTTTCTGATTGTTGCAAAAGTAACTGGATTCTAGGCAGCCTCTGAATGCCTGAAAGACTCCTTTCCCATCTCTGATTGGCCAAGAGACATACGGGGGGAAAGGCAGTGTAGAAAGAGGAGCAGAAAGGACACAGATGTCACAAAGCTAAGGACACTAAGGGGGAGTGGGAACTGGACTTTAAGCCACCTGTACATTTTCAGGTCATAGAATATCAGGGTTGGAAGGGAACTCAGGAGGTCATCTAGTCCAACCCCCTGCTCAAAGCAGGACCAATCCCCAATTAAATCATCCCAGCCAGGGCTTTGTCAAGCTTGACCTTAAAAATATCTAAGGAAGGAGATTCCACCACCTCCCTAGGTAACGCATTACAGTGTTTCACCACCCTCCTAGTGAAAGTTTTTCCTAATATCCAACCTAAACCTCCCCCACTGCAACTTGAGACCATTACTCCTTGTTCTGTCATCTGCTACCACTGAGAACAGTCTAGATCCGTCCTCTTTGGAACCCCCTTTCAGGTAGTTGAAAGCAGCTATCAAATCCCCCCTCCTTCTTCTCTTCTGCAGACTAAACAATCCCAGTTCCCTCAGCCTCTCCTCATAAGTCATGTGTTCCAGTCCCCTAATCATTTTTGTTGCCCTCTGCTGGCCGTTTTCAAATTTTTCCACATCCTTCTTGTAGTGTGGGGCCCAAAACTGGACACAGTACTCCAGATGAGGCCTCACCAATGTCCAATAGAGGGAAACAACCACATCCCTCGATCTGCTGACAATGCCCCTACTTATACATCCCAAAATGCCATTGGCCTTCTTGGCAACAACGGCACACTGTTGAGTCATATCCAGCTTCTCGTCCACTGTAACCCCTAGGTCCTTTTGTGCCGAACTGCTGCCGAGCCATTCGGGCCCTAGTCTGTAGCGGTGCATGGGATTCTTCCGTCCTAAGTGCAGGACTCTGCACTGGTCCTTGTTGATTTCTTTTGGCCCAATCCTCTAATTTGTCTAGGGCTCTCTGTATCCTGTCCCTACCCTCCAGCGTATCTATCTCTCCTCCTAGTTTAGTGTCATCTGGAAACTTGCTGAGGGTGCAATCCACACCATCCTGCAGATCATTTATGAAGATATTGAACAAAACTGGCCCGAGGACCGACCCTTGGGGCACTCCACTTGATACCGGCTGCCAACTAGACATGGAGCCATTGATCACTACCCGTTGAGCCCGACAATCTAGCCAACTTTCTATCCACCTTATAGTCTATTCATCCAGCCCATACTACTTTAATTTGCTGGCAAGAATACTGTGGGAGACTGTGTCAAAAGCTTTGCTAAAGTCAAGGAACAACACGTCCACCGCTTTCCCCTCATCCACAGAGCCAGTTATCTCGTCATAGAAGGCAATTAGATTAGTCAGGCATGACTTGCCCTTGGTGAATCCATGCTGACTGTTCGTGATCACTTTCCTCTCCTCTAAGTGCTTCAGAATTGATTCCTTGAGGACCTGCTCCATGATTTTTCCAGGGACTGAGGTGAGGCTGACTGGCCTGTAGTTCCCCGGATCCTCCTTCCCTTTTTTAAAGGTGGGCACTACATTAGCCTTTTTCCAGTCGTCTGGGACTTTCCTGGATCGCCATGAGTTTTCAAAAGTAATGGCCAATGGCTTTGCAATCACATCCGACAACTCCTTTAGCACTCTCAGATGCAGCGCATCTGGCCCTGTGGACTTGTGTCCGTCCAGCTTTTCTAAATAGTCCCGAACCACTTCTTTCTCCACAGAGGGCTGGTCACCTCCTCCCCATTCTGTGCTGCCTAGTGCAGTAGTCTGGGAGCTGACCTTGTTCGTGAAGACAGAGGCAAAAAAAGCATTGAGTACATTAGCTTTTTCCACATCCTCTGTCATTAGGTTGCCTCCCTCATTCAGTAAGGGGCCTACTCTTTCCTTGAGTTTCTTCTTGTTGCTAACATACCTGAAGAAACCCTTCTTGTTATTCTTAACATCTCTTGCTAGCTGCAACTCCAGGTGTGATTTGGCCTTCCTGATTTCACTCCTGCATGCCCAAGCAATATTTTTATACTCTTCCCTGGTCATTTGTCTAATCTTCCACTTCTTGTAAGCTTCTTTTTTGTGTTCAAGATCAGCAAGGATTTCACTGTTAAGCCAAGCTGGTCGCCTGCCATATTTTCTATTCTTTCTAGACATCGGGATGGTTTGTCCCTGTAACCTCAATAAGGATTCTTTAATATACAGCCAGCTCTCCTGGACTCCTTTCCCCATCATGTTATTCTCCCATGGGATCCTGCCCATCAGTTCCCTGAGGGAGTCAAAGTCTGCTTTTCTGAAGTCCAGGGTCCGTATTCTGCTGCTCTCCTTTCTTCCCTGTGGCAGGATCCTGAACTCTACCATCTCATGGTCACTGCCTCCCAGGTCTGACGGCCAGATTCTCCAACATCCTCTGCTGCTTTCCTAGAACCATCAGGATGTAACTGTAGCCACTGGAATCAACCCCCCTACAATGTGATATTTTATAACCCTGCCCCAAGTCACCACTCTCTTACCAGAGTTCTCATGTGCCACAATAACCTTCCCTGTAGTGTGAAGAGGCAGCTACCAGGACGCAAACAGCCATGCATAGGGTAAAATGTCCCTCTTTCTGTCTTTCAAGAGCTGGAGAGTTTGGCAGATGTGGAAAGTCCTGCCATAGTCACCTGTGCACAGAAAGGTAAATTCTATTCTGAATGAGTTAAGCAAGCAGGAAGAAGGATTGCACCAAATCCTTTTTCTAGCAAACATACTTAACAGTGACAGTAGTCATTTTATACCCTTCTTTTCTCACTGTTCTTCTCTCTTTAAAACCTCTTGTGCCCCAAACCATATACTGATATTTACACTTTAAACCGATCTATTGGATTATTAGATACATCTATTTTGCAAATGGAGGAATAGATTGGAGATCTCTAAATCAGTGCAAATCAATCCGAAGTTCTGTCCATTAATCTGCTCAACAGTCAAATTTAGCTCTTGTATGAGATGCAAGTGGGTAATTACCGCATACTCACATATGGAATCAGTAGTAAGATACCCAGCTCGAGACAAATGTGCCAGCATTGTTCCTGCCTCATCATCAAATCAACCTCAGTTATGCATGCAGAAACAGGAGTCTCATCCTTAAGAAGATACTGATAAATTAGCCACTAATCTTGCATTAAACAGTATGAAGAAAAGAACTGATCATAGACATTTTCAAAAGTAAAAATAATAAATGCAAATGAGACTAAACATCTCAGTCTTGGTTTATGCCAAATAATGGGCAGGAGGAGACAGGGCAAAGCAAAAGTGCACATTACCTCAAGGACTGAGCACTCAAGCCCCAACAACCAATCCTTTGCAGGTCCTCCATATCTTCATTATACAGCCAGCAGCATTTTCAACCTTTTTGCATACCCTAAGGTAATAAAATAAGGAAGGTAGCTTCCCAAATAAGAACCTTCCCTCGGTCAAGCCAGAGACCACCTGAAAAAAAACACTCCTATTCTCCAAAGGACTACCAAATTCCCTTCTACAAACTTTTCCCACGACCCCCTGGATCTTACAATACCACAGATAATTAACACCCTTTGATGTTACAAATTAACACCCCAGCCTTCCTAATTATTAATATCAATTTATATTAGAGTAGAGGGTAGAGCCCCTACCCAGGGATCAAGGTCCCACTGTCCTAGACACTGTATCAATATGATCCCCGCCTCAAAGAGCATCCAGCTAAACAGGTCTCTTGTCTCATGTGGGTGAGCTAATGCTACCCCTCTATAGCCTGTCTGTCACTTGGATCAGAATTATAGCCAAGAAGTAGAGAGAGAACCATAACAACTTGTCTCCCTGGACCTCTTCCATCCAAGAAGAGGTAATATGATCTGACCATATTCAGCATGTCAATTAATTTGAAAATAGTCTCTTGTCTGCTCTCACTTAAATACTTGACCTGAATGATTGCAGGTCATCAGTTGGAAAGCTGGTGCAACTGAAACTTGGTTAATACATAGCCTAAGTACACAGTAACTTTTTTTTGGACAGTATCTTTTTAACAAGTACATATATGCCCCACTCAGGTATTTAGTACAAAGTCCATGCACATTTAAAGAGTCCCCTTCTCTAACACATTCATCATTGTATCTTAATCCCTAGCAACAATATTATACACTGAACAGCCAATAATGTGTGTGCATTTCAACATACCTGCATTCATCAACAGTATTTGTTTCCATTGTCTTCTCAATGAAAATGGAGACACAATATTTTGCGTGAACTTCTCAAATAAGTTACCATGAAACTGATGCTGAGCCTGGAAAAAATCAGCTCAAAAGGTCTTCCAAAGTTATGAACACCTGAAAAGTGGAGCAACAAGGTGGGTGAGGTAATAGCTTTTATTGGCCCAACTTCTATTGGTGAGAGAGACAAGCTTTCAAGCTAAACAGGGCTCTTCTTCAGGAGTTGATTACGGAAACTGTTTTGCAGCCTCATAGCAGTTCTCAGTAGGGGGCCAGTCTAAGAAATTGATTTTATCCTATCTGGATGAGGGAAGACATGGTAAATAATTGTGTACACAAGCAGGGTCATACAGTAGGACATACAAAAGTATGTCTTAATCAGTCTCAATGATTCAGAAAACAAATTGATCCCAGCCAAGTCTTCCCTCTCATCTTTCAAACTGTAGAAAACCTTTCAGAGGCCAATTGGGCATTCTGCTTAAAGATATGATGACACAATATAGCTCCAAGCGTGCTTATTTCCTCAACCTCTGGGTAGCGTGCTGCTCTATCACCATTATTTTTAAATTCAGTGGGTGAAATCCCACTCCTATGGCAAAAACTCCTATTGTCATTGGGGGTAGGATTTCACCAATATTGGTTTTTATTTTTAGGAGCTGTTGGTCACTTTTAAAATAGTTTCCTCTTTATCTCTCTTTCCTTGAGCTATCCGGAAGTTCTGACTGCTGGGTCCTGTATTGTCATTCTCAGAAGGAAAGCCTAGCGCAGGGTTTAGACAGGGCTGTTCTACACTACAAAGTTAGGTCAACTTAACTACATCGCTCAGGCCTGTGAAAAGTTTCATGCTCTGTATGATGTAAACAAGCTGACCTAAACCCCGGGACAGACAACACTAGGTCAATGGAAGAATAATTCTTCCTAGCCTCTTGGAGAGGTGGATTTACTACAGCGATGGAGAAAACACACTTCTGTCTGTAGTAAGTGTCTGCATTGCAGCGGCACAGCTGCCATGTTTCAGCTGTGCACTGTTGTGTTTCATACTCACACTAGCTTCAGGAATAATGGCAAGTTGTCACGTACTAGTAATAAAATACTTCTCATCTCTAATTAATTGTGTCTCTCATTTTCCCTACATAACATAACACCGATGGGATGAGGGAAAGAGATATGAGAAGAGGCAGGTAGCCACATGCATCAAGAATGACTATCAAGTGATTTCTTTAATCCTGTTGTCCCACCCCCTCCTCATTTCATGCTGTAAAACAATATATTGCTAGATTAAGTGCCCACTAAAACCACTTTCATATTTAGAAACCTATTGTCTTATTCCATTCTGTTATCTGTGCACAAAAGTATGTGCATTCATCATAATGACAGCTGAATATTTTATTAACATCCAGCAGAAAGCTATGCTTTTGTCAAAATATTAGTTCACCCAATTAGTGTATGTATATATGGGATCTTAAGCCTCCCACCCCATGGGGAAGGGTACTCATCTCTGCAAAAGGTTGACATGGAAGACTAACAAAAAACTATTTTTACTTCTGGCTTTCTGAAGCTAGATATAAGAACTTTAGAGAGAGGGCTGAAAATGCTGGGTTTTCTGTTTTATGTGGAGTCTGACCCCATGCTCATCACCATGCCTTCCAGACTTGCTCTAAAATGACCTCTGAGCATGCCTAACAGATCAGGCCCACAGGCAAGATAAGCAGAGGAGCACCTAGTTGAGAGTCCCAATGGGTAAGGGCAGGAATTAGATGGGAAACAGCTCAGTGTTGTCAGGGGTGAGGTGGCTTTGAGCAATGCCTACTGGCAGAAATTCAGGCATCTTAGGGAGTTTGGACAGCAGCTGAGCTGCTGCTTTGAGAATCTAAAGTTAGGATTTAGGTACCTAAAGTGGTGGTTAGGCACCTGAGTCATCCTTGTGAATCCCACCCTTGTTTTTCAAGAGTCACACAACTGAAATTTCAGAATAGCAATCTGGTTAAAAAGAAGTTAAGTGGATAATGTCACAGAGCACTCCATTCACTGCAAGGGACCATAATCCTTATGGCCATATCTGGGTATTACCTTCACTCAGGTCTGATGCCCCCTTCTGCTGCTTGATGCACATGCTGCCATCTCTCTTGCTCCCAGTGTACTCTGAGTCACAGAGGGCCAACTCTGGAAGAACAGCCAGGTCACTGTAGTCTTCCCCTTCCAGGGTATCAAACTCTTTTCATACCAATGGTGACAGGTGATCTTTTAATGCACTGTGCTGATGATGCTACTTTCCCCATGATTGGTAGGGGGACCTGGGCCTGCCCCCTAATCCAGTCCAGGGATCCTCTGCCTAGCAACTGTAGTCTGCTTTTCCTCAGACTCTGTTACCGTTTCCTTGGACTCCTTCCTACAGCTTCTGGTTCCCCAATCTGGGTGTACCAACTCAAATTCCCTCCTCAACTGTAGACTGCTGAACTCCATTCCCCCAAAACACCCCTCTTCCCCCCCCCAGGAGTGACACTAGACTATTTCCTTGCAGGGCCTTTCTGTTGCCAACTTCCTGGCTTCATCCTAGCCCCACCTGTTCTTTCTCAGCTGGGCTCCATCATCATTCAGGGGACTGTTTGGCCACCTAAATCCCATCAGCTATGGCCTATCTGATTAATTGGCTTGTTCTCAGCCTCATTAACCCCTTCCAGTCTGATATGGGGTGAACATCTCACCACAGATAGATAAATAAAAGGAACTTCAGAACCATCAAACCCAAGATCCCTTGATATTGATAAATTGGAGAACTGGCCTATAGAAAGCAAAATGAAATTCAAAGACAAAGCAAGGTGCTACACTTAGGGAAGAAAAAACAAATGGTGAGAATACAGCACTGCTGAGGAGTATTTGGGAGTTTTGGTTGATCACAACCTCAGCAAGTCAATGTAATGCTGTTGCAAAAACCAGCAACTGCAATTTTAAGCTGTATTAACAGAGGCATTGCTTGCAAGTCACAGGAAGTGATAAAACTGCACTACTCTGCACTGGTTAGGCCTCAGCTAGAAGACTGTGTCCAATATTGGTCACCAATTTATAGAAAGGATATGGAGAAACTGGAAAGGATCCAGAGGTGAGTGACAAAGATGACCAAATTAATGGAATGCAAGCCATACGAGCAAAGGCTGAAGGAACCGGGTATGTTTAATTTGGAAAAGAGGGATAGCTCAGTGGTTAGAGCATTGGCCTGCTAAACCCAGAGTTGTGAGTTCAATCCTTGAAGGGGCCATTTAGGGATCTAGGGCAAAAATTGGGGATTGGTCCTGCTTTGAGCAGGGGGTTGGACTAGATGACCTCCTGAGGTCCCTTCCAACCCTGATATTCTGTGAACACAGGAGATTGAGAGAGGGACTTGATAGCATTCTTCAAATACTTGAATGGCTGCCCAAAGAAAGATGGAGAAAAATTGCTGTCTTGCCACTGAGGACAGGACAAGAGGCAATGGGTTCAAACTACAGCATACTAGATTTAGATTAAATCTCAAGAAAAACTTCTTAACTGTAACAATGGAACAGACTGCCGAAGGGAGGTTGTGGAAGTGCCTTCCCTAGAGGCTCTCAAAAGGAGGCTGGATAGCCATCTGTCCTTGATGGCTTAGACACAACAAATCCTGCATCTTCACAAGGGGGTTAGAGTAGATGACCCTTGTGGTCCGCTCTAACTCTGTGGTTCTATGGTCCCCTCCCCTCCATACCCATTAATCCCTGAAGCAGAGAACATGGCAGTTAAAACTCAAAGATTCGGCAGTAAAAATAAATATATTTTATGTCTAATGTTATGCTTTTACATACATATCAAAGCGCCTAAATAAAAATGGACTACATTTCAGAGCTTACATGTTGCTTTTATTTAGATTTTTAGTTAAAGTTTTTTCATCCAGTTTTCTATTCTGCAATTTGTAGGTTCCTGTCTCAACCCACTTTTTAGTTCCTGAGACCAAGGATGGTTGAGGCAAGACTCAGTTCAAGACTTCCAATTATCCCATTGCTGCAAAACTTATGCATGTGCTTAGCTGTATGTACATGAGCAGTACCTGGGAAGTAAACAGAGGGATTCAGACACATAAAATTAAACACATGCATATGCAGTTGCAAGATTAGATAGATACAAAAACTGACTCCCATAAGAAAAATGCACATTCTCACACAAAGTATTTGACCTAGAAGCAAGTTCCTTCAACTGGAGTAAAATGTTCATTTTAAAACTGCTGACATTTACAAAATATTTCTATAGTTTCTTATTTACACACCACAAAATTAATGACATAGCACTTGATTTAACTGAATAAATCAGTAATGAACATTATATTTTTATAGTTTTTAAATATTTTAATTAGGACAGAATGTAAGAAGTGAAATAAGATTTAAATGATCATAGTTTGCTCTTTTAGATTACATATGGGTGCCATTATAAACAGGGCTGGCCCTAGTGGGGTGCAGGGTCTGGGACAAATCAGCCTCCCCACTCTCCTTCTCGCTGTCCGCCCACCCGCTCACCTCCTCACCCACCTGCCCACTCCTCGCCTTCCCGCTAGTCTCCTCACCATCCATCCGGCGGGCACACACACCCCGCTGCTCTCCTCCTTGCCATCTGCCCGCCTCCTTGCCTGCCCCTCGCCGCCCCGTTTGCCTCCTCACCCTGCTTGCCCACCTGCCTCACCTCCCGCCTCCTCACCTGAATATCGGGACAAATGGTGTCCAGATTGTACATAGGTTGGGATGCGGGAAAAAGGACAAACTATTGGGACAGTCCCAATTTTATTGACACGCAGAGCCCCCCAGAGCACAGGGCCCAGAGTGGTCATCCCTATTCACCCTACCCAAGGGACAGCTCTGATTATAAATGTTTATGCAGCCAGTGTAAAGATGAAGAAGGATAGTAGGTCAAAATGTAGGTAAATCCACTATAAGTGTTTTCTTAAAATAATAAACTGTTCCTTAAAGATACTGCAGATAGACTAAACTGTTGCTCCTCAATAATTATTTCAGTAATATCAGTGATAGGTGTTGGTAGGGTTCCAACTCCCTCCTCCCTCTCAGTTCCCAGACACAGTTCTCTGGAAAATAACAGTCCAGTCTGCAGGCAATTCGAGGGGTTTATTAGGGCTAAACAAGCAAATGTATTCCAAAGACCTTCACACCAGTTAGGTTCTCTCTATATGCTGATAGAACCCCCTTCTTCTCCTGACCCCTAGCTCCACAGGCTGACGGTGCTCCCTCTTCCCTCTCCTTGGAAAACTTAATTATACTTGTAGTGCCCCTCCCTGGTACCACCCCTTCCAATATATGGTCATGTTCCATTCTGTGGGGTCTGGAGTCAATAAGACCACCTCTTCTGTACCTGATGGGAGGGATAGGGAGTGGGGTTACTTTTGGCCATGGACACTTTCTTGCAGACTTTGTGTCTCCTCCTTACATCTACCAATTGCTTGATTAGCCCCTTATCTTCTCTTGTTACTGAAAGGCAAGGCTACCAGCTGGAGGCGTGGGGAGGAGGGGGGTGCAGCCTTTTGCTTTCACTTACAATCTCTTATTACAATCTTACAATCTGCTTATTCAGCCCGTTTAAACTAAAAGCAAGGCCAGAAGCAAGATTATTATTATTTAGTCTCTACCCTATTTACTTCATATTCTCCTAACGATAGGTGTAGTACTAGCCCAGAGGTTGGCCTATTTGAGTGGTGGGTATTCAACAATTTGGCTGAAGCACTATGACATTAAACAGAACTGTATTCTTGAATGAATGATCACAAGATGCCAGCAGATAGAATCCAAACAGAAGGTCAGAACCCAAAATAACTCAGCACCCATAATAGAAAGCCCTCAGCGATTCCAGGATACTGCTAGGCTCTCCTGTCAAGGATTCAGCCAATGAAGTGAGCTGTAGCTCACGAAAACTTATGCTCAAATAAATTGGTTAGTCTCTAAGGTGCCACAAGTACTCCTTTTCTATCAGCTGTAGATGTGGACAGAAAGCCTGTCCCCCCTTCCAAGACAGCCACATTACATTTTGTGACTCCCAAACTACTCCTCCTCACCAGATACAAAGCCTGTAACTGCCCAGGTTAACTGCCATATATGGCAATCAGGCACCGAAAATAAAAAGGTCAGTGTTTCCTCAGCCTCCATCTGAGTGTATTGGTTTCTTCCCCCAACTGATTGACAGCAAGGGAAATTGAACTGGACTGTGGTTTAGGCTGCATGGCCGAGGCTGACAACTCTAAAATAGCTCCATGTTATTGTGCAGCAACGTGGGCATGTTTGCCACATAAATTCAGAAAGGACAGAAAATCCTCAAAGCAATCTTTGGAGAATTTTTAAAGTGGTGTTCTACTTTGAAAAGTGGCTTTGTCAAAATGGCACCCCCTTAGTCAGAGTCTGCTGAACTGAGAGACAAAAATAAGCTTGGTTGCTTTTTACTCCTATTAGCTCTGAAGAGGCAATGCAGCTAAGAGAGACTGACCTGCATTTTTGTTCTTTCTTGTACATCAAAGGAGTTGTTTGCAAAGTTCCAATCAATTACCTCTGTCATTGGAGAGCATGACTGGGAGAGTTGCACACCTGCTACTGAGGAGCAAATTCATGAGATGGAGAGGATCCAGCTTGACTCTGAGCCCTGATGTATCAGTAAGGATGCAAGTTAAAAGATTTGCCTCTAAAGGCCCAGATCCAGCAAAGCGATTAAGCGCATGCTTACTTTTAAGCATGTAAGAAACACCAGTCACTGCAAGCTGGGAATCAAACAATGCATATTTGATATACAAATCATTCAGAAAGAAAAAACATGGAGAGCCCCCCCCCCCCAACCCCCAAATACTATTTCCACCATTCCTTTTTTCAAAGCAGAATAAGGGCATTTTAAATAAAATAGCCAACTGATGTGTTAAATTGTCTCTTTTTTTTAAGATCATCTCACTGTTCAGATACAGGCTTTGTGTTTTGACTTTAAATTAAATATAAACAGTAGTATGAAAAGTAGATCTTCTTTAAGACTATTATATTAATTAAGAATAGATACAAGTTCATGGTGGAGCACACCCTAACCATTATTTTACGTTTCCCACAATCATAACTGTGTTTCAGGAATCTAAAATTGAATAAGCTAAAACAATTGCAATTTTACTGCAGTAGAGAACTTCAGTTGTGTATAACATATGCATTTGTCATATAAAAATGGCATTGATAAATTGTGTAAGAAACATTAATTCTTTAAAGCCAGAGCTGTAACGACAACTTAAATTATAACAGCTCTCAAGCTTCATTTTAAATGAAGACTTTCATCTAATAAGAAAAACTTACACTTTCACAACATTTGTGAGAGCAAAGTAAGTAAAACATGCTGCGTATGTTGGTTTCACTAGGGAGTTGTGATTAAAAACCAGCCATACAATATAGCCTATCATTAGCCCAACAATATTCATATGGTGGGTTTTGGCACTTGGTTCCCTTATTTGAGCCAAGGAAGATCAATGTATCTGAGTAAAATCCTGATTTTAACACCTCTTTTTCATTTTCTCTTATGCCTGAGTTTCAATGAAAACTTTAAGAAATTTCAGTTCAAAAACAAAAAACTTAAATTTTGGATGATTTTATGAGTAGTGTAAAAGGATTGCCATTGGGGGGGCATTGATGCCCTCATCTGAGGTGAAAGTCCGAATAGAAAGAGCTGAAATGCCATACAGCAGTGATACTCAGACTGAGGCTTGCCATACTCAAGTGGCTTTTTAAATGTGTCTCCTGCAGCACACGGTATCAAAACACTGTCATTTAATTAACAACCAATCAGGATGTTTTTACTATGTTATTAGCCAATTGTAGTTGATAAAATAAGAATACTTGGTCTGTCATTTTGTTGTGAGAAAATTAGAGAGAGAGAGAGTGTAAATGAAACAATGAATTCACACTACTGTGGCTTTTTCGGGTAACGTTGATCACTAATTTAGCTCCTGACCACTGAGGATTGTGTATCACTGCCACACAGTAACCTCAACCAGAGAGTCATTAGGAGCTTGAGTAAGTTAACTCATTCTCCTGTGGTCGTGCACATAAAGCTTTGAGATTCCTTTGCATGGAAAAAAACAGATGCCCAAAGGGAGGGCTGACTTCAGGTTCATTGTTCCAGACTATGTGCTCTGAAGGGAGCTTGGGGCTAGAGAGGTTACTCAGCTGTAAAACTCAAGGACTGGAACAGGAAAAGGGAAACTGTTTTGTTAAGATGTCAGCTTTGGCTGTCAGTCATGTGCAAGTCCCCGGAGGGAGGCAGAGGCAAGAGAGTTACTGTTTTGGGACATGGCTGAGGTGCTTTCGACAAGGTTTCTGCCAAAGAGAGTTTCCTGTGAAATGTTCATTACTAACCCTGCTTCAGAATACAGGACTATGTACATTTTATAATTTAAAAAAGTTACACTAGGAAAATATTTGATTTGGCATCGCCAATTTCTTCTCCAAATAATAATACCTAGCTCTTAGACAGGACTTTTTGTCTTTAGATCTCATAGCACTTTACAAAGGAGGTCACCTCCATTTTACAGATGGGGAAAGAGACACAGAGAGGGAAGTGACTTGCCTGAGGTCACACACAGCAGACTAGTAGCAGAGCCAGGAATAGAACCAGTTCTTCTGAGTCCTAGTCTGTTGAGTTATCTACTAGGCTACATTGCCTTCAAGGCAGCTGATCTGCAAGACCTCAGAAATCTAATACTGCTTGGCAGAGGGGTGACTTCCCCTGACCCAGGATCACAAGTCTCATTTTCAAAGAAAAATGAACTTTTAATCAAACTACTGCCATATAATTGATATAAATCCTTTGCTAAACAAAAAGCTTTACAACTGAAAATGCATCAGATAACCAACAACCATTACCTGCTTCTACCTGCAGGCAGCAACAGTATGCCCACTCCTAAAAATAGTCAGAATGACAAATATATTGCTATTCAGCCCACATATAGCATGATTGAAGCCATGCATTTGTGGTCATGTAGATGAGGGAAATGGATCCAAGCGGGGTTAGTTAGGGCTGGTTAGGAGTGATTGACACTGATTAGGAGAGGAAGTCTTTTTTTTTTTTTTTTTGGTGGGTGGGTGGGTGAGAAGAATGGTAGTGAATGTTGGATTAAAATTCACCACTCAGCAGATTGGATTAACAAACCCTTATTAGTGAGGAAAAACACTAGCAAGCAATGACCAGATACTTACAAGTGGGAACCTCTCTGGGACAACACCATACATGTCCTCCTGACCAGTTAGTTCCCAGCATCCCTGATCTTTTGTTAGGCTGACTAAATTTAACTTTTTATTACCTTTTCTTATACATATGTATTAGTTCCTCATTTCCCTGGTAGTTCTCCTGCCCTGTCAGTATGTATGGGGAGATTTTAGTTTGGTGACCTTTAAGGAGGGGGACTGTATGGGGAGATTTTGGCAAACCAGTAAAAGTGCCTGAAACCACTATTGCATATTGCTAAAAGCAGCCAAGTTGGCAGGCAGTAAAGTGGCCATGCAGCAGGCTTAGCATAACCAAGGCAGGGGGAGGGGAGGGGTTTTTGGTGCCACAGAAAGGGCAGCTTGATCCCACATCCTTCCTGATAAGAATTGTGTGGAAGTTGCTGATGCATGCATTTTAGAAGAGCAGGATGTACCCTCAGGAATGTGTCTAACAGGGTCTCAAGGCTGCAAATTCTGGGGAAAAAAAACCACACCTGGTTAATCAATAATCAGAAGAAAACTTCTTGCTTGACCATTGAAACTGCTTGCATAACAAGTTTTCTTTAAGGGACATGGCACTGTGTTACTAATGTATAAAATAAGGGGGGGGGGGGAGTTTGAGGTAGTGGGACTCTTCGGACTGGACTCTCCCTCTGGATGCATCTTGTGTTCCACGCCGGCAGACAAGCTTCCGCTGTGCCACTCGAGAGCCGCACTCAGCTTTGGTAATTATTGAGGGTTGGGGGTGTTTTACTAACCTGTTGCAGATGTGTGTAAGTGCTTGATACTAAATAAAGTTTAGCTTTAAGTGAAAGCACTCGTGTTGCCCTGTTTGTGCCAGCCACCTATCGGTCGGACGGCCGTGTCTCCCCGATTTATCTCCTGACACCACTTCACACAGAGTAAAAGTTACCAAGAGCTTTGGGTTGAAAGAACCCTGGGTAACAAGTACAGGTTGTGTATTAGCTCAAGCTGTTTTTTCTAGTTTTTTGAGTTACTTTATCTTCTGTTTTCCTCACACACATGATTACTCTGCATCTTTCTTGCACATATGCAATTTTAGTTGTGCTAAGATGTTAGACTTATCAGAGCAGGCTCAGTCTGGTTTGAATATGCCTTCATTCCCAACAGTAAATAGAACATCCAAAAGATAACATATAAAGCTCTAGTTCAAGAAAGCACTTAAGCACATGTTTAAGTCCTATTGAAGTCAACCTGTCAAAGAGACTTAAGAACATACTTAAAGTGAAGCATGTACTGAAATGTTCTTCCTAGATAGGGATGTGGTCCTGAAACAGGACCTAGTAACACAAACTTTCAGAGTTTCTCTCTGTATCTTTTGACTAGTCTTCCCACTAGTTACTTTGAATGAAATTTCATTTATGTTTTGGAAAAAAAAATCACACAAGAGGGCAAAAAAAAAATAAAAATCAGTTGAAAATGGGTCAGCTATTTTATTACAGGGCTTTTTGCTCTGTTTCAATCCATGTGTGACAGGGACCCGGGGAGCCACACTGAGGTTACGTAATTAAGGTAAACTGCAAAGAATGGGACAGACAATCCCCACAGCTGGTGGTCATTCCAGTACTTAGATCCACCAAGGTAGCTTCAAAACAGCTTCTGTAATACCTTACTGGTTACCCAGAAGCCAAAACACAGTTCCCTTATAGCAACCCAGCCTTGGATTTCCACCCAGACACCAAAGTCAAATATGAAAGTTCTACCAATTCCAAAGGATCAGACACATCACCTCCCAAATTAATATATATTTCAGATCTTACCCAAATACACGCTTACAGCCAATCCTTATTAACTAAACAAAAATCTATTAAAAAAGGGAGTATTGGTTAATAGATATGTATACAAACAGACATGTATAGTTTTGAGATGCATTTCATAGTAGAGATGGTGAGCTTTGTACTTGCAGATGTTATAATCTCCTTTTGATCTCTGAATTAACAGAATACAGAGTAGACAGGAACTGTTTATTACATTGTTAACCTCTAACAATACATACATAAACACATATTATCTACCAATATGTCCCTAAAGGTTGAATTGGGGTAATTTATTCTGCAGGATGCTTAACCCTTTCTGGCCCTGTTTCACCCCATGATTCTTTCTTATCTTTAAAATTTTGCCAGTGACATTGAATGGACCTCAGACAAACTTAAAGGTCATTGAGTGAACAGCAATGACAGATTTTGATGAAAATTTAGTTTGTGCATTTTAAACAAGTGAACAATAATTGCCACATTTTTATTACAATTACAGTCCTCTCCCCTCCCTTCCCCCACAACTTTTATTACAGTAACCTTTAGTTCCAGAGGGGGAAATGGTTTTTGCAGCTTAATTAAATCTAATCCTTTCATGCTAACATTGCCCCCCTCCCACCCTGCCATTAAGTTAAAAGTTAATATGTAAACTTTACTGACCCTCTCATAACAAGCAGAACAGACAATGTAACTGTGTGCAGTTACCCCTACTGGGTGGCTTATATAAGGTTGGCTGCTGGTGATGTGGGGCGGGAGGAGAGCTAATAGTAACAACACATCTCTGGAGCCAGTCATGCTTGCACTGCAGGGGAAAGGAAAAGAGCTTTGAGAGACCGTGGGTGAAATCCTGGCCCAATTGAAGTTAATGGGAGTTTTACCATTGACTTCAACAGAACCAGGATTTAACTCCATATTAGCAATATGCACAAAGCATGTCGTCTGTTTGGTTCAGACCATCTAAACCCAAGCATCCTCAGCCTCTATGTATTTTGCGATCTATGTCTTCCCCTCTTTTCCATTGCAACCAGCCTCATATCCGCAAGGAATGCTACTGCACAGCTTTGGGAGGTCAAAAGCAAGGGATATTTTCTTCTAAGCATTCCTCTTCTCTGCTCTTTTTGCTGGAAGGGATATGCCTGACCTTTAGATTTCATATTTGTTTGCAGCGTTGTTGTAGCTGCGTCGATCAGGATATTAGAGAGACAATGTGGGTGAGGTAATATTGTTTACTGGACCAGAAGTTGGTCCAATAAAAGCTACTGGATTACCCACCTTATCTCTTTATTTTTCATAGGCATTTGTACTTTGTCTGACTTTTTCCATCTAGTTACTTTTTCCAAAAGATATTCTGTGTCAGAAAAGGTTCATGGGGAAAGAGAAACAAAATTAAGTGAAGTAGCATTTTTTCCCAGATTTTCAACTTTGTGACCAGCAGTCTCATCAACTATGTATTCTCTCCTTTATGTAGGATGGTAGTAATCACAATGAGAAAACAATGTGCGCTGATTTGCTGTCTGTTATTCATACTCTCCAAGGTCACTTGGTAAAAATCATTTGCTTTCTGAAAAATACCAATAGAAATCTATAACCAGTTGTATTTTTTTGCTATGTTTTGGTCCTCAGAGGTAGATCACAGTCTCTTGTGTTTGCAAATGACATGCAAGTTAAGTGACCGTTGATGCACATTTGTGTCCACTTTATGGCAAAAAGAGCTCTAACCTTTCAAACATTTGGCTCAGAATCTTAACTTCAAGGCTAATGCTAGCCAAATCTAGTGGAAATGGACTTGAGGAGGAAGAAATGACGGAAGAGAAGAATCAGTTGCTCTGCAGCCTGCTCCAGTCTTCCACTGTTCACAGAGAAGCCACATTCAGGCTCTGCATGACTGTGGTGGCCATGCTGGGGTAGGACAGATGGGAGGGGAAACCCACTCTTCTGTTTCAGATGGGGGGAAAATTTCCTTCTAGAGGATAATGATCTGACCATCTCAGCATTATGGTTCCAAGCTGCTCCCCCTCCCTACACTAGATTCCCCCTAAGAGGAGGGTCTCAGGCATGAGACATGGTAGTATGGCAGCAGTAAGCAGTGCAGTGGCATTAACTTCTACACCACAACTCTGGTCCTTACAT
The DNA here is from genome assembly GCF_965140235.1 of Caretta caretta. Classification (NCBI taxonomy): domain Eukaryota; kingdom Metazoa; phylum Chordata; order Testudines; family Cheloniidae; genus Caretta; species Caretta caretta. The sequence goes on from NC_134209.1 coordinate 73,264,861, forward strand.
ATTTATGTTGAAATCCACAGGATTTTACCACAGCACTTTGGTCGGTTTGATGGCTTTTGACCCTTCCCCTTCCATGAGAGGAGGAAAAGTCACCTACCCCTCTCCTTGAAGGAAGGACTTGATGGAAATGCTACAAGTTGAAACTCAATTTTCTCATCTTTATGTAGCTTTTACCAAATAGGGAATAATCTTGTTCTAAATGGATATATGGACTTTTCTCAGAGGGCTTCCTACTTTGTTGTCACATGGCAAACTACTAGCCTATCCAAATTGACTGGATACAACTTTTCATTTTGAAAGAACACTTTTGGAAGATATATTTTTAATAATCAATCTGCATTTGCTTGGAATTGTAATACAATTCTAAAAGTCTAAAAGTAACTCCAAGAGCATAAAAAAAATCTTTCAAAGTAATAAAAAGTTACGAATATATAGCTTTATAAGTGCAATTAGAAATGAGCTCTCCCCACCTCCAAAAAGTATTATTTTTAATCACAACATAAAATCCTACATATAGGTGCCATAAATACATGGCACACTGTGCATGAGAGTGCAATAAACAATGAAAGCCTCTGCAATTTACTTGCTTTCATGTGTATTAAACAATGTATAATAAATGTTGGAAAGAACAATCTGCCCTCTCTTCCATTATCTAGTGTTAACAGCCGCACACCTAGGTGATGGCAAACCAAACCTTTTGCATCCTTTTTATGAGCACATATTTAAACAGATTGCATTGACAGGTGGTGCTCTGCAACCCTCTCCTTCTTCACTGAATTTTCACTAAGCTCTCACCAACATCCTTTGCATTTAAATGACATAACTGTGGGTCTCTCTCCCTCATGACTGAATACTCAACCTAATTTCCTCCTCAGCCTTTTCAGCAGTCCATGCACTAGCAGCATAAAAGAAAATCAGAAATCTCAAAGACCATTTTGTTTCTTCATTTACATCATTCCTGTTTATTCAGTATAGTCAATGTTCTGCAGTTTAAGTGGATGGATAAACAAAAATGGCCCATAGCGACACATAATAAAACACAGAACTACAAATAAAAACAAGATATATTTTCATTATTTCTCATCTGATACCACTAGCATGGTACAGATATGAAAGGTTGTTTTATCTGCTCAGTACTGTGTATTCTGGACATTGATTTTTTTTCATTGAAGTATTTGATATTCAGCTTAAGCAGCTTTATGCATTTATCACTGACAGATATTTGTGGGGGAGGTGACTTATTGATCTGTTAAAGAGTGAGCAATGTTTGCTCAATTATCACACGTGCCCTGCTATTACAACTGCTTTTCCTTTGTGACCTAAAATTCTGCTTGGGAGATTTCACAGACTGTGAATGAAAACTTGATTCTGTAAAAGCCTGTGGTTAAAGCAAGCATAAATCAAATGCCTGAATACCCTTAAACAGAAGATTCACTCATTATATAAGCAGACTATGCTCAAACTACAGGCAAACTAGGCAGCTGCCTAGGGGAACAGATTCCTGGGAGAAGTGATTGAAACTGAGAGGAGAAGGAAATGATAGTTGATAATGAGTGCTGGGAAATGTAGTCTCAGAGATCAGTGGATGCACGGCTACAACTATTCCCTGTCCCCATCAGTACACACTGTAATCTGTGCATGCCCAATATGGAGCACAGGGTGCCCAATAAAGTTTTGCCTCAGGTAGAAGACTGTCTTGAGTTGCCTCTGCCTAGAAGTGTTACCCACGCGAGTTCTTGAAGGATGAAATTCACCTCCCTGCAGAAGGTGAGTTTGGGGACTTAAGTGATGACTGACCTGGTGCTAGCCTTCAGCACAAGGTCAAAATTAAGGGCTAGTCCAGACAAAATTATGTACACCATTCTGGGCCACATTTCCTGGCTCCAAAGCAGGTAATTCCACCTTGTTACCTCCTTCCATAGTTCCTAAAGTGTTTTTTCAATTTCCAGTTTTCAGTTCAGCTTCCCTCGTTTCCCCATTTGAGAGCATGGGTCTAAGGTGACCAATCACAAATAACTACAGGCCTGATCCAAAGTCCACTAAGTTAATGGAAAGATTCTCAGAGTTCACAAAGAGAAAAATGGGTTAATTTTGTCAAATATATTGTTCAAAGCAAATCACTGGAGCAGCTCCTATCTTTATATGCAGCCAGACAGACTGACAACAAGGTTTTCAAATGTGATATGTTCTGTCTAGTAATAGCATGATTACCAGCTTATTTAATGCAAACCACTAAAGGACACTCAGAACTTTTGAGAACTACCAACTTGACCGTACTTAAGCAGTGATATACTGTTCCAATAAGCCATCTAGTGTCTCTTATAATGAAAATACGTTCCTTCCATAAAAATCAACCTGTCTGCTATTTTTCTGACAAATTCTTCTCCCTTTGATGTGTGCTGCTGAATTTTATGTCAAGTAGGAGTTTCGTGACAAGTGGAGAAAAGGGTTTTTTTTTATAATGATTGAAAATAAAGAATCATGCAGTAAGTGGCTCTCTTTTTTCCTTAAATCCCAGAACCATAGACTTTTTGTTTGATTAATATGGTCCTTTCTTTTGGGTATCCTTCACGCTAACACCTAGTAAGAGTATAGATTTAGATTTTTTGACAAGAATCTGAATGATAACATTATGTAGAGTGTTCAGGGCTCACGTGTAGTCTCAGATACAATAGCTGCACATACTCAGTGCTAATCTTCTAAAATCCACGTAGGGAGAATGTACACACATCCAGGGGAACTGGTTTTACAAGACAAGTGGCAAAGCGATCCCAGAGGTCTAGAGCTAGAATCAAGCCTATAGAATTTTGCCAGTTATAGAAATCACTTCATTATGGCTTTGGAGATGACAAGCACAATATGTTCCAGGAGGATATTTTGATTAGAAATCTACAATAGACAATTCAAAAGCGAAATAGGCAATGGACAGAATGTAACTAAAATCAAAGTTATTTTAAAAAATCCAATATTGTCATTTATTTCAGGGAAATTTTTTCTGGAGCTCCACAGAAGACTTGCTACCAACGTCAGACTGCAGCAATGAGTCACTCCAGATGGAGAATATTACATTCCTAATTAAAGAGCACAGCCAGTACTTCCTGTTCTTAGTGCTTTTAAACAACCTCACTGGTCATAAAAATTATGCTAATGTGTCTGTTAGGGGGGCAGAGGAAGAAGCACTCCTGACAGCTACACTATGCACGTGGGTGAACAGCAGCTCCATCACTACAAGTAAATGTGCTTTCCCAGCTACAGCAGTCCTCGTTTCTACAGAAATCCAAACCTCTGACACTACAGTGAACCTAAAAGTAACCAAGATTGTGAATTGCATTCTCCATTTCACTAACAATTAGTGTAGAGGAATCTGAGTATTATTTCATGAATTCAAAATTTGAATATATATTTATAAAATATTATTTATGGAGAACTGCTACCCTGCTCCTTGGTTATAGTTAAGAGAATCTTCTTACCTCAATAGCTGAGTGAAGTTGGGGCTCATTGATCCTATGTCCTTTTAGTTCATACTAGGAAAGGGGGTCACAACAAAGGGCTTGATAAGAATACAGGAATGGCCATACTGTGTCAGACCAATGGTCCATCTAGCCTAGTATGCGGTCTTCCAACAATGGCCAATGACAAGTGCTTCAGAAGGAACGAACAGAACAGAACAATTAAGTGATCTACCCCTTGTTGTCCAATCCTAGCTTCTGGCACTTGGACATTTAGGGAGACCCAAAGCATGGGGTTGTTCCCTGACCATCTTGGCTAATAGCCCTGGATGGAACTATCCTCCATGAATTTATCTTATTCTCTTTTGAACCCTGTTATACTTTGGGACTTCAAAACTTCCCATGGAAACAAGTTCCTTATGTACTTCCTTATGTTCGTTTTAAACCTGCTGCCTACTCAATTCATTGGGCAATCCCTGGTTCTTGTGTTATGTGAAGGGGTAAATAACACTTCTCTACACATTTTCTGCATACCATTTGTGATTGTATAGACTGCTATCTTATACCCCACTTTAGTTGTCTCTATTTAAAAAAGACTTAGATTGTTCATCTTAAATCTCTCCTCTCTTGGAAGCTGTTCCATACCCCTGATCATTTGTTGCTCTTCTCCATACTTCTTCCAATTCTAATATGCCTATTTTCAGATGGGGTGACCAGAACTGCATGCAGTATTAAAAATGTGGGTGTAACATGGATTTTTATATATATATATATACATATAGTGGCATTATGATATTTTTCTATTATGTACCTCTTTTCTACTAGTTCAGAACATTGTTAGCTTTTTGACTGCTGCTGCACATTGAGCAGATGTTTACAGAGAACTATCCATTATGATCTTACACTTGAAGTCAATGGCAAAAGTCCCATTGGCATCAATAGTGCAAGATTAGGTCTAAAGTGTTCGGACTCCCTAGAGTTTAGGGGAGCTATTATCGTGTTGCTCAATGACAATGATTTATTAAAACTGTTCTAGAGTAAGACAGGATGCCCTTTATTAGAGTGCAATTGAAACAAAAATGTATGGAAATTGCAGCAGAAGTATCTGAAGGAAGGATTACTAGTTCCATTCTGTTTGCCCATAGACTGTCTACAAGGAGCTCAGAAGCTCTGGACTACAACCTAAAATTTAGAACCAAATCCTTGTTGTCTGGAAAAATACCCCTTGTGGCAGAAGATTTTTTTTAACTAAATTTTAATCCAGATATTCAGCCACAGCTTTCACCTTCTCCTGAAGAAGGTGCATACATGCACTACCTTTTAATATCATCCCCCATGGTTAACCAGGTACTCTTTGACTGTCATTGTTTTGAAAACTATATTTCTTTAAATCAACTTACAAGAGCTTCCCTAGCACTTCTCGCTAGCTCTCCTAGCCCCTTCTTACCTACAGATTACTCGCTATATAGTATATCTACAGTCAAAAATGGCTCAGGAGGTGTAATAAGTAAGCATGGCCCTCCTGATAGTTTATTTCAAAAACCGCAGGTTTGTAAAACCTCTGTTGAAACTTCTCATCAACAAAAGATGCTGCACTTGTGAAGACAGTATAGCAGGTAGTTCTGAAGTTACTGAACTACAGGACCTTTTGACTTTGTAAATATATGTTCCCCCACTTTTCAACAGAAATTAACAACAGTTCTCTCCTATACGTTGTATTATTTTATTCAACCAAATATCTACCTTCCAGACTCAAATGCAACTTGCTATTTACTATCATTTTCTATCTGAGTCACTACAGCACAATCACTTCTGTTGATGCACCTATATTTATATTAAGTGGAAGGTCTGTGTCAAGTTGTCCCAAAAAAAGAGCAAATCAAGATGGATTTGTTCCACTTGTGTCCTTTTGAGGCGCTATTAGGCTTTCAAGTGCCTACTAGCTACCATTACTGCAATTTGAGCTAAAGCAGCCACAAACCTATAATAGCTTAGAAGTAGCAAGAAGGCATCTGTGTATATAGTTATTTGTAAATCAGGCCTTTTTTTTGATAGCCTTTGCCTTATACATAGAGGTCCAGATCCTACAAGCCCTCTGATGCCCTGATCCAGCAAAGCACACAAGCATGTGCTTGACTTTGAGCACATGAGTTGTTCCATTTACTTAAGTAGAATTACCCATGTGCTTAAAGTGAAGTGAAGCACATGCACATTTCAATGGGTTTGCCCCACTCAGGGGAAGCAAGATCTGCCAGACATACACTTCAGGATTTGTCAAACACTTCAAGCCCAAAAATTATCCTTTTCTTACCCACACATGCTTTTACTTAGCATAAAGACTGCTACTTTTTATTCTACATAAAGGATCTAGATTCTAAGCCAAGTTTTTAAAAAAACAGGATCCTAAAATAATCCCTATTTAGGCACATGTATAAGTGACCTGATTTTCAAAGTGCTGTTTGTGACAAATTGGCCACAATCTGTCTGTACCACTTCTGAATTGTGGTTTCAGAGTAGCAGCCGTGTTAGTCTGTATCCGCAAAAAGAAAAGGAGTACCTTAAAGACTAACAAATTTATTTGAGCATAAGCTTTTTTGAGCTGCACTGTAGTTCACAAAAGCTTATGCTCTATTTGAGAGAAAACATTAAAATAAAAACCTATACACATGCTAAAAAGTTTACCAGGGGTCATGCTGAATTCCAACCTAGGGCTCTGGTAGGTTTTAGTCCCTCAAAACCCACAACTTGGTTTTCCCCATAGTTACAAGTTCATCCATCTTAGATCCAGAACTAGAACAAAGGTTGGACAGATCAGCTATTGCTTTATACAGCTTGGACCTTTGTCTGCTGACTGCCTGTTACAAAAGGCGAGACTCCAAAAGGCTGGGGTTTTGAATAATTGGAGATGGGGAATTTGTATTTTCTTCCTAGGAATTCCTCAGGAAATCCATTTAACATTTATTGTCCCCATGTCCATAAATTGCCTAGCAATACAGTCTTTTGAACTCCAAGGCCTTACATCTGTCACATCTCCTGCCCCCTTCCCTAGAGTGACAAGGTGGATGAGGTAATATCTTGTATTTGGTGAAAGAGAAGTATTCGAGCCACACAGAGCTCTTCTTCAGGTCTGGGAACGGTACTCCAAGCATCACAGCAAAATGCAAGGTGGAACTGGTTGTTTTGCTGTGATGCTGGGAGTACCTTTCCCAAACCTGAAGAAGAGCTCTGTGTGGCTCAAAAGCTCATCTCTCTCACTTTCTTCTTAGCATATGCGCAATATGCCTCAGTTAGCACGTGACTGGGATTCATCACCAAATTTGGTCAGCGGGTAGGATTGGGCCGGGTACTGACTGGGAGCACAATGTGAACACTGATCCATTCCCAACAGAAATTAGTCCAATAAAAGATATTACTTCATCCACCTTATCTCTCTACCATTCTGGGACCAACACAGCTACACCTACACTACATACATCTTCCCCCTAGAGAGGTTACATACAATCACGCTTCACAATAATACATAAAATAAAGTTTTTCAATGATGCAAAAACCTGCCATATCTATCTGACTTGAAGCATCTCAAATGGACCTCAATGGGAGCTGATGGGTGCTCTGAACTTTGGAAAATCAGACCACTCATTTATTGCCCCAGTTCAGGAAAACATTTATAACCATGCTTGACTTTAAATGGTCTGATTTTAAAATGAATGGGATTTAGACATCCAAGTACTTTTAACAATCCCACTAGGTGCCCACCTGTATCCTTAAATGCCTAAATAACTTTAGTCTGGCCATAGGAACCTAATGTTAAGCACCCATGTTTTTTAAAATGGCCCTAAAGTTAAGTGATGCTGCAGTACTCATTATGTTTTTTGACTGTTTTACTGTATGCTGTTTTCATATGCACTCATCAAATGTAAGTATGAATACATCATGCCTTAAATTCATAAAAGTAATGAGCATTTTTGAGAGAGACATTCAGAAAGACAGGCCCATTTCTGAATACTTATTTCTGGAATGTCATTTTTGTCATGCAAATCTGAAAATAAGCCGACTTAAGGTCAGATTTGACTATAATTTTGTTCAGTATAAATAAGTCATGAAAAACAACCTGAGGCAATAGATGCTCATTTTCAGATTAATTTTTAGCATTCTCAATGAATCACAGTCTATAAAAATCCAGCTTTCATGTCAGAAAATAATTTGATTAAAAAAATCACTTATTAAAAAAATTAGGAAGTTGCTCCTTTCCCCCTTTCTTTCTTCCTACGGTTCCATTTTCTTCTTGTTTTTAAATTATTTCACCTTTTCTGATCTCAATACCTTCTTATGTGTTTATGTGCCTTCCTTTTGATGATAAAAGTTCCAATAAGTTGTAATTAGAAAAACTATATCATGTGATTTGTGAGACTAGACAACACTCAACAGATTTCAAACATTAATTACTAAATGGTCACAGTGAACTTTTGGCAATGTATGTATTGAAAATCTACTACAAAAATTAGAGAAATTAACTCAAATATTGAATAAATCTGAAGAAACTGCAATCAGCCTACAGATAATCCACATGCAAAAGAGAAGGATAAACTCATTCAATTCATTACAAATTATTCATTCAACTCTGAATTTAATCAAACTCTTCAGCTAAAATGCATTTTAGAAGTTCTCAGCTGTCTTTCACACTTCACAGTCTAACAGGCAACAAGCAGTTATATAGTAAATTAACATTTGAAATAGATGGAGAGTGGGGAAATACAAGAATACATATGTGGATCAAGGCACTTCTGAATCCAAAACCAAAAGTATATCATACTGTAGATAATTTATGTGCAATATTAGCACGTTATTGGATTCTGTTTATTACTGTGGTTTGTATATTTGTACCAGCCCCTGTTATGACCGCAACTTTGCCAAGAATGCCTCAAGTGCTACTGGCTACAGGCCACACCACATCCCACCTCAGCAGGTCCCCAGCCTATGCTACAATTTCTGAGGCCCAGTATGAGCTGAAAGAATTCTCCCTCCGCTTGATGCATCTTTTGGGCTAGAATCTCATTTCAAAAGGCAGTGAGTAGTGCAAGATCATCTACAAAAGAAGATTCCAGGTTTGTCACTCTGAAACCTAGAATGTCTGTTGAGTCATTGTTAAGCGATGGAAACAGCTACAAGCAACAAGCATGGCCATGAGTTCTTTTTGTTTAGAATATCACCAGGTTCAATCATCACTGGGATCTGTGGTCTGTTATTGTCCAATTTTTAAGTGCTCAGCAATTTTGACTTTACAAATTACAACTGAGTGACAGCACAGGCTTCCAGCTACAGTAAGGCATGTATGCATGCCACGCAAGAGTACTAGACCACTGAGATTTTAGCGGTAACTCAACTAATTCCCACCTTACTCTCCAGCTAATTTGCATGCAGTTATTTTGTTGATTGTATGAGTAAGACTGCACAGATTATTTGTGCAACTGCCACAGTTCTTACAGTACAAGCTTTTACCCAGTAGTTTTATAAAGGACAGGGATAAAACTATATCTTATTTTTTCTCACTTTGTGTGTAATACAAAGTGGAAAAATAGCTATCCTAACTACCCTGAAAGCCATCCACCAACAACCATAAATATAAGTTCCTACAAAAAAAGCTAACATACCAAAATATCCTTGGAACACTTGATTTTGCTGCTTGAAAGAGAATTCCCATTAGAATTATCTTGCTAGTTTGGCAGATGTGTTCTTTTACAGAATCTCTCAAGGACCAAAGGGAACCACATTGGGGGAAAGGAATGAAGTATATCTGTGACCTATGGAAACATTAATCTAAGGAAGTCAGAGGTAGTACACTGGAAGGAGCATGTGGACTAGTATCCTTCTTCTCAGGAGTAGCACATACTCCCCTGTAGAGCTCTATATCTGCTAGATGGCATGTAGGGCAATGGCCAGGCCCTGGCCTAAGCCTGCCTCTGTGGGGCAGTGTGTGCCTTCAGCAGCATTGGACAGTTGCACCCATGCTCCAGAGCCCAAGCACCCAAGTTATGGTTGCATCCTGCATGGGTGCATTAAACAGGGAAAGAAACTCTGTATCCTCTTTCCACACAGAGCACCCTATGTTAGAGTTGCCACAATTTGGCCCAAATGGTCTTCAATCTAACCATGAAGACTTGAATACATAAAATTCTGTGTTCCATGAATCCACCGCCTCTGCTGTGCTCTGACATTCCCTGTATCTACTCAGAGGAGAAAAGCACAGTTAGAATTTTCAACTAAGTTACAAGGGAATGGGATGTATCCATGAAACAGAAAGGTGGAACAAGTGGTTAAGTAAATAGACCAGCACAGATCCTCCTGGAATTTCCGTAGTCAATTGGACTCCCGTGTGGAAAGCCTCGTGCTATGTATTTTACTTAACCTAATTCAACGCATTATCTCAAGATTGCATGCTGGAATTATCCATGTCTCTAACCTGTGTCAGCACTGATTGGTCCAATGAAACCAAAACTATAATGCAAAACTGAGAGCACTGAGCTTTGAAGAGAACAAAAGCAGCCATTAGTGTAGTTCTACCTTTTCAGAGTTCCCTAGTACTTGTTGAATTAAGAAGCATAGGGGGAAAAAAATCCTACTCTCGCTATTTAATTCTTCTCTGTATCCTAGAATAGATCACAAGAGACATTTTATGCCAACTTTCTGACAATCACTTGGCAACACCATTCGTTTCTGAATAAACTACGAGATCATACTGTAGCTGTTAAGCTTTCCACATTATGCAGAGTGTTTAAATTTTAATGTACAATTTTAAATGCACTCTGCCGCTTTGCTAAGGCTTTAGTTAGTTCAGCACTAGCAATTAAAAAAAAAATCTGTCAGAGCTGGCACCAAGCTGAGCTCCTTCTCCCCCCAATCTTAAGAGGCCTGTTGGAAACGCTTTTCAGAAATAAAGCATTGTGAAGAGTCAAATCAGGCCTGGGAAAGCAGGATGGGTGCCTCTGTGGTGATGTTACAGAACAAGAGCTATGTGTGAGGAGAAGGAAAGAAAGAGCAGCAGATAGGAAAGGATGGGGTGGGAGGAATGAGCAGCACCGGGCAGAGATGGAAGATGTGAAGAAAACTAAGAAGGGGGATTGGAAGAAAACACTCCTTGATTTTCTTTTAAAGATGTGTCCGTAGAGACTATGAACAGTAGCCAAACATCCAGCCACAACATTCAAGTTTTAGAAGAGATTCACAAGCTCAGCTTTATAACAAAAACAATTTATTTGTTTGATATTTATGTTAACTACATAACAGGGCATCCATCCCAGGCTCCAGACACCCCTGACAACCACACAGAAATACAATTAATATATAATAGATCTTAACAATGGGCCCACTGAGAGGACTACCCTATCAGCAACATGGATGTAACAAACACTACCAACCAAACCACCACCAGAGACGCTGTAGCCAGACAGCCAGCCCCCCGCCCCCTCAGACCAGCATTGCTGGAAACACAGGAGGAAGCAGGAACAGGGCACTTAACATATATTCCAGCACAGCCTTTGAAGCACAGGTGTGCTGCTACAATGTGCCTCTGGGAACAGATACGACGATTAAGCTCACAGCAGGCAGAGGCCCTGTGACAGACATGGCTCTTAGCCCCTACTAAGTAGCGTGATGCACACACACCAACATCCTAGGTGGGAAAATATTTACCCTGATAAAAGAAATGTCCAGTAGTCGAAACTTATTGTTTCTCTCCCTTGCAAGTGTAAACTACTCTTGCAAAAGCTGGCGTCACCCCGACAGACCAGCCTCAATTTGGCATAAGAAAGGAGAAAGAGAATAAAGGAGTACAGAGGTATAAGTAGGGGACCTACAGCACCATGATTTTTGAGTGCTTTTCACTATCTATCTGCTGGTCAGATAAGTGACAGCCTCCCAAGGCTTCTGCAGCTAAGAGGGTCCCTACACCTTGTCCCTTATTCGTCTTTCCGCGGAATTGAGTGACCGATCCTGGCTTGGCACCGCTGGAATCGAGAGATGCAAGGAGGGTAAGAAGCACCCACACCTGATCTCCTATCTTTAGAGTACACATATTTTGAAATAGAGCTCTATACTTTGTTTTCTTTCTTTGGGATTGTGGCTTCAGTTTTGTAACTTGTTTGTGTGTGTAACATCTCTACATTTAAATAAGTAGGCACTAGCAATTTTGTAACCACATGATTAGAATCTAGCTTAATAAATTTTGGTAACCATTTATGCATAAGCCTGACTTGTTTTCTCTGGTTTACTGTAAAGCAGCCATCACAATTAAAGAACCTCAGCCGTTTTGGCTCTAAAGCCTGGCCATTAGGTGAGAGTACTAAGAGCCTAGCGTTGAGTTGTGCCGCCTCCACGGGGCAAACTCTTGGGGCACCTGTCAGTCAATCCTGGCTGCCCGCTGCGAAGGAGCTCTGAGCTCTAGCAGTTAAAGTCACGGGTGGTTAGGACCTTGGGGCATCCGTCAGCCTAGCCCGGGCTGCCCGCTGCGAAGGGACAGTGCGTCCTAGCGGTTAAAGTCACGGATGGTATAAACGGGCATAGCTGGCACCTCACCAAACATCCTTGGCCGTCGGCTAACAGAAATTGGCGTCACGAACAGGATTGTGATATAGGCTGCAGTACAGTAACACAATGAAACCAGTCATGATAAACACCACAGAATTCCCTGAGCTAGAGAAAAGTTTGACCCAAGAGGGATGGGGAAATCCTCTGTGGAGCAAAGAACTGCTGGAGAAATATTGGGGGAAACCAGCAGAGATCTGGCAGCATTTCTGTAACTGGAGAACTGCCTGCAAGATGAAGAAAGGGAAAGGAAAAGGTGCTTGTATATGGCTGCTTACTAACATTTGGCAAGCTGCCTGTAAGGATTATCATAGTCTGGCAATAGAATTTAATAGGCTACAACAGGAAAGGGACACACTGCGCAAGGAATGCCAGAATTTAGATACCAGAGTAAGAACACTGAATAGGGATATGGAACATCTTCAGAAAAGATTACTTCCCTTAATTGAGAAAGAAGGGATAGAACGAAGGGAAAAGCTGGAGACTAAAACACGCAGTATCAACCGGGCTAAAGTTGAGACTGCTCTCTGGCTAGACCCTGAGGAATGGGATGGAGACATTTGGGATTCAGCAGATGAGTCCCCCTCCTCTGAGGAGGAAGGTCCCTCTGTAAAATTAAGACCAGCTATCACACATCACAAATCAGAAGAACATGAGGAAAATTTGAGTGGGGCAGAGCTGGATGAAGAAGGGGATGACAATTATCCATCCACCTCTTCAAAAACAAAGAAGGGAGGTAAAAAGGGAAAAGGGAGTAAAGCTCCAACACACTTTACCAAAATTACCACCCACCAATATACTCCCATGGAGTTAAAAACAATCCAGGGAGATTTTGCTAAAAAGCCTGAGGAAGGTATAATAGAGTGGCTGGTCCGCCTCTGGGACACTGGGGGTGGATATATACGCCTGACAGCCCAAGAAACTGAGCGCCTTAACTTAGGTGCAGGAATATTCCTGGAACACTCAGAGGGGAACACCCCTAAAACACTTTGGTCTCTGGCTTGTCAATGGGCAAGAGGAATTTACCCAGCAGACCGAGATGAACCCACAGTAATGCACTGGACCAACATAGATGAGGTAAAAACAGCTCTATTAACTGTGGCTGTCATTAGCATGCTTGGCCAAAACCCTCAAGGGTTAGCCTATGAAAGCCCATGGGAGGGTCAGGTAGATGTAGATGATCTCAGACCCCTGCTTAAGGGAGTTCCGAGTAACCACAGGGCTATGGCACTGTCCCTTAGATCAGAAGCTGCAGCACATAACAGTACCTTTCGGGCACTGCTAAACCTTCTGGTGTCATACTTTAGAGAATTCGGAGACATCAGAGCACTGACAGGCAAAGCTAAGATGCGTTCCCTTCAAGGAAACAAGGGGGCACCATCTAAAGGACATAAAAACAAGCGAGAGCCAACCCAGGAGGAAAAGGAGCTTAGAGCCAAGTTGTGGAGACAATGTCTGGCTTTAGGTTATCCCAGAGATGTGATAAATGGACTGCCCACAGAGCGGCTAAAATTATTCACCACCTTTAAAAGAGCTGACTGGGAGACAACTAATGCTACTCCCAGTGCACCTCTGCAGCTCTCTCCTCTTTCCCCACCTGCAGACACCCTGTATACTCCATTGCTGCAGCAACTGCAAGAGTTACCAGAGCAGGGAAACTAGCTTGCGGGGGTCAATCTCCTCTCCTAATAAACCAGCTTAAATCCAAAGAGGAGAAAACAACAGCAAAAGACCCCCGGATACATGTAACTGTAAATGACAAACACATTATTCCTTTCTTAATGGACACAGGGGCTCAAATGTCCATGATTAAGCGAGAAAGTTTTCAGGGCTCGCCACCTACTGGCCGAAAGCAGATACTTGTTACAGGAGTAAATGGCAGTACCATAACTTACCCATTAGTTAAGATAAAACTGGATATCCCATTGCAACCCCACCATCAGCCCCGAAAATATGAGGTGATTTTGGGCAATGCCAACATACTGGGCATGGATGTTTTAAGAGGAAAGAAGGGAAGGATTAATGGGGAAAGATGGGCTTTTGGAGTCAGTTCTGTTCCTCATGCCACCCACCTGGAAGAGGAAAGCCCTCCCCACTATTCTGTAAACTTACTTAGCAGCGCGCCTGCTCTCCCGCTCTCAACAGTAACAAACATAAAGCAGTATAATGTCCCAGCTGAGGCCATAAGCCCTGTTACTGACCTGATCAAAGATTTGGAACAGCGAGGAATTTTAATTCGTACCCACTCTCGCTTTAATTCGCCTGTGTGGCCCATCAAGAAACCAAATGGCAAATGGAGACTCACTATAGACTATAGGAAGATAAACAGTAACACTGGACCATTAACTGCAGCAGTCCCTAGCATAACAGATATTGTAAACACCATACAAACCTGGGATAAACCCTGGCTAGCAGTATTAGATGTAAAGGACATGTTCTTCATGGTCCCTTTGCAACCAGCTGACCAGGAAAGATTTGCTTTTACTTGGAAAGGTGTACAATACACTTTTACCCGAATGCCACAAGGGTTTAAACACTCACCCACTATTTGCCATGGGGCACTGGCAAAGGTCCTAGATGACCTTATCCTGCCACCCAATGTACAAACTGTGCAATACATTGATGACATCTTAATAGGTGGGAAAACCCCAGAAGAGGTACAGGAGGCTATGAATCAAATCAAAGGAGCACTAGAAGCCCTTAATTTAGAGTTACCAGCTGAGAAATGCCAAGGTCCCTCCCAAGAGATAAAATTCTTAGGTACTGTATGGATGGGAGGTAGGAGGTCTGTGCCTAATGACACTGTGCAAGAGCTAAATCAGGCACCCTCCCCTGAAAGTAAAGATCAATTGAGACAGATTTTGGGAACCCTGGGGTTTTGGAGAAAACATGTACCTGGCTTTGCCATTATAGCCAGACCATTGTACAATTTGTTAAAGAAAAGTGCTGCCTGGGAATGGGCTCCTGCCCATGAGGAAGCCCTCAGGCAACTGATAGGGGAGATACACACCTATCAGGCTCTGGGTCCCATACATCCTGAAGCCCCATTCCATTTGTACCTAACTGTGGGAGCCACTGGAATGTCTTATGCTCTCTGGCAAGAAAGTGACACTGCTCCCAGACGACCAATTGAGTTTGGTTCCAAGTCATGGCAAGGGTCACAGGCTAACTACACGCCTTATGAGAAGGTGCTTCTGGCAGCTTACACAGCCTTGAGAGAAACTGAGGAATTAACTCAGGATAAGGACATCACAATTCACACTCCTCTTCCAATCATTAAACCTATATTGGAAGGGAAAGAGTTACCACCTGGTGTAGCACAAAAGATGACTATCCAAAGATGGGCACTTTACATACACCACAGGGTAGGTAGTGCAGACACTGCACAAAACCCCACTATGATTCAGGAATCCCTATGGAAAGTAGGAATGCCTGATGAATACCGCCTACCTCCACAGCAGTCTCCCATTAAGGATGCTGCCCCATTTGATCCTTCTAAGCCTGAGGGAGTATGGTTCACTGATGGCAGTGCCAGGCTGGTTAAAGGAAAATGGAAGGGAAAAGCTGCAGCAGTGCCTGCAGACCCCTCTGCAGCACCCCTAACTGCTGAAATTGATGGGTCAGCACAACTTGCAGAATTAGCTGCAATTAAACTGGCCTGTGAAGCAGGAGCCACCGCAGTATATACGGACTCCTATGCGGTGTGGGCAGGTGCCACTCAGTGGATCACTAACTGGAAAAATAACCACTGGGAAATAGGAGGTAAACCTGTCTGGGGACTGGAATACTGGAAGTGGTTATATCAGCATGCCCTGCAACAACCCCTGTCTATAGGACATGTCTCAGCTCATCAGAGGAATAATACCCCAGCTGCACAGTTAAACAATTTAGCCGATGCAGCTGCCCAGCTCTTTACCACACAAGTAGAATGGGAACGCTTATATTCATGGTTACATGATAATTTAGGACACACAGGAAGTGATGAGTTAGTGCGGCAAGCACATATCAGGGGGTGGCCTATCACCCACAGACAGGCTAGAGACCTGGTGCAAGCCTGCACTATTTGTGCTGAGACTAGAAAACATATAGCAGAAGGACAAAGGTTTGCCAGGCTAAGAGATGGAAAAACACTGTGGGCAACCTGGCAGGTCGACTATGTCGGACCACTGCCCACTACAAGGCAGACGTGGAAATACATCTTGACTGGGGTAGAAATTGTTTCAGGGATTGGTTTTGCATATCCAACCCGACTGGCAACAGGGTTGTCCACAGTTATGGGACTAAACCGCTTAACAGCAATTGTCCCAATGCCTCAAGAAATCCAATCAGATAATGGTTCGCATTTTAAGAATAAACTTGTAAGGGAATGGACCCTTAACCATGGAGTCCAATGGACCTTCCACCTTCCATATCGACCTCAATCTAATGGCATGGTCGAGCGCTGGAATGGGTTGCTAAAGAATCACTTGAAGCCTACTGATGGCACATGGGGAGACAGACTGGACGAAGTGGTGCAGAGATTAAACAACAGACAGACTCCTACAGGAAGTCCAATCAGCAGGGGATTCTTCCCTACAGGGAAAGCTATCTCCCCTGCCAGAACACCACTGCACAGTTCCAAGTATGCTCCCGGAGACACTATTGTGATTAAACACCCAGCCCTGGGTACCTTTACCTGCGTTTTGCACGCCTATAAAGAGAAAGGTGTATGGAGTGCCTTAAATGCTGATAAAAGGCTAATAACCATTACAGAGGCTTGGATCGCATCCAAGACCGGCTGACCATGTGATTTATTGCAGGAATGGTCCCATGGTTCCGAGCAACCTGCCAGCTAACCTGTCAGCAAAATGGACCATGCAGCAGACCTGTTTGATCACTAGAGACTACTATGGACTGTTGATATATTTGACATTACTTATAATAGCAGGTGTAATTTTTGCTTTTGGTTTTAAAATAAGTTTTTTAGCTAGAACACGACCCACCAGAGATATGTTCCTGCAAGCCCTCATGATCCTTCTGTTGGCTCCAGTCACCTTGGCAATACCAGAACATCCTCTTCGGGGAGCAATCCAAACCATCGCCTCAGCTGCTGGTGCTACAAATTGCTGGATGTGCACCTTGCTAGATTCAACCAATGGACTGGGACTTGAATTTGTACCACTCAGCCTAAATGATTGGTGGAACAAAAGCGACATCTTTCAGTGGGGACCAGCATGGTACACCAACAACCCTCACAATGACTTGGGGGAGGTGGGACAATGGCATCGCACTGTTTGGGGACAGCCTGTGGAATATGTAACGGGATCATCTAAAGAAGTATACCCTATTTGTTTTGAAACTCAGGGTGACATAGAAATGGGTAGTCTAGATAAGCAGCAATGTGCCCATACAATTGTATTTGATCAGAAAAGTGGGGGTTGGACTACCTACCCACCCATGAGCGACAAAAGGACTTTAAAATGTTGGAAAGGTCCCATCAATGGCACACTTGAACATAGACCCCTTTTTAGCATACATAATGCCACAATTGTTCCCCTGAATATGAGTAGATACCCTGAAAGCAGAGATTGGTATGACCAATCACTGTTCTTTATTCCCAGTTCCGGACACATTTATAACCCATTGCTAATCAAATCTATTAACTCCTTATTAGATCAGTGTAATGAAAATGGACTTTTTCGCTCAGATCAAATTTTAGAAGATTTGTTAATAGTTTTGCTCTGTACTAACATTAAGATGGGATATTGTGTTCCATATCACCAACCCATACCTAAACCTGAGGGGGGCAGGTGGCACAGAGGACCTTATTCACCTATTCTTAGTAAAGAACCTGGCTTGTTCTTTATTTGTGGGGACAAGGCATATAAATATCTACCTGTAGGTTGGACTGGAAGGTGTTCACTGGGACATGCAGTACCCGAGGGACTAACAGTACACCCTCATGTTAATGCCCCCAGAATAACAAATCTGGGAAGTTTTATACATCGGTCCAAACGAAAGTTCACCTATAACCCCCTGATTGAACGGCCCTCTGGTTTTCACCGATTTACACGTGCACTTATACCTTGGTTAGGTATAACTGAGCTCGAGATGGCAATAGCAAACGTTTCTGGACAATTGGAAATTGCTCTGAATCATACTGCTGATGCATTAGGGCTTTTAAATGAACAACTTCAGTCTGTGGCCCGATATGCTCTGCAGAACAGAATAGCACTGGACGCTACCCTAGCCCAGCAAGGAGGAGTGTGTGCTGTCATCAACCAATCTTGTTGTTTTTATGTAAATCATTCAGGGCAAATAGAGCAAGATGTGGTTGCTATTAAAGGTGCAGTTAAAATTTTACATGCAGTGGCTGAGAATGGACAAACCTCATGGATGCAATGGTTAGCTCAACATTTGGGATTTTCCCTCTCCCCGTTTTTACATTCGGTTGTAAATACTGTTTTAACCATTTTAATTATTGTAATTGTTTTTTGTGTAACTTTATGTATTATGAAGCGTTTGATTCAAACTGCTCTTTCCTCCACGCAAATCAGATACCTAGAGCTAAAAAGGGATCCTAACCAATTCCGCGAACCCTCATCCTCTAATTTGGTTGTTGGGTATTTCTAGATTTCCCCAAGGAGGGCAAGAGGTGCTGGCATCACCGCCACCTTGCAATCTGGGATGTAGTGTGGTGCATCAGGGGGTGGAATGTAGCCAGACAGACAGCCCCTCCCCCCTCAGACCAGCATTGCTGGAAACACAGGAGGAAGCAGGAACAGGGCACTTAACATATATTCCAGCACAGCCTTTGAAGCACAGGTGTGCTGCTACAATGTGCCTCTGGGAACAGATACGACGATTAAGCTCACAGCAGGCAGAGGCCCTGTGACAGACATGGCTCTTAGCCCCTACTAAGTAGCGTGATGCACACACACCAACATCCTAGGTGGGAAAATATTTACCCTGATAAAAGAAATGTCCAGTAGTCGAAACTTATTGTTTCTCTCCCTTGCAAGTGTAAACTACTCTTGCAAAAGCTGGCGTCACCCCGACAGACCAGCCTCAATTTGGCATAAGAAAGGAGAAAGAGAATAAAGGAGTACAGAGGTATAAGTAGGGGACCTACAGCACCATGATTTTTGAGTGCTTTTCACTATCTATCTGCTGGTCAGATAAGTGACAGCCTCCCAAGGCTTCTGCAGCTAAGAGGGTCCCTACGCCTTGTCCCTTATTCGTCTTTCCGCGGAATTGAGTGACCGATCCTGGCTTGGCACCGCTGGAATCGAGAGATGCAAGGAGGGTAAGAAGCACCCACACCTGATCTCCTATCTTTAGTGTACACATATTTTGAAATAGAGCTCTATACTTTGTTTTCTTTCTTTGGGATTGTGGCTTCAGTTTTGTAACTTGTTTGTGTGTGTAACATCTCTACATTTAAATAAGTAGGCACTAGCAATTTTGTAACCACATGATTAGAATCTAGCTTAATAAATTTTGGTAACCATTTATGCATAAGCCTGACTTGTTTTCTCTGGTTTACTGTAAAGCAGCCATCACAATTAAAGAACCTCAGCCGTTTTGGCTCTAAAGCCTGGCCATTAGGTGAGAGTACTAAGAGCCTAGCATTGAGTTGTGCCGCCTCCACGGGGCAAACTCTTGGGGCACCTGTCAGTCAATCCTGGCTGCCCGCTGCGAAGGAGCTCTGAGCTCTAGCAGTTAAAGTCACGGGTGTGGAGAGGCTCTTAGTGCTGCCATTGGGGCACCTGTCAGTCAGTATTGACTGCCCGCTGCGAAGGAGCTCTGAGCTCTAGCAGTTAAAGTCACGGGTGGTTAGGACCTTGGGGCATCCGTCAGCCTAGCCCGGGCTGCCCGCCGCGAAGGGACAGTGCGTCCTAGCGGTTAAAGTCACGGATGGTATAAACGGGCATAGCTGGCACCTCACCAAACATCCTTGGCCGTCGGCTAACAGACGCCTACTTCACCCATCTCCATTCCCAATAGTCCAGGAAGAAAAGATTGGATTTGTAATGTGCCATGAAAAACTCAAGCTGCTCCAGATTCAGGGAGAAGTTCCAAAAGCTTAGATTCCTAATGGAGAATACCCTGTTAGATACCTTCTCTTTTTCACACAGACAGAACTTCATCTCAGGGGCCTCCACTGACTGCAAATATGACAACACCTCATGAAGAGAGAAATGGTCTCTGAGACATATATGTCTCAAGCTATTGAGGGCTTTATGGCCCAAAGCTATCATTTTAAAAAACAACAACAAAATGAAGAAAAACAGTGACCTCTTGGTGACTGATGAAGATCAAATATCCACACTGATATTATTAGCTCTGATTTCTACCTTTGATACCATTGGCCATGAGGTGGTGATGACTCATTTGGAAACCACTGTCGGCGAGGTTGGGGTTACTTTTGTGCACTTTGTTGGGTGTTCTTTTTTTAATGCTTTTCATCAAAGGATCCAAAACCACATCAAACATTAATGAATGAAGCTTCACAAGACTCACATGAGGCAGACAAGTTGTATTTCCATTTTACTAATGGGAAAACTGGGACATAAGTTTAAGTGGCTTGTCTAACTCACATAGCAAAACTCTGGAAGAGCCAGAAGCAGATCCCAGAATTCCTGGCTCCCATCCATGCACTTAAATCACTAGTATCCTTTCAACATGGCACTATCATCTTGTATAATAGTATTCATGAAAAAGAACTGTGGTTATAATTTTTACTACAAGTTTTTGAGGTTACGAATACATCGCTCTGAGCTGGGAAATTCACAGCCTTGGGTTCTTCAATTCAACATAAATTCTAATGATTCAACCCCATGAGAAGTGAAAAGATTCCAAGCATGATCAGTAGTGCACATCAGTTCTATTTTTGTTTTAATAAGAAAATCCCAAGGGATCTTATATAGTCTGTTCTTTCCTGCTTTTTAGATGAATACACAGAAAGAACAAATACACTCCTACTTTGATCTGAACTTCTCTGTAATTGGATGCCACTAATGGAACTAGTGAAAATTATAGAGTGGAGTGACATCTTAGGTAAATTCATCCTATGCTGACTCAAAACATGGGGCAAATAGGATGCACCACATTCAATACATTCTAAAATAGGATTTTTTTTTAAAAAAAACTTTGGCTAGCTGGAGTCCAGCACCTATCTCAAGAGGTGTCTTCCTACCTCCCCCCTTAAATTGAAGTGTCTCCATGATAAGCTTCTTGTTCATATTTGGTTTTAACAAAGCCATAATTGGTAATATTTTAGATAAGTATTTCATAGTACAATACGAGGTGATACAGACTGATCTAAAGTGTAGAAATTAAGGCCTCCTCAGGGGGAGGGGGAAATCTTACTTTATGCTTCTACTTTTATTTCCCATAGAATACAATGACTTTATCAAAATACTTTGAGACATTTTCAAGTTAAAGGACCCAATTCTCATTTACAATAAGACCCCTTTAAACCATTCTGTCAGTGTAAAACAGATGTAATGTATATTCACTTTAGGACTCTTTTATACGATACCAGGGTTATTTATACCACCCTTAGTGTAAGTGTGAATTAGACCCATATCATAGAGTTTATATACAATAGTCTTGAGTTGGCCAGTTAAAATCATATTTGGAATGAGGATAAAATAAATAAGCTATCATACAGGGATCTGACAGGAATGCATCTTAAGTGACTTTGACATGTTCACTATTTAGTTTGCTCATGATGGAGGGAAAAGGGTATGATTTTTAAACTATCAGGTTATGAGTTATAAAAATGACTGACAATGATCTGTCTCTAAATAAGATCCTTTCTTTCAATGGGCATGGACCTCTAAAACTCATGAGGGATGTTAGTAATATGTTTGCTTTTCCCGCAGGTGAAATTCCAAAGGAGGAACTTTAATCCTGTTTGTGGGAAGGTGGAGTGGAATGAACAACACTTGTTAGAACAAGAGCATACAAAGGCATATAACTGACACTGGTGATAACAGAATGGAAAGGACAGAAGCTGGGAAATGTCTCTTGGAAGGAATGTAATGAAGGTACAGACAGACAGCACCATCCTTCATACCAGCATGCTGGCAGCTGCACACAACCCAACGGTCTGTTTCAGAAGACCGAAGCAACACAAAATGATCTAATTAGAACCAAGATGACAGCCTGGAAAGACTCACAACAAATTAAGAGAGAAGTACAACCATTTTTAAAATAGTATATAAAACCTATATTCAGCTGTATATGCAGACCCAGTGGAATGGTTTGGATATTCGCTATGGGAAAAGTTAATTCCCCCCACTCCTGTCCTCTGCAACCCATTGACTAGAACAGCAGCAGCTGCCATTCTGTATCTCTGTTTTCTGCAGGATCTCTGCAGCCTCACCCTCTACCCCTTAAGCCTGCTCTCAAATCCCCCTTATGCACTGGCGTGTTTGAGGCCAGCACGTAGACTTCCTCTGCAGCGTACAGAAAGTGCAGAACCTTCTCCCCATGTCTGTGCTTTCACTGTTACTGCATGACCCAGTGCAAGATCACTGCATGGTTTGAATGCACCAGAAATCCCTTGTAAGGCCCTCTAAGGCCCTGGTGAATTTCACCCTCAGTTTACATCTTATGGAATCAAAAGCCTTCTCAGAATTATGGAAGTCTGCGTTGCTAACATAGGAAAGCAAAGGTTCCAGTGCTAAGAAAGCAGCATTAGTTCAGTCACAGTGCACATAGTGAGCTAGATTCTCTTCTCACTTTCTCTGGTCTATGTTTGAAGTAAGTCAAAAGAAGCCAATGGAATTACACTAGTGTAAACCAGTTTAAATGAGAGGAGATCAAGCCCAGTGTATATAATCCTTTGTATTTATATAGCACCCCAATTAACTATCTAACCTGGAAATTAAACACTGCATACATACAACATTGCTGAGTTCATATTGCTAAGCTGCTGCACCAGTAGTCATTAATGGCCCTTGCTAACAATACCTGGTTCCTATGTGTGGATAGTTTTGTTATAGTGATCCAAACCTATAAAATAAACTAGGGAAGAAGGAAGTAATAAGCAACCCAAATACAGGCAACCTCCTCAAATTACTTACCTACCCTGTTATGCTGCGATCGCAAGAATTTATAACTAGAGCTGGGCAAAAGTTTTTGTGCACGTTTTTTCTTTTTCAGATAAAAATGCAGATTCAGCAACACCGAAACATTTGTAAGTTTGTATCTATTTCACCAAACTGTTCTAAAAAGATATCAAAGTTTTTCAATTTGTCATATTCAAAATGAAATGTTTTGAATTTTTTTATCTGAAGTGTTTTTGGTTGTGTCAAAGTTTCCTTAATTTTATTAACAACCAATAAATGGCTGTTTTAAACTTGTGAAAATCAAAACTGAATATTTCAATTTCATCAAAACAAATGTTTTGTTGTACCTGAAATGAATTATTTTGCTTTTTGGAATTACCAGTGAACTGAAACTCATTAACTGAGCTCTATGTATAATGCTGTTATAGAACTATATTAAAGTACTGTGATATCAGAAGTGTTATATTATATTATGATAACCCCAGTAATCTCAATCTTGCTTCCACTCATTTCAATGCAAGTTCTCATTGACTTCACTGAAAGCTGGACCAGGCCTAATGTTAGTTTGTTTATATAAGCCCACCTATTGACCCTGAACTTCTATGAAAGAGCTCTTAGAACTAAAATGCAATGAAAGAAACACTCTTGCATGAGGTAATTTAGTGACAATAAAGGCAGAAACAATTTTAAGTAAAAAAGAAACATGTCAATAATGAAATGGGCCTGAAGAAAAGAAACAGATAAAGTACTTAAAGTAAAATAGGGTTAAAAAAATTCCAGAAGTGAACAAAATAGACCTATGATGAAGAAATAGGTAATTACTGGCAGTGACTCAGATGCTAATGATAGAGACTGGTAGACATCTAAGGCGGGAAGCTCTCTCTTAACGCATCAAGTTAGCAGTAAAATCTGTTCCCTAGTGATTCTTTTCTACGTTGGGGGAAAAAAAAAAAAAGAAGAGCAAGAGAGTTGCCTGTGAATTTTAGATTAAAATAAGACCTTCTTAAAAGGAGCAAAGTGGAGCTTGGGCAGGATGTATAAACAGGGTCAAACTCAAAACAAGGATTTTTTGTTTTTTAAAAGGCGTACTCGGAAGGTCACAAACTGATAAAAGTCAAAATGTTACTGGTTTCAGATTTCAGATGCATTTATTTGGATGGGGTTCTTTATTGTTTTGGTAGACTTGGGTGTGGAGGGAAAAATATATGTTCTAAAGTTCGTTGAATCATACTGTGTTTTTCAAAGTGTCTGTCTGATTAAAACATTTTTTTTTAAAAAAAAGCAAAAACAGAATTGAAAAGTCTACCTAGGTAGCCAGATGTTTAGGATCAGGATAAAATAAAATTGTTTCTGCCTTGACTTGTTTGTTCATATTTGCTATCAAGAACATAACCCTGTATGAAATGACTCCAGATAGTTCTGCCTGACAATCAGAAAGCTGAAACAGTCACTCTCCCACAAAATGTGTACCCAATGTCTTTTAGCTGATCACATAATGGGAGATCTTACAAGTGCTTGCAGATGGCTGAGATAAATTAGTTCAACTTCTAGTTATCACAGGTTGATCTGAATTGAACAATTTACACCTGTTTGCTTTCAAAAGCCAATACTTTGCCTTTTGTTTTTTTACAAGGAGTAGGGGCCCAGAGCAACTGATTTACTTTCATCCATGTCTTCTGAGAAAAGTTGTTCCCTGAGGAACTGAGTCAAGATTGTCAATTTCTCTATGCAGAAGTTATGGCACATTCATTCCCCATGTCATAATGTGGTGCTGTTTTTCCCTCTTATGATTCTAGAGTCTCTTAGCAGCAGCATTGACCCTAAGATCTGGAGAGCAGCTCTAATATCAGAAGCTGTCAGAATCAGCTGGCTGTAAATTATCACTGTAGATCATTAATATGAACACCAAAGCTGCAAAAGAAGTGCAATCTGCTTGACTCTTTTCTCTAGAGAGCAAGTGCACCACTTTTGCAAAGCTCCTAACTGAATAATAATCATGGTATATTATAAGAAATGGATAAAAAAGCAGAAGGTTCATATAAATAATATTCAATCTTTGCTGAACCTTGCATCACCTTAGCCATGGAGGCCCAACCTTTTAGAAGGATTTGGGTGGCGTTCAGCTGAGTACAGCAATGCCTCACCCACTACCTAGTGGAATTTTCAGTCCTAAATTAGGCAGCTCCATGACCCCTCAGCTCCCTATGGAATTCATGGGGAGAATTAATCACCTAAGAAAGATTTTCAGAAACTGGCCTGCTGAGTGAGGAGCCACCTAAGCAAACCAGGAGTGAGGTGCCAAGGAGAGGAGCTTAGATGTTTAAGCATCTGATCTGGCAAACCTGTTTGATGAGCAAGGGATAGAATATTGCTATGCCTAATGCAAGAGCACCCCATGAATGGAAAGCTTCCAAGGGATTTTCATTGATGCCAATATATAGAGCTCAAGGATAACATCATAATTACAGTCTTTGGAGTGCAATGAGATTTAGTTAAATATTGTAACAAATGTAATACAGGGATGGATTTTTGACATACCATTTTCTTTTTTCATTATACACTTTGTTGGAAGAATGAGTGCCAGAATTTCTTGCATCTGATAAAACACTTCATATAGGTGATTAATATATAGTGGTGTATTACCATTTTTTATTTGATCAGTTAACCAGTCAGAGTTCTACCTGGTTACAGCTTTTCTTCTCTATACGGTGATTGCGAAGTGCCTCGCCAATCATATTTCAGAAGTTATGGACATACTATTATGGTACTATATATCAATGTTCCCTCTAATTTTTGGCAGGCTGTGTGTGCAAAAAATTTCTTCTGTGCAAATTGTTGTGCCTCTGTGCACATTTTTGTGCACGCGGTGTTTTGCCGTGTGCGCGGGGTTTAGGATCTGTGCACGCACGCACACGCACACAGCTTAGAAGGGGAACAGTGCTATATATGCTTTAACAGACTAGAGAAAAGATTTAGAATTTGGTCTTCTCATTTTCAAAAGACTGAAAAGAAAAAAAATTCAGCTAACAAGTCTTAGAACCCATATTCTTTCTTCAGACTCATGGGCACATCCCAACTTGCAAAGATCCAAACACAGACTGAAGATCCAAGATGAAGGACAAAAGAAAACAAATGACTGAAGATTATTTTTAAGAATAAAACATGTAATAAAATCATACTTTCATGATTTTGCATTATAATGTAAATACTTTATAAAAGCAGAAAATATTTCAGTCAGATGTAAATTTGATTCTAAAATGGACATTTGAAAAGGGCTGACCCCATGAATATTTTTACTTAGTTTAAACTAAGATTTTTATGCAATACTCTCATCAACAACACATGTGAAAGCTGTATGTCGCTGTACTGAATAAGATTCACATCTTGGCAATCAGAAGCTCTCTGAATGGTTCAACTCAAGCCACAAAAGTACTACCAAGAAGTCTAAGTTCAATACTTAGTTCTGGCAAAGATTTCCTGCAGGACCTTGAGCAAATCACCTAATATCTCCGTACTTCTATTTCCCATCTGTAAAATTGCACCAAGCGATTTCTGCCTGAAGGTCATAATGTCTGTCTGAAAGACATGCTCAATCTTAGTAAGAGCCTGAACTGCATCCCACCATGTTTAATGATGAAACTGTACTTACCCCAAATTGATTTATGCTTTCTACTAACTGTATAGCAAGAAGATTTTTCAAGGTCAGCTGGTAAGACACATAGTGGGAAGCCTACCCCCATGTGATTGGAGGGGTATCATGTGATCAAGAGTTTTAGCTTACCTGAAAAATCTATTTCAGTGAGGTTATTTCCATCTCTTTCCTTGAGAAATTGAGGCTCCACTTTAGCTGAGATCTAGGATGCAACTGGAAAAAAAATCCAGAAAAAAGAGTTTTTTTAATTATAGGCAACAGTTCTAAAAACACCTAGATCTATCCATTTCTGTGGCTGCTTTGCCTCCAGTCCCTTACCTGCCTCCTTCCTCTTCCTAACACATTCTTCAAATTAAAAAATAATTAGGGGACTGGGCTTATGAGACTGGTAATGGAAGCCTCCATCACCATCTAATAGTTCCTTGATGGCTGAGAGCATGTGAAATATGATTTGGTGGTCTCAGTCCAGTCCCTGGGTGTTAATTGTAATGCCTGTCCCATTAATAGGTCTTGTAAGCCACCACCATAATGGACACTAATTGGCAATAAAGGCCAATTTACATGCAGATTGAGTGGTCCTCATGTTATGCAATTGTTTCTTCCAAGTCAGGAATGAGTCCAGTTGCAGGCATCATGGAGAAACTTACAATGCAGTTTCCTCCTGCTGTACCTGTTAAGTGGTTATATAGAGGACTGTAGTCTACAGAGCAGTAAATCCAGCAAGTTCGCAAGCTTTCAATTAATTTTTGAAACAATTAAACTAAGTTATTTTCAAATTGTATGCTTTAAAAAGAATTCAATGCTGGCCTGAGACCTGCAAACCAAGGTTTAGCTCAAAACACATTTTATTGTTGAGCTGTTATAAACCCTTGATATTAAGGATTTATAATGCAAATGCTGACACAACCTTAACTCTGGTCATCTGAGTGCACCACTATAATTAGATGACAATTTAATTATTTCAGCTGCAGCGGAACTGAACAAGTAGTGCAAGAAAACAAAAACTGCAGCATTTATATAAGCTATGGGTGATACAAACTAGTAGCAAACCAAGTATAAATGCATGCACGTATAAAACCTGACAGAAATTGTGTTAGAAGAAAAAAATTCTATTCAAGTATCACTGACTCAAGAAGAACTTAATAAATAAATATATGGCACCCAGCTTTGCTTTTGGTGTGGAATAGAATTAAAAAAAGTCATAATACAGTTAGCTAGTCCTTTTATTCTTCTTCATATGAGAAAGATTTGAGGCCATTCCGAGCAACACAGGATGTGTTAAACTAGAGACCAGTGACTGACTCATCAATAGATAAAAATAGATTTAAACTGAGAAACAACAGCTAAGAAAAATGGGTTTGGTAGTGGGTAGCAGATGAAAGAAAAATCAAGCCACATGAGAAAAGTTAAAGAAAGTTGTGAGAGGATATGTTTCAGAATATGCCTCTCCCTTCAATTTATTCTACACCCAATGTTAAATAGAATATTATATATAATGCTACTAATTATGTATAATATTGTTCATCAGCACTTGAACTGAAGGGAAGATATTTATTATGAAATAATTAGAAGCCCAAACCGCATATTGTTTCCTGGACCATATCTATGCAATAATATATATGCAAAACTACCACTGGCCACCCTGATGGGGATGACGTTAAAGCTACCTTAAAAACCATCAATGGGACTATAGGCATGAGCACGACATGACAGATTAAACTGCTGATGAACAATAAATTGAAAGGGTAAAAACTTATTTTGCTGTAAGTAGTAGTTTATCACCCATTAGGTTATGATCACTTCAAGGCTAACAGATACATAATTGGAGAGGAAAACGAGTACTTGTGGCACCTTAGAGACTTGGAGAGAGCAGTCAGTCAGCATGAATTCACGAGTAGCAGAATGAACAGCTAGCCAGAAGGCATAATGAGCTCTCAAGTGTTTCTCTTTGAACTTCTCTGACACAAGGCATGTCTACAGGGCAACGTAAGTCCATGC
Organism: Caretta caretta; assembly: GCF_965140235.1. Taxonomy (NCBI): domain Eukaryota; kingdom Metazoa; phylum Chordata; order Testudines; family Cheloniidae; genus Caretta; species Caretta caretta. The sequence continues at coordinate 73,293,600 of NC_134209.1, forward strand.
TTGAACCCAGCCTCAAACCTAACACCCCTTACATCTACACTGCAATTGCACTAATCCTGGTCTCCGAACCAGAATCCCAGGACCTTGCAGAGCAGAGGGTCCAAGCTCAAGTCAAGCCGGAACCCAGGGTCTGAGCCCTATGGTTTTCCACTGTAGGCACAGTTCTGCTTGACTCAGGTCCCAGAAGTCAGCCAAGTACCCCACAATTCCCTAGGACAACTTAGTCCTCTCTCTTTCAACAATCGGCAATCCACTCTACTGAAAATGGAAGCTGCCCTCCCCCCCGTTTGGTGAACAGCAGCAGCTTGGGTCAGCATTAACCCATTCTCTTCCGATCACCAATCTGGAAGCATGCTATCAGAGAGCCTCACATGGGTTTGCCACGTAGAGCAAACTGATCAAGCCTTTTTGCTAAGTGAGCTGCTTCATAGTCATGGAAGCACAGCCAGATTTTGGTGAATCTCTGGTGTGAGGCAAGTAAAACTGTGGACTTCAGCAAAAGCACCAGGAATAACAACACGTACCAGCAAATAGCTAAAAGGCTGGCCATTCTGCACATTTTCCAAACAGGTGATCAGTACAGGGAGCGTATTAAGTACTTAGCTGAAGGGCGAGTACTGGAAGATCAGGGACAAGAACTGCACCTCAAGCAACTTGCCAATGAAATGCCCATTATATGACAATTTTGACCAGGTTCTGGGCACCGCACCCAGGATGGAGCCAACCATGCTTTATGACAACCTGATCAGCAGCGATGGTTCCCTGCTGGGCCCTGAATGCACCATGGGGACTGATGGGAGCCAGCAGCAGGCTCCCAGTAAGGAGCAGAAAGTGATTCTTAATGAAACCAGGCTTAGAGGAGGCTGTGGATCAGGATCAACAGCAAATACTTGGTCCCTATTTGGAAGAGCTGTTTGATTTTCCTTCCCGCCCCCACAAGGAACAGCCCGCTGATGAGCCTGCAGAAACTCCAGTGGAGACAGAAGTTGCCCTGGAGCCCAGTAAGTGTATGGCTCAAATTTAGAGTTTATTATTACAGTAATGGGAGGGATTTCTGCTGTAAGAAAAAATGCAAAAATGATAAACCCTGGCTACCAGCATTTGGCCACTAACGGCGGATTGTATCACAGCCTAGTATCCCCCATAATGAGGAGTTAAAAATGGTGACTTAGAATTCAAAACATTCATAAACAACTGTAAAGGTTATTTTAACAGTTAAATCACAGGTGTTTGGTAAGGTCATTCTGGTTTTCCTTTTCAGTTACAAGAAATTTGACACTTTGTAATCACTCTTCCTGTGTTTATGGAGCCACTTCTACTTCCAAATCCAATGCATTTCAGTTAGGATCATGCAGTCTGCAGGTCACAAAATCATTTCTCCAGAGTATGAATGTGGTGTCAGTTTTCTCCCAGAACTGTGCCAGGTGGAGTAAAGCTGCAGAGTTAAGCCATGTGTGAGCTAACACTGCATCATGTTAATTCTCTCATGGCTGCTGATTGCTGCAAAGTTCTCCGGAAGCAGGAACTCCAGATAGTTAGTTTCATTGTGGGGAAGGGTGAATTAGAACCAGGCTCCTGCTGCATCACCACCACCACAGCATGACCACCCTGCAATCTGCCGTCAGCCCAGCAGCAGCTTGGACATCTCCATGTTGGGGTGGCCCAAGCATTCAGGGCTCATGAGCAGCTGGACAGGGCAACTACACTCCATGCAGGCTTCCTTCTTCAACGGAAACCTCTACCCACTTCCCCTGCTGTCAATTGAGGGGAAAAGGGGCAAAGAGTGGGGACATGCAGTGGTAGAAAGATTGTGTTGGGTATTAACTATTCTTTGCATGTGGTTTTATAATGGCACCTGGACTTCCCAACTCTGAGTGTTTTTGTCTTTTTAAGATGTTTACAAATAAAGCAGGTTATGTTTTCAAGAAAATTTACTTCTATCACTGCATCACATTCTATAATTATGATTTGAGTTAATAAAGCTAAAAACATGTTCTTGAGCAATTAAGTATTAGTAAGCAAACAGTATTCCTCCGTTTAGCTAGGTACAGCAATTAACATTTCAATAAATGCCATCTATACACCTACTCTGCCCTTTTCTCCCCCACAACCAAATTCATTATTCATCATGTCATTCAGACTTACATTGCATAGCAATCAAGCCCACACCCCTACCAAGCACTGCCCCCCCCAAAATGAGCCACTTTTCGCCCCACAAGCACATTCGTACAGGTACTATTCCCCCTCTTCCTTTGGTCTATGCAAGTCCAAAATGGGAGCGCTCAAAGCATCCCCGACTTTTGCTGCATGACTTCTGTACACCCCATACTTTCTGGCTGAGGGAACATAGGTCCCATTCAGGGGGAAATGACTCACCTCTGGTTTCACAAAGGTTGTGATTAGCACAGCAAGTCCCATTAACAGGGGCAGGACTGATGACACAGGAATCCAAATGGATTTGTAGACACCTCCAATGTGATTTTAATCTTCCAAAAGCACATTCAGTAGCCATTCTACAGCTGCTAAGAGTACAATTAAACCTTTTTTTTATTTTGGTTAGGGCCTCTGAAATCAGGGAAGGGTTGCATAAGCCAAGGCAAAAGTAGGTTATTCAGGGTCCCCCAGAACAACAGTGGGGACAGTAACACCATTTATGTCAATATAATCTGGTGGCAATAGTGCCCCAACCTGTCCATGAATATAGGCTCCAGAGAGGCAAAAAAATTCTGGGATTGTGAACTTTTCCTGTACAGCCCACACTGACATTCATAAAAATGCCTCTGTGGTCCACGAGTGCCTGCATAAAAATGGAGTAGTAACCTTTGTGGTTTATGTACTCGTGTGCTCCTCAATAGCCCTGGAACAATTAGGAAACCCCATTCTCTCAAAGCCAGTAATGTGCTGACTTGTTATCATATTGGCTAATTTCACAGTTAACTGATTTAACAGCATGTTCTGGAGATCAACAAATCTGGGCTCCTTTTGACTAAAATGAGGAGTAAATTCCAGAGTCAAGGATGTTTCATCCATGCTTCAACATGCTACAGGTTAGTTTCTGTAATGATTGTAAAAACAACGAGCAGTCCTTGTGGCACCTTAGAGACTAAGGTGCCACAAGAACTCCTTGTTGTTTTTGCTGATACAGACTAACACGGCTACCAGTCTGAAACCTGTGATAATTGTGTTGTTCTTTACAGAAATCTGGACTCAAATCATTTAGGGCCCTAAAGATCAAAACTAATACCTCAAACTTTATCCACCAGGTAACTGGAAACCAGTGTGTATTACAGAGCTTGAGTGGTCTCCTTGATTTAAACACAGTTTAACAATTAACATCTGCATTTACAAAGGTGAAATTTTCTAGTCATCTTTTGATACATCCTCATGTTGAACACATTTTTGTAATTCATTTTTGAGCTGACAAAAAATTAGTTGTAGTATGAGTCACATCATAGACAACATTGCAATCTTATTGCCAAGTGCAAATTAAAAACAAAGTTATGGGTTACTGCTACAATTTGGGTATTCAGAAATTACTGAGGATCCAACATGATCAATAAATTGCAAAGCTGAGTAACAAACAGTGGGTATGCTCCTTCAGTTGAAGAATATTTGTGGTTGCTTCTCTAAATCTCAGTGTTAACCAGAATGAGTCCCATCCAGCCAGATCTCATCCAAGCTCCAACCTCAGCTAAAAACCTACTAAAGTATTGAATGTACTTCCTGGGTCAGATGTCATAGAAATAAAGAGATTTATAATTGTTGGGCATTGTGCTAAAGAAAGAATAGACATGAGTGGACTCGAAGAGCTAACTGAGCTTTTCAATATTTTTGAGAGCTAGAGACTTGCCTTCCTCTGAAGCAATGAACAGGGAACACTATTGCCTAGAATTAGGTGATTATTTTTCCATTAAATCCTTTTCCTCTGATTGCTGAGGTTGGATTCCAGAAGTTTCTATTCCTATCGGACTTCTTCATCTACTCTCTTAATAACGTTATGCATTCTTCTACTAAGGGTCCTGAAGACAACTGCTACTTCAAATTAGCATTGACATTTTATATCTGCTTCTGTGTTTTTCTTGGGTATTCAGTCTGTATGACATTTCACTGCCTAGGGTAAAAACACACGCACATATATATATATATATATATATATATATATATATATATATATATATATATATATATATATATATATATATATATATATAATTGATCTTTCTACTGTTGCACTAAAACCATAATATGTCTGTTTTCTACTACCAGTTTCAAAGTGAGATTGCAATAAGACACTATTTTCCAGCTAAGCATATTTAAATATTGCATGAACCTGACTCCTTTCCAATGCACATTTTATTAAAACCAGCTGTGAGGTAATTATTGAACATGCTAAAAATGGCTTTTGAGAGCAGAATGATGAGTTTTGTCCATTTTGAATTCACAGGCTGAGCTTTGACTACATTTCATATTCCAGGAATTCACTTGCCTCTCACAGCAGATCAGCTTTATACACCGAAGTCTCTTAATGACTTCAGAAACATCATTTCTGAGAACTGCAGGAAATCTAGGTCAAGGTCTGATTGTAACAGAATTTACTTTCATGAGGCGTATGCTCTTTATGAAATAATAAATAATATGAATACAAGCCTCAGTGAAGTCAGACTGTGAATAAAAGCTAAGTAATGTAATTATATTTGAAAATAAAATAATACAAATAGGAAAACTAATTTATATACATAAATTATCTGATGTTCTGAAAGTAAAACATCTGTTGGGATTTTAGCCTAGTCATATACTCAAATGGATTTCCTCCATTCCTGGTGGATTGACCACTTGTTATATTTTACAAGAAATTTTAATTCATCTTCCTACATCATATAAAGTTCTAGGAAGCAATTTCATCATCAGCTCCAAAACATTCAATTTTATGTACATCAATATAAAGCATTTTCTCTGGGGATAATTTTGACTTCTTTATGATTACTCATTTGCAAAAAAAAATTTTTGAATATTCTAACAACAAGGTTATATTCGAGTCCACATTTGCATACTAATGGACATCAGTATTTCAGTTTTTACTGTTAGCTTACTGGTTGTATACAGCCCACCTCTTCAATGTCAAATATGTTTATTAGAAATTAATATTACTATTTTATGCATTCACAGCCTGAGAATGGTAATATATGGATAAACATCATTCCTAAAAGAAGCATGTTTGTGAATACTGTATTAAATTAGTGCTCAAGGGGAACAATGTAAGAAGAGAAAAATACTGCAGCTGAATTCACTTTGCAATTGTGCTGATACTAAATACTCAAAGATCTAATTATATGTATTCTTCTAGCCAGCAGAATCTGTGACCCGGCAATAAGGGTACACAGAGAAGACCTGTGATCTGGAATAAACTTGAGATACTCTGACAGAGTTCTGTTCAGTTCTATCTATTGTCTTATGCTTTGCCTATCACCATAATATCTTAGCCCCTTCAAATATTTAGATAATCTTTCTACTATATAATGACAGGTTTCAGAGTAGCAGCCGTGTTAGTCTGTATTCACAAAAAGAAAAGGAGTACTTGTGGCACCTTAGAGACTAACAAATTTATTTGAGCATAAGCTTTCATGAGCTACAGCTCACTTCATCGAATGCATTCCAATGAAGTGAGCTGTAGCTCACGAAAGCTTATGCTCAAATAAATTTGTTAGTCTCTAAGGTGCCACAAGTACTCCTTTTCTTTCTACTATATAGTGGCCTTTCGCCACAGTAGTAATGCATCTGATCCCAAGGAGAGGCTTGCGCCAGCATTCCCAGGGAGAAACCATATTGGATAACTTTATGTTGATGGGGGTATTCTTCTGTGTTCCCAACCAATATAAAATTTGGAGCTAGAGATTACATACCAAAGCTAGAAGAACAAATGTGTGATCCAGATTTAAACAAAAAGGATGAACCTCTAAATTCAAAGCTATTATCTCATCCCATTCTTCCCAGGCCCCCCAAGGAGCAGGCTTGTAGGGGACAAAGGGGTCATATCTAGAGCATCCTGTGTTCCAGGCACCCCTGGCCTCAGTAAAGGCACCCCAAAGAATTGGGGAGCATAAAGCATCTTAGAGATACCTTTGTCCCCTTCTTCAATGGCACCAAGCAGAGCTCTGATTTTGGATATCTTTAAAACTTCAGTCTGCAGCTCTGAACAACTGGTTATCCATGAGCATAAATGTCAGCTATTGAATGAGATCTGATGGGGACAATAATCAGAAAGGTCATTTTTGACTTCTCTGAATTCCTGAGAGAAGGACTTATTTTTCCCTGCAAATGCAAATTACAATTCTGCAAAAATATCAGAGAGGATTCAGCCCAATTGTGCAGCTCACTCTCTCTCTCACTCACCCTCTCCTCCACCCCATGAAGTCAGTATGAGTTTTGAGTGAAGAGTATGGGGTCAGGTCCTATATTAGTGAATACAGAAATGGTTTCTCAATATTTAAAAACTAAAGAGACATATAACAACACAAACTGAACAAAAAATAAACAATGGACAAAAAAAATGTTTAGGCTGCCACGTAGAGAGGAGGAGTGGATAGTTAGGTTTGCTTTTGAGAATCTCAGTTGAGGCACCTGATGAAAGTCATGGTGGCAGTGATAAGAAGTACAGGAAAGACCCTTTTGTGGTCACATTAATCTTGTGCTGTATATTTTTTTGTATTAAAAAACTAATAACTTTCTCAGCAGAAAAAACGCAGGTCTTTAAAAATGTAGCAGCATGAAGAAGGAAGTGGGTTTTTTTCCATACACAAATATTTTCTCCATTGTTTACTCAGATATGTATCATCCTTCTTTGGAACATTCTAAATGCATTACTGGGAAACTTTTTAAGTTCACAGTCATTTTCTGTCCTTCACCCCCCACCAGAAAGAAAAGTAAAAAAGAAGAGAAAATTGCCAATAAAATAATTTTCTGCTATAAATTTGTTAGAAAAAAGGCCATCATCATAATAATTTGGATTGAAAATTGTATCCATTTCTAATGGTTAAATGATAGGAACATTCAGGCAAAAAGGAGGCTCTATGGCCTGAAGAACCTATCTATTTTTAATCTCCCAGTCACCGTGCTCTTGAGGCACCAGTGGGAACAAGCAAATTGACTCGAACACTGATAGACTGTGAGCCAGGAGGAAAGCCACTTTAGCTCTCTGTCTCAATACTCTTATTAGTAAAGTTAAGCTAGTAATATTTACCTAACTTTTAGGGAATCTGTGGGAATTAATTAGGTCATGTTTGTACAGTGCTTTGTACATTACTCCTGGGGGGAATTCTGCGCCACTGCATGTGCACAGAATTCATGGCCCCTGGAGATTTTTTTGCTTCCCCGCAGAAAAATGACTTTCTGACAGGGAAGCTGCAAGAGCAGTCACGCACCACTCCCTAGCAGCGCAGGTACATCATTTAAGGCACCCAGAGCAGCTGGTGGAGAGGTAAATCACTGCAGGGCTGGGGACACCGCAGCCAGTGGCTCAGGACACTGCAGCCAGTGGCTCTTACCCTGAGCTGGAATCAGCTGCTAGTTCCAGCTGGTCTGGAGCCAAGAGAGGATGGGACTTCTTCTTCCCCTGCAAGGAGTGGCTGGGGCTGTCAGATCCACCCCCAGAAACCTCCCCCAGCTGCAGGAAGCTCAGCATCCTTCCCTGCTTCCTGCCCACATCGCTCCTCAGCTGCAGGGGGAGGAGACGCCGTGTGGGAAGCTGCTCCGCATCTGCCCAACCCTTGTGCATCTGGACCTCCCATACCCAGACAGCCCTTCCAAGCCTCACCCTGTACACCCAGAACCCCGCAACGCTCCATACCCAAACCCCACACCATTGGACCTCAATCCCTGCATCTGAAGCCCCTGCAACCAGACCCCCTATTTCCAGACCCCCACTCCTGCACCCAGACCACCCCCTGCTGAGCCTCAACCCCCCCCCCGCATAACCCTGGGGCCCCACATCCAGACCTCCACATTACTGACCCCCAACTAGATGCACCCAGACCTCCACCCCACCAAGCTCCACTCCTTCCCCAGCACCCAGGCCCCTCTGCTGAGCCCCAACCACCTTCACCTGGAACCCCCTGCAGGAACCCTCCCAATGAGCCTCTGTGCATCCAGATCCCACCACACCTAGACCCCACGGTGAGCTGCCTGCACCCAGATTGTCCCATACAGAATCCTCTCACCCCACAACTGGATCCCCCACACACACAGCCCCTCCACACTTGGATCTTGCCTGATTTAGCCTGCCTGCCCCACACCTGGTGCACCAGGTGCAGAGGGGCAGAGCCTCAGGGTGGTTCTGGTGCAGGCCCAGGCCTTGTGCTGTGACAGGGTTGGGTGAAGCCTCACCACTGAGTCCGTGTCCCAGGGGTGGGGGGGGGGGACTGTAGGGTGATCTCCCACCTTTGTGCAGCCAGTGGCCTCTGCTCCCCAATGCAATGCTGGAGCCTCTGCATTTATTTATTGACAAATAAAATGTGCAGAATTTTAAAATATTGTGCACAGAATTTTTAATTTTTTGGAGCAGAATGCCCTCAGGAGTAGTACATGTAAAGTGCCATATAAATATAAAGTACTATAAATTATCATCATGTTTAGAAATGACTTTATAATGATTGATTTCAGAGTAGCAGCTGTGTTAGTCTGTATTCGCAAAAAAGAAAAGGAGTACTTGTGGCACCTTAGAGACGAACAAATTTATCTGAGCATAAGCTTTCGTGAGCTACAGCTCACTTCATCGGATGCATTCCAATGAAGTGAGCTGTAGCTCACGAAAGCTTATGCCCAAATAAATTTGTTAGTCTCTAAGGTGCCACAAGTACTCCTTTTCTTTTTATAATGATTGTCAGCCATATGTATAGTTCTTTTTCCTTTCCTTGGATTGTTTTGAGGATGTAATGTTTCTTGATTTGTCATAGACTTTCAGGATAAAATGGATAGTAATCTGACATGACTACCAGCTGGTTTGGATGCTACAGAAAATAAATTAAACTGCAAAAACACAAACAATTTATAAGTAAATAAATATGTTCCTTAAATAATAAAAGGGCTTTTCCTGCCCTCACATTCATTTTTAATTAGACAGCACCGTCTCTTGCCACAACTAATTGCTGAGTTTCTCAAACGAGACGAGGTGGCAAGTATTGATTTAACTGTCAGTTGAGTTCATCTGCAACCAAGAAACATGCCATTTTTGTTAGAAGCCATCCCAAAATGGCAAAGTTATAACATGCAGTACTGAGACTAAACACATTTCATGAACCGTGGCAAGTAGCAACCACATGCCTAGACTTTCACATCTTATTAAGATCTGTTTTGGGGGAAGCATATCATAAGCCTTTTCTTATTTTTGGCCCATAGCCAGCCCAAAAGGATTGTTGAAGGCAGTGAGCAAAACAAAACCAAGTTTCCATATTTTTGGACACACTACATGAGAAAATAGAATATGAAGTGTCCTTTGCAAACCAGAAGCTCACAGTTTGGCAAAGAGAATTTAACAGAGCTGTGGCTGGTTTTTATTAAACTTTTCTTTTTTTCTCTTGCTCCTTTTAAACAAAAATGGCTTTGTGGCTGGTTTTTTCTTTTCCTTTTTTTGACAAGGGACAATTTGACTGATTAAACTAGGCTGCCGCACATATAATATGCAGCCAGTTACTATGGCAACAGTTTTACGTTGACACACAGCTTAGCTTGTTTTAAAGAGTGTACCCTGTTATGTCAATTTGGAACACCAGCATTTTTCCCCAAAAAAGAAAAATTAAAATTAGTTCAAGAACAAAAACTAAGCTGGATCCAGTATGTTATTGAATCACAGAAATTAGAGCTGGGAAAGCCTATTAGGCCATCTATTCCATCACCTTGCCAGTGCAGGTTTAGTCCCTGCCCAATATCACAATTCCATTATTGTTTTATTTCTTAAATGCAATAAAGTCCATCAGTATCAGTACGATGTAATGGATGTACATAGTAAGTCAGGTAGCTCAAAGTTATGGTTCCCTCAACAACTGTAACTCAGCCCCTTGCATATTTAAAGGATTTTGTATTACTGTTCCTTGCCAAAATATGTACAATATGATACAGGTACATTTGTCTGGAAATCAGAAGTTTTTTAATTTCTTGATGTGCATCTCATCTATAGTTTACTATTAATGTAGTTCACTACATTCAACAAATAAAACTTGATTGAGACAGATATCAGAACCCAAGTTTACAATGAAACAAGAATGAAAATTGATTTTGATTCCACTCAAAAGGCAAAAGATAAATTTGCTTTCTAACAGTTGAAGTTTCAATATTTAATCCAGGTTTTCTAGAACTATGAAGAAAAACATTACTGAATAAGCAATTTGGGAGGGGGGAACAAAACTTATGGTGATAGAGGAATCAATTCACATTAATCCTGAAATCGAAGAATTATTACCACACAGATGAAAATTCTAACTAGTTTTATGTTGAGCAATGGAGAACCATCAGCTTTGATCTCTGAAATACACCAGATTGGAAAGGAAATGTAGATGCATATTTTTGAATCCTAAAATTTATATTTTAGTCTTCTCCATGTTAATATTCACAAAATCACTTACACATGGTCTCAGGAGGGATGAACAAGCCAGCAAGGATGAAATAAAAATTGATGCTAATCTCTCTGTTGCAGATAAAGTGAACCAAACCCCAAACTCTGAGCTTTGAAAAAAGTTCATATAACATTTGTTCCACAGTGAAGCTGGGGCAGCAGTAGTTAATAAAGACTTTGGATCTATCCACTTCTGAGATTTCCCCTAGCCCTATTCTCCAGCCACCCTCTCCACTCATGGATTCCTAACTTTGAGGAGGGCCGTCTGCAGGGCCTGGGGGAAGGGATACTCAGTGCTGAGGACATGGTTGACTATTTCAGTGCAGGGTGGGAGATATCTGTAAGTAAAGGGTTCATGGGGAATAAGGAACACTAACAGTCAGTTCTCCCATGATTTCCAGAATTTCAGATAAGCATCTTGACTGAATCTTCAAGCCTTCTAAGGCATTCCTATTATTAAACTATCTAGATATTTCTAGGTTTGATCCTTTTCCTATAAACTTTGCTAACATCTGTAAATATGAATCCTAGGCTCACAGTAAGTCATTCTTTTATTTGTGAAATGAAAAGTGTGCCCCCCCTACTGCTCCCTTTAGTCCTGAGTTCAGTGTTGTTTACCTCTACAACCCAGCTTCTTATAGAATCATAGAATCATAGAATATAAGGGTTGGAAGGGACCCCAGAAGGTCATCTAGTCCAAACCCTGCTCGAAGCAGGACCAATTCCCAGTTAAATCATCCCAGCCAGGGCTTTGTCAAGCCTGACCTTAAAAACCTCTAAGGAAGGAGATTCTACCACCTCCCTAGGTAACGCATTCCAGTGTTTCACCACCCTCTTAGTGAAAAAGTTTTTCCTAATATCCAATCTAAACCTCCCCCACTGCAGCTTGAGACCATTACTCCTCGTTCTGTCATCTGATACCATTGAGAACAGTCTAGAGCCATCCTCTTTGGAACCCCCTTTCAGGTAGTTGAAAGCAGCTATCAAATCCCCCCTCATTCTTCTCTTCTGCAGGCTAAACAATCCCAGTTCCCTCAGCCTCTCCTCATAACTCATGTGTTCCAGACCCCTAATCATTTTTGTTGCCCTTTGCTGGACTCTCTCCAATTTATCCACATCCTTCTTGAAGTGTGGGGCCCAAAACTGGACACAGTACTCCAGATGAGGCCTCACCAATGTCGAATAGAGGGGAACTATCACGTCCCTCGATCTGCTCGCTATGCCCCTACTTATACATCCCAAAATGCCATTGGCCTTCTTGGCAACAAGGGCACACTGCTGACTCATATCCAGCTTCTCGTCCACTGTCACCCCTAGGTCCTTTTCCGCAGAACTGCTGCCTAGCCATTCGGTCCCTAGTCTGTAGCTGTGCATTGGGTTCTTCCGTCCTAAGTGCAGGACCCTGCACTTATCCTTATTGAACCTCATCAGATTTCTTTTGGCCCAATCCTCCAATTTGTCTAGGTCCTTCTGTATCCTATCCCTCCCCTCCAGCGTATCTACCACTCCTCCCAGTTTAGTATCATCCGCAAATTTGCTGAGAGTGCAATCCACACCATCCTCCAGATCATTTATGAAGATATTGAACAAAACCGGCCCCAGGACCGACCCTTGGGGCACTCCACTTGATACCGGCTGCCAACTAGACATGGAGCCATTGATAACTACCCGTTGAGCCCGACAATCTAGCCAGCTTTCTACCCACCTTGTAGTGCATTTATCCAGCCCATACTTCCTTAACTTGCTGACAAGAATACTGTGGGAGACTGTGTCAAAAGCTTTGCTAAAGTCAAGAAACAATACATCCACTGCTTTCCCTTCATCCACAGAACCAGTAATCTCATCATAGAAGGCGATTAGATTAGTCAGGCATGACCTTCCCTTGGTGAATCCATGCTGGCTGTTCCTGATCACTTTCCTCTCATGCAAGTGCTTCAGGATTGATTCTTTGAGGACCTGCTCCATGATTTTTCCAGGGACTGAAGTGAGGCTGACTGGCCTGTAGTTCCCAGGATCCTCCTTCTTCCCTTTTTTAAAGATTGGCACTACATTAGCCTTTTTCCAGTCTTCCGGGACTTCCCCGGTTCGCCACGAGTTTTCAAAGATAATGGCCAATGGCTCTGCAATCACAGCCGCCAGTTCCTTCAGCACTCTCGGATGCAACTCGTCCGGCCCCATGGACTTGTGCACGTCCAGATTTTCTAAATAGTCCCTAACCACCTCTATCTCCACAGAGGGCTGTCCATCTCTTCCCCATTTTGTGATGCCCAGCGTAGCAGTCTGGGAGCTGACCTTGTTAGTGAAAACAGAGGCAAAAAAAGCATTGAGTACATTAGCTTTTTCCACATCCTCTGTCACTAGTTTGCCTCCCTCATTCAGTAAGGGGCCCACACATTCCTTGACTTTCTTCTTGTTGCCAACATACTTCTATCATTATAACCTACAGCAATGAAACAAAAGGCATGCTTTTTTTCCAGCAATTATAAAATTACTTACTTAATTTTACTCAATGTAATTAGTTCCAAATCCATTGATGGTCACTGCCTTCTGTGCCATAATTGCTAATCTTACAAGTTAGTCTATTGTGTAACTGTGTCCAATACCAGCTAGTACAAATTGATTACCTGCACTGCTTCATGCCTGCCTGCTTTCTGTGCTATCACCCCAAAAATTCCACTAGACTTGTTAAACATCCACTCTGAGAAACCCCACGGGCAAAATATCATCAAAGTGTATTTCTCCAGATGTTGTACAAGCTCTTCTCTTGTTATGTCTCTAGGATCACTTTGCCACAGAGGTTTGACGTGAAGGGCTATCACAGAAATGTAGGACTGGAGGGGACCTCAAGAGGTCATTTAGTCCAGTCCCCGGCACTGAGGCAGGACTAAGCATTATCTGGACACCCCTGACAGGTGTTTGCCTACACTGTTCTTAAAAACCGCCAGTGATGGAGATTCCACAACCTCCCTAGGTAATTTGTTCTAGTGCTTAACTACCCTGACAGTTAAGAAGCTTTTCCCTAATATCTAACTTAAATCTCCCTTGCTGCAATTTAAGCCCATTACTTCTTTACCTGTCGTCAGTGGTTAAGGAAAACAATGTATCACCCTCATCTTTATAACAACCTTTTACATACTTGAAAATTAATTCCCCCCCCCCACCATCTCCCACACTGAATAAACCCGTTGCTGTCAATCATTCCTCATAGCTCATATTTTCTAGACCTTTAATCATTTTTGTTGCTCTCCTCTGGATATTCTCCAATATGTCCACTTCTTTCCTGAAGCATGGAGTCCAGAACTGGACATAGTACTGCAGTTGAGGCCTTGTTAGTGCTCAGTCGATGGAAGAATTACTTCTTGTGTCTTGCTTACAATGTCTATAAACATTTCCAAGATGCCCACAATATCATGCAATTGTAACAGCAAGTTCTATCCAAAGACAGACTAAAATCCTTCGTCCTTCCTAAAGTTCCCAGCTTTTCTCCCATTCCATTATGTTGGCAATATCTTTGCAAAGAGAGGATGGTCAAATTCAGAGATGGGGTAAAATTTGCAAAAAAGTATCTAGGGTTCAGATTCTCTAAGGTATTTAGGCATTGTTCCATTCAATATTTAACACCTAACCCCTTGGCAACTTGCTACTTAGTGGAACCCCCACTCCCAAGTTATGCGCCCAGGCTACCCATTTGATACTTTGGAAGAGTTAGACCCCTAGAAAGGGATCCTCAGAAGCCAGCAAGCTGAAACCATACCTTAGCAGCTGAAACTCTCTCTCTCTCGGTCTCCCCTACTCGTACTCAATATTTCCATCATGCTTACTTTACATTTCCTTGTGCGCCCTGCCCCTATGTTTTTGTGCCAGCACTGTGCTGTCCTCACACCCAGACATCCTAATGCAGGGTTTGACAGGATCAGGTCTTCCATGATTGCCTATATTGACATGATGGCCCAATCTCATTTTAGGGCCTCCAAGGGTTTGGCTTGAGCTAGGGCTCCAAGTAGCTCATTAGCTGTAAGGCAGTGTCAGGGTTTAGGTAGCTTTGCAAATCCTGACCAGTGGCAATTAAAAGCCATGAGGATTTAGGAAGTTACATAACAATTGAGCAGTGATTATGAGAATGCCAGTGGCATCTGAATGGTGGTTTGAGGCATTTGGGTACCTGAATACTTTTGCAGATCTGGGACTAGGCACTAAGTTGCTTTTGAAAATGTGGCGCTTAGGTGCTTTTCCAAATTTTACCCAGCATGTAAGTTTCCCAATTGGTCCATCTTAAGTTACTTACACTGCATGTAAAGATTTCATCTTGTACACTGTTTGTTCTGGCATAAATTACTTTTCACTCTTCATTTCTATCTCTCAACCTCTGGTTGCAAACAAAAAAAAAAATCTCACTTCAGTTGTATCTAGTTCACTGCATTAACCCTTGTTGATCCTCTAACATTGCTTGTCAATACATACTGACTAAATTATGTTCAGATTTGCTTCTTGAATATTGAATCCGAACATCCAAGGTGGAATTTGAGATCCAGACCCAGCTCTGCTCTCTTTGTGAGAATGGGAGTGACATATTGATTTTTTTAATCCATCAGTTATTTAAAAACAAGACAAAAAAATGCACCATTATTTGCTCATCAGTCCTTTTTTTAGCCCCCTTGTTCTTGTATTTTTTTTTTAATTCTCTGATAACTATAAAGAAGTCCTAAAATCCATCAGCCTCAGTCTTAGCCTTTTCTGGTGTTGTTTGTGGGTGGTACAGTAATTTCTTTCTGAACATACATTATAGAGAGCTTTATTTCACTTCCATCTCTAGGCCCCCTCATTTCCATTTCTCATTTTCTTCCAACCTCACTCATGACAAGTGAAGAAAGATAATAAAATATGAAATAAACTCTTTTCCTTTAATGAAGACCTGCTGCCACTTTTTTTGATGCTTTGTTTCTTACATGTGAGTAACAAATGCAGCAGAGTATAGAGATAGCTCAAACAAATGTATTTTTAGTGCAACAGCCTTTTTCTGTGCTTCATACAGCCACAAAGAGAAACAAAATACGTATCAACATCAAAGTCTGAAATGATACAACACTCAAGGCTGGCTCTAGCTTACAGGGGCAAAATATGTTGCCTAGGGGAATCAACGAACATCAGGGTTGCAAGGGACCTCAGGAGGTCATCTAGTCCAAACCCCTGCTCAGAGTAGGGCCAATCCCCAACTAAATCATCCCAGCCAGGACTTTGTCAAGCCTGACCTTAAAAACCTCTAAGGAAGGCGATTCCACCACCTCCCTAGGAAACCCATTCCAGTGCTTCACCACTCTCATAGTGAAAAAGTTTTTCCTAATATCCAACCTAAACCTCCCCCACTATAACTTGAGACCATTACTCCTTATTCTGTCATCTGCTACCTCTGAGAACAGCCTAGATCCATCCTCTTTGGAACCCCCTTTCAGGTAGCTGAAAGAAGCTATCAAATCCCCCCTCATTCTTCTCTTCTGCAGACTAAATAATCCCAGTTCCCTCAGCCTCTCCTCATAAGTCATGTGTTCCAGTCCCCTAATCATTTTTGTTGCCTTCCAATGGACTCTTTCCAATTTTTCCACATCCTTCTTGTAGTGTGGGGACACAGTACTCCAGATGAGGCCTTACCAATGTCAAATAGAGGGGAACGATCACGTCCCTCGATCTGCTGGCAATGCTCCTACTTATACAGCCCAAAATGCAGTTAGCCTTCTTGGCAACAAGGGCACACTGTTGACTCATATCCAGCTTCTCGTCCACTGTAACTCGTAGGTCCTTTTCTGCAGAACTGCTGCATAGTCACTCTATTCCTAGTTCGTAGCAGTGCATGGGATTCTTCCGTCCTAAGTTCAGGACTCTGCACTTGTCCTTGTTGAACCCCATCAGATTTCTTTTGGCCCAGTCCTCTAATTTGTCTAGGTCCCTCTGTATCCTATCCTTACCCTCCAGCATATCTACCACTCCTCCCAGTTTAGTGTCATCTGCAAACTTGTTGACGGTGCAATCCATGCCATCCTGCAGATCATTAATGAAGATATTGAACATAACAAAATGGATATGAGAGGCAGCTAAATGTTTTATGACTGCTATTGGGTGGGTGTCTGCAGGCATGAGAGTGCACAGATGTTCTCCACTCCATCTGTGTGACCAGAGATTTTGCCTCCGTTGCCCAAAATGCCTTACAACACTTTAAATGGGAAATTTTCAGAAAAACCTCGGAAAGTATTTAAATTCAGAAAAATTCTAATTGCTGCTTAATTTGGACATAAAACAAGTGGTAATGGTATCAGGACCCTTTGGAATGCTTAGGATAGTAATTAGTTTTAGGAATAAATCTTTAAATAAAAATTAAGAATAGTTTAAATTAGAAACATCTAGTAATGCTGGCTATAGGGTGATGTAATATAGTGGGCGATCCCATTTCTAATATAGGGGTCCATTACCTATGATGTAATGAGTCCACTTCTTATGATGCAATGGCAAATTCCACTTCCTGTGAGGAATGACTCAGCAAAATCCCATAGAGATACATTGAAGCCCATAGGAATACATGGAACTTTCAAACAGGAAGTAGCTAGGGTTCATCCAAAGGTCACCTGAAAAACTCGATAGGCATACATTGAGAGGAGGATGAAGGAGCTACTAAGACACGTGACTAAGTAGCATATAATTAACATATGATAATCTCTGGAAACCGATTGGCTGAGCTTGAGTGTCACATATTAATACATGTGACAAATTAGCATATGCAAATCCCTGAAAGCTGAATTACAATAAATTATCGCTAATAAGCTGCAAATTGTATAAAAAGGCAACATCCAGCAGAATAAAACTTTGTAGGGGACAGGGACCTGTAGGAGAGCAGAACCCTACAGGACACCTGGAAGAAAGATGACACTCAGAGCTGCAGCAATCACACCACTGGAACCCTGCTGGGTAAGAAAGCTAACTATTGCCTTAGCAGCAGAGTAGCTAGCTACCCATGATCAGAACCATTGACAATGCTCGCTAGCCCCAGACAATGCTCACTAGTGGCCATTGCTCACAAAGCAGCTACTACTTCAGAGGCATCACAAGCCATAGCAACCACTTCTGTAATAGCTAATTATTTTTCCATCCTAGTCATGCCGCCCAGTAGCAGTGCAACCCAGGCTCGCTAGAATCGTTCCCAGGCAGCTCTTGCAGCAGCAGTAACAGCAGTCCACCCAGGGTTCCAAGGTTGCCCCTGGCAATGGCCGTTTCTGCCACCGAGCCAGCAGTGGGCCACCGCAGCAACTACCAACAGGCGTCCGTCTCTGCCACCACAGAGCAGCATTTATCTCAGCAGCAGCTTGTGGTGAACTCACCAGAGAACCTGCGCTACCTAAATTTACCAATGATCCCTAATTTAAACAGAGCAGAAGGACCTTGTAAGACCGTTCAGAGGGATTTTGAAGAAGGCTTCTGTAAGTTCAGTTTTCTTCTACTTTAACATCCTAGAGCATATGGGTTTCGATTTTAAATAAAGCTGAATGTCTGTGGTCTGAGTGAGATCTCCTCCTACCCATTTAGTAACTGCCATGCCAGCGTTTACTAGATGCTTAGTCTTAAGTGTTTAATATTGAATGTTTAATTGATGTATTGTTCAATGTTTAATTATATTGTTATAAGGTATAGAGTATTAAGTGAATTATATTGTTATATGCCATAGAGTTGACATTCTTACTGTAATGTTGCTTTTTTATTTGCCGCGCCACTTTATTCCCTTAACTGTAATCCTATTTTATTTCTCTACTCTTTTACTGTAACCACTCGCTTCTAAATAAATATTTTTGTTTTAGAAGATTTCCTGCTTGCTGATCTATTCTTGATCGGAGGGCTGTGTCCGTGTCCCAGTTTTTGGAAAGAGACTTTGAACTGTTGCATATGTATCCATACTGCAGCGGGTGGTGTACCTGGCTGCAAAGCACTTTTCCCACACAGATGTGCTCATTTTACATTTTCTATAAATACTTCAGTGGTTGGAGATAAGGAGTTGAGCTTTGGTATTGCCATGGTACCTTTGGCCATTTCTGCTGCCCATAATTTGTACTGTGCTTCTGACATTGTGGCACAATTTGATTGTCCATAGCATGCAGCCATGAACGTGGTTGCCAGCATACCATTGCCGCGTGGATGTCACCCAACTGAGAGAGGTGAGTATCTAGCTTGAAGAATCAACACTTTGCCCAGGTCAAAATAGAAAAAACCATTATATCTCAGCCTGAGAGTGCGTGGGCAGCTAACAAGCCCAGTACAATGTTCCACAGTTGCTCTACAATAAAATGGATGTCTATTACTGGGTTCCATAATCACTAAAGACGTTAGGTCACATTCAAAGTATATAGTGCAAGAGTAGGACAAATGTCAGTGCCATCTGGTAATACTGATATTCCCATTGGTTTCTCTTTTGCAATCAACACCACTTGTTGTATAAGGATTTTTTTTGGCTTCCTCGTGTGAGGGCCATATCTTCTTTGTTGAACACCACACCTACATAGTTATTTTAACAGCTGTGTTGTCTCTGCCTGCGACGATTAGTTTGTGCTTCAGTGCATGTTGGTGGTGAAACTTCTTGCCTGGAATGAGTTCTGTACAAATGATGTCAGTCAATTGTTTCTTATTTTCAGTAAACATAAATACAATTTTCTGTGGAGGTGGCGGTGTACCTGTACTCAGCTGATGCACTCTCCTTGCTTCTGTAGCTTTGCTAGATCTTGTGACACTCTATCTTGAAATCTTTGTACCTGTCAAAGATGAGGTATACATCACCTGCTGCTAGTTTATGTTCAATACTACAAAACTGTTCATGACATACATGATGATATCACTTGCTAGCCAGTGTACTACCCAAAGAACTGTGGAACCATCACGGACTCTGCCGGTGACTTCTTGTGAAGTATGTTTAGCTGAGACTTCTGTCTGCAGCTGATTCCTTAGGTTAAACTTAGCCTTTGCAATATTCATGTCACCAGAGTCAGTGAACACTGATGTTGGCACATGAGCCAACTCATGTAACAAAATATTCTTAATGTCAGCCTCTTGTGAACTTGTGCATCACCACCCTTGAATAGATGAGCTTAGCGTTAGATACCTTTGATGGACCAACCAGTACATGCTTTTTTGTCACTGCCAATGTCTCTGTCATAGAACCTTATGGGCCAGCTACATTCAAATTCTTGCATTTTGCAAATTCATATTGGAAGTGCATTGTCTACATTGATTAATGGTGATGTCCTTGTTTATTGGCTGTTGCTTCTGGGTGCTTACTGGTGTCTAAGGGACCAACACACAGTTCTAGCTTCCAACTAATGGTTTCTCTTTGCCTTTCATTCACAGCAATTCATAACTTCATTTCTTCTTTGTGGATCTCTTGTATTTGTGCCTCACGGGTGTAATTTGTGTTTGCAATGTCTTCCACCTATAGGCTGCATATGTGGAGGCTAAGAGCCCAAGTCTTGAGTCTCTCTGATTTCAGGGTTCTTCCAATGATGCAACCATAGCCTTCGCCATACCTCATGATGGTGGTTTCAATATACATGTCACTCCAGAAGCATAAACGAAAACAAAAGGTGAATGAAGAAAACAGCTGACCATGTGTTAAGTTTATAATCTGTGAATGTCTGTAATTGTCCAGTATTTGAAAATTAATTCTCATGAGTGAATGTGAGAATTAGTTGAGTGAATATGCTCAGAGTACAAGAAGAATGTGTCCGGGTTGCGGGGGTAGGAGAAAGAAAGTAGTATACACTAGTATGCCCTAATACAGACATAAAACATATGTACCTCCTTGCTAATTATGTTCCATAATATTAGTGTGAAGTTTTAATTAAAAAAAATAATTAAAATTAAATTAAATAAGTTCACTGTCACCTGGCTTGTGAATCAGGAGTTATAAGTGCACATATTTCAAAATGCTCAATAAATGACAAGCTGTCAGGCAATTTCTTTAAAGGTAGAGTCTTGAATTTCAGAACACACACACCACTGTATGAACACTAGAACAAGGCACTGACAAAAAACTTGCATTTCGGTACCAAACTATTAGGTTTTCAAAGTGCTGTACCAACATTAGCTAATAAGTCCTCACAACAACCCTATGACACAGGGAATCATCTACCCAATTTTCTGATAGCTTCTGTGTTCAATTTCTCTAAGTCAAAAAAATTTCAGTTTAAGTAACAGAGAGATGGCTCCTCTCTCTCACTGTAAGTCATCCTCACAAACGGGCTCTTTTCCTTCCTGATCAGGCCTCCTCTTTTGGTGTAGTAGAAGCTATTATAAACCTATCAGAGATCAAATGAACTCATCTCTTTAAAAATTTAAAAAAACTTTTCAGCTTCCCACCATTTAGTGCCTCACAAAATATCCATTATACTTTCATTATGATGAAAATCACTAATCTTGAGCGAAGAGAGAGAGAGATGACCTGGTCTTGAATACTGCAGGATGTAACTATCTTGTGATATACTTTGGGGCAAAAAAATTTGCAGAAGTACTACAGCATCTTAAATTTTAAATATTCATTCAATAGGCTCAAGAGAGGGAGTTCTGGGATCTACCATCTCTGGTCGCTGTCTGAAGAGAGGACACAATTCTGTGACAGCAGTGATTTAGCCCATGTGACCATCTCTACTATTTTGTCCTTTGGGAGATGGGAGAGCCAGGGCTTCTGTTGGGATTGGGGAAGGACCTGAAGTGGAAGGAGTGAACTGGAAGTAGTGTGGGCCTCCCAAAATGCTTTGATTCAGAAAAGTATCTCGATTCAAGAAAGCATTTAAGCCTGTGCATAAATGTAACCATGTGATTAAGTGCTTTCCTGAATAGGGGCCTGGATACTTATAATGAAGCAAATGTTTGAAGCTCTATCAATATGTTTAATTTATCCTAAACATCACTTCCCTTTCCCGTCTAAGTATGTGAAAATTTGAGACAACATTGCCAGTCAGAACTATCACAGGATAATTGTTAATAATTCATTATAGAAGTTTAGCCACTCTGACAATGAATTTGAGGCCTCTATGTATTTTCCTCACAGTAAAAAACAAACCTACAACGTACATAGCCCTCATGATCTAATGGAACTGTAAAGTTCTAATCCTGCCTCTGCCACTTCCTCACTGTATGGCCTTTGAAAGAGCTACCTCGAAAATATACAACTGTTACATACGAGTATTCTAGCCCTATTGCATTCCTTAACTGGAAGGTTTCCGCTGTATGCATTTTCTTACTGAATATAAAACTGCTTGTTACTTTCATCTCTTTTGATTGTTAATATGATGCTGGTAAACCAGGTACCAGCTCTTGCCAAGTCTGTAGCCATCAGCTGAGCACTGACAAATTCATAGCTGTAAACCAGACCAGCTCACCGATATGTTAGTATTGTTCAAGATAGGTGTTAGACTTGAAATAATGTTTTTTGTGTACAGATTCTATAAAATGCTTGTAAATTGCTGCATGCATTAATCTTACCTGTAATGTCTGTATTCCCTGCTGCAAGATACATTATCTTTGTTTTATAATAGTACAAATGCCTGCTCTGAACCCAGACAGAAAGAGTGCCTCTCCCCTCCCCTTTCCAGGAGGGCTATTAAAATTAATCAGGCCTTTAAGACAAAAGCTTTGTTGATTGCCCCATCCGCACATGCAGAAGTACGTACAGAAGGCCTCATCCCGTTGGTTTGAATGCTGGAAGAGGGAAATAAAGACAGTTGACATGAATACCTCTTTGCTGTTTGGACTCTTACAAGGGCTAGTGCTAAGAATCAAAAAGCAGAGATCCCCAGGGTCAACCTGGCATAGCCCTTAAAAGACATTCAGCACTGATCGGTTACTACATCTGTCACCTTTTGAGACATAGATTTAACTAATTTGTGCATATATGCTGCCTGCTTTAACCTGTAAATAACTCATTTTTTCCTAGTTAATAAATCCTTACTTAGTTTACTATAAGATTGGCTACCAACATTGTCTTTGGTTTGAGATCTAAGGTACAAACTGATCTGGGGTAAGTGACTGGTCTCTTGGGACTGGGAGCAACCTGAATATTTTGTGATTTTTGGTGTAAGTGATCATTTATCACTAAGTCTAGCTGGCCTGGGTGGCAAGATAGACTGGAGAGCCTAAGTGAACCGTCTATGGTGCACGGAAAGACTGTTACAGTAGTCCAGGAGTTCACAGTCGTTACTGGGCTGGGGAAATCTAATTATAGAACATACCACCACCATGCATTTGTCAGTCTGCCCTGAGGTAGGCATGTGCAGTCATGAGCCATTTCAGAGAGTGTAACAGTTATCACTGCCTTTTCACTTTCCTTTCGATTCCTGTGCTTTCAGCTCCCCTTTTCTTTTCCTGATCTCCCATCCTTTGTGCTGCTCTTTCCTTGGTGTCCCTTGCCTTTTTTTCAGCAACAAATTTAGGAATTTAGCAGCTTAACATCCTTCACTGCAGCATGCTAAAATGACATTAAGTGAGAGAATATTGAAAGATCAATGAGCTATAGCAAATGGGATGCACATTTGACAAACTGGTTCAAGAGGTAGTCCAACTCCACTAGCCAAATTCAAGCACAGTCTTTACCAAACCAAATGTGTATCAAGATTGTCAGATGTGTGAAACATCTTCTAGACTATGTATTTTCAAAATTAAATTTCTCAAAGCATTCTGGAGTCCAATAATAACTGTTCTATACTCTCAAAACAAAATGAGGTGGGAAAGGCTTTCTTTAAAGGAAGAAAATGATCAGAAGTGGTGTCTTATTTTTACTTATGCCTGGCTTTTAAGATACCCATAATTGATGTCCAAGTTCCCATTTGTAGCTGATCATTATCATTATCACATTCTCAAGCATTTGTGACAGCACTAATCTCCCTGGTAGGACTGGATATCCCATAGCAATTACACTGAATAAAATCCAATTGCAAGAGAAGAAAAATGGTTCAGATGTTGGTGAGTATGTTGTAAAGTTACAGCAAATTGAAATGCCATTTAGAATTTTTTCAGGATTTCTCCTACTTAGGCCAGCACAGTCATTCAGCTTGTTCTCATTACCTCCTTTGATGCTCAAATTTGATAGTTTACCGCTGTGCATATCACCACACTGCATTGGCAATACTTTGCAGTTGTTTTTATTGAGGAATCATTTACAAATATTTTACAACATTTCATAAGAAAATAAAATAATTTGTGAAAGCTAAAAGGGACACAGCAGGAGCTCTCTCTCCAATCTCACTTTTGCAATTCAATCTCCGAGCACGGAAAAGCAAAACTGTCAAAATTATAAAACTATTAGGTTTCTCTGTCACTGAGTTCAGTTATTACTGTTACTGCAAATGTACTATGCTCCAGTGGCAATTCATTGGTAGCAAACAATGAGACAAGAGCTCAACTTTGATTAATATTCATGACCAGCCCACATTTCATATGTTGATTAAGCACACTGCTAAGTCTTAGAAGAGGATATTAAACCAGGAGATATTGGAACTGTCATATAATATATGGGATGGAGCAAGCAAAGTAAATAAAACTGGAGCTACCTTGAACTACAGCGAAGCTCAGCCGCATCACCTACATGTAATGCAGAATTCCTTGGCACAACGAACGTACATCAACCTGTCTGCTCCTACATACTGTGAAACAGATAGATTCTCTAGTGGCACTGAGCATGGTTCAGCCATAAGCACATTGGTACCCCAGGCCAAGATGGGATTCAATGCCCCTTTCTGCCCGATTACTTTACCCACTGTTGTGAGGGGATGCTATAGTTGCACTACAATTACAAATTTTCTACACATATACATGCATACGTTCATAACCATAATCTATATCCATATCTCCTACTGATCATTAAGTTTATAACATTACAAGCTTTCGTAAGAGACCTTACTTGACATAGTTATACTATTACTACTACGACAACAAAAACATTGTATACAACTAGTTGATTCAATTGCTTATTCTCTAGGGTTCAGACCCTGTTCTCCCCTGGGGGTGTCTGGACGATGACTATCACACCCAGTATCAGTACTGGTGGAGGAGGTGGACAGGTCCTGTGAAGGAAAGGGTTTTCCATGTAACATTTCAAAGAGATACATGAAACATCAGATGAATCTTCAGAGAGAGAGAGCGAGCGGTGTTGCTGAAATTCAGAAATGACTGGATTGACCTTAAGCGGCCCAAGGAACCGAAAGTCCAACTGGTAAGCCAGTCTGTCTGTGCAGAGATGCTCCCTGGAAAACCTCACCTTTTGCCCCACTGAATAGGTGTGGCCTTGCTGTTGAGGCTGGTCCATATGCTCTTGTTTTTTCCATGTGATGCTTAACTTCCTTCTGTGACCGATGAATCGTCTCCACTAGGTCTGAGGTGGCTAGTTTGGGAGACGATGCCGGTAATTGCAGGTGGACTCAGAAGTGGTACTCAGTTGGTAAAAAAGGTGCTTTGACCCATACACACACATGCACTGACACCAACTTTGTTCTTTCCCCAAGGGGGGCTCGGCCCCTTTTTCCTCTCTTCATTCTTATAATGGATTGTCTACACAGTTGGTGAGACACATGAGGGCATCCAGACTCACAGGCACCTATAAATTTCTTCTCACGGGCCCCATCGGAACCGGTACAGCTGTGCTGCCTCATTCCCATTTGAATCAGCCACAAGGTGGCAGAACTGTGCTGCACAGGAGGCTAGGAGTGCTCTGCCCCTGTCGGAACTTTGTTTAGGCAGCCTCTGTAGGACTGAGACTGCATCATGAACAGGAGGCAGCATTGGTTTATAAAACCCTAGAATCACCTGCAATCATCATCAAACCGTTCCAGCAGATGTATTGGAGAACAGAGGTGTGTCTCGACTGCAGCATTTTTGGCAAGCAATTGTCTGATTTGCTCGTGCAACAACTGGCTCCCCAAGGTTAGCTGGATGACCTGGGCCTGCAGGGCTTGGTTGTACTCCTAAAAGTGGGCAGCCCACTCAAGTGTGTCCAATGCTCCCAAAAGGCTAGACAGCTCCATTCTGCCAGCATCGGGCTCACTCCTGTGGCCTAAGTGGTCCATGCAAGCTGCAATGACTGGGATGTGAGCGATATATCCTAGTGGTTGGAGTGGGAGTTGGGAGCAGGGCCAGATCAGATACCAGGTCAGAGTAGGAGACAGACCAGAAGGCAAAGCAAGAGAGTCAGGAAGCAGGCAGGGTCAGGTTACCAGGTGGTCAGAGTCAGGCAGTAGGAGCAAGGAACTGCAAGGGAATCTGTCCTAAGCAGGGGAAACCCAGTTGCAAGACAACTTCCTGTTCCTGTGCTCAGTTGTAATACAAGCAGGGAACCAATCAAGACCCGCAGCATTCTGCCAGTCAGATCCCAGGATGAGTCTTCTGTCAGAGTTCAGCTTCTAGCTCTAGCAACTGTTGGCAACTCAGAATTTAATGGCTCCAGAAAGTGCTCTGGACCAGGGTTTGAGATCCATAGTCCCTGAAACCACCTTAGTGTCCAGTTTACATATGAAAAGTTAAGATTTTTACAAAGCAATTAAATAGGGGGGAAAAAAACCCCTCTGCCCTGCCTTAACCTCTGTTCTTATTTCCTACCATCTTCACAAATGAACAGGTCTCACTTGTCCCTTCTTTATCTTTTTCTCTTGAGCCTCTTTTGACATTATGCCTTTTTCTATACTACTCCAAGCCCTGGGACTCTCCCTCCCTCCCTCCCTCCCTCCCAGTGTGACGTGAACCTACCCTCTTCCCCCACCCCCACCCCGTCAAAGTAATGCTACAAAATCCACTTCATACTAGACAACATTTCACCGCCCTGCTAATCCCCATCACTAAAATGCTGTCACTTACCAATTATGTTGGTTTCATTTCTCCTTATCGCCTTGGAAACAGAGCTTTGCCTCCACAATACCTTTATCTAACAAGAGGCTGAAGGTTCCAAAGATCTGATGTCACTTCTGTACCTAGGTCAACGTATCTCACTTTTTACTATTCATTAGGCTATTGAATCAGTCTGGATATATTAGCATGAAATATTACTTGATTTTTAGTAGGAAAGCAATGTCTTTATCAAAATGAAAGGTTTTTTTCCCCAGACATGCGTGAGCTGAAATGACAGTAGAACACATTGTTGTGGGATGTTCTTAAATCGTAGCAGAGAACAGTAACAGCCTCATACAATAATAAAAAGTCAACATATCTAGGATTAAAAACCACTTAATAATAATTCCATTTATTCACTCTGTACTCCCTGTTCATCAAGTGGTACAAGATTACAACTCTTACAGTCTGAGTCCACAGACAGGACACTAATATTGGAACAGGGAAAAAGCCCCTCCCTTGAAAAGGGCATCAATTCCCAACAATTTTGCTGGCACATGGTCCAAATGCTACCACCAATGCTGAGTAGTGATGAGCCCCACTGGAGTCTAGAGAATATCTTTTAAACATATATTTTAGTTTCCTTTTAATGGTCACCAGAGTAACCACAATACAGGAAGCATATTGCATTCTTCAAAAGAAATCCAGAAGGAAACTAGAAATTAACACACAAGCAGTGATTCAAAGAGGTTGCATCTCTTATCTTTTGCCCACAGTTACTATTTCACTTTTAAAGGAACATTTTAAGTTCATTTCTGTAAAACTAGCAACTTTGGGGGTGTGTGGGTGATGATCATAACCCCCATAACACTCCTTTCAAGATCCATGGATCCTATACATGCCTATTACACCATCCAGTGCACTAAATGCACCAATAGCAACTATGTGGGTGAAACCAGACAATCTCTATGCTCTGGAATGAACTCACACAAGAAAATGATAAGACAAAAAACACCACATCATCTGTGGGTGAACACTTTTCACAAAGCAATCACTCTGCATTTGACCTATCAGTCCTCATCCTCAAAGAAAATCTGTACACATCTTCAAAAGACAAACCTGGGAGCTTAAATTCATAACTATGCTAGACACTAAAAGCCATGGACTGACCAGAGATGCCAGATTTATGGCTTATTACAACAATCTATAATCCACTAAACCCCCCCATCCCAATCCCACCCCCAGATTTTTCTCATCTTCCCCTCATATGATTGGAGATATGGGCCATTTCACCTTGAATGGTCTCTTGAAATGTGTTAACCACTTACGCTAAACAATCTGTTGCACCTTATATTTAGCTGTGACATGAAGTACATTTCCCAGACCTGAAGAAGAGTTCTGTGTAGCTCGAAAGCTTGTCTCTCTCACTGACAGAAGTTGGTCCAATAAAAGATATTAGCTCACCCACCTTGTCTCTCTAATATCCTGGGACCATCATGGCTATGACACTGCATACAATCTGAGAAATTTCAGTTCTACAGTAGGTTTAGATTTAAAGCAAATCTAAGTAGAAATTCTGATTATTTTTACAGTTTATTAGAAATACCTGTTTTAATAAGACAATATCCAGAACATGGACACACTGTCGCCTGTTGTAAAGGTTATGCAAGAGCAGAAAAAACAAGAGAGTTTTCAGACACTGCAGTGTCCTGCTCAGCAGAGACGACTCAAGATTTGATAGTAATGAATATACAGTAAAGGATCTTTACTCAGTCTGCTGGTTTCAGACAGACTGTAGTTCTTCATGTTTCAGAGTAGCAGCCGTGTTAGTCTGTATCCGCAAAAAGAACAGGAGTACTTGTGGCACATTAGAGACTAACCAATTTATTAGAGCATAAGCTTTCGTGAGCTACAGCTCACTTCATTGGATGCATAGAATGGAACATATAGTAAGATATATATACATATAGATAAGTTGGAAAAAGAAAAGGAGTACTTGTGGCACCTTAGAGACTAACCTTAGTACGCCTTTTCTTTTTGCGAATACAGACTAACACGGCTGTTACTCTGAAATAAGTTGGAAAGTTACAATACAAACTGTGAGAAGCTAATTAGTTAAGATGAGCAATTATCAGCAGGAGAAAAAAAAACATTTTTGTAGTGATAATCAAGATGGCCCATTTAGACAGTTGACAAGAAGGTGTAAGGATACTTAACATGGGGAAATAGATTCAATATGTGTAATGACCCCGCCACTCCCAGTCTCTATTCAAACCCAAGTTAATGGTATCAAGCTCAGCAGTTCTTGTTGGAGTCTGTTTTTGAAGCTTTTCTGTTGCAAAATTGCCACCACAGCCTATTCTGCCAACTATCACCATATGGGATCTTTCTAACTTCACCCCCACTCTGCCTTCTCCCCTGCAAACTTCAAAGAAGAAGCAGCAGCAGCAGCCTGTATCTTCTGATCTAAAAAGTAAAGAAAAAAGACAGAAGGAGGTTTTGTGTTTCAATAGAATTTACTGCCTTGGGGCAGGGAGGACAAAAGTGGCTTTAAGCTACTCTTACACCTTTCCAGCTCCAGCACAACAAGTTCAGAAGGCTATTATAGTTACTGCTTCCACCTTGAATTTCCTAGGAGGTGGCAGTGCTAGAATGCCTGTAGCTCTCTGGGCCCACCTCTGACATGCCCCCTTCCACCCACCCCTGCGGGAACCAGGACTTGAAAGGAGGGAGATCCATGTTGGGCTACTTAAGTGGCCTTACACAATGCCTGTGTCAGGGAAAACCCCCACTGAGTGTTTTTACAGCTCCTATATGTGGGCTGTAGCAAGGTGACAATCTCACCCACAGTGTGCAGTTTACCCTACTGTAATTAGATTGGAAATCTCTGAAGTGTAAGTAGATGGCTTGATTCTGAAAAGAACTGGCGAGATCAGAATCAGGTACAGAGTTTGTTACTGTAGATATAACTGTTTCTATATGTACTCCCTGTCTGTCAGGGGGACTCTGTTTTTACACTGTGGATAACCAAAAATGGAACAATAAAATCAACCAAAACCTGAAGATGAGATTTGGCCTAACCTAATCATTAGCTATGGCTAATGAACTAGTCTGGCTTGGAACAATGATTGTAGAGCATTAGTAGCGTGAATGAACAAAGTGTGTGTAGGAGTAGGAAAAAAACAGCATTATTTAAGCCAGCCCACCAATTGAAATACTGTTACTATTAAAAGCAGATTAATTATTCCTATTCTTTAATATATTATTTATATGCCAAATGTTCTAGGAAAGCCCAATTACTTGGCAGGGTGAGGCGTTTTACCCCTTTTTGAAAGCACTGCCAGTCTCAAGAAAATGAAGTGAAATCAGATTCTGTATTCTCAAGATAAAACAGATCTGTCCAGCATGTGCAGCATACAGACAACAGATCAATATGCTTTCAGATTCAGAGCTGGCAACACTTAATGGCTGGTAGAAGATAATATCAATGCTTTGAAGCAATTCTATGGGAGTGAGAAGGAGTCCCTGTCAAGTCTCTATTTTAGAATAAAATTCCCTACCTTTTGAGAAATACCAGCAATCAGATAAGTCCTCAGATATAATCTTTTATTAGCCCCAGAATCCAAATACCTTAAATACATTTGTCAGGCTATTCTTTCAGAAATAACCAGAGAGAATGAAATGGATTGCTAATGAGCTATAGACCTACATTTTTTTTAAATGATCTTAATAAGCCAAGTATTTTAAAAGCACAAATTATAAAATTCTGTAGATAACAAGAAGAGATAGTGGGTAACATTTTCTAAAGGAGCGTAAGTCACTTGGTTGCTAAATCTTAAGGGCACAATTTTAAAGTTATTTAGGACCGAAAGATGCAGTGAGGCAACTGGTGGAATTTTCAAAAGGCCCTGAAGTTGATGGGAGGAAGGGACCTATGTACTTTTGAAAAGCCAACCTGGTACCGATCTATAACTTTTAAAATCTAGCACTACTCACACTGAAAGTCA
This sequence comes from Caretta caretta, assembly GCF_965140235.1. Lineage (NCBI taxonomy): Eukaryota > Metazoa > Chordata > Testudines > Cheloniidae > Caretta > Caretta caretta. The sequence goes on from NC_134209.1 coordinate 73,324,047, forward strand.
TGTCGATGGTTTTTGGGACATGTCTACACAACAAACGGCACAGCTACAGCACTAAAGCTGTAGCACCATAGTGTAGACATGTCCTGCATAGGACATTTGCGTAGCCTGTTGTAAAATTAGCCAAATATTTAGAGGAGTTGGTGTACCCCTAGGGGTATGTGTACCCCTAGTTGAGAACCACTTTAGCGCACTGGCTCGAGTAGAGCTAGAATGAGTCTGTATACACTCCCACCTGCATTTTACTCATTATATTAGACACAACTTTCGGACTTATGCTATTGGAGTGCAAAGCAGCCCTTCTTTTCCTTTCACTATAGTGAGGAACTATACTGTGGCCCTCTACCCTCTGGCTTAGGAAGAATAAATGGGACTCTCTTTAAAGCCTCTTACTGCTGTTTGTTAGACATAGATGTTTTTCCTCAAGCAATACAAGGAATACCCTACCTTCCTGGAGGAAAGGGTCTAGGCCTCAAATATTTCCATGCAAAGCACTTCCACTAGGTCTCCATAAATAATGCTCTATACATGAAGTGCAAATACTTAAACACCTCCAACATGACCAGATCATTAATGATGTTTGTCGTTATTGGTCTTTCATTTATATTTTGATGTTTTTCCTGTCTTGCAGATTTAAAGCTGGTCGTTTTATTAGCTTTTTTTGACATTCAGCCTGGCATTACTAAAAAGTCTCAAGTGCCTTTTGCCATTGATTTCTTTTGAAATATATCTAAAATGATTTACAACAGTGTTACTCAAAGTGTACGACTGATCTCCCTGGGACGGCTCCAGCTTGCAGGAAAACCATAAAAGCCCAATCCTGCTTCCATCAAAATCAATAGGAATTTTGCTGTTGGTTTTAATAGGAGGAGGAACAGGCCCTAGGCAAGACAAGCTCCACACACACACACACACACACTAACTTATAAGGAATATAAGCAGCATGTATGTCCAGGGTTTTGATGTAAAAAATTCAAATGCATTCTTCATATGGACCGTCTGATATCTAAGAAATGAAATAAACATTGCTGCATTTATTTCCATATTTACCATTCCAAATACATGCACATCTATCCAGAGCCCTGCAGTTAAGAATGTAGTGGAGTCACAGACACTACATGTCCATGCACTAACCTGCTTTACAGAAGTTTTAAACGTTGGTTTACAAAGAATACATCTTTCAGCTGCTCCTGCTGCATTGTATTATTTGAAGCACCCAATGTGAAAAACTTCATAACTTAAACATAATTTTACCAAGACATTTACCTTAAACTTAACAAGCAGAAAACATTTCAATCCAAAGTGTAATATGTTTAAGTGCCTGAAGTCAGGGCATGAAAGAAACTGCTAGTTCAACTGTAACTATTACACTGATGTAATTAGAATATCTTATAGTACATGCAAGGTGTTTTGAAAGGCACTTTGATTCCATATAAAATGAAAGTGATTCTTGTGTCTTGTTTCCCTCAGTTTTGAACAGTTTGCCAGCTGTTTAATTCTAACATTCTGTATTGCATTTAAAATGGATCCAATTAGGGTAGATTATTAAAATTTTTATATACACAAAACAAAGCAACTTGTTATAGAAAAGGACGTTATTAAATATGTAGCAGTTTCTTCATTGTTTAAAATCAACTTGTTTCTATAAGAAACAGGAAAGATATGCAAAAAGAAAAGGAGTACTTGTGGCACCTTAGAGACTAACCAATTTATTTGAGCATAAGCTTTCGTGAGCTACAGCTCACTTCATCGGATGCATACCGTGGAAAGTGTAGAAGATCTTATTATATACACACAAAGCATGAAAAAATACCTCCTCCCACCCCACTCTCGATATGGATACAGACAGCAAGATTCTTTCTACAAGAGACAAAATACTATTGCTAATGCAAAATCATATGAAAAAAGTGGGTGTATATAATAAATATATAGATATAGTAACCATAAAAGAAGAAAGTGAAAATGCTTAAATGGAAGCATTGAGAGTGAAGGATTCTTATAAATCTATAATATAATAAGGTTATTTTGTGATCTCCTTTTGGAATTTGTATGACAGACTGACAATTTCCTGAACAAACCTTAAGGAATGAAGATAAAGGTTATTGAATTAAGTTAAACCTTACTGAATTAGCGTTGATACCTTTGGTGTCCATTGTATTAAATGTGCAATTGTGTATGTGTTATTATATGTATTTTCATGGGACGACTAAATCAGAGAGCAGCAGGGCGTGATTAGGTGATTGTGGCATCTCCAGAGAAGCCAGCCCCCTGGAAAGGTATGCATATACTGGTTCCAGTGGGATTCTCGAAGGATCACTGACAAAAAACAAACAAGCAAGCAAACAAACAAAAAAAGAGTTTTGGCATAAATAGCTTTGTTTTAAATTGGCTCAAGGCCTTATCCTGAACTAGCAAATGGACAGGAGCCTTGGGCCATGGAGGGTCCCAATCCTTAGAGAAAGGTTGGAAGGACTGGGCCTTCTGAGGTCTCATAAGACTGCATGCTTGTTCAGAGCTGAACCTGTGATGAGTTTGTAGCCATAAGGACTTCCCCTTGGGTGGGGCATTGAAGAACCGCTCCTGCCAGAATCCATGTTAGGGTTGGGATGGTATCTAGTAAATTGTCTAGGTTCTTTTAATGTTTTTAATGTTTTTAATGTTTTTAATGTTCTTTTAATGTTTTTAATGTTTCTCTGTAATGCTTTTTTACTTTAAGAATAAAGCAGGCTTGCATAGGAAGTGCTGTTTGGTACTGTATAACTAGCAATTACACCCGTTCACCAGCTCTGAAGAGAAAGTAAGCAGGTGGCCTTGGGCAGCCTGTCTGTGCTGGGAATTAAACTGAAGACAGGAAACGGTACAGCCTGGAAAATCAGAAGGGAGAGAAATGCAAGTATCCACCCAGAAAGGCAATGGCTGGGCAACTGGAAGCCTGACAGTGGGTATTCTTGGTGGATACTAAAGGGAAACACAGGTGCAGTTGCCCTGAACTGGGACAAACAGAACAAATGAAATCCTGTGGTTTTAGAATTCTGACGTGTCTGCTACAGTTGGCATTGGCAGGATGCTGAGCAGACCAGCCATTTGCCCTTTACTGGACTCTAAGCTTCCTTCAGAACAAAAAATGAATAATCAAGAAGCTGCTGCTCCAGCTACCAGGATAACATGCCACCTTAATCAAATCTTGTTTCAAGGGCTCAATCTTGCAAACACTTATGCCCATGAGTAACTTTACTCAAATAAGTAGTCTCATATGCATCTTTGCATGATTGAGCCCTTGGTCTTTGCAAATAAGCTTTTCTTTTTTTTTAAAGGAGAAAAGATTTTTTTTTTTAATCCTGTCTTTTAAAAGGTACAGTTTGAAAAACACAAATAGATGGCATAAGACTAGGAAGTTATTGAACATAAAAATACAGGAAGTAAGTTCTCGCACCAGAAGGGGGAAAAACAAGGCAATTGGCAGGATACTGAAACATTTATTGTTATTTATTTATTATACAGCAGCACCTAGTGACCCAAAACAGAATCAGGGTCACTTTGTGATGAGCTGTGCAAAAATAGAGGATGAGGACAAAAGCTTATGCACCAAAGAATCTACAGTTACCAGCCACAAACACTTACCTACATGCTTAATTTCAAGCAAAAAAACATTGACCTCAACCTAATTAACCTAACCTAGTTTCTCAGCCTCATATTACACCATTTATCAAAATCAGTTTTGTAACCTGTAGTTTCTGGCCTAAATATCACCAGGTTCCTTTTCTTATTCTGTTTCTAGAATATTAATCAGAACTAAATTAATTTAACAGTAATACAGATATCAGACTATCTCCCTATCATCATAGCACTATAATAGTGCATTAATTAATGATGGATTATAGTGGAATCTGATCACATCTCTAGTCTTGTATAAGTGACATCTCTTTTACCTTTGATGAAGATGGTGATAGTGATAATTAATGTTGTGCCTCAGAGAAAGAAATATTTTTCTACTGCAGACTGTACTGTATTATGACAGCACTTTGTATTTTAAAAAAGAAATCAAGAAGATCTGTGTAATCTCAAAAGCTTGTTTGCTTCACTGACAGAAATTGGTCTAATAAAAGATTTTACTTCACCCACCCTGTCTCTCAAAGATCATCCAAAGAAATCGTATAGCCTTCATTCCACAGCAAGATTTGAGTGACAGTGCAAGATCTTGAGGATTATCATGGTGTCAAGCTTTCTTCCTGCTTGAAGTGCAGACAACTAACATCTGTATTGCTCAGCAGTATCCTTTGCTGCAAAGTCTCCAGTTGTTTCTATCTCAATCAAATGCATTTGTCATTAGATATTGTGAAAAGAAGTTCAATAATCATGCTGTAGACGCGTCCTAGAATGAATGGGTCAAAATGCTTCTAGGTTACTCAAGAGAGAAAGACTACAGCAGTAATTACAAGTAGAGGTGGATGGGGATTCAAGCATAAAAGACCTGTAAACTTTTCTGAAGTTTAGTCAATTTGTCTACACATAATATAGCATACAGCATATATTTTCACATGCATACACCTCTTAAAATCATCACCCTCAGTAAACCACTCCTTAACTGACTATATTTCGTATGTTATTCTGTCTCAGTAACGTTGCTGCTCTTGTTTAGGAAATTAGTTTAAATAATTATTTTCCTCCTTCTCTCCTTGTTTTTTGTTAATTTGATAAGTGCTTTCAGCTATGAACATTTCAATCCCTCTTCACCTAGACCTGAGGCACACTTTAAAAATTGAAGTATATTTAACCATGACAACTACTTTGAAGTCACACTGAAGGTACAGAATAAACAGAAAAATTACATTGTATACATAATACAATATTATTGTGAGTCCTAATAAGGATTCATTTTAGCTGTGCTCCTTCTCTGTCTTTTATGCTACACTGCCAGTCTTTCTCCAGGATGTAGGAGTACACTTTACATATATTACTACTGCTTATTGTTATTGCAGCTTTTTGCCAGGACTAGGTTGCCATAATTTGTTGCAGCATTTCATTTTCTCTACTTGATGATAGTTAGAGTATGCATAATTTTTTTGTGAGCAAAGGAAGTTTTAGGCTGAATGTTGAGGGGGCAAGGGGTGGAAATTTCTTATGATTAAGTCTGTTAAGCCTCCCCGGGAGCAAAGAAAACTCCATCACTTGAGTCATTTAACATTAAAATGGAGAGAGTATTCAAGAATATACTGTAGAGAGCAATTCTGCATTGGCAGTTTGGCAGCATCCAAAAGGCAGTATGAAAATAAACCAGGATGCACAAAAGAATTTGCTCACATTCTTTGTGTGACTGCATCTCACCTTCTATTCTGTGTCCTAAAACTTAGCACCTCTTTCTTTTCTCTCTCAAGATAAAATGATAGAAACACTTACGACAAAGGCTGGGAGACGGGTATTATCGTACAGACAGCAATTGGGGAGCGCAACTTGTTTTACATTTTTCCAATCACACTAAATCACCAAGTAAACCTCATGGAGCTGGTCTGCTGCCTGGGTCTGTGAAAAGTGGGAACAAGCTGCTGGGAATGGAAGAAGAGGTAAGCTGGATCAGCTCATTAGGTGGGATATGGCAAAATGCTTCTCCTTTTATTAGCTCGGATTTATTTTCTTGTATGGCAAGGCAAGGCATTTTAAAAATAAGCCGAATACATTTGTACCAAAACCTCTCACTGTGAATTCAGTACAATGTTTGTAAAGGTTTGGGGGGGGGGTTACTGACAATCACTGAAGAGAAGAGATAGCCCTTTAGAAGAAGATGCACATCCTTCTGGCCTCAGCCCTTCCTAATTGAGGGATGTGCAACTCAGCCCTGCAATGAGATCCACGAGCCTGCAGATAGCCCAACTGAAACAAACCAAACCACCAGGCTTGGGGTCTCATTGCTGGATTGGAGAATTTGTGGAGCTACAGCCAGTAATAACTATTTTTAAAGTACCAAGAGTGTGCTAGGCACTATAGGGATTAGACACTAGTAGAAACCCTGCAACAAATATAAGAGTTGAAGTATCCTGGGGTAGTATCTTGGGGCCCTATCCAGCTCCTGAAGCTTGTCAATAAGATTCATCGTATTTATGTGTATAGTGAATTTATCTTCAGAACTCACAGGTCTGAGTCCAATGGATAAACAGCCTGGACTAATCAACCTTCTGGAATCTCAAAGCAAAAGCCCTGTAGCCTACAACGATAAAAATTGAGACCAAAGAGAAAGACCTGGCCAGTCACTCCAACATCTAGTCAGCAGAGATCCTAAATAAGGACATGTGAATTATGTAATATTCTAATATAATTTAAGATGATGATTTATGGATACAAGAACAAAAACATTAAAATGCAGTTCCACTCTAGAAAGTTTTCAGAGGAACAGCCGTGTTAGTCTGTATTCGCAAAAAGAAAAGGAGTACTTGTGGCACCTTAGAGACTAACCAATTTATTTGAGCATGAGCTTTCGTGAGCTACAGCTCACTTCATCAGATGTTTACCGTGGAAACTGCAGCAGACTTTATATACACACAGAGAATAGAAAGTGACTATCAGTGGCACCAGATGCCCTTGCTGCTGTGTATTGAGAGCCATATATGCTCAATTCAGTGTAAAGTTTTATACTGCCTGCTACCCTTGCAAAATCAACACAGCTAAGACTGAATGAGCTGCAAATTCCATTCCATCTCCTACATTAAGAGAATTTTGCACTTGGTTTAATCACACCTTTGCCAAACCCACTGAAAGCAACAGAGCTCCACAGGTCTAACAAAAGGGTATCATTTGCCTTGTAGAGCTTTTTATTACTGGTGTTAATGTGCAAGATGGAAAGAACCCAGACTGATTCTTGGAGTCCAGGCTGAATTTGCTGAGCTGCATTTTTTGCGGGAGGAGGGGGGGAAAGATCTGTACTTGTTAATTGAATACACATTGGTATACTGAGAAATAAACATGCAGCCTGTGATGCCTTGGGGATTCCCCCAGACCAGTAAAGTGTTCAGTAATTGCCTACCCTATAACCCTGGGTGCCTCTGTGCTATGCAACTTTGGATCAGAGCCCTGACAGAGCCCAGAAGCATGCTCACAACACAGTGATCTCACCTTGGCTTCCATCAGTCCAATTACTCCTTGCAGGGTGATTCCCCACAACCCTCCCAGTCCTGAGTTTCCCCCAGACCATATCCCCTGCAGCATCCTGATCCTCTGACTGGACATTGACAGAGGTAACATCAAGTTCACTGTCTCCAAAAAGCCAGTACACACAACAGCTTGTTGTCTTGTATTAAGGGGGAGTGTATAACCCCACCTGAGCTATCTCAGTATTGCACAGTACAACAAAGAACACAGAATTAAGTGATTTTTAAGCCCAAGTGAGAGAGATATGAAAGGGTTGCAAACAAAAAAATTACATGCTTTCTAGTGTCTAAAACTTAATTATAGCAAGATATGGTTTTGCCTAACACAATGTCTTACTCTTGCCAAGTTGTTAGCATTCTCCAGCATGACTGGCTGTCCTGCCAGGATCCAGACCTTACAAAAATCAAAGTGTTGGTTTCTTTATTCCCCCTGGAGATGGATGCCAAAATGGCTTTTTGATTCTGTTTTTATTACCCAAAACTCACTTGGTCTCCCGAGTCATCACCAGGAGGTGACAGAGCTAACTTCCTGGCATAGCTCTAGGAATGACTTTGGGGAAGTTCTATAGCCTGTGTTATACAGGAGGTCAGACCAGACAATCCCAATGTTCTCTTCTGGCCTTAGAATCTATGCAAATAAATACATATATGTACACACACACTTATGCTGTATGTCCACTGTTAGACAGGAAAAGGAAAGGACGGAGAATTGACAATAAATGATTTGTTTCTAACAACAGTTATTATGATGTGCTACCTTATTGTATGAGTGCCAGCTGGAACATAGGAGAGCATATATGCTTTACAAAATAAGCAATAGTAACATTTGTCTTTGACAAATCAGACCATGGAGACAAGGGATAAAGTTAACCCATCTATACATGCAACATTCAGGAGTAACCTTGACGAAAGCCTAAAGCTTAAACAGTTTAAAAAGAGGTGCTGAAAATGAGGTTGTGCACTAGATGACAAGCAATGGGCTGAAGGATGCAGAATTAAAGGGGGAGAAGGTACACAGCCAAATTCTTGGATGCAAAAATGGCAACCCCCTGGGAAGAGGAAAAATGAATCACATGACTTCTTGGAGGAGGTTATTCTAGAAGTTCTTATTTGCTTCAGTTTTAATTAGGCGCAGGGCCAGATTTGGGCAGGGGTTTTAGTGACTGCAGCCCAGGGCCCTGGCTCAAGGGGGGCCCCACAAAAATAAATCACCAACTCCAAACCACTAAAAGTCCCGCGGCGCAGCAGGGCGCTCATGCCATGGCCCCACGCTGCCCCTGGAAGCGGCCGTCTGCTAGCACATCTCTGCGGCCCCTGGTTGGGGGAGAGGGGTAGGTGGCTCCACACACTGCCCCTGCCCCATAGCTCCCATCGGCCGATTCCCGGCCAATGGGAGCTACAGGGGAGGCACTTGTGGGCAGCACATGGAGACATGCTGTCCCCGTCCTCCCCCCAGGGGCCGCAGAGATGTGCTAGCAGCTGGCCACTTCCGGGAGCAGTATGGGGGTATGGCAGGCAGCCTGCCTGAGCCCTGCTGCACTGCTGACCGGGAGCCACCTATGGTACCCCCTCCTCCACCCCAACCCCCAGCCCCAGATCAGAATCCCCCTCCTGCACCCAAACTCCCTCCCAGACACCGCACCTCCTCCTGTACCCCAATCCCCTGCCCCAGCCCCCTCCTATACCAAACTCCCTCCCAGGAAAAAGACTTGTATACAGGGGCCCCACAAAATCTAATAGCCCTGGGGCTCACAGGAGAGTTAATCAAGCCCTGACTAGGTGAGCTATTTTCTTTTAGATTCACAACTCCATGGCTAATGAGGTTTTATCTCACTTTACTTCCCATCCCCCAGAGATTTGATTACAATATATTTGTTTTTATAATTGTTCTTTGAAGAAGGGAAAAGGGAATTAATGGAAAACAAACAAAAAAGTCTATAAAGAACATAAGAACAACCCTACTCGGTCAGACCAAAGGTCCATCTAGCCCAGTATCCTGTCTTCCAACAGTGGCCAGTGCCAGGTGCCCCAGAGGGAATGAACAGAACAGGTAATCAAGTGATCCATCCCCTGTTGTTCATTCCCAGCTTCTGGCAAACAGAGGCAAAGGACAGCATTCCTGCTCTCTAAGCCCTGGTCTACACTAGGAGTTGAGGTAGAATTTAGCAGCATTAAATCGATTTAACCCTGCACCCGTCCACACGACAAAGCCCTTTTTTTCGACTTAAAGGGCTCTTAAAATCTATTTCCTTACTCCACCCCTGACAAGGGGATTACTACTGAAATCGGCCTTGCCGGGTCAAATTTGGAGTACTGTGGAAGCAATTAGACAGTATTGGCCTCCGGGAGCTATCCCAGAGTGCTCCATTTTGACTGCTCTGGACAGCACTCTCAACTCAGATGCACTGGCCAGGTAGACAGAAGAAGGCCCGCGAACTTTTGAATTTTAATTTCCTGTTTGGCCAGCATGGAAAGCTGCAGGTGACCATGCAGAGCTCATCAGCAGAGGTGACCATGATGGAGTCCCAGAATCGCAAAAGAGTTCCAGCATGGACCGAATGGGAGGTACGGGATCTGATCACTGTATGGGGAGACGAATCTGTGCTATCAGAACTCTGTTTCAGTTTTTGACATGCCAAAACATTTGTCAAAATCTCCCAGGGACAGAGGCCATAACAGGGATCCGAAGCAGTGCCGCTTGAAACTGAAGGAGCTGAGGCAAGCCTACCAGAAAACCAGAGAGGCGAACGGCCACTCTGGGTCAGAGCCCAAAACAGGCCGCTTCTATGATGAGCTGAATGCCATTTTAGGGGGTTCAGCCACCACTACCCCAGCCGTGTTGTTTGACTCCTTCAATGGAGATGGAGGCAACATGGAAACAGATTTTGGGGATGAGAAAGATGATGATGATGAGGTTGTAGATAGCTCACAGCAAGCAAGCAGAGAAACTGGTTTTTCCGACAGCCAGGAACGGTTTCTCACCCTGGACCTGGAGCCAGTACCCCCCGAACCCACCCAAGGCTAGCTCCTGGACCCGCCAGGCAGAGAAGGGACCTCTGGTGAGTGTACCTTTTAAAATACTATACATGGTTTAAAAGCAAGCATGTTTAATGATTAATTTGCCCTGGCATTCGCGGCTCTCCTGCATGTACTCCCAAAGCCTTTGCAAAAGGTTTCTAGGGAGGGCAGCCTTATTCCATCCACCATGGTAGGACACTTTACCACTCCAGGCCAGCAGCATGTACTCGGGAATCATTGTAGAACAAAGCATTGCAGTGTATGTTTGCTGGCATTCAAACAACATCCGTTCTTTATCTCTCTGTGTTATCCTCAGGAGAGTGATATCATTCATGATCACCTGGTTGAAATAGGGTGCTTTTCTTAAGGGGACATTCAGAAGTGCCCATTCCTGCTGGGCTGTTTGCCTGTGGCTAAACAGAAATGTTCCCCGCTGTTAGGCACGGGGAGGGGTTAGCCATGCACTGGGGGGAGGCAAAATGTGACCTTGGAACAAAAGCACACGTGCTATGTATGTAATGTTAACAGCAAGGTTTACCGTGAAAGAGTATACCCATTGTTCTATAAAATGTGTCTTTTTAAATACCATTGTCCCTTTTTTTTTCTCCAACAACTGCATGTGTTTCAAGGATCACAGGATCTTCTCCTTCCCAGAGGCTAGCGAAGATTAGAAAGTGAAAAAAATGCACTCGCGATGAAATGTTCTCTGAGCTCATGCTGTCCTCCCACACTGACAGAGCACAGACGAATGCGTGGAGGCAGACAATGTCAGAGTCCAGGAAAGCACAAAATGACCGCGAGGAGAGGTAGTGGGCTGAAGAGAGGGCTGAAGCTGAAAGGTGGTGGCAGCATGATGAGAGGAGGCAGGATTCAATGCTGAAGTTGCTGGAGGATCAAACCAATATGCTCCAGCATATGGTTGAGCTGGAGGAAAGGCAGCAGGAGCACAGACCACCACTACAGTCCCTGTGTAACCAACCGCCCTCCTCCCCAAGTTCCATAGCCTCCTCACCCAGACACCCAAGAACATTGTGGGGGGGCCTCCGGCCACTCCACCCCAGAGGATTGTCCAGGCAACAGAAGGCTGGCATTCAATAAGTTTTAAAGTTTTAAACTTTTAAAGTTCTGTGTGGCCTTGTCCTTCCCTCCTCCACCACCCCTCCTGGTGCTTCGCTCCTCCACCACCCCTCCCGGGCTACCTTGGCAGTTATCCCCCTATTTGTGTGATGAATAAATAAAGAATGCATGAATGTGAAGCAACAATGACTTTATTGCCTCTGCAAGCAGTGATCAAGGGGAGGGTGGTGAGCTTACAGGGAAGTAGAGTGAACCAAGGGGCGGGGGGTTTCATCAAGGAGAAACAAACAGAACTTTCATACCGTAGCCTGGCCAGTCATGAAACTGGTTTTCAAAGCTTCTCTGATGCGTACCGCGCCCTCCTGTGCTCTTCTAACCGCCCTGGTGTCTGGCTGTGCGAAACCAGCAGCCAGGCGATTTGCCTCAACCTCCCACCCCACCATAAATGTCTCCCCCTTACTCTCACAGATATTGTGGAGCGCACAGCAAGCAGTAATAACAGTGGGAATATTGGTTTTGCTGAGGTCTAACCGAGTCAGTAAACTGCGCCAATGCGCTTTTAAATGCCCAAATGCACATTCTACCACCATTCGGCACTTGCTCAGCCTGTAGTTGAACAGCTCCTGACCACTGTCCAGGCTGCCTGCGTATGGCTTCATGAGCCATGGCATTAAGGGGTAGGCTGGGTCCCCAAGGATAACTATAGGCATTTTGCAAAAAGAAAAGGAGTACTTGTGGCACCTTAGAGACTAACAAATTTATCTGAGCATAAGCTTTCGTGAGCTACAGCTCATTTCATCAGATGCATTTCAACATCCGCAATGGTTATTTTCTGGTCTGGGAATAAAGTCCCTTCCTGCAGCTTTTGAAACAGACCAGAGTTCCTGAAGATGTGAGCGTCATGTACCTTTCCCGGCCATCCCACGTTGATGTTGGTGAAACGTCCCTTGTGATCCACCAGTGCTTGCAGCACTACTGAAAAGTACCCCTTGTGGTTTATGTACTCACCGGCTTGGTGCTCCGGTGCCAAGATAGGGATATGGGTTCCGTCTATGGCCCCACCCCAGTTAGGGAATCCCATTGCAGCAAAGCCATCCACTATGACCTGCACATTTCCCAAAGTCACTACCCTTGATAGCAGCAGATCTTTGATTGTTTTGGCTACTTGCATCACAGCAGCCCCCCCCCCAGTAGATTTGCCCACTCCAAATTGATTCCCGACTGACTTGCTGTCTGGTGTTGCAAGCTTCCACAGGGCTATTGCTACTCGCTTCTCAACTGTGAGGGCTGCTCTCATCTTGGTACTCTTGCGCCTCAGGGCAGGGGAAAGCAAGTCACAAAGTTCCATGAAAGTGCCCTTACGCATGCAGAAGTTTTGCAACCACTGGGAATCGTCCCAGACCTGCAACACTATGCGGTCCCACCAGTCTGTGCTTGTTTCCCGAGCCCAGAATCAGCGTTCCACCACATGAACCTGCCTCATTAGCACCATGATGCCCACATTGCCAGGGCCCATGCTTTGAGAGAAGTCTGTGTCCATACCCTCATCACTCTAGTCACCGCGCTGATGTCGCCTACTTGCCCAGTTTTGCTTTGCCAGGTTCTGGTGCTGCATATGCTGCTGGATAATGCACATGGTGTTTAATGTGCTCCTAACTGCCAAAGTGATCTGAACGGGCTCCATGCTTACTGTGTTATGGCGTCTGCACAGAAAAAAGGCACAGAACGATTGTCTGCTGTTGCCTGACGGAGGGAGGGGCGACTGACGACATGGCTTACAGGGTTGGCTTACAGGGAATTAAAATCAACAAAGGGGGTGGCTTTGCGAGAAACAGAATGGCCCCCTCAAGGATAGAACTCAAAACCTCAAGGACAGAACTCAAAACTGGGTTTAGCAGGCCGTTGATTTCATGGAGGGAGGGAGGAGAAAATGAATACAAAACAAATCTGGTCTATTTCTTGTTTTGAGCCACTTCATCTATCTTTATAGATGCAGCAGACTGTGCAGTACGATCGCTAGCCATCGTCATCTCCTGGGTGCTCGGCAGAAGACGGTGCAGTATGACTCCTGGCCATCATCTTCTGCGGGCTGCTGATTAAAAGACAGTGCACTGCCGGCAGGACTGAATCACCATGAGACAAAACTTAGAAGGGAAATGACCTGGCTGAGTCACTCCCAAGTTTGCCCAGGTGCCCCTGACCTCATCGAGGTCGGTTAAAAGAGCACCCAGGACTACATCGACGACGGCTACTAGTCATACTGCACTGTCTGCTGCCAAAAGGCAATAAACTGCTGATGTGTAGCAATGCAGTATCGCGTTTGCCAGAACCTAGGAGACATACGGTGATGGTTAGCTGAGTGGGCTCCATGCTTGCCATGGTATGGCGTCTGCACAGGTAACTCAAGAAAAAAGGCGCAAAACGATTGTCTGCCCTTGCTTTCACGGAAGGAGGGAAGGAAGGCGGGCCTGATGATATGTACCCAGAACCACCTGCGACAATGTTTTAGCCCCATCAGGCACTGGAATTTCTACCCAGAGTTCAAATGGGTGGTGGAGACTGCGGGAACTGTGGGATAGCTACCCACAGTGCAACGCTCCAGAAGTCGACGGTAGCCTCGGTACTGTAGACACACTCCGCCAACTACATGCACTTAGAGCATTTGTGTGGGGACACACACAATCGACTGTATAAAAATGCTTTCTACAAAACCGATGTCTATAAATTCGACCTAATTTCGTAGTGTAGACGTACCCTAAGAGGCTGTTGTTCTGGAACTGGCAGGACTGTCTTGCAGACATCAATATCACAGAGCTTACAGTAAGTATCAGAAATCATGGAAATATTGAATAACTAACAGTTCTCGCAGATTGGTAATGTTCACGAGACAGCGTGTATGAGACAATAAAATGCTTTGGGGACAACAAAATGGCCAGACAGGGCTTTTAATCATATATTATTTATTTACAGTATATGGCACTTATGCTGTGAGAATTAGGACCTTAATCTGTTTTTAGTGTTTTGTATAACACACCAACCCAAATGTGCTGCATTAGATAAAAATCACTAATACCCATTTTTTTTTTCCAATAGTGATCACCCAAATGTCTTGAATTAACTAAACAAATCACTTGGCTCCTAAATAGGATGATGGTTACCCTAAAATGCCTAAATAGCTACCAAAACAAACCAAACAACAAACCAAACCAAACCAAACCAAAAGACCCACCAAGTCTAAGCTCATATAGGTTAGCACAGCCCCTATGAAGGCAATAAAGCTTTGGTAGTTTACACCATCTGAGGATGTGGCCCCAATTTTCCTAAATGTGTCTTGCTTGGTGAAACCATGCACAAAATATCCACAATGCCAACAGTTGTCCCGTGAATTCAGGTCTTCAAAACTTATCTCCGACCCTCACTGGAAAAAGACAGAGGATCAAATGCTCCAAAAGGCCTATCACATTTGTAAGAGGTACAAGGTGCAGAAGCCCTCACCAAGAGTATCTCACTTGATTTTAATGAGCATTGACTCAATCCCTAAATATACTTTTTCCTAGCCCATGCATTCTTAGGGCACCCTGGGCTCAAGGCTGAAAACCAGCTGCATCAACTAATTCACTTTTGCAATCTGGAATTATGTCACATGGGATTCCAGGCTGAGGCTTTTATAACTTTCTCCTGGTTACAGGGCAGGACTAAACCTTCCCACAAAGGAATCAGCCTTGTAAATCTGCTCAGCCCTTCACTTAGAAGTGACAGGGAACATGCACTAAACACCTGTCTCAATGGAATCATGCAGCCACTGTATAATCATACTGTACCCTCTACCCCTTTAACTTGAGAATGAATATTTAGTCACTTCCTTAGGTAAAAAGTTAGACTGTTTACAGATTACATTGATTTCTTACATAAATCTTCAATTGTCAGCAAACTCTCCTGCTGTTCAGAATATTGAAAAATACTTTTCAAACACCCACACCTCTCTCCCATTCTGAAAGTTAGGATAATTCATTATTCTTAACACAGCATCTTCGGCTAACAAAATGATTGATCTAACTACTCTGTTCAGATAAAGGAATTTAGTAAAAGGGCATTGCATTATCAGTTAAATTAATCTATTGCATTCAACAATGTGCATAGATCTTACATTGCCATCTACAAGATAGCAGGAGATAAGATATGAAAAGGCAGCATGCATGGTTGATTTAACAACTTATCTTTGATAACAAACCTTGAATTTGGGAATATTCTGAGAAGATCCTCTTCAAGGCTACTTTTTAAAGTTACTTTAAAAAAACAATCCAAGGTACTATTTTTATGCGGCTCCAAAAAGGGAGAAATGGTGGCATTCAAATTTTCAAAGAGAAGGGAAATCATCATCATCAGTGGCTTGAAGCATAGATGTAGCCTATATTCTTCACTTGTCTCTGCTTTTGCTAATTACATTGCCATAATGGTCCAGTGTATCTTTACTGATTTGTACTCAGTTGTGATCCCCAGGCTAGGGTTCGGGCTGTGGTTAGTACTGCTCACCAGGCTAGGTTTACAGTTACAAATGGTAGTGATCATAGAATCATAGGATCATAGAATATCAGGGTTGGAAGGGACCTCAGGAGGTCATCTAGTCCAACCCCTGCTCAAAGCAGGACCAATCCCCATCTAAATCATCCCAGCCAGGGCTTTGTCAAGCCTGACCTTCAAAACTTCTAAGGACGGAGATTCCACCACCTCCCTAGGTAACGTATTCCAGTGTTTCACCACCCTCCTGATGAAAAAGTTCTTCCTAATATCCAACGTAAACCTCCCCCACTGCAACTTGAGACCATTACTCCTTGTTCTGTCATCTGCTACCACAGAGAACAGTCTAGATCCATCCTCTTTGGAGCCCCCTTTGAGGTAGTTGAAAGCAACTATCAAATCCCCCCTCATTCTGCTCTTCTGCAGACTAAACAATCCCAGTTCCCTCAGCCTCTCCTCATAAGTCACGTGTTCCAGCCCCCTAATCATTTTTGTTGCTCTCCGCTGGACTCTTTCCAATTTTTCCACATCCTTCTTGTAGTGTGGGGCCCAAAACTGGGCACAGTACTCCAGATGAGGCCTCACCAATGTCAAATAGAGGGGAACGATCACGTCCCTCGATCTGCTGGCAATGCCCCTACTTATACAGCCCAAGGTGGCCTTCTTGGCAACAACGGCACACTGTTGACTCATATCCAGCTTCTCGTCCAATGTAACCCCTAGGTCCTTTTCTGCCGAACTGCTGCCGAGCCATTCGGTCCCTAGTCTATAGCGGTGCATGGGATTCTTCCGTCCTAAGTGCAGGACTCTGCACTTGTCCTTGTTGAACCTCATAAGACTTCTTTTGGCCCAATCCTCTAATTTGTCAAGGTCCCTCTGTATCCTATCCCTACCCTCCAGCATATCTACCTCTCCTCCTAGTTTAGTGTCATCTGCAAACTTGTTGAGGGTGCAATCCACACCATCCTCCAGATCATTTATGAAGATATTAAACAAAACCGGCCTGAGGACTGACCCTTAGGGCACTCCACTTGATACCGGCTGCCAACTAGACATGGAGCCATTGATCACTACCCGTTGAGCCCGGCAATCTAGCCAACTTCCTATCCACCTTATAGTCCATTCATCCAGCCCATACTTCTTTAACTTGCTGGCAAGAATACTGTGGGAGACAGTGTCAAAAGCTTTGCTAAAGTCAAGGAACAACACAACCACTGCTTTCCCTTCATCCACAGAGCCAGTTATCTCATCATAGAAGACAATTAGATTAGTCAGGCATGACTTGCCCTTGGTGAATACATGCTGACTGTTCCCGATCACTTTCTTCTCCTCTAAGTGCTTCAGAATTGATTCCCTGAGGACCTGCTCCATGATTTTTCCAGGGACTGAGGTGAGGCTGACTGGCTTGTAGTTCCCCGGATCCTCCTTCTTCCCTTTTTTAAAGATGGGCACTATATTAGCCTTTTTCCAGTCGTCCGGGACTTCCCCCGATCGCCATGAGTTTTCAAAGATAATGTCCAATGGTTCTGCAATCACAACCGACAACTCCTTTAGCACTCTCAGATGCAGCGCATCCGGCCCCATGGACTTGCGCTTGTCCAGCTTTTCTAAATAGTCCCGAACCACTTCTTTCTCCACAGGGGGC
Source organism: Caretta caretta (assembly GCF_965140235.1). Taxonomy (NCBI): domain Eukaryota; kingdom Metazoa; phylum Chordata; order Testudines; family Cheloniidae; genus Caretta; species Caretta caretta. Next base: position 73,341,441 of record NC_134209.1, read on the forward strand.
TGGTCACCTCCTCCCCATGCTGTGCTGCCCAGTGCAGCAGTCTGGGAGCTGACCTGGTTCGTGAAGACAGAGGCAAAAAAAGCATTGAGTACATTAGCTTTTTCCACATCCTCTGTCAGTAGATTGCCTCCCTCATTCAGTAAGGGGCCCACACTTTCCTTGACTTTCTTCTTGTTGTTAACATACTTGAAGAAACCCTTCTTGTTATTCTTAACATCTCTTGCTAGCTGCAACTCCAGGTGTGATTTGGCCTTCCTGATTTCACTCCTGCATGCCCAAGCAATATTTTTATACTCTTCCCTGGTCATTTGTCTAATCTTCCACTTCTTGTAAGCTTCTTTTTTGTGTTTAAGATCAGCACGGATTTCACTGTTAAGCCAAGCTGGTCGCCTGCCATATTTACTATTCTTTCTACACATTGGGATGGTTTGTCCCTGTAACCTCAATAAAGATTCTTTAAAATACAGCCAGCTCTCCTGGACTCCTTTCCCCCCTCACGTTATTCTCCCAGGGGATCCTGCCTATCAGTTCCCTGAGGGAGTCAAAGTCTGCTTTTCTGAAGTCCAGGGTCCGTATTCCCAGGACCATGGCTGGGTTTGGAGTCAGTAAGGTTCCCCAGCCTATGGTCAGTGTTACAAAAGGTAGTGTTGCCCATGCTAAGGTTATGGCTGGGGTCTCTGATCTAGGGTTAGAGTTACAAAGGGTAGGACTCCCTGGGCTAGGCATTGTTCAGTTTGCTGGCAGAGAGTTTGGGCTGGTAGGGCTCCCCAGACTACTGTTAAAAAGGGTAGGGCTCCCTGAGGTTGGGTTTGGGCTGAGGCCAGTATGGCTACACAGGTTAGGATTACAAAAAGTGTAGTTTTCTTCAGTCTATGGTCAGTGCTAGTACCAGTTGAGCTTCCCAAGCTATGTTTTGGGTTGAAAAGGAGAGGGCTTCCTGAGTTAGAGATGGGACCAGATGGCCTCGTCTGACGAGCATTAGAGTTACCAAGGCTGAGGTTCCCCTTGTGAGAGTTAGAATTACAAATGCGAAAGTCAGTAGATTGGGTTAAGGCTGGGGCCTGTGTGGCTACTTGGGCTAAGGTTAGGACTTGGTCCAGATAGGCTCCCTGGGTTAGGGTTAAAAGGGGATTACAAAAAGGAGAACCTCAGGCTACAAGTAGGGATGGGAATGGTTGGTCTCTGTGGGCTCAGGTTAGGACTGGTGCTGGTTGGGCTCCATGGGCTAGGGTAAGGGCTACAAAGGGGACAGCTCCCTAAGCTAGGGTTAGGGCCAGGGTCTGTTGGTTTCCCCCAGCGAGTGTGAAGTCTGGGTCTGGTTGAGCTCTTCAGGCAAGCGTTTGATTTATAAAGGGAAGAGCTCCCAGGGCTAGGATGGGGGTGGGAGCTGGTCAGCTTCCCCAGACTAGGGTTAGTGTTACAAAGGGTAGTGCTAGGCTCTTTAAGCTTGGCCATGTTAGTGCTAGCACCGCAATATGTAAGGCTTCCAGGCGAGGGTTAAGGATGGGACCCGTTGGGCTTCCTAGGCTAGGGCTAACATTATGAGGGAAAGGGCTCCTCAGAACAGGGTTAGGGTTACAAAAGGAAGAGTTCCCTTGGTTAGGGCCCATTGGGCTTCCCAAGTGGTGCTAGGATTACAAAGAGTTATGTCACCAGTTGTACAGGTCCCTGGATGAGGGCTGGGGATGGTCATTGTCCCCAGGCTAAGGTGAGGTTTAGAAAGGGTAGGGTTACCAGGACTAGGGGTTGGAATTGGTCCTCCCCCAGATAGTGATAGGGCTGCAAAGGGTAGGGCTCTCTGAGCTAGGGTTAGAGGTGTTGAGCCAGCACCAGCCCTGTGACATTAGCACATTTTCATAAAATCCTGTTGCATGCAATGCGTGAATATAATTTATCTGGAATATGCTTCATGCAAAAGGTCTCTTGTAAGGTACCATTACAAAGCTTATAATCCACTGAGTGTGGTCATCCTATTTGTATAAATGTATCACTTTTGTATCTGAAACTAGAAATATGAAATATAACTCTAGGGTCCTATTGTAGTTATGCAAAGTAAGGGAGATTAATAGTGGTTTGGAATCTTGATGGCTCCCATTAACCAGGACAACTGACTGTGAATGGCTCTGTTTGCTTGCATGGCTGAGGTTATGGGGCAAGTGATGCTGCTTTTCCACAATTTCAGCCCATGCACATCAGCAGAAGCACTCTATGTAGAAGTCCAGTCTGTTGTTTCGACCTTCAGGAGGAGTCCCCCCAGAATCCTTCTTTTTGTAGTGTTGGTAGGAAGGTCTCTGTGGATTAGTATGTTGTTCAGAGGTGTATTGGAAATATTCCTTGAGTTGGAGACATTGAAAATAGGATTCTAGGTCACCACAGAACTGTATCATGTTCGTGGGGGTGGAGGGGCAGAAGGAGAGGCCCCGAGATAGGACAGATTCTTCTGCTGGGCTAAGAGTTGGATAGATTAACAATATTGCTGGGTGGGTTAAGGGAACCATTGCTGTGGCCCCTTGTGGCATGTAGTAGTTTAGATAGTTTAGTGTCCTTTTTCTTTTGTAGAGAAGCAAAGTGTGCGTTGTAAATGGCTTGTCTAGTTTTTGTAAAGTCCAGACAGTCTGTTCCAAAAACAAAATTTTCTGTGCCTCTTGTGTAGTTTCTCTGTGAGTCATGAAGTGTAATAATATTTTTGTAACTCATTTGGCTTCTCTAATGAGTCCCATACCCATTCAATACTTTTCACTGCTGTTGTGTCTCTGACTGAAACTCCCTAATGTTTAACTCCTTGGAATAAGTGGGAATAATTGACTGACAAGTACAGTCAGCCCACTTTGGCTATGTGAAAAAAGAAAAGGAGTACTTGTGGCACCTTAGAGACTAACCAATTTATTTGAGCATGAGCTTTCGTGAGCTGAAGTGAGCTGTAGCTCACGAAAGCTCATGCTCAAATTGGTTAGTCTAAGGTGCCACAAGTACTCCATTTCTTTTTGCGAATACAGACTAACACGGCTGTTACTCTGAAACCTGTCATTTGGCTATGTGGAGACTTCAAGCCGGAGACATAAATCCAGCTGAAGACATACCCTCCACTAGCTCTGAAAAAGGACAGAGCTGTGGTGACAAACGGCAGTGGGGGCTAACCCGATCAAATACGTACCCATCTAAGACCACAGATATGCTCTTGGAGTGGTGAGTTCCCTCCTGATGTTCACTGGCTATGCTGTTTTTAGCATGCTAGCCTGACCACAGCTAAATCTCCAGCCTGAAGTGTAGACATACCCTCAGTCTGTTCTAAGTAACTTAAACTGAACTCAGAATACAAAAAAGAATGGCTTTCCTGATGTGTCAGCACCATCAGTCTCCAAATTAGTGAGACAGTTATTTTAAAATGTTGGAATCCATGAATCAACTATCATTAGATTATATAGGGATTCCTAACATTAGCACTCTTGAGTACTACATTTTCAGTTTGAGGCTTTCAGCAGCACACTTTGTTAAAATTAATGGAAATCCCTGAGCACAATGAAAATTTACCTATGAAAAGAAAAGGAGTACTTGTGGCACCTTAGAGACTAACCAATTTATTTGAGCATGAGCTTTCGTGAGCTACAGCTCACTTCATCAGATGCAACCTATGAAAGTATTTTAAATCATTGACATAAAGCCCAGTGTTTCAGCAGGCTGAGCACCCTCAGCTTCTGCTAACTTCAGTAGGAACTGAGGGTGTTCAGCAGCTACTGGAAGGAACCCAGTGCCCCAAATGATCAGACCAATAAATAATCCAGTATATTTCCTCCTTTAGAAACTTCACTTACATATAGGAGCAAAGACCTAGAAAGTGTGGCAGAATATAGCTACTGCAAAATATCTAGTGTGAGATGGGTAACTTGAAAGGGATGGAAATTTGAGTCTAATAAATGTTTTAAACTGAATTGTACTTTAAGTGTAAACACCTGTTATTGAGGCTGTTTTATAAAAAGCTTGCCCTGAAGTGCAATTTAAATTTAAAACGGTGCTTAGCAGTCGCTTGACTTTGGAACTCAGCCAGATTCACTGGAGGTGAGCATGTTAATTTGTTGCTACTTCTGCAGTAATTTTGCAGTTCTGGACTACTACTAATTTAGTCTAGGTGCAGATTATCTAATATTAAATAGTACAGTCATCGTTTGTCTTGATGTAATGTGCCAAAACATTTCAAGAACAATAATGCCTATACTACTTGCAAGGCAACATTTTGATTGTAATTAGTTCTTAATAATGTAAAATTTTAGGAAGAGATTTGGTCCTTTGTCCAAGTAATTTGTAATAGCGACCTTGTATGCAAAGTGCCCACAATTTCCACTGAGTTCTATCTAGGTATTTATACTGGGTTCATCACTGCTTCATTAGCAATAAGATGTGGCAGGCAGATTTATACAAAAGATCTTAACTGAGCATGCAGAGGCTCGTGTTACATGCTGAGAGGATTATGGTTGTCCCATTGCAGCCTGGCCACAAGCTGGCAATCCTGATGTCCAGATGTCACCGCAAACCAGGTCCTTCCTGAAACCTGACCCTCTTTCTCCAGTTCTGCTCATTATATATCTATGCTCTCTGAGCAACTTACCAGATTTCTTTATTTAAATTTTAAATTTTATAAAAAAAAGTGAGTTTGAAGAAATTTAGCAAGGACCACCGGTGGTATTCAGTGACCATCCAGTTCTTAAGGTGCTTGCAAGAGCTCGGCTTTATTGTCTAGTTCCACATCGCTGTCCATAAAAACAACAAGAGCTTCACAGTCCCCTAACTATAGTGTCAGGTTTCAGAGTCACAGCCGTGTTAGTCTGTATTCGCAAAAAGAAAAGGAGTACTTGTGGCACCTTAGAGACTAACCAATTTATGTGAGCATGAGCTTTCGTGAGCTACAGCTCACTTCATCAGATGCATACTGTGGAAACTGCAGAAGACATTACATACACAGAGACCATGAAACAATACCTCCTCCCACCCCACTCTCCTGCTGGTAATAGCTTATCTAAAGTGATCATCAAGTTGGGCCATTTCCAGCACAAATCCAGGTTTTCTCACCCTCCGCGCCCCCCCCCCCCCCCCCACACACACACAAACTCACTCTCCTGCTGGTAATAGCTCATCCAAAGCGATATTTGTGCTGGAAATGGCCCACCTTGATTATCATGTACATTGTAGGGAGAGTGGTCACTTTGGATGAGCTATTACCAGCAGAAGAATGAGTTTGTGGGGGGGGGGGAGGGTGACCACAGTTTTGGTCAGTGACCCGTTCCCCCAGGCACATTTGGTGCTGTTTTCTTGATTTTTGTTATCCATCAGGATAATAGCATTTGATTACACCAAACTCAACAACTAACCAAAATGCCCTAAGCCGTCTCATAACTGAAATGCAAGTGAGGCCATTTGGTTATTTTCCCTTGCTCACCGATGCATGCTGGCAAGAAACTCCTTCCCCCCATGAAGCCTCTGCCAGCTGGAATTATCAAGCAGCTTCAAGCTAATCTTTTCCCTATGCACCTACAGGTCTCTACAGAAAGACCCCTACTCTCTAGGCCATAGGGCTAATCCACAAAAGGGTTTCGGCATCCCACAGCAACTTTAGGCACTTGAGATTGTCAAAACCCCTGCTCATCTCCCAGCTAACCATGACAATCCCTACATTCCTACCATTAGAGTCCCTAAGTTTCTTCTAGTGAGCATACACACTACCACCCATTTCATATTGAAGCCCCAGCGGGATCCTAGGCATTCTCTGGCCTACCTTGCCTGTGGGGCTTGATCCGGTAAGTGTTGTCTCAGCATGCAAATCCCTCACAGGGGCAGAGGTGATAGCTCTCTCCCTTCAACTAGTGGCTAGGGCACTCTTCCAGAACACCATGGCAGAGAGAATGACTTTATAAACCAGTGGTCAGGGCAATCACCCATTAGGTAGGGAAACCCAATTTAAAATCCCTTCTTTACAGAATACTGAGGAGGGAACTGAATGCAGATCTTTGTGACGGGATACTTCACTCACTTCAAGTTTAGCACCTCCTCCTGGACCTGATGAGTTATTCCCCAGAGTGACAACACACCTTTCTGCAGTTGCACACCATCTCTTTGCTTCTCACTCTCTGCATCTGCACTGCAACCCCTCTCTTGCTCCACAAGCTGCTGCTGCTGCCTCTTCATGACTCAGTCCTCCAAGCAGGTCACTATCTGCCTTGTCCTCTTCCAGGGTATCAAAGTCTTCATTCAGCAATCCTGGGCAGTCTTCCCATTTGTTACCATGTAGCTCAGCTCCCTCAGTCACTGGCAGGAGAACCCAGGCCTGCCCTCTACTCCAGCTTCTGACTCAGGGACCCCCCTGCCCAGCAGTCAAGGCCTGTTTTCTCTTAGACTTTACTACCTTCCTCACCTCTCTGGGTTTGCAAGCCCAAATATACCTCCCTTCTCCCAGTGAGGGACTGCAAAATTTTCCCACAACCCCCTTTCAGTTTCCAATTTTCTGTCTGTAAATCACAGCCCAGCTTACTCCTCCCTAACTGCACTCCCTCACTAAATCCTGGGAACACTTAGCCACTTGATTCATCTCACCTGTGGCCTGTTGGGTTAATTGCCCCCCTTAGTCTTCATTAACCCTTTCGGGGCAGGCTTGGGGTGGGCAGCACATCACAGTCCCCTATGTCCTAAGTGAATGCTCTAACGATGAGCTAAAAATATAAGTGTGAGGGTGCCCCCCATAAGGCTTTATGGAAATATGCTTGTGAATGTATATATGACATAACTGGAATATGTCATATGCTACAAATGCCGTGTAACATATCTCTAAAAAGGTTATGTTCTACTGAATACATTTCTCCTATTTGTATGCATGTATCATTTTTGTACTTGAAGTTATGAATATTGGTTGTATACTTCCTTGATTTCTAAGTAAGCTTTGTAAGGCATTTGGTCAGCTTCTTTAGAAAGGAATTTGCAAAGTTAAGTACCCAATCAAGAAGCACTTAAGGAACAATGGATCTTGGAATACTCCAATCCACATAAGAAGTCTACTTGAGGATGTTCAAGGTAGCATGTGAACCATGGCTGCTACCTGTAGTTCTGAGTCATGCAGGGACATGTGACTGGCAGGGACATTGTAGCTGGGATTCTATACAGAGGAAGGGGTATCCACTCACAAGAGAAAGTCTATTTAAACCCCAGGGAGACCCCTCCATTTTGTCTTCAGCTGGCTAAAATAGATTTATTTGGGGTTTGGACCCCATTGGGGGTTGGGCATCTGAGTGTTAAAAACAGACGCACTTCTATAAGCTGCTCTCAGTTAAGCTTGCAGTTTGTGGTTCAGACCTGGGTCTGTGTTTGTGGCCAGCAAGCATGTCTGGCACAGCCAGGCAGGGTTCTGGAGTCCCAAGCTACAAGGAAGGCAGGGGCAGAAGTAGTCTTGACTCATCAGGTGGCAGCCCCAAGGGGGTTTCTGATAGTGGTAGCAACAGCAGTATTTCTTAGGCACCTAATTCCAGGAGAGAATTCACAGCTGAGAATCCTGAGCAAAGACTGGTGCATAACTCCTTTGGAGGGATGGAGCTTAGGACTCACCCCTTCCTCTGCATTTCCTACTGGTTAACTTAAGTGGCTCAGTTTGCTGGCTTCTGTGGATTCCAGCCTAGATCCACAAAGGGACTTGGGCACCAAGAACCCAAGATTTAAGTGCTATGGAGATCCACAAAAATCCCATTCAGCTGCCATCTGAACCTGAGGCAGCCTAAACTCATTTGGTAACTAAATTTTTACTGTAAAAGTTCTCTATGTGCCTAAGTTTCTGCTTCTTTAGGCATGCATACCGCTACAGCAGGCAGTTACCTCAGGTGTCTCTCTCTGACATCTAAGCCCATGCATGATCATCAGATCAAACAGAGAGGTGCATCCCCTCTATCTTACCTCTAGGGCCTGATCAGATGGGCATGTTCAAAGCATACACAGCTCCACACAAAATAGCTGGTGGGTGAGAAAGAAGTGTCCTTTCTTATGATCATTAGCCCACTGGTTACAGCACTCACCTGTGATGTGGGACACAGTGGCTCAATTCCCCTCCATCTGACATGGACTATAGATTTCAACAGGGGTCTTTCACTCCTCAGGTAGGTGCCCTAACCACTGGATTAGGGGATACTCTAATGCGAGTCTCTCTAAATATCTTGTTGAAGTCACTCCCCTTTAACTAATTTAGTTATTTAATATTTAAGTATTAATTGGACCAGAAAGAGTGAGAATGACTTCATAGTCTAGTGGTTAGAGCACTCCCTTAAGATGCAAGAAACATAGTTCAAATCCCTTCACATCAGACAGTGGGAGATATTAAACAGGGGTCTCCCACATCACAGGTGAGAACCCTAACTACTGGGCTATAGGTTATAAAGGAGGCCTCTGGTGCCTTCTCTTCCTCCTCCTCCTACCATTTTGTGGGGAATTAGATGTGCACAGAACTTGCCTACTGGACCAGGGGCCACAGGCAAGATAGGTGTGTGATTGTCTTTTTACCTGATCTGAGGCGTCTGCTGGAGCATAGATGTGAAATAGGGGTCTAGATAGCTGCCTGAGGCAGCAGTGCATATGGTCAGAACAGGTTTCAGAGTAGCAGCTGTGTTAGTCTGTATTTGCAAAAAGAAAAGGAGTACTTGTGGCACCTTAGAGACTAACAAATTTATTTGAGCATAAGCTTTCGTGAGCTACAATTCATGATGAAGTGAGCTGTAGCTCACGAAAGCTTATGCTCAAATAAATTTGTTAGTCTCTAAGGTGCCACAAATACTCCTTTTCTTTATTGTCAGAACAGTTTTTGTTTGCTGGAGGTGTCTGAATGCCAGGCTTAGGCACTCAAGTCCCTTTTCAGAGGAACAGCCGTGTTAGTCTGTATTCGCAAAAAGAAAAGGAGTACTTGTGGCACCTTAGAGACTAACCAATTTATTTGAGCATGAGCTTTCTGTAGCTCACGAAAGCTCATGCTCAAATAAATTGGTTAGTCTCTAAGGTGCCACAAGTACTCCTTTTCTTTTTTCAAGTCCCTTTGAGGATCAGGGCCAAAATGTCTAGTACTATAGACACCATCTGAGTAGACAGCCCAAACAGTAACTTGCAGTGGAGATTTCCAATGTAACCTGAAGACACCAAACTGCCTTTTCCTCCTCATGTATGCTGAGAATGTCTGAGAATTATGTCTGAGAATTTCCTTGGAACAATTTTATTCAAATGGGCTAAAAAGAAGGCTCTGATGGATACAACCATATACATTTCAAAAGGTATGTTGCCTTTCCAAGAGCTTGCAGAATATTATCACTGGTGCTACCATTATGAGAAAAGCCCTGACTATTTTTCTGAAAGTAAAGGGCAAAAGATTTGTAAGACTGGGTCCTAAAATAGGGGCCATACAAGAATTAGGAGGTAGGTAAATTTCTAAGTTCAAACCTTACCTTGATTTTTATTATGTCCTGGTTTTAATAGTTATTATATATCAGAATGTATGATTTTTTAAATGGATTATTTAATCCCTAGACAGTCAAAATAACATTTGCATAGAATCAGTATAAACCATCTTTAGAAAAATATTTATAAACAAACCCTATTTGATTCAGAGTAGTCAATTTCCATATTTTAGATTATATTCATCTAAAATATGATTGGGACTAGATTTAAATCAAATCAGATTAAGTAAAAAGAAACAAAGTGATGGAAAGCATTTAGCAATTAGCACCTTCTCACTGATGCAGGCTGTCTTGTGAATCAAGGCAATGTAGTCTGCATCCCAAAATAATATCCTGCTAGTTTCTGCTGAGCCATTGGGGTGTAGAGCTGTGCAAGTAGCTGATTTTTTTCAGCTTGGTGGTTGAACCAAGAAAATTGTTTTAGGTTTACCCAAAAGGAGGATTTTTTTAAAAATTAAATTTAAACAAAACAGACACCACACACACCAAAAACACCCACAAACAAACAAAAAGAACAACCCATAAATGTGGAAAAAAGAAAAGGAGTACATGTGGCACCTTAGAGACTAACCAATTTATTTGAGCATGAGCTTTCGTGAGCTACAGCTCACCATGAGCTTTCGTGAGCTACAGCTCAAGTGAGCTGTAGCTCACGAAAGCTCATGCTCAAATAAATTGGTTAGTCTCTAAGGTGCCACAAGTACTCCTTTTCTTTTTGCGAATACAGACTAACACGGCTGTTCCTCTGAAACCCATAAATGTGGGTTACATGAAATGTTTTCTTTCAGTTCAGAAGTGTATTTAATTTTTTTTTAATGACATTGAAGGAAGTTCCAAAACAAAGCATCTTTCAGAAATGAAAAGTAAAGTGTTTCTTTTCCTTTCTCCTCTCCCCAACTGAAAGATTCATTGAAATCAACCCAAATCTGCACTTTTCAGCAAAAAAAACCCAAAAAACTATTCTCATGAAAAGTGTTGTCCAGCTCTACTGGGAAGTGCCTCACCATGGAAACCCAAGAAACAGAGGCCCAAATCTGGAAGGTGATTATCACTTTCTGCTAGGTAGTGAGCGCCCTTAACCACTAATGAAGTCAGTTTCACAATGTTACCGTTTTTTCTTATCCAGTGACCCCAATGGGAGGAGCTGCTGAGTGGGATTGGGCCCTGATTAGGAATTTAATTAATATTAATTAAGGCAGTCAGCCAAATATATTTAGTAGTAGTATTACAGTAGTACCTCAAGGCTCCAACCTGGATTAGGGCTTCATTGTGCTAACCATGCTAAAGACAGATCTGGCCTTGTCTACACATTAAATTGATACAATTTGTGTGATACGGGTATAGTTAAAGCAGGACAGTCCACCCCTAGCATGGATGCAGTTATATCAGTATGGAGGTGCCTGATACTGTTATTAGCTATTCCTGGTTGGAAAAGGGAATATAGTAGTTTTACGTACTTTTGTGACCCTCCATGCAGCTTCATCTCAAGCCATTTTTGTTTTAGGCAGTTTCCCAGGATTAGTCAGCACTATTTATAGCATTACGAAAAGCTAGACAGTCAAATGCTTCCTTGTCATTGTTAGCTGTAGACTCTCAAACCACAAATAACTCACAGAAATACAGATCCCTAGACACAGAAATGTTGCCAGACCAGAGACTGTCACTTTCCTTCACTTGAAAGTATCCTTGTTAGCCCAAGGGTATTTTCAGTAAGCAACTGCTAAATTAGATTACCCATTTGAGCGCATCTTTACAGTAAAAGTATCATTTCGGTTTAAACACAACATTTTTTATTATTCAGTATTGTCCTGTAAAGGCAATAAATATACACTTCCAGCTTCCACTAAAGAGAGAGATACTCAGTCACTGACTAAACCATAGTACATACAGGTACATTATTGTTGGTATCACACAACATAGCAGCACTCAATTTAGTTTGCCATTAGAGAAAATATGACAGTATTCTAAAGTACTCATCCCATACACCACAGTAAAGTTATTGTGAACTGTGGGGCCAGAGCCTTGGCTACCCCAAAGGAGCACCCGTAAATATGATGGAGGGTGGGGCATGCAAGGGTAGTGCACTGCAAAGCTTTCCTTTGCTCTCCCTTCCCTGATCCTGGGGTTGCTGTGTGCAAGGTTGATCCCTGGCATAATTTGTAGCATTCTGACATCTACTCAGCCCCAAAACAGTAGCTGAAAATTGCTGGGACATAGGAAAGCTTAGGCCACGTCCCCTTATGCTCAAACCATGGGTGGGGTGTATAGCACAGGACTTTCTGTGCCTGCTGTTTGTCTCCAGAGTAATCCTCTACTCTATGGAGTTTCCCATGGAGAGTTACACAAGCACTATGTCCAGTGAAGTAGCCTTCTGGTTCAGGAGGAGCCAGACTAGGATTTAAATCTGGGTTCAGTTCTTGGCTCTGCCATAATCTTCCTGTGACCCTGTGTGTGCTACCTGCGTGGAAAAATACAGCTGGTGGGGGGACTGATAAAAAGGCATGTGATGTGAAGGACTGGGTCTTGTTCCTTTGAAGTCAAAGGGGAAAGGAGCAGAACATCATTTAGCATAAAGTTTTTCTGTTCTTTTTCAAACAAGAAAGTGAAAAGTTTTAGTACAAATGTCTGCATTAAAGCTTCAGACATCTAGTCAAGGAGGACAGATGTTTTGTCTTATGTCGGTAATACTGGTATAGTTATTCAGATAAAGGGGTTCCCCATGTAAACAAGCCCTTAATCGATTCAGTTTATAAAAATACAAAGCCATTTCTCAAAAAAACTTCACTTGGGGGTTTTGATCTGTTCTTAGCACCCTTAATTATTTCCTGTTATCTGACATTATGACAGTTTTTTGCAAGTCACCCACTGCAGCATATTCAGATGCTCCCACCAATTACTCCCTCCATTGATCTTTCCATGTTGTACTTCTTGCCCTCGTGACATTTTATATGATATATGCAATCTCCATGCCAAATCCCTTATGATGCCAATTTAACCTTAACTTTTTTCTGCTAAAGCTGCCACAAAAAGGTGTCATTTGCGATGGTGCTCATTGCAATGGGCAAACTCATTTCACTGTAGTATCTCAGGTCAAAAATCAAAGAAAATACATACCAGAAAGAAACAGATTTTGTATTTCAATTTCAGATTAATGAGGTACCCAACCATTCTAGTGTAAGCCTGTTTCCCTCCCTAGGCTTCAGAGCCTGAGCTGCAGCTTCAAAGCCCTGTCTACGCAGCTGTTTTTAGAGTACTAGCACAGTCTGTCAGCCTGGACTGGGAGGCTCGCTGTTTAGACATACCCCCTGCCTCTACAGTTACACTCTAATTGCTTGTACAGTGCTGAACAAGGAAGGAGCTCCAGGAAACGCAAGGGTGACAGTATTTTCTCTCTCCACCAATGGTCAATAGCAGATGCTTCAGAGAAGATGCAAAAATAAATAAATAATATTCAGCACTAGGCAGTTATGGAATAATCTATCCAAACATCAGAGTTTCTTCCTGGTACCTCCCATGCCCCCCACCCCCTCCCATTGGTTTAAATCATGACGCATGAGAGTTTTTGGAAGAGTATTTAGAGTTGCATCCAAATTTTGGTTTTCTGTGAGTTTAATTTATTTTTAAACCTTATTACTACAGTTGAGAGGTTTTCCTGATCATGAAATGTTTGGTTGTTTTTTAAATACAGATCAATACTTGGACTCAGAGATAGCCTCTGGAACTCACTGCCCCAAGGTAAAAGGAAATAACTGTACAACATGTGAAAAAGTATCAGTTTTAAATGTGTTACCTTGCAATTGTATTTAGTGTCCCTTTTGTTCTTGAATTATGAGACAGGGTGAATAAAAATGCTCAACCTGTCTTCTCTATCCTATTCAATATTTATTACAATTACTATCATCATCATCATCTTTATTTTTCTCCTCTCTAAAAAACCCTGTCTTCATTTTTAAACATGAATTAATCAATCAATCTTCATTACATCCTGTCAGAAAATGAAGCATTATTTCCCCTCTTTTACTGAAGGATAAACACAGAGGTTAAGTGACTTTCCCAAGGCTACACCACAGAGTCAGTGGCAGAACCAGGAACAAAGAACGAAGGAATCCTAGCTCTTTGACTTCCGTTCTGATAACTTTTTAATAGTCTCTTTCCTGGGCAAAGTACAAGTTTAGATAAGGTGAAAAATAATTAATCTATTCAGTAACTTACAAAAACAGCTGCCATGTCATGATCTAATTACTATATTAAAAAGTGGGTCATAGTGCTGCTCTAAAAAGAGCATAATTCAGGGCATGATGGTGACTGAAACTATGCGTTCATGTTTCCATTACTACCATAAGCAGGTTACAGTTTTATAACAAGATTAATTAATTTTAGACACCAGTTCTGAATTCTTTACCACCCAATCCCCTCTCCCCAATTTCACTAGTTGTTTTGTTCATAATACTGCATAATAGGATCCTTAATTTGTAGTTCCCTATTCTCATTTAGGACACCAAGCACCTTCACATATGTGGCCAGATTGCTATAAAACTGTGTCAAGTTTTCAACACTATGTGATAACTATATAACCAAATGCCCAGCTAGATGGATCATTTGTGTGTGCAATTACACGACTACACATATGATAACAGCAGCTGTATATTCACACACTTTTCTAAACAATCTGGGCCATGGCACTGGAAAATTAAACACAGTTTATCACAACTAGTTTGATTTATCCAAATAACTCCAAGAGCCAAATCAAATGTATAAATACAAATAAGAAATCCAACAAACAACAACAGCGCGGGGGAAGGGGGTGGTGGGAGGAGGGGAGAGAAAGGGAGAGGAGACACCAAAACAAAAAACCTTGAGTTTTCACCTGCCGGATGCTATTGTCAATTGATGTACCCTATTGAAAACTGAATGGAAGAAAATTCCAGCATTATGAGCCATGGGGATATGCATTTAGTGCCAGACTGTGAAAAGCTGTTACCTGTGAATGGTAGAAGCTGCAAACAAAGGCCTAGATTCACAGGGAGGACTGAGCATTGCAGTGCTGTACATTGCAGAGCCTAACTTTTAAGCATGCTGCTGCCTAGTAGAATTCACAAGCCCAGGTTAGGCACCCAGGCTCCCTATACAATGCATGGGGGAGTTAAGCACCTAACACAGAGGCAGCTCCTTGCTAAGTTAGCTGGTATGTAATGACTATGGGAGCAGTGTGGCCTAACCCCTACCCCTCTGAGTCAGTTAGGTGCCTAACTCTAGGTTGGAGGAAGATGCCGATCTCCACTTGGGATTCAGAGCTGTGAACCCTGTTCTGGGGTTAGGTACCTAACTGGCTTGCACTTTCTCAAGTAAAAAGGGGGGGAGGGGTGCTGACCCTCTAATTAATAGCCCCGTGGCTAGAACGCTCACCCAGTATATGGGGAATGCAGGTTCACATGTGATTCAGAGCGGGAACGTTAAACCCAAGTTTACCAGGTGAAGTCCCCTAACCCTAGAGGAGAGTATTCTGTGGTAGGTCTTTCAGTATCTCCTGTTGAATCTATTCAGTTTTGTACAAAATACTTAAATCATTAAACCAGAGAGACCAACTCTGTAGCCCAGGACTTACGGCACTCACCCAGGAGAATGGGGTTCAAGTCCATACTCCAAATCAGGCAGCATGAAGATTTGAACCTGGGTCTTCCACCTCCTGAGTGCGTATGCTAACCACTAAACTATTGTCACCTATTTTTCCTGGCTCTCTCTTGTGCAGGTTTAGGGGTGCTTCAAGCATACTTTCTGGATCAGGCCCCACAAGTAAGATAGGCAGGGGAATCCCTTGTTTGTGTATCCTGCTGGGGCTTAGGCAGGATTTAAGCATCATGCTCCTTGGCAGTGTCATGACTTGGGTGGCTTTGTGCATGCCCACTAGTAGAAATGCAGGGGTCTTTAGTGGCAGAAACATAGGAGCCTAGGGACTTTGGGCATCCACAGGGCTAGATGGCAGCTGAGAGGTGATTGGTGCATACCAGTAGCACCTAAATGTTGGACTCAGGAACCTAAGGCCCACTTGTGAAACTAGCCCAAAGAGCATCTTCCCTTGGGCAGCCTGGATAAGAGCCTGTAACAATTGCAGTGCCCTTTGCTTAAGGGAGCAGTGAAATCCAAAGGAGGCAAGGAAGATGGGTAGTTCTTACTGCTGGGAGCAGGCTGCATCAACTGTGCAGTCCCATTGCTCACCAAGCCACCCAGGAAGGAATCATACAAGAAGATCATAGGGTGTGCTGCTCCACAGAGCCCCTCTATATGAGCAAGGGTTGAATGCCATGATTTAGCCTTTAATATACTTATAATATTCTGACAACATTCTGCTTTTCCTAATCCCATTACAAGTAATATAACTCTGCCTTCACAAGTGTTACATTATGGTATGCATTAAATAGTTTTGTTGCCCTACAGGACTGTTTGCTTTCATCCATCCCATATGCACATTGTGTCTCTGATCCTGTCTCCATTTTAATAGATATATTTTAAAAAACTGTCTGGAGGAGTTTAGTTAAGCCTTGAACAGTCTAGACGGACCGCTGTGCAAACTGAATGAAATGTGAATACAAAGTTACAAAATTACTTATTTTTGTAAGTATATTGGGTCCTAAAAATCATCCTTGACACAATTACCATGTTACATGGCACAAGTTACATGTTATAGGCAACGTAACGTTCAATCACCTTTTATATCCTAAACTTCCCATTCTAAACTTTCTACACTGAACAGTATTTTTTTTAATTAAGCAAAATGACTGACCACATATTGAACTTGAAAAACAAGGAATTATATGGGCCAAGTGATTACTAATTGATGGATCTTCCACATAGGGCAGCAGTTTAGCTGAGAGACTTGATAATATGAGCTATGAGAACATGAGCTCTAACATACCACCAAGATTGACTAACAGCCTTGCTGTTTAGTGGAGTGCTCTGCATTAGCATTTATAATGTGCAAGATGCTTTTCAGGTAATGAAAAATGCAAACAAGCAAACTGAGGCAACTATCCAACTGGTTTTGAAAAACTATTCAGGATGACAAAGGATGTTCTTGTGAAACAAATCAGGGAAAACTGAGAAGGGCTAGTGAAGAAAGAGTGGAGGGAAATTGTTAGTGTGGTGTTTTTCCAAAAAAATAAAATAAAATCAGAACAAAACAAAACATTTTCTGTGCAATATATTAGCAGTTGTTTCAGGGTAAAATTTTCAGAAGCACCAGTGGCTCAGGGGCATATGACCCATTTTCAAAAGCAATGAGATTTTGGCTCCTAACTCATTGGAGCTTTTGAAAAATTTATCCTCAGACTTTCAATGGTACATTATGTTCCTATCTATGCCGCAAAGTGAAGGTGAGCAAATCCACACGATTCCTAGCCCAGTTTTGTAATGTGTCATTTTCTGTGAATGGAAACACAGCTTTTATTTTAGTTCTCCCATTTCTCATGTTTCTACACAGAATATGATGATAACATGGCATTTAACAATTTGTTGGTATTTGCACCAGACACCGGTTATAAAAAAAACAAAACACCTCACTAACAGTGGTAGAGTGACCAGATGTCCTGATTTTATAGGGCCAGTCCCAATATTTGGGGCTTTGTCTTATTTAGGCACCTATTACCCCCCACTGTCCTGATTTTTCCCACTTGCTACCTGGTCACCCTAAACAGTGGGTACAAGGGGATTCATCTGTGTAAGTCTCATTAACTTTAATGGGAACTGTCTGCAGAATCCCCTGTACACCGTGCTATAAACTTACCCTAGTTCTTGCCTCTCAATTGTAATGACCTCAGTGTTGACTTTCTATGACCTGGATATGATCATTTTCTGAAAACTATCTCTGCACCACATTATGTACTTTGATGTCTACTCACTACATGCCTTTTTTAAAAAAAACCTAAGTGAATTACAAATTGGTACCTAGTTAAAGCCAAGTCTGACTATTACATGGGCTTTGAACATCTGAATCAAATTTACACCACATTTAACCACATCTGACTACAATATAATATAAAAGCATTACAGTGCATATCAGAGTGATGTAACTGCCACAGAGCATCCTGCAGTCTTGGGATACACTATTTAGTTCATTTTCTTCTTTCTCCAAATTGACACATCCTCAGTTTCAAGTTCTATAACTGAAAGAGTTTAATCCATGGGTAGCCTTTCATAAATGAGAACACTGTTTAGGAGCATATGTCTGCTGCTTCCCACAAGGGGAAAGCCTACATCAATTATTATAGGGCACAATTTTTGTCTGAGCTTTTCAAGGTCTGTATTTAAACAGGCTAGGCAGGAATGTAAACTTCTGGTTCTATGAGTACCAACCACACTTAAGCTGTATGCACTTAAGAAGAATTCTTGCCAACAAGTAGATATTCACCCATGGAAATTTCTTCCAGATTCATTAGGTCAAGAAATTGGCTAGATTCTTGTTTCAGCATGGCAGAATTCAGAAATCATTTCTTTTTTCTAGAATTATCCACCCACCCCACCCCCCAAGCTATAGTTGACTCGAAGGGGGGTGGGGTGGGCGGATGGCGGGAAGGGGTAGCTTATTGAAAGTACTGGGATTGATTCTTTACAGCCTAGTCATTTACACTTATGCTAAATGGGTGTAATATTGCCATCTTAATACGGTAGGGCTTTACACCCATGTTGTACATGGCAGTCTTGTGGTTAACAGTATTACCAATCTCCAGCATTCAGAAGTAGAGAGTCAGCCCTCATCCCCCTCACCCCATCATAGAAAGGCTTTATAAAAAAACAGGTACATTTGTGGGTTTATTTGCCTTAGGTTTGTGCCTTTAGAGTCTGTTTAGGTCATGTTTTCCAATTTCTCTTTGCAACCATAGGGGCTAAAAATGGACTTTTGTTTTTTAATGAAAGCTGGGATTTGTCATGCGATCCCATGACTCCAGGATCTGGAGCTTTGAGGAAAACTCCAAATATTGCAGAACTCAGCCATACTGGGTATGCTGAAATGAATCCTCCTTGACTCCCTAGAATAGGCAGTTGGGTACAGTGAGTGTGGGAGTTGGGGAAGGCACAGGTAGACCCACAGTTCTTTCTGGAATCTCAGTTTTTGTTATTTAAAAAAAAATGTCTCTAGCTGATATGGCTGGGGGGTGGAGGGGGGAGAATCTTTGAAATGTGAAGCAAGTGTAACTGATAAAGAAACCTCTACCTGAGTTTGTAGAGAGTTTGGAACAATGGCTTTGAGGTATGAATAAGGGTATGTCTACATTTGAACTGGGAGATGTGATTCCCAGTTTGTGTAGATAAATGCATGCTAGCTTTGCTCAAGCTTGTGCACTGAAAATAGTATTATAGCTAGGGTAGCATGGGTGATATCTCAGGCTAGCTTAGCCAGTACATACCAACCCAGACCCCTGCTATTTCTAGTATGTACCTCCCCAGACCTACACTGCTATTTTTAGCATATGAACGTAAACAGAGCTAGTGTGAGTATGTCTACAGAAGCTGGGAATCACACCTCCCTGCTCAAATGTAAATGTACTCCTTAGTTGCTAACTCAGGTGCCAACAAGGTCAACATTGTTGCGAATACAGACTAACACGGCTGTTACTCTGAAACCAATTATTTCACTACTCCTCAAAGCAGGTATGAAAGGAGAGGATGAATCATGTTACCAAGAGCTACATCAGTGTTTGGCATGAAGGGTTAGCTGGGGCAAGAAAGCATACAGATTTTATAAATGAAGATGTGGTAGGCCTTTAGCACATGGCAGGGTTGGGAAAGGGGCATGACTGGTTTCATTTTCCTGAAGGAGGCTTGGTTTTGTGAAAAACACGCCCCTAGAGAATTCTTCACTGAAAGGAATTTTGCTTTTCATCTTCAACCCACTGTCTTCCTTGGGTATGGAGAGGGAGAGTCGTAAGATCAGTCAGAACATAGCAAAAGAATAGAGATATTGTAACCAGCTTTGATATGTAAATGTTTGTGAAGAAAATAAAGCAATTACTGAGTTTCAGAGGAACAGCCGTGTTAGTCTGTATTCGCAAAAAGAAAAGGAGTACTTGTGGCACCTTAGAGACTAACCAATTTATTTGAGCATGAGCTTTCGTGAGCAACAGCTCACTTCATCAGATGTTTACCGTGGAAACTGCAGCAGACTTTATATACACACAGAGAATATGAAACAATACCTGCTCCCACAGTGGGGTGGGAGGAGGTATTGTTTCATATTCTCTGTGTGTATATAAAGTCTGCTGCAGTTTCCACGGTAAACATCTGATGAAGTGAGCTGTTGCTCACGAAAGCTCATGCTCAAATAAATTGGTTAGTCTCTAAGGTGCCACAAGTACTCCTTTTCTTTTTGCAATTACTGAGTGTCACTGTTACAAGGTAACTGCATTTTTGACCCCTTTGTGGTCTCCTTTATGTACTCCACTTAGGTGATGGTGAGAAGCCTGAGACCTCTCTCAGGGAGGAATCACATTGTAGGGGAGAGGGGTGGATTTATGCTGCAGACTCCTGAAGTTCACTGTGACTATCTCAAGTCTGACTTTAGTTCAGCAACTGCCATCATGTGCTCTCAGGGCAATGAGAGTGTCAACCAGTGAGCAAGAAGCCTTCACAAAGCAAAGTATTACTTATTCAGAACAAAAGCATTACAGAGAAAATATATCTTAAAAAAACATGTTTCTATGCATGCCTAGCTTACAATGGGTCACCATCTTCCACATGGAGACCCTGGCAGATTTCAAAGTACATCAGACCCTTTCCACAGGGTCTGTCACTCTTGGTCACAAGTTCATATTTGTCATTTCTTGGAAAGCGTGTGGCCGTTTTCTCAGATCAAGGTGATCACTTTATACACTTCACTGTTCTTTATTTTCCAGGCATCCTAAACTAAGTGAAACCCATATATGTTATTTCCCCCAGGGAGTGAACCTTCCACAGACATGTTACCCGCATTAATGATTTGCATTAATTAGCCCTTAACGACCTTAGTCAGTAATACAATCACTATCCAGCCTATAAAGATACATAAAACACTTATAAAGTTGATATAATAGTCTTGGAATATTCCATATGTCCAAAGCATCACATCTGTCACACAGACCAAAAATTCCACTTTAACAACAGAAGAGTAAATAAAAGTTCTTATGGGAAGTATTTCAGTTTGCCTTTCATCTTTGATGTTTGGAGACTAACATTTGGCAGGCAAAGTGTAAACACTGTGTGATACAGTATAACTGTGAAAGAACACCAGAAACCTGTATTCATTTTTAGAAGTCTACCTATTTAAGCCCAAAAAGTTGATGAGCGATGCTGATCAGAATTAGGGTGCATCACATACTGATTTTACTGCTGGGGCACAGTTCATCATGAAGGAGCAACTGAAGCATTGGCAGGGGTAGCTACAGTAGGAGAAAAATTAAAATACTGTGACAGGGTCAGGCCAGATGGCTATAGGAGAGTAATTTTTTTTGAAGCAAAAAAAGGTATTTTTTATTTGCATAACACACTTACAAAACAAAACAACAGCATATGCAATGTGTAACACAGCAACCAATCACAATTGTTTTCTCATTAACTTCAGGGGAGGGAAGTGTTCAAGCTTGCCTGGGCCCAGAGCAAGGGGGCTTCATCGACTCTCAAGGTCTGCCACCCCCTCGAGTTACCTGGCGCCACGCTCAAGTGTCACCAACAATTCCCTCCTCTGAAAGCACCCAACAAAAGGGGCAGGCTGTGGGGTGGACAACCCGGGGAGGGGGGGCATATGCACCTACGTGTGAAAGGACCCCTTTAAGGTGGTGGTGTCCGCAGCAGCAATGGCTGGGGCTGGGGTCCCTTACTCTCTCCCCCAATCAAAGGGTCAAAACAAAGGGAGCCGGATGGGGACACCGAGCAGAGAGCCTCGGACAGTGCCCACCACTCCTCAAAAGCATCAAGGGAGTCGGTGGATGCCGCCCAGAGGAACTCCGCCCGGATACGTGAACGGACCGAGGATCGGAAAACAGCCCCACAGTCACAGAAAACTCCATCGGCCAACCTCCTCTCTCTGGTTTTATAGATGGCCATTTTAGCCAGGGCCAGGAGGAGGTTAACTAGGAGATCCCGCGACTTTGTGAGGCCATGGATGGGGAGTGCATAAATAAAAAGGTGAGGGGAAAAATGCAACCAAAAACGTAATAAAAGATTTCTGAGGAGCCGGAACAGGGGCTGCAGCTTGGCGCACTCCAAACATACGTGTGCCAGGGTTTCCTTCACACCGCAAAAGGGACAAGTACCAGGGATGGGGTTGAACCGCGCCAAGTATGTGCCCGTGGTCACAGCTCCATGAAGGAGCCTCCAACTGATGTCCCCGACGGGCCTCAGAACCAAGATGGAATATAAGCTGGCCCACCGGGGCTGCTCACCCTCCAAAGGTGGCAGAAGGTCTCGCCAATTTGTGTCGGGGTGGGACACTAGGGTGAGGGCATGAAGGGTGTGGAGCACTAGTGTGTATAGATGTTTCCTTGGCGCGGTTTGGAAGCATACCAGCTGCAGTTCATGCAGCCAGCTCACCGTAAAGGGGTGAGGGGGTCGATTGGGTCTACGGGGCAGGGGTCCAATTGTAAGGTCTGGTGGGCCTGGGGTAGAGGGTGGGCGGGGCGTGCCCTCAAGCAGGACCCAATCGAGGTAAGCTGTAGCAGCGGGTGGCAAAGCGGCCTTCACCTCCTGAAGTACGCGCCAGGGGGTACCGAGGTCTGGAGAGCCCCATGCACCGAGCGAGCGTCAGGGGATCCAGCCAGTCTCCCCGGTCGTAGTCCAGGAGGTCTCTGACTCTCGTGACTTCTGCCAGGATCAAGCTCTGGCGCACTGAGCGGGACTCCACCACCTGCACACAGAGCTGGGGGTTGTGTAGCAGGGGCTCCGCGAGATCTGCCCCCTCAGTGGCCGCCATGGACCTGGTCGTTAAAAACAGTTTCCAAGTCTGGAGGAGGTCCTGGTAGAAGACCGGCAGCCCAGAGAGGTCCAGCGGAAGACCTCCCGGACAGAGATAAAAGAGCTGCCGGTCATATCGGAGACCTCGGATGCGGCGAAGGATGGCGTGCGCCAGTATGCTCCATGCCGAACTGCCTGCACCATAAAAGGAGCCTCTGTAGGGCCTGGAGGTGGAAGATGCAGACCTGAGTGTGCAGGCACTTCAGGCCCTGTCCTCCTTCCTTCAGGGGTAGATGAAGAACCCCTACAGGGGCCCAGTGCATTCCTGACCAAAAGAACCCCAGAATCGATGTCCGGAGGTTGGTCAGGAAACCCAGGGCCGGGACCAGGGTGTTGAGCCAGTACCAGAGCTTGGACAGGACAAGTTGATTAAGCACCAGCGCTCTCCCACGAAGGGAGAGACATCGGAGTAGTCCCATCCATTTCCGGAACTGCTCTATCACTCCGCCCTCTAAATTTTCCCAGTTCCCCAGTGGAGAGGGATGCATGGCAGAAAGGTAAACGCTGAGGTAGAGCAGCGGACCCGCGCTCCACCGGATGGTCTGAAGCGAGAGTGGGAGGGAGCTCGCCTGCCACCAGTCTCCTACCACCAAGCCAGAGCTCTTGACCCAGTTGACCCGGGCAGAGGAGGCTGCTGAATAGATGGCTTGGTAAGCCTCCACCCGCGCCAAGTCGCCCGGGTCCTGGACCACGAGGAGCACGTCATCAGCGTACACCGACAGGACCAGCCGCAGCTCTGGCTCCTGCAGCACCAATCCTATCAACCTCCTGCGGAGGAGGCAGAGGAAGGGCTCAATCACCAGAGCATACAGCTGGCCCGAGAGGGGGCACCCCTCCTGTACTCCTCGCCCGAAGCTGACCGGTTGGTCAGGGTCCAGTTGAGCTTAAGCAGATGTTCTGCGGAGGCGTACAACACCCGGAGAAAACCCACAAACTGGGGTCCGAAGACAAATGGCTGCAGAGTACTCTGGAGGTACCCGTGGTCCACCCTATCGAATGCCTTCTCCTGATCTAGGGACAGGAGGGCGAACGACAGACCGTTTCTACGCCCGAGTTCCAAAAGGTCCCGAACCAAAAATAGGTTATCAAAGATACTGCGGTCCGGGTCGGTGTAGGTCTGGTCCACCAGCACAGACCCTAGCCACAGCAAGATTGCTTTCGCTACGATTTTGTAGTCCATGCTGAGAAGCGAGACGGGACGCCAATTTCGTAAATTGCGGAGGTCCCCCTTCTTCGGCAATAAGGCGAGCACGGCTCACCTGCACGAAAGAGGGAGGACCCCGCTCTGCAAAGATTCGGCCCAGACGGTGACTAGGTCTGGGCCAAGGACGTCCCAAAACACACGGTCGAACTCCACGGTCAGCCCGTCCATGCCTGGAGACTTGTTAGTAGGCATACAACAAAGGGCTTCCGAGAACTCGGCCAGAGTGAGAGGCAACTCTAGCCGGTCTCGGTCGCTCGCGCTGACCGTAGAGAGCTCCTCCCAGAGCACTCTGCAAGCGCCAGGGTCAGTCGGATCCGGGGAGAAAAGGCTTGCATAGAAGGCTCAGGCCCTCCCGCACATCTCCACCAGTTCCGTGAGGAGGGTGCCGTCTTCTGCCAGGAGGCAGGTGACGTGTTTCTTGGCCCCCCTCGTTTTCTCCAGAGCATAGAAGAAGTGGGAGCCGTGATCCATCTCCCGAATGCGGGATCGAACAAAGGTGCCCTGGGCCCGATGGTCCTTGAGGGCCCGGAGCTCCTCCCGCTTCTCCCGGCACGCTCCACAGAGGAGCGGGTACTCGGGGCTGGTGGCCAGACGCCTCTCCAGCTCTAAGACCTCCCATTCCAACTGCTCTATCGCAGCATTTCTCCGTCGGCTAGTGTCCCGGGTGTAGTCGTGGCAGAAAAGCCGGGCGCGCACCTTCCCCAGGTCCCACCATCGCTGCGCCGAGGGATAGGCATGCCACTGCCCTCGCCAGGCCAGCCAGAATTCCCAGAAGGACATCACGAAGCCCTCATCCTCCAACAGGCTGTTGTTAAAATGCCAATAGGCCGGCCCCGGCCTCTCCGCACAGAGGGAGGCTGTCATGGTGGCTAGGTGATGGTCAGAAAATGGGGCCAGCCGAATGCTGGAGGAGTGGGCTCGTGAGAGATGGAAGCGTGATAAATAAATGCGGTCCAACCAGGAGTGGCTTGACTGATGGGCCTCCACCCAGACAAAGGTGAACGTGGAAGTGTCATCCGGGTGGTGGTCACGCCAGATGTCCACTAGGGAGTGGTGTTCGACTATCTCCCGGAGGGTGTTCGTGGCGGCCGGGCTCTGCTCGGTCCCTGACTGGTCCCGCTCCTCAAGGGTGCTATTAAAATCCCCTCCCAGGACCAGGCACTCCTGAGAATCTAAGGTGCCGAGGAAGGCAGACGCCCGCTGATAGAATTGCAGCCGCTCCGGGCCCGATGTCGAGGCATAAACGTTAACGAGGTTAACCACAAGCCCCTCCATATGGACCTGGAGATGTAGCAGGCGACCTGGCACAGCCTCGGCGACCCGTAGCACCTTGGGCTGTAGATCGGGGGAGAAAAGGGTCGCCACTCCAGCCTGTTGAACCGTGGCATGGCTAAAGTAGACCCTGTCCCCCCACTCCAGCCGCCAACTGTCTTCGGTGGTCGGATCCGTATGGGTCTCCTGCAGGAAAACCACAGAATACCCTCCCTCCCGAAGGAAGGAGAGCACCTGGGACCTGCGGAGAGCCATCCTATAACCCTGGGTGTTCGACGTTGCGATGGTGAGAGGTGTCATGGGGACGGCTGGGGGGGATCCTCACTGGCAGGGACACTCGCATCTCCCAGCAGGCCGCGCAGCAGTCCGTGACCCATCCCGTAGGTGAGTAATTGTTCACGGAAGACACGGACCCGCCAGTAGGCCGCAGCATCCTGCTTCCCCGTCCCTTTACCTTCCCCCATGAGGGCCCTTGTGGCCCGGAGGATTTGAGAAAAGTCCCCCATCGCTGGAGAGCAAGGTGTACCTTGTTGCGGGAGCCACGGACATCCTCTAAAAACTTCCGCAGCTCTCCTCGCAGCTCATGGGGGGGTGGGGTTATGGTTTCCCGGTTGTTCCCTGGCGGGGCCCCTGGTACAGCCCCGTGGTCCACTAAAACGGACAAGCAGGGTGCGGACCCTCGATGCGGACCTACCTGAAAGGGGGTTCCAAAGAGGATGGCTCTAGACTGTTCTCAATGGTAGCAGATGACAGAACTAGGAGTAATGGTCTCAAGTTGCAGTGGGAGAGGTTTAGATTGGATATTAGGAAAAACTTTTTCACTAAGAGGGTGGTGAAACACTGGAATGCGTTACCTAGGGAGGTGGTAGAATCTCCTTCCTTAGAGGTTTTTAAGGTCAGGCTTGACAAAGCCCTGGCTGGGATGATTTAACTGGGAATTGGTCCTGCTTCAAGCAGGGGGTTGGACTAGATGACCTTCTGGGGTCCCTTCCAACCCTGATATTCTATGATTCTATGATGGGGTGCCTAATGGGCTGGAGCTTCTAGGCCCGCCTCAAGCTCTGGGGCGATAGGGGACGGTGGAGGGAAAATAGCAGCTCCTAATGGGTCGGGTCAGGAGAACACAAAGGCTGCTCCCTGGGGGTCATCAGTTGGGAAAGGGAAGGAAACAGCCACGGGGGCGGCAATGACATTGCAGGAGGTAAATTGGATAGGGGTAGGGGCAGGGGCAGAGGCAAGGTTCTGGGTTTTGGGAGGCAAGCAGCTGGATGGTGGCACCTCCCGATCAGACTCGAGGATTAAGGGGGTGGGGAGGGAGCTCTCAGTGACACTGGATTTAGCAGCCACAGCATCAGGAGGTGGATTATCTTCTGTAGGGCCCCTGCCCAGGAAGGAAGTCGATTGCTCCGCACCAACAGGGGGTGCCTCTGGCGACTCGTGTCCCGTCCGCGTGGCACCGGCTGTCACCTGAGTAGGCTCGGTGGTCATCAGCGGGGTGCCATCAGTGGCCAGATCGATGGAGGAGTCCTCGGAGGTGGGAGTGGAAGCAGCAGTTAAGGGGAGGGAGCATGGGGAAAAGAGGGGTGGAGTGAGGTCGCCCAGATCGAGGTTTGCTGGCAAAAGGTCATCCTCCCCCTGGGCAACCAGGGTCAGATCTAAGGCCTCAATCTCCTCGAACATGGAAGAGAGGACACTTTCCGCCGCCCCGGGGCTCTCCCCGCTGGCACCCGCCACGACGGTTGCCTCAGGGTTCACGGGGCCTTCGGGTAGCGTCAGGACAGAAGGGGCTTCCTCAAGGGTCTCAGAGGGGAGGGTCTCCTGTGGAGGGGAGACACTACCCTCCAGTGCTGCCACGTCTTTCCCGGCTGATACCGGTGGATGGGATGCACTCATGGGAAAAGCGGAAGCTTTGGCATCGGTGCCCCCCTTCCTGGTCTTCCGGGGGGCCTCCGCCTCGGGTAGATGAGGCGGAGCTTGAGCCTTCCGCTTGCCTCACTTCCCTTGGACTAGGGCCCAGCCCTCCATGGCATCATCTGGGGGCTGGTTAGCAGGGGTCATGTCAGGGGGTAAAGGTGATGGCTCGGGGACTTGGGGGGGTTGGGAACAGTGAGGCAGCATAAGGAAGGGAGGATTCTCCCTGGGGAAGGCTCTCTCCCATGCCTGGTGGTATCTCTGCCACACCCTCCTCCATAGGCCCCGCTAGATTGTCAGCAGTGAGGGCGGGGCTCTCCTGCTCGTCTGGGTGTTGTAGGGGAGGTGCCCTTTGGGCCTGAGTGGGAGTAGTGGTGGTCCGAACAGGAGCGGGGGCGGGTTCAGGTGGCCAGGGGCATCGGCAGTGATGGGGCTGATGTCCTGCTGGGTCTCGGGGATCCCAGGTGCCCCTCCTTGCTGGGCTAAGGGGCAGTCCCTCCGGACATGCCCCGACACCCGGCAGAGGTAGCACTGGGCTTCCCCCGTGGA
Source organism: Caretta caretta (assembly GCF_965140235.1). Classification (NCBI taxonomy): domain Eukaryota; kingdom Metazoa; phylum Chordata; order Testudines; family Cheloniidae; genus Caretta; species Caretta caretta. The sequence continues at coordinate 73,368,822 of NC_134209.1, forward strand.
AAAGTACACCCAGTAACGGTGCCACTCCGTCACGCACCGCCGGCGGCAGTAAAAGTTGCACTTGCCGGCGGAAGGAAAAGATGTGACGGAGGGTGGGGTCCTTGCAGCCCAACGGGAGAGGGCTGATAACAGAAACAGGTTAGCAGCAGTGGGGGTGGCGCCTGCCATGGAGGGCCCAGTGGTTTTAGCGGGGCCCTTCCCCTTCTTTGTGCCCTGGCCTTTCCCGCCAGCTAGGGGGGGCTTCCCTAGAGTCTGGGGAGGTGATGGGCATGGCAGCGGCAGAGGTCACCCTGGTGTCCTCCATTGCCGATGCCCCAGCGGGGGCGGTGGCAGGTGGTTAACAGGAGTTGGGGTCAGGTAGAAAGGGACAAGCTGTGGGGTGGACAATTCAAGGTGGGGGACACATGAACCACCGTACGCTTGTCCAGAGAGTCCTGTTTGGTTGGCTGGTGCTTCTGGCCCACACAGTGGAATCAGGGCAAGCAACTGAGTCTAGAGGCAGATGTTAAACAGCCAGCAAAGATGGCGGAGTGGGGGGTGTGAAGATCGTAGTGTGGGGGTTGGGAGGACACAGATGGATCTGGGGGCAGCTCTGTGCCACACCCCCTGTGTCCCTACAAACACAGTTAAGACACAGTCAAGGCCTCCCCCCACACGAGAGCACAGTTTGAAAGTTACTCAGTCTTAGGCCCCCTCCATGGCGATTCGTAGATTCCCCGGGCGGTGTTCCTCCGGTGGACGGCTTTTTCTCTGTCTGTTCCGGGCTTTCTTTTTTGCAGAAACAGCATTCCAGAAATGCCAGAGCAAGTGATAAGAGTCCTCTAGACTGGAGACGGGTCCGCAGACAAACAGCAAGCGGCTGGATCTGGGGGCTGGGTCCTTCCACTCCCTCCCTCCGGGGAGCGGGTCAGCAGGCCACCCCCCTCAGGGGGGGGTTTCAGCTGGAGCAGCAGGAGGAGAAGAAGGGGGGAGAGCGTCTGGCCCAGTCGGGGGGGAAGTCGAAAGCAGGGGCAAACAGCAAGGAAAGCCCAGGCCAGAGGGCAGCAAGCAGGAGCTATATTAGCCCCAGGATAAGTAGGTCCCTTTTCCCTGGGTAAGGTAACAGGGAAGATTTTTTTTTCATGTTTTTGTATATTTATTTCTACAACCATGATGGCTAAAAAAACACTATTTCGTTTCAAACAAAATTGTACAATTAGGAACCACTGAATGTTCCCCACAACACACAGTTTTTTAACAGTTGTAACTTCTCTTCTTCCCCCTCACCTACTATTAAGGATAGATTGCACAAAGAAGAATTTCTCCGATAGATAGCAGTACATGAAGCTGTAACAATCTGCTCATCGAAGGCAGATATATTAGCCCCAGGTTAAGTAGGTCCCTTTTCCCTGGGTAAGGTAACAGGGAAGGTTTTTTTTTTTTTTTACGTTTTATGAGCTAGTCTTTAATTAGGTGACCACAGACTATTTTTTCCACAGGACCTCTTTTAACATATATATATTGTGACAGGGTCAGGCCAGATGGCTACAGGAGAGTGACAGAAGGCAGATATATTAGCCCCAGGCTAAGTAGGTCCCTTTTCCCTGGGTAAGGTAACAGGGAAGGTTTTTGTTGTTGTTTTTTTCATGTTTTTGTATATTTATTTCTACAACCATGATGGCTAAAAAAACACTATTTCGTTTCAAACAAAATTGTACAATTAGGAACCACTGAATGTTCCCCACAACACACAGTTTTTTAACAGTTGTAACTTCTCTTCTTCCCCCTCACCTACTATTAAAGATAGATTGCACAAAGAAGAATTTCTCCAATAGATAGCAGTACATGAAGCTGTAACAATCTGCTCATCGAAGGCAGATATATTAGCCCCAGGTTAAGTAGGTCCCTTTTCCCTGGGTAAGGTAACAGGGAAGGTTCCAGAACAATCATGAACCTTCTGGAGACAATTAAGATAGACAGGCTGATTGGATGCACATGTTCTAATCAAGAATCTGCTAGAATCAATTAAGGCAGGCTAATCAGGGCACCTGGGTTTAAAAAGGAGCTCACTTCAGTTTGTGGTGTGTGTGAGGAGCTGGGAGCAAGAGGCACTAGGAGCTGAGAGTGAGAACATGGACTGTTGGAGCACTGAGGTGTACAAGCATTATCAGACACCAGGAGGAAGGTCCTGTGGTGAGGATAAAGAAGGTGTTGGGAGGAGGCCATGGGGAAGTAGCCCAGGGAGTTGTAGCTGTCACACAGCTGTTCCAGGAGGCACTCTAGACAGCTGCATTCCACAGGACCCTGGGCTGGAACCCAGAGTAGAGGGCAGGCCTGGGTTCCCCCCAACTCCTGGTCAGACACAGGAGTCATCGACCTGGACTGTGAATTCAGAAAAACGGCCAAGCTGAGGGCTGCCATAAAGCTCCAAGGCAAGCAAATACACCAAGAAGTGCAAGACCCACCAAGGTAGAGCAGGAACTTTGTCACAATACATAAAAAAAGAACCACATGTTTGTATGTATATGTACAGATAGTTAGTAGGTTGAAGACCATAAGAGTAATGGGAGAGTGAGAATGGAAAGGATACCTAATAATTCCCTCTTCTACACCTATACTGTTGCAGAGTCTACATTTGCTCTGTTGCTCCCATAGGAGAAGGGGAGGAATGGACCCCGCTTGGACTTTTATAAATGTCCTTTTATTTTGTTGCTCTTTTCCTTTCTCGATACTGGGCCACTTACTCTCTGCTGCTCCAAATATGAGCGAGGTGCAGCAGAAAGCAAGATGCTGTCATGAGGCCAGTTGCAGCTCGCTGATTCTCAGCCATGCTGCAGTTTAGAGCAACTCAAGGGCTGCTCTGAACTGTGCCAGCTGGCTATGGGCATCTAGGGCTGCTCTAAACTGCACCCAGGTTGAGAATCTGGCTCTATGACAATAAGATATATATAAGCTGTAAAACCTTAAGCTTATGCCAATAGGGGAAGTTGGAGTCGGTGTCTTGCTGCCTGCCTAACTTCTGCCAGGGGCATGTGTTAAGGAAAAGAAAGCCAGAACTGGCACTCTGGGCCTGTCACTGTTCACTGCACCTGAGCTCAGGGCTTGAGCCAGTTATGTTTTTGATCTCATGTGTCTCCAATCCTGATGGCTTAAAGCAGATGCATACTGTTTCTTTACCTTTTATTCCTTATATTATTACCCAAAGAATCACACTTCATTCTCAAATAGTCTGTCCCTGCTACTACATATACTTTCAAAATACAGCACCAGCCTTACACCTCTTCTTCCCTTTCTATCCAGAAGGATTTTCTAGCTATTTATAACTGTCAATTGCTTGAAATGTGGTTTTCTAAAAGAAGTGCTGACATCTTCCCTACTGTAGAGTAGTGTTTCATTAGCACTGATTGTATTTAAATGGCTAGTGTGCTTTAAAGCTCATGCAATTATTAAGATGTTACTTCACTTTCTCTTTCTTAGACTACAGGAAGAAAGAGATATTTTAACCATGCATAACAAATTCATTACAGTAAGTTGCTTCCATCTGACTCAAATTTATGAAACATAAGGACTGAACTGAAAGGCTGCCTGGCTCTTTAGGTTTAGAGCTGGATTTTGGATGGGTTAATGCAAAAAATGCAGTCTACTCCAAATTCTTATTAGAATGATCTGTAAGCATCTGTGCATTAAGTTTTTCTTAGAATGAAAGCTCATGTATTCACTTAAATCTCATTTTCAATATTAGCTACAATATTGTCTACACTGTGACATTGTCAACTTTTAAAAGCTCTCCCACCCCCACAAAAGACAAAAGTTTTGCCGATGCAAGTGGCAGTGTGAACACAAAAGTGCCGACAAAATACCAACAGAGCGTTCACACACGCTGACTTTAAGCGACAAGGCTGTGTCAACACAGCCTTGTTGCTAAAAGCTGCGTAGTGTAGACAAGCCCTGTGTATTAAGGTTTTTTGGTTGCCTCTAGGATTAATAGAGGGTATTACTTTCTAAAAAAAAAAAAAAAAACCTATTTCAGAGCAATAATCTCCAGCCATCTGTCCATATTTGCCAGATACAGTTAGTCACCATTAAAAATATTAAAGATGACAATCACAATAGCAGGACATTCAAAAATTTTACTTTTAGAACAAGATTCAGGTCTGTTTAAAAAAAATAGCTCAGTCTCTTCGCATTAATAAGCATGAGGCACATTAGTGCTAGAAAATGTTGCAAGTCCTGCTAGGAGCCTACATGGCTCATTAGCTTCTCATAAGTTATTTTATCTTACGGGGAGTATATAAGACAACTCTAGCAAGACAATGTTCTGCTTAAAAAAAGTGCATAGAAAGACATTTAATATATTTTAGATATTGCATTTAATTTGTTTAGCTGTGTAGATGGTTGTCAAAAATCCTACTAGAATAAACACAAGCCATGTATTCTATTGTCTTTTGAAACTCGCTCATGCCTGCAGCTGAGACAAGGTGAGTGAGAAAATATCTTTTATTGGACCAACTTCTGTTGATGAGAGAGACAAACCTGAAGAAGAGTTCTGTTTAGCTTGAAAGCTTGTCTCTTTCACTAGCAAAAGCTGGTCCAATAAGAGATATTACCTTACCCACCTTCTTTCTGTAATATCCTGGGACAAACATGGCTACAACACTACCGCCTGCAGTATGTATAGTCAGTGAGGCATGTGCAAGATGGATTGTGCATCTCATTAGGAGCAACTTTACATGTCTTCAGAACTAAATACTAGTCTTGTCACATTGACCAGTTTGCATCCTTCCATAAATGCAATTGCTTGTGCTGCTTCCAAAGCAGTTCTTGTATGGCACATTCTCAGTTGGGTACCTTTCAAACAGAGTAATCTGATTGCTGAGAGTTAGATTAATAAAACTAATGTTTAGAGACCTGCTAAAATAAAAAGTCAATGATTTCAGCTCTTTGAACATTAATATTTCAGATAAATGTACGTCCACAACAGGGAAAAGGGTGTTGAAACAGTGTGGGGATATATCTACGTCAAATGTGAACTCCATGTTTGGTGAAGCTCATTTTTGTTTCAGGGGCTCTACTTTGTACTGTAACCTTCATTTTGGAGGTGTCCTGGACGTTGCATTGCAACCTCGTTTGTGGATTCTTTAGAGCACCCATTTTGTAGCAGGGGCTTGCTACCTAATGGAAACACTATGTCCGAGAAGATGACAGAGCCATCAATGTTGAATGTCTCCCCTTCTGGAAAATGAGTTTTCTATGGGGAGGGCCATTAAGAACATAAAAGCGGCCATCCTGGGTCAGACCAATGGTCCATCTAGCCCAGTATCCTATCTTCTGACAGTGGCCAGTGCCAGGTGCTTCAGAGGGAATGAACAGAAAATCATCCAGTAAGCCATCCCCTGTCATCCACTCTCAGCTTCTGGCAATCAGAGGCGAGGGACACCCAGAGCATGGGTTTGCATCCTGACCATCTTGGCTAATAGCCATTGATGGACCCATCCTCTATAAACTGATCTAATTCTTTCTTGGGCCACATTATAGTTTTGGCCTTCACAACATTCCCTGGCAACGAGTTCCACACACTGTGAGTTGTGTGAAGAAATACTTCCTTCTGTTTGTTTTAAACCTGCTGCCTATTAGAAGCACATGATCCAGAGATGAGGTCCACTCACAGACAGGGGTCTATCCAGAGGGTAGATGGGGCAAGGCTGTGACAAATATTACTTCAGACTTTGTTGGAGAATTAACAGGTGTCTCAGCTAAATGAAAGCTTGCAATATTTTTTCTGCTTTCCTTCTGGGTTAAAAATCCAGCTATTCTCTACCAATGTTTCCATGGGATAAAATGGGTAAACTTCCATTATTTATATTGTGCCCTATAGTGTTACAATGCTGGCTCTGAAGGGCATAGTGTGAAATGGCAGTGGTAGATTGCTGAGCTGTGCAAAAGTACAACAGCAACAGGAGTTGGTGAGCATACAGCCCAGGTGGACGTTTTGGCTTGAGGGATGGATAAGACAAATAAAGAGATGGAACTGCTTTCATATGTAGAAAAAATAGCCTACTTTCAGGTCACCAACTTGGCAGCATGGGGAAAGCTACATACACATACTCCCACTCACTCCCATTGACCTAGCAGACTAAAAATGTTAATAAAGCTGTAGTCATTTGGGCAGTGGTGGCAGAGGCTAGTCCCCCCAAGTACAAACTCTCTGGACTCCACAGTACGTTCTTAGGGCAGCTACCTTGTGCCACTGATAACTGCTGCCCATGCCACTGTATCTACACTAAAAGAAAAGGAGTACTTGTGGCACCTTAGAGACTAACCAATTTATTTGAGCATGAGCTTTCGTGAGCTACAGCTCACTTCATCGGATGCATACTGTGGAAACTGCAGAAGACATTATATACACACAGAGACCATGAAACAATACCTCCTCCCACCCCACTCTCCTGCTGGTAATAGCTTATCTAAAGTGATCATCAAGTTGGGCCATTTCCAGCACAGGTTCCAGGTTCTCTCACCCCCCTCCCCCACCCCACACACACACACACAAACTCACTCTCCTGCTGGCAATAGCTCATCCAAACTCACCACTCTCCTTACAATGTGCATGATAATCAGGGTGGGCCATTTCCAGCATAAATCCAAGTTTAACCAGAACGTCGGGGGAGGGGGGGGTAGAAAAAAAACAAGGGGAAATAGGCTACCTTGCATAATGACTTAGCCACTCCCAGTCTCTATTTAAGCCTAAATTAATAGTATCAAATTTGCAAATGAATTCCAATTCAGCAGTTTCTCGCTGGAGTCTGGATTTGAAGTTTTTTGTTTTAAGATAGCGACCTTCATGTCTGTGATTGCGTGACCAGAGAGATTGAAGTGTTCTCCAACTGGTTTATGAATGTTATAATTCTTGACATCTGATTTGTGTTCATTTATTCTTTTACGTAGAGATTGTCCAGTTTGACCAATGTACATGGCAGAGGGACATTGCTGGCACATGATGGCATACATCACATTGGTGGATGTGCAGGTGAACGAGCCTCTGATAGTGTGGCTGATGTTATTAGGCCCTTTGATGGTGTCCCCTGAATAGATATGTGGGCACAGTTGGCAACGGGCTTTGTTGCAAGGATAGGTTCCTGGGTTAGTGGTTCTGTTGTGTGGTATGTGGTTGTTGGTGAGTATTTGCTTCAGGTTGGGGGGCTGTCTGTAGGCAAGGACTGGCCTGTCTCCCAAGATTTGTGACAGTGTTGGGTCATCCTTCAGGATAGGTGGTAGATCCTTAATAATGCGTTGGAGGGGTTTTAGTTGGGGGCTGAAGGTGACCGCTAGTGGCGTTCTGTTATTTTCTTTGTTAGGCCTGTCCTGTAGTAGGTGATTTCTGGGAACTCTTCTGGCTCTATCAATCTGTTTCTTCACTTCCGCAGGTGGGTATTGTAGTTGTAAGAATGCTTGATAGAGACCTTGTAGGTGTTTGTCTCTGTCTGAGGGGTTGGAGCAAATGCGGCTGTATCGCAGAGCTTGGCTGTAGACGATGGATCGTGTGGTGTGGTCAGGGTGAAAGCTGGAGGCATGTAGGTAGGAATAGCGGTCAGTAGGTTTCCGGTATAGGGTGGTGTTTATGTGACCATTGTTTATTAGCACTGTAGTGTCCAGGAAGTGCATCTCTTGTGTGGACTGGACCAGGCTGAGGTTGATGGTGGGATGGAAATTGTTGAAATCATGGTGGAATTACTCAAGGGCTTCTTTTCCATGGGTCCAGATGATGAAGATGTCATCAATATAGCACAAGTAGAGTAGGGGCGTTAGGGGACAAGAGCTGAGGAAGCGTTGTTCTAAGTCAGCCATAAAAATGTTGGCATACTGTGGGGCCATGCGGGTACCCATAGCAGTGCCGCTGATCTGAAGGTATACATTGTCCCCAAATGTAAAATCTACACTATTATTTTTAGTGTGCTACCTCCATGATAGCTAGCATGAGCATGTCTATGAGAGCTGGGAATTTACACCCCTAGCTCCAAGTGTAGACATAACCTTAATGTCCCTTCTAATACCCTCCGGGAGGGGGGGGGGTGTTGGGGGAAACAAAAAAAAAACCCCACACCACCACTCATTACAAAAAACACTTAGCTCATTTCTAGTACAGATGTCTACACTGCAATTAAAACCCCATGGCTGACCCATATCCACTGACTTGGGCTCTGGAGCTCTTTAATTGCAAGGTAGATGTTTAGGCTCTGGCTAGACCCCACACTCAGACCCCACAAAGGGAGGGACCCAGATCTCAGGCTCCAGCCAGAACCCAAACATCCACACAGCAATAAAAAACAGTTCCTTAGCCCAAGTCAGCTGACAGGGACCAGCTGCGGGTTTTTAATTACAATGTAGATATACCCTGAGAATCTCACCATCAGAGATACACCACCTTTCTCTCTGGATATCAAGCATAAGGGACATGGCAGGATGACTGCTGGAGAAATTCTAAAGGACAACTTCTGCATATGAAATAGGTCTGAGCTGCAAAGTTCAGATCTAGATCTGGGCCTAGACTTAGAATCATAGAATATCAGGGTTGGAAGAGACCTCAGGAGGCCATCTAATCCAGCCTCCTGCTCAAAGGGACTTCAAGTGTCTGAGTTCAGTTTATTATAGACATCAGCTGTAAAAGTCATTCTAACTTCAGAAGAGTTTGGATCCAGGCATTTTGGTCTCACTATTCTGTGCTTCACAGCTGGTAGGAGGGAGGGAAGAAGCAGGGCACAGTTTTTCTCTTGTGTTGCCATTCAGTAATCTTTATGCTCACACCTTGGTTTTACTATGCCTAAAACAGGACAGTATCCTACTTGTATTATAGTTTGCTGAAGAGGAAATCAAACAGGAGATATTTTAAATTACATTTGGCTGGACTCATTTACATGAAATAAGACCCAAATTTTCACCCAAAATTTTAAACAAGTTATTTCTGAGATTCAAAAAGTTTAAGTAGTTCCCCCACTCCCTATGTTTATGCATGCACAAACTACAAAGCCAAGAGGTTCAGACAAACAACTAGGTGATGAATAGAAAATAATCAAACCATGGAGTCTTTTGAAGCTTATTAATTTAAAATCAGGTTATGAAAAAACACTTGAAAACATGACTCTTCTTTAGAATTGTGGTTAAACTTAGCAGTATACCATGTATAATATAATACAAAACATCAGGATTACTTTGCATGAAATTTAAGGATCCTTCCTTTTTTCTGAAATTGTGTTGAAAGCCAAGTTTCAGAAGTCGCCCTACTTAAACCCAGTTCACATAAGGGTAGCCTACTTGCATCTGATTACTTCTCCAAATTAGCACACACAAAACAAGAATCTTAAAAGAAAAAGCACTGAATAGGAAAATGATTCTCTTGCTTGGAAAATTATTCCCGTGGCTTGCACAGTATTAGGGCAGCAATGTTACCATTTGACATTGAATACAAAATGAGAGTAAAAGCCTTTGTTACTATAGTATATGTATATTTAAGGGACTCGATGTGGATTTTTGGAGAGGTGCAGCTCTCTTTTCTTCTTCTCTTCCATTACTGCAATTTGACTGTGCTGGGTTCCTGGAGAAAAGAAAAACATGAACGTCCAGATTCCCAGTCAATGTAAATTGGAACTTAGGAAAGTTCAACTAGATAGAGTACACTCTCGCTAGAACACACTTCTTTATTACAAACTTTTGCCTATAATGAATCCGGACCCTGGATCCCAATAACAGTTGGCGGGGGGGGGGGGGGGGAGGGAGAAAGGATGTTGCACATGTGTGCACAATTTTTATCCACTGAAGCTGGAACCCTGCTACTGTGGGGGCTGACAGTGCGGAGGTCACCTAAAAATCACCCTCTGTGACCAACTTGTAGCCTTAGTTATTATAATTATTAATAACGCTAACACCTTTATCCAAAGCCACCTCATTAACTTACTCCAGCAGTTTATGGTCCATTTTGATTGCCCTTTGCTATAACAAACCCCTGGCAATAAAAGAAGAAAAGGTTTGGATCCCAACAGATTCATTATAGCGAAGGTGTACTGAACAAAGAAACTTGCAGAAGCAGAAACTCTAAAAATTAGCCCAAACTTTATGAAACACTTCACCCTGATGGGGTTTGCCCCATAACAGCCATTGCAGCTCAAGAAGCCCTTAAAAATATTGAAATAATCTCCCGTAAAAGAGATCTGCACTTTCCAGGCTTGTGAAAGAACAAGTAGGAGGCCTCCACATTCTGTAGATTGGTGCAAAGACTCAGGGTCCTATGCAACTCATCACTAATCTCATAATGATCAAGTAGCATTAATGGCAAAGATGGTTTCATCTGCAGATAATGAAATTTTGCCCCTTCCTCCTGGATGAAGATTTGTCCACAGCTATCTACTCATTTGTCACCGCCACACTACATTATTGGAATTCACTGCACCTAGGACTGAAGCTGGTTGCAATGCAGAGACTCCAGCTGGTGCAGCGTGAAGTTATTTGCATTCTCAATGGGACAAGCCATGACATGTCATCTATATGCTCCAATGCCTCCATTGGCTCTCAGCCCACTTCCATTACCAGTTTAAGGCCTGGGTCCTCTTCATCTAAGCTATCAATGGATCAGGACCAAGCAAAATCGATGACCATGGTTCCAACCATGACCCAGCAAGGTCATAAAATACTAGGGGGAGGGTTAAACCAAATAACCCCAAACTTTTCAGCTCAAAGCCAAAACAAAGAGTTCAATATTTTCCTTACTACAAAAAACCAACCAATCCAACAAAATGTTGCTTTTTAACAAAAAGAAAGCAATTGTTTCCCTAGGAAAGCAGATACTTAACATGAACATTTTTACATGTTTGCTTAGTTTTGATGAAAAATTTTCTATCAGCCCTAATGAATACAGCTGTCAAAGCCCATGAGGGAAAAGACATTCAGAGGAACATCCAGAGACTAACAGACTAAGCCAGAATCTGACCACCTTCAAAATAACTTGGAAGTTCCGTCTCTTTTACAAAGCATTTCCACCATAACAGAATGGTGAGTTTAAGAAAAAAAAAAAAGTAGATGTCTTCCCCAAGCAGTCTCTTGTAACCAGGAATGGGAGAGACAGGGAGGACATTCTGTGAAGTCTTCTAGGGCCTTACCACGAAGATTTAATTTACCTGTAAAAAAAGACCCACAAAACTTCAATACAACCGTGATGATTTCTACAGAAAACTTTTAGATAGATTTCCTATCAGTATTTCTGACCATTACAAATGCCTTTCTATTTCTTATAAGTCCTTGATGTTCAGGGAAAAACCCCTTACAAAGCTGATAATAAATTAATAAAATTACAGTGGTGTATTTCTGTTTCAGACTACATAAGAGGCCAGATTTAGTCCCCATTTAGTAAAGTGTCAACCCAGAGTAACTGGGCCCAAATCTGATCTCATTTATACCAATGTAGTTCCTCCATGGCTGTATCCTGATTTACACATGAGATCAAAATCTGGGTGCTAATGTATAATGGTATAATGTATTCAGGCTTTTCAAAGAAAGAATAAAGGAACAAAGAAAGGACTAGATATTAGTATTCCAAATGGGATTTTGTTGTTGACTGATAAAGCAAAGTGTATTCTTGTTAGGTAATTGGCTATAGTGAGTATAGACCCGATTAAATTGTAGTGTTTGACGGAGCATCTGTAATAAATAGGATATAACAAACACCGTACACCAGTGCACAGGAACAAGAGCTTTTGTCCAAAGCAAACCACCTCATAGCAAGCATTAAACTTTAGAGAAGAAACCAAATATCTGACACAAACATCCATATTCAGTCACTGAGCTGCTGTGTGATTACTCAAATCAAACTAAAAACTAGAGAAATGGCACCTCCGTATTAACACAGGTTAGCCAAGTCAATCTCCACTGTCACTGAAAACTCCAACAAAGTCACTTAGGGCCAGATTTTTTAAAACTTGTTAGGTACCTAGGTGCTTTTCAAAGCCCCATTAGAAACCTATTTGCATCTTTGGGTACCTAATGAGCTTTGACAATGTGGCACCCTTATCTGGTTCCCATGTACAATTGTTTTTTTAATTACAAATCTGACTAAAAAGTAAAGGCCTGTTCAGATTTCCCTGCAAGGAGTGCTCTGAGGAGAGGCCACAAGAGGTGCCTTCACCAGGTAGGGCTTCATTTTGCAAGGCGCTCTATCTCCAGACCAGTAAAGCACAGAAGCATGTGCTCAATTTTAAGCACTTGAATATTTCCACTGAAATGGGATGAGACAGGTGCTTCAAGTTAACCAGGTGGTTCATGACCAGAGTGCTGAGCACCTTGCAAGATCAAATCCCAGTACACTTCTGCAGGAGGTAGCCAAGATTTGGTGGCTTGAGTCCCCAGAATGCTAGTGCTGTTATTACTCTAGAATCCCAAAGGGGGATTTCTAAATGAAAGCTCAGACTTAAAGGCCAGAAGGGGCTATTACAATCATCTAGTCAGACCTGCTGCATAACACAGGCCATACAATTTCACCCAATGATTCCTTCACTAAGCTCAGTCAGGTGATGGCCCATGCTCACACTGCACACCAGCTGGCCTTAAGATGCAGCACCAGCTCTGCCTGTTAAAAGTTGTTCCCACTCCTCTGTGCATCTGAATGAACTAAGCCAAACTCTGTTCTCAGTTATATGGGGCATGCACCAGGAGAGCTCTAGTGAAGCCAGGAAGTTATTTCACATGGAATTGCAGAGTTAACAGAGCAGAATTTGGTACAATTCCTGTAGCTACTACCACTTTCCAGCACAACTCAAGCTTCTCGAGCAACAGAGTCTAAAATTTTTACATGACAGATGTTAATTCACGCAAGCGACAAACCAGTAGAATAGGCTATTCACACGTTTTTTTTTTTTACTTGCTCTCTCATTCTCCAGCACTGTATCACACTGAAATTGAATGGTCCCAGCCAATCAGATTGCAGACGCACAGTCCAATATCTGACTCACAATATGTGGGAGGTTTTAGTAACCAGTCAGTATTCAGATTCCTACACTCTGATTGGTTTTAACACTCAGATTTCAGCATTTGTGCTATTCCCAACTACCTCAGTTTAGCCCCCAGTTAAAACAAGCAAACATTTTAGAGTCAATTATAGTAGGTCTGATGGAGTAATTAAGACTGACTGTATGCAACTACTGTATTGTAAAAGATTATACTATTGTTCATTTCAAGGTATGTTTACATATGCATTTGGGAAACAATAGGAAAAAAAGCAAAGAAAACCCTATTTCTCACGTATTTCGGTATTAAGGCTGCCATTTTCAAAACTGCCTAAAGGATTAAAGAAGAAGAATGAGGTGTCTAAGTCTTGTATGTGGCTTTGAAAATCTGATTCTAGGAGCCTTAATCATCAGTGTTGTTCTGGTAGGACTAGATTTTCTGATCCGTGTTTGGTGGAGTCATATTCCATAAATTGAGACAAATTTATTTTCAGCCAAGCTATTTCACTAGCCCAGGACACAATTTTTACAAAGTGGCCTATTGCCCGGCCTGCGGAGTCAGCTGGCTTGACTAGGGGTTATAAGTGACACCTCACAAAGTTGTGTGGCATTGTGTGGGGAGAGGAGTCCATCCACTGTGCCCCCTGGAACAATCATGCCCAAATATGAGCAGATGAAGACATGACTTCTTTATCTGAAAAACAAGTTGCTTAAGATTAATCTAGGAAAAATAAATCTGGAAGCCATTTTTTAAGCAGAAAGCAAATATGTATGAAGCTGGCATAACTCCAATATGGCAAGGTGATTTTGTTCACATCTTCCACATAAACACTACATTTAACTTTCAGGTTGAGAAAAGGCAAGAGAAGAGTCAGCCAACAAGCCTCATCGAGAAGTTCATCCCAGTCTCTCACAGCACACACATCCCAAATGTGGATCCTTCTAGTCTGCCTGCTACTTTCTCTATGATAGGACCAAATGGTTGTGGTCATTCACTTCTTCAATCCTCTTTGGGTCAGCTTTGTCAGTTCTCTAGGCCCCTTTCTAAAAGAGGCTTCTGCTCATACATCATCACTCTGGGAAAAAGCCTGATCTTAGTCTCCATCCCTCATTCTCTGCAGATTTCACTTCCGTCTTGCACATGCCAGGCAAAAGACAAAGGGCCCAATTTTCAATTGAAGTAAATTGGCTTAACTGCATTGATTATAATGGAGCTACACCAATTTACACCCTGCCTTTAGCAGGCATATTTGTGTAGTGTTCTTGTGCTCCATGTCTACAATTCTCCTTTTCTGGCTGCTGAATCTTGCTAAAGCTGGTTACATATGAATCAATTAAAGCAACGTATAGTATTTACACTATTTTTGCCTCACTCCCACCCCCTATTTCTCTCATCTAACAATGTCTTCTGAAGTCTGAACTACTTAGAGTGTGACACTTCTAGTTCTGTGTTGCACTGCTTCTCACTGTCTTCACCATTCTTTCACACTAAGCCTCACCATGTAATGTAGTTTAAAAAAAAAAAACTGACCATAGGATGTTCCCCCCTCCCTTCTTACTTCTGCTCACAAAGCTTCTCCGATGTCTCTGCTCTGGAAACTTCTAACTATCTGTAAATAAGGCTGGTAACCTAGCAACATCAAGTGAACATGTTTTCCCTGCTGAATTGCACTGGGCACAATCAGATCAGCTTGTTCTATTTTATGAAGCTTTAGACACGGTCTTCCAGGTACAGATACATATATTTCACATACTTTAGCATCACTCTCAATTTAAAACACTTTCACAGATTCTTTTAGCTCCTTAGGGGTGACGTGGGGCTTTCCCAGGAGCCCTGGGCAAAGATGTAAAGAGCAGCCCAGGATGCAGATTTTTACTCCTGGGTTCCCCTTGCTTCAAGTGGAAGTGCACTGACTCATCTCTATACCTAGTGCAGCGTAAATGCCCTGGAGCATTGATCCACTATGTTGCCAGTGCCTTTGGGGGGTGGACAAAGACAAGGCTCCACCCATTCCCTGCCCCATCCCACCCACAGGCGTGAAGCAGGTGTGGCACCTCTGAGGAGACTATATCTCCCCCAGGTTGCCACCCACATTATTAGGTAGCCGATGCAAGGGTGTGTGTGTGTGAGAAAGGGTCCATTCCCCACCTCTGCCACCTAGTGGTCAGGCAAGGGAGCAGAAGGCACTCTTCTATCTTGGCACCACCTGCTGACAGATTGTCCCTGCGCTACAGTGGTCTGCCCCCTTCTGTGACTCAGCCCTCCAGATGGGTCACAAGTTGTTTCCACCCTTTCTGGAATTTGGGAGCAAGCCTCCCGGTCTGAGTGGACAGATTCAGGCTAGCAGGGCTTACACTAGTCCTCCTTGGGCTTCAGAACCTGAGCTCCAGTTCAAGCCAGGACTTGAAAGAGCTGCCCACACAGCTATTTTTAGGGCAGTGGTATGAGCCCTGCTAGCCTGAGTCTGTTGATCCAGGCTGAGACACTCAAGCTAAAATATTGCATAGACATATCCAAAGCATTCCACAAAGGCTAGTTAAACTTCACCAAGCCAGAATCAGGATGCCCTGATCAAGGTCTTGATAGTCCTGGCTGTCTGGTAGCAGGTATAGGTTTTTCACCACCAGCCCTGTCAGGGGCTGGGTAGAGGATACCTAGCACACCCTCTCCAGCAGATTCTAATCCACATCCCAAAGGTACATAGTTGAGTCCTGCACCCTGGATCACTTCCTACCAGCCTCTCCACACAACAGGAAACAGCAAAGACATAACAAAATAAATCAAATAATAAGTCTCCAACCTTTCAAATGCCCAGCATCCTTTGCCCTCAGCAGGTTGGGTAGACCATTAAGAAGCAGAAGCTCCAGCAATTAGGCCTCTCATAGTACTCTTTTTGCAGAGCTTCAGAGTATAGATCCATTCACCTCCACTAGCTACTTGCAAGTAAGCTACTCTGGTCACTTTTTAAGCTCCTCCTCCAGCTTGTGCATGCATTTCAGGTGTAATGGGGTGGAGCTACCTTGACCCAAAGGTTCCTTAACTGCTTCCTCTCCAGTGTGGGGCTTTGTACACCTCATCCCAGGGTGCCTTATATCTATTCATTCCTCTGTACAGCAGTGCAAAGTGAGCCACAGGTGCTTTCTTTGCAGATTACCTCTTTCATACCAGAATGATATCTAAACAAAGTTCTCCATCTGTACCATACTATATGCAGCCTGTTGGCTTGCCATCCTTTGAATGGTTTTATTTTGTGTGGGAACAGAAACATTACAAAACTTTCCAGATGCTGAATCACTGTACCTCACAAAAGGGACTCTTTGTCCTGCATTTTTAATTAACCTTTTCTAGACTGACCAAGTTTGATTGGGTGATGAACGAGTTATTCCAACATAATGGAATCACAGGATAGAGTCTGATTCCAAACACAAAAATAGCTCTGGCATCTTTCTCCCTTCTCACTGATTAGTCGGTAGGCAGCAAGAAATCAGCCTTTGTTTAGCCTTTGCAAGCCTGAGCAGTTTTTATTTAGGGAAGTGGTATGTCTTTTTTTCAGATTAATGCAGCAACAAAAATAAGAGATTAGTCATGAGGGTGAACCTGGGAAAACCCACTCAGTATCCAGTAAGATTTAAGGAAATGGAGAAGCTGACTATAGACATTTTGAAATAGCTCTATCCTTAGTTATATATTAATATAACTTTTTTCATACAATTTTAAGAAAGCCCAAATTCTACTCTCAGTTTTCACCGCTAGAAACATTGATCAATGACCTGAGTCAAGGAACCATGTTTAAACTCATTGTATACTCAGTTCTGGCTGACCAATTTGGACAGGTCAGAACTAGGACAGAGAATGATTTATAATCCCAACTATACTGTTGTTTGGCCTTGTCTGCACTGTTTAAAGCAAGTCTGAGTCAGCTTCCTTAACCTGGTGCACAGACCGATGTGGATGTGAATTGGGATCATAGATTATAGAAATGAAAAACAAATGCATTCATTCTCTAGGTTCTAATTCCAGGTTCTGGGAACTAAAAATCTTTGTGCCATAAATAATTGTATTTGTTTGTCACTCTTTGCTGTCCAAAGCTTCCTGTTCAGTAAAATCATTGCTTGCCACACTGGAACAAAGACCTGAGCAACAGAATGATGGGACATCCCTGTTTACTGGGATTGTTCCAATTTGGAGTCACTGTGGTATCCTTCCTGGTTTTGTGGATATCAAGGTTTTGATCCAGTTGCAGTGAAACCATAGGCTATCTGGCCACCCAACAAGCCATCCACCTCTTTCCTCTCTCCGTTTTGCAAAGCATTATTACCACTAGCCATCTCTCCTCCCAACAGCTACCTTTCATGCTGTCTGCCACCATCCAGCTGCTAACTGAAAGTCATGCCTGCTTCCAGCTACAGCTGAGGGAAGCTAAGATGAGAGCTATGATAGGAGGGCTATAGCCATGGTAGCTCCTTGCCCAGTGGGAAGGGAATTTAGGGGCCTGTGAAAAGCTTAATGGCAAGGGAAGACCAGGGAAGGGAGAGTGGAGAGGTGGAATAGGATGAATGCTGAAGCCTAGAGAGGGTTAATGGGGGGAGAATACAAGACCTGGGGTGGAAGGAGGTCTCTGGTGGGCAGTGAAGCATAGGAGAGTAGACCTTAGGAAGCAAAGATAGATGAAAGGACTGGAAATACAAGCAGGCAGAGACAGAGAACATAGACAGAAAGAGAGGAACGAGAAATAAGGTAGAACTTGCAGCTAGGCAAGAGAGGAAAATGGAGAGAGATAAAGCACAAAAATGGAGCAGGGACCATAGGCATGGGCGGCACGTGAACTGCCGGCTGGGGGAGGCTAGCCCCCAAGCCCACCCCTTCTGTACATGTGCACACACTCCGCTGAAGCTCAGAGCCGCGCTCCCCCCTCCAGGCTAGCACACCCATCACAGGAGCACAGGGAGGGTGGGTGATGCAGCCCCAACCCCCCGAGCCCTGAAGCACTGGGAGGGGAGGCGGTGCGGCCCCAGCCTCCGCAGCCCCAGAGCATTGGGAGGATGGGCGGCATGGCCCCAGCACCAGTCTCAGCCTGAGCCCTTGCTAGGACCACAGCACAGGGACAGGGGAACTAGCAGGAGGGGCTGGGGGCAGAGCATGGGCGGGGCCATGCCTGGCTGTTTGGGGAGGCACAGCCTCCCCCAGCCTATGATACCCATCTCCCATGCCTATAGGTCAACAGAGTAAAAATATATTAAAAAGTGGAAGGAAAGCAACTGCAGGGAGGAAGTGGAAGTGTAAAGAAATTAAAAATGTTATGAACGGTGTGGGGTGGGGGAAGGAAAACAGGACCAGGAAAAAGTGATAACATAGCCAGTTATTTGTTGCCCTCTCCTTTTACCATTCTTTCACACTAGGCCTCACCATGTAATGTAGTTTAAAAAAAAATCGACCTTAGGATGTTCCCCCCTCCCTTCTTTCTTCTGCTCACAAAGCTTCTCCGATGTCTCTGCTCTGGAAACTTCTAACTATCTGTAAATAAGGCTGGTAACCTAGCAACATCAAGTGAACATGTTTTCCCTGCTGAATTGCACTGGGCACAATCAGACCAGCTTGTTCTATTTTGTGAAGCTTTAGACACGGTCTTCCAGGTACAGATACATATATTTCACATACTTTAGCATCACTCTCAATTTAAAACACTTTCACAGATTCTTTTAGCTCCTTAGGGGTGACGTGGGGCTTTCCCAGGAGCCCTGGGCAAAGATGTAAAGAGCAGCCCAGGATGCAGATTTTTACTCCTGGGTTCCCCTTGCTTCAAGTGGAAGTGCACTGACTCATCTCTATACCTAGTGCAGCATAAATGCCCTGGAGCATTGATCCACTATGTTGCCAGTGCCTTTGGGGGGTGGACAAAGACAAGGCTCCACCCATTCCCTGCCCCATCCCACCCACAGGCGTGAAGCAGGTGTGGCACCTCTGAGGAGACTATATCTCCCTCAGGTTGCCACCCACATTATTAGGTAGCCGATGCAAGGGTGTGTGTGTGTGAGAAAGGGTCCATTCCCCACCTCTGCCACCTAGTGGTCAGGCAAGGGAGCAGAAGGCACTCTTCTATCTTGGCACCACCTGTTGACAGATTGTCCCTGCCCTACAGTGGTCTGCCCCCTTCTGTGACTCAGCCCTCCAGATGGGTCACAAGTTGTTTCCACCCTTTCTGGAATATGGGAGCAAGCCTCCCGGTCTGAGTGGACAGATTCAGGATAGCAGGGCTTACACTAGTCTTCCTTGGGCTTCAGAACCTGAGCTCCAGTTCTGTTGCCCTCTCCTTTTAAAATCAGTCTTTCCAATTCCAAATATTGAATATGTTCACTGCCCTGAAGTCATGGGGGAGCTGTATCTTCTAAAATCCACTGAGCAGCCTCCTTAAAACCAGCCTCCTTAAGAGCTGTCTGCTGTGCAGAGGAGTCATTCCTTTAGAAACAGGGAAGTGTCACGACATCTAATGAGGACTGTTATTTTCTTTCTGTAACTGCAGAGAGCTGGATATCATTTCCATATAAACTCAGAAAGATATGGCTGGGAATACAGAGTGGGGAAGACATAAAGACAATGAAACCTGTTTGCACTTTTACAAAAAATTCCATGTGCTAAACAAAGAATGACCTAAATTAGGTCCACATTGTGGGTGCAGAGGCTAAGTGATGTGCTGAGGCTGAAAAACCAAGTTCCACGGATTCCAGTATTAGGAGTGGGTGGAACTCAGTGGGTGTTATGTTCAACAGTATCTCAAGCCTAACCTATTAATACTTATAATGAAAAGTATTCAAGGAAAATGCAAACACCTGACAAGGAAAAATCAGATAGATTCAGTCTGGGGACTAAAGAGCATGCTTAAACATATGTTTATTCAAATGCTCTCAGGGCTATATAAACTTTAATGCTCAAGATAAAGGAGGATTCAGAAGCACGATAATGAATTGTCATTGTTCTGCCATCTTCTGCTCCCCCCATTCCCTTTTCATACCAGGAAACATTCATTATTTTCTGGAATGTCTGTTACAAAGCACCTTCCTTCTTCAATACTCCAGTGCCCCCTAGTGCGCCAAAGGAGATGTTCTGGCTTCCATCATCTGTACTGTAATCAAAAGAGAAAGACACCATTTTACACTGCACAGTAAGACAATGGTGTCTGAAATCTTCACAGCACTTCTCTCTCTTTTAAACAAAAGCCAGCTCCCCTCCCCATGTTTCAGAGCATTCAAATGAGTATGTTAGCTAGAATTAGGAAATCCCTTACCGATTCCTGCCCAGAACACTGTAACAGCCAAAGAGACAGTCCTGAGAGACGAATCCTGGCTGGAGACTTAGCTCAGTGACTTTGGGACAGGACCCTGGAAGATTAGTCATTGCAGAGTGAATCCTCATGCCCCACAGACATGATCAATAAAGTTCACAATTCTGTACCTCACTGACTGTCATCGACTTGATTTAACAGCTTCCCCGCTAACATGGGATGATATCACTGGAGCCTTGCCGGTGCTCTCTGCTTGGAAGAGCCTCTTTTCTCTGACACCACCTCCTTGTACAGACCCCTCACAAGATACAAAAATAATGTAGCTGGATCATTCCTCAGTCACGTTCGTCACTTGGAAAAACAAGTGAGAAACCTGTACCCTATTGCAAATGGTTGCACAGACGCTATGGCCAGGGAGAATAGTTGATCATGTGATTCTGGATGATTTTAAGGAGAAATCATGATTAAGGGCCTGCCTCTCTGTCATCTTCTCCAAGATCAGGTCTGATTTGTTGTACTTCAAGCTTCCTGAATTCCTCCCTCCACTGTATTTTCGACACTGGACACCAGCAACCAGCTTTTATTCCACCCTCCCAGGAGTTCCAGCAGCACTTGCCAATCAACACAAGCGCTTGCCTGAGTACAGTGGAAAAAGAAGCTCTCTGCAGAGCCAGAAACTATAGAGCCCAGAAAGCCTGGTCTACAATTAGATTCAAATGTTATGAGTAGTATTTTCAAAGGAGACTAAGGCAGTGTTTCCCAAACTTGGGACGCTGCTTGTTCAGGGGAAGCCCCTGGCAGGCTGGGCCAGTTTGTTTACCTGCCCCATCCGCAGGTTTTGCTGATCATGGCTCCCACTGGCCGCGGTTTGCTGCTGCAGGCCAATGGGGGCTGCGGGAAGCGGCGAAGGCTGAGGGACGTACCAGCTGCCACTTCCCGCAGCCCCCATTGTCCTGGAGTGGTGAACAGCGGCCAGTGGGAGCCGCGATCAGCTGAACCTGTGGAAGAGGCAGGTAAACAAACCGGCCCGGCCCACCAGGGGCTTTCCCTGAACAAGCGGCATCCCAAGTTTGGAAACACTGGACTAAGGGAATTAGGTGCCCAACTGCCATTAAAATTGTGCACCTGACTCCCTTAGGATATCACAGTAAATTAATATATAAAACAATAACTCAGCACTTTCACTCTTTATAGTATCCTCAATGTTTCCCCACCGGGGAAAGTGCCAGACAAGTTCAAGGATGGAGACAAGGGCCAGGGAAAGATAGAAGAGCAGAGGGGGTAGAGAAAGCTGCATGAGTCTGGATCCACTTTGACTTCACACTGCAAATATGCTGCTATAGTTAAAGAGTTGGGCAGTTTCTTGAAACCCACTTTGCCTCCCTTCTTCTGTGGTGGCCCCTAATGTGGGTGACCATGAAAACAACTCATGTGCAGGAGGTTACAGGCTCAGGAAGCAATTCCCTGGACAAAGCTTCATATCTCTGCTCTAACAGCAAACAGTTCAGCTGTACTCATGAATGCCCTGGCCCCACAGAACTGACAATGGATGCTCCTCTGGACTCACAGCCTGAGCATCAGGTAGCATTCTGGGGAGTGAGCAAAAACAAGGAAAAGGGAGACAGGGAAAAGAAAAGAGAAAAGCAAAATATATAAATATATGTATATATAAAGAAGAATCATGATACCTGAGGTGTGAAGGGACACAGGAGGAGAAATAGTAAGAAGGGCCCAACTGCCAATCAATTATCCATTGTAAAATTTTAACGTTCAATATTCCTCTGTATACCACTGCCAGACTCATGGTAGGTCTAGCAATGGCCCAATGGATTACATCGTAAGAAACACAGGAACAGATTTAAGAATGACTTTTCTTCTCTCTGCCTACTCGGGTGCATGGTCTCTATACTGTGGCTGGGGAATTGGAAGAGGTTAACATAGAGCTAGGTATGATAACTGCTGCTAGTAGGTTGGAAGAAACAACCAGAAGAAATGGCAGAAATTCTCTCTATCCCCATGATTGAGGGAATTCAGTGTTTATTGGCAACTCAAGTGTTGGGGGTCTGGCTAAACCAAACACTGCAGCTCACTTCATCGGATGCATACTGTGGAAACTGCAGAAGACATTATATACACACAGAGACCATGAAACAATACCTCCTTCCACCCCACTGTCCTGCTGGTAATAGCTTATCTAAAGTGATCATCAAGTTGGGCCATTTCCAGCACAAATCCAGGTTTTCTCACCCTCCACACCCCCCCCCCCCCAACTCACTCTCCTGCTGGTAATAGCCCATCCAAAGTGACCACTCTCTTCACAATGTGTATGATAATCAAGGCGGGCCATTTCCTGCACAAATCCAGGTTCTCTCACCCCCCTCCAAAAACCACACACACAAACTCACTCTCCTGCTGGTAATAGCTTATCCAAAGTGACCACTCTCCCTACAATGTGCATGATAATCAAGGTGGGCCATTTCCAGCACAAATCCAGGCTTTCTCAGCCCCCCACCCCCATACACACACAAACTCACTCTCCTGCTGGTAATAGCTTATCCAAAGTGACCACTCTCCCTACAATGTGCATGGTAATCAAGGTGGGCCATTTCCAGCACAAATCCAGGCTTTCTCACCCCCCCCCCCTTCCCGGGGACACACACACACACAAACTCGCTCTCCTGCTGGCAATAGCTCATCCAAACTGACCACTCTCCAAGTT
The DNA here is from genome assembly GCF_965140235.1 of Caretta caretta. Classification (NCBI taxonomy): domain Eukaryota; kingdom Metazoa; phylum Chordata; order Testudines; family Cheloniidae; genus Caretta; species Caretta caretta. The sequence goes on from NC_134209.1 coordinate 73,391,786, forward strand.
TAAATCCAAGTTTAACCAGAACGTCTGGGGGGGGGGGGGGGGGGTAGGAAAAAACAAGGGGAAATAGGCTACCTTGCATAATGACTTAGCCACTCCCAGTCTCTATTTAAGCCTAAATTAATAGTATCCAATTTGCAAATGAATTCCAATTCAGCAGTTTCTCGCTGGAGTCTGGATTTGAAGTTTTTTGTTTTAAGATAGCGACCTTCATGTCTGTTATTGCGTGACCAGAGAGATTGAAGTGTTCTCCGACTGGTTTATGAATGTTATAATTCTTGACATCTGATTTGTGTCCATTTATTCTTTTACGTAGAGACTGTCCAGTTTGACCAATGTACATGGCAGAGGGGCATTGCTGGCACATGATGGCATATATCACATTGGTGGATGTGCAGGTGAACGAGCCTCTGATAGTGTGGCTGATGTTATTAGGCCCTGTGATGGTGTCCCCTGAATAGATATGTGGGCACAATTGGCAACGGGCTTTGTTGCAAGGATAAGTTCCTGGGTTAGTGGTTCTGTTGTGTGGTATGTGGTTGTTGGTGAGTATTTGCTTCAGGTTGGGGGGCTGTCTGTAGGCAAGGACTGGCCTGTCTCCCAAGATTTGTGAGAATGTTGGGTCATCCTTCAGGATAGGTTGTAGATCCTTAATAATGCGTTGGAGGGGTTTTAGTTGGGGGCTGAAGGTGACGGCCTGGATTTGTGCTGGAAATGGCCCACCTTGATTACCATGCACATTGTAGGGAGAGTGGTCACTTTGGATGAGCTATTACCAGCAGGAGAGTGAGTTTGTGTGTGTGGTTTTTGGAGGGGGGTGAAGGGGTGAGAGAACCTGGATTTGTGCAGGAAATGGCCCACCTTGATTATCATACACATTGTGAAGAGAGTGGTCACTTTGGATGGGCTATTACCAGCAGGAGAGTGAGTTTGTGTGTGTATGGGGGTGGGGGGGGGGGTGAGAAAACCTGGATTTGTGCTGGAAATGGCCCACCTTGATTATCATGCACATTGTAGGGAGAGTGGTCACTTTGGATAAGCTGTTACCAGCAGGAGAGTGAGTTTGGGGGGGGAGGGGGGGCGGAGGGTGAGAAAACCTGGATTTGTGCTGGAAATGGCCCAACTTGATGATCACTTTAGATAAGCTATTACCAGCAGGACAGTGGGGTGGAAGGAGGTATTGTTTCATGGTCTCTGTGTGTATATAATGTCTTCTGCAGTTTCCACGGTATGCATCCGATGAAGTGAGCTGTAGCTCACGAAAGCTCATGCTCAAATAAATTGGTTAGTCTCTAAGGTGCCACAAGTACTCCTTTTCTTTTTGCGAATACAGACTAACACGGCTGTTACTCTAAATTCAGAAGCTGAAAGTGGTGGAAAAAGCATCTGCCTTGGTTAGCAGGGCATCTATAAAGAGCATCAGACACTGCACTGCATACCTGTGAGCTTTCAGATGATTTTAAGGCACTGGCATGGACATATAAAGCCCCAAATGACCTGGGAAGAGCCTACCTCTCTCCTCATGAGTGGGCAGTTGCAATCAGCAGAAGCACTGATGCTAGAGTCTTCTCTGGATGACAGAGGGAATTGCAAGAAGTGCATTCTCCATCCAGGTAACCCAGCTTTATTAACTTTCAGGGAATGCTGCAGGGCACATTTGTTTCACCTGACCTTTGAAGAAAACTAGGGGATATTTGAGTGGGGGTCTGGGCATTACAATTTCATTATAGGCAGCTGCTAGGGGAATGGGATAAGCTGATTAAACTGTATTTTGTTTGCAATTTTAAACAGCTGACAAGGTGCTCAAAACCTGTGGCATTTTTTACTGTTTATAAATCAAAAGCAAATATATAAAATAAAATAAACCCATAGCTAAATCTTGGACGTAAACAGATGGAACAGAAACATAATATTCACAATATACATGTGTCAAACAGGAATGCATAGTTGCTGTAATGTGCTTGGATTCCTATGTAATAATTATAACTAGGTTCTACTTCCTCTCAGTATGTTCTAGCTTAATTGGAAGCCAGGATCCAGCACAAAACCAAAACAACATTCAAACACGCATTTATGCACTGGATTCAACTTCAGCATTTGCATGATCTCAATTTGTTCATTCAAAATGATACTACAGATACATTTGCAGGTAGAATATCCTGCCTGTTTATGTGATTACCCATGTTTATACATGCTATGTTTATCTTCAAGCTTTTTTAATAATTTAAACTAATTAAAGTTAATAGTCCTTGGATGTTACAAAAGAGAACTTCACTGGTATTCACAAATGAATGCAAACTAATATGATCCCTATTTTGTATTAAATGGTGTATTATTATATATCATTAATCTACAAAAGCTTTATCTGACTTGCAGAAATTAAGACCCAAATTAACAGCAATTAATGTCCAACCATAAACAGACATTAGTGTACTATAACATTGAAAAAGGTGTTAATTGCATTAATACCCCAGTGTAATAGGGATAAATTGGATTTTACTTAAATTACTTTTTACTTAGTGAGATTAGTTACCTTAGTGGCAGCCACTCTGCCCTAGCTGCATAATCATCATTTTTCATGATTCCCATTATTTTTCCTCCATCTAGGACATGAGTTACAACATTATTATACAAATGTCACCATCATGCAAAGTTGTTTTGTATTATGGACTCCTTGAAGGCTTAACAGCTAGCGCAGAGCTGCCCTAGTTTGAAGTTAGAACGTGCTAGGACTATGAATCTTCAGGGGTGCAGCACCTTCTACTAGCTGGTACATAGGCAGCGTTGGGGCCAGACAGCCCTTTGAGGGATCTGTCCTGCTTTCTTAGGAGCAAAGGGATTACAATTGTGCCTAGCTGTTTGCACAGGTACAAGGGTGGGGGGTGTCCTTTTTCTGGGAACAATCTGACGTTAGAATACATCTGCACTGCAAAAAAACCCCACCAACCTATGGCAGTAAGTCTCAGAGCCTGAGTCCACAGACTCACGTTAATGGGATTCACACAACGGCACTAAAAATAATAGTGCAGATGTTTCTACTCAGGCTCTGAATCCTGGGAAGGAGGGTGGGTCTCAGAAACTGAGCTCCAGCCCAAGCAGGAACATTTACACTGCTCTTTTTAGAGCTATAGCCCAAATCCACGTCTGGGCTCCGAAACTGTCACAGGGGGGCGTTCTTTGCAGTATAGACAAACCCATCATAGAGACCCTTCAGAAAACCTTCCCCATGATACTTCTTTTACACTGAGATTAGCAATCGTTTCTGAGTGCCCAAAAGTGTGAGTCACTTCACAGGAAGGTTCTTGTCCCACATTGTTTATAATCTAAACCCACTGATGTGAGGTGACATATGTGCTGTCCCAGTATATTTATAAATGACAGTCCTCCGGGCCTAGTCAGAACTGACTCAAAATCAACAGAAGTGTTTTGCAAGGGACTGCTCTGTTAAAAGAACTCTGAAGATCTTGGAAAGGTTAAGGGAATACAGTTTCCATTTCAAAAGCAGAGCATGTGCGAGTTTGAATGTATGGCCTTGTTTTCTAGTCTTACTCACACCACAGAAATTATTGCTGGAGCTGATGGAAATATTGCATCACTAGTTTTTTTTAGAAGCTCCAGCAAAAACTGTTTAGCCATAAACACACTGCTTTGCCCATGTTAAAATAATTGCTACAACAACCATGTAATTGAGCAACGCTAACATCTGTATGTTTTGGAGCAGGGACTTGAAATTTGCCAGGGAATTTGCCCTCGTGTCAAGGATGTTTTTTACTCTTTCCATGAAAAACTGCCCAAATTTGGCTAAGCTATAAGTCTAGAAAATTTCAGTTCACACACACTCATTAGAGACAAGTTATAGTATGGCAGCTAAATTCTTCATTCTTCTGCACTGAGTATGCTCCATCCACTCGCAGATTGTAGGTCTGTTCCCACAGAGTGACTGAACATACTCCATCCTGGGGAGCAGCACTTTCCCTGCAGTTCCTACTTCTGGTTGCCAGGAATTACTGTGGTACCAGAATTGAGAGCGGGGAGACTGTCTCTCCTGTGCTCTCAGTGATGCCCCGATCGAGTCCAGGCAGCATGTAGGACAAGGAGCAAATGGTGTGACTGGAATCTGGAGTGGTGATGAATGCAGAAAGGAGGAAAGGGGAAAAGAAGCAGAGCAGGGAGATGGGCAGGTGCTCAGGGAGACTAGAAGTCAGGGTGGGGGAGAAATTAGGAGCAGGAACAGAGCTAGGAAACTGAGGACAGGGATGGAGGGGGGTAGAAAATGGGAGATAGGAACAAGAGGGGAAGAGGGGCAGGAGCTGAAGATGAGCAGAGGGACGGGTAGGACCTGGGAGGAATGCAGGGGGCGATGGGGCAGGAGATAGGAAGGGGGAGATAGGAGCAGCAGGGGACACAAAGAGGCTGCCGGAGCGCAGGGGCTGTTAGGTCTATAACAATGGGAGTGCACTTGCTTACAGAACCTGAAACAGAACCCATTTTGACTTTCAGTAAGATTCGGGCTCCTAAGTGTCTATGTCATTTTGAAAGTGGGACTTAGGCATTTTTTGAAAATGTTACTTTAGATCTTGTAACTAAATTGTTTTTCGCAGCCCAAGCTCAGGACAATTGGATATCAAGAACACTAAAATTCATGGGATTTATAAAGGAGATGGACAGAAATTTTGAAATATATTCCTCTAAAAAATACAAAGTACCTGAAATTAGAGAAATGAAAGCAGACAAATATACACTGAGTCAATAGATGGTACTGTTCTGTATTTATTTATATTTATTTTAAAGCTTTTTAGAGAAGTAGTTAAAAATAGCTGCTGTGTGATTTTCAGATAAGTGCTTACTTGTGCTTACTTGTGGAGTGAGCTCAGTTGTATTTTTAGCAGTAAAGTTGGCCATAATTATAAATATTTTTGTGGTATTTTTAATTTTTGTATTTCATATTTTATTTTAGGCAACAGGACTATTTAGATATTCCCAAATCACACAGCTATCATTTAAGCCTTTTTCCAGTAATTACATTTGAATTTTGTTTTCAGCAAATATCAGCAAATATCCTGTTTATACCAAAAAAGTGTTTCTCATTCTTATTGCCTTGCAATAAAACAAAAACACCAGGATCTGCAGATTTCCTGAGATTTCACTCTACAAAGAACAAAGCAGCCTAGCCCTGATCTGGAAACAAGCAGACCCCTGAGTTTACATGGAGATGAATTCAGTTTATTGTCCACCCATGCAGCATCAATTGCGGGACTGTGTTCTGATCTGTCCCTAATCATCTTTCACTAATGATCTAGTTCAGCAATCTGGTTAAACTCACATCTATAAAGGTGGAAACAAACAATAAAACATTTAGACATTAGATGGCAGCAAACATCTGAAAACTGAGCTCTGCCTGCAGTCTGACACATATGTTATAGGAATCTACAGAATCCTCCAACTGTGGAGTCTCTTTGGTTCAGCTGTTGGAGAACTATCTTGCCAAAAGAGCCAATATTTTTTCAGCCTGCTCCTACAGAGCTTAGAATCTCAGTTTTGCCAACACGGCTAAATAACTCAAAATGACAGCACTCCCCGACCACTCATAGTTAGTCCCTTCACTAATAACACACAGTAGAACAGAACAGAACTTAAAGGGTTTTTTTTAATCACTTTTACTTGTAAGTCCATGCAGGTATTTTTTATGCTATTTGACTGTATAATTTTAGGAACAGACTTTTACAGTTATCGGTTCAGTATCATTATGTTTATTTAGTAACCGCTTTTCCTAATGAGGTTGCAGTGTAAGTAAACAACAGGCATATTTTTCACTTGACAAAATGTTATCTTGAAATATAATTTTCCTAATAAAGTTTATTGCATTATTAATGTACAACATTTATTTCAAGCTAACAGATTCTTCTGAAGTCATGCAGAAGGAGTTAACCAAGAGCTTCCTACAAATTCTGGAAAGCCAGATGTTTCCTAATGATTTATATTTCCTTTAATTAGCTAAAATAGAAGATACAACTTTTGTACTCTAATCTTACATACTGCTCTTTCACTATGTAGAAGTATTGGCCTCAGTTGTCAAAGGCCACTTTTGAACACATACAGTTGTGAGTTAGGTAGTCATTGTGTATGCACAAGGCATATGGTCAAATGAGCCCAGGGCCTGATCCAAGAGACATAGAAATGAATGGGAACCTTTTCAGTTGCTTCACTGGGAGTTGGATCAGTGCCTTAGCGTGTAAGCAGTTGCACTGAAAATTGGGCTCATAGAGTGTATGCACACAAGCTGCCAAGTTCCCTGGGAAGCTTTTGAGTTCTGTGTGCACGCAAATTAACCGCAGAGGAGGGAGTTGCATAGACTTAGTGGACCTTCTGCAGCCTGCTGTAAATTAAATCAAAGTATGTTTATAGACACAGCTCTGGCCCACCTTGCCCATATCTGATTGATGAACATGAATGAAGAGAGGAAACTGTCAATTGGGCAGTCAGCAGACATCTCTCTCATGGTAGCCCTCATCATTCTCATTAATCCCACATATATCCCATCCATTCTAGAGAGGTGAAGAACTTCAAGCATAGATGCAAAGACCTGAAAAATGGACAGCTGCAGTATCTCTACCATCTCCAGGAACGGTTCATGGAAAGAAAACCCCCAGTGTCCCTTAGCACAGGCTGAGAGGGTCTCAGGAGGGTGGACAACACACATGCAGCAAATTGTGGCCTTGTGTGCAAATAATCAAATTCAGATGCTCACCCAGAACAGTGGGGACAGACTATGGCTGAGTAAAAGTGGCAAGAGTAGTAGCCACCGAGCCAGCAGGTTAGGTAAATACAATGGCAAACCTGAGTTTCCCTCTGCACAAGAAAAAGCTCACTGTCTGCTGACAACTCCACTGCATCCAAGTCCAGGTTCAGAGAGCATGTGCTGGGATTGACAGATCAGAAGGTGCACTCTTGCTCTGCCTTCCACAGAGCTCAGCATTCAGACAAGCACTCATTTAGTCACCTATAAATAGAAGCAGAGTAACTCTAGCAAATGTATCAAAGGGCTTTACAAAGGCAGCCTTTGTCAGAACATACAGATAGGCCACACCAAACATGAGACATCCAGGCATTGTACAACAGTAGTAATCATTGTAAGTTTTCTTTTGCAGAACTGCATCCCTCCCCTACCTACTCCATCTTTCAGGGTAATGTGAGCTTTAGACATTGTTGAAACTTCAGTGGAGACACCTTTAAATGACAACAGTGACAACCCAGAGAACAAAGAGGAGCATTCCTCTCCCTTTGTCAGCCAGGACCAGATCTCCCGATACCATCCGGCTTCATTGCCCAGCCTCTGTTCCTGAATCTATCTGCCTGCCCCTTTGGTACTTGCCTTTTCTGCTTCGGAATTCCTCTGCCCTTCTACTATTGCTCTGCCACCCCTGGACTCAGAGTCTGCTATTTACATGCAGAAATCAGGGAAGCAGCAACAATTAACATCAGGGAAGGCAGAGAAGGTTTGGGAGTGCTGTCAGTGGTTAGGGTTACTGTCAGTGATTCTCAAACTTTTGTATTCGTGACCCCTTTCACACAGAAAGCCTGTGAGTGTGACCCCATTTATAAATTAAAACATATGTTTTATATTTAACACTATTATAAATGCTGGAAGTAAAGCGGGGCTTTGGGGTGGAGGCTGATAGCTCGCAACCCCCCACATAATAATCTTGCAACTCCCTGAGAGCTCATGACCCCAGTTTGAGAATCCCTGGTTTACCTGAAGAACAAACTAGGAAATCAGGTGCTTTTTAAATTAGGCTTCTTTCTGGGTTATAATATGACTAGCTAATATGATTGTAACATGTTAACCTGTGTCCACATCACTAGATGCTAAGGGGGTTTCAAATCATGTTAGCTAACTTGAGGTAGTACCATTTCCCTAGCTTATTCCTTGTGCAGACAGGCTTCTACAGGGAATAATGGGTTTAGCAACTGGTAAATAAGTACTTATTTCACAGTCTAGATTCAGAAGTGATATTGATCAGTATGATTATCAGTCTTCCAGGTTTTTCCAAGGTTGTAAGGATGGTGTTGTGAGTCATGTCTGGAAGAATCACTCACCTTAAGGAGCAATTGGAAGAGTTTTGTTTGACAGATTTTTGAATTCAGTTCAAATCCATTGGAGCCCAGCATGTTTTTAGAGTGATGACCATCAATTACTTGTATAATTTCTCCTTGGTCAATGTCAAAGTGACAATTTCTCCTATCACTTCAGCACTGAGGTGTGTTTTTTGTGTGGAGTGAGTTAAGGAAAAAAAAAGTCATATTAAGACGAGTTTGGTTCTCTGTGATGTTAAATAAATAAAGATTGACATAAAACTTTTTAAAAAATACTTTTTCTTCTTTATTGATTCCTTGTTCCATGGATGTGTTTTTTAGCCAACAGAGAGCCCTGCACGGGAGCAGCCTACTCAGTCTGGCCACCATTGCCGAACTCACAAAGAAGCTAGCAATACTGATTTTTGCCATAAGGACAGTGGTAGATTTTAAAAAAATCTAACCTACTTCATTTTATGTATTTCATAAATACATCTTAAAATCAATCCATGTTCTGAATTTAGTTTATTGGGAAATACTGGCTGGCACTATCAAAAAGAACATTCACCCTATTCCCTTATGAGGAAATAAGGCAAAGGCCACAGACGACTCTAGACTTTTCTCCAAAGTGGTGACAAAAAAAAATAACTGCAGGCATAATGTGGTCACAAATGAGCAAAATGACCTGAAAGTAACAGGCACTGCCATAGGTTCCCCACATGTCATGAGAGCTATGGGCTAGCCATGTGTTCTTCTCCTGCTAAAACTCCTCCTCCTTCCTGCTATTCAGCTATAGAACAAAAGAGGAGACAGACAACTCATGGCCTAATTTCCCCTTTCCAATAACTCAGGTCCAGAAAATTTTAAGGCCAACTTAAGTTCTTCTGTCTGTCATATTGACTTGACATGTTGAAATTGTTCTTACTGGCAAAAAATTATGCTACCGTATATGAAACTGGAAGTGCATACAAAAGTAGTTTTGTTATTTCACAGAAAAACAATTTATTATAGTGGGTTTACTTTTTTTCATTAAAACATTTTTTTAGTGAACATGACTTTTCAAACAAAACAAATTTTTACAGAAAATTTGCATTTGGGCAAAAAAATTTCAGTTTTTCAGTGAAAAACTGGAAGCTAAAAACTAAACATTTTTTACAGAAAAATGCTATTTACATTCATTCCATGCTTTTCCCCTGACAGCTAAAAATACTAATGCCTCCTATTTAGAGGGGTCATTTGTAACTCCAAGTCACCTCTCTTTACCATCTTGATTTACAGTGAGATCTATCTGACATATGGTCATGGTATAATAATGTTGGGACAGATGGCAAAACTGTACTGGCTCCTGGATATCACTACTATATCATTCAATTTCTTGAGCAGCCCTCAAGAGTCACTATCATCACTAAAGTGCCTTCTTGTGTATTCAAGACAAAAAATGGAGGATGTCAATTTCAAATGTCCAACTCGCTCTAGAAGAATACCCACTGATGCCAAGGAGAGTTCTGTGCACGAAGGGTGAGATGATTTTAGAATCACAGACAAGTTTTCAGAGCTGAGAAGATAACGTTGCTTTCCAATATGTCATGTTGTATGGCCAAGCAAAATTATCCTTTCTTAACTAAACATTCTGGATGGTGGATCGTTGAATATTTAACTGTCAAACTCAAAATGCAATGCAAGCTAATATAAATGAGCCACAACATTATCTGTATACCCGACATGGGAACTTTTAACAGATATCTGATCCTTTTAGAATGGGAATTTCATATTAGCCATAAAAAGTTTAAAGCATGAACAGGAAGATTTTTTTACACTAAGTATTTCATAAGAAAACTGGTATTTTTTACTTATTTCTTACTATTTCTGCCATAGCGTCCCTACAGATTTTCTTCTCTATTAATCCACATTTAAGTGTAGATGTGAGCTAGCCAAGATGAAAGCTTTGCCAAGGGCAAAGAAAACAAGAATAGATGAAAGCTCACAGCACTCCAATGCCAAAGTTTACATTTTAAATGCCTTACTTTATGTGGCAAACACTCAAGGGGAAAAAGTGACACTGATGCAGACTTTAATTGTCCAAGCTATTTTGGGCATAACACTGTTATGACCCACACTGATGGCAAAGTTTCCTTAGGTGGGATGTGACTCAAGATAGTGCTGCTTCCTTTTCCTTAGATTTGCAGGTTCTGTACTCATGCGGTGCAAGCTGTTTATCATGTTAATGGCATAATAATAACTCTTTTTATTAGGAAATGGCCTGCTGGAGCAGTGCCTAGCCATTGTGTCACTACACCCGCCTCCCTTCCCCCTGCAAGCTGGATCAGAACTGCAGACAGAGCCTCACATTTCCTCATTAATTCTGGAAAATTCCCATAATGAATATCGTAATTTGGGGCTTTTCTTGTTGCTTCACAATTGCTGGAAGAATTTCAGTTTATACTGCATTACAAGGATTTCCAAATTAAGGATCAAATAGTGTTTGTTTTGGAAACCATGCCTATATATGTTAAAACTAGATAACCCACACAGGATAACTATTATCTTGAGAAAAGCATAACATAAAGGACATGAATGTCCACCTTTAATTCTCACTCCAACATTTAAGTTGCACCGTAAATCCTCATATTTTGTGAACTTGTGAGTGAAAAACTTGTGAGTCAGAAAAGTGTGGTGTTTCCCTTCAGTTCAGACCTTCAAATGCAGTTATACTGTGAAAAATGACTCTACAAGAGTCATCATGAGGTCCAAATTGTTTATTTCCTCTCAATTATTTCCACTGTAAGTCTGCTTAGTTTATAAGTAAAAAGATTACCTTTTCTTTATAATTGACAGGTCTGCAGACTCAGCCTAGCATCAAAAGGTGAAATAAAGCTTCTGCAGTCCAAATTATACCCTCATATCCACCTGTGCAACCCCACTGTCTCTGAATTACACCCTCAACGATACCTATCTCTCTTAACCATCCAAATAAGCAAACTTGGGCTGGAAATCTTGTGAGAATAGTCCTGCTTAGTAAATAGTGTTTCTGTCTGGGCCAGAAATATCACAAGAACACTCTTCATTAGGGTATATTAAGCATATCATTTTATACTCTCAGCTGCAACTAGGACATGCAGACATGCAAAAGTCATATCCCAATATGGTAACGACTTTAGAGATGAAGCAAAAGTATTATGACAGTCATTCAGTGGCCATCCAACACTTCAGTCCATCTTTACTTTAGACCATACTGACAGTTGGTATCACACAGTTACGCATTCCAATTGTAATCTAAATTTCTCCTCAAAGGGTAACAATTTGAAGCAGTCTGTTACCATATACTCCTAAATCACTGTGAGGAGTCTCCAAAGTACATCATTATCTGTCTACAGTATCTTAGACTTTTATATGGTACCTATCATTGTATTGTGTAAGCATAGCACAAAATGAAGAACCAGAAAATGACGGTGCTTCCCCTTTGGATTTGGCTGAAAAGAATATCATGCAGCTGGCAGCCACCCTAACCTATCTGTGTCCAAGGGGTGGGGATATATAGTCTGCCCAATAATGCTCACGTGTTGAGTTCACAAAAGGAAGATTTTTCTAATCTGTTAGCCTTTAATATTTAGATAATTGATTATATTGTTACTCAGTTACATATATTAGTATAACACGTAAGGCTACTACCACTCCTAAAGAGATTTTGGGAAAGTTTATTTTAAGGTAATTGTTGGGGCAGAAGGTGTCAAATCCTACTCTCACTTAAAACTATAAGAATATTTTCCACTGATTATCCTCGGCATGTTTGTTACTAGAGAAGTACTGAATCCCACATTAATTTACTTTTTCAAAATAATTATCTTGAGGGTAGATTAGAGATGCTTCCACACTGGGAAATTTATCCATCATTGTTCAAGTGGCTCAAAGTTGCGGGCACTTTTAGATTTTGGTCTATTCTTCAAATATCCGATGGAAGCCTGGGCCAAAAATACCTTACACCTACTTCAGGTAAAGCATTTTTTACTATTTTTCACTTATTTGGATGTTTCTACAGTTATCCAAACCTTTGTGACCTATAGACTAGATTATTGCTAGAATCTGCTCAGGAAGAGAACTCACATGAACCTGCCAGTTAGTCACAATGAGCATCTTACACCAGTTCTTAGACAACTGCACTGAATCCCTATTCATTTCCAAGTAGATGCAATTCAAGCTGTTGACTTTCATTGATGGTATAAAGCCCTACATCAGTGATGGCAAAACTTTATTGTACCACATAAAAATTACAAAAGAAGAATTCAGAAGGCCAAGATGCAGAGGCAGCTGTGCAACACTCACTGGGACTTCTGTTCTTCAGGGCTGTTTGTGGGGGAGGGGAGAGGGAAGGGGGACTTTTAATTCTAGTCTGGTATTTTGTATCTTACATTCTACTCTCATCAGTTGATTCCTGATGTCAGACTTGAGTAAGTTTATTGTTTAAAACAGTTGTTTACATGGACACATTGGGCCAAGGGGAATCAACATAACTATGACTATTTTTTAAGGAATAAAGAGACTGAAGAATCAAGCCGTGTGTTCCCAGTTTGCAACATACAGTTTTGGGCATGGATTGATTATTCTGTTTAATCCCATCATACTCAATATTTTGCAGCTGGGTACTTAAGTTCAACTATCTTTGTTTTCCAGATCTTGGAAGTTAACCATCACCAGCAGTAGCTTTGAAAACAGTCCAGTTCTCCAGATGTTTCCTCAATAAAAGGGAAATGGTTTTGCCTTCCAGTTTCCAAGTCTTTCTTGAATATTCCCAGTTTCAACATGGGATGACCTTCTGTGCACAGAACTCAGAGCCCCGGCAGGAAGGGGTTACATTGGTATTTATGCCACTTTTACACCTACGATATTATGTGCTGCTGCAGACGGAGTAGCCTCTCACCTAAAGCAGACAGCTCTGAGAGCTAATCTAATGTATGGAACCCCCTACAGGTTGCTAATGGATTTCCCCACAGCTTCAGCAAATGAGAATCCCTGTAGCTGGCATAAGTACTGGGATTCAACTCTGGCCTCCGCCACCTCCCACGTTTGCTTTCCCTCCCTTCTCCCTGCAACATGCTCCTACACCTACACCTGGACTTTTGAGGGAGCTTCTAAGTGCTACTGTAATACAACAGATCAGTAGTAATAATAACAAAGTACACTACTTGATTAGTGATACCTGATGTGTAAGGCCCTTGGTTTTCACTTTCTATTTTGGAATTTATAGGTTTAACTAGAAAAAATTTAAAACAGGTGAAAAATCAGTGCAAAAATTAATTTCTCACTTTTCTGTGTAAATATCACCTTCTTCTTGGGTTTTTTTTTACAAAACCTGTAAAAAAGTGCATATGTTCTGAAACACAGTCAGATACAGTTTTTCATTTGCAACCCATTTTAGCAGGAGAAGTAGCTCTCTATCTTTTATTTGCTTTGAATGGTGCTAATTAATGCTGTTAACTGTAGAGGTTACAGAACCACAATTTCTCCTTCTGGAACAGGCCCAGAAGCAGAAAAGGTGGAGGAGGGAGCATGAGGAGATGGCACCCTCACATCCTCCACCTCCATCTTGTCCAAAATTTGTGTGAAATTTTGTGTGAAAAAAAATTCTTGCCCATCATCGCTGCTCAGATGATGGACAGGAATCAAAGACTTGTAGCCTTCAAGATATCCTATAGGGAAGGGTTGTTTTTTACATGACTTTTCACTGCTTACCTGTCAACAATAATTAGTATTATACTCTCCTAGCTCACTTTCTGTTTATTAGGTCCTGCCCTCCTACAAAGCTTTCCTTCGCTCACTAATCCATCAGTATATCTCCCAGTAGTTGAAGGTGACATCCTTACGAAACATAAATCAAAGCTCCTCAGCATCTCAGAATATCATGCTGAGCTTGGCAGTCTTACAGGAAGGAAGTCTCTTGAGGCTCATCCATGCTATGGAAGGAAAAATACATTTTGCTCAGTTTAGATTCTTTTCATAACTAGTGCTGTTGAAAGATTCTAAAAAAAAATTTTTCTTCATTTTAAGGCTTCCAAGTAATTTCCTTTTGATTACAGAATCTAAAAAATTATAATATTTTAGAAGGTTTAGATGGGGGGTAGGGTGTCAACAAAATTACTTCTGATCCAAGCAACTCTGATTCTAGGTCTCTTTATTTTTATTTAAGTTTTGAAAATACTTTCATAGTGTTTTCCCAGTTCATGGTAGAATGAATGGTAATCTCTCTGTACATCCAAAATAGGCAGTAGTTTTCCAAGTCTAGTTTTCCAAATAATCATATGGCTTTCTCTGTACTCAGCAGTCAATATTCACATGCACAATGGCCTTGATATTGACATCAGTAATAGTCACAGAGTGTGTTTCCTGCCTCTTCTAATGAGCCTTAAAGGGTACATAAGAGTAAGAAATTCTACTGTGGTGCTGGGAATTAGTACAGTGTTTTTTCACACAGAAAAAAGAGACATGTTATTCATCAGATCTCTTGGCTGGTAGAGAGTGCACCCTTACACAGATTTCTTGGTATAGTTATTTGCATGTTTATTAATTAAATTGGAACATATTTTATGTCTGTCTTTTTTTTTTCTGTCCAACCAGGATTCCCAATTTCTAGTTAATTTTTTATTCAATTAATAATATAAATGCTTCTAGTTTTTTTCTGTCAATAAAGAATGAGGACTGACTGATATATATTAATTTAAAGGCTCTACCAGATGCATTTTAGAGCCCAGTTTTACTGCAGTATAGTAAATTATGTAAAGACTCATGACACAACTGATTAGCAAGATTTCCACCCATGGCTTTGAGGGCCACAGCAGAACCCTCCATCACTTAAGCTAAATGTGTTAGCTGGTAACTGTAGTAGGCCACTATCCTCCATGTAGACGAGTTACTAGAAGAAGACACAACACACACTGCAACACGTGTTGCTATTACTTTCTTACCTGGCATAAGCACACCTAGTAAGTGAAGTTGTTAGAGGTTAAGCTGTGGGTTCAGCTTGAAGGAGTCCACGAAACGTATGTGAACTGAAGACCAACACAAAGGGTAAAATTTTTGAAAGCACCTAAGTGAAATAGGCACTTCAGTCCCATTTTAAAAAGGGACCTGGGCACTTATGAGCCTATTTATTTTCACTCAAGCCCTCCTTTATTCATCCCTTCTCTATCACTATTGGCACTATCCCAATCCTCCCTTTCCTACAGCCTTGTAGTCATTTTCTATACCAACGCCATGCCTTCTGAGGACTCCCCTATATCAGAGGCTTTCTCCAGGGGGTCGTCATGGTTCCTTTACAGTTAATCAAGTCCTTAATCTTCAAACTTGTCGGTAAACCATCTTGCACACTTTAGGCACGACATAAGAAAAACTACAAACAGAAGCCACATACCATCTGCACATTTCCTGCTCTTCTGTTTCAAACACAGAGATTTATTGTCATAATTCAGGGCAACCACACCTGTGCTTCCTCTCTATGGTACAGAAAGGGCACTAAATCTCAAGCTGCTGGTTCCCTTGTCTGTTGCCTTTCTTAGGTGGAGGCATGTATCTCTCTGCTTTCTGACCAGGGTATTTCCATGTTCAACAGGTCCCCGACTTCACTGTGTTATTCCTGTCTTGCCTTCTCTTCAGAGACTAATAACAGAGCGATTGCCCACCATGATAAGGTAACACACACCACTTCCTATGTAAGCCTATTTTATTCTTAAGGTAAAAGCACTACAGAGAAAACATATTAAAAACACCAAAAGAACCTACATGCATGCTAATAAGCTTAGCAGAGATCAACCCAACTCTAACATGGGCTCTGGTAAAAGCAGCCCTTCAAAATCACACCCAAGGTTTTCCTTATGGGTTCAAGTTCATCACAGCTTCAGCTCAGAACAAGCCTCAGTAGGCCCAGTCTAAGATCATCTATTGAATTCACTATGAAGAGACCCTGAAGGGTTTGCTTGGTTCAGTGCCTGCACCTAGAAATACAGGATGCAGAGGCTGGTCCATGTAGCCATTATGAAGCAAACCTTGCAGGATTTAAGAAAGCCTAGTCCAACAAAAAATAAGTGGACTTTTTATGATGTTTTAAGAAGGATTTGATGTTTAGGGGAGGAAGCTCTTCTGTTTAAAAAAAACAACACTAGAAATGCAAGTTTTAGGTATCTTGATAAGGGTGGAGAGGTTGGAGTTTAAGCAGGTGGAGGAAGATATTTTGGGGAATTTAGTTTTGGGGAGTTTAAGAGCAATAGGACTTGATGAGAGCCTGGGGATGTGAAGGAAGAAGATAAGAGAGAAGTAAAAATAATCTTCTGAGGACTCGATGACAAGGTTCGATGACAGGGAGCCTCATAGAGTTGTCAAAAAGGTGGAGGAAGGAGGGAGAGAAGACGCAATGAGCTAGAAGATGAGAAGCTCATTTTTTGATCCAATTATTCTGAGAAAGTGAACTATGAGGAAATTGTGGAGAAAGATTTATCATTACTAATGCCAGCACCTGGCTGTAGTGCGAAGTCCGTGTGGCACTGGCAGCAGTACATGCATAGATACACTGGCGGATGTCTTACGTTAAAGCAATCTTACCTCCATAGACCAGAATGCCGTGCTTCAGACCAGCTCTGTGCATGGGATGGAAAAGTGCATATTTCCACTCCTTTTAGAGACCCTGATCCAAAGCTCACTAAATCAGTGGGCAACTTTCTATTGACTCGTTGACTGATAGCCTTTGGATCAAGTTCAAAAGAAGCAGCATGTGGTGTCATCTAGTGCTTGTTGCTGATATTTGATTTAATGCCTGCTCCATTTGACCATGCAGTTTGCTTTGTCACACTAGAAGGCTGTAGTTGTCAGTGCATGATATGCAATGTGGCAAGATTCTGTTTGGCAGCCATATCATGTGTAACACTGCTTGCATACTACAGAATGACTTCTTATTCCTTTTTTTCTTTATCACCACCCGTGCTAGCAGGGGTAGTGTTTACCCTTACATTTTATTGAATGGCTTAATACTGTCTGCTTCACATTAATATATATGCAATGTTCTTGTAGCCTTGCAGATCCCAGGATATTATAGAGACAAGGTGGGTCAGGTAATATCTTTTATTGCACCAGCTTCGGTTGGTGAGATAGACAAGCTTTCGAGCTTAAATATGAATAGTTAGACACCAGAAATAATAACTACAAAAATGTGCTTGAGAAAAAATCATACAAGTACTCTCTGAACCTAGAAGAATAAAATAAAGATTTTGTGTATACCTACCTCCAAAACCGTCTGGTCAAGATTCTGCCGCGCACAATCCCTCTGTCCCTCATCTCTCTACATAGCAGAGAAACAAAATATTGCTCCAATAAACAAATGTCAAATACACACTGTTTGCACTACCCAGCTACATTCTTCCAGACATTATTCTTGGTGAAAAGAAAAGTTGAAGCAGACAACCATGACAGTAATTTGCCTATTACAAAAAATACTCCACTGCATTATCTCATTTTCAGATCTTCCTGTTGTTTAACGTTAACATATGAAAATAACTTCTGCTGTCAATTATTCTGACTGATTTTTTAATAAAATGTGAGTAGCTATCCTGAGATAGGAAAGTGACTGCACCCAATAAAGTACCTCTGTAGGTCTCAGCCTCCCTGCAACATGGACCACTGCACATGCTGTGACCCTGAGTTTGGGAAATTTACATTTTTCAGGGTATGAAAAGGATATATGTATCTTGTGTGAGATCTAGGAATGGTCATTTTTCACTGTCTCTTTGCAGATTTATGAGCCCTTGTTACACGTAACAGATGTCTCCAGTTACATCAGGGAAAATAAAGTTGGATAATTTATGGGGAGGGAAGCATTTTTACATGGATTTTTTTTAAACGCTCCACACTGTTTTCAAGTAAGGAATGTGACCTCTGTGTGAAAACAGCCTGCATTTTTTGTAAGTACAGCCCTCTGAATGGAACTATCAGCACTGTGAACATTACACATATTTCAGTAGAAAGCAAGAAAAACAAAAGAATTTCTGAATTTGACACAGACGTTTCAATGGAAAAGAAATTCTCCATTAAAAAAGGGGACTCAGGGGTGAAGCCACAAATGTTACATTGTTTTCTGTTCTGCTGTGTCCGCTCTCTGCCCTGTTGACCCCACTGCAGCTTTTTGCCCTCTGACATTTAGCCAATGGTTGCAAAGCTAACACAATCTCTGGAAGGGTTTCAATTAGCCACCTTCATGAGATTCTCAGTACTATTAAGGAATGAGCTACACTCGGGAAATATGACCCCCCCAAAGTAGAAATAAAATGATTTATAGACAACTTGATTATCAAAACTTTAAAAACCTCATAAATCCAGGAACATATATCTGAACATTTATTTGTTGACATTCAAATACTGTGCTTTATATATATATATACCAAATACTTTATATAGATATATACTTTATTTAACACTTATTTTAAGGTTCAGTCCTGCTCTCCTATATGTGGGCTTATATTTCTGTGCAACCCTTATAATACATGATAGTACAAGATACATGGTATTATGCATGTAAATGCCCTCACTCAAAAGGTGTAATGGCCCCACTGTGCCTGTAAGTTTACCACAGGACTGTAGAATCACTGATACATGTGCATACTTCAAATATAGAGCCCATTTTTCCTCTCAGTTTTTTGAGAGCAACTTCAGAATTGACCCTTGTTATCTTCTTAGTTCATACACGATATTTGTATTCCATATCTGATTCTAAGTGTAAACCCCTCTGGAATTGTGCATACCAATATTACACTAACAAGGTTACCATACAATATATAGATATGAACTGAATTTCAACATTTTTTTTAGGCATTTTTCTTGAACTTGGCAGTTTGTCATGTCTACCCAGCAGGAAAAAAAATACAGCATTTTTTCAGTTGCACTGAAATAACAGCCAAAAATAGGTTCCAGATTTTGACCTTAGTTTCTCATTTCTATATTGAAGCATAAAGGCTACAATATAGGCTTTAGTAAACTACTAATTTTTGTTGGGATAGCCCATAGCTATATGTGGTGCAGAATTATTCTAGATTCCAATTTTGCTCTTGATGTATACATGGAAATTGGTGCTGTGTGTGATCAACACTAGGAAAAATATTTTCCATACAGGCTCAAGTCCTTTCATCCAGTACATAAAACCCAAATACTGTATCTCCAGTCAGAGCGAGGTAGAAAGGAATTCTCTTCCTTTGCTCTGTAGTCCTGAGACCCTAATACTCCCCATGAGGATCTTCAACTAGAACTGGTCAAAGTTTTTCAAATAAAATATTTCTCAGTGAAACATTGTCTTTTTTCAAAATTGGAAAGTGTCGCAATTATTCTTCTGATATTTTTTATTTTTTCAGTGAAACAGGAAAATGAAAATTGTTGCCATTTTCTCAGTTTCCATTTTTGGTTTTCCTCCCCCCACCCTTTTTCTTCTCCCTTTTCAGTGGCGAAATGGAAAGAAGGGACAAGGGAAAAGAAAAAAAGGGGAAGGGAGAAAAAGTAAGAAAATTTTAAAAATTCTAAACCAAAAATTGTTGTTGACCATTTTTGGTGAAAAATATTGACTAAGTGAAAAAAATCTTTCCTTTTTAAAGCCTTCAAAATGAAAACATCTTTGACATTTTTGATTTTTGGACATTATCTCCATTTTTTTTATCATTATAGCAAGTAAACTCAATGCAATGTTCCCCTGCCTGGCCCACTTGTGCAGTGGGGAACCACAGCTGGGCCCCTGAACCCTTGCTACACCTTTGTGTAGCAGAACCATACCGGTTGTTAGCAGAAGGCTGACAGTGTTATTTTCCAGTGTGAGTCACTTTTTCAGCTGGAGGAGCAACTGCAGTCTCTAGGTTGTAAATGTTATTGCTCCTTTTAAAAATGTCTTCATACTGAAGCTTCAGTTACCTTCTATGAAGCTATATTTTAGTTAACCGGGTTATGTGACCCTCCAGAGAAGTAGTGGCTATCTTCTTGGATAATCAAGTAAATTTTTGTCTCGATTTCTGTCCCATGAGCTCCTTTTAAAAATGTATCCCCACCATTGAGCTCTCCTGCATTTGTCCTAAATGTCCTGAAGAGTCTATTTTAGGTCACAGGTTTCATGCTGAGGGTGCCTCAGCTAATGGCTAACTGAAAAATCAATTGATCAAATAGGATGGCAAAAGTACAACTCTATTTTCTGCCACGTGACCCTGCCTAAGCTGAATTTGTGCATCTGGTCATGAATTTCCTCAGTGTAGTACATTTCCTCAATGGGGGTCACCCCAAAGTGTAACAGCCCCATTGTAGTAGTAGGTTTACAACAGCCTCCAAAACTACTGATAGAGTTGCATACTTTGTGGCCCCATATTAATACTCATTTGTAGTAGAATACAATGCAATAATAATTTGTGGTGGTTTATTTTAAAGAGTCTGCTAGCATAAGTCACAAGGGAATAACTCAGATTGTTTATCAAACAGTGGCAGAGCTTCAAACAGTCATATAGCCCTGTATTTGCCAGGAGGCATATACTCACATAGTAATTATAAGTAGATATTTTTAAACTTTTTTTCTTTAAACATGCCATAGCTACTGCAGCACAACACAATGTCCCATGACTCTGGAAGGGAAGATGACACAGGTCATCTCTGTACAGTTAAGTCCTAATAATTTTGACAGTTTTTTCTTTAAACTCAGTTCTTGTTTGTACATGAATTAGTATTTCATAATGATACTAAAGATCACAGGTAGCACTGTCATGGAAACAGTACTCAAGATTCCCACCCATCAGGGTAGATTTAGAAGTGAATTGATG
Source organism: Caretta caretta (assembly GCF_965140235.1). Classification (NCBI taxonomy): domain Eukaryota; kingdom Metazoa; phylum Chordata; order Testudines; family Cheloniidae; genus Caretta; species Caretta caretta. The sequence goes on from NC_134209.1 coordinate 73,412,671, forward strand.
TGGGAAAATAACACAAGTCCTGTCGGGAATTAAGTTACAAGTCAAAGGACGACGATCTAGCAACCTCAGTATTAAATTGTAATATCATTCTGATTAGAATAGACGGCCATTATAGGATATGTCGTCACTAAATGTAGCACCTGCAGCAGAATTTTTCACAGAATTGAAGAGAATATTTCCCACATTAATCCTTTACAGTCCGATTCAATAAAATTCAGTAGAGAAAGTTATGCTGAATACCACGTTTTAATGTAACTGAGGAGGTTTAAGTCGTACTAACCATCTGTTGTGATTTGCAATCTAGGAACAAGGCTGCAGGGAGACCCACGTCTGTAGAATCGATTCATAAAAAGATCATGTCATTTCATTCTCCCATGCCATGAGTTCAAGCCTACCTCTACATGTCTCTGAAAGTTGGCTGTAGGGAATAATATTACTCCTCTACAAGGAGCCTCATCCTACCTTGCAATGAGCCTTCACAAAGTCAATGTCTTCAGAGGTAGTCAGACTTTCTTCGTAAATTGGCCAGCTGGGGCATGAAAGGGTCCAATCACCAACTTACTTTCAGGAAGGAAGGAGTAGCAAAAGACTACACTTAAAACAATATTCTCCTTTCCCTACATCCAGCTGGAAAAGGAAGTGAAAGATGAAGGCCAAAATTATCTTCAGGTCCACCCTGTACATCATGACTTTGAATCCTCAGCTTTTCCTGTTTATAGGCCACACATTTAATCAACAAGCACAATCCAAATATGCAGGGAGAGCAGACTATCAAATCCAAAAACTACCTCAGAGATTAATTTTGCCTCAAGAATTTAATTTTTTAAGAAATATGTTTTCAGTTCAAATACCTTCAAAACCATTTTCAGGAGCTAAAAAATGAAAAACATTTAAACTGGGCTGGTTTTACATTCCACTGCACTTCAGTCACAACACTAGCTGCAACGAGAAGCCATATTTCAGGATGATATCTTTTAAAAACAAAGCCATTTGTGCAATGCCTTCTAAAATAATGGTGTTCAGCATTTGAATTCTTTTTCAATGATATTCTAAGGGCTCCTGCCTTTAGCCGAGAGCAGCAAGGAGGCAACAAAACATGGAAGAAAAAAAATCACTTTATTTACCAAGCTTGATAGAGATTCTAAAGATCCTCATGGACTCAATAAAAATAGATCAAAAAATTTAGCATTTGTACAGACAAATGTTAAACAAAAAATCAAAAGCAGCAACACAAGTAATCTGATGGGCACACTCAAAGGAATGAGAAAGTCAGAGAGTGGAGATCAGAGCAGATTGGCAGATGTTGTTTCTTTGATCTTTACTTTCAAGTGATGGTGCAACACATGCTACAGCTTTGAAAACTTTCATTTTCACCCTAATTAAGGCTGACACTGACACTTGTGCTTACAATTTGATTTAACGATTTTTCAAATCTAGCCCCCAAAATTACTTTTACAGAGGAAAAATGTCTACAAAAAATGCTGGTGGTAGAAAATCAGGTCCCAGAATTGCCTATTAGCACCTAGATAGTGACAAAGTGAAATAAAGAAACATGTTAATATAGAAAATAAGAAAAAATACTATTGGCTTTAACTAGTGTGATGAGTGAAGTATCTGTACTTTCCTTCAAATCATTGTTTGCTAGATAATCAGTGAGAGAGGGAGAGAAAGAGAGAGAGACTCTTTAATATTGTGCTAAATTCTACCATCACTTAAACCCACACAAATCTATGGCTACCCATTGCAGTCAGTGAGGTTTACACAGGTGTAAAGGCAAAATGTGACCCATATTTTTTATTTCTGTAACTTCCAGAAGTGAAGAGATATAGAGTGTAACCTAATGTCTGTTTTGTGTATAAATCATTCACTTCATACATTGCACCCAGTGCACTTTTTACACAAATACGCCTCCTATTATTTTAGCTAGAAAAAGTCAGTGATGAGTGACATCCAATCTCCTTCTGAAAGCATCATAAATTTTTATCTCACTGGTCCCAGCTTTGTGTCCTCAGACCAAAACCCAAGAGCAACAGCCAGACTTGTTCTCAAACTGAAATTAGTGTTCCCAAATAATTTCTCCCAAGTACCATCAAAAGGTATTCACGCTGTTCTTGAAGACTAACCAACAGTAGCATCATGATGAAATAGCTAATTGATGGTAAAGTGTATAAGAAGAATAGGAATCACATGGTAAGAATAATATTAGATTCTGAGTAATGGGTTGATCTAAAAATATTTGTTAACATAAAAAATCCTCCTCTCACCACAGCCCCTAACACACTGCTCTCCATTCTGCAACAGCAGATTTCATCAGTGCAAAATGTGATGATGGGACAGTCTACCTTCAATACAGTTTGTGTAACTCTGGAGTAATTCCTTTGAAATTAATGGATTTATGGCAGACCTACCACATTTGTAATTTAGAGTATTTCTACCCTAAGTGCTGTACCTCTTCAGTGTAGACACTACCTGTTTCAGCAGGCGGGGTTTACCCTTACTGCAGGAAGATAATCATCCAGTGATAATTAGACATCTAATCAGAATTCTAGGTGTGAACATGCATATGGTGGAAATACACCATCAATTGGTGGAGTAGACATAATCTTTGCCCTAGCTTACAGTGGCTGTCCCTAACCTACCAATATCTGTCCAGTTTTTCCTGAGTTAAGCCTCAATTACTTCACTGTTTCTCATGCACCAGTCTCCACCAGACTCTGGGAAAGGCACTCAGTTGTACTGCCTGTATCAAAAGAGAGAGAAACATACAACTGGATGTCATCAGCATATTGAAGACATCACAAGCCATATGTAGTTTGTAAGTATGTTAGAACCTATACACATATGCCAACTGTATAAAATTCTAGCGGTCAGAATATTTATTCATTCCTATTACCAAGGTGAATAACTTCAGAAATAAGTATCTCAATGTCTCAAAAATCTTTGCACTAGAGCATTTTCAAGGGCTTTTGAGTTAAGCAAATTTGACGTTTCTAGGCTAATCCATTTATATGAGACATACAATCAATAAGTGCTAGAATTCTTTTCAAAAAGTGAAATGCATCTATTACCATAAGACTGTTTACTCAGTAATAGTTCTGTGATTCACCTCAGATTAAGCCAAAAATTATCCCTTCAGCATAGACCACACATGCAAAGTTCAAAGTACATAGAATCAGTTTAAAGGAATGTAGAGGGTGTGCCAAAAATCAGCCTAATAATGATAACCTAGTTACAACTTTAACTATGGTGACACTGCTACATTCACAAACCAATGGTTCTGATGAATAGAGGGGGGTTATGATAGTTTTGGAAGTTCTTCAAAATAGATTGACCAGGCCACTTGGTCTCTGGAGAGGAGAAAGTGGGGGTAGAGCATGTAAATTATTGTTTTAGGCTGAGAAAGGTGGGTGGAAGGGTTGACTGAGTCAGAGGAAGACTGCATGTGTATGGGAACTGGAATCCACCCAAGCAATTACTAATTACAGTATTTCAAAATGTATAGGACTGGCTTTTTCGTTGCTTTCTACCATCTTGACATCACAGCTATTGAAAGTGATGGCATCAGGCTGTAGCAGTGGGAGTTGTCAAAGCTTATTAGTTTGCAACAAACCAAAAGTTGTGCTTGTGAAAACACTAAAACAGGATTTTGTGTTCACAAAAGTGCAAACCGTTATAAATGTATGGCTTGTGATTTGCACACAAGCCAGACTGGATTTACAGGGAGGTTTGCAGGATGCTGTGTGAACCAAATTCTGGAGGAGTACCAGCCACTGCCAGTTAGTGACAAACTATTCCCATTACATTTATCACCAAGATCTCATCCTTTATTCATCTTTTTTAGGGCTGTGACATGTTGTGAGATTCTCATTTTCTGCCCCGTAAAGGTTTAAAAATCTAAACCTTTCCACTGTCATAAGGGAGCTCTTTGAACAATAGCACTGTTGTTTCTGAGTTAACTGACAATTTCTTGTGGCTGAGCAGGGATTTCAAGCCTGTCCAATCACTGGAAAGAAGGCAGCACCTTCCACTTATTTCAAAGGTCTGTATTAAAATTTAATTTAACTATTTCTGTGTTCAGCTCTCTCCTTTTCACTTTTATCAAAAGCAAACACATAGTCAAGCACTCCAAACAGCTCTGCACAGTTCAAACTGAAAGATCTGCTGTTTTTTAAAACCTGATTTATATTTACTAATCACCTAATTGCTTCAGCTATCCGTCCCACTATTCTTGTCACCTGCCATTATACCCCACACCCATATTTTCTTTGAGGAAACAACAAGGCATACCAAAAAATGAAATATAGGTCACTGCCTGTTGGTGGGTGAGGTGTATGTCAAAGAATAATGTTTGTTTCTTCATTTTGCTGATCATCAGGTTTTATCTTTTGGAGTTAGTATGTCTTGGAGCATGAAAATGTACTGGTAAAATTGATGTTTTAAAGCCACTGTATCTTTATTCTAGAATGATAGCAGCTAGTGGTGGCTAATACTAAATAGATCATTTATCCCATCTGTGATGGAGTTTGAGCTGCCCTGTGATAATGTATAAACATTATATGTTGCCCTGTTATTGGTGTGTTTTCCATATGACTATATTTGTTTAACTCAACAAAGATCTGTCTGAAAAAAACAAGTGGGAAGGAGAAGAATGGCCCCAAAGGGCCACCTCTCTGCAAACACTTAAGAATTAAGGAATAATGCCAGAACTATCAGTTTCTGTAGGTTGTCTCCGGCAATGCCCCTCTGCCATGTACATTGGCCAAACCGGACAGTCTCTATGCAAAAGAATAAATGGACACAAACCTGACATCAGGAATCATAACATTCAAAACCCGGTAGGAGAACACTTCAACCTCTCTGGCCACTCAGTAAAAGACTTAAGGGTGGCAATTTTGCAACAGAAAAGCTTCAAAAACAGACTCCAATGAGAAACTGCTGAGCTTGAATTAATATGCAAACTAGATACAGTTAACTTGGGTTTGAATAGAGACTGGGAGTGGCTGGGTCATTACACATATTGAATCTATTTCTCCATGTCAAGCATCCCCACACCTTCTTGTCAACTGTCTAAATGGGCCATCTTGATTATCACTACAAAAGTTTTTTTCTCCTGCTGATAATAGCTCATCTAAATTAATTAGCCTTTTACAGTTTGTATGGCAACTTCCACCTTCTCTGTATGTATACATATATATCTTCTTACTATATGTTCCATTCTATGCTTCCGATGAAGTGGGCTGTAGCTTATGCTCTAATAAATTTGTTAGTCTCTAAGGTGCCACAAGTACTTCTGTTCTTTCTACAAAACTGGTTTGAATCAAGATAGGAAAAGGCCAGCGAATACAGGAGATCAAAAGAACTCTGATTAAAAAGGGCAGTATTTGTTCAGGAAAACCACGCTGAAGCACAGGAACCAGAATGGATGCATCTGAAGAACTTAGGCCTGCCTACATTACCATCAGGGGATGTCAAGACTTTAGGTACGACAGACATGCATGTAGAATGTTCATTGTAAAATCATTTTTCTCTAAATGCTTTGTTCCTATGCCAAAATAAACAACATCTTGGTTTTCAGAAAGCTGCTTTGTCACTGTATTCCACTGGTCACAGATTCCTGAAGGGAAGAACTACACATGCCCAAACTCAGCCAGATCTGATGGGTAAGAATGGTGGATATAGAGGGTAATATCCCCCAGAGCATGGGCTAAGAGTCGGAGCATTGCAAAATTCCATTTCAGGATAGGTAAAAGCACAAGGCCTGACACCTGAGGGGGTGCACTCAGAGAGACCAGGAAGGGGGCAGAGGTGCAGTTAACCCTGGAAACATGACACCATCTATCTACCAAAAACAGATAGTTCCCTTCATGTTTTAGTGTATTGTGCAGCCTAGTTTTATTGTGTGAAGTACTGGGGTCTGCCACTTTCCTTGGGAAACTTTTCTATAGCCCAGTGTTTCCCAAACTTGGGACACCACTTGTTCAGGGAAAGCCCCTGGGAGGCCGGGCCGGTTTGTTTACCTGCCGCGTCCACAGGTTCGGCCGATCGCAGCTCCCACTGGCCGTGGTTCGCTGCTCTAGGCCAATGGGGGCTGCAGGAAGTGGCGGCCGGTATGTCGCTCAGCCCACGCTGCTTCCCGCAGCCCCCATTGGCCGGGAGCAGCGAACCACGGCCAGTGGGAGCTGCGATCGGCCGAACCTGTGGACGCAGCAGGTAAACAAACCGGCCCGGCCTGCCAGGGGCTTTCCCTGAACAAGCGGCATCCCAAGTTTGGGAAACACTGCTCTAGCCTATTACATTTCACTGTTAGAAAATGTATTCCAATATTCAACTTAATTTCCCCCCTCTTAGTTTCATCCGAGTTCTCTTAGTTTTCTCCTATTTATATCCCCGTGTTCCATATGAAATATTGTATTCTTCTTTCATGTTTATACCCTTCAGATGTTTGCAGATAGTTATAGCTCCCTTAACCCCACACTTAATCATCGCTTAACCAAGTAATACATAATATTTAGCTCTTTTAATCTTCATAACCCAATCCCTCCAGCCCATTAATCGGTTTGGCTGGTCTTCTCTGAATTCTTTTCAGTTTGTAAAAAGAAAAGGAGGACTTGTGGCACCTTAGAGACTAACAAATTTATATGAGAATAAGCTTCCGTGAGCTACAGCTCACTTCATCGGATGCATTTAGTGGAAAATACCGTGGGGAGATTTATATACACAGAAAACATGAAACAATGGGTGTTACCATACACACTGTAATGAGAGTGGTCACTTAAGGTGAGCTATTATCAGCAGGAGAGTGGGGGGGAAAAACCTTTTGTAGTTTGTCTATATCTTTATGCTAATAAAATAACAGAACTCAATGCAATATTCAAGGTACAGTTGAATCAGATTCATAAAGAGCGAGACAATTACCTACTGTTTTCATGACACAAAGCATTTATATTTACATCTGAAAAAAAGCATGTTGCAGCAGCCAGATCACATTGCAAATGTATATGTAATATGGCATCCTCCATCACAGTTAGGTCTATTTCAGCATTGCTGATTGATATATTTTCCCTCCCGTTGAATGAATGGAGGAAATCTTGGCTCCATTGAAGTCAATGGCAACACTCCTTTTGACTTTTGTGGAGCCAAGATTTGACCCTACGTGTTTCAGATTATTTTTTCTTAATTCATTGGTCTGCATTTTTTCCACACTGGAGCATTTTTTTAGTCCCAGCCATGTTTCTAATCTGTCTAGGTCCTTTTGTATTTCTTCCTTGTCCCCACAGGTATTTGTGTTTCCTCCCGAGTGTCATTTTAATTACTGTTATTTTTTATGCTCATCCACATCAATAATGATGATGTTAAATAAAACTGCAATATTAAGGATTACAATGAAATTATTTAATATCAAAGCACTATAAAGGTATTAGCATTCATACATGCTATCTTCCTTATTTGCATCAGGATCTATGAGAATGCAAAATTCATGCAAGCTAAACATCATTTATTTGACAAGCTATACATCAATTACATCAATTAAAAAGGATCTTAAGAATGTTACTGCATTTTACCTACAATTTATAAACACTTATTAAAATGGAAAAGGAGCTGTATCTGGTGTTACATGGCTTAGAGTCTATTAAAAAAAATGCCAAAAGAACAAAGTTCCAATGCTCATAGCACAACGGCTCCTCCATCAAGATCAATTTTGTACAAATAGTAATTGTAACTTTTTCTAGCTTGACTTGAATCATGACTGTGACTCTAATATTATAGTATAAAGTGAAATTGGATGTTCAATAAGGTCAGCAGCTAGGGTGGGGATGAGAGACAGAAAGGAAGATTTTTATGTTAGGCATCATCTGTCCAAATGAATCTTGGCAGGAGGAAATGAGGAGGGAGTAGATTAGAGTTCTTGTTTATTGTGTCTTCTGGCTCAAAGTGGACCCAGAGAGTGGGAAAATAGCTAGGAAAGAAGCAAAAGGAGAATGGTACATTTAGAGCTGACATTGCTCTCCAACCCAGCAACACGGTGGCAAAACATAATCAAGGCTGAAGTGAGCACACTGTAAAGTACTGGAAATTATTTTCATGGAGGTTTTTAGGTAAGCTTTGGCAGCTTTCCTTTTAATTAAAACAGGGAGAGAACTGGCTACCCAAGCCAAGTTTTTCATTACTTAAATAGAGAGGTTCCCAAACAATAACTCTAAGTCATGTTAATAGATTAAACATAAATAATAGCAGCTGCTTTTTCATCATGTTGCAACTAATGTCAGTGTTTCTCCCTGCCTTTGTTTTTTAATGTCAACAATGTCTGGACAAATGGAAGAACAGTAAAAGTAAACAGTAATCTCTGGTCTTGTCTATGTTTTTCAGTATAACCAATATAGTTATACCAGCATAACCCCCTCTAATTCTGGTATAAAAGCACCTTTTCTTGATTTAGCTTATGTCGCTTGGGAAGGGTTTTTGCCTGTATAACTGTATTGATATAACTGCAAAAAAAAAGAAAAGAAGTACTTGTGGCACCTTAGAGACTAACAAATTTATTTGAGCATAAGCTTTCGTGAGCTACAGCTCACTTCATCGGATGCATGCAGTGGAAAATACAGTGGGGAGATTTATATGCACAGAGACCACGAAATAATGAGTGTTACCATACACACTGTAACGAGAGTGATCAGGTAAGGTGAGCTATTGCCAGCAGGAGAGTGGGGGGGGGGGGGGAAGAACCTTTTGTAGTGATAATCAAGGTGGGCCATTTCAAGCAGTTGACAAGAACATCTGAGGAACAGTGGGGGGAGGGGGGAATAAACATGGGGAAATAGTTTTACTTTGTGTAATGACCCATTCACTCCCAGTCTTTATTCAAGCCTAAGTTAATTGTATCCAGTTTGCAAATTAATTCCAGTTCGGCAGTCTCTCATTGGAGTCTGTTTCTGATGTTTTTTTGTTGAAGAATTGCCACTTTTAGGTCTGTAATTGAGTGACCAAAGAGATTGAAGTGTTCTCCAACTGGTTTTTGAAAGTTATAATTCTTGACGTCTGATTTGTGTCCATTTATACTTTTACGTAGAGACTGTCTTGAATAAAGACTGGGAGTGGATGGGTCATTACACAAAGTAAAACTATTTCCCCATGTTTATCTCCCCCCTTCTCTCCCCCCACAGCTGTTCCTCAGACATTGGTGTCAACTGCTGGAAATGGCCCACCTTGATTATCACTACAAAAGGTTTTTTGCCCCCCAGCTCTCATGCTGGTAATAGCTCACCTGACCTGATCACTCTCGTTACAGTGTGTATGGTAACACCCATTATTTCATGGTCTCTGTGTATATAAATCTCCCCCCACTGTATTTTCCACTGAATGCATCCGACGAAGTGAGCTGTAGCTCACGAAAGCTTATGCTCAAATAAATTTGTTAGTCTCTAAGGTGCCACAAGTACTCCTTTTCTTTTTGCGAATACAGACTAACATGGCTGCTACTCTGAAACTTGATATAACTGGTAAATCATTCCCATGTAGACAAGATCTTAGATTTCCTGGGTTGTTTTTTATACATGCAGTAGCTATGGCATCAAGAATGTAGTGAATAAAGTGAATGCTGACAAAATTTGCCCAGATAACATTTTAAGTTTTCTGCTGAGACATCTTAAATTGTCATTTGGATGCCACATTTAATCAAATCCCAATAAATACAGTTAATTATAGCAATTAAATTATTAATATTGGCATACTCCCCTCTCAAAATGCCATAATCACTGATGCTGCTGATGCTGATAGCTATAACTTCATGGACTTCAAAGGAATATAGCACCTGCTTAACCAACAGTGAATTTGTGCCAGTGAGAGGGAGCCATCAGTATGCTAATAAATCCCTGTGAGCTGAGTACAGTATAAACTAGTCTCCCAAAACTCTTTAGTAAATTAACTTCTCTATAGTCCATTTTTTAATTTAATTTATTCCCAGGTTGCTCAAAATTAGGCTTCTTTTTAGGAAAGCTTTTTTTCCCCAACTTGTCTAGGTGCAATGGGATTTTCCAGTGTGCTATATATATTGTACCAGGGTAGCCAGTACGAACAAATTCTGATAAGAAAGGAATTAATTAGTCTTAATTTCCTTACATTTTCCATCCTTGTGAGCAAGCCATTACAGTGTTTCTATGCATTAGAAATAAGGAACAAACATTTTATCTCTGTAAGTACAGGAAATAATGTTTGGAGAAGAATCAAATCAATTCTCCATGGGAAAAAAGTGGTAGGAACAAGAAAAAGACTTGTACTTCCCCCGCCCCGCCCCAGTTACTATAAAACATCTTCACCCTTCCCCTCAACCCCTTACACAGGAGAAAAATGAAGTTACCTCCTCTGGCCTCTTTTCTAAAGATTTATTCAGTCATACAGTACATTGTGTAAATGAAATGAAACCAAAACACCAACGGCTTTGGAATAAAACACTTTACTGTCTTATTGTGAAGTTCTTTTTTTGTTTGTCTGCCATCATAAAACTAGGTTTTCATCTGAGCATGAAAAAACACAGCAGATCCTATGAGAGGCCAGTCCCCACGCTGTACACACGCACTTAGCCAGAGAAGGGCTGATCACTGCCACCTGCTCACAGCTGTAGTTGTATGGGGAACTTAGCTGGGAAATAGCATTAGCAGCATCAAAATGATACCTCCCGCCATAGCCCAGCTGTACCTTCCGGACATCAACATTTCTGTCCTCTTCTTTCTTGGTTATTATTGTGGTTTGTTTCATGCTGTATAAAAAGACAGAAAAACTGTGCAGGAAAAACCAAGTTAGTAGAGGATTGATTGATATATTGTTTTGTTTCTGTTCATCTGCCATAATTTGAAGCTGCATGCATGTAGATATGTCACATACCTCATAACAGCTGTCTGATGCAGTTATACTTTACATTCCTGATTTTTGCTATATCGTATAGTACTTCTATTTTATTACTACCTAAGGCCTTAATTGTGGAGCTACCACCATCCCCAGTTAAGTAGCAGCATGGAGTTGTGCCCAGGGCCAGACTGTTCACAGTTTGGTCTCAGGTTTTCTGCTTGCTGTAAGGGAGAAGTACTCCGTGCCAGACTTTATTTGGTGCACAATATTAATACTTCCCTCGCTTTGCCAGCTCAGCCATGTGGCCTGTGCATTGGATGGGTACAGACAAGGCTACACATACTTGCACACCTACTCCCTTACCACTTGTACTGGAGGAGAAGCCCTGTGGAGGTTCCTCTCCTCCCTGCATTGTACCCCATGATGTCGGGATGTCCTGCTGCCTTTAACTTCCATTAAAATCAGTGGGCCATATCTTCCTCTTCTGGGTGAAAGCAAGTGAAAAGAGAGGACTCACATCTCAAAAGACTCAGCTTCTGATGAAACACAGTTCTAATTGCATCATCTTTAATGAGTAGTCCCAGCAGTGGTTCACAACAGGTATAGGGTGTGATACCCACACATGGACTGGAGAGCTCTGTGACAATACGCTCGCAACGCTGCACACTTCCAGCCATCTGCAGCTCCTCCACAAGGCTCCCAGACTCTCTCCTCACCTAATATGGGCAGCCTGGCTGGTATGGTCATCCCACCCACAAAACAATTAGAAGCAACAGAAAAGGTCCAGGAAGGGCAACAAGAATGGACTTCATAGAAAGAGGAATTGAAGGCATTAGAACTTTAGTTTAGGGTGAAGAACACAAAGGGACATTATAGAAGAGGCATATCTGAAATAACGTGTGGTGTCGTGAAAGTCAGTTGCTATTTACCCTTTCACATAATACAAGAATAAGGAAACGCTAAATTAAGTTAAAAGACAACACAATTAAAAATGGTTAAAAGTAATGCTTTATAGGGCCTGATCCTGAAAATATTTAAGCAAGTGAAAAACTTGAACACATGAATAACTTGATTTTAAAGTGTGGGGGGACTTGGCAATTACACAGCATATAGTTAACCTGGGAACTCACAGCCATGAAATTGAGGCAAACAACTTAATGTTATTAAAAAAAAAAAAGGATTAGACACTTATACTGAATACTAATACTGTCACCTACACTAATAAAGATGAAAATATATAGGGGATATGGCCCATGAATTTGGCATAGTACATATGAAAACACGAAATCAATACCATCATTAGGTAAAGGTTACTTTTATTCTCAGAAGATACAGTACTGTAGTTGCTTGCCAAAACACATGGCCTTCCTCAAGAGTCAAGGCAAGTTCTAGCTCATTAACAGGTGTCAAATATATATTAATATGTGTCAAATGCTACAAATCTATATTTTATTCATTATTTATCATCTGTAGCTTTTTTTGTTTGGTTTGGTTTGCTTTTTTCATCCAGCTATAGAGCTGGGTAAATTATCTGTCAAAAGAATGCAACAATAATTGATTTGGTGAATGCCCTTATATATTCTGAATAACATATCCAAAGACTATTTTTTAATTACTTGTCTGACTCTAGTCAAGACTACGCCATATGGCAGATGTGGACTGCATTTTCAAATCCTCCTACACACATATTAAGGGCAAGATGTATCAAGCCATCGTCAGAATAAATTAATTTAAAAAATACTCCACAGTTTCAAACAATGTTGCAATTGTATTATTGCCAAATTCTTCCCGGACCACAGTGCTCTCTAGAAATGATATTTTAATGATGATCTGTCAGACTTGTTACCCTGCAAATCTAAATTTTACTGTTTGTTTTTGACATAATTGCACTTCCGGCGATCAAGTTTAACAGGCATATCCCGGATGTTTTATTTCTCAGGAAAGCAACCACTTGTATAGTTTGGACTAATAAAACACAAATTGTGTCCTCAGTTACACTGGTGTAAATCCAGAGGGAATACTGAAAATTGACACAGTGTTTTTCCCTTTTTTAAAATGAATTGTGTTTGCACCACGTCAGCCGTCTCTATCTGTGAGTACTCTAGCAAACGAATTTTCTTGCAAGAATATATAGGACCTTTTTCTAAAGAATTAATATTGATTAACCACGTGGATTGCTTAACTTCTCTTTTTCCATTCCATCCAACTTTTAATACACAGCACACACACATCACAGAATGGACTCTGTGTGCCCTTGTGGGCGTTTTCTGTTTTAACTTCTTCCATTTGTATGATTATACTTAAAAGAAAAGCGCAAATTGGCACTTGTGCTCTCTTCATAGTATACAGAATTGTGTGGCTGTACCAAGGAAATTACATACTACCGAAAAGGTTAGCTCGCTTTTCCACTGGAAAAACATTTCTAACTTATCCTTAGAGGAAAAAATATCACCAGGTTCATTCTATCACACAGTGTGAAGATTTACCACTAGATGGTCTAATCCTTGCTAATACAGTAGGATACTGAATCCATTTATTATTCACTTTTTCAATATACTGCACTGTTGAATAGAATTAACAATTATTTTTTCTTTTGTATTGAATGTATTACAATTATAAGTACACCTCTATATTATACAACATGGGTGAAATCCTGGCCCCACTGAGGTCTATAGAAAAACGACTCTTGACTTCAGTGGAGTCTGAATTTCACCCCATAGATTCTCTCTTACAAAAATATTAAACTAGAAAGAGTCAGCTCTGTTGAAATTTACTGTATTATGTAGGAACTGGTAAATAGTTTCATTGTTAAGGATATTGTGGTTTGCTATTCTAATGATTAAATCCCTTTTATTATGTACACATAATGTTTATCATCACCAAATTCTTTTTTGGAAGTTACAAATAAATTTGTCAGTAGTTTAGGCCTTAGCAGTTTAAACTGACTCCTTCAAAACTTAAGTCTAGCTTTGCCCACTCCCACAACCCTCCCATCCCTTTAGTTAACAAATGGTTTGGTTTAACAGCTTGGCTTGACAAATTCTTATACATAGGCTCTGAGATACAGGCTACTTTTCATAATAATAGAGATATTAGCATTATTCATAATACATGTTTGTTTATTTTGCTAAGGGAAGCCAACGGATGATTCATGGTCATTAAAACAACTTGCTTATATAGCGAAACAATAGCATTTCACCACCTGAACTATAAACTAAACCCTGATCCCCAGCCAGAGTCTCTCTTTCTGGCTCATCATACCCTAAGTAACTCCCTCTCATTAGGCTTCAGCCAACCAGCACTCAGTGTGTCCCCATCACCCTAGTCTTGCCTGACAACCCTACCCAGCACCAGGGACCTGAGAGGGAAGACAACAGCAGCACCTCCCTGCACACCCTGTCCCCACACCTCCTGATGATATGCTAAGGTCTGCACCAAAGAAGCACCTCTGTGGAAAGATCTTTGAAAGCATGACTACCCTACTGGAGGGAGAAGGGGAGAGAAAGAGAAAGGGAGAGAGACACACACACACACACAAGAAATACCCAAACAAAACACTTGGGAACCTTTAGGTTATCATGGTAAAGTATATTTTCCATCAACACCATCACCAAAATTAAAGCCAATTAGGAATTAAGGGGATTCCACGCTTTACCCTTGTCCCTTACTTACTGAAAATATTGTACATACCATTACATAAATTGCCAAAACAAACCTAGATACATTTTCTTTCTGCCCTGTTAATCTTTTTAATAATACATTATTAGAAGTGAGTAGAGCTGGTTGGGAATTTTTGGACAAAATGTTTTTTCATCAGAAAATTCCAGTTTGTCAAAACTGAAACATTTCCCAGAAACATTTTGGTGTCAGTGAAGCTTTCTTTGGGAAGGTTTCTCAGGTTCAAGGTGGAATTTCTGGTCAAAATCATTGAGAGAGAAAGAAACACAGGAAGGATTTGAATGTAAGTCCCCCACATACCAAGGGAGAGCACCTCTCTCCCTCTCTCTCAAAAAAAGAGGACGTTCTTCTTTTCATACCAGTGAAGAACAAAAATAAATTTTGAACTTGCTAAATATTTTGCAAAATGATTTTTTTTCAGCCAGCCCTATAAGTGAATGTATTTATATATTTTATTTACAGGTGGTGAAATGACAATTTGATTTACATAATATAAGATCATTTATATACACATTTTTCCTTGTACTTAGTGTGATGGGTTATTACAGCACTAAAAGTGGTGTTTTGCTGGAAGGAGGGAACATAGCTTTATAATTTTCTGCATATCTTGTACAATGATTTTCAAATTTCCATGAAGCACCAACTCTGTAGATGGGGGTTTGATTTATCATTGGATTCCTCCAATTTTACCACAGTGCAACTCCTCTGAAATCTCAGTGCCTGCACATAGCTTCTGTAGAATTTTGTGGGCAAAAAATGTAGGGGAGGGATGCTAGCTGTTCCAAACGGCCTTGATGACAGCATGTAATATGAATTTTCAGCTTTGCAAGCAGACCAGTTCATATCTTGCTCCGTTCTGTCTGTCACAGGTCTCACTTAGCTACTGAGAGACACTTTTAAACTCACACTAAAATATCTCCACTAAAAAAAGAATTGATGCATTACAGTGAAGTCCAGCGAACGCCTCTCCACTGCAAAAAAACCCCCCAAAAAACAAAAAATCCACTCTTTGACAAAAATTCTACATATTTAAAAAAACCCTATGTAATGAAAAGCCTTGAACAGAACAGCTGGGGCATCCATTCAGTTCCCCATTTCTACAAAATCCATTATTGCTCTTTATCATCCAGTTCAACTCCCAACCTGGATCTTTGTCCCCATTTCACATGCCTCCTGCACCCCCTTCATCTTTCTCTTCTTGACTCGCCAGTTTATTGTCCCTTTCCATGAACTCCCTCTTGCAATCTCCTCAAATCCCTCCATTCTGAGATGGGGGAGTATATATCCATATACTCCCCAGACATCTATCCCCAGTCCAAATCCCCGCGGCTCCCATCCCACTGTTCTATTTCCCCAAAACACCCTCCCCCCCAAAGGATTCTCACTTTTAGTCCTTCAGTAATTCACCCCAGTCTCAAATCTCCCCATCTGCACTCCCCACACATCTAAAATACACACAAACCCCATTGGCTCAGCTCAGCAGCCCCCTGGACTGGAGGAAAACCTGGAATCAGGAGTAGGGTGGTACTGTATTATAAATATTTTATCTATATGAACACATTTATATTATCTATATTTTAAACTTTGCCCTGTATACATACAACTAGCTCTCTATATCCTTGTATTCCCAACTAAAATTAAAAGACACTTCTCAGCAAGCCAAAACAAACAGTGAATTTGGTGCCCGATGAGCTTAACATGGCAGGAATACTTTAAAAACCTGAACAACGAGGAAAATTTTGAAACACCATATCTTCCTCTCTGATTTTTCCCAAACTTCCCAGAAAAACTCTATCTTATGGTGACACATAGCATATAAAATATTTGCGGGATTAGTGTCTTTTTGGATCATTTAGAGTGGTTGAAATTTGCTTATATCTGACATTATTTTCAAAATTAACCATGGAATGGCTACAGCTGATCCATAAAAAAAACAACAACAAAAAACAGTGGGAATTTGTATTATATAGATGTTCTGCTTTACCCTAGTTAGTTGTCGGACTCCAAAAAGCATATAAGGCCTTCCTCCTCTATATAAAAAGTACAACTAGTAAATCCTGTCCTTCATTATTATTATTACTATGTCCCCTCTGTGGTATGATGATAATAAAGATAGTGTGAGCATCCTTATCCTTCTCTACAAGGCTTTTGTTTAATTAATACTGAAGATATTTTTTGTTATGCAGCATAACTGATAATAGAACTATACGTCTCCTGTATTTATACAAAATTGCTCAGTGGCATGGACAGTTTTCTCACTGCTTTTACAAGATCTCCCAATCTTAGTTGATTGTGGGTGACAGCCTATAATGTTTGCTGAATAGAATCTTTGCTGATCAGTTCTGATAAAGCAAGAACAAAGATTGCAAGGAGGTTCTTTATTGGATTCATTTTGCAGTTGCTGATTTGACTCACCATACACCATTACAAGAGCTCTGTAATCCTAAGCAAGCTTGAGAAATGGAAAATGAAGTCTTACAGTTATTTAGACAAATCGGTTCATTCCTACAGAACATGCATTGGCACAGCTCCAAACAGCTGGGTTTGCACAAAGAAGTCTCTTTTTCTGTAAGAGATTCTGGTGTAATTTTGTCTCACTCCATAAAAATTGCTTCTTCTTTTTTTTTAAACAAAAAGAAAAGTTCATCGGCTAAGCTTTGCATGATTTAATTTAATTTAGTTCTAAAAATGCAAGACTAAGACTGATTTAAAATTGTTTAGGAAGGCAAATGACACAGATGTGCACCATAAACTTGTTCTATTACTTACCCTAGATCTTGCATTTATTGCACATTCAGAATTTCTATGGAGGTCTATGAGAGTTTTCAGTGTGCAAAAATTGCAGAACAGTCCCCCACATATACACAGGTTTTCCTAACAGTATTCCATGTTATTGCAGTAGAACTACCAAGAGGAACAATTTAGACAGACTTTTTGCGGATGCTGGGCTTGGATCACTGCATCACAAAAGTATTTTAATTTCCTGTGAAACAGAAGCTTCATCATTCCATGAAATCAACAAGAGAAGTAGAATGGATGTGTTTAGCAGAATGACTTTTAGTTACACTTCTTTTTTGCTAGGAATAAGGGTTGCACTAAGGTTTTCCTTAACAAAATAATTCCCCTTCTATTAAGAAATCAAACAATTCTGATGCATTATTTAATTTCAGTTAAGGCCTGATCTTTGTTTCATTGAAATCAGTGACAAAATTTTCCTTGACTTTAGTGGGAGCAAAAAACAGCAGTATATTTATATATATATATATATATATATATATACTGCTGTTTATATATATATACTGCAGAGATGAATTTGGCCAGTATTTTCTAGTGGTTGGTCTGGATGTATTTTAGGAATTTGATCACTTATAGAATCTTAGAATCATAGACGATTAGGGTTGAAAGAGACCTCAGAGGTCCACCCCAACTACATAATCCCAGCCAGGGCTTTGTCAAGCTGGGCTTTAAATACCTCTAGGGATGGAGATTCTACCACCTCCCTAGGTAACCCATTCCAGTGCTTCACCACCCTCCTAGTGAAATAGCTTTTCCTAATATCCAACCTAGACCTCCACCACTGCAACTTGAGACCATTGCTCCTTGTTCTGTCATCTACCACCACTGAGTACAGCCGAGCTCCATCCTCTTTGGAACCCCACTTCAGGTAGTTGGAGGCTGCTATTAAATCCCCCGTCACTTGTCTCTTCTGCAGACTAAATAAGCCCAGTTGCCTCACCCTCTCCTCATAAGTCATGTGCCGCAGCCCTCTAATAATTTCTGTTGCCCTCTGCTGGATTCTCTCCAATTTGTCCACATCCTTTCTGTAGTGGGGGGCCCAAGACTGGATGCAGTACTCCAGATGCGGCCCCACCAATGCCGAATAGAAGGGAATAATCACTTCCTTCAATCTGCTGGCAATGGTCCTACTATATGCCGTTAGCCTTCTTGGCAACAAGAGCACACTGTTGACTCATATACAGCTTCTTGTCCACTGTAATCCCCTGGTCCTTTTCTGCAGAACTGCCATTTAGCCAGTCGGTTCCCAGCCTGTAGCGGTGCATGGGATTCTTCCATCATAACTGCAGGACTATGTACTTGTCCTTGTTGAACCTCCTCAGATTTCTTTTGGCCCAATCCTCCAATTTGTCTAGGTCACTCTGGACCCTAACCCTACCCTCAGCATATCTACCTCTCCTCACAGCTTAGTGTCACCCGTGAACTTGCTGAGGGTGCAATCCATCCCATCATCCAGATCATTAATGCACTCCTCAAAGTATTTTGTCACACTCATGTTTGGCAGTATTAGATTTCATCCCAATTTGCATAATAGTTGAGAGTGAATATATATTTACTACTGTAATTGATTGCTGTTCTCCACTTTAAAGTATTTAACCTTAGCCAAGAAAGGACTCACACTAATTACTGAGGGGTCAAATTAAAAAACACCTCTCTAAGTTAATGTGAGAGCTACATACCGGTCTTCAGTTTTCTATGGTGCCTATCACTACTTGGATTTTACCTGCCTCTTCTGGAGCAAACTTGATTGCACTTTTTAGCAACCAACTTTAAAGTATATTGTCAAATGTTCTTCATGTCTAAGCATATCACTCAGTTTAGTCTCAAAGTTATCAAAGAACCACACAAATGTGTCCCCTCACTTGCGGAAACTTATTCACATCAGGAATAACGAATCATGAAACAGGCAGACTGAAGGCAGAAAGCTCCTGAAATGTCCCCCATTGCCCTAGTATCTGAGCACCACACGACTTTTAATGTATTTATCCTGATGATTTAACTGGGAATTGGTCCTGCTTCGAGCAGGGGGTTGGACTAGATGACCTTCTGGGGTCCCTTCCAACCCTGATATTCTATGATTCTATGATTCTATGATTCTATCCTCATGACAACCCTTGTGAGGGAGGGAAGTGCTATTAACCCCATTTCACAAATGATGAACTGAGGCACAGTGAGACTATGTGAGTTGTCCAAGGTCACACTGGAAGCATGTAGTGGAGCAGGGAACAATCCACTGACTCATCCTTCTCCCAGTCCTGCAGCATTTAAAATTCCATCCATAAATACTTTTTTTTTTGTGGTTTGGGATTATTTGCACACCCTGTGCCTCACATTTAGGCTTTTGCAGGTTGAGAGGTCTTAGGTAAAGCAAAAAGTAAATGTAATGAAACAACCATGTGATAATTGGATATAGATCCAGTTAAAGTCCAGATTCAAATCCAAATCTGAATTTGAAAACCTCAAAGTTTGGGGAGGGGAGGTTTCATATCAGTGATATGAGTTTGGTTAATTTTGAAGATGGGGACCATCTGCAAAATTCAGATGCAAATCTAGGTACATTAAAATTTTGGAATGATCAGATTGGAGGTTTTGTTTCAGACCTGTCTCATGTCTAAACTTGTCCAGATCCTCTAATTTAATTAATACTCCTTTATTCTGTGAAGCCCCAGTGGTGCTTGAGAAATTGCATAAAAATTTACAGTTTATGATTGTGTCAAAACCTCAAGAAACTGTCCCAGGAAAAAAGAAAAGGAGTACTTGTGGCACCTTAGAGACTAACAAATTTATTTGAGCATAAGCTTTCGTGAGCTACAGCTCACTTCATCGAATGCATGTAGTGGAAAATACAGTGGGGAGATTTTATATACACAGAGAACATGAAACAATGGGTGTTACCATACACACTGTAACAATAGTGATCAGGTAAGTTGAGCTATTACCAGCAGGAGAGCCGTGGGAGGGGGAAACCTTTTGTAGTGATAATCAAGGTGGGCCATTTCCAGCAGTTGACAAGAACATCTGAGGAACATTAGAGGGGCAGGGGGGACCGGGGGGAGAAATATGGGGAAATTGTTTTACTTTGTGTAATGACACATCCACTCCAAGTCTTTATTCAAGCCTAAGTTAATTGTATCCAGTTTGCAAATTAATTCCAATTCAGCAGTCTCTTGCTGGAGTCTGTCCAGTTTGGCCAATGTACAAGAGTACCCAGAAGTCACCTACTACAGAACAGGCCCAACAAAGAAAATAACAGAGCGCCACTAGCCGTTACCTTCAGCCCCCAACTAAAACCTCTCCAACGCATCATCAAGGATCTACAACCTATCCTGAAGGACGACCCATCACTCTCACAGATCTTGTGAGACAGGCCAGTCCTTGATTACAGACAGCCCCCCAACCTGAAGCAAATATGCACCAGCAACCACACACCACACAACAAAAACACTAACCCAGGAACCTACCCTTACAACAAAGCCCATTGCCAACTGTGTCCACATATCTATTCAGGGGACACCATCATAGGGCCTAATAACATCAGCCACACTATCAGAGGCTCGTTCACCTGCACATCTACCAATGTGACATATGCCATCATGTGCCAGCAATGCCCCTCTGCTATGTACATTGGCCAAACCGGACAGTCTCTATGTAAAAGAATAAATGGACACAAATCAGATGTCAAGAATTATAACATTCAAAAACCAGTCGGAGAACACTTCAATCTCTCTGGTCACTCGATTACAGACCTAAAAGTGGCAATTCTTCAACAAAAAAACTTCAAAAACAGACTCCAAGGAGAGACTGCTGAATTGGAAATAATTTGCAAACTGGATACAATTAACTCAGGCTTGAATAAAGACTGGGAGTGAATGTGTCATTACACAAAGTAAAACTATTTCCCCATGTTTATTTCCCCCCCACACACACACTGTTCCTCACACATTCTTGTCAACTGCTGGAAATGGCTCACCTTGATTATCATTACAAAAGGTTTCCCTCGCAGCCTCCTCCTTGCAAGCTGCTAATTGTGTTAGTACATTCTAAGACAGAGTCTGTTCTCAAAGCAATTCTTTGTAACAACAACTACTCACACAGAGAGAGATTCAAAGCAATACTCTGTAACAACAGAAACAGGACACACAGACTACCCACCCTGTTATTGTATTTATCTCGCTTTGCTAACAACTGTGATTAAAATAGAGATAGAGGATGTATGTGGATGGATGCTTGGTGTGGATAATAAATGAATGGTCAGGGCGGTGCCAGCCTAAAAATCCAGTGTCCATCAGCTGAAGAAGGCGTCAAGTGGAAATAACCAGAGGGCCCCCAATGGGCAGACTGGAATCCACCCAACAGCCTCAAGGATGGGAGAACCAAAGAGTAAGATAACACTGGCAGCATGGAGCCGTCAGGAATGTGCCATCTGCTGATTGATTCAGCGACAGCATGATAAAGCAATTCCCATAGACTGACATAGGAAGAAATTCCTATAGAAATGGACTCTAGAAAGTGAGAACTTTGGGGTCTGATTCTGGAAACCAATTTCCAGGAGCATCAGATGTGCATCTGACAAGGCCCTGCTCCCTCCTCAGGTCCAGGCCACCTGGCCAGTGGCTTTGCATGAGCAACTCTAAGGCTGGTAACTATGATAACAACCTTCCAGAACCTCTGTGTGTGTGTGTGTGTGTGTGTATGAATGAATGTGTGAATAAATATGAAATCGAATGGAATGTTATAGCTATAACTAACTGCTTACTATGATTCTTTCTGTATTCACATAAATGTGGTATTTTGCCTTTTCCCCTTTAATAAGATCCTACTGGTTTTTATTTTATTGGTATAACACCCACTGTATTTTCCACTGCATGCATCTGCTGAAGTGAGCTGTAGCTCACGAAAGCTTATGCTCAAATAACTTTGTTAGTCTCTAAGGTGCCACAAGTATTCCTTTTCTTTTTGCAGATACAGACTAACATGGCTGCTACTCTGAAAGCTGTCCCAGGAAAGAGGCTAGATCTTGTGTATGACTTAGCAAACCTATCAGACAAACAAAATGTGCACAGCTCGGACCTTTGGGCGGAAGCCTGGGCATCACCTTCTACTAATACAGACGTTTTTCCACCCTTTTAGCTTCAGTAAAAAAAAAAACACTCTGGGAAGCAGGTGCCCAAAGAGATATAACAAGAGAAGAAAACCTTCAGAAAAGCAGGAGATGAAAGGGAACTTTTTGTTGCCAAGAGCCAACAGTCTTGCACATGTTTCTCTTTTAAACATTTTGGGCCAATTTAGGCCTTCACTTACACAATCCAACCCACTGAAGACAATGAGTTTGTGTAGGTGTAACTGAGCCCAGAATTTAGCTCACTATTTATCAAAAATGGTCAGATTGAAGATTAACTTGCTTTGTTGAATATTTATTAGTGTTCCACTTCACTTGAAATATGAACTGCAAGTCCTTCCATAAATAAATTAAAGCTGTCTAGTTTAAATGTGGTGTCAACAAATCTTTGAAGCTTGTTATAAGTCTGATCCAAAGCCTGTTGTAGTCAACGGGAGTTTTTCCATTGATTTCAAGGGCTTTGGATAAGGGCCTAAGTGCAGTGAGCTGGTATAATGAGTTATAAATAAAATTTTAGCAGGTCTCCTTGCTATAGCAACAATGCTGCTGGAGTGTATTTTTCCCAGCCATGTGACAGAACAAGTGTCACAATATTGGAGCTGAAAGGGAGTCTGAACCCACTCATTTCAGTGTGTCATGCAGTTAAAATAATGCAACCCTAAAATGGTAATGTTCCTAATGCTTATATTAATGACTGGACCTTTCTCTTTGTTGTTCTTTTCAAACTTATGTCATTTGACATGGCATATAAAACTGCCATGTCTCCAGGAAAACAATACATGTAGACTCCATACCACAGTCCCCAAAAGAGACTTTACAAGGAAACAGTAAGTTAGGGTTAGTGGTCATTTCTCCCCACTGTGGGATATTTGCTTTTCATTGTGTCAAGCCAAAATGATTGACATAGTTTATTATTAACCGTAATTCAGCACTAGAGGTGCGCTGCCCCGCTAATGGCCCTTGCCTACTTCAGCAAGCATGTGGGGCTCATTTCTGCTCTCTGTTTACAAAAAGTAAACTGATAAAAGTTGCAAAAAGAAAAGGAGGACTTGTGGCACCTTAGAGACTAACCAATTTATTTGAGCATGAGCTTTCGTGAGCTACAGCTCACTTCATGCATCTGATGAAGTGAGCTGTAGCTCACGAAAGCTCATGCTCAAATAAATTGGTTAGTCTCTAAGGTGCCACAAGTCCTCCTTTTCTTTTTGCAAATACAGACTAACACGGCTGTTCCTCTGAAACCTGATAAAAGTTGCTAAATTTTGGTATATGGTATGAGAAGCTCAGCTGCGGGAACGTCTCTGTGCTTCCTTCTTCAAAATCTAGTTCTCTCTTTCATATATCTACTATTATTATATGTAGGCTTGTTTTGCTGCATATATTATTTTAAATCTCTCTGTGTGCCTTATTCTGGCTACTTATCTGCAATGAGATTCCTATAGTCCCATTTTTATCATTTTACCTGACTGTAATTATTAACTAAATAATTGTGATCAGTATTAGAAGCCTGATCCAAAGCCCAGTGAATTCATTTGGAGTCTTTCCATTGACTTCAGTGGGCTTTGGAACAGGCTCTGAATGAGGAATAAGCTTTGCCTGAAATGGGAGCATCCAAACAGTTTAGGCAACATATGTTTGAGCCGGAAGGAAAACATACAGAGCCAAATTCCCTCTGGGATACGTATCACTTTTTCCAGACATAGATGTAAATTTATAAAGATTTTAATGGTGACCATATACCTGAGCTATATGCACTTGTCTTTTGGTTTGTAGCAGTTGGTAACATATGGCATATGCCTTTCAGCAAAGTAACAAGCCAGCTGTGAAATCCCACAGACTAGAGGTAGTATTCCTCTGTCAAAAATTCATAGCACTACATGCTTTTCACTACACGGAGAGGCGAACCACCTCTGAGAGAGTGATGCAGTCCCTTCTTGCAGATTGTATATGCAATTTCCATTCTGTTACATCCTTCCACACAGGGTGTTTTGAAACAGTTAAATGAAATGAAAAATAATTCGAAATTATATTAGTAACATCTGTGGAATAATACTTGGGTTACTTGTTAAATAAAGAGTATTACCAATGTAACATCAACTGCAGATGGAAAACTACATATATGGATGATGACTGTACTCCACTCATTTGTTTATGCTCTCCAAGTCCCTCAGTGTATACATGACCTCTCTCAGGGATGGATTTTGCATTTAGAATTAGCTGAGAGATGTATAACACCGCATCTGATCTAACAGTTCCCTATTATCAACTATGCTTCAGAGAAGACATTGCTTATTTCAGCACATATATGGAATATATTGTGCTCATGAAATGTGCCCGGAAGACTTTCGGTCCTCAGGGTCATTTATGCTCTATTGACACCATTTATATTTACACCAGCTTTAAGGCCCCTTTACTCTGCTCTGCCAGAGCAATGTAAAGAAACCTCAGTGGTAATGATAACCAGAGCCATTAGTTTTAGGCAGGAATATGTGAAAGACTCAAACGGTCTTTTAATCAAACCACACCCTGGGCCAAGAGAACTCCCCTGCCTCTGCCCAGAGGAGGAGAATGTATGTATTCTCAGCTTTTAGGGAGGAGCAGGTACCACAGTAACTTTATTAACATGCTTAAATTATCTTAATCTTACCTTCATGTTACAGGTTGCTCAAGCTTGGAGATGCTTATGGACTGAATTCTTCTCTTCCGATTTTCCTAATTTCTCCTTTCCTTCTTAGTTTACTTCTTTATTCTCTGTCATCTCATAATACACACTTTTTCTTTACTTGTCCTTATTCCACTACTGTTATTTGTACTACCGTAGCATCCAAAAACACCAGTCAAAGAGCAGCGTCGATTACACTTAGGCACTATATCAACAAGCAGAAAAGACAGCACTCCTGATTCAGAAACTTATTCTCCCAGAGATTCAGTTCGACATCTAAAAGGTAGGAAGCTTCTCTAAATCTTGTTTGTACATCCTGAGTCTTCAAAACTGATTTCGAAATCTGTCTGTGGGAGCAGACTCTCTTGTAAGATTTGACTTTTTCTCGTTAGGGCAGAAATTCAGCAAAAATCAGGTTCGGCAGATGCAAAAATGCTTATCCATTCAGCAGTAACTTATTGAATTTGGCAATACAGAGCCCCACAATCCATCTTTTCCTGAGGTGGATTGAGAGGCAACAGCTGGTGAAGGAGTCCTGAACAAGGGACAGGATGGAGCTGTGAGGAACTAGTACAGTGGCATTGAAGCTCTGGGCAGACAGCCCTTTGCCTTTGCATATCCTACAAGATCTACATAGATCTGCTATTTCTGTGGGGTTGGAGGAATTCTTGGCTCCCTCCCCAGTGGAAAGATGTAAAGTCAACTCCATCAGTGCAAACCATGAAAGTTATACAGATTTGTATCCTGAAAGAAACCAAACTTGCTATTGCATTATTTCACACGCTACCTTAATCCTTAAACTACCAAATATAGACACTATTAGGAACCGATGTTGTTTTTAAGGACATCTTAATTGTTCTCTGAAAGTGTGGTTCTCTGTAATAACATAACTAAGAAAAAGACACACTCACTCCCACTGAATTTTAGCCATTGCTTTTATGTACAGACAAAAGAGTTAGTCTTAGAGCTTTCCCCCACAAAAATTCTGAATAAAAAAATTTTCTTTTGAATATTTTCAACAGATGGATGAACATCAAGAGAGTT
Source organism: Caretta caretta (assembly GCF_965140235.1). NCBI lineage: Eukaryota > Metazoa > Chordata > Testudines > Cheloniidae > Caretta > Caretta caretta. Next base: position 73,438,812 of record NC_134209.1, read on the forward strand.
AGACTGAGACAGAAAGACTCCCATTTATATCAACAGGAATTTTGCCACTTATGGTCAGGATCAGGGCCAAGGTTTAGCAGATCAAATCTGAATTGTGATGCCACACCATGACAAACACACTCTGGTTCCAATGCCAGTAAAGTCCACGCTTCAGGGATGGAGTGCAGGCAGCAGGAGCCTGGAGCTGGCCTTATGGGAAAGCATAGCTTCTCTTTTCCCATGCACTCCAATTAAAGTCTTCCAGTAACCAGGACTTTTCCAGGCTGCAATCACATTGTGAGGGTGCAAGTGTCATACTTAAACCTGTGATGTTTCAGTTCAGCAGATTCTAACAGAGTTTATTCAGAGGGACTCTTTTTTTGTAACCACTCATCCTGTTCTTAAATAAATATATAACTATGGCATTGACTTCATCTGCTATACTTATGAGTGAATATCACAGATTCAATTCTGTATATGAAAATGGAAAGCATATTTCACTTTGGTGACTCCTAAACAAGAAACTTAATTAAAAGAACTGACTGGCTGAAAGAGTAATTCAATGGAGTCCAGTTAAAACCCCAAGAAAATTACACATAATTTGCAAAAATGCCATACCCCAGGAAGGAATCCCATGTTAAAAAGCTTGGAAAGCAACAGCTAAGGGATCCTGCCATCCCCTAGTGCCATAATATTCTTCAATTTTCAGTATCATGACTTACATCATCCACTCAACCGCCGGGTTTAACCACTAGCCACAACCACGCTATATATGTTCTCCATTCCCTGCCTTTAGGGTCGAGGGTAGGATTCTGTTATTCCTCCTAATCCAACACTTCCTAGTTCCACCACACAAGGCTCTTTTAGTCAGACTTTGGCGGAATTTTACCCATCCACAGGAAGTAAATGGATTTATTTTTCCTGTCTATAATTACAGAGACATGGAGCATTTATGCTGAAAATATGGACCTAAATTATGAGTGGAAGGTGGGGTGCCAAAAAGCACTGAAACAGATGTAAGTTTTATTTTCTTACTAGGCAAAGCAACCATTGTGAAAGCTGAAGGATATCACCAATGGGTGGTAAAGCTGACAGCAGAAAATCAAAGAAATCTTAGCACTAAGGCAACAATGTAACATAAAAAAAATGTGTCAGCTCTCCATGGCCATGCAGATTATCACTCACATCATGATGGAAGGTAAGAATTGTTTCCCAGTATGGAGTTGACACTGCATGAGCTTTAATCTGTTGTTCTTTGCCTTTCAGATCTCTTGCTTCAGAACACAAACACTAACAAGATGACAAAAGCTGTATTTGAGCATTATATCTACTTGCAAACTAGCATTTCAAGTTCAAGTTTAGACATACTAGGGAACAAAGCAAAATGAAGAGGAAGGCTGTGATTTTAGTGGGGCTTTAACCTCTTTTGTTCTTTGACCTTTTGTAGCGCTCAGAATATATCAACACTTCTGTCGCATGAATTACCTTATCAGCTTAGTTGATGCTGATATAGCCATTTATGCATCCAATTACAGCTAGAAGCATAGATTTTGGTGGCTTTTCATCCCATTTCCAGCTGCAGGTGTCCCAAAGCACTAAGCAGTAAGGCCCAAATCCTGTGAGTCGGCACACAACTCAAGCACTGGGCTAATGCTAGTGATCACTGCAAAGGAGGAACGGAGAGAAGTAGTATCATGCCCAGAGTGCAGAGTGACTGTTCAGCAGCTACGACTGCCATGAATCTGCCGAAACCCCCATGTCTCCCTTATCTCTGCTTTGTGGAGGGCCAACGCGGGTTGGGAGAGTCAGAGAAAAATGTATTTTATTGAAATACAGCATTTCACATTATATTTTTTAAACTCTAAGTTTGCATATAATAAGACTTATCTTCAACATTCTCTTTTTCTCCCTTTTATAACAAATTCAGTCCTTTGATAGCTGCTGGACTGACAGCTCCAGAACGGAAGGTTTTTTTTCATAGCACAGGCAACAACATGCAAGCTTACAATTGTCCAGGAAAGGTCTCTTAATGGAACACTCACTAGGAGTGAAAGGGTAGTTCAGTCTCTCTGCCCAGTCTCTTCTTGGTCTTTCTATACAACTGGTCAATCAGGATTTAGCTAATGGTAATTTGTGGGCTGGTTGACTGATGGACTTGATGAATGAGAGATGATAGATAGGGTGGGGGTAGGCCATGAAAGGCCTTGAAAGTAAACCAAGTAGCTTACCTTTGACACAATCAAGGCAGAGCCAGTGGATGGCTGCAAACAGAGGGATGACATGGATCAGTGACAAGCTAGGAAAATGATCGTTGCAGCAGCATTCTCAATGCATATGAACAGGGCAAGACTGTATGTGTAAAGGCCAGAGAGAAGGATGTTGCAGAAAATCGTGCCACAAGATAAGGGCCTGTGTGAGTGTTTTAGTTTAGTAGATAGATAGGAAAGATTGTGTCTTAGAGACAGAATTTTGAGAAAGAATTGGCAAGATTTAGATAGAGCCTGGAGGTGGGGACTTAGAGAAAGATCTGAATTATAGATGATGCCCGGGATACAGTCCTGAGTGACAAGCAGGATGGTGGCATTGGCCACAGTGACTGAGAAAAGAAGTAGGAGGGTAGGTTTGAGGGGGAAGGTTAAGACCTCTGTTTTTACCCACTTTGGGCTTGAGCTCATGGCTAGACATTTATGAGATGTCAGAGAGACCCCAAGGTTGTCAGAACGAGAGCTTGTTGTGTTTCAAATAGTTAATTCTTTTATCTTCCCTGAGCACAATGCTTTTATAATAAAAAAGTACTTGCTGTTTGGGTATCAGCAGTTTCCTGTGTTTAAGTTTACCACAATTGCACTACAGCTACCTTGCTAGTGTTCTTTAGCCCTCTAACATTTTTAGCGATAGGAGTGTGCATTTCCTTTTCTGGAGAGACTGGAGGCAGGAAATGCTGTCCATTTTTATCTCTGATATGTCATGTATTGTAGAGAATTAAGAAGTATGACCTGTTGTTTTTTGAAATTCCCAAACCAAAAAGGCTTATTGGAGCACGAGCTTTTACCATCTGTCAGGCATAATTCTCACACTTCATAAAACTGCCTCTCACATTGGTACCACTTTCTGTAACAGTTTGTTAATAAATTCCATCCAAATCTTGAAGTGTTTCACATGACAAGCTGAAGAATATCCCTGATAAAGCATGCTTATTCTGCTTAGCAGCCCTCCAGGGACTGCCAGGCTTATGTTTTTGTGGAAGGAAGCAGAGATAACATTCCTTAGCAGAGGATGCCAAGCCTACATAATTAAATGACAAGTACAGTGCAAAGGGCTAACAAGGAAAAGGTCCTGAAATCTGAGACAAACAATTTTTAGAGAAAGTTAGATTCACCGATTTCAAGATCAGTTTTGTTCATTAGATGCAGTGAACAGGATATTATTGCTTGAAAGATCTTCAGTTCAAGTTGCTCCCAGCTGACCTGTCATTCTCTGTGCATTAAATTATAGTGTTCATGTAAAGTGTCTATTCCTATTAGTATTACATACAGCGATCACCAAGGAAGAGAAGAATGAACTAAACTTCACAGAAACATCTCTAAGAGGACTAATGACACTGGGAGACACCCACATGGTTGATCTATGCTATACACATACATTAGGAAGGAAGAGGATATCTACATTTTTATTGTACAAAATTTCATTGAGATTTTCAATGAAAATATGTTTGGTACAATATATGATCAATCACATCTTGTTCCAAAAAATAGAATTCTTAGGAAGTACTTTGCAAAATCGTTATGAAGCTCTCTATAAACCTGAAATGATAAGTTGGAAACAGCTTGTCTTCTGGACTCTTTCAAGTGGGCATGGAGTCCAAACTGCTCCACAAAATTGAATCTTATCCATCTTTGGAAGAACAGAAATAATTTCTCATATTCCTGTAGTTAAAGAAAATGTTGGCACATCTTGAAAAATTACAGCTTCCTTCATCTCACTGAGTACTTGTCTCACTCTGCAGTTGTATCATAACATATGGCAAGAGATGCAGATGTCAAGCCATTATGTATTTCATTTTAATTACTGATCTTAAATGTCCAAATTCTAAGATGGATCATCCAAATTCTTCAATAAGATTTGGGGGTGGAACTGACTCTGGAGCCTGCTCAGAAACCTTGCAGCTCCCGGGAGACCTGTCTGGAGCCCAGAGTATCAGCCAGAGTTGAGTGTTACCTGACTGGAGGCCCTGTCCTCTGCTCCAGCTCATATCCCAGGCAGCTCCCCTGCCTACTCCATTGGAGTCATGCTGCCAAGACTTCTCCGGCCCCAGTCCTTTAAAGCAGGTTCCTGGTCATAGAGGAATCCCTGGGGTTCCAGGGTATATTACCTTTTCAATCTAATCTCTGCAGTGCCAGATGACATGATTTGTGTTCCCCATCTCTGCCCACACACAACCCAGTCCCCATCCCCTTTCCCATACAGAGCAAGCCATCAATGTATCCTCGGAAGGGATGGGATGGTGCTATGGAGGCAATTGACTGGACCCATCTGCATGAAAGGTTTGACATCAGAAGTGGAGGTTCCCCTCCATGCACAGAATTAGCGTCACAATCTGGCCCTCTGCTCTTGAGTATGCTACTGTAAATCTGAAGTAACCCCAATCAGTTAAAATCCTGTTCTTATTGACAATCTAATTAATTCAGTACAGTCAATTTATAGCAGTATATACTCCTTAAAGTATAGGTGAGGGGACAATTTGATCTAAAATATAGAAAAATGTTAAGACAATCAAATGCAAAATTATAATTAATTATAAGAACTTCAGAACAAGAATGACCATACTGGGCCAGACCAACAGTCCGTCTAGCCCAGTATCCTCTCTTCTGACAGTGGCCAATACCAGATGCTTCAGAGGGAATGAACAGAACAGGGCAATTATCAAATGATCCACCCCTATCATCCAGTCCCAGCATCTGGAAGTCAGAGCCTTAAGACACCCAGAGCATGGGGCTGCAAATACAAAAATACGAATTGTAAAACTATACAGATCATAGTGCTGCCTATTAGTATATTTTTGGCTTCTGAAGAAATGTACACTCCAGAGACTTTAAAAATAAAAACTCTTGGGCTACTTTATCTGCTTAGCTGCTATGAGACAGGGATTTCAGCCCTTTGTTCCCAAGCCTGTTCACTCTGTTAAAACTTCACTACTACAAATTATCCCTTTCCATCATCAGAACATCACCACACATGGATGTGGGTTTTTCTTTTCAAATTTTAAAAAATTATTCAAACAAAAACGCTTGAGTAAGACTAGGCTACAGTAACACCACAGTACTCACAGGCTTCATTGCTAGTCAACCCCATTTAGTAAGAAAGAATTATAAGTCTCATGAGTAAATGGCTAGAAAATGTTTCCACAGGAAAAGCTTCATAATCTCATGTGGATTGTTTCTTGAAAGAAGCATCTTCAAGACTATAACTCTTTTAAAAATACCATCCCATCAATACTATACTGTAGAGTCATAATTACTTCAGATCTTGGTACTATTGCAAATCACAGGGATCCCAACTAAAAATCCCAGTGAACATACTCATTTTATTCTTTATAGTCCAGGACACACAAGGACACACAAGGACACACACACTCCAGAAATAATTGCCTAAATGAATCATTGCCTATGACAATTTTTTTTAGTGTTAATTAAAAAAAGACACCACAATGTCATTTTTAAAATATTCAAAGAGAAAAGAGATTCAGTGCTGGATGTAACACTAAATATAAAGTTTTACAGTACTAGGCAACCATCTCAGAACTAATATGCTACTGTTAACTAAGAACAGCCATACTGGGTCAGACCAAAGGTCCATCAAACCCAGTATCCTGTCTTCCGACAGTGGCCAATGCCAGGTGCCCCAAAGGGAATGAACAGACAGGTTATCATCAAGTGATCCATCCCCTGTCACCCATTCCTAGCTTCTGTCACTTCACACTCAGATAACAAGCATTTTGTCATTTTTTCTTCATTTAATAACTAGAAGATTTCTTATACAGAAATATTATCAAAGGGAGATACTGTACTTTTTAGAAGAAAATTTTCAATTTGTCATGGGTATACAAATCGGCATTTGTACTCACAAATCAGGCAATTGTACATATAAACACCAAACTGCACACACAAATCAGTATTCTACTTTTTAGAAACAAGCTAAGGTATTTACATATATTTAAAGAGGCATTCCCAGAATGTACAGGTACAGAGTTACAGGCCAACTGGAAATTTGTCCCTTAATTTAGTCTCTCTATATATGCATATATACACACTGTTTTGAAATCATGTAGTTTATGGACAGTTTTTGAGCAATATCCTGTATTTTAGATAATATGAAAAAGAAGGAGGAATATTGCTTCCACTATGATAAGCAAAAATTCTCATCTTCTGTACTTCTGAAAAGATTCAAGATTATTAAACGTGCTGACACACTGCTGAGGAGATTCAAGGCATCTGTGGCTATGCTACTTGTTTTATACTCTGTCTTTCAATACTATTAAATCTATGATAGTCTTCTTAGTTTTGTTTTTTTTAATTCCATTTTATGTGGTTCTAGTTTTCAGACAGATTCAAGAATGACACAAACGCCTTCCTCCACCCACAGACCTTGGATTCCTGCCATTGGTTACACCCTTCCAACTAATGTGGAACATGAAGCTGTGTCTGGTCCCATATATCCATAAATGGAAGGAAGGCCAGCACAGACGATGTAGGAATGAACAAATGAAGCAAGCATCCACAGTTTCTTTCCTGACTGTGGATCCCTAACACAGGCACAGCAAGGCTTATTTTTAATAGATTCATTTTATTCTGATTTTCAGACAGGAGTGTCATTTCATTGTCAGGTTGTTGTTTTAAAAATGAAGTAAATTAATCTAACTATAAGCTTTATCCGAGCTGTTGAGGTGAGAGCAGATCTCTTCTGTCTGAGCATATTAGCAGCAAATAAACTATGCAGAATGTTTGTTTGGCTGAAACCACTGCATAAGCAGTTATATAAGTGCACTTGAAATGTACGGAATTCTTTTGTTTACTGAGAAATCCTTCACCTTTTGTAAATTAAAAGCTCAAAGTTATCCTTACTTCAGCTATTCCTTATTCTTATGCCCTGTATCAATCATTATTCTTTGGATTATTAACAATACTGTATTTAGCACCATATTAAACAATCATAGGCTAAATAATACCAAATATGACAGTTGCTTCCCAGGGTTTGTATTTATCATCACCAGTATTAGTAATAATTTGAGGCCTGATCTTATGTCCCATTCTCATATCAGTACTCCTTAAAGTCAATGGGAGCATCTGCATGAGTGAGGGGTATGCACTTCAATATGGGGTACAAGATGAGGCCCTTAAGCTGAAGGAAGGACTATATATAGAAACATTAAGGCACAGTGATGTTGGGGAACAATGTGCAGGTGCACCACCCTACACAAACACCAGAAAGAGCGGTTGCTGAAGTAGACACACTATTTGAATCCCTGCATCTCAAAGAGTGCTGTTGTTCACCCTTGGAAAGAGTAATGTCTAATCCACTGTGTGGCTAGCCATGGTTCCACTCACTCTCTATCCTCCCTCACCCAGTTTGGAGAAGTTAGCACTGGCAGTGTCATTGGCCTGACAGAAACCTTACACCCTGCAGAAGCTGCTTAGGGTATTGACACTGCATTTGGCAAAATATACAAAATGTGTCACACACAAGCATGGGATAGTATCCCCAGGGAAACAGAACCATACAGAGAGCAATAGCAAAAAACACAATGAGTTCATTCAGGGATGCTGGAAAATTTGTATAGTGGGGGTGCTGAGAACCATTGAATCAAACTGTAAACCCTGTATGTGGTGTGGCCATAGGTGCTGGAATTTGGGGTGCTGGGGGCGCTGCTGCATCCCTTGTCTTGAAATTGTTTCCATTCTATACAGGGTTTGCAGTCTCGTTCACTGGCTCTCAGCTTCCCCACTATACACATTTTTTCAGCACCCCTGGTTGCAGCAGCACCCGCGATGCCCCTTCTTCCAGCACCTATGAGTCCATTAAAAAAATCAAAATTCTCTCTGAATTCCATTTATTTCTCCTCCTTGATCACTACCTTTCCCTAGGCTTTGGTTCATCTGGTCCATAAGTTAATGCATAATTGAGGGCCTGATTTTCCTCTCATGCCAGCAGAACTCCACTGACATTACTTCTGATTTACACTGTGTTAAATGAGAGTAGCGTCAGCGGAAAGTGATGGAATTCAACTCGTTTAAAACTTTTTTTAATGAAAAAAACCCATACAACAGTATTTAAATTACTCACAATGGAAAAATACTATTGTACATACGTTGTCAGAGATGGGTACGTATAGAAACATGTAACATGCTCCAATACCTTCATACACTTCCAAAGAAAAAAAGCTTTCTTGAATGTCTGTTGAGTACTAGGAGGCAGCTATAGGATTATGGTATTCAACACTGATTTATGTTTTATCCCTGGAAGCACATTAAGACCTAGGAAAAGTCTTATTCAAAATGAATGGTGGACAATGTCTCACTTTCCCAATACCCCTCTATTCAGAAATACTTCTGACAGATCTTCAGCTGGTGTGAATTGTCATAGCTTTTTGAAGTCAACACAGCTACATCAATTTAAACCAGCTGAGGATATGCTCCATTGATGTTTTATGATTCGTCCCATCTCTAATGACAAAGTATCTTCTTGAAGAACAGTAAACATTCTTAATGGAACACCAAAGGCTACATTTAGAGCTAAGAGAGTACTAGAAACAACATTTTCTGTTCTAATTTTAACATTCATTCCCCTTCTGTGTTTGCTTTCTGTCAGAATTCTAGAAAATGAGTTTATTGCCAGGAACATTTGCAGAAACAAAAATACGTACTCTAATATAGCAGACTATACACAAAGTTAATATTGAATTTATAATCACCATTAGCTGCACTGGAAATCTGATTCTTGGAGTTGGATTCAGTCCAACAGGGAATAGAAACCTAGCATGTGATCCATAAGTACCAAACAATTTAAATGGAAAATATTTATTACACTCAAAAATGGCACATAAACAATCTGCAGACCAATATGGACAATCTGGGGACCAAAAAAAGTCAGATTTGGTCCAAATAAATCATTGGGGAGGAAGTATTTGTCCTTCCCAAGTGCTGGCATAAGCAGGCTATTGATAATGGGTTATTGATAAATTATTAATTAATTGATTACCCCAGTAATTGATAACAATTTTAACTGTGATTATATGTTTATATGTCTATATGTTTAATGAGAGGGGTTCTTTCAAATCTGGATTCGTTTAATTATTAACAAACCTCCAATAAGTCATCTTTGATTGGATTTACTGATTTAACAGTTAGTAAAGACATAGTTACCAACTACTGCAGAAGACCTTCCCTGTAGTTCTCTAATAGCCTGTGTTCAATCTCCAGATGATCTTACTTTCTCTTGATTTCTTAGGGTAATTATATCCTTATTACTCTATTGTTTATCATTCCAACCCTTATTTATTCCTTTTGGTACATTCTTCTTATCTTAGGTTATTTTCTAAGTTCCCTGTTCCCTTGTAACTTTCCAACTACCTCAACTCCTTATGGTTAGTTATTATTTATTTCCTTTGTTAGGGTAATGATATTTGTTATACCTCTTCCACACTTTTGTGTTCAATGTTACTAAAATATCTGTTGCAGCAATTTCAAAATATGCTAACGGTTACTGCTTAGTAAAATTTCACTCCTTAAAGTTATCTTAACTGCAAAGTGTCCTGGGAATCTTGTTTCCAGGCAAAACTTAGATTCTTTCTTTGACCTGTTTTAAGTGTCAACAGTGCCAAACTTCCATTGTCTTCAATGGAAGTTATACATGCTTGCCAAAGAGCTGAATTTGGTCCCTAGATCTCACAATATCACATATGCAATAAAAAAAATACAAACCATAGGAGACACTGGAAGTTTGTGTGTTCTAAAGAAACAAAAAAGAAAGACTGCAACTCCCTGAATTAATATTCTCTATTAGAGGTGTGGTTATACTTTGAGACTGGGACTTTCAATCAAAAGTGCTTAGCATTGGCTTAAGGTCTGCTCCCATTTAAATCAATGCTAAAACTTCCATTGACTTCGAGAAGAGCAGTTGTCCAAGGCTGAGTGTGTTTGAAAAATCCCACTCTTAATTATGAAATACCTGGTAAAAGAATCCAGTGGAGACAGATCTGTCCTTAACTGAGAGAATAAAAGAAAGTTTAGAAGATTGAGAATCCAATATTTGTATTAAATTATTGCATTGTTTATTACATGCTTAGACATCTTTGTTAGGAGAACACAGCAATAAATGCATTTAAGAAAGATTTTAGAGAAAGTTAGAGAACTGGCACTTTTATACTATATAACATTTTTTTCAAATGTCTAAAAAATAACAGGCTTACCAGTTTACTGTTATGTTTTGGAAATTAAAAGAATTTTTAAAGAAAAAGAAATTTTGCCATAAGTTCTTGCCTTATATAACTGTAACTCTTAGAGTTAGGGAAAAAAGACTTTCATTCATTCATGGGTAATACTTTGGCTCCATGTGCATTTATATAGGTAAGAAGAATTTTGGCACGCCTTTCTACCACATCAATAAGTTTTTCAATTCCTCGGCGACCTCCTTGGCTCTCCCAATATACTTTGTCAAGGAACAGAGACTGAAGAAGCTTCTCTCGCAAGCGCTGGCTTTTCAGCACTGAAATTGCAGATTCAGGGAACCTGAAAAAGCATATAGGAGTTTATAAGCCTTGGCATCACTCTGAACTACAATATTTATGTTGTGGTTTAACAACCAATTCCATGGATTCATCAAGGTATTTCAGTGCATGCTTAGCTGTATGTACACAGTCCCATTTATTTCTACTGACATGCTTAAAGTTAGACACCTCAGCACTTTGGATGAGTTGGGGTCATAATCACTGATACTGTCACTGATTCTCCATTCTAGCCGACCGGCTGAACAGCTCAGGATGGGGTGTTTAAAGATGGGTGCACTCCCTGATTCTGGAGCTACCTGGGCTGCTAGGGATCAATCAGGCACAGATATATCCTGGCCACACCCCACATTCTGGCGGCCAGGAAAGGGGGATGTAAGAGCTGCTATGGAAACTCTACATCATCTAATGAGACCCCTATTCAGACCCTCCAATGTCCAGTTAAGGCAGTTTTCAACCACAGGAGTGACCCAAATGTGCCAATGAATCAGGCCCACATTATTCAAAACTATCCTAAAATCCCCAGGCTTTTTAAAAAAATGTCTAGATTGTTTGAAATTTCATATATCAATAGCAGTTATAACTGTACACTGGACATATTTGCGAAATATTAACTGGCCCAAGAGCAGCTCAGCAAAAAATCATTAACTATTGTCAAAAATGCTAATAGCCACTGTACATCCGCTTTTCAATCAGATTCCCCTTCAAGATTAATTTCTTTTGAAATACCCACAGAAGTCAGTCAAAGATACCTTTTATTTATATTGCTTTAAAGTGAAGAAGAAACATAATTCCACCACAATAAACACTTGCCCTAAGTAAATAATCATGGCATTTTAGGGCCCTTGTTTATAATGGTTTTTTTTTCCTCTTTTTGTTTTGTTTTCTTTGAAAGCAGTGTGAACTTCAGATGTAAATGCCTCCAATCTATATAAATGGGGCTTGCACTGATGCAGTTTATTCCAGTAACTGACAGCATGTGGTGTTTCTGCGTTGGGGGCTTACTGCAGTAACTTACTCTTCTGCAGAGTGTCTACATTAGAGGTTTCCACCATGTATTGACATCAGTGAAGTTAGACTGGTGCAGATTTTCCTAGTCTCTATAGGCTTATTGATCTCACGCCCCCATCCTCCTTTCTCCTTCACCCCCTTTTGTCAGTCATGCCTTTGGTGGCAAGGATCTTGCTGTATCTGTTCTATAAAGCACCTAGCATACGTGTGATGCTCCAAGTAATAATAATATCTGCCTGGACACAAAAGTATTTATATCCATACCTTAGTTTAGTCAAATTTCCATATGGAGGAGACATAGAAGAGACACTGAGGCTACTGCAACAATGTCTTCTTTGTGAGTGGGGAAAGAAAAGAAAGCGTCCTCGTCCCATTCACAACCTCCTAACCCCTGGGGACATCCTCAGTGCACAGCCCTTTCGCTCAGGCTGTGTGTTGAAGAGACAGAGAGGAGAGACTCTGATCCTAAATGAAGAGCTAGGAAAAGCCTACTGAACCCTGTGCAAATTTGTAGGGATTTCCTAAAACTTACTCTTTGATTCCTTGTAATATTTTGAAATCCAGATTGTCTTCGCTTCTGTCAAAGAAACCTTTATTATCTATAAAGACCAAGTGCCTAGGGTCATGCCTTCTCTGAATAATGTGTGTCAAGTCAACAGAGTCTTGATCTTCACATTTCTGCTTCAGTCCTTTCTGAACACAGGAATCCTCCTTGCGAGGTTTGAACCCACAGCAATTTCTGTCCAGTCGATTGTAGACCTGGAAATGAATATAACAGATGACCAAAGTGAAACGCAACAGGATGCAAAGTTTGACTCTTAGATATACTGGCCTGGATGCAGAAAAGGAACCAGGTGCCCAACTAGGTCTTAGGTTCCACTGTAGTGACCAAAATGCCCACTGAACCTTGTAGGCACCTAAACTCAGCACCTAAGCTTTTGCAATAGAAGGTCCTCAGAAGCTTACATTTCTGCCTCTGAGCATGCACACTGCTGATTTTTTTAGGCATCTAGTTGCCTATCTGCCACCTTAGCCCCAGAGCAATTGACAAACCTGGAGAAGCCAGATGTTCAATCAGCTGAGTCACATGAAGGTGACTGAGCACACTTAGGCAAATTCACACAGTACAGATGGGGGAAGGAGGGAGAAGCAAGATCTCCCTCATAACTTTTAGCCCTGGTTATGATTCCCACCTGAGATGTGGGAGACCACCAATCAGAGTCTGCCAGCCACATGAAGGAGAGAAGGAATTTGAACAGGGATCTGCTACCTGTTAAGTGAGTGGTCTAACCACTGGGCTATGCTGAGGTGCTCAGTAAGTCTCTCTGTTGAAGCTGTTCCACTGTGGCTAAATAAAGAGTCATTGGAGCAGGAGGACTAGATTCCCCACATCCCGGGTGAGCGCTCTAACCTCCAAGCTAGAGTCACTGATGTTTGTCTCTCCCTCTCTGTCCCAAATGACTCTTTAATTATTTAATCTAGAATGCGACAGCATCACAGAAGAGACGAAGAGAGCCTCACATCAGAATATCCCACAGCTGGTGGTCAGAGCGCTCACCTGTGAGGTGGCACATCCACAGGTGGGGGGAAGGGGGATTTGAATCAGAGGCCTTCCACATCCCAGATGAGTACCCTAAGCGCTGAGCTAAGCATTATGAGGGAAGGAATGTTGGCCTCCTTTCCCCACCCTGCTGGCTTCTTGCAAAAATGACATAGGCACCTAATTCCACAGTGGGTCCCCAGCTGTGAAATGCTAGCAGCGATAGGTGACTCCCTGCAGCTTGGACTTAGGCACCTATCTCATGGGGGAAGGGATGCTTACCACAAACCTCTCTTGTCAGCATATCCCATTGGCTAGCTTAGGTGTCTCCCTACCTAATGCCATGGTTTTTATGAATCACATAAAGGCTCCTATCTCTCCCCATTCATTGTATAGGAGCTTAGGTAACAAATTTGGGTTTTGTGAATCACATATAGGCATTTAGAAAATCAAAGTTATGCACTGTGATGCTCAGCATCACCACTCCTAACTCCTGTTGTGCATCCAGGCCACCTATTACTTAGACTTGTCGGAGTTTGGAAAAAGCTATCATTCCTTACTAAACAGCGCCCCAGCGTCATGAATACAGAGCAAGCTTAATTAACGTCAGTGGCGGGGAGAGGGAAGAGCTCAGTATTGATCATCCACAATTCATCTATTATTAAAACCCATTTCCTAGTCTCCATGTTGTACCCATAGGTCCTGATTCACTCCTCTGTTATTCCAGTCTTGCACCAGTGTAACTCTATCTTAAAATAATCAATGGAGTGACACCAGTGTCAAACCTGAGTAACACAAATGCGGAAATCAAACCCAAGATTTTTCAGAAAGCAGCATCCTTTTTAAATCTCTGAGCTGGAATATAACAGAACTGATACAGACTTAAGTACACTAAGGAGAGGATTGCGTCATATAGCATGTAATAGGTAAAGTGAAGTACTCAACAGTTAAGAAATGCCAGAATGAAGGTTGCCTGTGCAGCCGTAAGTCAGCCTTGTTTCGCGAATGCATTATGATACAGGCTTCTTCTACATACTATTTTTTCCACAAGACCACTGTCTCATTCAGTGAACAGGACAGATGGCAACCAATTAAATGAGTAGCTATTCGATATTTCGTTTTATCTTCATTGTTTGAGTTGTGGCCATAGGCCTGATTTACTGTACATTAGTCAAACCCTGTTGTGAGTACAGAATTATCAATTTCCTCACGGACATGGTGCTTTACAAAACATGAATTTATATTCATAACATGCCAGTGAGGTGAGGTGATATTATTATCCTGATTTTACAGAGGGGGAACTGAGGTACAGGTTAAAGAGTGTCCATTTACTTTGTATTTATGTAATTACCGATTGTATCAAAATTCATATGCACAAGAGGTCTGAATTAAGATTCAGACAACTCTAAATCTGGCATGTCCTCACTTTTGAGTGCTTGACTTTGCAACTTTAACGTTTGAGTGTGGCTGATGTATTTTTATATTTTGTGTATCTAATATATTTATCTAGTTTTAAATGACTCACGTGGTAGACATTTTACTTGAAAAAAACTATTCTATGGTCTAGCAGAGTGCACTCCTTGCACACTTTTCTTGATATGCAGACTATTTTTCTCTTTGATCAGTGTCATCCCATCAATCCTTCATATATCTACCAGGATCACCCTGCACAATACCCCTGCTTTCTTGACATTTACATATTTCAGCTACTTGTAACCTGTTACCATACCTCATACCTCTCCAGTCATCATTTAACTGGGCTATACATATTGACTTATTTTAATCTTTCCTCATTAATCCCTTCAACTACTGTCCATTGTTCTCTGATTCCCTCCAATTTCTCTGCATCTTTCATCTCAGTTCAAACTCAAACTTACGGTATTACACAAAATCTTCCCACAAACAGAAAATTACTCCTTTGATTTTTAGTACCACTTGTGCTACTAGTTACTTTACTAGGACTCAACTCAGGAAGTCCTTACACAGATATGCCATACTCTTCAGGGCATGTGACTATTTGTGTAATTTATATGATGTACTCAGGTGAATAAGAGGTATCAGGCTCTTAGTTAAGATACTTTTTTCTATAATCAAAGTAAGAAGATTTCCAACTTTAGAGGGATCAAGGGCAAGCTAGCTGGCAATGGCTAGGATCAGGAAAACCTCAAAGTGGATAAAGGGTAGCCAGTCACCATCTCTTGCACAAGTAGAAAACAAGTGAGTATCAACATGTTTGCAAGTTATTCAGGCAAACCAATCTGCTTACTAGTACTGGAATAGCTCAGAGGTTAATACGCAAATGCAATACTTGAAAAGCAGTTAGAGAATCACTAGTCAACTGAAGGCTTCTGGGTCCATTTACATGCAATGGATGTTGATCACTTTGATCACTTTTACTAGAACATTGATCACTTTTACTAGTGATGAATACAACCCATTATGTTGGTCATGTCACCTCAGCTTCCCTTGTTCATCTGTCCCTTTTTATTGGATTTTTCAGGAATCCGTGCTCTCCTGTTGAAATGTCTCTAAAGATAGTTGTATGTTCAAGTACATCCTGAGAAAGTATGAATCATGCAGAATGAGCAGATTTCTCAAATACATATTCAGCTGCTTGGCATATACTTCTGACAATTGGCAGGGCATTTGCTGGAAGTGTAGAATACCCCAGATTTGTAGCCTGCCTTGTAAAAATGATTTGCTTCCTTTTTATTTCATAAATGGCTCAAGCCTGCTGCATCTCATCTAGGAGTTAACATTTATTTCTGGATAACAGCAGAGATAACAATGTTCATTGCTAAATTGCAGTCTTTACTCTAGAAGATACTAAAATTAATCAATACTTCTGTGCATCAGCACAGGAAAAAATCTATCTTTTACACCATTAAATGCGAAAACATTAGCACTTTTAGATTAACAAATCAAAAGCCATTTAAAATGCTCTGACACACACTGTGCTATTCCTATAGGGTTATTGCTATGTTTAGGATCAATATAATCCACATATGACTTTATATCAGATTACAAGCATTACTCACTCGTAATAGGACTGAGGATGGAGTCATTACACAAATGACAACCTATTTTAGGCAGAAAATTCCCATTCTATAATTACCACAAGCAGTGTTGCATAAATATAACTCAAAAAGTGAAACATCCATTCGTCCTCGTCAAAAACAAAAACTTGTGAAGGACAGAGATAGACGGTGTCTAAGCAAATGCAATGATTTCTACATTTTAAAAAACATGACTTTCTAGAATGTTGAATTGTATGTGAGAGGAAATGCTGCATATAAACAGGGATTATTGTAGCTTCTAGATGCAGGTGCCTGGTGGGGGAAGTGCAAACATACACTATACTAACAGGACCTCCTGGAGAAACAGTGTACCCACATCTCCATGTTATGTAGGAGAAAATGAATGATGTGCCACCTTATAAGAGGGTGTATCATGAAGTTCCCTCCACATCCAAGCACTTCTGTTAGCCAATGTGAGGAAGAGGTGGGAAAGTATAGTCTTGAGGTGTCTAGTGCTGCTACCCCTAATTCTCATTGCGCTCAACTGGTTGCAAGGGCTAAGATTATGACTGAACCCTAAAATGGGGAAACATAAGCAGGGGTAAGTCTCCTTGAGCCCTCCCACTCCTTGCACACCTGTTCAGTGGTCAATTATAGTCTAGTCCATGAGATTATATTTGGTCAAAGTATGAATTTAAAATATAGTTGGCCAAATTATTCCCTTAGTTACACCTGTTCATTGGATTTCATGGGTTGCATACTCAGGACAGAAGAATTATGGAGAGCAGCCTATTGTGCATAGCGTAAAAAGAATTGTGGAAATCAGAGATGGAAAACACTTATTAGGTTGTCTAATGCAAGGATTGATCCCTACAGTATATATGTAAGAAAATCTTTTCCAAACGGTTGTGGTGGTTAAGGATACACATACCTTTGGTACTCTTTTGCACTGGTGTACTAGTATGGATCAGAAGTTTAGTCATTTGTGGGGTTAGGATGTTGCCCTAAATCCTAATTTAAGTGGGGCAATCTCATTTTTCAGACTATACCTGTTATAACTGCCAGTGGCTGTCCTGTTTCTTCACACAAGCCCAAATCTTCATTCACCAATCAAGGTTTTAAGTGGACTTCTCACACTGGGAAAATCTACTATCATCCAGACTTCAGTCAGTATGGAACAAACTGCCAGCCCCTTTTGATCCATCAAGTTATATGGCAGAAAAAAACATATCTTGTAGACAGAGGGACCAGGCTTAAGGGGAGGAAATAGTAGCCCTGCTACAAAGATGAAGTAAATGGACTAAGTCAAGACATGGACTGCTGTGAATGGACTAGGTAAAGGCACGAGTTGATCTGTGAAGTGTTCCTATCATCTATCCCTTTTGTGTGTGCGCCTGTCTGTGTTAAGGACTAAGGTTATGACTGTACAGTCCATGGTCATGTAATGTAATTTGCCTGATCTCCATTGACAAGCCATGGCTTACGTAATGCTTAAGTTTTTGTTATCAGGTGCCTTATCTCCAGTTTACCTTTGAGCTGCGTGTGAAGAGTTGGCAATCAGGTTTGTAAATTTGGTTCATGTCTACTCTTAGCTACTGCCTTCTTTGCTAAGAGCAGGATTTGGTGCTAGGTGTTTGAAACCTACCCCAGTCTTCTATTTTAACTTCAAATCACTTCTGAGAGGAAACAAATGATTAATGAAAGGGATTGAGCTGCTAGGGAGTACTTGTATTTCTGATTATGAAACTATTCAGTCACTTGTTAGAATAGGCTTGAAATCTTTCAGACTGAACATTTGATCCAAAGCCCATTAAGTCAATGGGAGTCTTTCCACTGATTTCAAAGGAGTTTGTGGTAATCAAACTAACTCATGGGATTAAGTCCCTTACTCCACAAGTAGCTCACTGCAAGGAAAATGAGTAGGAGCAATAAACACTTTTGATGCCAGTAGAAATTACTCAAGTTTCACTTTTCAGGTTACCATGTAGTAAGGACTGGGTCTAGCTCATAGCAATATCTTACTTAGCAAAATAATGGGGACAATTAAAGAATCATAGAAATGTAGTACTAGAAGGGACCTCAATATTTATCTCGACCAGTCCCCTACACTGAGGCAGGACTCAGTATAATCTAGACCAGCCCTGACAGATGTTTGTCTAACATGTTCTTAAAAACCTCCAATGACAGCGATTCCTCAGGCTCCCTAAGTAATTTGTTTCAGTCCTTAACTACCCTTCCAATTAAGAAGTTTTTCCTAATGTCTAACCTAAGTCTCCCTCGCTGCAACATCAGCCCATTACTTCTTGTCCTGTCCTCAGTGGATAAGGAGAACAATTTATCATTCTCCTTTTTATAACAAATTTTGATGTACTTGAAGACTTACCATGTTCCCTGCCATCCCAGTCTTCTCTTCTCCAGACTAAACAAACCCAATTTTTTTCAGTCTTTCCTCGTAGGTCATGTTTTCTAGACATTTGATCATTTTTGTTGCTGTCCTTTGGACTTCCTCCAATTTGTCCACATCTTTCATGAAGTGTGGGGCCCACAACTGGACGTAAGGCTCCAGTTAAGGCCTAATCAGTCCTGAGTACAGTGGAAAAATTGTTTGTCTTGTCTTGCTTACAACACTCCTACTAATACATCCAAGAATGAAGTTCACTCTTTTAGAACAATGTTACATTGTTGATTCATATTTAGTTTGTGATCCACTATAACCTCCAGATCCTTTCCTACAGTACTCCTTCATAGCCGGTTTCCCATTTTGTATTTGCGCACTTGATTGTGAACTCCTAGGGGTGTGTGAAAAGTACATACACACTACATAGATTATAAAGCCAGAAGGGATGACTGTGATCTTCTAGTCTGACCTCCTGTATAACACTGGCCACAGAACTTCCCTAAATTAATTCCTGCTTGATCTAGAGCATCTCTTTTAGAAAAGGATATCTGATCTTGGTTTAAAAATGTCCATTGATGGAGAATCCACCGCAATCCTTGGTAAATTGTTCCAGTGGTTATTCACACTCACTATTAAAAATGTGTCTTATTACTAGTTAAATTTGTCTTGCTTCAACTTCCAGCTATTGTATCTTGTTATATTTGCTTGCTACAATGAAGAGCCCTCTATTATCAAATTTCAGTTTTGTGCATAGGAGGTATTTATAAGTCAGGATCAAATCGTCCCTAATTTTTCAACCTTCTTGTTGATAAACTAAAAATATTGAGCTCCTTGAGTCTGTCAATATAAGGTATGTTTTCAATTTTTAAAATAATTCTTGTTGCTTTTCTCT
Organism: Caretta caretta; assembly: GCF_965140235.1. Classification (NCBI taxonomy): domain Eukaryota; kingdom Metazoa; phylum Chordata; order Testudines; family Cheloniidae; genus Caretta; species Caretta caretta. The sequence goes on from NC_134209.1 coordinate 73,458,429, forward strand.
AAGCGCTCTACAAGTTTTCAACATCCTTCTTGACTTGTTGACACCTGAAACAGACACAGTATTCCAGCAGTGGTTGCACCAGTGCCAAATACAGAGGTAAAATATCTTTACTCAATATGCCCCTGTTGATACATGCAAAGATCGCATTAGCCATTTTGGCCACACCTTCACACTGGGGGCTCATGTTATACCACTTGATGTCCTCTTGGCTGAAGAAGGAATATCATTTATTCTTTTTAAAACATTAACAGGAAGACATAAGACCAATGAGATCCTCACATCTATGGCTGAGTAACAGCAGCCTTTTGCTGGAGAAGGGGAAATGAAGAAACTGGTGTCACTGCAGGTAATTCTCTGCCTTTTTCAAGAGCATGTGAGACTGGCACTGCAAAATAACTTACGGCCAGATCCTCAGCAGGTAAGTTCTATTAAGTGGAATGAAAATGAGTCACATCAACTAAGGATCTGTCCCCATGACTTAATAATAGAGGTCCTGACTCTCCAGTGCCTCACACCTTTGTATATTCATTTACACCTGTACAAAGTACGTGTAAAATGCTACCAGAATGGCAGCAGTTTTCACTCACTTTCCACAAGTGTAAATGAATACACAAAGTGCAAGGCAGTGCAGAATCTGAACTATTGTCTTTTATCTTTTGGGGTTGTACAGTGTACCAGAAACAAACCAAAGGAACACAAACACATACCTTTCTCATTAAAGACAAAAACTGAAACCACCTTTTTAAACACTCCCCTTCTGCGAAATTGCAACCCAGAGTGAATTTTATCATTGGACATATCTGTGGAAATTGTTTATCCTTAACCAGACTGGTGCTAAAATAAATCTTGCAAAGGTTGGTATTCTTTGTGTACAGTAAACATTTTACATTGCTCCCTTACCTGCAGAAGAAAATCAAAGAGTGCCATCTTGGACCACTCATGGTGATGGATCTCAGTACAGCCCCACTCAGCTTTGGGCACTTTGCCATTCTGCCAGCACTTCTGTTTCAATAGATGCTGATAGGCCCCCCAGTTTAGCCTCACTGAAGAATGGGTCCTATTATTTGTTGGAGCCAATGAGGAATCCCAGAGAATAATAGGACATGGCAGACCACCTGAGAAGAGGCAAAATAGAATCATTACCATATATGAATAATTCTCTTATATTGGAAACTAAAAGAACTTGATAATTCTTTAGACATTGTCTCTGGCATCACTAATTACAGCATTTGTTTTTAAAGAAGACATTTCAGATGTGGCAGGAAAAAGCTACCAAGCCCCAATAATTTCACATCCTTTGGTTTATGTGGTCATATTCCACATCTGAAAACAGCCACCACAGAAAAGGAAAAACCCTAGACATTATAGTTCTCTTCAATGTCTGAGAAGAACTGCTCTCTGTTTGCTGTCTGCTTAAAAGTCTCTCTACCTTTGGAGGCTATCTATTAAATCAGTTTTAAAAATTTAACATCCGATCCACAGCTGGGGTAAATTAATGAAGCAATGTTGATTTTCACCAGGTGAGGATCTAGCCCACTGTTTCTCCCTTTCTAAGGCAAATATATAAGGCAAATCCTGGAGTCCAACCAAAAAGTGGATTTATTTTGTCATCTTTAGAGTTTTAGTCCTACAGATATAAGATTTCACAGCTGTAAATAGAAAGGTTATAGATAGACCATATGAGGATGTGGCATGACTTTGGCTTTATCATTCATGAGCAATATGTCCTTGCCAATGAGTCATACAGTTCATCCCAAAGTAGTGCTGATAAGACCTTTATTCAACCCCACAGTGTCATATATTCTTCATATAAAATATATATTTTACAGAAAATCCATTTTAGTAATATTTTAGTCAGTTTTTAAAATGTATATAAATAATATTTGTCTTATCCCTCCAGATGTAAAACCAGGTGCTTTAGATATGATGAATCCATCTGTACAGGGCTCAGAGAGAGAGAGAGAGAGAGAGAGAGAGAAATTATAATCATCATGTTATGTTCACTGCATACACACAGAGAAGCTAGATGAAAAAATCAATAGTTTTGCTGGAAGGTTTAAGATAACACTACTTTAATTCTTAGAATTCAGAGTGATAACACACAAGAGAGAGAGAAAACAAGCTCATCCCTAAACCAGTGAGGCGATCTTGTTTTTAAGCTGGCTCTTTCCAGATTGACTGGATAGGATGCATTGTTACAGAGCACCCAACCCCACAAGTAGGACTGGGAAACCCTCATCTCTGCTCTTAAAGTGGTAGCTTGGAATTCCAACACAGTCCTCAATACACCACATACCAATTTTAGACACCTCTAAAAATTACCCCAAACTGCCATTTGCTATATAATAATGTCACCATATTTGAGTCATATATCTCAGAACATACAGCAGCAGGGCTATAAGTAAGTGGTGTGTATCCTATTGGAAAAAATGGGATAATTTTCTTTCCAATGGTACAAAAGTTCTTGTTGCTAACTCTGATGTCCTGCCTGATGCTTAAACCTGTCACTGAACCAGGGCTGAATACCGGTGTTGCACTTCAAAGCAGAGTAATTTTTTTGAGGTGGGGCAGGGAGGGGGGCCAGGAATTTACATGTTTGTATGCAAAGAAGGAAAAATTTATATGGCAAGTTATTAGATGACAGTTACTGGAATATGATCAAAGGTTTGGAATTTTTGTATGTTAGTCCTGAGCAGTAAGCAAGAAAGTGCAGGCAAAGTGGTCAAATTTTATGCTACATCCAAATGATCACATTGCTACCACCCTGACATGTGTTACGTTGCAGAGCAAATCATCTCACTATTTCCTTCATGTACATATTGAACCGGAGAGGTGGCAAAAGAAAGTTGTAGCACCCCACATGAGAGTACTCCCAGAAATGAGTCCAACAGCGCTCTCAGCATCTCTCTGAGAGCAAAGAATAGAACTACTTAAGAATGAGTCTATCCAGTCCTGCCAAGATCCGCAATTGAGTCAGTAAAAGTCAGAAGATGCTGACTTGCCCTAAAATAATCAGCAAGGACAACATATCAGCAAGGACAACTGATGTTTGCCCATTATTAGCAAAGGGTCATCTGCCAACAAGGTCAGTGCACTTTTCATACTACTGAATTCTCCCAGGACAGAATGACCTTGAGCCATCCTAGACTGAATAAAAACGTGCTCAACTTGTTTCGGAAATCTGCTTCGGAAAGCAGAAGAATGGGCTGTACCACAAAGACCAGATATATTTCTAACTTCGCCAAATCCTGGTACTTACACACACAAGGTGATCACACTCAAATGAATCCAGTGTACAGCTCGAACCACCTCTGGAACTGTCCTCCTGTTTGCCTGTTTTCTTAAACTAGGCATCTCCAACCCCGAACAGATCTTTCCTCTTATGCCCTCCCATCTCTTTCCTTTCACTACCATCACTGATAATTACGCTATCCTCCCCTATCATATTCAGCTTCTTTCTGTTCTTTTTCCCCAGAAGTCAATGGGTGATCAGCAGTTTTAAAAAGTAGGACACTTATTTTGTTGCCTAAATAAGGATTTAGGAGCATAACTTTCAGGAACTTACATTTGAAAAGCTTGGTCCAAATCTTCCATATGCAATCTAGTCTCCCAGAACTCTCTCATTCTGGGTTCCACTTCTGACTCTGTCACTGACTTACCTCTTGACCTTAGCCAAATGACCTCTCAGTGATGCTTTCTTTATTTGCAATAAATGTATATGCAATAGGGATAGTGACACTTACCTTCCTTTGTAAAACACTTTAAAACCCCCAGAAAAAAAGCTCTATATCAGAGTTAAATATATTATATATTGATGGGACCTCAATTTGATCTTGTTTCCTTATATCAATAATCAAAGTTCATGTAATTATTTATGGGTTTTCCCCAAAGCAGATATATCAATGCTCTCCAAACAAAGCAAACCACCTCCCCACGCACCCAAAATGTTCAGCATAACAACCAACACCTCACTGTTATTTATTATTTTAACGTTATGACAATATCATGCCAATTTCCATTCAGATTTTTAAAAAGGTTAAACACAGGAAATGTTTGTGATTCACAGGAAACAAAGATGAACCACAACAAAACACTTCAACTTTATAACACAAATGGAATTATTGGAGCATGTCTTCGTAGCTGGAGTAGAGAGCAGTAACCCAGATTGCTGGCTGCTGCAGGGAAAATGTGAAGGCAGTGAGTAAAAACAGATAAGGGGCTTCATCCTCAGATGGTATAAATTGGCATAGCCCCATTAAAGCCTGCCAACTTACACCAAGCAAGGCTCTGGCCCAATTTGAATAACAACAAAAGGTAGTTCTAGGCCTGACCCTACATGCTGTTGAGTGCAAATTCAGTTGATTATGGTAGGAGCTGAGATGTCTCAGAACCCTCCAGGATCAAGCCCATTATCTCCCACTGCTGCTGGGCCTCTGCTCCCAACCTTTCCTAGAGATGCTGCTGCAGAGAGGTGAGTTAGAACCCCTTTCTTGCTTTCAATGATGCTGCTGCTCCTTGCAATCCTCTCCAGAGACATCTATGCTCCACATCACTGTAGTACATGAATCTCTCTCATACATATAATTAACATGTATCCTCTCAAGCCCACATGAGGAAAGGAAGTAGTAATGGAAGCACAGACTGATGTAAGTGGCATGCCCAAAGTTTGTTAATTAGAAAAAAACAGAATGAAAGTTGGTGGGGAGAGGGACACACCTCAACGTGGCTTATATCAGCAAAAGAGTCTTTTGCTAGTTTAGCTTATATCATTGGGGAAGGTGGTCTAACTATAGTGGCAACCCACACACACACCTCCTTTTGCTGGTACAAGCTCTGTCTCCACTAGGGACCAATAGACCAACCTGGCAAAGCCTTCTCCATGTAAGGTAGCCCTCTGAACAGTAAGGAAATGGTGTAAGCCACTTAAACAGATCTCAAAAGTGTTGACTAAAGTATTTCCCCTCTTTCTTCCACATCTTAGCTATAAGCATTATACACTTCGGAGAAATCTTGGAAGGGACGAAAATCTTCTGTGTGTGAATGCAGATTTTAAGGAATCTGTGAGGGGTGTATAAGTATTGGATTTTTATGTAACACACTGTTGTGAGAATATGACCTCTGGTCTCTCACTCAGATCCAGCTATATGGCAGCAAGCAATTCAAAGCACAACTCAATCTGATAAAGGGCACACAAAAGAGACATCATTTAAAATGCATAAGTAAGACTGAGTTCTTATTGCCCTGACATTAATAACGAGTGTGCCTGAATGTTCATAACTTTTGATGTGATGGAAAGAGCATGCTAAGTATGTTGGGTGTAAGAGAAAATCTGTGGCTATCTTTCTCATTGTGTAGAGGTCAGTAAAGAAACATGACAACTCTAATCAATGGAACTTTCTATCACACCTGTGCCAAATTCCCAGCATCCATTTGCACATAACCTGTGATGAAGTGAGCAGAAACAATGCTACTCAACAGGTGAAGAAACTCACTGTGCACATGCTGTGCAGCCATTTTGCTTGGCCAAAGTGCTGAGTAAGATGGACTGTGCCCTGACACCAAACAACTCCCCTACTAGTAGGTATCCCTGCCTGTTTTGGAGATAAGGGGGCACAGGATATGGGCAAGGAATGACCTGAAAACCTCAGGGCAGCATGTGGAATAGCTACTGATCTACTGAGTAGCCGGGATATGCACTGGAAGTGATATGGCCTTCTCCAGGGCCCTTCCTACCTCTCTGCAGGAATCATTAATGGTACTTGCTAAAAAGACAAACTCCTGTACATTTTGTCTTTCCCACTGAAAGATTAATGGGAGGAAGAAGTGTCCCAAAAACTCTCTGAGTTACATTTTACAGCATCTAAGTCATTCCTGACAGGTTTCAGAGTAGCAGCCGTGTTAGTCTGTATCCACAAAAAGAAAAGGAGGACTTGTGGCACCTTAGAGACTAACAAATTTATTTGCACATAAGCTTAAGTCATTCCTGTATATGAGACAGTGTTTTGAGGCAGCACAGAGGGACTAGAAATGTAGCCTTCAGGCTGTATAGTCCAAGGATTCCTGGTGAAATCCAGATCCATCCTGGCCGACCTGTGGGAGCTTGCAACGGGCAGGCAGTACATCCTATACAGAATTTTGCTTGCAAATCAGTTTGGTTTGGATGGAAGCATGCCCTGTAAATGAGATACTCCCTAATTCCACACCTCCACGCTGACATTACCAGACCCTTTAAAGCACAGATTTCCAGGGCTAGGATGTGGACTTCAGAAGGCTTGGATGTACGAGGATCATCCACTATTTACTCCAATGCCCTTACCACACATTTATGCCATTTTCCCACTTCTTTTCAGCCCTTGCTTTGTTATTTATATCTCAGTACCAAAGGAGTTCTTCCAGCTAACACCTACTGCTTGAACACTGGGAAAAAAGTGGTATATATATTTGCATATGCATAGAATTATTTTTGCTTGGTTTTCAAATCAAAATTGTGGAAGGCTTTGTCCACCTTTAGTCTCCATGCCCATGTTATTTTTGATAAGTCACTGGAAAAGAATATTGAGGAAACAGTTATTGTGACCCAACTTTCCATTCTGGCAAGGCAAAAATGTCACAGGATAATTTAAAACTGTGGCAAATGGTTCACTTTTGATTAGGGGAGTGGCAAGCAGAGAGCTCTGGTACAGTATTTTGCTAGCCTCTCCGTCACCTGTCAGGGGAGGAGCTGTGGAAACAAAAAATAAACCCAAAGTTGTTTGGGGGTTTACAAAGCACCTCTTTGAAAAGGCTTTTAACAAAATGAATGGCGGTTTTGTGGAGCCTATTTTTAAAAAGATTTTAATGCTACATCAGGCATGTCTTGTTACATTGATTACATCATGACTGAGGCAAGCTAAAAGGATACGTCAGCTTAGAACTTGTTGAGGAGTCCAGTCCTACATTGCTTTCTTTCTCATGAGTAGTCATGACTCACACAAGCAGTCCCACTGAAATAATTTGGGCAGCCCACATATAGATTACTCAAATGAGTAGAGGCTACAGGAGCAGGCTCATGAATTGTTCGTCCTGTTTTCTAAAATAATTTTTCATTCCTTTCCTAAACAAGAAGAGAACAACAAATGAGGTGTTCTCCGCTGACATTTGTGTAGTTAATTAACAATCCAAGTCAAATACACTCAAGCAAGTAACTATGGCAACCAAGGCAGGCATTTGAAATCCAGCAAGTTTCAAGATTAATGAAATGGAGAGAGGTAAGGTGCTGTGGCTGTTCCAGAAGCTGAACTCGCCCTTTAGCTGGAAAACATGAAAAAAGACCCAAAAGGAAAAATGACTTTTTTTCTCCTCATTACTTAGCAACACTTTTCGTGCTCTAGGAACATAACCAATTACAGGGAAAAGGAGGCTGAAGAAAATAGAATCTCTCTCCCAGCCAATCCAAAAGATGTTGCAGGCTGAAGACATTAAGTAATTCAGTCTACACTTAACCTAATAGCAGTTTCCAAAGGGGCTACAGTCTGTCATCTGTGCAGCCATATTATACAGAATTCTTGAAGCTGAACTGCCTTAATGCCTTATGACAGCTCTATAGCAATAAATCCTGTTCCTAAAAATAGAGTATGCATAATGCATCTTCCATGCTCTGCTGCTATGAATAATATTCAAAAGCCACCAAACTGTTATTCCTAGAGATTCATTCATATTGTCGTAAAGGCTGCCAAAGGGAAGGTTTATACAGTGTTGATAAATCACAGATCAGTACGTTCTTTTCCTGCCATCAACTTTTGCTTTTGGACATTTTCACTTTACCCTTTCTTTGATAAAATACAGGCTGATTTATAAAATATTTTGTATAAAATAATCTTCTTCAGTACTAAGAAATGAACAGCAAAAACAAATAGCAATGATTCAGTAAAATATAACACAGCCCTTTCAGCTTATGATCAGTGTGTATATAAAAATAGCATTTAGGCTGAAGACACATTTAACGAGACAGTAATGTTTCAGATAGACTTATCAACTTACACTGAAACTATTAAATATAATTTTAATTTCATTTTAGGAGAAGAAAAATATGCTATTCTGTTAAAAGCAATTTGCATTGTACATTCTACAACCACAATGAAGCATCTATAGCAGGTGTATTTATTTAGCTAGACACAGGTGTGTCATGAGCTTTAAGTTGTCAAACAGAAGAAACCACTCAGACTTCAGTGACTGCACAATTTCGGTTTTAATTTCCAGAGGCATTTGTGCTTTTGGGATTTTGCCAAAGGAGTTCAAGAAGGAGCTCTAAGACCTCCCACAATAGGTGCTTGGGCTAACAGAAATGTGTCCCCTATCTGCTACTCGTGGCAAATGAATTCCAGTGCTGGTTTTCCGCGATATCTTGTGAAAGTGAAATCTAGGGGAGGTGAAAGAGTAAAAACTAACCTCTGAAGCACAAAGCACTGTGCTGAGAGACTTCCAGACTGTGCCCTTCTTCAGTTTCATTTTGATCAGTCTATAGAATTTCATATTCACTACAAATGATATGTAAAAAAGGATCATCCCTTTTCTCCCCTCACTCAAATTAGTCTTCTATGGAAATGAAGTTGTCTGTATGCTCTCAATAACTCTATTATTCTATGAGGCAGCCAGAAGCATTGATAAACTCTGGGTGTATTACATCCTTCAGAACAGAACTATTACACTGCAGAGGAGCCCTGAAATTACATAAACACATATTCCAGGTTAAGTTCCTTATAACTTTGCTCTGTAGAGTTAGTTCTCAGACTATCTGAAATTAAAGCCTGCTGTTGCTCAAATACTACACACTGGAGTCCCCCAGATGGAAACTAAAAATCAAGTGAATTTGTTACCTTGGATGAACTCCGATTTCCTGCTTACAGAAGGCAAGGTCTTGTTCAGCCCCAGGATTCTGTCTAAATGGAAGGCAAACACCTCACTCATATCAAGGGGTCTCTTGATGAGGCCACAGTACCCTTGACTGCAGGCTGCTCCTGTGGCACTGGGATTCCTCTCAAACACCAGTAGGACTCCATGCTGAGAGGGTGCTTCTTGGACACTGTCTATCCGGGAATCCGCCAGCAAACACATGCTTAGGATGTCATCTTTGCTCAGCCAAGAGGGGAACCTCTCACTGTATATCCTGATATTGCTCTCCCGAGCCTTGGGCTGCACATTTATACCTCCTGAAACCCCAACATGTCTCCGGTGTCCCCTGCCCACTGCTTCCCTCTCTCCATCCCAGTGCTTCTTCAGTTGGTGCCTTGGTGTCTCTGGAACTACTACTTCCCTCATTAGTCCCATGGAGTATCTAGTCCGCCCCTGCTGCTGGGGCAAGGCCTCCTCCTGCCCAGTGACACCTACTGGAAAGCGCTGCCCATAGGGCAAAGGAAATGCATGCTTCTTCCTCAGCTTGGGTTTCACACTGCCTCGGATGTTGGTGGGTTTACTGCGCTTGGACCGCAGTGTGATGTACACCACGTTGGGTGGCACTGAGGTCCCATTGCCACCCATCTGGGGCCCTTGGAGATCAGGTGGGGAGAAAGTGCCATCCAGTGGGATCCCCAGAAAAGGTGTCTGACCAGCATCTTGAAGACTCCTGGAACTGACCTTCTGGCGTCCCCCTCTGTGCTGCGGTAAAATGTGACCCACTTGACTGACCAGAAACCCCAGGTATATCACACAGGCTATGCCCAGCAGCAGATTCCTCCTGGTCCTGGGACGCCTGCCACTCCAGAGCCTCAGCACCCGTGGGGTGCACAGCAAGCAAACAAACCAGTTTATGATTTGGCCTGGCTGATCTAAGAAGGTCATTTCTCTGGTGAATCCACATGTTGAAAGCAGCTTATAGTCTTCAGTGGTTTCCAGCAAGGAGGATGATGCATGATTTCCCTTCACAGATCTCTATTTCTTCTTTTCCAAATAGCTTCCAGTGCGAGCGGTGCACAGGGGCCAGTGGTGTGGCTAGGAATGTGTTTAATACTAATGACTCTGACACTCCACCTCAGCAAGCTGCTAAACTCTTATCAGCCAGCTCAGGGGAAGTGACTTGTTTCAGAGAATGAATGGAGTCAACTGTGTAAACAAAGTTAAAGGAATCACAATCCAAAATGTCTGAGTTTCCTCTGTGAGCTGTGAAAGGAAAAAAATTGCAAATAATATTCCATTATCCACATGGATATAGAATGTGGCATCTCTCTTTCTCACTGTGTAGCTCTAAAGATAAGTTACTGATCTAGAGACTTGCCATATTAGAGATTTCAGATTAAAATGAAAAGATAAATAAAACCCCAACATCATGGAACACAAGTTACAATTTACAGTCCCGAGTAACTGAACTCCAGCACTAGGAGGAAAGCTTGGAAAAGCCAGACTTTCCTCTCCTTGTGTTTATGACAGGCAGGTCCTCAAAGTAAAACCACATCTTTTGTTGCCTCATGTTAGTTTTAAAATATAGTGCATTAGCCAGCCCAGTAACTGTACCAATTCAAATATGAACATTTCCACTATCAAACAATGATTACACCCTGGCCCAGTAACAGTTCACATGCTTCATAATCCTACATTAAAGATAAAATATTGTTAATTCTATACTCTTGTGAAGCTATAAAATAGCATTTCCTAAATGACTGACTATAATCTTCAAATAAAATAAAAAGCACTGTCATCTCCTCTTAAGGAAGAAAAAACATAAATGCAGAGTTTATTGCACTACAAAGATATAGAAATAGTCTTACCTATTCAGCTTGCCCCATCCTTGGCCGTGGTAAATCTCTTATGCTAATACCAAGAATTTAGTAAAAGCAGCGTTTCTTAACGTACTCTAACTCACATCCCAGATTTAAGTGTGCTCCACATTTTAGATATTTGATTGCAGGCTTAATGCTCTTTGCAAATGGACTAGCTGTACAGGAAGGCTGTTTGCATATGAACTGCTACAAACTTACATGAACCTTGTTATAAAAAACCCTTCTATTTTAAATTCTGCAATGAAAAGTCCTGTGAACAGTATGCCTTCTAAAAGTACATTCCAGCCGTTTCTAACTCCTGAGGGCCCTCTAGTGCATTGCATGCAAATGTGTTTAAGAAATGACAGTCTTCCACAGTAATAGGGAAAACTAGATCTTTTAACATATCAGAAATCATACATCCTTATATCGAAAAAGGTAACTGGCTTTAAAAATATAAGAATAATAATATATAGCAGTTACATAGTGCCATTCATCTGTAGTTCTAAAAGGGGACATATCATTGGCCTAATTTTACAGATGGGAAACCTGTGGCACAGAGAAGTTAAGTGACTTGCCCAAGGTCGGACAACAAGATAGTGGCAGAGCCAAGCATAGAACCCAGGACCTCTGATGCCTCCTCTGGTGCCCTATCCAACTAGACCATACAGGTTCCTATAAAATTAATGCTATCTGTAAAAATAATAAAAACTTCTTCATTCCACTTTCCTTATGACTCATAATAATGGAGAGAATCTCTTTTCCATTACTAATAATAATGGGAGAAGCACTCAAATGTGAACATATATTTAAGATAAATTCCAAGATTACTTACAATATTGTATGATTTGAAGTGGTTTTATTTTAAACTAAGTTGGCCTTTGTAGTCTTTATATGTGGATATTTTCTAAGTTAAAAGAAAAGGAGGACTTGTGGCACCTTAGAGACTAACCAATTTATTTGAGCATGAGCTTTCGTGAGCTACAGCTCACTTCATCAGATGTATACCGTGGAAACTGCAGCAGACTTTATATACACACAGAGAATATGAAACAATACCTCCTCCCACCCCACTGTCCTGCTGGTAATAGCTTATCTAAAGTGATCAACAGGTGGGCCATTTCCAGCACAAATCCAGATTTTCTCACCCTCCACCCCCCCACACAAATTCACTCTCCTGCTGGTGCTAGCCCATCCAAAGTGACAACTCTTTACATAATCAAGTCGGGCTATTTCCTGCATAGATCCAGGTTTTCTCACATCCCCCCCCACCCCCATACACACACAAACTCACTCTCCTGCTGGTAATAGCTCATCTAAACTGACCACTCTCCAAGTTTAAATCCAAGTTAAACCAGAACATCGGGGGGGGGGGGGGGTAGGAAAAAACAAGAGGAAACAGGCTACCTTGCATAATGACTTAGCCACTCCCAGTCTCTATTTAAGCCTAAATTAATAGTATCCAATTTGCAAATGAATTCCAATTCAGCAGTTTCTCGCTGGAGTCTGGATTTGAAGTTTTTTTTGTTTTAAGATAGCGACCTTCATGTCTGTGATTGCGTGACCAGAGAGATTGAAGTGTTCTCCGACTGGTTTATGAATGTTATAATTCTTGACATCTGATTTGTGTCCATTTATTCTTTTACGTAGAGACTGTCCAGTTTGACCAATGTACATGGCAGAGGGGCATTGCTGGCACATGATGGCATATATCACATTGGTGGATGTGCAGGTGAACGAGCCTCTGATAGTGTGGCTGATGTTATTAGGCCCTGTGATGGTGTCCCCTGAATAGATATGTGGGCACAATTGGCAACGGGCTTTGTTGCAAGGATAAGTTCCTGGGTTAGTGGTTCTGTTGTGTGGTATGTGGTTGTTGGTGAGTATTTGCTTCAGGTTGCGGGGCTGTCTGTAGGCAAGGACTGGCCTGTCTCCCAAGACTTGTGAGAGTGTTGGGTCATCCTTTAGGATAGGTTGTAGATCCTTAATAATGCGTTGGAGGGGTTTTAGTTGGGGGCTGAAGGTGACCGCTAGTGGCGTTCTGTTATTTTCTTTGTTAGGCCTGTCCTGTCGTAGGTAACTTCTACCTACTACAAAAGCAGCATCACTTGCCCCATAACCTCAGCCATGCGGAACGCAATGCCATCCACAGCCTCAGAAACAACTCTGACATCATAATCAAAAAGGCTGACAAAGGAGGTGCTGTTGTCATCATGAATAGGTCGGAATATGAACAAGAGGCTGCTCGGCAGCTCTCCAACACGAGTTTCTACAAGCCATTACCCTATGATCCCACTGAGAGTTACCAAAAGCAACTACAGCATTTGCTCAAGAAACTTCCTGAAAAAGCACAAGATCAAATCCGCACAGACACACCCCTGGAACCCCGACCTGGGATATTCTATCTACTACCCAAGATCCATAAACCTGGAAATCCTGGGCGCCCCATCATCTCAGGCATTGGCACCCTGACAGCAGGATTGTCTGGCTATGTAGACTCCCTCCTCAGGCCCTACGCTACCAGCACTCCCAGCTACCTTCGAGACACCACTGACTTCCTGAGGAAACTTCAATCCATCGGTGATCTTCCTGATAACACCATCCTGGCTACTATGGATGTAGAAGCCCTCTACACCAACATTCCACACAAAGATGGATTACAAGCCGTCAAGAACACTATCCCCGATAATGTCACGGCTAACCTGGTGGCTGAACTTTGTGACTTTGTCCTTACCCATAACTATTTCACATTTGGGGACAATGTATACCTTCAGATCAGCGGCACTGCTATGGGTACCCGCATGGCCCCACAGTATGCCAACATTTTTATGGCTGATTTAGAACAACGCTTCCTCAGCTCTCGTCCCCTAAAGCCCCTACTCTACTTGCGCTATATTGATGACATCTTCATCATCTGGACCCATGGAAAAGAAGCCCTTGAGGAATTCCACCATGATTTCAACAATTTCCATCCCACCACCAACCTCAGCCTGGTCCAGTCCACACAAGAGATCCACTTCCTGGACACTACAGTGCTAATAAACAATGGCCACATAAACACCACCCTATACCGGAAACCTACTGACCGCTATTCCTACCTGCATGCCTCCAGCTTTCACCCTGACCACACCACACGATCCATCGTCTACAGCCAAGCTCTGCGATACAACCGCATTTGCTCCAACCCCTCAGACAGAGACAAACACCTACAAGATCTCTGTCAAGCCTTCTTACAACTACAATACCCACCTGCAGAAGTAAAGAAACAGATTGATAGAGCCAGAAGAGTTCCCAGAAGTTACCTACGACAGGACAGGCCTAACAAAGAAAATAACAGAACGCCACTAGCGGTCACCTTCAGCCCCCAACTAAAACCCCTCCAACGCATTATTAAGGATCTACAACCTATCCTAAAGGATGACCCAACACTCTCACAAGTCTTGGGAGACAGGCCAGTCCTTGCCTACAGACAGCCCCGCAACCTGAAGCAAATACTCACCAACAACCACATACCACACAACAGAACCACTAACCCAGGAACTTATCCTTGCAACAAAGCCCGTTGCCAATTGTGCCCACATATCTATTCAGGGGACACCATCACAGGGCCTAATAACATCAGCCACACTATCAGAGGCTCGTTCACCTGCACATCCACCAATGTGATATATGCCATCATGTGCCAGCAATGCCCCTCTGCCATGTACATTGGTCAAACTGGACAGTCTCTACGTAAAAGAATAAATGGACACAAATCAGATGTCAAGAATTATAACATTCATAAACCAGTCGGAGAACACTTCAATCTCTCTGGTCACGCAATCACAGACATGAAGGTCGCTATCTTAAAACAAAAAAAACTTCAAATCCAGACTCCAGCGAGAAACTGCTGAATTGGAATTCATTTGCAAATTGGATACTATTAATTTAGGCTTAAATAGAGACTGGGAGTGGCTAAGTCATTATGCAAGGTAGCCTGTTTCCTCTTGTTTTTTCCTACCCCCCCCCCCCCAGATGTTCTGGTTTAACTTGGATTTAAACTTGGAGAGTGGTCAGTTTTGATGAGCTATTACCAGCAGGAGAGTGAGTTTGTGTGTGTATGGGGGTGGGGGGGATGTGAGAAAACCTGGATCTATGCAGGAAATAGCCCGACTTGATTATGTAAAGAGTTGTCACTTTGGATGGGCTAGCACCAGCAGGAGAGTGAATTTGTATGGGGGGGTGGAGGGTGAGAAAACCTGGATTTGTGCTGGAAATGGCCCACCTGTTGATCACTTTAGATAAGCTATTACCAGCAGGACAGTGGGGTGGGAGGAGGTATTGTTTCATATTCTCTGTGTGTATATAAAGTCTGCTGCAGTTTCCACGGTATACATCTGATGAAGTGAGCTGTAGCTCACGAAAGCTCATGCTCAAATAAATTGGTTAGTCTCTAAGGTGCCACAAGTACTCCTTTTCTTTTTGCGACCAGCAGGAGAGTGAATTTGTGTGGGGGGGTGGAGGGTGAGAAAACCTGAATTTGTGCTGGAAATGGCCCACCTGTTGATCACTTTAGATAAGCTATTACCAGCAGGACAGTGGGGTGGGAGGAGGTATTGTTTCATATTCTCTGTGTGTATATAAAGTCTGCTGCAGTTTCCACGGTAAACATCTGATGAAGTGAGCTGTAGCTCACGAAAGCTCATGCTCAAATAAATTGGTTAGTCTCTAAGGTGCCACAAGTCCTCCTTTTCTTTTTGCGAATACAGACTAACATGGCTGTTCCTCTGAAACCTGCCATTGTCTAAGTTGTGCATCAAGCTAGGTACCCCCTATATCTATAAATTTTCTGTGAGGACAATGCTCCTGTGAACTGTTTCCTCTAAACCTGATTTCTCTTTGTACCTTGGAAGGGAACAAGTGATCTGTAGACAGAAGAAAAGTTTTCTCCTTCTACTTATGGTTCCCTCTCTCTTGTTCTATTTCAGGTTTTTACTGAGAACTTGAACTGACATTTCTCAAACTAGCAGGATTAATTCAAACAAGCTAACGAGGTGCATTAACAACTTTGCACTAATCTTGTTAGTACTTTTGGCTATACCACCCTGCTCTAAAGACTTGGATAGTCTTGGTTACTTATGTTTTCCTTTAGTTCATCCTCTTTAAACATTATAACCCACACAAACCTAATCCTACAGCTCTTTATAAAAGAGTATTGATGATTTGGAGCACAGTTTCACTCCCACTTTGCTTTGTAGGAGGAGCCCATGTAGTTAAAGTGGTGATGATCCGACAGAGAACATAGTTTGGGATTGTTGTTTTTCTGATGCTCCCTTAATACAATTATAGCAGAAATGCTTCCATTATTCTTGTGCTCCGGCAATATTGTTCTTTCTTGAAATGCAGCACCAATAATTTCTTTGGAATGGAAAGATGCCAAGAACTTGACTAATGTCTTCTAACCTGGGTGAGATCTTTTTCCAAAAATGTATACTTTGGCCTGACCTTTAAGGGACGCCCTTAAGAAATGTTCGTAGTTTTTCGACTCCCATGACATGCAGCCATTCTGCCTTGTGCTGGGATCCTATTAGATCTCCCAGTGCTAATCAGTATTGAACTGGATATGGACTTGTTTAGAAATCTATCAAAGAACACAAAGGACGGTCCTGTAGCAAGTGTTATTTGTGTTTCCAGAGATGGCTCTCATCTCTGAATCAATACTGAACCAAAGCCCCTGCATAGTGCTAAAGAGGAACTGTTCCACTGGAGGTGCCTTCTTATAGAAGGGGTGCAAAAGCCAAGGTCCCGAACGCCGGTGATCATAGATATTTCCTGAGTGTTATTTGAAAGGGTAGACTTATTAACTCTGGTGTTCTGGTCAAATTCCAACTCGGCTAATTACACTTTGCCTCCCTAAATTTCTTCTGCAATTTCAATGAGATTCTGAATTCATCTTCACTTCCTGTCCTAAACTATTTTGTAGAATTGCTGTATGCCACTGCCAATTCATCTTCTTCCCATGTCACTAATTAAGTTATCACCTCCACAAATCTCTTCCTTGGCTTCCTTTCATTTACTGCATCAAATTCAAGTAACTTATCCAGAGCTTCATGGCCCTGCATAATTTTGCCCTCACTCCTGATCTCCTCTCCTCTTATTCATTACACTTGTTGCCTTCTCTTAATCCTCTCCATTTATGAATCCCCACTCTCAGCTTGTACCTTCTGATGCCAAGCAGCCTTCGGAGCTGAGAAGCTAATGGCCATTGCCAGTTTCAGAGATGCAGAAATATCAAGGCTAATATAAAAAGTAGTGTCTTGCCCTTTTCATTACAGACAGCCTTCAAAATGTAAACCAGTGGCTAGAACATAAGAACGGCCCTACTGGGTCAGACCAAATATCCATCTAGCCCAATAGTCTGTCTTCCTACAGTGGCCAGTGCCAGGTGCCCCAGAGGGAATGAACAGAACAGGTAATCATCAAAAAGAAAAGGAGTACTTGTGGCACCTTAGAGACTAACCAATTTATTTGAGCATAAGCTTTCGTGAGCTACAGCTCACTTCATCGGATGCATAAAGTGGAAAATGCAGTGAGGATGTTTTATACACACAGACCATGAAAAAATGGGTGTTTATCACTTCAAAAGGTTTTCTCTCCACCCACCCCACTCTCCTGCTGGTAATAGCTTATCTAAAGTGATCACTCTCCTTACAATGTGTATGATAATCAAGGTGGGCCATTTCCAGCACAGGGTTTAACAAGAACGTCTGAGGAACACTTCCCGGACACTACGGTGCTAATAAGCGATGGTCACATAAACACCACCCTATACCGGAAACCTACTGACCGCTATTCCTACCTACATGCCTCCAGCTTTCACCCAGACCACACACACGGTCCATTGTTTACAGCCAAGCTCTACGATACAACCGCATTTGCTCCAACCTCTCAGACAGAGACAAACACCTACAAGATCTCTATCAAGCATTCTTACAACTACAATACCCACCTGCTGAAGTGAAGAAGCGGACTGACAAAGCCAGAAGAGTACCCAGAAGTCACCTACTACAGGACAGGCCTAACAAAGAAAATAACAGAACGCCACTAGCCGTCACCTTCAGCCCCCAACTAAAACCTCTCCAACGCATTATCAAGGATCCTGAAGGATGACCCATCACTCTCACAAATCTTGGGAGACAGGCCAGTCCTTACCTACAGACAGCCCCCCAACCTGAAGCAAATACTCACCAGCAACTACATACCACACAACAGAACCACTATCCCAGGAACCTATCCTTGCAACAAAGCCCGTTGCCAACTGTGCCCACATATCTATTCAGGGGACACCATCACAGGACCTAATAACATCAGCCACACTATCAGAGGCTCGTTCACCTGCACATCTACCAATGTGATATATGCCATCATGTGCAAGCAATGCCCCTCTGCCATGTACATTGGTCAAACTGGACAGTCTCTACGTAAAAGAATAAATGGACACAAATCAGATGTCCAGAATTATAACATTCATAAACCAGTCAGAGAACACTTCAATCTCTCTGATCACGCGATTACAGACATGAAAGTTGCGATATTACAACAGAAAAACTTCAAAACCAGACTCCAGCGAGAGACTGCTGAATTGGAATTCATTTGCAAATTGGATACAATTAACTTAGGCTTGAATAGAGACCAGGAGTGGCTAAGTCATTATGCAAGGTAACCTATTTCCCCTTGTTTTTTCCTCCCCCTTCTTCCCCCCCCCCCCCCCCCACTGTTCCTCAGACGTTCTTGTTAAACCCTGTGCTGGAAATGGCCCACGTTGATTATTATACACATTGTAAGGAGAGTGATCACTTTAGATAAGCTATTACCAGCAGGAGAGTGGGGTGGGTGGAGAGAAAATCATTTGAAGTGATAAACACCCATTTTTTCATGGTCTGTGTGTATAAAACATCCTCACTGCATTTTCCACTTTATGCATCCGATGAAGTGAGCTGTAGCTCACGAAAGCTTATGCTCAAATAAATTGGTTAGTCTCTAAGGTGCCACAAGTACTCCTTTTCTTTTTGCGAATACACACTAATACGGCTGCTACTCTGAAACCGGTAATCATCAAGTGATCCATACCCTGTTGCTCATTCCCAGTTTCTGGCAAATAGAGGCTAGGGACACCATTCCTGCCCATCCTGGCTAATAGCAATTGATGGGCCTATCCTCCATGAATTTATCTAGTTCTTTTTTTAACCCTGTTAAGGTCTTGGCCTTCACAACATCCTCTGGCAAGGAGTTCCACAGTTTGACTGGGTGTTGTGTGAAGAAATACTTCCTTTATTTGTTTTAAACCTGCTGCCTATTAATTTCATTTGGTGACCCCTAGTTCTTGTGTTATGAGAAGTAGTAAACAACACTTCCTTATCTACTTTCTCTACTCCAGTCATAATTTTATAAACCTGAATCATATCTCCCCTTAGCTGTCTCTTTTCCATGCTGAAAAATCCCAGTCTTATTAATCACTCCTCATATGGAAGCCATTCCATACCCCTAATCATTTCTTTTTCTGAACCTTTTCCAATTCCAATATATCTTTTTTGAGATGGGCAACCACATCTGCACACAGTATTCAAGATGTGGGCGTACCATGGATTTATATAGAGGCAACATGATATTTTCTGTCCCATTATCTATCCCTTTCTTAATTATTCCCAGCATGCTGTTCACTTTTTTGACTGCTGCTGCACATTGAGTGGATGTTTTGAGAGAACTATCCACAATGACTCCAAGATCTCTTTCTTGAGTGGTAACAGCTAATTTAGACCCCATCATTTTATATGTACAGTTGGGATTATGCTTTTCAATGTGCATTACTTTGCATTTATCAACATTAAATTTTATCTGCCATTTTGTTGCCCAGTCACCCAGTTTTGAGAGATCCTTTTGTAGCTCTTCGCAGTCTGCCTGGATCTTAACTATCTTTAGTAATTTTGTATCATATGCAAATTTTGCCACCTCACTGTTTACCCCTTTTTCCAGATCATTTATGAATATGTTGAATAGGACTGGTCCCAGAACAGACCCCTAGGGGACACCACTATTTACCTCTCTCCATTCTGAAAACTGACCATTTATATCTACCCTTTGTTTCCTATCTTTTAACCAGTTACCAGTCCATGAGAGCACCTTCCCTCTTATCCAGTGGTAGCTTACTTTGCGTAAGTGCCTTTGGTGAGGCTTTCTGTCAAAGGCTTTCTGAAAATCTAAGTACATTATATCCATTGGATCCCCTTGGTCCACATGCTTGTTGACCCCCTCAAAGAATTCAGACAACAAACTTGCCCCAAGGGTCATGTAATCGCTCCTCCTCCACCTGGAGAACTCCCTCGCAAAACTCCCCTGTTAGCCACTCCTGTTCGCTAGCTCCTCTGGTCACTGTTCACTAGCTAGGAATGTCAGTTTGTTTATTGACTTGTGAAATCCACCACCATCTGTACCTGAGTATTTGGAAGAAACCCAGCCCGATTTATGGCTCTAGGAGACAGTGCCACCCAAGCTGCTATTGCTTGTGCTAAGACTGCTTCAAGCTCCTGACCAGCTGGAAGCCTGCATCTACACCAACTTTTCTACTAGGCAGTCAATGTGGCCTTTGGCCAAACTGTGGGCAGTTCAAATAGCATGAGCAGCAGCCTTCTCCAGCAGGCTAGTGGATTAGACATGGGACTGAATGTTAAGATATCTGCATTCAAACCAAAGCTCTGACCCAGACCCGTTTTGTTGTCTTAGGCAAGTTACTTAATCTCTCTGACTCAGATTCCACATCTCTAAAATTGGGATGATAAATAGTTACCTATTTTACAGGGACGTTGTTATAATTAATTCACGAGAATGCATGCTAAACCTCCAGTGCATGTGGCCTATGGTTGGAACAGCCTCCCACATACTGACAAGCCATACTCTGTACTCTGTGTCCCTCTTAACATTCAGGATTTCTTCCTCTTTCTTCTCACCTAAATCCCTCCTTGTGGCCCTTTCCTTCCTATATCTTCTCTGTATATCTGTATATCTTTGTTTGTCTAGTCCACTTTACAATGTAAACTCTTTATGACAGAGCACGTTTCTTACTCTGTAAAACAAAATGCATATGAACAGCACAAGGGAAACCATTTATAATTACTTAGTGATAATGTTACTATTATCATGACAGCCTGCTTAACAGCTGTCATATTTCATCCCAGAAGTGCACAGTGCATGCCAATGTTGTCTGCCTAAGAGTGAATGAAATAATCCCTGACGAGTTTGTAAAGCACTTTGCAATAAAAGGTGCTCTATAAATGGAACTGCTTGTAATATTCAAAATTTGGAAACTCCCTCCCAGTTTTGTCATTTTCCATTTTAGTAAATGCTACATATATTGATTCCATTCTCCTCACATAGAAACCCTGGGATGCTGGGAGAAGCAATGAAGCTGAACTACACATGGCTGTTTTTGTTAAACTACATGGTTAATATACATAATATCTTTTCATATTTAACACTTTAGGTTGTGGAACAGCTTCCTCTGTGATGTCCACACATCCCTGGGAATGCTGTTTAGGGAAGTGCTGCTGCAGAACCAGCAGAGGGAGCCCAAAACATTCAGTTTGATTATTCCCAAAAAATAGTGACATGAGCTAAGGTTTCAACTTTCTTTTTAAAAAGAAAAGGAGTATTTGTGGCACCTTAGAGACTAACCAATTTATTTGAGCATGAGCTTTATTTGAGAAAGCTCATGCTCAAATAAATTGGTTAGTGAAAGCTCATGCTCAAATAAATTGGTTAGTAGAAAGCTCATGCTCAAATAAATTGGTTAGTCTCTAAGGTGCCACAAGTACTCCTTTTCTTTTTGCGAATACAGACTAACACGGCTGTTCCTCTGAAAACTTTCTTTTTGTTCATTTGGCGTCATGTTGTTATTGGCTCCCCCCTCTCCCCTCCTCCACACATTTTAACCTGCTTGCTGGACATGGATGAGACAGACAGAAAATTCAAATATAACTTTTAATTCCCATTTACATCTTTTGGAAACCCTTCCCTCCCTCCAGGTCCCTGGTTTGAGGGTAAGATAGGCCTTAGGATATACTGTGACCAATAATATATCCTTGTGGGGAATCTGCCTTAGCGTCTGCCGTGTGTTAATTAACCCACATTATTACAGGACCCCAAACTCCTTTCTATACAGAGCAATAAAGGGTCCAGAGGGATCCATTCTGTTACCCCTTTTGTTCAATGTGTATAGAAAGCCATTGGGAGGGTTAGAGAGAAGACATGGGCTATAATGTATTCAATACACAGATGACACAGCTCTACAACTTCATCATTTCTGTCATGGTAGCTGCAGGGAACAAATAACCGAGTGAGGTGCGGGGAGCAGGGGCTGGCTGAGGATCAAGCTAAACAAGGAAGAGGTATTAGAAATTAGAGGAATTAGAGGAATTAGAGCTGGTCAGAATTTTTCAGACAAAAACTAGTGACAAATTTTTTGCAACAATTGCAAAATTCCCCATTTTTGGACAAGTTCCAGTAGTGACGGTAGGTGGGAAGACACTATCTTTTATCTTGGACATCTGGAGAGGATGTGGGCTAGAGTGCAACATATTGGCTTTGTATTGGGGTTCTCAGTGTGTGAGGATTGGCATTATATCTGAGTAGTTCAATGTTAAAGATTTTTACCATTTTGCATTAGTATATAATTATTAAAATCATGAAAAAGGAACACTGCATCTGGAAAACAGATCCATCTCCTTCACACAGCACAGTATTTGAACATTATAGTGTGGCCTTTTGTTCCTCTTGGATACACTGCAGCTAAATTGTTTCCATAGAGACATCATCCACTTCATCTCCGTAAGTGTCACACACATACACTGTGGTGAAATTGACTGATTTACCACCTCCTATCTATGCCTTACAGTTATGAATGGTTCTGAGGACCTATTAGCTGAAAATGCTGTATGTCATTACTAAGGATGATGTAGATTTGTACTTTGAAATATGAAACATTTTACTTCTGAAGGTTTATGCTGTATTTCTAAAGAGATTGATTGGAACTGCCATCTGGAAACAATATTCTAAAAAGATAAAAGGAAAATGTTTGTTTCATGACCAAAAATGCTGACTAACAGTCTAGGCTTTAATTGGTCTGGGTAATATCCTTACAGAGGGATTTGTAAAAAGCCTCCTGGAGGGTGCTGAAATCCCCTGCAGAGCACCTGATTTTGGCACTCAAACAAACTGGAGGATTTTCAAAGGAGTACTTATTCTTTGCAGATCTGCACTCTGTTTCTGGTGCTCAGGTTCAGCTGGGATCCCAGCCAGCAATATTTTCTAAACATCACTGCTAAACAACAGCATCGTCTCCAGGCAATGCTGTTTCTCAGGGGCATGTCTGACTGGCTGGGACAGTAAAATGACCTCAGCGTACCTGACCTGATAGAGGGGAGAAGAGAAAATGGTGGAGGAGAGAAGAAATTGGTCACTTTTTCCTCAGAGTTATATCTGTTCTCAAATGCTGCAGAAGTGGAATGTGAAGCAGATAAGAGACAGTAACTGAGAGTTGGGCCCTTAGTACATTATAGTGGCCACGGATTTCGGTATTGACTTTGTGAGGGTAATGGATTTGGGCTCCCACAGTGCCCCTGTGGTAGAGTTGCCAACTCTCCAGGATTGGCCTAGAGTCTCCCGGAATTGGCATCGACCTCCCAGTGACTATTGGAAGCAATCCGGGAGATTTTAATAGGATATTTTAAGAAAATGACATTACATCATGTTGAGGGGGAAAATCTCCTGGAATAGCTTCAGTCAGAGTTGGCAACCCTACCTGTGGGGTGCAACAAGTCCCTGTACTCACCCTCTCTTCAGCATCTAATGGCCAACAGCACAGTTCCAGATGTGGGAGACTCAGTCTTCCAGCTGGGCCCCATGGGACTCTACCCCTTCTGAGGTTATCAAAGATCAAACAAAAATAACCACCGCAAGCCCTTTGTGGAACTCCCTTCCCTCAGTGGGCCCTCAGCAGGGCGCAGCACATTTCAGCACCCACTGGCAAGTTACTGGTAAGAGTTCTAGAGTATTAGTTCAGTGTCTGGCCTTCTTTCCCCCAGGGGACTAAGACAGGCAATGGTTGTGCACACAGTCCCTATTCCCAGCCACACTGTATTCCACAAGGCTGAAACCAAGGCTGCTGCCAACTAAGCAGAGTTTCTCCTTCTTAAGGCCCCTCCTGCAGGCCTGACCTGGCTTGCAGGTGTGGTGGGGCAGGGATCTTGAGCCCCTAGCAGCGCCTTAAACACTTTCCTGCCCCCATTGCGGGCTTTGTATGCCCCATCACTGGGGCCAGTAGTATTTAGAAAACTATTCAATATAATACATAATCATTTTAGAATATACTTGTACTACTATGGCTGTTTCTTACTCTGAGTTTTACTAACAGGAGGGGGGCCCCCAAACTTAATTGGGGTCTCTAGGCAGTACCATAATGCAAACAAATTATAATGTTATAACAGTTACTGATTATGACAGTTTGCTTTCACATACTGTCTCACTTCGCCTCAGAAAGGGGCTGCATATACCAATACTCTAGGTTGGGGGGGGTATATTGTTATACTATTAGATGTTAATGGCTGCCATCAAGCATGTCTTTGATCTATAGGTACTCACAGAAACATAGACAGGTAGCACTGGAAGGGACCTCGAGAAGTCATCTAGTCCAGTCCTCCCCCAACTCCTTGTCATGCTGAGGCAGAACCAAATCAGCCTAGACCATCCCTGACAGGTATTAAAAACCTCGAACAATGGGGATTGCAAAACCTCCTTTGGAAGCCTGTTTCAGTTCCTAATTATCCTTAGCATTAGTCCTGATCTATACTACAAACTTATATCAATATGTCACTCAGGCATGTGGAAAACCCACACCCCTGAGCGACGTAGTTATCCCGACCTAACCCCCAGTGTAGACAGCATGATGTTGACACGAGGGCTTCTCCCATCATCTCCCCAAGAGGCAGTAGCTAGGTTGGAGTACCTATGCCCAGGGGAGAAACTCTCCCCTCAGCATATGTAGCATCTTCACTAAGCACTACAGTAGTCAGCTGCACCCAGTGCAGCGCTGTAAGCAAACCCTCTGAAGGTTTTCCTAATATCTAATTTAACTCTCCCTTGCTGCAGGTTAAGCCCATTACTTTGTATCTTACCTTCACGGAACATGGAGTACAGTTGCTCACTGTCCTCTTTATAAACAGCTTTTAACATATATGAAGACTTATCAGGTTCCCCGGAATCTTCTTTTCTCATGACTAAACATGCCCAGTTTTTTTTACCTTTCCTCAGAAGTCAGGTTTTCTAAACTTTTTATCATTTTTTGTTGTTCTGGACTCTCTCCAGTTTGTCCACATCTTTCTGTAAGTCTGTTGCCGGAACAGGATAAAGTACTCCAGCTCAGGCCTCATCAGTGCCGAGAAGAGCAGGACAATTATGTCTCATGTCTTACACAGAACACTCCTGTTAATATACCCCAGAATATTTGCCTTTTTCACAGCTGCATCACATTGTTGACTCATTCAATTTGTGATCCACTATAATTCCCAGATCCTTCAGTGCAGTACCACTGCCAAGCCTGTTATTCCCCATTTTGTAGTTGTGTATTTGTTTTTTCCTTCCTTTGCACTTGTCATTATTGAATTTCATCTTGCTGATTTCAGACCAGTTCTCCAATTTGTCATGGTCATTTTGAACTATAATCTTGTCCTCAAAAGTGCTAGCAAGCCCTCCCAGCTTGGTGCCATCCACAAGTTTAATGAGCATACTCTCCCCTCCATACTCTCCACTCCATTAACCAAGTCATTAATGAAAATATTGACTAATACTAGACCCAGAACAGACCCATGCAGGTTCCCACCAGAAACATCCCCCCAATATGACAGTAGACCATTGATAAGTACTCTTTGAGTATGGTCTTTCAATCAGTTGTGCATCCACCTTACAGTAATTTCATTTAGCCCACATTTCCCTCGTTTGCTGATGAGAATGTCATGTGGGACCGGGTCAAAAGCCTTACTAAAAATCAAGATATATCACATCTACAGCTTTCCCCCAAGCCACTAGGCCAGTAACCCTGTCAAAGAAGGAAGTTAGGTTGGTTTGGCATTGTTAAAAGCTGATGGGCCTGCTAATCACCCTTCATTCAGGCTAAATGAAAGATGCAATAGATCTCCTTTATGGCGTAAAATAGGAGGAGACAATAGAAGCCTAAGGCACTAGGCTGCATGCAGGGCCAATTAGAAGTTGAGCCATATGGGCCAAGGGGGGTTTCTGGGGCCTGATTGCAAATGCAGGAGCTTAGGCATTGATTGGTTGCTGGGTGGAGAGAGCCAAAAGAAAGCCAGAAAAGCAGTCATGAGTGTGGGCCTGACAGGGAGCAGAGTTTGCATCAAAGAAATACCTGAAAAGGAAAAATTGATATTTTTCCTTCTAATGGAAATAGCCCGGCTATGCCTCAGATATGGACTAACCACTCAGCCCAAAGATACAACATATTATTTTTACATTTGTTTGATATTTTAAAAATAGTTGTCCCTAATATTTTTACAAATTTTTAAAGATATTTGTATCTGGCAAAAGGTTGGTTCACAGCATGCTCTCTTTCTGCTTCAATCTGCAGCAATGTTATAATGATGCCTTTGTCACAACTCTACCGTTCCCTGTGCATCACATTCTAATATCACAAACAAGGATCCAGATAGCCTCACCCAGACCTGTGCATGGAGGCCCCTCCCAAGTGGATTTCACCTATCCCATGAAGGAAGTGTGTACATATGTCTATAAAATCAACCAACGACACTGCTCTGTCCCCCCAATCCTTTCATGTGATCACACAGATGGCTTTCCCAGGGTCAGTCTGTGTTGGAGCAAGGATTAGGAGTTGGGTATACAATGGGGAAGAGGGTGGGAAATGCAATCATCCACCAACTATTCTCAAAGAGTAACTAAAAGAGTTGATACAGCGATAAACTACCTTTCCATTTAGCCAATCCAGATAGGAAACAGCAAGGGCAGTCACAATCAAAGGAATCCTGATGGCACGGTTGCTCTATCTCAGCCAGATTGCCATGGAGCGGGTTGAGTGTGCTGGGGTTCCAGCACCAGTGTAGAGGCACCGGATCTCCATACCGCTGGCTCTTGTCCATGAGGATTCCAAGGGTATGAGTAATTTGGGGAGGAATCTCAACTAATTTCTTGCAAGGGGGTGAGAGGAAGGTACACACATGCAAACATCTTCAAAGATTTGTAGAAAACTTTGCACCCTCCAAGTATTTCAGTATTGCAGGATCAAGGCCAGGATTATAACTTCATTGTGGAATCCAGCCTGGCAATGCAAATACCATTAGATCGAAGGCTATATCATGCACTGTAAATACCATATCCCAAAACTACAAGTGGGAATTCAGCCAGTTATTAGTGCCGCATGTTTTGTTTCTATCTAAATGTTCTCCTCCATTCCTATTTACTTTTGCATAAAAATTTGTCTCTACTTGGTACAACCCCACAGTTTTCCAAAAGGTGAGTGAATTTAAATTACCAGTGGGAGCCGCGATCGGCCAAACCTGCGGATGCGGCAGGTAAACAAACCAGCCCAGGCCACCAGGGGCTTTCCCTGAACAAGCGGCGTCACAAGTTTGGGAAACGCTGGTCTAGAGATACATCTGTACATCATGGCAAGCTGTGTGTACCATATCCATGTCATCCTCAGGCAACCCACAATCCACAGAACATACAGAATAAATAAAGCAAGCAAGATTTTGCTCATGAATATCTCCACTTCTAAGAAATTATTTCAGGCATTAGCTTTGCTGTTTTATTTAGAAAATATAAGACAGTTGAAAAAGAACCTGACACTCTCAAATTAAGGTTCAATAATATCAAAAATAAAAAGTGAAGAAACAAACAAGTTGAAGATACTGTATACTTTAAACCTGAAGACAGGTGACAAAAGTGGTTAAGCAGCAAAGTGGAATGGGCGGGCAGGAATGCATAGGAGCAGAGGGAGAGTGCGGCAGGAGTTTGGGCGAGAGTGGAGGAAAACAGAAGGGGGAAATTGAAAATGCCAGAATTAAGGCACAACCTTAATTCTGTCCCCTTGTGAATTATGATACAGTCAGTCTCTAATTACATGATCAATCACTAGTTTTTCCACAAGACCCCAGCCAGGTAATTCCATTCAGGAGAACAGGATTATTCTATCCCTGCTTCCACAACAGAGTGATACTGGGCAAGTCATTTAAACCAAAATTTTCCCATGTGATCACTAATTGTGTGTTCCTCATTTTTGGGTTCTCAAGCTTGATTTACCTGGGACTAGATTTGCAGAACTGCTGAGCGCTCATTACTGCATATGAAATAGATTAGAGTGGTGCTTTGAATTTATGAAGTGGTATAAAAATGTTAAATCCTCTGAAAAATCAGGTCCTAGGCATTTCAAATTGAGCACCAAAAAGTACCGGAAACTTTTGATCTTAATCTCTGTATGCCTCAGTTCCACATCTGTAAAATGGGGATAATATCACCCCTGATCTCACAGGAGTGATGTGAAAATAAATATTGATGTTTGTGAAGCATTCAGATACTGTAGTGATAAGCGCTACAGAAACACCTGTGAGGAAGTTAACAATTCTGTTTCCAGAGCAAGGGTTGAATAGCATGCAGTAAATGGGGCCACTCATTGAACAATAAGGAGAAAACTGAATAGTGAATAGCAGCTCATTAACTGAGCACCATTCTTGTGCACAGAATGATGCATGAAAAAATAGCATGTAACCATGTAATTAAGGGCTGTATTGTAATGCACAGGCACAAGCGGGGTGAATACAGGTTGCACAGGCAACCTTCAATCTGGCATTTCTGAAATTTTGAGCACTTGACTGCCACCTCAATAACGTTCTTTTAACTATTTTTGTGTGCATATGTATCTCCACAAAAAAAAACTTAATTAAGATCTAGTTAAAGCTGCAGGCACATATCAGTGTTGTGAGTGCCTATTTCCATTCAAAGCATTTGAGGGTTTGGGGTTTTGTTTGTTTGTTTGTTTGTTTTTAAGAAGCCTTTAAGCATTAGAAATCCCCAAAATATAGAGTTAAATTAAGCCTGCACTTCCGAAACGCTGCACCGAAACTGCCTGCAGCCCTTACTCCTCCTCCTGCTTCTGCTTCTGGCAGTGCCCTGGACTCGTGATCAGACCCAAGCACATGACATGAAGCAGCTGCTGATACAGCGGAGCCACAAGAGGGAAGAAGACGGGAACAGAGGTCTGAATCAGAAGGCTGTTCTGCTTCATTGGCAGTTTGGGAGTTATCCCTTCCCCTCTCAACACACATGTCGTATGACAAGTTCCCTTCAGTATTAAATGTGCCCAAAAGATAATAAATGAATGAAAGAGAAGGACGGGTGGGTGGGAGCCTTGATCACATGAGGAGAAGCAGGAACTGGAGCTGGGCACCGGCAGTTTCTGCAGAGCAAGTCCGTGCAGGAAGTCGGAACTTCAAAGAAACAATTGTAAGTAAAGTCACTGTAAAGGAAAACACATTTATGTGCCTAGTATTTTGTAATGTGAGCAAAGTGATTGCAAGGAGAGTCACATAGATACACTAGTAAAAGTGGAATATTAAGGGGAGACACATTTATAAAGCGCAGAAGTAAAGGAGATGTGAATTTCAAAAATCAAATGGGTAGAGAGAAATGAAACTATCCAGCAGTTGGATTGACAGAGTAAATAGGTAAGCCCATATTATCACTTCATTAAAATCAAAGTAAGATACTGCCATTTAAATTAAACAATTTTAAATAATATCAATACTTTTTAATGATATGATCATGTAAAGGCAATGAATGAAGTGAATGAAAGCCCAAAGGAGAGGATGTACTGTGCCTATAATGAAAAGGAGGACTTGTGGCACCTTAGAGACTAACCAAGTTATTTGAGCATAAGCTCTCGGAAGTGAGCTGTAGCTCACGAAAGCTTATGCTCAAATAAATTGGTTAGTCTCTAAGATGCCACAAGTACTCCTGTTCTTTTTGCGAATACAGACTAACACGGCTGCTACTCTGAAACCTGTGCCTATAATGCTTCTGTGGGTATGTTAATGCTTCTCTCAGTGTGGTAATATGCCTAATTAATGCTTCTGGAGTGAGTGAGATGAAAGGGGTGAAATATCTGCTGATGTAAGTGAGCGAGGCTACACGGAAGTCTCTAGAGCTGAGCCCACTTCCAACAAGACACAATTTCAGCCTAGGCCCTCTACACAAGAACGCTGACTGTGGAAACAAATCCATTACAATCGTAATTATTAAATGGATTATCATCCATGTTGCTTTTGTTTGAAAAGGGAAAAGGATAACAGAGAGTTTGAGTTCTCAGTTACCATTTGAGTTACATTTTTGAAGAGTCGCACAATATTTGCAGATTCATATGTGAAAAAATAAATGACATGTGCCGTTATTTCATTTGTGACTGTATTTGTGATTACTTATTTCTGGCCAGATTCCACCATCGGTATTCTTGCTGGGAAGTCCTTTACTCTGAGTTAGTTCCCTTGACATCATGGAATAAGGTACTACTCAGCATGAGTAAGGGAATTAAAATCTGGCCCTTGGTGAATTGAACTGCATATTTTTTCTATGAGAGAAAAAAGGTAAGTGAGGCATTGTCTTTTACTGGGCCAACCTACCTTGTCTCTCAAATATTTTGGGACCAAGGCAGCTACAACAACACTGCAAACAACTGTTTTTTCTATGACAGGTTCAGAGCAGCAGCCGTGTAAAAGAACAGGAGTATTTGTGAGACCTTAGACACTAACTAATTTATTAGAGCATAAGCTTTCGTGGGCTACAGCCCACTTCATCGGATGCATAGAATGGAACATATAGTAAGAAGATATATATACACACATACAGAGAACATGAAAAGGTGGAAGTAGCCATACCAACTGTAAGAGGCTAATTAATTAAGATGAGCTATCGGCAGGAGAAAAAAACTTTTGTAGTGATAATCAAGATGGCCCATTCAGACAGTTGACAAGAAGGTGGGAGGATACTTAACATGGGGAAACAGATTCAATCTGCGTAATGACCCAGCCACTCCCAGTCTCTCTTCAAACCCAAGTTAATGGTATTTAGTTTGCATGTTAATTAGAGCTCAGCAGTTTCTCCTTGGAGTCTGTTTTTGAAGCTTTTCTGTGGCAAAATTGCCACTCTGTTATATTGTTTGTTTGGGGGGGGGGGGTTTGTTTTGTTTTTTTTACAAACATATAGCAAAATACTGTAAAAACTCTCTGAAACAGCTTGCGTTCTAAATAGACCAGACAGACAAAGGATGTGTGGGAAAACAGAGGCCTAGACAGGTGGAGTAAGTTGCCCCATGCTCTTCTCATGGTGGGGTACCTTCTACTCCAACCCTAAGGAATCTCCTGGTTTTTTCTTGGGTGTTCAAAGAGAAGACACCCCAACACCCTCCAGGGGGAAACATTTAAATAACTACATTCATTTCGCTCCATGTGGAGAGTAAACTTTTCACCTGCTGATCCTAGTTTCAAGCAAAACCTGTCACTCTGTTGCCGCAGTGGATAATAGGGTCAGTCCAGGAGGAATGGATGTGGGGGAACACAGCTCTTCCTCCATTGCTGAAAGCAGAGGGAGAGCTCCCTCTCTTCTTTGGCTGATCATGTAAGAATTCCCCATCTGGTTTCAACCTGCTTTAACCACTGAGGCCAACTAAGGAGCATTTGCAGTATTACCAGGATCCTAGCACCAGGAGCTACTACTTGGAAGATTGGCCAAAATCTCATCCACAAAATGAAGCCCCTCAATAAAAATGCCCTGATTTTCACAGGCCTGAGCACGTCTGAAATTCAGGTCACTTATTTTGATGACTAATATTGGAACCCAGGTTTGGAAAATTATGGCCACTGTTATTTATAAATATGTGCTACTTTTCCAATAGCAGTATTTAGTGCATCTGCGTGTGGAGATGCCAGACTGCACTGGGATGTTATTTTAGTCTAGTATAAAGAGTGGTACAAATACAGTGGTACCACATCACTATCACACCAAATACTCTCCTTTATATTTAGTTTTTGGAATCTTTACACATTAAACTTCTGCTGTCATGGACAAAGTTCAGTGATTTCGTGTGAATGAAATGTTTTACATTTCATTGCCACCTGGGGCTATTTCCTGATAAATTCCCAGCATTAGCTTTTACCCATAATCCTCTAAATGTGGTGTTTCTAATGTATTTAATATTTGTTACACGCGTCTACCTGCATGAAACAGCATTTCAGTAGTGTCTGTGACAGCAAACACTCTCTGCAAGCTTTCCCTCACTGCCTTCTTCCCAAAAGTTTCCATGGAGGTTTAAGGAAGAAACTTTATGACTTCCCTCCCACACATTCCGCAGAAAAAAACCTAGGACCCCTTAAACTCCATGGATTGTAAGAGCTGCAGCAATCCTAGGCTTCCATCCTGGCTCTGTGGAACAACTGCCCTGCACACCTTCCCCTCCATTCTGGTTTCTAGGCAATGTGGTGTGACTAGAGTCTCACTGCCAAGACTTCTTCCACCAGAGGAAGAGATTGCACTGAATTGCCTAATACTTGCTGTCAAGCAAACCCAAAAGACATCAGCCTGCTTGGTTCCAGGCAATCTCCCATAGCAACATTCTGGATCTAGGATCATTCCAACATTCCAGTATTAGCACCTGTCCATAAAGAACCACGGGCCTTCCCTTAAGCCAGATACATTTGAGTAGTCATAATTCTGTATTATGGCTGTGTCTGTTCTCTAACTACTCATGTTTTTCTCCCTAATCAAAATTTTATGGCGGTAGCTCATTAGGCTACATTATTCCTTACAAATTTTTTCAGCTTTTGGGAAGTAGAAAGCAGGACTTTTTAAACCCCCACATTACTAAAAATCAAACCCCATTAGGACTGCTATGATCCAATGACATATATTTATTTAATTCTCTTCTCTGTTTTCAGAAGCTGCCTGAAAGGATCTTCATTTAAACAGCATCACAACAAGAAGCATTTTCAGAACAGAAATGAACAGCTGGAGAGCAAATAACAGCTCCGTCAACAGCAATGGAACAGATCTCACTATTGGCTTTATGTCTTCTGCGATAGCTGTCTTTTTATTTGGGACAAATTTTGTACCTGTTAAGAAATTTGATACTGGTGATGGTAAACAATCTGTTTTTGTTTTTTAAATAGTTTTACCACTTGTAAGAACAGTGTTTTAAGTTTTACACACTTTCAGTGAGAATATGGAATCTGCTGGTTACTGAAACTTCCCGGCTATGTCTACATTCACCCCAGCACAGCCTTAAGCTACAGAGAGAGGTGGAAGAATCACAGCATTTTTAATTCACAACAATTCGTTTTGTAAATGCAATAATAAAAACGCCAGGAAGTGGAAAAACTTTGAGAGCCCCTTCTTATATCTTGCCATCCACTTACGAGAGATGGAGTATACTGCAGGATGCTGCAAGATGGAAAAGCAAAAAGTGAAGGGCCTTTCAGTCCCCCGCAGTTTGCACATTCTCAAATACACACTTCAGTGTGTAGTATTTACCCTTTGTAGCTGGTGATCTATTAAATATCTCCATCCCGTGAGTCACGTTATTGTAGATAACATTAAAAGCAATCAAAAGTAGAAACTTGAGTACTTCTGTCTTGGGAATATGATAACACGAAACAACCCCTTTAGTTTCTTACTTATGGTTTATGATTTTGCCACAGCACTTCACTTGCTTTATACGGGGGTCATGCTATATCTAGGTATATGTGAAGACATTATTATTATTTGTTGGTTATCAGAGTCCCACGATCAAAAAAGGCTTATCCCAAATTACTTTTCTGTAACCATGTCTGCATTACAGGGTGGATCCTAGCCTCTGTTTTCTCCCCTATTTGTGCCAATCCAGCACTGCAAAGGGGACAAAAAAGTGGGCTTAAATATTCAGCAAAGGATTCCCCTTGTGTAAGGGAAGTCCTGGGGAAGGAGGGGCATAAAGCCAGAAAATACTTCACCCACTCCTGGCCCCTCCGAGTACAGGATCTGCTGGGAGTGAGAGGAAATTTGGCCAGAGTGTACAACAATCTGGCTATCCTGTGTTACTGGTACAGCTCCAGGACTGTCCCACACAGTGCAAGTTAGAGCAGGGGTTCTCAAACTGGGGGTCGGGACCCCTCAGGGGGTCACGAGCTGTCAGCCTCTACCTCAAACCCCGCTTTGCCTCCAGCATTTGTAATGGTGTTAAATATATTAAAAAGTGTTTTTAATTTATAAGGGGGATCGCACTCAGAGGCTTGCTATGTGAAAGGGGTCACCAGTAAAACAAGTTTGAGAGCCACTGAGTTAGAGTAATTTCTAGGCTGTTCTAACATGTTCATGGTTCGGAGGGAAAGTAACTTAAGTCCATCCTCTTCAAGAGCCAAGCAGAGCTCATGTGCACCTGAGGATCTGGGCACTATTAACTCTGTCCAAGCAAGTGTAGTTACCAAGCATATGGAGAATGTGAGAACCCAGAAAAAGATGACTGGTTGACTGCTAACATCTTGCCTCAAAATATAACCTTTAAAAAATATTGTAACATGGCTACATAAACATCATAAGGCATAGTTCTCTAAAATATGTGACCAGATTTCAATTGTATCTGTATAATTTATCTGAGACATATTATATGAACAAGAAACAACAGGTTCACACGTACAATACTTGAAAGAAATCTTTTTTTTTTTTTAAACCATTGATGGTAACATATTCATTAGTTTGTCTGTTTTCTCCCCAGGAATGTTCTTCCAGTGGATTCTCTGTGCTGCAATATGGATAGTATCATTGGTGGTGAACCTTATTCAGCATAGCCCTACGTTTTGGCCTCTTGCTATGGTTGGGGGAAGTGTATGGGCTACAGGTAATGAGGAAGAGATCCTACTTCTTCAGAGGCACAGTAAAGCTAATTCCTCAGAGGAGGCAGAGATAACATTGAAATATTTGATATACTAAATGGATCTTTGTTATTTCTACTCTGTGGATCTCTTATTGTATGTATTACTGTGAACATGATATTTTACAGTTTTATCATTGACAGTGGTCTTCAGCAGCCTTATTTAAAAACCTAAAGTAATACAGGTACCAAATAATATCCATGTTTTAGAAGGGCTTAAGAAATAAGATGCTAAAGTTACCTTAACCATATAGCAACATAGGCTGAATGCTTACATTTTAAATGGCTATAAGAAACCTATTGGTCCAAGTTTTTTGAAAGTCCAAAGTTAAGCTTCTAAATAGGTGACCTGATTTTCAAGAGTGCTGAGCATCCAGCAGCTCCCACTGAAGCCAGTGGGAGCTGGTGGGTGATAAGCACTGTGTATTTCCTAATTTTGTCCTCAAATTGGATTGATATAAATTAAACCTTAAAGAAACATCCACCCCAAAAAAAAAAAAAAAGCATGAAATGACTAGACCCTCTAAGCTGTAGTCCAGTGCAGGGCTCTTTAATAGGAAGCATCACTGAATAAGACAGATTCTTCTCCTTAGGGACAGAAATATCTCTAAAACCTCTTTGCAGAATACAGAAATTTTCAGTTTAGTAAGTATATGGGAAAATATAAAAACTCAAGAATACTGGTCTCTTCCTATTCCTAAAACATGATTATTGCACAGTTAGACATAAATGGCATTCTCTTCTTGAGAGAAATTTAGGACCAGATACCAGGCATTCTTGTAGGGTTGAGGTGCATTAAAGACCTTACATACAATGCCTTCAGCACCTTCCTTTTGTAAGCACCAAATTCACACCAAGAATAGCTTTCAAAATTGTGGATGATGAAGAATTGAAGAAATTGTGTTTGTGTGTGCGTGCATTTGTTAAATATTTAACAACAACATCATGTCCTGCATATTGACTGATGTTGTTCAAAAGATCTGAATTTACAAACCATATTGAAATTCAAAGTACAAATATGAGCACTCAATTTTAAAACCAAAATATTTTGGCAATAGAATAATTTTGCTTTGTGTTTTTCCATATTGCAGGTAACATTACAGTTGTCCCCATTGTTAAAACCATTGGTTTAGGTCTTGGACTCTTAATCTGGGCTTCTTTTAATTTGCTAACTGGCTGGGCAAGCTCAAGGTAACTGCATTTGAACTTTAAACTGCACAACATGAATGCTGTCATTTCCTCATTAACAACTCTAATGAAAATATTCAACATGAATGCAAAAGATGTATCAAATAGAAAAGATTTTTTTTCTCCCAGTGAAATATACAGGTTAATTGTGATCCATTGTGCTCCCTTATTTGTGAGATTCTCAATAAGAGGAAAATGTTTACTGGATCTTCTTTGCAAAAGAGCCTAGATGCTCACTCATCTGATTAATTAAAATCATAGTTTTCATGTGCAAGTAAAATGCTGTTTATTTTCTTGTTTTCTTTATCATCATAATTGTGCATGGTTAAATTAATTTCTTTTAGCCTGGACATTTACATTTACATGCCTTTTGGCAAAACTTCACTAAGCATGAACCCAGTCCTGATAATCTGGACTTCAGTGGGACTACTTGCATTAGTAAGGATTTCCAAGACTGGAATCTAATTTTAAATTTAATACATGTAAATGGAATCAAATAAAGCTGTGGTTAAATATTCCAGGTTCGGCTGGTTTGGAATTGACCCAGAAGAGGTATCAAAACCCATCTTAAATTATATTGGAGCTGGACTTTCAGTGTTAAGGTAAATACTCTTCCTAATAATAAACAACTTCTTTGATTTAAAAGATCATAGATTTAGCGACTGAGGAGTTGATTTAATAGGAGAGGATGTGTGTTAGTTGAATACATTTTGCAAATGCAGTTCATTTAAAACTTAATAAGTTGTCCTATCCAGTAAGACAGAGAAATATTTTCAGAATTAGACAAATGTTAATTCCAATTCAATGGCAAAATAGGTCTTCATAAATGGAGAAGCGCATTTTTATGCCAATGGACATGTTAAATACCATCCCAGATGTAGACTGATTGATTGTCATAGTTAAATTCTTCAAATATTTCACTTTGCAAATTGTTGGGCAAAGCCTTCCCTAGAAAAGGCTATGATCTCCTGGTGGAATTTGTCTCTCATTAGTCCTTCAGAGAGGTGGAGTTTGCTGCTTCTTTGCCCCTTTCCATAGACTAGGCCACAAGACCCTTCCTCAAACCTGGCAGACTCCATAGATTCAGCTGAATCCAGGACCATCCACACCACCTCTTGCCCCCAGAGGCTCTGCAATCCCCAGCAGTGAAGCTCTGAAGCCATACTGCCAGAATTCCCCAACCATGTCATCCTCCAGGACCCCCTACAGTGCCTCCAATTCTTTATTTATATATGGGAGCAGCTATTCTATGCAAGACACTTTCCAGACACTTAGGGAGGATGGAACTCACAGTTTAAGCATTTCATCTAAGCTTCATAGGCCTGGAGGGGGAACAATGTGTGTTTGCCTGGTCTTCATGGGGGAGGCTGAAATCCCCCCTTCCCAATATTCCTTCCTATCCCCTCAGGAG
Source organism: Caretta caretta (assembly GCF_965140235.1). Classification (NCBI taxonomy): domain Eukaryota; kingdom Metazoa; phylum Chordata; order Testudines; family Cheloniidae; genus Caretta; species Caretta caretta. Next base: position 73,495,765 of record NC_134209.1, read on the forward strand.
GGGGAAGAACCATGCATGATGGGGACCCGCGCCATTCCTTGGCATTAAAAACCAGATTCACCTGATCAAATTTGAAAGTTAAATATGTTGGTAATTACTCCTATTTAAACCTCAATGTCCCACACTCCTACCAATAACAGAACTAGGCTTCTGAGGAGGGGCTTAACATTTTCAGTTGAGTTGAACTGAAAAACATGTAAGGCTATAAAAAACAAAACAAAAAACAAATCCAAGTACTGCCTGAGGAAATGGACCTAGAATTTCTATTCTCAGTTTATGTCCCAGGCCAAACTAAGTGCAGTAAGCTGTTGAGTCTGCTGCACAGAAGCTGTAAATGTAAAGGTGTGTTAAAAACATCCTTATTATAAACAGTTTAGTTACCATCTAGAAACACTAATTCTGGTACATGTAATATGCTTTTGCTTTTTGAAAAGAAGATCTCATTCATTTTCTCCTCTCCTTATTCTCCACCTCCACCCCATGGAGGGTGTATATAGAATTTCCCTCAGGATATCCCAGTGTACATCTGCTATAGTTTGAAAATGCGGTACTGGGCTATGACAACTGTCTTTAGAAAAATAATATAGTGATATATCAGAACAGTGACATTTACATCCTATTAATATGACAAGAGATAACTATAAGGACTGTACTACGTTTTTAAAAGTGGATTTGATCCGATTATTTACTTGTGTTTAAATTAATTAATAAGATTAATCAAGCTAGTTAAGAGTTCATTTCAAGATATACTGAAGTGTGACATTGTCAAACCAAGGATGAAAAATAAGGAACAAAATGAAAATGTGGATTATGCCTTCAACTACTTTGTTTTTGCCCTGGGGTATTAAATTTTATGAAATGATGTTTGGTACATGTTAATGTACTTTTCTCTTCACAGCACTATCATATTTCTTTTTGTAAAAAGTGAAGTTCAAAGTTCTTCAACTTCATTAGAAGCCACCCCATTACTGAGAGAGAGTGTAAGTACACTGACTGTTGTTTTACTTCACTGAAAATATGCATCAGCATAAAAAGAAAAGCAATTACTTGATGTTACCCGGATTTGCCAACATTCATGGTCAAATGGAGATGCCCATTTATATGAACTTCAATTTATGGGTCTTGTAAGATCGATAGCATATAGCAACAGAAACAGCTGTTTGCAACAGTCTGGTTGTTACTGGCTTGGCATGTTTTATAAGTTCACAAGTCCTTTTCTGTTATGACACAGGTTTTATAATGATTGAGAATATCCCCCCCATGTCAGAAAGGGGAAATAATTTTAATTACAGCAATTGGAGCTAAAACTGAACTGTAAAAGTAGAATATTAGATAAAAGGAAGCGAACAATGTGTCTTGGCAGCCAGATTCCCTGCTGCACAGCAGAGTGGGGAAGCTAGCAGGCAGGTAATTATGACTTCCTGTTTCTTGACCCTGGCCTTGGCACAGGTTAGAGACCTGAGGCTGGTGCCAGATGGCTGTTGTCCCTTAGGGAGCATGAACCAGGGAAGGATAACTGGAGCACAGCAGCACGCTTCAGTCAATCTCTATCCCCATTTCACTATGCTGCCTGAACTGGGGACCACAGGAAGGGAGGCATAGAAGCCAACTATGCCCACTGGATTCCTCCATATCAAGGGAATCCTCAGCAAGGGATTTGTGGGTGGAGCAAAGAAAGCAGAGAGTGGCATAGAATCTGCTTGTATTATAGAGAAGGATTCAGTGTGTGCATGGGAAGACGAAAATAAGCAGAAATGGTTATGGATCTGAAACGATACTAGTGATGGCAAAGGACCCACACAGTCAACAACAACACTGGAAACAGAGAACAAACAAAACCTCTGGATTTTAGCACCCACCAAATTTAAGGGAAAACATGTTTTGAAATCCAAATTTGTGTTTGGATTCTCTCTCTCTACAGTGTGTTGAGTTAAGCCCCAGAGTCAGACACCCTGAAGCCTTTGAAATCCTGAGCCAATCTTTTTGCTTTGGGCCTATCTGTAAACCCATGTCTCCTGACTTTCGTTGGGAAGATTTTTTCCCCTGATGTGTGACTGGTCTATTTTAAAACATGCACTTTTTTTTGGATGTTTTCCAAAACATTTGACACTAAAATTGTAACTGTTGTCAACAGTCAGTCAACAATTCTGAAAATACCTGTTCTGATGCTTCATGGGTAGACAGTCTTTCTCCACTACGAAAAAGAGTAATGTAAGTAGCTACCATTTCTTTTCTTCGTTCTTGCTAGTTGATCTGGGTTTCTTGAAGTTGCTACAAAATAGTAAAGGAACTTCTGTGTCCTGTACTGTATGAAGCACACTGTAACAAATGATTGATAGTTTTTATAAATGTTAGTACTATAATGAAGAGGTATAACTGCAAAACTACTTAGATACATTTTAACTGCTAAAAGTGTTTGTCCTTCTAATTCTTCAATGTGCTGTCTCTTACCTGCCACAATATTAATTACAATTACAAATGATCTATACTGTCTTGTGGAGATTACTTAAAATAGATTTTCAGTGACTTTTCAATTGTCCCAATATGTGTTTATGCCATCATATGCAGAGATTACAGAAACACAGGATGCTGTGGTCAGTTTTATGCAAGACTGTGTTTATTTTCTCTTGACACAGACTTAGTTTAAGCTTGAAATTAGGCAAAGGTTTCTAACCATCAGAGGAGTGAAATTCTGGAACAGCCTTCCATGGGAAGCAGTGGAGGCAAAAAACCTAACTGGCTTCAAGACTCAGTTTGATAAGTTTATGGAAGGGATGGCATGTGGCCCATTGGCAACTGGCAAAAGCAAATATCCCCAACGGCTGGACACAAGACACTATATGGGGAGCATTCTGAGTTACCACAGAGAATTCTTTTCCAGGTATCTTTCTGGTAGGTCTTGCCCACATGCTCAGGGCCTAACGGATGGCCACATTTGGGGTTGGGAAGGAATTTTCCCCTTGGTCAGATTGGCAGGGACCCTGGGGGTTTTTCACCTTCCTCTGCAGCATGGGGCAAGGATCACTCACAGGTTTGAATTAGTGTAAATGGTGAATTCTCTGTAGCTTGAAGTCTTTAAACCATGATTTGAGGACTTCAGTAACTCAGCCAGAAGGTAAGGGGTCTATTTCAGGAGTGGGTAGGTGAGGTTCTGTGGCCTGCAATGTGCAGGAGGTCAGGTTAGATGATGACGATGGTCCCGTCTGACCTTAAAGTCTATGAGACTTTTACCTACTTGCTTTATGCCTGTTAGTGGTCACTCTGTATAGTGGATCTAAATGTTCACAGCTACCAGCACATCTTAGTAAAGTTCATTGTTGTGTCTTGTCATTAACCTTGATTGTACACTCATTAGCTCTTTGTTACATGCTTGTACAGCACCTAGCTCTGTGGGGCACTGGATAGGGCTCTAGGCACTACTGTGATTTCTATATCATTACTAGCAATTTGCATGTGCAGCGTGTTTTACATAGTATCATTCTCGACCTGTTATGTCTTAAGTATATTATCTAATCTACTGGTTAATAATGGATTCCTTTCTTTCTCTCTCTCTCTCTCTTTTGTTTTTTTAAGAGGCTGTACCCTAGCAGTAGTAGCTGGAATATTCTATGGTTCCAGCTTTGTGCCCGTGCTGTACATCAAGGACCATGGTAGAAGAAATGAAACGCTATACAGAGGAGCAAGTCAATTTGGTAAAGGCCAATGAGCCATTTTTATTTCACCTTATAACTACTGTATGTCCTATTGATTTTGTAAATTGATTTGGTGATTTTTGCCATGTCTCCTGGTGTTATGTGGTGACAAAGGAGTCGGTGCACATGATTCTCCACTACCTTGCCCTGTTTGTAGTCACTTACAGCTGGGCAAACTGGGTGCAATCACTCCCATTCTGATCTGGTAGTGTTTTACACCCACTTTGCGCAGGTGTAAATCCCTACACAAGATGTGAGGCAATAGCCAGTCAGGCCCAGTGAATGCCAAACTTCACTGATGTTTAGACACAATTTCATTCACAACAAAATGTTTTTTCTTTGAAGCATTTTGAAATGTAGTCACATTTTCTACTTATTTTTCTTGTGAGAGGTCATATAGATTCGCACTGCTGCATTGGTAGGCAATATTCCAAATATGTAAGGAGCCTAATTAATATAAATGTTTGGTTTCTTCATCCATTTTTCAGCTCATGCTCTGCTTTTACTGTGCAGAAAATATATTTATATGATGATTATATGAATTACCCCCATTAAGTATGGGGATAATTATCAATTATGGGAAAATATAGACACCACCTGCTTTAAAAGTGGAAATGCATTCAGCTGCAGCCAAACAAGACAAGTTCAATTTTCTCTCTCAGTTGCAGGCTTCCAGTGGCATTAATTCCACCTGGGGTGGATGTGAGAGAACACAAGGGCTTACTATTCTATGTTCCTCCAGCCTGGCCAGCATAGCGCCAGAAGTGAGTAGGTTGAGGGCATGAGCCCAGCCCAGGCAGGGCAGAGAAACTGATTTAGTGCCTACTAACGGAGCTGGAAGGAGCATTTCAAGCCATCCTTCCCCAGGCTTGACCACCCCCTACTTTGCAGCCCTATCTGCGTCTCCTTTGTCTTCCAACAATTCATGCAAGTGTATTGTACCACGGTCATTCTCTTGCAATTTCTTGTGGGAGTGGGGGCTTCATAAATTGTCTTCCTCACAGTGCTGCAGTAATAATGAACCAAAGTCTCTAATTAGACAGGTGGACAACGAGCTTCTTGGCTCCTGCAGTCTTCATCACACGACAAATTCACATAGAGCAGAGGACCTAAGAGATAGCACAAATAAGGAAAGAGTCTGTCTACTCACATAACAAGCTTAGGAGTGTAGCATTAGGACAAAAACAAGGGATTCCTTTTCTTCTTGAGACAAAAACATTGGTGCTTAAGTGTGAGGTTTAGGCACCCACATCCCACTTTTAGGCTCTACTGTGATCCATACTCTTGAGGTCCCTTCTAGCCCTATGTTTATATGATTTTATGGCATAGTCAACTCAGTGAAAGTCCCTTATATAATTTAACCTGCATGATTGAACAACTCCATCTATAGTAATATTTGTAGTCATGTTTGGGTCACGTGGATAATGCAACAAGCTCCCTTCCTTTGTTTTTCTTATTTTTGGTTGTTGTTTTTTTTAAATGGATGGACAATGACCAAACTTCAAGTTGTTAGTATTAGTGTCTTATGCATTTTTGTATTTATGCACACTATGTATGAAACAGCATAGAATAAGTTTAGTAAAAATATTTACAGTAACTGTGATTTTAAATCTTTACCTCTGTGCCATTTCTGTTTCAGATTTAGATTATGTCTTTGCACACTTTAGTGGAATCTTTCTTACAAGTACCATATATTTTTTGATCTACTGTGCAGTCATGAAAAATAAACCTAAAGTTTACCCTGAAGCCATAATACCAGGTATGACTATTCAATAAAATAGTTATTAATTTAAGTTACTTCCTGTAATCATTTCAACTGTACTACTATAATGATTCCAAATCATACTCTTGGGATTATGGTTAATTTTGGAAGTACGTTCTCTTGACTTTTGGTATCTTTTGAAAGAGCACATGTGAAAAGGTTGGGAGACAATGAAAAATTGTGGTCCAATTTGGAATGTGATGTTGCATGTTAAAGATGTTCTGAAATTGACACTTTGCCAGAACGGAGAACACATTGCCCGGAAAATTATAACTGAGACCTATATATTGTACTGACCTTTGAAAATTTTAGAACTTCTGTGAGGAAGGAGTGAGAAGAAAAAAAAAATATCCTCTTTGCGAAAGGCCAGATGGTGATGCGGTGTCACAGCAAATGTAAGAAAAATAAACAGAAACTGAGTCAACAGAAATAGCTGTAAATTCAGTAGTGGTGAGTGCATTTGGATTCCATGTATTTTTCCAGAATTCAGTATCTAAGCAGAATTTTTGTGACACCCATACAGTTTAAATAGTCTTAAGCCAAAAGACACTTTGACCTCAAACTCTTGTCCTGCTATTAAATGATCAGTGATTAACTGATTTTTTTTTCTAATTTAATGCTGTGAATAATACCCATTGAACAAAGCAAAACCAACAAACAAAAAGCCAGGCTAAACGTTTTCCAGACTGACATATGAATGCAAAACCACAATTTCCTATACAGCAGTATAATAGTAAAGCAATTAATTACTCCATGTATGTGCTCTTTCACTTTGGTAATAATGCATTATTTTACTATGTTATTGCCATTTTCTGTAAGTGTTCTTTGCTGTAAGTCTTAAGAGAACAAAAGTATAATAATTTAAATCTGCCTGGGACAAAGACTAAAGTCTGAAAGAATGATTCTTTTGATTTCAGCAGAAGTTCTTCTCTTTCCAGCCCATCCTATCAATGTTTACTTTTGCTAGGAACATTAAGGCACATATTGTACTTCATATTTTGTCTTTATGTTGAGTAACAGAAACATTTAAGATACCAAATTTCACGATCAATTTTAAATGCAAACATTGTATTACGAAACATTATTCTAAATCAGTCCTGACTGTTTCAGTCAAATCCTACTGTGGATCTTAGAAAATCTGCACAATGAGATCAAGCCATATCTCCAACCAGGACTGGGCTAGCTGTGACAGATTAACAATATCGTGTAATATCCTGAACAAACCTTATGGAATTAAGATAAACTTAAATAAATAAAGTTAAACCATATTGAATTAGGTTTAATACCTTTGGGGTATGTTATATTAAAAATGCAGTTCTGTATTTGTTATTGTATGTACCTTCTCTAGGACGGAGGGGAGTGCTAATATACTTTCTCCATTATCAACCTTTTGAAGGAACCAACAGGCAAGAAAAAGGTTTTTGATTGATAACCTGGTTTTAAACTGACTCAGGGCCTTCTTTCTGATCAAGCAAATGGACAGGACTCCTGGTCCACAGAGAGTTCCAATCTTTAGGGTAGGGTTGGAAGTACTAGGCCCACTGGGATCTCATAAGACTGGGTATTTGCTCTGAGCTGAACTTATAACTACAAGGAATCCCCTTGGGAGGGAGATTGAAGAACTGCTTTCTCTCCAGGATCCAGTTAGCATTGGTAAGCTTATTAGTACGTGTGTAGGTTTTTATTGTTTTTAATATGTTTTCTCGGTAATGCTTTTTACCTTAAGAACAAAGTAAGCATGCATAGAAAGTGCTTACTGTAACAATTACACCTATTAACCATCTCTGAAGAGAAAGCAAGCAGGTGTCCTTGAGCAGCCTGTCTGTGCTGGGAATAGTAGAGTGTAGGCAGGGAACCGTGTCACCTGGAAATTCCCCAATAAGAAGAGAGAGAGTGACACAGAGGTCCATTCAAGAGCAATGGTTGGGAAACTGGAAGCCTGACAATGGGTGCCCTTGCTGAACCACTGAGGGGAAATACAAATGCAGTTTCCTGAATTTTGACACCACCTAACTGCTCACCCAGAAATACTTCCTGTGGAGTTACCATTCTATGGCCATTTCTCTTGGAGAGGATGATTTTAACCCTTAATGTTAGATTTAGATAATAATCGTCAACATACTATTCAGATTCTGATTTACATTTGCACGTAGTAAATTGTAATGTCTTTCACTGCCTGCTGTAGGTGGCCTATATTTTGTTGTAGATAGTTTTCTGATTGGAATTTGTTGTTTCTAGGGTTTGTTGCTGGTGTACTTTGGGCAATAGCCAATTGTTGCTGGTTCATAGCTAATCACTACCTCAGTGCGGTGGTCAGCTTTCCAATAATCACTGCTGTGAGTACCTTTTTAAAAAAGTTGTTAATTGTGTCATTATTATTTAAAATGAGGGTTTTCTTTTCCCTTTTGGGGGATAATTTTCAACTTTGAGGTGTGCAGTCTGTACAGCCAGTCTGTAGTTCTAGTTCTGTGTCTCCCCCATTGCCTTTGGCTTTTAGGAAAGTATAATTATGACAACAACCATCTAGGGTGGCATCAAGGGTTGAATTAATGGCCTCCACATCTAAAAGAATGAGTAGATTTTAAGTGAGAGAGTCAGTCTCTGTAAAAGACCCTCATCCTCTGTAGATGAGGCGCCGAGGGAGGAGACACTGATCAGCCAGTTACACTTTTCACTGTATTCCTCACAATTTGTGATATTTTCTGTCTTTAATATTTATTTTGCATAAAGTTATGAATTCAGATATTAATCCTTTTGTGTGTTTTCAATACAGTAACTCCTCACTTAATGTTGTAGTTATATTCCTGAAAAATGCGACTTTAAGCGCAACGATGTTAAGTGAATCCAATTTTCCAGTAAGAATGAATGTTAATAGAATCCTCTGGTCAAAAACTTAAAGTTACAGAAAACAGGAATAAACCTCCCTCTTAGCACAGGGAAAAGTCACAAGAAAAACAAAAGAGAAACTAATCCACCTTGCCTGGCTTACCTATACTGGTTGCAATATTGGAGACTTGGATTGGGATGGGTTGGAGAAGATGGATTTCTGTCTGGCCCCTCTCAGTCCCAGGAGAGAACCTCCACACAAAACAAAGAGCACAAAAAAACCCTTTCCCTTTACACCCCCCCAAGATTTGAAAGTATCTTTGGTTCTGTTGGTCAGGTGCTAACCCGGTTATCTGAGCTTCCTAACCCCTTACAGATAAGGAGGAATTCTAGGCTACCCTTAGCTGTATGGTTCTGAAAGGGGGGGTTAGGTTCCAGGGAATTTTTTTTTTTTGCCAGACAAAAGACTATTGTTTAAAACTTATACATGGTATAAGTTGTAAACAATTTAATACTGTACACAGCAATGATGACTGTGAAGCTTGGTTGAGGTGGTGGAGTCAGAGGGTGGGATATTTCCCAGGGAATGCCTTACTGCTAAATCATGAACTAGCACTCAGCTGAGCCCTCAAGGGGTTAACTCGTTGTTAATGTAGCCTCACGCTCTTCAAGGCAGCAGGAATGGAGGGAGGGAAGACAGCATGGCACACAGACACACACACTCTGTGTGTTTGTGTGCGAGAGAGAGATGCGCATTTTCCCTTTAAGTATGCTGACCCACTCTTAAGTACACTGCCTTGTTAAGTTAATCAGCAAGGTGAGACCACAGCTGCCGCCAGGAAGCTCCCTCCGTCCTGAGCCCTGTCGTGTGTCCCCCTGCTCTATGGAGATGTGGTAAGTGGGATGCAGGAGCTAGCGGGAGGGGGACACCCTGACATTAGCCCCCCTCTTCTCCCCCCCAGCAAGCAGGAGGCTCTGGGAGCAGCTCCAAGGCAGAGGGCAGGAGCAGTACATGGCAGTGGGGGGAGGGACAGCTGAACTGCCTGGCAATTGATAGCCTGCTGGGTGGCTGCTGCACAGGGAACTTAGGGGAGCGGGGAGCTGATAGGGGGGCTGCCAGTCCACCCTGGTTCCAAGCTACCACCAGCTAGCTACAATGGGCAGCTCTGTCTAGCTGTGGACAAAGCAGGTGGCTGCCAAACGATGATGTTATAAGGGAGCATTGCGCAACTTGAAACGAGCATGTTCCCTAATTTATCAACATAACAACGTTAACCGGGATGACTTTAAGTGAGGAGTTACTGTACCTAATACATGCTCTTTGTTACAAAGATTAATGGCACTATTTGTGTGACTGAGGCTATATCTACACTATGAAATTAGGTCGAATTTATAGAAGTTGATTTTGTAGAAAGCGTTTTTATACAGTCGATTGTGTGTGTCCCCACACAAATGCTCTAAGTGCATTTAGTCGGCGGAGTGCATCCACAGTACTGAGGCAACCGTCGACTTAAGGTCAGGCTTGGCAAAGCCCTGGCTGGGATGATTTAATTGGGGATGGGTCCTGCTTTTGAGCTGGGGTTGGACTAGATGACCTCCTGAGGTCCCTTCCAACCCTGATATTCTATGATTCATAGAATCATAGAATCATAGCATATAAGGGTTGGAAGGGACCCCAGAAGGTCATCTAGTCCAACCCCCTGCTCGAAGCAGGACCAATTCCCAGTTAAATCATCCCAGCCAGGGCTTTGTCAAGCCTGACCTTAAAAACCTCTAAGGAAGGAGATTCTACCACCTCCCTAGGTAACGCATTCCAGTGTTTCACCACCCTCTTAGTGAAAAAGTTTTTCCTAATATCCAATCTAAACCTCCCCCACTGCAGCTTGAGACCATTACTCCTCGTTCTGTCATCTGATACCATTGAGAACAGTCTAGAGCCATCCTCTTTGGAACCCCCTTTCAGGTAGTTGAAAGCAGCTATCAAATCCCCCCTCATTCTTCTCTTCTGCAGGCTAAACAATCCCAGCTCCCTCAGCCTCTCCTCATAACTCACGTGTTCCAGACCCCTAATCATTTTCGTTGCCCTTCGCTGGACTCTCTCCAATTTATCCACATCCTTCTTGAAGTGTGGGGCCCAAAACTGGACACAGTACTCCAGATGAGGCCTCACCAATGTCGAATAGAGGGGAACGATCACGTCCCTTGATCTGCTCGCTATGCCCCTACTTATACATCCCAAAATGCCATTGGCCTTCTTGGCAACAAGGGCACACTGCTGACTCATATCCAGCTTCTCGTCCACTGTCACCCCTAGGTCCTTTTCCGCAGAACTGCTGCCTAGCCATTCGGTCCCTAGTCTGTAGCTGTGCATTGGGTTCTTCCGTCCTAAGTGCAGGACCCTGCACTTATCCTTATTGAACCTCATCAGATTTCTTTTGGCCCAATCCTCCAATTTGTCTAGGTCCTTCTGTATCCTATCCCTCCCCTCCAGCGTATCTACCACTCCTCCCAGTTTAGTATCATCCGCAAATTTGCTGAGAGTGCAATCCACACCATCCTCCAGATCATTTATGAAGATATTGAACAAAACCGGCCCCAGGACCGACCCTTGGGGCACTCCACTTGATACCGGCTGCCAACTAGACATGGAGCCATTGATAACTACCCGTTGAGCCCGACAATCTAGCCAGCTTTCTACCCACCTTGTAGTGCATTCATCCAGCCCATACTTCCTTAACTTGCTGACAAGAATACTGTGGGAGACCGTGTCAAAAGCTTTGCTAAAGTCAAGAAACAATACATCCACTGCTTTCCCTTCATCCACAGAACCAGTAATCTCATCATAGAAGGCGATTAGATTAGTCAGGCATGACCTTCCCTTGGTGAATCCATGCTGGCTGTTCCTGATCACTTTCCTCTCATGCAAGTGCTTCAGGATTGATTCTTTGAGGACCTGCTCCATGATTTTTCCAGGGACTGAAGTGAGGCTGACTGGCCTGTAGTTCCCAGGATCCTCCTTCTTCCCTTTTTTAAAGATTGGCACTACATTAGCCTTTTTCCAGTCATCCGGGACTTCCCCGGTTCGCCACGAGTTTTCAAAGATAATGGCCAATGGCTCTGCAATCACAGCCGCCAGTTCCTTCAGCACTCTCGGATGCAACTCGTCCGGCCCCATGGACTTGTGCGCGTCCAGCTTTTCTAAATAGTCCCTAACCACCTCTATCTTCACAGAGGGCTGTCCATCTCTTCCCCATTTTGTGATGCCCAGCGTAGCAGTCTGGGAGCTGACCTTGTTAGTGAAAACAGAGGCAAAAAAAGCATTGAGTACATTAGCTTTTTCCACATCCTCTGTCACTAGTTTGCCTCCCTCATTCAGTAAGGGGCCCACACATTCTATGACTTTCTATGATTCTATGATTCACATTCTATGATTCTATGACTTCTGGAGCATTGCACTGTGGGTAGCTATCCCACAGTTCCCGCAGTCTCCGCCACCCATTTGAATTTTGGGTAGAAATCCCAATAACCTGATGGAGCAAAAATGTTGTTGCAGGGGTTCTGGGTACGTATCTTCAGGCCCCCCCCCTTCCCTCCCTCCATGAAAGCAACGTCAGACAATCATTTTGCGCCTTTTTTCCTGGGTTACCCGTGCAGACGCCATACCACAGCAAGCGTGGAGCCTGCTCAGCTCACCGTCATCGTATGTCTCCTGGGTGCTGGCAGACGCGGTACTGCATTGCTACACAGCAGCAGCTCATTGCCTTTTGGCATTGGCAGCAGACAGTGCAGTATGACTGGTAGCCATCATCGCCAGGGTGCTCTTTTAGCCAACCTCGGTGAGGGCAGTCAGGGGCGCCTGGGCAAACATGGGAGTGACTCAGCCAGGTCATTTCCCTTCTAAGTTTTGTCTCATGGCGATTCAGTCCTTCCGGCAGTCGTACTGCACCGTCTTCTAATGCACAGCCAGGAGACAACGATGGCCAGCAGTCATACTGCACCGTCTTCTGCCAAGCACCCAGGAGATGACGATGGCTAGCAGTCGTACTACACCGTCTGCTACCAGCAAGATGTATAAAGATAGATGAAGTGGATCAAAACAAGAAATAGACCAGATTTGTTTTGTATTCATTTTCTCCCCCCTTCCTCCCTCCCCCCCTCCATCCATGAAATCAACGGCCTGCTAAACCCAAGGTTTTGAGTTCTGTCCTTGAGGGGGCCATTCTGTTTCTCCTTGATGCAAAGCCATCCCCTTTATTGATTTTAATTCCCTGTAAGCCAACCCTGTAAGCCATGTTGTCACTCGCCCCTCCCTCCATCAGAGCAACGGCAGACAATCGTTTCGCGCCTTTTTCAGCACAGATGCCATAGCTCTGGGAACATGGAGCCCACTCAGATTACCATGGCAATTACGAGCACTATAAACACCACACACATTATCAAGCAGGATATGCAGAACCATAACCTGCAAGAAAAGCAAAACCAGGCAAGGAGGAGGCGACTGCAGTGCGGTGATGAGAGTGAGGAGGACATGGACATAGACTTCTCACAAAGTATGGGCCCCTGCAATGTGCACATCATGGTGTCAATTGGGCAGGTTCATGGCGTGGAATGCCAATTCTGGGCCCGGGAAACAAGCACAGAGTGGTGGAACCGTATAGTGTTGCAGGTCTGGGACGATTCCCAGTGGCTGCGAAACTTTCGCATGCATAAGGGCACTTTCATGGAACTTTGTGACTTGCTTTCCCCTGCCCTGAAGTGCAAGAATACCAAGATGAGAGCAGCCCTCACAATTCACAAGCGAGTGGCGATAGCCCTGTGGAACCTTGCAATGCCAGACAGCTACCAGTCAGTCGGGTATCAATTTGGAGTGGGCAAATCTACTGTGGGGGCTGCTGTGATGCAAGTAGCCAACACAATCACTGAGCTGCTGATATCAAGGGTAGTGACTCTGGGAAATGTGCAGGTCATACTGGATGGCTTTGCTGCAATGGGATTCCCTAACTGTGGTGGGGCCATAGACGGAACGCATATCCCTATCTTGGGACCGGAGCACCAAGGCAACGAGTACATAAACCAAAAGGGGTACTTTTCAATGGTGCTGCAAGCACTGGTGGATCACAAGGGACGTTTCACCAACATCAACGTGGGATGGCCGGGAAAGGTACATGATGATCGCTCGCATCTTCAGGAACTCTGGTCTGTTTCAACAGCTGCAGCAAGGGACTTTCCAGACCAGAAAATAACCACTGGGGATGTTGAAATGCCTATAGTTATCCTTGGGGACCCAGCCTACCCCTTAATGCCATGGCTCATGAAGCCGTACACAGGCACCCTGGACAGTAGTCAGGAGCTGTTCAACTACAGGCTGAGCAAGTGCAGAATGGTGGTAGCGTGTGCATTTGGGCATTTAAAAGTACGCTGGTCCAGTTTACTGACTCAGTTAGACCTTAGTGAAACCAATATTCCCATTGTTATTACTGCTTGCTGTGCGCTCCACAATATCTGTGAGAGCAAGGGGGAGACGTTTATGGAGGAGTGGGAGGTTGAGGCAAATCTCCTGGCCGCTGATTACGAGCAGCCAGATACCAGGGTGGTTAGAAGAGCACAGGAGGGCACGGTACGCATCAGAGAAACTTTGAAAAGCAGTTTCAGGAATGGCTAGGCTATGGTGTGACAGTTCTGTTGGTTTCTCCTTGATGGAACGCCCCTTCCCCCCCCCCCCCCCGGGTTCATTCTACTTTCCTGTAAGCTAAGCACCCTCCCTTCCCCCCTTCGATCACCGCTTGCAGAAGCAATAAAGTCATTGTTGCTTCACATTCATGCATTCTTTATTTATTCATCACACAAATAGGGGGATAACTGCCAAGGTATCCCAGGAGGGATAGGAGGAGGTATCCCAGGAGGTATCCCAGGAGGGAAGGACAAGGCCACACAGCACTTTAAAACTTATTGAATGCCAGGCTTCTGTTGCTTGGGCAATCCTCTGGGGTGGAGTGGCTGGGTGGCCGGAGGCCCCCCCCACCGCGTTCTTGGGCGTCTGGGTGAGGAGGCTATGGAACTTGGGGAGGAGGGTGGTTGGTTACACAGGGGCTGTAGCGGCAGTCTGTGCTCCTGCTGCCTTTCCTGCAGCTCAACCATACGCTGGGGCATATGAGTTTGATCCTCCAGCAGCCTGAGCATTGACTTCTGCCTTCTTTCAGCAAGCTGACACCACCTCCCATCTTCAGCCCGCCACCTCTCCTCGCAGTCATATTGTGTTTTCCTGCACTCTGAGATTGTCTGCCTCCACGTATTTTGCTGTGCTCTGTCAGTGTGTGAGGACAGCATGAGGTCAGAGAACATTTCATCACGAGTGCGTTTTTTTTTTGCCTTCTAATCTTCGCTAGCCTCTGGGAAGGAGAAACATATGCAGCTGATGGAGGAAAAAAAGGGAGAGTGGTAGTTAAAAAGACACATTTTATAGAACAATGGGTACACTCTTTCACAGTAGATCTTGCTGTTAACATTACATAGCACATGTGCTTTCATTACAAGGTCGCATTTTGCCTCTTATTGAGGGTATGCCAGTTTGGTGTGAGAGTGCCGGGCAACAGAATTCGGCTTGCAGGTAGCCATGGTAAGCCACAGTCTTTTGGATTCTTTAACCTTCATAACATGTGGGAATGGTTTCAAACAGCAGCCCCCTCATTTCCCATACGAAGTAGCCATTGGGTTGGCCATTAAAAATGGGTTGGCAATTTAAAAGGAGGGGCTGCCGTTTCCGGGTTCACGTGCAGCAGAAACCCAACTAACCCCCCCTCCTCCACACACACACACCCAGTTCTCTGGGATGATGGCTTCACCCCTCTCCCCACCGCATGGCTAACAGCGGGGAAGATTTCTGTTCGGCCACAGGGAAACAGCCCAGCAGGAATGGGCACCTCTGAATGTCCACTTACTAAAACCACCCTATTTCAACCAGGTGACTATGAACGATATCACTCTCCTGAGGGTAACACAGAGAGATAAAGAACGGATGTTGTTTGAATGCCAGCAAACACCAGGACCATACGCTGCAATGCTTTGTTCTGCAGTGATTCCCGACTACGTGCTACTGGCCTGGCGTGGTAAAGTGTCCTACCATGGAGGATGGAATAGGGCTGCCCTCCCTAGAAACCTTTTGCAAAGGCTTTGGGAGTACATCCAGGAGAGTTTTATGGAGATGTCCCTGGAGGATTTCTGCTCCATCCCCAGACACGTTAACAGACTTTTCCAGTAGCTGTACTGGCCGCGAATGCCAGGGCAAATTAATCATTAAACACGCTTGCTTTTAAACCATGTATAATATTTACAAAGGTACACTCACCAGAGGTCCCTTCTCCGCCTTCAGGGTCCGGGAGCCTGCTTTGGGTGGGTTCAGGGGGTACTGGGTCCAGGTCCAGGGTGATAAACAGATCCTGGCTGGTGGGGAAACCGGTTTCTCCACTTCCTTGCTGTGAGCTATCTACAACCTCCTCATCATCATAATCTTTCTTGCCCCCAAAACCCGCTTCCGTGTTGCCTCCCACTCCTTGGACGGAGTCAAGCACAGGGTTTGGGTAGTGGTGGCTGCATCCCCTAGAATGGCATGCAGCTCATCATAGAAGTGGCATGTCTGGGGCTCTGAACCAGAGCGGCCGTTTGCCTCTCTGGTTTTCTGGTAGGCTTGCCTCAGCTCCTTAAGTTTCACACGGCACTGCTTTGGGTCCCTGTTATGGCCTCTGTCCTTCATGCCCTGGGAGATTTTTTCAAATATTTTGGCATTTCCTCTGTTCAAACGGAGTTCTTCCAGCATGGATTCGTCTCCCCATACAGCGATTAGATCCCATACCTCCCGTTCAGTCCATGCTGGAGCTCTTCAGCGATTCTGGGACTGCATGGTCTCCTGTGATGATGAGCTCTGCATGGTGACCTGTGCAGGTGAGCTCGCCACGCTGGCCAAACAGGAAATGAGATTCAAAAGTTTGTGGGCCTTTTCCTGTATACCTGGACAGTGCATCTGAGTTGAGAGTGCTGTCCAGAGCGGTCACAACTGAGCACTCTTGGATAGCTCCCGGAGGCCAATACCATCAAATTGCATCCACAGTACCCCAAATTCGACCCAGCAAGGCCAATTTCAGTGCTAATCCCCTCGTTGGGGGGTGGGGGTGGGGAGGAGTACAGAAATCGATTTTAAGAGTCCTTTAAGTCGAAAAAAAGGGCTTCGTCGTGTGGACGGGTGCAGTGTTAAATCGAGATAACGCTGCTAAATTTGACCTAAATTCGTAGTGTAGACCAGCCCTTAGATAAGCGGCAGCTGGCCTATTTTGCCTATTTTATTTAAATATATGATACAGTACATATGAGCAGTTAGTCTTTTGTAGCTGCATAAGTTTTATCTTCCACTAGATAAAGAGCCACTTTGCCAGGTACTCTGTGTCAGTGTAAGAGATGATGTAGTAAATGAGCTTATGCTGTTAATGTATGTTTCTTTTTGTATAGGGGAACTGTAGTCTTGTGGTGCCAATCATGCTTTTGGCTTTGGATGAAATGCACTTTTTTTAGTTTGAATCAACCTCTCTACTCCATTTCAGAGGGGTTGGCATCTTGGGTTTCCAGCCAGTTCACTGTCACACACCTATTATTGACACTCTTCCCCACTTTATTCACCTTGCATGTATTAAGTGTAACATGAGAACTCATTCATTGCTCTGTATTTTAAGTGACATATTTTTGTTCATAGTATGATGATTTCCTGGTGTGTATTTAATAATTCTTTCCTTCAGGCATTGGAAGTCATAATATAGCTTTCACTGGGAAAAGAATGGTATTTCCAGGTGCTCTTCATTATCACTAAGTTTGCTGTCAGCTAGGAAAACTGTAGTATAACATCATTGATCAATGGTAGTTTTATGACCTGTTCATCTGGCCTGACTATGGGGATTATCCAGATTATTGCTAAATAAAAGAGGGTGTATTTTTAGTCTTTCACTTTCACGACAAGTGTTTAAGGCAAACTTTGTTCAACTGGTTAGTTTTAATAATGAAATAAGTATTAGGAATAACCATGGTAACTGCTAAGATCATGTGCAGAAGCCTGAGTAGCCTCCTCCAACCTGGACTGCAGATGAAAATCTGATGTGAGACTTACTAGTTGGAGAATATCAAGAATGAATATAGTGGCAGGTTCAAGATTCTGTCTCTGCAATCTAATTTAGGTCCAGATCATGCCCTCTCCTCAGATTTTCTCCCCCTTTTTCTTCCTCCTGCAGGATTTACTGACCCTTCCTTTGAAATCTTTACAACGTTTCTGTTTTGTTCATAAGCATTTACAGTTGCATTACACAGGAAGGAAAGGTCTGAATTAAGCATTGAGGAAATTGCCCATTTTTAAGAAATGCTATTTATATTAACAAAGCTAACCTTGTTCTTTAGGGCCCTGGTATTGTAGCGGCTATGTGGGGAGTCCTGGTATTTAAAGAAATAAAGGTAAGTCCAATGGTGTCCTAACTTTTTACCTGTAACTGACTTCAAGAATTGCATGTGAAATCTGAGACTTGAGGATACATGGTACAATGCTGTCTCCATGAGACTTCTTCTGCACCTGTCAGAAGTGGGCAGATGCAAGATGGAGCTTTGACCATTGTCATGCCAGAGTATTTTTTCTAAGAAAAAATTTGATGCGACTTTGGGGAGCTTTCATTCACTTTAGAAGAATGAAAACTTGAATTCCACATCTGTATAAAAAGCAGTGAGAAAGCATGAGGGACTTTTTGCAGGATCAGGAGGCAAGAGCCCAAGAACAAATGGATTATTTAAGAATATAACCAAAAGACTTTTTGGATATTAAACATGTTTTCGATTGACAAGGACAAAGGTAGCTATAACATGTTTTAGATTAATGGAGTACTATTTTTGGATGTCTGAAAGAAGATTTTAGAAGTCTCATGAGTAGACAATATACTTTGCTGTAATTTTAAAAATTGTATACTTTAGAAGTCCTACATTTTGAAAGATTAAAATGGGAATACCGCTAAAATTAGTCTCTGCTGTTTAGAGAGATTACTAAATGCTACCACTGTAACTGGAGCTGGATGAAATATTTGTCATACTTTCCCCCCCCCCTAGTTGAACAGTTGCTTGCGTGTAGTTTGTGAAATTTACATAAAACTGAAGAGCTTTGATTTTTATTTTATTTTTGGAAAAAACATTGAAAAGCCGTTTTCACTTTAAAAGTCTCCCTTGTGAAAGTTGAACAAACTTCTAGAGCTGGTGGTGCCACTGTCCCATGAGTCACATTGTCTAGTGCATTAGGCAAATAGACCCATATAAGGGATGATGCACCTAATTCCCATTAAAATCAATGAGAGTTAAGCGCTTCTGTTGGGAAAGGGCCTAAGACCCAGATCCTTAAAGGTATTGGCACTTAAGATCATGCAAGTACATGAAAGTGTCATGGACTTCAAAGGGACTACTCACATACTTAAGCATGTTCTTATAGGTACATCCACACTGACCTAAAAACCTGCAGCCCAAAATCAGTTGACCCAGGCATGCAGGGCTCAGGTGTTGAGGCTAAAAATTGCAGTGAAGACATTCATGCTTGTGCAAGCAGCCAGGCTTTGAAAGCCACCCCCCTTGCAGTGTTTCAGAGCCCAGGCTCCAGACCAAGCCTGAACATCTATACTGCAATTTTTGAGCCCTGTGAGCTTGAGTCAGCTGACCTGGACCAGCCACGACCATGCCACAGGCCTCGTATTGCCGTGTGTATATACCCATAAGCACATGCTTAACTTTACTTAAAGTTGGTAAATATCATTGTCTGAGCTACATATATGAGGAAAGTGAGGATCAGCCAACCTCCCTGAGCCAACATCACACAGCAAGTCAGTGTCCAAACCAGGATTAGAACTCAAGTTGCCCAGTTAATTTGTAAGAATCTATTCAACTAATTTTGCCTCTTTTGCTGTTTGAGAATTGCCCTGGAGTAGAATGAAATTTCTCAAACACATTCAAAGTTATTTGCTGAATAGTTTTTGTGACTAATTCCTATATAAAAATATATATGGCTGTGTAGATTACTCACCATGAGCTGCTTTGTGAACATTCTTTATGAACCGAGGCCAGCTCCCTTTGAAGTCAATGGAAAGACTCCCATTAACTTCGTAGGCCTTATTTAAGCAATGTTTGGCTGGGTTTGAATAGACACATCAACCATGTTCGGTTCCCTGACTGGAAGAGAGTAACTCTTCTGTTGTAAGCACTGAACTTGGGATTCACTTTCCATGAGTATTCACTTAAAATTTGTTTCTAATAAATGTCATTCCAGAAAACTCAGTTATTCATGTTTCAGAGTAACAGCCGTGTTAGTCTGTATTCGCAAAAAGAAAAGGAGTACTTGTGGCACCTTGGAGACTAACCAATTTATTTGAGCATAAGCTTTCGTGAGCTACAGCTCACTTCATCGGATGCATACTGTGGAAAGTGTAGAACTTTTTATATACACACAAAGCATGAAAAAATACCTCCTCCCACCCCACTCTCCTGCTGCTAATAGCTTATCTAAAGTGATCACTCTCCTTACAATGTGTATGATAATCAAGGTGGGCCATTTCCAGCACAAATCCAGGGTTTAACAAGAACGTCTGAGGAGGGGAGGGGGGGAGAGGAAAAAACAAGGGATTTGAAGTTTTTTTGTTGTAACAACTTTCATGTCTGTAATCGCGTGACCACAGAGATTGAAGTGTTCTCCGACTGGTTTATGAATGTTATAATTCTTGACATCTGATTTGTGTCCATTTATTCTTTTACGTAGCTATTCAGGGGACACCATCACAGGGCCTAATAACATCAGCCACACTATCAGAGGCTCGTTCACCTGCACATCCACCAATGTGATATATGCCATCATGTGCCAGCAATGCCCCTCTGCCATGTACATTGGTCAAACTGGACAGTCTCTACGTAAAAGAATAAATGGACACAAATCAGATGTCAAGAATTATAACATTCATAAACCAGTCGGAGAACACTTCAATCTCTGTGGTCACGCGATTACAGACATGAAAGTTGTTACAACAAAAAAACTTCAAATCCCTTGTTTCCCCCCTCCCCCCCCCCCCAGACGTTCTTGTTAAACCCTGGATTTGTGCTGGAAATGGCCCACCTTGATTATCATACACATTGTAAGGAGAGTGATCACTTTAGATAAGCTATTAGCAGCAGGAGAGTGGGGTGGGAGGAGGTATTTTTTCATGCTTTGTGTGTATATAAAAAGATCTTCTACACTTTCCACAGTATGCATCTGATGAAGTGAGCTGTAGCTCACGAAAGCTTATGCTCAAATAAATTGGTTAGTCTGTAAGGTGCCACAAGTACTCCTTTTCAGTTATTCATGCAATCTACTGTGAACAATGCAACTTCACCTTCATTTTACTTCCCCCCCTTCTAAAAACAAACACTGCTTTATATACATGTGATGATATTACATTTTTCTTCTCTTTCTTTGACTACATAGGGATTGAAAAACTACCTGTTACTCTCCATAGCATTTTGCGTCATTTTGGCTGGGTCACTCTCTACAGCTTTTTCTAAAATTTGAAGGGATTGCTTGGACCAGCAGATGGTGCTACTGTTTAATAAAAACACTCTAAGAAGACGGAAATCTGTGAAATTTTCTAAGCTGATTAATAGATCTTAACGCTAACAAGAGACAGGCGAATACTCATTGTTCAAGATTTTTTTATGCCAACTGAGAAAATTCAGCAGTTTGTTTCAGGCCTGAAACAAGTGAAAGATAGTGTGAAATATATATTTTTTAATATACTGGAAGATGCCAGTGTTGTCTTTCTGGATGATTGGAGGAGCAAAAACTGGCCTTCAAAGGGTTTCAGATATTTTTATAATTTTCTGTGTTAGAGTGCATTGGTCTATAAGTTATCATTGAATCAGGATATGTTTTAATTCGCCTTTGCAGGTTGGAGGATAAAGGGAATGTTAATTCTGGGTTCTTAATATTTTACTTCTTTGCAAGGCAGAACACTTGTTTTAATATATTGTTTGTTCTGGTGTATTAGGGCTGATATGCAAAACAACCTGTAAACAAAGTAACCATAGCATCACTGAAGCAAGGTTTGTTGGAGTGGGGCGTTGTTTTGTATTGTTAGGACGTTATCTATTAAAGTGACATTTTTTATGGTAAACTGAATCTGCTATTCACTTTATAGTTTTGAATGTAAAAGCTTTTGTTGTTGTTCAAATAGTCAACAATGTTCATTGATTATCATCTTGTTTTGTTTGACAAAGAAGTAGTTTACAGTTCCATTTAAATTATGCAACTATTAGTACCTTGGGCATCATTCTTGAATTATTTTCTAAAATCTACTCAGTTGAAGTAGAATTGTGAGGAACTATGTAAATAACATTTATTCTGGAACTGGAGCAAAACCTTCAACGTAAGAAATGTAAGTTTGTTGCCAAATTACATATACAGTTAAACGTTTATTGACAGGCACCAATTATTGTGCATTTTCTTAATAGTCGGACTTTTTCATGCAGCACATTCCATATCAAAGCTGGCTGTCACGGTAACATTTTGTAATTGGTTATACTAAAAATTCATGGTCATTTCTATGTTATCAAACAGGTTTTGCTGAAGGGCAAATTGCATGTGATGTATCATGATCCGATTTGCACATACAATTTCAAAATAGAGTGAGACTCCCCCTAGTGACCAAACAATTGAAAGGACCAAATGCTGCCTGAAAGGGCTTTGCTTCATGCAGAAGTTTCCAGGGACAGAGGGATGAAATCCACAGCCCCAACCTGCCAGGCTACTCTGTAGCTGGGCTACAGCAACTAATCCAGACCCTAGGAAAGAGCAGCATGTGTTGCTTGTACAAACGTGGGGTTTAAGGCTAAAAGTCATCACGAAGTGTGTGGAAGCGTATGATTGTATCTCCATCGCACCCACAATTCTCTCCCCCCCTACCAGTGATGTTGCAGAGATCTTCTCCATGGCCTGTGGCAGGGATGTGTAGAATTATATTGTTCTAACCTCAGGCAGCTTCCTGAGACCCTTAGGAGTACTGCTGGTCAGAAAATAGGGAGGTTATTTTCCCCCGTGGAAAATATATATGGAAAAGGAATAAAGAACTGTGTGGGGATGAATTTGTTTTCCAGTGAAAAATTTGTGCAAGCCTAGATTTCTGGGCCACACTGCTGTCGGAATTTACTTAATGAACGGAACATATCTTCTGATTTTAAACAAAATTAAAGTATATGATGTCTGTTTTCAAAGGGCACAGAAATGCAGGACATGTCAATATGAAAGCCTCATGCTTTTCTGTTCATCACTGTTGGCAGAACCTGCTGAGCAGGGTCTCCACTATTGCTGCATTGCTGTCTGTTCATATAGCCACCTACATATAGTTTCTCACACACACAAAACTTTGCCTGAAGTGAGGCACCAAAATCCAAATAGACACACCTAAATAAATAGTCTAAGATTTTCAAACATGCTGAGACTTTCCAGTAAAACCAAGGGGAGCTGTATATATGTGCTCGGCATGTCTAAAAAACGTGGTCACTTCTAGGTACCTAATGTAGGAGCCCAATAAATTGACATACACTCTGACACGTGTATGTGTGTGTGTGTGTGTGTGTGGATATAGAGGTGGGTACCTAATGGATTATGAGGGGGCAATCATTGAATGTCTGGCAGTGTCTTCCCCTGTCAGTCTCTAACCTTAGGCTTGCCCAGTTATTAATCCCAGCCTCACTCACAATGTACAAGTTATATCAGTAGGAATACACAGCATTTCTGAACACTTCTTATATTTAGAGCTTGTTTCATAGCAGTAATGAGCCAGATCCTCAGCTGGTAGAAATCGGCAAAGCTTCATTGATCTCAACGTCATACACAGATTTAAGCCAGGTGAGGAACTGGACCAATATTTCTTGCTGGCGTTTGAAACAATAGATATTAGAAACTAATAACCAGGACAGAGACACATTGTTCTTATTAATCTTAGAAGCCATTGATGTGGAGTTATGTTTCCCCAAAAATAGAATTTACAGAACATTCAGCTCTCTGACACTGAGTTGCCTCTGCTCACCACAATCTCCAGCTGTATCTTGCTTTCTGAACCAGGCAGACAAGCAAGAATAAAGACCTTCTTGATCCTTTAGGTTCATCCTGGACCCTGCATAAGAGGCAGTGAATGACTGGGCAGCCCCAGGAATGAATTGTGACTCTGTCACAATTTTTCCCCTACTCCCCTCTTGCTCCATAGGGAAGGAAAGTAAGTAAGTACAACCCTTAAGCATGCAGCTCACTTCACTCCTCACATTTGGCCAGCAACTGTGGAGGGAGGGGCAGCACAGAGTCAAATCCCCATAGTGCCAGTATCTGGAAAGTAGGGGTTGCCCTCCATACCACACCCAAGACCTGGGTGATATTTTTCTGAAATGATTATAATGAAAGAAGAGAACCGCATTACAGAGTTTTGATTTTCAGACTGGATGGTTCAGAGAGAGGCTGCTTATCGCATTACCACCACTTCTAGGTAACAGTTCTAATCTGACAGATTAGTAGTGACCCCAGCTCTTTACCATTCAAGTGCCCCTCAGTAACCTATGTGAAGTTAGTTGGAGGTTTTTCAGTCTGATTCCTAGTAAGCGGTCAATCATGAGTCTCAGCAGAGAGCCCAAGGTCTGAATGGCAATGGAGACTAAACTAATCTCTAAACTAATAAACCTGTAGGGCATGGTTGACGGAGATTGGCAAGACATGAAGAGCCTTGTACTGATCTGGCCTGTGTTTACCTACTTTATTTCAAATTCCAGTCAGTCTGCTACATTTACAAATTAGTGCATTTAAGGCAAATTGGAGGTGTCCAGTGGTTATGCTATTTGTCATGCCCATTTCCCATTACAGTATGCCAGCCCTGACAAATGATTTACACAAAGAGTGAAGCTACTGGATTAAGTTACTTTTTTTTTTTTTTTAAAACTACAACCCTACGATTCAGTTTGTTTTATTATTCAGAGCAATCCGAAGAGGTGAAGATCTTGCCTTAAATATATTTAAATGACTTGCTTGCTGTCCTACATTATATGTATACTTGATATTATAATATAAAAGAATAGGACCACAAAGAAATAATGCTGGAGGGTTTTTGTGGAGTGAGGGGAAAAAGGAGGGAATATATCACTGCAGCTATTTTCAAAAATTTCTTTGTCTATCAATTTGGGTTCACCTATCACTATCTTGCAGACTATATTCAACTTTATTTCTCTGCTTCTGTCCACATTAGTCTTGGTGTGGCAATCCTTAGAAATACATGAAGTTTAAAATTAATGGCATGTATAGATTTGTAAAAAACAAAAAGTGTTAACCATGTAAGTGGGGGACTACCATCTTTGCTATTATCCTTAGCACCATGTAGATTTTCTTATGCTTGCCTGTTGCTTCTCCCTATATTATCTGGATATGATTCTAGACCCTTCTGTGTTTTGACTATTTGAGCAGTTCTGTAGGTTATAAAAGGAAGTGTAAACTCGGGGCATGTCTATATTTACTTTTGGAGCAATCAATCCAGCATGGGTCAATTTATCGCATCTAGTGAAGACGCGATAAATCGACCACCGAGCGCTCTCCCATCGACTCCAGTACTCCACCAGAGCAAGAAGCAGAGGGAGAGGTGACGGGGGGAGCATCAGCAGTCAACCTACCACAGTGAAGACACCAAGGTAAGTAGCTCTAAGTAAGTTGACTTCAGCTATGCTATTTTTATAGCTGAAGTTGCGTAACTTACACCAATTTAGCTCACCCGCCCTCCAGTGTAGACCAGGCTTAAGTTAACAATATACAGATGCTGCCATCTAATCAGCAAAACTGGCCATTTTTTTTGCATCAGTAGGGACATTTATATTTAAATCCTGTTTCTAATATCTCCTTCACAATTTTCTTGTTAATCCAGAATTAAAAATTCAGAGTCTAACTTGAGCCTTTTTACAGATGTAAAAATGAAATGTCAACTGAAATTATGACTACCATCAAATGACTCAAATGTCAAGTTTAATTATTTTCAAAAGCAATTCAGTTTGAAGGTGCACTACGCAATTGCTGTGTGACAAACTGAGTCCACTTTCTTTTAAATAAAATTAATACAATGCTTGGTGGCTGATCAAAATGTTGCAGTTGACTGTAAAAGTGTACTTATGTTAAACTGCAAAGTTGTTTCTCATGCTCTTCACAAAATGTGTATTGTTTTGTACTAAATGTTAATGTAAAAACAGTTCATTTAATGAAAGCATACTGTGTACTACCACCTTTGTAAAATTATTATTTGGAGCGCATATACCGTCTTTGTTCTGTGTTTGTACAGTGTCAGGCATAGTGGGGTCCCAGTCCATTACTAAGGCTCTGATCATATAAATAAGCAGTCGTATATTGAGTATAGCTACATGTGATTTAATTAATAAGCTTCTAACCTTGCTGGGCCTCCATCTCCCCCTCAGTAAATACATTTCTATTTTACAGACTTTTTACCTAAATTATGTTTGTAAAGTGCTACGCAAGTGTATAGAGTAGTAGAGTGCAGACATCCAGGCTCCCAGCTCTGCGATTTACCCGCATCACTGCATGGCTTTTGGAGAGACGATAACATTTCAGTCAAGTTGAATTTGAGAAAAGTGAAGCAGTTTTGACAGAATTTTAACAGACAGGATCACTAACTAAACTAAAATATCACATTGCAGGAATGGCTGAATTGTCTTTGTCAAAAAATCTAACCAGCTAGCAATGAAGTGTTCATGTCCATCTTCAAATTAAAATCAAGCTAAGTATCTAAAGTTCCATTCCAAGTGAGTAAAATCTTACCAAAAGCCATGCTTGACAGACATTTTGTACCCTATTAATTTACAAATGAGATCTCTATTTTAAATAGGTAATCTGTAAATACACAGAAAAACTCTAAAAAGGCTATATACACACAACATTCTGACTTCAAAATGGCAAACTACTTTGTCTTATATTTAACCAGGACTTTGGATGAAATCTTGGCTCCACTGAATTTAATGGCAAAACTCCCATTGATTTCACGAGGGTCAGAATTGCACTCCTTCAGTGTGAGTGTCTGTAATTCACTGTAGCCTGTAAAAAGAGAGGGATACCGTAGACATTACATGGTCAGCGTTGTCTAGCAAAGTGATTTTTCATTTGATGTGTTATGTGGATATTATACATGGGTCTGTTTTCATAGTATCATTGTAAGTGATGAAAGCTCAGGGGTTTTTTGTTCTAGGAAGGAGTTATACCACCTTCCACTTTAATTGCAGCTCAACCCAATCGTGGAATTCACTATTGCTTCATCTAGCTGAACATAGTAAACACTGAAACAATAGGCACTGATTTGGGGCCACATAACCTCTTCCCTTATGCAATGTGTGTAGAGGGGGGAAGAAAAGCAGGAATTCCACTTCAGTCCTCATAAAACTGGATGAAGAATAGGCACAACCAGAGATTAAAGTAAAGGGAAACTGGGATGAATGCAATTCTCACTCCTTTCCCTGGCTTGGGTAAGTAGCACTCTTCCACAGCTCCTCCACCTCATGGTCTAGCATGGAAAGCGTTCCTTCTTCTCCTTCAACCTATTTTACCATTGGAGAAAATATGGCAACTGTCCCCCTTCTTCCTCATAAAGTTCCTATGGGCTCCTGCATGAACAATGCATGAAGGACATGGGAAACACCTGCAAATGAATATTATACATACACCTTTGTTTGCTATATGACTACCAGGGGTTAATTCCAGTAGAAGTTACTTACTCATCTTCAGGAAAGGAGACAATAGCTTCAGATTGTCCCTTTAAGTATTGGTGAATGGGGCAATGCAGGCATTATTCACTTTAAAGTTTACCTCTGACTCTGTGGAGATAGACTGCTTAGCAGGGGACCCTGGAGCTTGTACTTCAGGTAGGAAACAAAGTCCCCAGATGTGGGGGTGCCTGGAAGAAGCTAGACCTATCTAAGTTTTAGGTAAGATAGATATGCGTGGAAACTTATGTTAAAATAGTCCCTTGCTACACTTTGATCCTACTGTTGAGGTTAAGCTACGCTTGGTTTTGAAAAGACTATTTTGAGTGACTATTCACCTGCTGGTCACAGTTTCTAAAGGGAAGCTTGCTGTCATGGAACCCAGTTGGCCTTGCTGTGCTATCACAGCTGGTATAAAGGGTTTGTAGAGGACAGTCTGAAAGTGGGAGATTTACATATTTCCAAACAGGACAGGTGGGGACAAGAGGCCTGGGTGTATTTAATGGGAGTGGAAGACGGCTCAAAAACACAGGTAGCCTTGAACTGTGACATAGTGTATGGTTGGCATTCTGCAAGGTCAGAGTGAATGGAGTCAGTGTCCAGCTGCACTACAATATATAGCAACATTCCCTAGCAAGCCTACAGAATTGCTCCAGTTCATAGTTCTTCTTGCAGTGCTAACTAACTGTCATGCTAAACTTTTTCTTACTCTGTCACCATGGGGTCCCAGCCCAAAGTGAGACATTTGAAAAGGACAATGCGTTTTGCAGAGAAAACATTTCATTTTTTAAAAAATTAGGTGAGCTGTGCTGCCAGTATAGGAGGGACCCATGGTGGACTAAACTCAGATTTGCAGGGAAATTCTGAAAACCATGGCATGTCACTTCATGCATCTAGAGGGCTATGACCCCACTGCTTCTGCAGGTCAGGAACGCTCTTCCCATCTGCCTCGTGTGCTTAGGAAACTACAACCCACTGTCAACTTGTCACATTTTTTCCTCCCACAAATTATTTTTTCTTCATGGGAGGGATGATTTTGCCTTAATCTTCTATTAATCTTCTTAATCTATTCAAATAAAGCTAATACTTTTCAAGCTACTTAAGGATTTATAGGTTCTGCCAAGCAGCTGGCAACTCTATACCAGTTGGCCTATTCAGCATAATTTCTTTGTTGCTCTCCAAAATTGGAGCATGTAAACAAAGGATTTGTTGTACAGTATTTGAACTCAAGTGTTGGGATGCTGGGGTGAATTTAGCTGACAACTCTATATTAAGCCTCACCTTATACATAAGAAAAATTAGTGTAGAAGAAAAGCTTTGTTCATACACTTTCACAGATATTTAGCAGGCATGTTTTGAAGTGCCATTACAAAATGTGTGAAAAGTATCTTTCTCTTGCCTTTTAGGTAAGACTGGGAATTTAGTAGAAGTTTAACATTTTTCTGCTTTGGAGGATGGTTTTACATAGGGATTGATTTGGTATGCATTAAGATAAACTCCCCTTATAAACACCTGTCTACTACACAGGTTTTATGCTGGTGATTGAAGCTGCTTAAGCTAGTGACGTAGAATTTGATGGAGGCTTTTTGGTCGTTTGAGTTTTCATATGTCAAAGAGAGAGCTTGAAGTGATCCAGAGAAAAGAGGTCCCATGAGAAGTAGCATGACAAGTTCCTAAAACAAAGACTTTTATAGAACATTGTTCACACATCAGAGTTCATTCAAATTTAAGGCCCACTCCTGCACCAATTG
This sequence comes from Caretta caretta, assembly GCF_965140235.1. Classification (NCBI taxonomy): domain Eukaryota; kingdom Metazoa; phylum Chordata; order Testudines; family Cheloniidae; genus Caretta; species Caretta caretta. Next base: position 73,524,612 of record NC_134209.1, read on the forward strand.
AGTTAGTAAGAGCAGGATTGGGTCCTAATTAGAAACCAGTACACCAACTTTTTATTTCCTTAAGGCTAGATGGTGGAATTTAGCCACAGCTTTGAGTAAGGGGTGGCATGTAACTCTGCCAGTCCAGGGTACCTCTTTGGATGCAGGTAGGAAATAGTGTGCTGAAGCCCTCAAGGGTGCAGCTTACTTCCTCCCTTATGACCAGCCCACTTTACTGGCTATCATATGGGAGGGGACACAAAGATGAAGTGACTTGCTGCAGGTTAGCAGCAGGGCCAGGACTAAAACTCTGGTCTCCTGAGCCCTAGTCCCAGCGCCCTCGTGTCCTAGTCCCAGCCTCCTAGTGTAATCAGGGGGAGAGGATACTTGTCCCCTGCTGGAGGCTAGTCCATATAATAGGCTTATGAATTTGCTCTTGCTTGGCAGCTGTGGGATTTAGTCCTATAACACAAGTGATGGAGGTTTATGCTTTTAGAATTAAGATTCTGGGTTCAAACCTCACTATTGGCCCAGATGAGGATGGTAGAACATGCAATAAACATGCTACTGATTCTGGTGCTATAGTAGTGAGTTGCTTTATATATGGTACTCACTGCAGATGAAGAGGAAATAAACAGGACAAATTTCCTTAATGCTCTGGAACTTGCTGTCCAGGAATGGATGCATAGGTTTTTTTTTAAAGTGTGAAACAAGGAAACATTGAGAACTTTTAAAAACTGTCAAACCAGACAAGTGGAAAGCATGACAATAACTCATTTTGAATTTATAAGTAGCCACATAAAACTAAGAAAACTGTACATTCATATTCATAAATGGAATATCCATTTGAGAAAGACAAGAAAATGTGGGCTATCCCTCAAAATGCAACAGCAGCATTTAATCAGGTTACTGCATGTTTTACCCTTTATGGTGAAAAGTTAATAACTAACCCTGTATATATTTTTAGCAATTTCCAGATCTCTTCACTGTAATCATTATCTTGGCAGAGGGTTTGATATAGTGGTATCTCTTAGAAGTGGGGGGTGGGGGGGAGGAGAGAGAAGAGAAGGGGATTAACCCTCCAGCTTCTGGATCCTAGCAGTCAAATCTTCTCTTCACCCTACAGATTATAACCTCTTTGGATAGGGGCTCTGTAAGGGTCAGGGGAGGATGGGATGTTGAACCCACAATGTGCCAAGCCTGATCAGAATACAAATAATTGACAGACAATTCAGATCCATATGCTCATGTTTTTAGTGATGCTTGGACACTTCAAAGATTAAAATTACTAGAGCTTTTTAGACAAATAGTGGTCACCTCTAATCCACCAGTAAACATCTCCCTTTGCTTGGCTGAGGATGTGTCTACACTGCAATTCAAAGCCAGCAGCTGGCCTGTGCCCAGCACAGATGGGATCTCTGCAGGAGACAATCTTTACCAGATATCTGCCTAGTAAAATTAATTTTATTACAGTCATGTTTCTGTGATGAAAAGCCCCAATGAGCTAGACTCTGTGGAAGAAAACACCAAAGTAACTTTTAGCTAACTTGGTAAATTACACACACCCAGTAAAAACAATACCCAGATTTCTGCATTTGCATTCAGCCCCCAGTGAAACCCTTCACCCCAAGCTCAGTTTCCGACCAGCCTTGCATGGGGCCTGGGTTTGGGGTAGTGGCATCTATTGTTTCAGCTATCTTACTTCAAAAGGAGATTAACTATTTCTTTACATTTATCCTGAATGAAGGGCAGCTGTTATGCTCACCAGCTTCAACGTTTTGCCCAACTTTCAGCACCAAAACCTAAGTAACTCAGTTTTCATTTTTCCTTGGTAGGTCTCACTGAATTCACATAAACACTGCTAATGATAAAAAAATAAATTCTGACAGCTGGAACTTTTTGAAAGAGGATATAAAATGATTTGTGATCGACACTGGGCTCCTACAGAGCCACAAGACGGTAGCAGTATCCAAAAGCCTTTTTAAAAATAAATAAATTCACAGTTTAAAACACACACTGCTTCCTGCTGATTGAGCTTTCAGAAAGATGTGCTCAAGTACAACCTTCTTTCCAAGCATGACACATTAGCTTTAATTCCAAATGTGTTCATCTTCACGGTGACAACCTTATTTGCTTGACAGGCAAATGGATTAATATGAAAGGACTTGCTTATTTAAACTGGATTTTTTTTTTACCCTATTCTTCCCTGCTGCCCTGAACTAGGGGCCCATCCTTCTCTATAAGGCATAGGATAATCCTGCAGAGAGGACTAGAAATTGAGTGTCAACTAACTCAGTTTCCTGGTAATTCATCTGCCATTAAAATTGCATTTCTTGGGGAATCCATGAGTGCACCAAAGGATGTCCATGTTGAGGCCTTGCATCTATTCTGCTTCTTGGGCTCCCTGGAGTTCCTCAGTCACACAATTTCTAAAAATAAGTTATGCTGTTCAGGGCTCCCTAGTCTACAACTGTTTCTCCAAAACCCGCTTATCAGAGAAGTTACATTGTCCTTGTCTGAGGGTAACTTTGTTTGTCTCATGGGTTAGAGAGAATCGAGCACAGAATGGTTAGAGCCCCACAGATGGTCTTCTGTGCACGTGGAGGGGATGGAAAGAGAAAGCTGTTACCCCATTCCTTGACCCTTCCTGCCCTTTGCAGATCCATGGTTCCACTAGCTGAATCAGAGCATGGGATTCCTCCCCAACTTTTGCTGTTGTTTCTACAAATGTAACAGTCCTCTGAAATGTGAACACTGGAGGGTAAATGCAATCTGTAATTCCAAATATTTGAGCAATTGAATTTGCATTTCCCTACCATTAAACATATGGTTACACACAGTATTTGGTAACTCCTAATTTCAAACCTAATCCAATATGGTTTTATTAAGCATTTAGAAACCACTCTATTCATTAAGCTGCTGTGTCTCCCAGTATGCAAGGATGAGACGGATCGATGTCTGTTTGTATATGGTTTGATGAGTGCAGATGTAGAGCCATCTCTAAAGTACAATTTTTCCATTTTAATCAAGAGGTGTTTAGCAGCAAAATACATTTCATTAGATAGTAAAGCTGGTTAGCAACTAAGGACCAAGAAAGAGATGCAAGTAGACAGGGATACAGATATCATTCTGCTCGAGATACATCAGGTACAGTAGTATCCTTGCCTTAGTTCTCCAACACTGGAGCATATTTTCTGCACCCACATCCCCTTGACTTAGGCGTTATACTCTTTTCCAGAATTTGGAAAGGTACTTTTAATTTTGTGATTACTATTCATCAGCCACACAAAACATGAGCAACAATCTTCTCGCAATACCATTTGGTGGAGAAAAACTTCATCCTCCTTCTCTTGAAGTGGACATTTCACATTACTCTCGCCCTCAACCTTATTCTAGTGATATGATAATTTCCCTTCAATATTACTGTCAGCCATCACCAAATCACAAATGGAAACTTAATGGATTTCATATCATGACAGAGGTCTTTATTAAGACAAACAGAATATGACTAAGGCTATTTAACAATCTGGTCCTTTGGACCCCTTAAATAAATAATTACTAAGCAGGTAGAGTATTTTGTAGCTAATGAAAGTAATGCTTTGGGTTTTTTCACATTTCAGTTAAAAATACAAGCATTTAAACACTCCCTTACAAATCCATTGTGTGTATCCTTAAATTTTACCCATACCCTTAAACTTTCATCAAGCCCCTTTTAACTACAGGATTTTCCTACCCATTTTTCTCCTACTCATCCAGATTTAAAGGGATCACGTCTGACTGAAGGACAATTATCGGATATGGAACATTTAATAATAATGGAGCTCTAATATACAATGAAAGGCTTGTCTAAATAAAGTCACTTCTATTCCAGAACAGAGAGTGTCCAAGGGAGTTATTCCAGCATAATTATTCTACTGTAAAAATGAGGAGTCCTTGTGGCACCTTAGAGACTAACAAATTTATTTGGGCATAAGCTTTCAGAGGATCAGTTTGGGTAGAAGAAGCCACTTATCTAGGTATCTCATACCCCTTAAGCAGACAAAATCTCACTGAAGTCCAATTTACAAGCAGGCAGCTAGGTGCAATCCCTGCATACCACACAGTGCATCAGCTACCTCCCTTAGCAAATTATTCTATCATCTCAGTGGCCTCACTATAAGAGCTTTACCCTAACTTAAATACTTGTATTTCCTTTCAAGCTGTAAATCCTTGTTATACCAGACTTAAATATCTGCACAAAGCTAAGCCTCTTATGTTACTAACACAATTATGTTTGTGTGTACTCACAACCCCATCTCTCGCCTTTATATCTTATTTTTCATTCCCCTCACATAAAGCAAATGTATGTCTCTTACCATTGTTATTATTCTACATTTTTAACTGAAAGATTTTATTGGCAATTACAAGTAACCCAGGATTCAGAATTTATCAGATATCTTTCATTATTTCTAAAGAGAGTTTTACAGAGAAAACACAAGATGCGGAATACTAGAATAAGTAGGCAGAAGCAATAGCACACCACCTTCTTGCAGAGGTGAGAAAATTAAGTGCCACAGAAGAGTTTAAAGCTGACAGTAAATATCACCCTCATTGAGACTGGATCGCTCATCATTAAGATGTACTTGAAAAAATAAGAATCTCACTCATGTTGAAGGGAAAGAAGAACATTGCAATCTGTATATTTTTATATCATATCATTTTAGCACCAATTATAACATTCTGTGACATTTCTTGCATATTATTAACCATAAATTGAGTTACCTCAAGCCGCTAAACAGAAGCTGATCACTAATTTCACAGGAAATGGTCTGGGCCAGAGGTGTTATTAAAACATATTGTGTTTTATTTTAACATGCTACTTACTGTAGTTAAAACTAAAACAAACTGAGGTGACAGCTCAGTGGTTTGAGTATTGGCCTGCTAAAGCCAGGGTTGTGAGTTCAATCCTAGAGGGGGCCACACCTTTTTCACAAGTTTGGGGGGCGGGCGGGGGGGGGGGAAATGGTTACTTTTTCTCATCCATCCGAACATCTGGATTGGGCCAGGAGCAGAGAATTGAAATATTATGAGAAAGCCAAGTCTTTTCACAGCTAGAAACCTAGAGGAAGCAGATAACCTCTTAAGATTTCTGGCACACTTACTAGCACCCCACTCAGGTTTATGATCCCCCTTCCTCCCCCAAGTCTGGGCTGCAAGGCTTCTTGGCTGGGGGAATCTTCCTGCACTGGGCCTGCTTCCCAGGGTCCCCCTCTCTCCCCAGCTGCTCACTGCACCCAGCTCCAGAGATTGCTCCAGCCCCAGCTCCAGCTCCACTTTGCCTCAGCACTGCTACTGCTTTGCCTCCAGCTCGCTGAGCTACTTTTCTGGCCCCTCTGGCTCTGGTTGCTGCAGCTCTGCTCCCAGGACAGGTCTGCTCTGTGGGCTGCTTCTGTGGCTCTGGTCCCAGCATAGGCCTGCTTTGTGGGCTGCTTCTGTGGCTTTTATTGCTGTGGCTCTGCTCCCTTAGCACAGCTTTGCTCCCCAGCTCAACTTGGGCTCCTGCTCCCTCCTTAGCTCAGCCCCACTCTGTCTGACCCAGGCAATTCAGCTCACACGGACGACAGGACCTCCCTGACCCCCTCGTTAGCCTGCCCACCCGTCAATCAAGCTGACCTGGAGCAATGGCCTCTTCCCGTTGTTCCTGGGGACTGTCAGTCTCAGGGTCCTGATTTCCCATCCACTCTTCCCTTTGGGTACTGGGAGCTAGCCAACCAAAAAAAACCCACTGAGCTTTAGTAAGGGGCCAAAAGTCCACTGACACATACACGCTCTCTCACCCTGGGTATCTTCCTTTCCCTCTCAAAGCCCAGAGAGGGGCTACAAGCTCCCTCACTGCAATCCCCCCCCCCCGCTTCTTTTCCTGTCATTTTATCACACAGCAGCCTCAGCATGTGAGGCTATTACTGCCATCTACCACAGTTTTCACACAAGGGGAAAAAAAACCTATATCCTCTCACTCAGTCCTGTATCATTAAAAAGAAGTGAAATAATGTGGGGTTTTTTAATGCTACCCCACTTTCCCTAAGCACTCACTAATCCTTTCAGAGTATCTTCTTTCACTTTTTCTGCTGCATACTTCCTGGCTTTATATTAGCCCTGCCTGCTCCTGCTCAGCGGGGCTCCATCCTCAGTCACTGCTTGCTCATTAAGCCTAATTCTCCCTCAAGTCTGGCCTATCAGATTACTTGGCCCCTTCTGAGCCTCATTAACCGCTTCCAGGCTAGTGTGGGGTGAGAACACCCCATCACAATGAGACTTTCACTGGGGCCATATTATCCCACAAACGCTTATTATTGCAGGGTTTCTTGTACTTTCTTCAGAAGCACCTGCTGCTGGTCACTGTCAGAGGCAGGCTATTGGGTGAGGTGGACCATAGGCCTAATGCAACATGGCACTTTGTATCATAGCAATGGTTGGATGGGTCAGGTTCTATTCCTACTTGTGCCACTCACCAGCTGTGTGATCTTGGGTAAGTCATTTTGCCTCTGCTTCTCCATTTGTAAAATAGGGATAATGACACTGACTTCCTTGTAAAGTGCTTTGAGATCTACCAAGTAAAATCACAGTATAAGAATGACAGATTTCAGAACAGCAGCCATGTTAGTCTGCATCCACAAAAAGAAAAGGAGTACTTGTGGCACCTTAGAGACTAACCAATTTATTTGAGCAAAAACTTTTGTGAGCTACAGCTCACTTCAGCGGATGCATGTATTTTCAGCGGAAAATACAATGGGGAGATTTTATATACACAGAGAACATGAAACAATGGGTGTTACCATACACCCTGTAACAAGAGTGATCAGGTAAGATGAGCTATTACCAGCAGGAGAGAAAAAAAACCTTTTGTAGTGATAATCAAGGTGTGCCATTTCCAGCAGTTGACGAGGAACAGTGGGGAGGTGGGGGGGGGGGGAATAAACATGGGGAAATCATTTTACTTTCTGTAATGACATATCCATCCCACCGTCAACCTCAGCCTGGACCAGTCCACACAAGAGATCCACTTCCTGGACGCTACAGTGCTAATAAGCGATGGTCACATAAACACTACCCTATACCAGAAACCTACTGACCACTATGCTTACCTACACGCCTCCAGCTTTCTCCAGACCACACCATACGATCCATTGTCCACAGCCAAGCTCTAAGATACAACTGCATTTGCTCCAACCCCTCAGGCAGAGACCTACAAGATCTCTATCAAGTGTTCTTACAACTACAATACCCACTTGCGGAAGTGAAAAAACAGATTGACAGAGCTAGAAGAGTACCCGGAAGTCACCTACGACAGGACAGGCCCAACAAAGAAAACAGAACGCCACTAGCAGTTACCTTCAGCCCCCAACTAAAACCTCTCCAACGCATCATCAAGGATCTACAGCCTATCCTGAAGGACGACCCATCACTCTCACAGATCTTGGGAGACAGGCCAGTCCTTGATTACAGACAGCTCCCCAACCTGAAGCAAATACGCACCAGCAACCACACACCACACAACAGAACCACTAACCCAGGAACCTATCCTTGCAACAAAGCCCGTTGCCAACTGTGCCCACATATCTATTCAGGGGACACCATCACAGGGCCTAATAACATCAGCCACACTATCAGAGGCTCGTTCACCTGCACATCCACCAATGTGATATATGCCATCATGTGCCAGCAATGCCCCTCTGCCATGTACATTGGCCAAACTGGACAGTCTCTATGTAAAAGACTAAATGGACACAAATCAGATGTCAAGAATTATAACATTCAAAAGCCAGTTGGAGAACACTTCAATCTCTTTGGTCACTTGATTACAGATCTAAAAGTCGCAATTCTTCAACAACAGAAAACTTCAAAAACAGACTCCAGCAAGAGACTGCTAAATTGGAATGAATTTGCAAACTGGACACCATTAAATTAGGCTTCAATAAAGACTGGGAGTGGATGTGTCATTACACAAAGTAAAACTATTTCCCCATGTTTATTCCTCCCCTCCGCCCCCCATTCCTCACACATTCTTGTCAACTGCTGGAAATGGCCCACCTTGATTATCACTACAAAAGTTTTTTTTTCCTCTCCTGCTGGTAATAGCTCACCTTATCTGATCACTCTCGTCACAGTGTGTATGGTAACACCCATTGTTTCATGTTCTCTCTGTATATAAAATCTCCCCACTGTATTTTCCACTGCATGCATCCGATGAAGTGAGCTGTAGCTCACAAAAGCTTATGCTCAGATAAATTTGTTACTCTAAGGTGCCACAAATACTCCTTTTCTTTTTAGTACAAGAATGAAGTATTGTTATTCTAAAGGCTTAGTTAAAATGTTATTAGTTTTATATACAACAATGCTGTCAAATCACGTGTTCTGTGGGCTAATGATCATAGAACTAAACATATGCATATACAGAGGGCACAAGTTTATTTTGCTAAATTAAATGTCAACCCAAAAATATTTATATTATGTACCTGTCATAAATAAAGGGAAGGGTAACAACCTTCTTGTATACAGTACTGTAAAATCCATCCTGGCCAGAGGCACAAAATCCTTTTACCTGTAAAGGGTTAAGAAGCTCAGGTAACCTGGCTGGCACCTGACCAAAAGGATCAATAAGGGGATAAGATACTTTCAAATCTGGAGTGGTGGGGCGGGGGGGGGGGGAGAAAGGTTTTCGTCTGTCTGTTCTGAGTGCTTGCCGGACACCGATCAAGGAAGCAAGCAAACCAACTCCATTAGAATCAGTAAGTACTAGCAAGGGAATGCATTAGCTTATTTTTGTTTTGGTTTGTGATTTTCTCTGTGCTGAGAGGAAGGTGTATTCCTGGTTTTCTTTTTGTAACTTTAATGTTTGGCCTAGAGGGAAATCCTCTATGTTTTGAATCTGATTGTCTTGTAAAATTATCTTCCATCCTGATTTCACAGAGGTGCTTCTCTTACTTTTTTTTCCCTTTATAATAAAGTTCTGTTTAAGAATCTGATTGGGTTTTTAGTGTCCTACAAACCCAAGCGTCTGGTTTGTGCTCACCCTGTTTATTTTTCAAGCCTCCCCAGGAAAGGGGGTGTAGGCTTGGGGGGGATATTTTGTGGGAATAGAAACTCCAAGTGGTCCTTTCCCGGATTCTTTGTCTAAATCACTTGGTGGTGGCAGAATACCTGAGTCCAAGGACAAATAGAGATTTGTGCCTTGGGGAAGTTTTTAACCTAAGCTGGTAGAAATAAGCTTAGGGGGTCTTTCATGTGGGTCCCCATATCTGTACCCTAGAGTTCAGAGTGGGGAGGGAACCCTGACAGTATCAAAACCATATAATTCAAGTTCAGGACTGCCAATTACCAATAGCATAGTTTCTATTGATGCAATGTTTTAATAATAGAAGCAAAAGTTTCTAATAGCAAATGATCATTGCTGTCTTCACACCCTTTGCAGGTATATTATCAAAATGACAAAATATTTTCAGGCATGGTTAATAAGGCAGAAAATCAACCCCCTTATCTCTGACTATGCAGCATTTTGATAACAGGAAAAACTAAAATGGCTTTTCCAAAGCAAAATGCATGAAGGAATATATTTTAAATTATTCAGTTACAAATAAAGAGGCTTAATATAAAGGATAAGCTCATCTTCTGATTGACAGGTGGGTGAGAAAAGTAAACTAATAGAGAAATGAGTATTGCTTTTAGAAATCCCTCACTAAAGGTTTGCTTTTTGCTCAGCCCTGGTCTACACAAGGAGTTGAGGTTGAATTTAGCAGCGTTAAATCAATTTAACCCTGCACCCGTCCACATGATGAAGCCCTTTTTTTTGACTTAAAGGGCTCTTAAAATCTATTTCCTTACTCCACCCCCAACAAGGGGATTAGCACTGAAATTGGCCTTGCCGGGTCGAATTTGGGGTACTGTTGATGCAATTAGATGGTATTGGCTCCGGGAGCTATCCCAGAGTGCTCCATTGTGACTGCTCTGGACAGCACTCTCAACTCAGATGCACTGGCCAGGTAGACAGGAAAAGGCCCGCGAACTTTTGAATTTCAATTTCCTGTTTGGCCAGCGTGGCAAGCTGCAGGTGGGTGCAGAGCTCATCAGCAGAGGTGACTATGATGAAGTCCCAAAATCACAAAAGAGCTCCAGCATGGACCAAACGGGAGGTACGGGATCTGATCTCTGTGTGGGGAGACGAATCCGTGCTATCAGAACTCCGTTCCAGTTTTCGAAATGCCAAAACATTTGTCAAAATCTCCCAGGGCATGAAGGACAGAGGCCATAACAGGGACTCAGAGCAGTGCTATGTGAAACTTAAGGAGCTGAGGCAAGCCTACCAGAAAACCAGAGAGGCAAACGGCCACTCTGGGTCAGAGCCCAAAACATGCCGCTTCTATGATGAGATGCATGCCATTTTAGAGGGTTCAGCCACCACTACCCCGGCCATGTTGTTTGACTCCTTCAATGGAGATGGAGGCAACACAGAAGCAGGTTTTGGGGACGAGGAAGATGATGATGATGAGGAGATTGTAGATAGCTCACAGCAAGCAAGCGGAGAAACCATTTTTTCCGACAGCCAGGAACTGTTTCTCACCCTGGACCTGGAGCCAGTACCCCCCGAACCCACCCAAGGCTGCCTCCCGGACCCGCCAGGCAGAGAAGGGGCCTCTGATGAGTGTACCTTTTAAAATACTATACATGGTTTAAAAGCAAGCATGTTTAATGATTAATTTGCCCTGGCATTTGCGGCTCTCCTGGATGTACTCCCAAAGCCTTTGCAAAAGGTTTCTGGGGAGGGCAGCCTTATTCCGTCCACCATGGTAGGACACTTTACCATTCGAGGCCAGTAGCACATACTCAGGAATCATTGTAGAACAAAGCATTGCAGTGTGTGTTTGCTGGCATTCAAACAACATCCGTTCTTTATCTCTCTGTGTTATCCTCAGGAGTGATATCATTCATGGTCACCTGGTTGAAATAGGGTGCTTTTCTTAAGGGGACATTCAGAGGTGCCCGTTCCTGCTGGGCTGTTTGCCTGTGGCTGAACAGAAATGTTCCCCGCTGTTAGCCACGGGGAGGGGCTAGCCATGTGGTGCGGGGAGGCAAAATGCAACCTTGGAAGGAAAGCACACGTGCTATGTATGTAATGTTATAGGCAAGGTTTACTGTGAAAGAGTGTAGCCATTTTATAGAACAATGTGTCTTTTTAAATACCACTGTCCCTTTTTTTTTTCCTCTACCAGCTGCATGTGTTTCAAGGATCACAGGACCTTCTCCTTCCCAGAGGCTCGCGAAGATTAGAAGGCGAAAAAAAAGCACTCGCGCTGAAATGTGCTCTGAGCTCATGCTGTCCTCCCACACTGACAAAGAACAGACAAATGCAAGGAGGCAGACAATGTCAGAGTCCAGGAAAGCACAAAATGACCAGGAGGAGAGGTGGCGGGCTGAAGAGAGTAAGTGGCGGGCTGAAGAGAGGGCTGAAGCTGAAAGGTGGCGGCAGCATGATGAGAGGAGGCAGGATTCAATGCTGAAGTTGCTGGAGGATCAAACCAATATGCTCCAGCGTATGGTTGAGCTGGAGGAAAGGCAGCAGGAGCACAGACCGCCGCTACAGACCCTGTGTAACCAACCGCCCTCCTCCCCAAGTTCCATAGCCTCCTCACCCGGACACCCAAGAACACAGTGTGTGGGCCTCCGGCCACCCAGCCACTCCACTCCAGAGGATTGCCCAAGCAACAGAAGGCTGGCATTCAATAAGTTTTAAACTTTTAAAGTGCTGTGTAGCCTTTTCCTTCCCTCCTCCACCACCCCTCCTGGTGCTTCTCTCCTCCACCACCCCTCCCAGGCTACCTTGGCAGTTATCCCCCTATTTGTGTGATGAATAAATAAAGAATGCATGAATGTGAATGCAATGACTTTATTGCCTCTGCAAGCAGTGATCAAGGGGAGGAGGGGAGGGTGGTGAGCTTATAGGGAAATAGAGTGAACCAAGGGGCGGGGGGGTTTCATCAAGGAGAAACAAACAGAACTTTCACACCATAGCCTGGCCAGTCATGAAACTGGTTTTCAAAGCTTCTCTGATGCGCACCACGCTCTCCTGTGCTCTTCTAACCGCCCTGGTGTCTGGCTGCGCATAACCAGCGGCCAGGAGATTTGCCTCAACCTCCTACCCCTCCATAAACATCTCCCCCTTACTCTCACAGATATTGTGGAGCACACAGCAAGCAGTAATAACAGTGGGAATATTGGTTTTGCTGAGGTCTAACCGAGTCAGTAAACTGCGCCAATGCGCTTTTAAATGTCCAAATGCACATTCCACCACTATTCTGCACTTGCTCAGCCTATAGTTGAACAGCTCCTGACTACTGTCCAGGCTGCCTGTGTACGGCTTCATGAGCCATGGCATTAAGGGGTAGGCTTGGTCCCCAAGGATAACTATAGGCATTTCAACATCCCCAACAGTTATTTTCTGGTCTGGGAATAAAGTCCCTTCCTGCAGCTTTTGCAACAGACCAGAGTTCCTGAAGATGCGAGCATCATGTACCTTTCCCGGCCATCCCACGTTGATGTTGGTGAAACGTCCCTTGTGATCCACCAGTGCTTGCAGCACTATTGAAAAGTGCCCCTTGTGGTTTATGTACTCGGCGGCTTGGTGCTCTGGTGCCAAGATAGGGATATAGGTTCCGTCTATGGCCCCACCACAGTTAGGGAATCCCATTGCAGCAAAGCCATCCACTATGACCTGCACGTTTCCCAGGGTCACTACCCTTGATATCAGCAGATCTTTGATTGCATTGACTACTTGCATCACAGCAGCCCCCACAGTAGATTTGCCCACTCCAAATTGATTCCTGACTGACCAGTAGCTGTCTGGCGTTGCAAGCTTCCACAGGGCTATTGCCACTCACTTCTCAACTGTGAGGGATGCTCTCATCTTGGTATTCATGCGCTTCGGGGAAGGGGAAAGCGAGTCATAAAGTTCCATGAAAGTGTTCTTATGCATGCGAAAGTTTCGCAGCCACTGGGAATTGTCCCAGACCTGCAACACTATGCAGTCCCACCACTCTGTGCTTGTGTCCCGGGCCCAGAATCGGCATTCCACCACATGAACCTGACCCACCATGATGCCCGCATTGCCAGGGCCCGTGGTTTGAGAGAAGTCTGTGTCCAAATCCTCATCACCCTCGTCACCATGCTGACGTCACCTACTTGCCTGGTTTCGCTTTGCCAGGTTCTGGTGCTGCATATACTGCTGGATAATGCGCGTGATGTTTAATGTGCTCCTAATTGCCAAAGTGATCTGAGCGGGCTCCATGCTTGCCATGGTATGGCGTCTGCACAGAAAAAAGGCACGGAACGATTGTCTGCCGTTGCTCTGATGGAGGGAGGGGCAATTGACAACATGGCTTACAGGGAATTAAAATCAACAAAGGGGGTGGCTTTACATGAAGGAGAAACAAAAACAACTGTCACACAGAATGACCACCTCAAGTATTGAACTCAAAACCCTGGGTTTAGCAGGCCAATGCTCAACCCACTAAGCTATCCCTCTGGTATTTCAGGCAGGATTGAATCTCCATTAAAGTTCTCAAGGCGCCCCTGACAGACCTCACCAAAATGATTGTCGGCCGTTGATTTCATGGGGCCGGGGGCAAATGAATACAAAAAAAGTCTGGTCTATTTCTTGTTTTGATCCATTCCATCTATCTTTTACATCTTTGGCTGGCAGCAGATGGTACAGTAGGACTTCTAGCCATCCTCATCTCCTGCCCGCTCACCATAAGATAGTACAATAGGACTGCCTGCAGGACTAAAGAGAATGACTTGGTCGAGTCTCTCCTAATTTAGTCCCTGCGCCCATGACCGACCTTACAGAGGCAGCCAGGAGCACCTCGGACATGATGAGGATGGTTTTCAGGCCTATTACACTATCTGCTGCCACAAGGCAATGGGTTGCTGCTGCTGTGTAGCAATGTAGTACCATGTCTGCCAGCACCCAGGAGACATATGGTGACAGTGAGCTGAGCAGGCTCCATGCTTGCCGTGGTATGGTGTCTGCACAGATAACTCAGGAAAAAAGGCACAAAACGATTGTCTGCCCTTGCTTTCATAGAGGGAGGGAGGGAGGGCCTGATGACATGTACCCAGAACCACCCACGGCAATGTTTTTTGCCCCATCAGGCATTGGGATCTCAACCCAGAATTCCAATGGCAAGCAGAGACTGCGGGAACTGTGGGATAGCTACCCACAGTGCAACACTCTGGAAGTTGATGCTAGCCTCGGTACTGTGAAAGCACTCCACCGAGTTAATGCACTTAGAGCATTTTGTGTGGGGACACACACAATCAACTACATAAAAACGATTTCTAAAAAACCAACTTCTATAAATTCGACCTAATTTCATAGTGTAGACATACCCTCAGAGAGTGAATGTTGCAGTGCCTTGCAGGGGCTCACATCATTTGTAAACAGTCAGCAGTCAAAGTAGTAAAAACATGCAACAATATTTCAATATCATTCTTGTTTCAAACTATTTTTTGGAAAGAGTATCATTGCAACCAAGTTGGAATGGAACAGAAACTGCACACTACCTACATTTGACAAATGATCGTGGTAACAGTGATAGCTCTTACATTTGCATAAACCATAATTCTTTATACGGATGTTAAAAGCTCAGATTTTCAAAGGAGCCTAAGGGAGTTTGGCACTTATCACCTCTTTGAAATTCAGAGGAGTTGGGCTACCTCCCTTAGGTTCCTTTGAAAATCCTAGCCTGAGTGTTCTTTCAGATCCAGATTCCACCTGGGCCTTCTCTGAGTGCAGAGTTGAGGATGGAGGAGAAAGAGCTGTCCAAGGAGCCTTTTTGCACGGCCGATCTCTTGCACTGCCTGTAAAAGGACAAAGTACAGTTGCAATCCTTGTGCTTAGATGAGCAAAGAGATTGTTCTTTCCCTATTCCACTGGGATATGCAAAAGAGGCCAGGGCTGCCTGCCTCCAAAAGCACCTTTCTCCCTGACCCTGTGTGGGTGGATGTCAAGATGATGCAGCAAGATATTAGCTAATGCTCAATTAATGTATAGTATAGCTTTATTGAGGCAGCAATCTAAAACAGAAAAAGCCAAAACAAAACTTGTCCATATTACTGATCAAAGTTTTACAAATGTTGATTGCTTCTAAACTGTCAGTAACACTTTATATTTCAGGTAAGCATTGTACATGGCAATAAAATGATATGCATCTAATAGTTTTTATGTCTTGTCAAATATTTGTTGACTGCATCATGATCCTGCATTTTGCTTGTGTACTAAATACTACTTTAGTGAAAAATAGTTTTTTGCACCTTATTTTTTCAGACGTTTATGTACAAAGCAAGGTAAAATGGGAGATTTCACATACACAAACTAATGAAGCTAAATACGTTTGAGTGTGACACAGTCTAAATATACTCGTGTTTTAAGCCTGCTTCAGTCTTCATTTTTGTATTTAACAAGAGAAATCTTTGTTTTGGTGGTCCATATGTAAATATTCTGGCCTGTAAGGAAGGAAGTTCAACTAATTTAATTGCCCACGTTTCTAGATTTTGTTTTGTTAAATACAGGACATTTTCCTTACAAAAGGTGTCAAGATAAAGGAAACTCCCCCCCCTCCCCACCCCATGTTGCCAGAATGTATCTAGGCTACTACTGCACTCAGAACGTTTTCTGCTGCAAATATAGGTGGTTGTTATTTTTGCCTCTGTACTGAAAACAATTTGCTAAAATAGGAGGAAGCACTTGTTTATGTTACTCCAAAACACTGCTGTCCATTTGAAAGCGTCATGTTGTTTGGATCTGGCCTAATTATTACTGTGTCCAATACTGCAAAGATGCACAAGTGGTGAGGGGGAGTGGGCAGCAAGGCACACAAGGACTGCTTTGAGAGCACAAGAATGGATTTAAAGTAGGACAGACAGCTGTACTAATCTCCTCAAAAGACATGGGTAAGGGAAAGAAAAGAGGTGATGAAGCTATTCTCCTGTCCCCTGTACTAGCTAATATAGCTGGCCTTACTAGAACGGAATGCAGACTACAACCACATTTCTCCTCTGGGAATCTAGAGGCCTTGAACCTGCCCCATGAACTCCATTGGGTATTGCCTGTAAGGACTGAGGGGAAACTGAGGAAGATTTTCCTTGCAGAGAGATTTAGCATTTCCAGTGAGGTCCTATAAACTAATTATTTCCTTGAGTTAATTCTTATGATGTGCCAATTAGCTACAATAAAGGTTCTGATAGTACAGTGAAAATGTGACTTATCTTGATGACTGGAAGGGTTTTAAAAGAAAATGCTAGTGAATTAGAAATAGTGCCATCATGACTAAATAGATAAGCTGCTCTAAACTTCCTAAACTAATGTTAAAAAAAATCATTAGAAACTTTACCTATTTAAAGTCATCACACTTTTTAAACTACAGTTTCACTAATCCACCCACACCCAGAGCCAACCCATAGAGTTGGCTAAACCAGTAGCAAAATTACTGCCCTCCCTACCTGCACAAGTTGAGCTGAGCTGGCTTGCACAAGACTCTGCCCACTTCCCTCTTTCTCGCAACCCACCACGACATTACCTGACTAACCCTGCATGTTCAGGCCCCCCAGGTCTGGGGAGGCTGAGGAAGAACACAGGAAGAGTATTTAGTCCTCATTTAGCAATTGCACAAGTGTGCAACCCAGCCCACAATCTGGATCTAAATAAAATAGTTAAGGAAACAGAAAATAGCATCATACAGGCAGCAAGTGATTTTTAAAAACTTTAGTAGGGTGACCGTTCTTCAATTGTGTGGGTTTTTTTTTAATACAAAGGTTTCTAGTTCACATTGATACTAACTGCATGAAAAAAATTAAAGCTGTTTCTGAGTTATAAGAAAGCAAAAAACTGTAGCTGGACAGAGCCACAGCACATATAAATTTTGGATTTTCTTCAAGAATTCGTCCCCTTTCGCTAGGATTAAAAACAAATTAATTTTCCAGGTGATAAATCATCTTATTAGAAACCAAATCAGCTCACTTTATTTTGTTGTTATAAGAGAGAGATGGTTTCTCAAAATATTCATTGATTGCTCTGTATGATATGGTTCTCTTCAAGAACTTTATCCAAAGCAGTGGGGCAAATTGCCAGCACTACTATGATGGGTCTCACATGTTCTCTTCTTGGGGCAGGGAGGAGGCAGCAGTTGTTCAGGGCACCATTTCTTGCCCCTGAACTGAGGTATTAACTGCCCCACTAGAGAGGGACCCAAGCCCACCCTCTACTCTTGGTCCCAGCCCAGGGACCCTAGGGATAGTGGTAAACCACTAGAACTAACAGTTCCTTCCCCTGGGCTACTTCCCTCTCCTACCCTTCAGTTTGTGGAGCTTCCTGCCCTCCCTCTGCACAAACCAGGTGTCCCTTTACCTAGAGGCTTAGTCTTCTTAGCCCACCACAGTACTTCTTCAAACTGCTCTCTACTCCAACACCAATCCATTCTGCTTCAACTCCTCCTCTTGTCTGATTGAAGCAGGAAGTTTTTATCATGTGACTGGCTTCAAGTGCTTTAATTGGCTTCAGGTGCTGTAATTATTTATAGCAAACTTTCTTCCCTCTACAGGGAAGAAGGTTCCCTTCTGACACTCTCCTGCTGCCCTCTGGCCTGGGCTTTCCTTCCTTTTTGCCCCTGCTTTCAGCTTCCCCCCTGACTGGGCCAGATGCTCTCCCCCTTTCTCCCCCCCCCTCCTTTTTTTTCTGCTGTTGCTTGGGTGCTGGTTGGCTGCCAGCTGCTGTCAGCCCTCCCCCCCCCCCGCCCACCCTCGGACGCTGCTGCCACTCCAGCTGAGCTGAGGCCCCCTGAGGGGGGGGGGCCTGCTGGCCCGCTCTCTCGGAGGGGGGGAGTGGAGGGACCCAGCCCCCGGACTCAGCCGCTTGCTATTTGTTTGTGGACCTGTATCCGGCCGAGAGAGACTCTTATCTTCTGTTCCGGCATCCCTGGAATGCTACAGCTGCAAAGAAAGCCGGAAAAGAAAAGGAAAAAGCCGTCTACCGGAGGAACACCGCCTGAGGAATCTACAAATCACCATGGAGGGGGCCTTAAGACTGAGTAACTTTTGAACTATGTTCTTGTGTGGGGAGAGGCCTTGACTGTGTTTTGACTGTGATTATAGGGACACGGGGTATGGCACGGACCTGACCCCCTGATCCATCTGTGTCCTCCCAACCCCCACACTACTATCTTCACCACTGCCCCCCTCCACCGTCTTTGCTGGCTGTTTAACATCTGCCTCTGGACTCAGTTGCTTGACCTGATTCCACTGTGTGGGCCAGAAGCACCAGCCAACCAAACAGGACTCTCTGGACAAGCGTACGGTGGTTCATGTGCCCCCCCCCAATTGTCCACCCCACAGCTTGTCCCTTTTTACCTGACCCCAACTCCTGTTAACCACCTGCCACCGCCCCGCTGGGGCATCGGCAATGGAGGGCACCAGGGTGACCTCCACCGCTGCCATGCCCATCGCCTCCCCAGACTCGAGGGAAGCCCCTCCGGTCGGCAGGAAAGGCCAGGGCAAGAAGATGGGGAAGGGCCCTGCTAAAACCACCAGGCCCTCCAGGGCAGTGACCACCCCGACTGCTGAGGCCCCACCACCGACCATGGCATCCTTCCCCAATGCCCCCTCCACCAGCTCTGCGGGTGTCCCTTACTCAGCCCCCAGGATGTATTCCCGGGCGGCAGCAGCCCCCCGCCTGCTGCCTCATCATCTCTCCCGCCCACCGCCTCCGCCATCATCAATAGCGGCCGGGGCCCCTTTCCCACCATGACAAGGAAGCACGGTGTCCAATGCCTCCTGGTGCCCGCCTCGCCCCATGTGGAGACCTACATGCGGGCATTGGCAAGGGTGGTGGGGCCCTCAGCCATTGTGGCAGCCTCCAAAATGTACGGGAAGGTTGTCTTCTTCTTAGCATCGGAGGCTGCCGCCCAGGAAGCAGTGGAGAGGGGCCTGGCAGTGGGGGGGGGGTGTTTGTCCCCCCAGAGCCACTAGAGGACCTGGGCGTCCGCCTGGTCCTGACCTCTGTCCCTCCTTTTCTCCCCAATGCTGCCCTGTTACCCGCCCTTTCCACCCTGGGGAAACCTGTTTCTGTTATCAGCCCTCTCCCGTTGGGCTGCAAGGACTCCACCCTCCGTCACATCTTTTCCTTCCGCCGGCAAGTGCAGCTTCTACTGACGTCGGCGGCACATGATGGAGAGGCGCTCGAGGGGTCCTTCCTAGTCCCCCACCAGGGGGCCCGTTATTGGGTGTACTTCTCCACGGGGGAAGCCCAGTGCTACCTCTGCCGGGCGTCGGGGCATGTCTGGAGGGACTGCCCCTTAGCCCGGCAAGGAGGGGCACCTGGGATCCCCGAGACCCAGCAGGACATCAGCCCTGTCATTGCCGATGCCCTTGGCTGCCCGGTACCTGAACCCGCCCCCCTTCCTCTTCAGACCACCACTACTCCCGCTCAGGCCCAAGGGGCACCTCCCCTACAATGCCCAGATGAGCAGGAGAACCCCGCCCTCGCTGCTGATAATCTGGTGGGGTTTATGGAGGAGAGTGTGGCAGAGATACTATCAGGCATGGGAGAGAGCCTCCCCGAGGGAGAATCCTCCCTCCCTTATGCTGCTCCACTGTTTCCCCCCCAAGTCCCTGAGCCATCACCTCTACCCCCTGACACGACCCCTGCTAACCAGCCCCCAGATGATGCCATGGAGGGCCGGGCCCTAGTCCAGGGGAAGCAAGACAAGTGGAAGGCTCGAGCTCTGCCTTATCCACCCAAAGCGGAGGCCCCCCAGAACACCAGGAAGGGGGTGCATGGATGCCAAGCCCTGCGCTTTGCCCACGAGTACATCCCATCCACCGGTGTCAGCTGGGAAAGACGTGGCAGAACCGGAGGGTAGTGTCTCCCCTCCACGGGAGACCCTCCCCTCCACGGGAGACCCTCGAGGAAGCCTCTTCTGTCCTGACGCTACCCGAAGCCCCCCGTGAACCCCGAGGCAACCGTCGTGGCGGGTGTCGGCAGGGAGAACCCCGGGACGGCATAAAGTGTCCTCTCCTCCACGTTTGAGGCGATTGAGGCCCTAGATTTGACCCCAGTCACCCAGGGGGAGGATGACCTTTTGCCAGCAAACCTCGATCTGGGCGACCTCACTACACCCCTCTTTTCCCCATGCTCCCTCCCCGTAACTGCTGCTTCTGCTCCCACCTCCAAGGAGCCCCTGGACTCCTCCATCGACCCGCCCGCTGATGGCACCCCGCTGACGACCACTGAGCCTGCTCAGGTGACAGCCGGCGCCACGTGGCTGGGACACGAGTCGCTGGGGCACCCCCCTTGGTGCGGAGCAATCGACTTCCTTCCCGGGCGGGGGTCCTACAGAAGATAATGCACCTCCTAATGCTGTGGCTGCTAAATCCACCATAGAGCCCACGCCCGGTGTCACTGAGAGCTCCCTCCCCAGCCCCTTAACCCTCGAGCCTGATCGGGAGGTGCCATCATCCAGCTGCTTGCCCCCTGAAACCCAGAACCTCGCCTCTGCCCCTGCCTCCGCCCCTACCCCTATCCAATTTACCTCCTGCAATGTTATCACCGCCTCCGGGGCTGTCTCCTTCCCTTTTCCAACTGATGACCCCTAGGGAGCAGCCTTTGTGTTCTCCTACTCAGGGACTGAGCAGAGCCTGGCCGCCACGAACACCCTCCAGGAGATAGTCGAACACCACTCCCTAGTGGACATCTGGCGTGACCACCACCCGGATGACACTTCCACATTCACCTTTGTCCGGGTGGAGGCCCATCGGTTGAGCCACTCCCGGTTGGACTGCAATTATTTATCACGCTTCCATCTCTCACAAGCCCACTCCTCCAGCATTCGGCTGGCCCCATTTTCTGACCATCACCTAGCCACCATGACAGCCTCCCTCTGTGCGGAGAGGCTGGGGCCAGCCTATTGGCATTTTAACAACAGCCTGTTGGAGGATGAGGGCTTCGTGACGTCCTTCCGGGAATTCTGGCTGGCCTGGCGAGGGCAGCGGCGTGCCTTTCCCTCGGCACGGCGATGGTGGGACCTGGGGAAGGTGCGCGCCCAGCTTTTCTGCCTCGACTACACCCGGGGCACCAGCCGACGGAGAAATGCGGAGATAGAGCAGTTGGAACGGGAGGTCTTAGAGCTGGAGAGGCATCTGGCCGCCAGCCCCGAGGACCTGCTCCGCTGCGGAGCGTGCCGGGAGAAGCAGGAGGAGCTCTGGGCCCTTGAGGACCATCGAGCCCGGGGTGCCTTTGTTCGATCCCGCATCCGCCTTCTTCGGGAGATAGATCACGGTTCCCGCTTCTTCTATGCCTTGGAGAAAATGAGGGGGGCCAAGAAACACATCACCTGCCTCCTGGCAGAAGACAGCACCCTCCTCATGGAACTGGTGGAGATGTGCGGGAGGGCCCGAGCCTTCTACGCAAGTCTTTTCTCCCCAGATCCGACTGACCCTGGCGCTTGCAGAGTACTCTGGGAGGAGCTCCCCATGGTCAGCGCGAGCGACCGAGACTGGCTAGAGTTGTCTCTCACTCTGGCTGAGTTCTCGGAAGCCCTCCATTGTATGCCCACTAATAAGTCTCCAGGCATGGACGGGCTGACCGTGGAGTTCTACCGTGAGTTTTGGGACGTCCTCTGCCCAGACCTAGTCACCGTCTGGGCCGAGTCTCTGCAGAGCGGGGTCCTCCCTCTTTCATGCAGGTGAGCTGTGCTCGCCTTATTGCCGAAGAAGGGGGACCTCCATGATTTACGAAATTGGCGTCCCGTCTCGCTCCTCAGCACGGACTATAAAATCATAGCGAAAGCAATCTCGTTGCGGCTAGGGTCTGTGCTGGCGGACGTGATCCACCCAGGCCAGACCTACATGATCCTGGACCGCAGTATCTTTGATAACCTATTTCTAGTTCGGGACCTTTTGGAACTCAGGTGTAGAGTCAGTCTGTCGTTCGCCCTCTTGTCCCTAGATCAGGAGAAGGCGTTCGATAGGGTGGACCACGGCTACCTCCTGAGCCCTCTGCAGGCGTTTGGCTTCGGACCCCAGTTTGTGGGTTTTCTCCGGGTGCTGTATGCTTCCGCAGAGTATCTGGTTAAGCTCAACTGGACCCTGACCGAGCCGGTCAGCTTCGGGTGAGGAGTACGGCAGGCGTGCCCCCTCTCGGGCTAGCTGTACACTCTGGTGATCGAGCCCTTCCTCTGTCTCCTCTGCAGGAGGTTGACAGGGTTGGTGCTGCGGGAGCCGGAGCAGCAATTGGTCCTGTTGGCGTACGCCGATGACGTGCTCCTCGTGGTCAAGGACCCGGGTGACTTGGCGCAGGTGGAGACTTGCCAGGCCATCTATTCGGCAGCCTCCTCCGCCCGGGTCAACTGGGTCAAGAGCTCTGGCTTGGCAGTAGGAGACTGGCGGCAGGCGAGCTCCCTCCCACCCGCGCTTCAGACCATCCAGTGGAGCGTGGGTCCGCCGCTCTTCCTAGGCGTTTACATTTCTGCCACGCATCCGCCAAAGAACTGGGAAAATTTAGAGGGCGGGGTGATAGAGTGGCTCCAGAAATGGACGGGACTACTCCGATGTCTCTCCCTCCGAGGGAGAGCGCTGGTGCTTAATCAACTAGTCCTGTCCATGCTCGGGTACCGACTCAACACCCTGGTCCCGGCCCCGGGTTTCCTGACCAACCTCCGGACATCGATTCTGGGGTTCTTTTGGTCAGGAATACACTGGGCCCCTGTAGGGGTTCTTCATTTACCCCTGAAGGAAGGAGGACAGGGCCTGAAGTGCCTGCACACTCAGGTCAGTGTCTTCTGCCTCCAGGCCCTACAGAGGCTCCTCTATGGTGCAGGCAGTTCGGCGTGGAGCATATTGGCGCATG
The DNA here is from genome assembly GCF_965140235.1 of Caretta caretta. NCBI lineage: Eukaryota > Metazoa > Chordata > Testudines > Cheloniidae > Caretta > Caretta caretta. The sequence continues at coordinate 73,547,521 of NC_134209.1, forward strand.
CCATCCTGCACCACATCTGAGGGCTCCGATATGACTGACAGCTCTTTTATCTCCATCCAGGAGATCTTCCGCGAGACCTCTCCGGGCTGCCAGTCTTCTACCAGGACCTCCTCCAGACTTGGAAACTGTTTTTAATGACCAGGTCTGTGGCAGCCACCGAGGGGGCAGATCTCCTCGTGGAGCCCCTGCTACACAACCCCCAGCTCCGTGTGCAGGTGGCGGAGTCCCGCTCGGTGCACCAGAGCTTGATCCTGGCAGAAGTCACAAGAGTCGGAGACCTCCTGGACTACGACCGGGGAGACTGGTTGGATCCCCTGACGCTCGCTCGGCGCATGGGGCTCTCCAGACCTCATACCCCCAGCACGTACTTCAGGAAGTGAAGGCCGCTTTGCCGCCAGCTGCTCGAGCTTACCTCGACCAGGTCCTGCTCGAGGGCATGCCCCGCCCACCCTCTACCCCAGGCCCGCCGGACCTTTTAATTGGACCCCTGCCCCGTAGACCCAATCGACCCCCTCACCCCTTTATTGCAAGCCGGCTGCATATGCTTCCAAACCACGCCAAGGAAACATCTATACACGCTCGTGCTCAACACCCTTCATGCCCTCACCCTAGTGTCCCGCCCCGACACAAAGTGGCGAGACCTTCCACCACCTTTGGAGGGTGAGCAGCCCTGGTGGGCCAGCCTATATTCCACCTTGGTTCCGAGGCCCGTCGGGGACATCAGTTGGCGGCTCCTTCACGGAGCTGTGGGCACAGGCACGTACTTGGCACGGTTCACCCCCATCCCAGATACTTGTCCCTTTTGCAGTGTGAGGGAAACCCTGGCGCACGTATATTTGGAGTGCGCCAGGCTGCAGCCCCTGTTCCGGCTCCTCACAAATCTTCTATTATGTTTTTGGTTGCATTTTTCTCCTTACCTTTTTATTTATGCACTCCCCATCCGTGGCCTCACAAAGTCGCGGGATCTCCTAGTTAACCTCCTCCTGGCCCTGGCTAAAATGACCATCTATAAAACCAGAGAGAGGAGGTTGGCCAATGGAGTTTCCTGTGACTGTGGGGTCATTTTCCGATCCTCGGTCCGTTCACGTATCCAGGCGGAGCTCCTCTGGGCGGCGTCCACCGACTCCCTTGATGCTTTTGAGGAGCGGTGGGCGCTGTCTGAGGTTCTCTGCTCGGTGTCCCCATCCGGTTCCCTTTGTTTGACCCTTTGATTGGGGGAGAGAGTAAGGGACCCCAGCCATTGCTGCTGTGGACACCACCACCTTAGAGGGGTCCTTTCACACATGGGTGCACATGCCCCCCCCCCGGATTGTCCACCCCACAGCCTTCCCCTCTTCTTGGGTGCTTTCAAAGGAGGGAATTGTTGGTGACACTGGGCGTGGCGCCAGGTAACTCGAGGGGGTGGCAGACATTGAGAGTCGATGAAGCCCCCTCGCTCTGGGCCACCAGGTAACTCGGAAGGGTGGAAGACCGCGAGAGTCGAGGAAGCCCCCGCCCTGGGCCCAGGCAAGCTTGAACACTTCCCTCCCCTGAAGCTAATGAGTAAACAATTGTGATTGGTTGCTGTGTTACACATTGCATACACTGTTGTTTTTGTTTTGTAAGTGTGTTATGCAAATAAAAACACCTTTTTATGCTTCAAAAAAAAAACCACTCTCCTACTGCCTTCTGCTGTATCACAGCAGGCAGAACATCCCAGAGATAATTTCTTTCCAGAAAATACACATGAAGTAGTTATTCTGCACAGCTCTCTCTTCCCAGGTAATTTTGTTTCATTGCTAATCTTTAAGAAAAGGAATCTTTGTCAAATTAGAGTGCTAATTTTCTGGTATATTTAAGATGAAATAATTAAATTTAGTTCCTGAATTTAAAAAACTATTAACTGAAATGAAGTACAACTGCTATTAAAACAAGCTGGGAGAAAGACAAAGCCCGGGCTGATGAGAAAACATTTGGAAAACAACAGTATAAACCCTTCATCATCATTGTACAGCTTCATGGCAAACAAAACATTACAAGGCATGTTATGGAAGATGAATAATTTTTTTATAAAATCTGTAGTGCTCATCATTTATCAGGGAAAGAGGAGTTCAGTTGTTGAACTTCATCACTACACCCATGGAAGATATGAAGTAATCTAATGTCTGCCATTATTCTTTATCCCATTGGTGCTCAGATTATGGAAAATGAAGCATCAGTGGTATTATCAGTTCTTGCTGGTGGTTCAGAATGAAGTATTTTCAGATTTAAGCATCTATCTAAATGTTCCTGAACAGTGACTATTAGGTGCGTGGGAATTTGATGTAATAGTATTCACTAGTTTTAGATACACAAACTTTTGGAGGTTATTCTTAACAGTATTCATCCAGATCTTGTCTCTAAATACTATGGTGTCAATTCTGCAAGGTGTTGACAACCCTTCTCTTCTACTGGCTTCAATGCAAGACAAACCTTGTAAGATTAAGTTGCAATTCAATTGTTCCGGCTTCTAGGTAACTAGACTCATTAAAAAAAAAAAAACCCTGTTCACCCTGCAAATCACTGAAGCAGGCTCCCACAGTACTATGAGTGTTCTACCCTTTACCTGCCATGCTTATACAAAACCTAGCTCACATGTGCCACAATATCTACTGCTTATCTACAGAAAAATTGGTGAATTAACTAAGAAAGGAGTTTCAGACTCAACTCTGCATTTTCTTTTTGTGTAGTGTCAAGGTTCCTTCCCCACTCTGAACTCTAGGGTACAGATGTGGGGACCTGCATGAAAACCTCCTAAGCTTACTTTTACCAGCTTAGGTTAAAACTTCCCCAAGGTACAAACTATTTTACCCTGTGCCCTTGGACTTCCACTGCCACCACCAAACATTTATCTGGGTTTATTTTTATTAGGAAAGCGTAGTTTGGAAACGTCTTTTCCCCAAAAAATCCTCCCAACCCTTGCACCCCACTTCCTGGGGAAGGTTTGGTAAAAATCCTCACCAATTTGCATAGGAGACCACAGACCCAACCCTTGGATCTTAGAACAATGAAAAAAACATTCAGTTCTTGAAAAGAAACATTTTAATAGAAGAAACAGTAAAAAGAATCACCTCTGTAAAATCAGGATGGTGAATACCTTACAGGGTAATTAGATTCAAAACATAGAGAATCCCTCTAGGCAAAACCTTAAGTTACAAAAAAGACGCACAGACAGGAATATTCATTCTATTCAGCACAGCTATTTTCTCAGCCATTTAAAGAAATCATGATCTAACACATACGTAGCTAGATTACTTACTAAATTCTAAGACTCCATTCCTGTTCTGTCCCCGGCAAAAGCATCATACAGACAGACACAGACCCTTTGTTTTAATCCCTCCTCCCAGCTTTTGAAAGTATCTTGTCTCCTCATTGGTCATTTTGGTCAGGTGCCAGCGAGGTTACCTTTAGCTTCTTAACCCTTTACAGGTGAAAGGATTTTTCCTCTGGTCAGGAGGGATTTTAAAGGTGATTACCCTTCCCTTTATATTTATGACATGTAGCAAGGACTCCGATTCCTAATATTAATTGGCAGTGACTTGTGGTTTAAGAAATATGAACACTCCAGAGCAGGGGTGACCAACCTGTGGCTCTTCAGAAGTTAATATGTGGCTCCTTGTATAGGCACTGATGCCAGGGTGGAGCTACAGGTGCCAACTTTCCAATGTGCCAGGTGGTACCCACTGCTCAACCCCTGACTCTGCCACAGGCCCTGCCCCCACTCTACCCCTCACCTGAGCCTGTTATGCCTTTGCTCCTCCCACTCCGAGCCTTCTGCATGACACTAAACAGCTGATCGGGAGGTGCTGATTGGCAGGGCTGCCAGTGGGCAGAAGGCCCTGGGAGTGGGGGGGGGGAGCTTATGGGGGGGGCTGCTGACGTATTACTGGGGCTTTTTGGCAATGTACATTGGTAAGTTCTGGCTCCTTCTCAGGCTCAGGTTGGCCACCCCTGCCCAGAGGAAAGTTACTAGTTTGTTAGCTTTTTGTTTTGGTTTCTGGCATTCGGTGTTGGTATGTAAAGCTGAAATGAAGTCACTTGTTAAAATGGATTATTTTTTCTTCACTGTACTTTATTGATATTTAGAATGCAGCAAAAGTGCGAGGGATTAAGTTTGTAGAAAAAATTGTTTATTTTTACTATTTTAAAAGCAGTTATTACACCTCTTCCACAATAGGCACTTTAAAGGAACAAACAGATTTCCTGATTGTCCATTTCTTACAATTGATTAATAAAGGGCATCTTCTTAGAAATCTGTCATTTAGTAACTACATGAATTTTGCTGCAGCGGAAGACTCCTTTGGGGTTCATTGTGCTCTTACAGCCTTTACAGAAAATCGATCACATGAGTATCTTTCCAGTTCGTTTGTTTACAGAATGTAAAACTGATTGATTGTGGGAAGTGTTTAAATGTTTTAACTAACTATTTTTTGCACTCTGCCAGAGGGTTTTGCTGTATTGCCATGTTAAATACAATATTGAAAAATAATTACAGTATAAGCCTAGTTGTACAGAACTGCAAAAGTTTGTTACCTCAAAAAATAATGTAGTGGAAAACAGCTTCAGAAAAACTTCCATTATTTTTATCATTCATTAAGTGCCAACAGTGTGCTTGTCATGGTCTCTGTGTCAGGCAGGTTAGAGTCTAAAAATACAAAATATGAGATGTCCGCAACTTAGGAGGGTCCCTGAGGATTTATTTGCCTGTGACTCTGGAAGGCCACTGGATCATAATTTGAACTCCTTCAAGAGGAGAGCAATATTACATATGAGATCAAGTGGGAGTGTTTGGGGTGATTCCATCTAGGGCTCTAGTAGTTCAATGGAATGATTTGTACACCAATGGTAGACTTATCTCAAGCTATGTACACACTACAACTTAAGTTGGTAGAACTCATGTCCTTTGGGTGTCAATAAGCCACTCTCCAAGCAACTTAAGTTACAGCCACATAATCACCCATGTGGACAGCACAATGTGGGTGGGAGAGCTTCTCCCATTTACATAGCTACTGCCGCCAGCTGGGGCTGGAGTAATTAAGTTGATGGGAGAGCTCTCGCCCATCAGCTTATGGCATCTGTACTTGCAGCACTACACAGGTGCAGCTGTGTAGATAACTGTAAGCTATCTCATGTAGACATAGCCTCAATCTTGCCCAGGGACTTCCAAACAAGGTGGACACAATCAGATCTAGCCCTGGGCTAGGTGACCTTGTATATTTGCAATCTGTTGGCACACTGCCTTCCTGATCTCCCCTTGCCTCATGCTGAATCAAAACCTGACCAAAGACAACTGTTCCAACAGTAAGCCGGCAGTGTCATTCAGCCAGGCCCCAATTATACATGCAGAGTTGGGGGTCTCATTTTTGAACAAATCACAGATGGCAGTAACTGTAACCAGTGACCTTGCATGAATCAGCGTGGAGTGAAGAACAAGATCCCTGCTTGCTGACATCCTGTACTCCTTAACATTAATACAAGGGAAAAGCCAAAGGAACAATGATTGTAGTACTTTGGGCTATATGTAAAAGCATATCAATTTTAAAAGATGCTTTATTATGTGACCTACTAGTGATGAGTGCTCTTATTTACTTTGACATTCAAAACCTCTTACAGGCCTACTCAGCTTTCAACTGTTACGAATTTTGGGGGGGACAATTGACAGTTTCAAGGCGTTCACCTGTGCCATAAATAACCCATATCATTTCATTGTTTTAACGTGAAGAGAAGTGAAGTAAAGATGAACCTCTCCAAATCAAGCTGCAGTATTGACCTGGAAAACATCAGATAAATGAGTTAGCTTTCAGGATTTGGAGGAGGATCGATCTTTCAGATCCGCATCTTATGAATTCAAATGATGACTATGGCTGGCCAATACTGGAAAGATAGTAGGCTGGCTGAATGACATTTGTGAAAGAGCAATAAGCTCAGCAGAAAAGGACAATGTGAGAAGAACTTGGATGGCACTGGATAGTAGTGATGCACAGCAGAGATTGAAGATCTTTTTATGCAGTGTATTCAAAATGGTTCATTATTTTAATCCCTTGTTGGATTCATTTTGATAAAACAAGCATTTGAATATAAGCAACATCTACAATTATATGCATGGAACCAAGGCAAACCTGAGATGACCTATTTTTCCATTTATACCTCATTTTGTTTGTTGGTTTGAAAATCACTGCCTAGAAATACATTGTAAGCATTTAAAATTAAATCAGTGGACATTGGAACATTGTGTCATTTTTGGAGTGTGTTATTTCAGTGTCGAGATTAGGCTGAATTAGCCAAGAATTAGTGCTCTCTAATCTGTGAAACTGTTCCATTGAATCTTTCAAGCCATCTTTGAGGATATGCAAAACCAAGGTCCTAACTACTTATGATATGAACAAGCCCAAGGCATTATTTGTACAAGTCTTGGTTTTGTTCCTGGCCAAATTCCAATATTGTGGATTACATTCTGCTTTCCTGCAGATTTTATGTCAAATGGATATAGCATTCTTCACTTCCTCTCCTAAATGGTTGTGTAGTCTTTCTGTACACTCTTAAAATAGCTCTATTTCATCCCAAAGATGGCTTTCATTTAAATAAAGGTGATGTAACTGTTTTATATAGGCTAGTAATAAATAAATGTCTGGAAATCAGTTTAAAACTATGAGTGCGCCTTCTGGATTATATGTATGTAATTCCAGGGTTTTTTTATGATGATGATGATGATTTATAGAGTTAGAACTTGTGCTAAAAGAAGCATTGTGAATTGTGCTAAGCCTTTTGGAGTAGGCTTTTTTTTTTTTTTGTACAAACTGTCGATCACATTCTTTTAGAACTACTCCAAAACACTTAGCACAATTCCCAGTGCTTCTTTTTGTCTGAATTTAGTGGTTGTAAAAGGTGCTGGGTTGTACCGGTTGTGATTTATACATACAGAACAGGTTCTGCACAAGCAGTAGTAGTAAAAGTTTCCCCAGACCATCCTGCCAATTTGTCTCCTTGTTGACCTCGAGTGCTCACCTCTGAAAATAAGAAGGTAGTTCAGGCTCTAGGGCCCATTCTGCTCTGCTTGCCAGTACAATATCTATTAGTGCCAATTGTGGTTGTATGTTTTGCCATATGGACAGTTGGGGCTAAATCCTTACTCTCACGGAATTTCCTTTGCACCGCTACATGAGTCTAATCTGGGATACAAAGACCGACACTACACTACCAAAACCCAAATTGGGGTGAGAAGGCTCTTTACTGTGGAAGTGCTGGGGATGTCAACATACATGCACACACACAATTTTTCTGCTTAAAGTCTCACGGCTGCCATGACAACCCTAAGACTGTCTTAGCGTGTTTTGGTTTTTTCCAACTCACTTAGGGTATGTCTACATTTGGAGCTGGGGGTGTAATGCCAACCTAAAGCAGATATATTGTGTTAGCTCAGATAGAGCTAGTGTGTTTAAAAACTGAGCGGCTGCGTAGCCACAGTGGTGCAAGCAGAAGAAGAGGGCTAGCCATCCACTATGCTAGCCCTCCTGCTACTTGCACTGCCATGGCTATGCTGTATTTTCAACACACTCTTTTCATCAGAGGTATGTAGGTATGCCTCCTCACCCTGGGAATTTCACCCCATCTTGGAGTGTAAACATAACCATAGATGGTTGTATTCTGGACATGGTGCATGAGATGGACTGGAGGATGAAGAGGAAGCAACTACTCAGTTGCCGTCAACTATCCACTGTCTCTGTAGGTGAGAGAGTAAAGCACAACTTTCTTACTGGGGAAAATAAATCCCTTCTGATAGTCCACCCACAGCAGGCAACCGAGCCTGTGATCTGCCACAGCATTTGACTGCTCTTAGTAATATGAATAATCACAATTAATGTACAATAGCCCTGAAATGTCCTCTCACCTCACTTCCCTCTCATACATCATCACGGTTTATACAGAAGACCTGAGGTGAGTAAAGCAGGAAGATCAATGACCTGAGCTCCATTGGCAGAAGTCTCATGAAGTATCCAACAAATGGTGACAAAGAATGTTATAAGTTATGTCATGGCTGTACAGGAGGAAAAGGCAGATTTTTTGGCCACATCAGTAGTATCTGCAAAGTCTCATACAGTGACAGTATTCTGGATTGGGGGCAGTCTGGTTAATCTGGATTTCTGTCTGTCAGTTACCAACTCAAGTTTGTTGCCATGATGAATCATGGTTTTTTACAGATTCAAAATCACTGAGAGCTGACCTGACCTGTCCGTTTTCCTGTTTTTCCATGGTGACAAGACAATTATCTCCAGGACACACATGCTAAATAAATCTTCTCTACTTCAGTTTCAGCTAGTGTTACTCACTCATGTAATGGGATGCCGGAAGTGCTCCGAGCTACAAGCTATAAATTGAATCCACATCCTTTCCAAATGTTGAAGGCCTGTAGGGAAGTACAGGATTTGTTGTTGGTCAATATTATGAATAGCTCCCTGAAGGAATGGGAGAAGGGGGTTTCTTATTCTAAGGATGCTACGGTCTTGTAAATGAACCTTGATATTGCACCTCATATTAACCAATGTCCAATCTGTGTTTTAGAGGGGACAGAAACTTGCTGAAAAGATTGTGGAGGGGCAATTCTAGAAGTATCTGAGTCCTTGGATTTCTATACCCTTCTCCCAGTCAGTAGTTTTACGCCTGGGTATGAAATGTAAACTATCCTGATGGCATTACTCAATCTTCTTGCAATGGAGATGTCTAGGGCATTTGTGATGAAGGGCCTTTGCATGTGAAACTCAGTCACCCCCTTGGTCTGTCAAAGGCGGGATTTTTTTAACTTTCTGCACCTGCTAAAAAGCCCATATTTTTTCCTGGGCTACCTTTTATTTACTTGAAAACTGTTCTGTCAGTCTTCTCTTCTCCAGACTAAACAAACCCAATTTTTTCAGTCTTCCCTCATAGGTCATGTTTTCTAGACCTTTAATCATTTTTGTTGTTCTTCTCTGGACTTTCTCCAGTTTGTCCACATCTTTCCTGAAATGTGGTGCCCAGAACTGGACACAATACTCCAGTTGAGGCCTAATCAGTATGGAGCAGAAGAATTACTTCTCATAGGCTGACAACACTCCTGCTAATATATCCCAGAATGATGTTTGCTTTTTTTGCAACAGTGTTACGCTATTGACTCATATTTAGCTTGTGATCTACTATGCCCCCCAATTCCCTTCCTAGGCAGTCATTTCCCATTTTGTATGTGTGCAACTGATTGATTGTTCCTTACTAAATGGAGTACTTTGCATTTGTCCTTATTGAATTTCATCCTATTTCTTCAGATCATTTCTCTAGTTTGTCCAGATCATTTTGAATTTTAATCCTATCCTCCAAAGCACTTGCAACTCCTCCCAGCTTGATATCGTCTGCAAACTTTATACACATACTTTCTATGCCATTATCTAAATCATTGATGAAGATACTGAACAGAACCACACCCAGAAATGATCCCTATGAGACCTCAATCAATATGCCCTTCCAGCCTGACTGTGAAACACTGATGATTACTCACTTGGAACAGTTTTCCAACCAGTTATGCACCCACTTTACAGTAGCTCCATCTAGGTCAGGGGTGGGCAAACTTTTTGGCCTGAGGGCCATATCGGGTTGCAAAACTGTATGGAGGGCTGGGTAGGGAAGGCTGTGCCTCCCCAAACAGCCTGGCCTCCACCCCCCCTGCTCCTTGTCCCCTGACCACCCCCTCCTGGACCCCCCCTGCCTCTAACAACCCCCCCCCGGACCCCACCCCCTATCCAACCCCCCCTGCTCCCCATCCTCTGACTGCCCCCCCCAGAACCTCCACCCCACCCAACCACCCCCAGTTCCCTGTCCCCTGACCACCCCCCCAAACCTCTGCCCCATCCAACTGCCCCCTGCCCCTGTCTCCTGACTGCCCCCCAGAACCCCCTGCCCCTTACCCAACCCCCCAACCCCAGCCCCCTTACCATGCCGCTCAGAGCAGCATGTCTGGCTACCACGGTGCCTGGCCAGAGCCAGACATGCGGCCACGCTGCCCTGCATGAGCGGGCAGCCCCACCGCCCAGAGTGCTGCCCGTGTGGTGGCATGGCTGCGGGGAAGGGGGACAGGAGGGGAGGGGCCAGGGGCTAGCCTCCCTGGCCAGGAGCTCAAGGGCTGGGCAGGATGGTCCTGTAGTCCGGATGTGGCCCGCGGGCCGTAGTTTGCCCACTTCTGATCTAGGTTGTATTTCCCTAGTTTGTTTATGAGACGGTCATGTGAGACAGTATCAAAAGTCTTGCTAAAGTCAAGATATACCACATCTACCACTTCCCCTTCTCCCATCCACAAGGCTTGTTAGCTTGTCAAAGAAAGCTATTGGGCTGGTTTGACATGATTTGTTCTTGACAAATCCATGCTGACTGTTACTTACCACTTTATGTTCTAGGTGTTTGCAAATTGATTCATTATTTGCTCCATTATCTTTCTGGGCACTGAAGTTAAACTGACTGGTCTGTAATGATACTTATTTGCAACCTTTTTTTTTTCTCCCAGCTATGACCACTGTCGGGATTCTTAAGTGGTAGAAATTGGTCAGTTATGACATTGGTCATACAGAACCGGAGTGACCATGCAACACAATGCCAGCAAATGAACGCTTATTATCTCCACTGTTCCACAGACATAATGAACAGCAAGTTCATTATGCAACTTGTCAGCAAGTTAAGGAAGTATGGGCTGGATGAATGCACTATAAGGTGGGTAGAAAGCTGGCTAGATTGTCGGGCTCAATGGGTAGTGATCAATGGCTCCATGTCCAGTTGGCAGCCGGTATCAAGTGGAGTGCCCCAAGGGTCGGTCCTGGGGCCAGTTTTGTTCAATATCTTCATAAATGATCTGGAGGATGGTGTGGATTGCACTCTCAGCAAATTTGCAGATGATACTAAACTGGGAGGAGTGGTAGATACGCTGGAGGGGAGGGATAGGATACAGAAGGACCTAGACAAATTGGAGGATTGGGCCAAAAGAAATCTGATGAGGTTCAATAAGGATAAGTGCAGGGTCCTGCACTTAGGATGGAAGAATCCAATGCACCGCTACAGACTAGGGACCGAATGGCTAGGCAGCAGTTCTGCGGAAAAGGACCTAGGGGTGACAGTGGACGAGAAGCTGGATATGAGTTAGCAGTGTGCCCTTGTTGCCAAGAAGGCCAATGGCATTTTGGGATGTATAAGTAGGGGCATAGCGAGCAGATCGAGGGACGTGATCGTTCCCCTCTATTCAACATTGGTGAGGCCTCATCTGGAGTACTGTGTCCAGTTTTGGGCCCCACACTACAAGAAGGATGTGGATAAATTGGAGAGAGTCCAGCGAAGGGCAACAAAAATGATTAGGGGTCTAGAACACATGACTTATTAGGAGAGGCTGAGGGAGCTGGGATTGTTTAGCCTGCAGAAGAGAAGAATAAGGGGGGATTTGATAGCTGCTTTCAACTACCTGAAAGGGGGTTCCAAAGAGGATGGCTCTAGACTGTTCTCAATGGTAGCAGATGACAGAACGAGGAGTAATGGTCTCAAGTTGCAGTGGGGGAGGTTTAGATTGGATATTAGGAAAAACTTTTTCACTAAGAGGGTGGTGAAACACTGGAATGCGTTACCTAGGGAGGTGGTAGAATCTCCTTCCTTAGAGGTTTTTAAGGTCAGGCTTGACAAAGCCCTGGCTGGGATGATTTAACTGGGAATTGGTCCTGCTTCGAGCAGGGGGTTGGACTAGATGACCTTCAGGGGTCCCTTCCAACCCTGATATTCTATGATTCTATGATTCTAACTCAGTGAAAACGCTATCGTAGTGCCCCTTTCCTTCACTGGAAGGATGGAAGAGAACACCACCTGTACCCCCAACTCCTTCACTGTTACTCCTAAAGCCCTGTAATCACTTCTGATCTGATCACAGTCATACCTCACAGTATCATTAGTGCCCACATGGATGAGTAGCATGGAGTAGTAGTCAGAGGGCCAGATGATCCTTGACAATCCCTCTGTAGCATCTCAGATATGGGCCCCTGGCAGGCAGAATACCTCCCAGGATGCCATGTCAGGCCAACAGATGAGGTTCACCAGCCACCACTACCCTAGGTTTGTAGTGTATGATACTTCTCAGCTATTAAGTGACTGGATTATAGAAGCAACACTAATTGCGCTAAGCAAGTAGTATCAATTTAAAATTTAAGATGTACATCGTAAATCCTTCAGATTACTTCATTCACCTCACTGACCCATAGGCTACTTTCAACAAAAACAAAAGTGGCAAACACATCGAAACACCATTCAAAACATGAGCTATAATTACATTTTGTCCCTGCATCAACATAAATATGTGTAAGTGCAAAACTTGGATCTTATAAAACCTCATTCTTTCACATTCAGAAGTTGCATTCCAAAAATACTACATGTACAACTGATTTATTTCAGCTTATGAAGTTTTTTTCACATTAAAATATCCCAGATTACTGTACTACAGGATTCCAGTTCAATAACTCTCACAATGACTTCATTCCTTACAGAGCATGAATTTTCAAATTCATATAAATTACAAGTGCTTCATAAGTAAAAATATTCACTTCAGAAGATTTTTTTTTATAAATAGAACAGAAACATTCTTAACAAATGAGTAGCTGGCATTTCTGATGGGAGTTGTACTTTATAAACACAAAGTTCTGACTTTCACCTCACCTATTTCCGTCTCCTGGCAGCAGGCATATAATAAGTATTATGTTAGTGTTACAGAGCGTAAATCTTTTCTCTTGGCAAAGAATTTAAATTTCCACCCTCTTCAATTAAGTTAACCACTAAGTACAATCAATTTGCATGTTTTCATGGAAGCACTATGTGGGTGCATAAATATTAAAATATATTCATATCCTTCTAAATTACTTTAACATAGAACTAGTAAAGTAATATTAACTGGGTTTTGTTTTGGTTTTTGCTACAGATTTAATTGGGGATGTTTACAATATCATCTATTGTGATAAAAGGTGGCATTTTGAATCAGACAGAACTACCTAATGAAAGCTCTACCAAAAATGGAAAATATATATAGGGAATATGCAGTATAATGTCTGATATAGGAAATAATGCAACAGCAGTGAGAGGTAGTTGGGAAAAGATGAACTATTGTAGGGTCAGAGGCCAGATACATAATTTACTACAAGAATATATGCTTTGGAATGACAAGGACTTTCATCCACTCCTTCTAGTGCTGTAATTCAGATAGCTGAAGCATTTTGTAAAGCAAAAGAAGAATTACTCTTATGGAATTCAGCAAAATGCTTTCAATTTTCTTTTCTCTTCTAAATCTTTTCCTCTCTCGTGGGCTTTTGACTTTGAAAGGCTCTTCTCTTTTAAAGAGGAAGCTCTCAATCAGCTCTATTATTTTTACTGGGGCTTTGCCTTGGTTTCACATTTGAAATTAATGTTTTTATATATTATCCTGGGTACTGTTGAGGTCTTTCAGATATATGTTATGCCAGACCAAACTAATTTCCTTCTTTGACAAGGTTATTGGCCTGGTGGATGGGGGGGTGGGGGCAGTAGATGGAATATCTTGATTTTAGTAAGGTTTTTGACACAGGCCCACCTGAATTCTAAGGAAGTTCTACTCTAATCTGAAGTGTGGTTAAGGCCCATCTATATTCTTTCATGGCAATAGGTCCAATAGTACAGTAAAAGCACTACACCTGGAAGTGGGATTACCATATCAGACAATAGTGATTGACAAAACAACAACTATTCAACATTAGCAAGCAGAGATAAGTGACACCGTGGAAAAAAGCAACCTGGAGTACCTTGTGGCAAAGTGGGTATGCGTGGAATATCCATAAATAGAATAATAATCTTATGGTAATAGTTATGCAAAAACCTTGGAAAGTAATGACAAAAAGGACAAATTTCATACAAATACAAGGAGAAACCAAGAAGTCAGAGATTGTTTTGTATTACACTTATTTTTAGTGCAGAAGTAGAAAACAACACATGCTATGAGAAAAATGTTGAATGCATAAGTTATCACTATGGATCATTGAAAATTGCAAATTTTCCAAAATTGCTTACAGAAAATAAATCAGTTTTTCAATGAAATACCAAAATCAAAGATTTTTTGTTGTTGTTGGCAAAAATGTTCACTTCATAAAAACAAACTATACTAAAAATAATTAGGTTTTATTGGAAAAAAACCCAAAACCTCAAATTTTCATTTTGGTCAAGAAAACTAGTTTTCCTGCAAAAAAAACCCCTCTGTCTATTTTTTAAACCAGCTTTTATATCACACCATGCCAATAAATTACTGGAAAGCATTGTGGTTACAAGTGATGTGAAGCCTGGGTTCAATAGCTCTCTGCCACTGGTTGAACTGCTTGACTTTGAATGAGACTCAGGCCCACATCTTTAAAAATATTCATTAATTTTGGATGCATCAGTTTTTCAGTACCAAACTGAGCACCCAATAATTGACATTTGAATCAGAAAATAACTTGGAGTACTGAGCCGTAACCTCTCTGTGGTTCAACTTCACCATCTGAAGTGGGTACAATACTTAAGTGACTAAAGTACTTTGAGATGTAGGGGATTGGAGGGAGGGAAAAGATCTTAAGCTGGTGTGAATTGTCATAGCGCCATTGAAATCAATGGAGCAACAACAATGTACACCAGTCGATGATCTGCCCCAAGATGAACAGCGATATTGTATATGTGCAAAGTAATATACCAATAAAATATAAACAGGGATGGGGAGAGAAGTATTATTACAGCTTTCACAGAGTCCAGTGATCTGATCCCCTTCATTATGACAGTGTTTTCATTGAGTTAATTATTATTTTTCCAGGCCAGCAGTGGAACAGTGGAAAGTATAAGGGTCCATTTGCATACATCCTGTTGCATGGTCACTCCGGTTCTGTATGACCAATGTCATAACTGACCACTTGCTACCACTTAAGTATCCTGACAGTGGTCATAGCTCAGAGGAAAAGAAAGGTTACAAATTAGTATTATTAATAGGGTTTGTCTTGCTCACAGCAGTACATCCTGACCAGTCTTCAAAGTGCAGAGTCTGATCCCACATCTGCAAGTTAGCAAGAGGATGGTTTCCTGTTTCACACTTAATTATTTATTTTTATTATATTTGACAGTTTTGCACTTAAATTTGTTTTTCTATTTTGAAGTTAGCTGAGGGACTCCAAAATCTGCAGTTGGTTTTTATAAAAAGCTATGTGAAAGATAAAGAAAAGTCTGACTCCTAGCATTTTTCTCATTGCTACATCTGATCCAAGAAAATTGTTCGCTTTGCTGTCCAAGTTCAACCAGAGCAAATGTTAATACTCTTCCAGAACTATTTATATGCTGAGATTTAATCATTAACCATTTGTATTCTTCAAATCCCTTCAATTATGTCATTGTGGAAGAGTCTTTTGTTGAATGCAAAGTCGCTAACCATTATAACATTGTACATGTTATCAAGAGCCACCCATACTATTTGTACCCTGGGTTTTGACATACCTTTCAAAAAGAAAAATATCAGATATTTAAAAGCGGTTTTCCAGATTTAATCCTCTTTTGAGCTGCCAGTTCCAAATAAGTCTGGGTTTGTAACTTCAAGACAAATCTACCTCCAGTATACATATGTCTACTTTTTGTACTTTTTTAGGGTCAAATCCTACGTAGTCTTCACTCAAGGGTGGATTGTGCATTCCTAACACAAACACTCTCATTAATGCAAATGGAAGTTTTGGAAACAGACAAAATGCAGATCAGGCTCTCAAGCCCTTATTCAGCCAGGAACTTAAGCCGGTACCTAACATTTAGCATCTGAGTAGTCCCAGTCCTTACTCATGCAAAACTCCCAATAACATTGATTTGTTTTCTTTTTGTAATTATTGTGAAATAAAATACCATATTGAAAAGCAGAACCAGCTGGCAGAAGTCTCCTCAGTCACAAATCTTGTTTTGTTTCCTTCTCTGTGAATAGTGGTGATTCTTGTCTAGACCATAGTTTTATATTAGGGTCCAGATATTTTAACATCAGTCTTCATTGAGGCTTTTTGCTTTTATTTATGAATTAGTAATGACAAAGCAGCAGAAATCAATAAAAGATAAGAAAAGTAAAATAATATTTATAAGCAGAGTATTTCTTTGCAGGCAAGTAGATGACCTTGCCTGCAGAACCTTATTCAAACAGAATGAAACCAGCTGTTACATTGGAAGATCAGTTCTGTTTTTGGCCATTTCCTGAAAGATTGTTTGAAATTCAGTTGGGTTCATAATTTTCCAAATTGTACAGAAGATTCAGGGACTGCAGAGCCTTTCACCTCAGAGTCACTAGTTTTCAAACACAATCCAAGTCAGTTAGTGACAAAGGGTATGGCTACACTGCAATAAGAGACCATCAGCAGGCCCAGATCAGCTGATGGAAGCTCGCAGAGCTATACAATTGCAGTATAGACCTCCAGGCTCCAGCCTGAGCCCAAACATATACTGCTATTTTCACCTGCAGCCTGAATCAGCTGGCCCTGGCTCTGAGATGTGATGCCTTGTGGGTTTGTCTACACCGTGACAAAGTCTAGATCAGAACAGCTGTTCAGGGGCTTATATATAAAATGGTTAGTCTCAGACAAGTTCCTAATTGCCAGATGCACACATCATAATTGGCGGCCTTTGAATAACACATCATAAACCAGTGGTGGGCAACCTGCAGCCCATCAGGGTAATCCACTGGCAGGCCATGAGACAGTTTGTTTACATTGACTGTCCGCAGACATGGCCGCCCGCAGCTCCCTGTGGCCGCAGTTCACCATTCCCGACCAATGGGAGTTGCGGGAAGCAGCACTGTCCGCAGGGACGTGCTGGCAGCCACTTCCCACAGCTCCCATTGTCAGGGAACAGCAAACCACAGCCAATGTAAACAAACTGTCTCGTGGCCCACCAGTGGATTACCCTGATGGGCTGCCCACGTGGGCCGCAGGTTGCCCACCACTGTCATAAACAGTTTAGATGTACAAGGCAAACTGCCTGTAACTCCACTATGACAAAGGACAAATTAATGAGGATCTAGCTCATTAATATTTTCCCTTTGCTACTAATAAGGGCTTGCCTATACTATCCACCTGATCGGTGGGCAGCAATCGATCCAGCGGGGGATGATTTATTGCGTCTAGTTTAGACATGATAAATCGACCCCCGAGTGCTCTCCCATCGACTCCACGGGAGTGAGAGGTAAAGACAGAGTCCACAGGAGAGTGTCAGCAGTCAACTCACTGCAGTGAAGACACCGCGATGAGTAGCTGAAGTTACGTAACTTAGATAGACCCCCTCCACGTGTAGGCCAGGCCAAAGTATCAACTGCACTAGACATGAATTTGGAGAAGGGAGGCTTAGGGGAAGAGAGTTGTACATAGAGCCATGAGCCTTACACCAACTGAATGGCTCCAGAGGGGCACCCAGATTTCTTTGTCTGAAGAACAGAAATATAAGCACTATGAAGCTTACCATGGCATCCACAATTTGAGACTGATAGTAGACACTTCATAAGACTTGGAGCTCAGATTAGGTGTAAGTATGATGACAGGATGCCCCTAAAACATTTTAAAAATAAAAATACTATATTCCAGTGAGATGAGTGAGTCTTTCAGTACTTCTGAGACAAATTCCAGAGTGAAAAAAAAAAGAAGAGCTCAATGGGAGCCACTAGACACGTTCCTGGTTTCTATTGCATGAGTGTGGGGGAGCAGGCTTCAATTCACCATAAGAATGTGACACTTAGGGAGTCAATGAAGAGCTGATCACTCAGCCAGCTGCCCTAAAAGCATAGATTACCAAAGCAGGAATGGGGGAATGGACTTCCTGATCATTCCTAAAGGAGAGCTTCCGATACTGCAAGAGATAGCAAACTACCAAACTTGATCTTGAAAAAAATAAAAATAAAAAAAAAATCTGATACTAGAAGGAGGAAGAGAAGGTTAGGGAACAGAAAGACAGTGGGAAGATTTTTCTAGGGGCAATATTAGGACATCTTCTCGCTCTCTCTCTCTGAGAGATAAGTTGTCTGTGGGCAGAGGAGAGGTGCAGTTTTTGTATGGAACTTTCCTAAACCACAAAAATGTTCAGTTGTAGAAACCAGCTGTAGACCAAATCTTTATTTTAACTAAACCATTTCACCCATCCCTATTGCACAGGCAGAGCATTACTACACAGCAACTGTGCTGAGGTTACTGCTTCTTTTGCAACTTACATTTCCTAATAACTGTACAGTTCCATGGTCAATGCATGTGTTGGAGAGTTGTTATTCTGCTTGGATGACTGAAGCCATTTTGGCCTACCAACATATAATATGCAGTAAGCAAGTAACAGACAGAAATAGGCTCTATGGTCAACAATGTTGTGGTAGCCATGTTGGTCCCACACCGGAAGAAGAGCGCTCTGTAGCTCAAACGCTTGTCTCTTTCACCAACAGAAGTTGGTCCAAAAAGATGTTACTTCACCCACCTTTTCACTCGTGGTCAGATCAGGTTGTTTAACTCGAATGCTTAATATTTTAAATCTGTATTTATTAGTAGCACCATAGCAAGTAGGGCAGTGACTTTGTGTGTACACATGCTATTTTCTCAAGATTGGCAAAAATGAAATTTCAAAGTACAAAATGGTGGGGGAAAGGTTGAGGAATGACCTAGCACAGATAGTCGACAGATAGCTCAGCTCCCCCCACTGTAGAACAACATTCTGCAGTATTCCTTCAGGGTCAAACTCTGCCTTCATTTATACCAAGGTAAGTCCAGAGTAACTCCAATGACTTCAGTGTAATGGAGGGCAGAATTTGGTCCTTACTCAGACAGACTCCCACTGAAATCAATTGAGTTATTAGATCAGTATGCAAGTGACATAAGAACAGGAGTCTACTGTGAGAAACTAGCTGGCAATGTTCAGTGGAAAGAAGCAGGGAAGCAAGACTGAGTAAGCCACACAACAGAAAACACAATAAATTAGAGTAGCTTTGGAAAGAAGAAATGTAAACTTCCATTTAAAAGTGCTCATCTGGTTACATTACTTTTACTGAACAATGAAAACAGACCAAACTCTTGATCAACAGGCATGAGCTAAATTAATTACTGAGACTTGTCGTAGAAACTCAGGTCTGTCTAGAAAGTGACAGGCAGCAGAACCACAGCCTGAGGGACAGATATACTCCATAGTGGCAGTGGGGTGCAGGATCATTGTTTTCAGCACTTCACAAGATGATACAGAAGTAGTTGGAAATCTCTAAGGTTCTGATCAGACACGCAAAGGAAATAGCTGTGGAAGTATGCTTGTTCCCCTCACCCTACCCTGACTTCTCCCTATGTACATGTTACAGATCCTATAGAATACCGACCATATAGCCCAAGAAAGATGGTGAGAAAGAAAAGTGTGCTGATTGCACTCATTCTTGTAGACCTAAAGTCGCTTTTTTTTAAAGTAATGTCCCTTCCATACTGGGAAACATTCCTTAAAGGGGTGGAAGTTGCCATTGGAAGCCTTAGTAGTACAACTCCATTGGACCAGCACTGTCCAGGAACCAGAGGAGGAACAGTGGACCTCAGAGCGAGTGAAGAGGAACCATGCTGAGGTTGAAAGACATATCCCCCACCTACAAGGCCTCTTCCCACAGGTTTATGTATAAGAGGGGGCAATCTGGCCTTCTGAAAAGAGTAAAGACTTCGTCACAATACTATGAACTATGGAAAAAAGTACAAGAATAGATAAAACAAAAAAATAAATTGTTACTTAAATGCATCCAAATACAAGTGGAACACAGAGGAAACTGAAGAGGAGTATAATGCTGTATATTCATGCCCTAAGCAACATTTGATGGCATGAGAATGATGCAGATTCAGACTGTGGCTTTCATCGTCTCTCTTGAATTTATAATGAAAGAGAATCACAAAGGATATGTGTAATAGATACACTTTCAGGAATATTATATATATTCTCTAAGAAGGATATTTTGTTCCAGAATGAAGAAATACATTAAAGTTATTGGCAGAGTCTGAAGACGAGGCAATGCAATATGGATCAGTCCACTATCTTAACACATCAGGTTCTTGGCACCTCAATAAGTGGCCAAAGTTTTCAAAAGTGCTCACACCCAGGAGTTACTGGCTTCTCAGCATTTTTTAAAACACTGACTACTTCATTTAGGTGCCTAAAGAGAAGCTGGGCTTTCTTGAAAATCTGGCCATATCTGAGAGTGTTAAGTACATCTGAAAATCTGGTCTGTAATTACTATGCATTAATTTAATTACAATTCAGATGCCCCTCAAAATATCTGCCTTTCTAGAAAGGAGAGACTCATTTTAATCTTGTGGTCTGATTCTTTCGGAATCAAAAATGCATGCTCAGGCAGCATCCCTCACCTAGGAAATGCAAACAAGAATTCGGGGAGAGCCTGCAAATTTGGAAGATTGTCACTGGATAATGAGAGTTATGAATGAAAGATTGGTGGGATGACCACACAGTCACAGAGACTGTTCCCATTAATGGTGGCCATTGAAATTCATGACACAAAAATTCTTGCCTACACTTCTGTGGAATCATTTTGCATTCCTGGCACAATAGATATAGAGGAGAGAGAAAGGAGGGATACAGCTGTTTAGGAACAGTAGAACAGGTTAGCTCAGGCACCTGGACAGAGGGCTAAAAGGTAAGGAGATGACTGGGAAGCAGGGGCTTGAGAAACATGACGCATCCCTAACATCACCTCAAATATTTTGCTTGTATGTTTGTCCAGCAAATAGAGAGCTATTTTAGGACTCATTTTCATCTCCTTAATACAGACACACTCAATTTCTTCCCATAATCTCTCTTAAAAAAGAATCTGTTATTACCGTAATAGTTGCAAAAATTCCTTAGTTTTTATGAAACAGTACTATTTATATTCTGAATTCCACCTCCTAGAGTTGAATTTTTATTTCATTCTGCCAACAAGAAACCCTTTACTGAAATGTATCAGCTTTGGAGAGTCATTACAGGTGCTATTCCAAGTGAAAAGGATATTGTGAAGAAAGAAATGATATTATAACTGTTTATTTTAAATGATGAATAGGTCCAAACTCTAACAGGACTCCAGGTGGAAGGACAGAAAAGACTAAGAGAGACAAAGCTAGGGTAAAAGCAAGGAGAGGAAGAGAGGTGGCAGGGTTAAGAGAAACAGTGCTAAGGAGAAATAAGGGAGAGGGAAAAGTCATTATACTCAGATGGGATAATAGGGTTGCCTAAGATTTCCTGCTTCCACTTGGGCCAAGTAACTCTCAGTGGGCTGAAGGCTGTTTGTGTGTCTGTAGAAAAAGGAGTAGACAAGAGGAAGATTTGATAAGGGAATAGGCAGGAGGAGAAGGGATATGGGAAAGGGATGGGGATTAGCTAGTGAGAATTTCAAAAAGGTAAACTGGGGTTTGTGCCATGCCTATCACAATTGGGTCCTGGTCCATGGCTGGTGCTCTTAGGGACTACCACAGTACACATATATAATGGAAAACTTTCTGATGGTAGATTAATGCGTGGGACAGATTGCCTTATGAAGTGGTCGTGGTTCCAAAGCATTCCTCAGAGACCCTCAAATCAAGGTTAAGTAAGCACAGTACATGAAAAGAAGATGACCCAGATTGCCCTTGCCAGCCCTATGAACTAAGATTATTCAGCTCATGGTTATTTTGCCTTGCTCACTTGCTGAAGCAGACTGGCAAAAAATGCAAGCCACTTGGGAAAAAACCTGCAAAATGTTAGCTCTTCAGTTCTTAAGCTTTAAATCAGAAATGCAGTATTTCTGTGAACTGGGGCAGAAACTGACACTGGCCTGGGAATCTGCAGCTGGGTACATCTCTCAGAAGCAGCCATTTAGAAAAGGATTAAGACAAGCCTCAGCCATCCATAAGCTGTCCTGCTGATGGGTTTTTAAATGTTTCCTCAGTCTGTGTTGTAACCATTTTACTGCAGTTTGGTAAACTGATCTGCTCTCCTTCTCCTGTTCCCCTGTCACTCGCTGCTTTTCCACTCCCACCTTCTACCCTGGGTCAGGAGGGACTTGCCTCTTTTGCTGGGGCTGGGAGCTGCAGCCACCCGATGCAGGTAGGAGGTGGCCGCAGCTGAGTAGGGGCTGGAGGGGGTGATGACTCGGCGCCTTCCTGCCTCCCCCACCCATCCACCCACAGACTTTGGGTGCCTGGTCAGTAGAGCTGACCGGACACTATAAGGTCCCCTTTTGATCAGACTTTCCAGTCAAAAACCAGGCACTTGGCAACCCTAGTTCCACTCCATGGACCCTCAACCCAGCAACTCAGGTCTTTACTCTCCCAACCCTTACTACTCCTTCCCTGGACTGCTTCCTACAGTCTTATTTCAGGATCCTACATGCCCCACCTCCTTGTATCAGGGACAATGACTGCAGGCCTGGCCTCCCTTCCCTGTTGCCAGCTCCCTAGCTTTATTGAAGTCCTGCCTGTTTCTGCCCTGGTTAGCTTCATCCCCATGATAAGCCTCATTGTGCCCTAGCTCCCCTTCAGGTGCAGCCTATGGCTAATTGGCTTCTCTTTCCTATATTAAACCCCTCCAAAGCTAGTGTGGAGTGAATGCCCCATCACAATATGATATATACATACACTCTGTACACAATACAGGGCCCAATCCGCCAGTGCTGTAAAACACACACATACACACACACCCTGATTTGTTCGATGTACAACAGAAGTGTTATCATCATCCTTTCTAGAACAGAAGCAACACTAAACCTCTTGCTGTAAACATTTTGTCTCCAGACACCAGTAAGTCTCAAACATTTAAGTGGTTGTTTTTATCAGGATGCGCTTTCCTGTACTACCAGATCATTTGGGCTGAGTGGGAAAAGAAAACTGTGACTGAGCTCTCTGCTCCTTCCCTCTTAACAATACCAGTCCACCTCTTCACACTTTTCCAACTGAATTTTTACATAACACTCAGCATCACCCTCCCCTTCCTCCTCTGCCATCAATCATAGTTTTCCATATGGTCAAATTTATGGAGATGCATCTGATAAATTGTGGTTTCTGTCCAACTTTTTATGGGATGGGCAAAAAGCAAGAATTCATTCATTCATTATCCTTTGTGCTTGAAAATGTTTATCCCCTTTTTATTCTGATATCTCCACTGCATAGCAACAAGTGGTTCTCGCCCCAACCCCAAACAAACAATAACTAACATTTGGATTTGTTCTAAGTCCAAGTGGCCATCTGTGAAAATTCCACAGTAGAGAGTAAGATCCTCAACTCCCTGCTATGGCTGCACTGTGTTAAATGATGCATTAAACTTACCATTCAGTCACCTGGCAGAAAGAATATGTCAAAATAACTTTCACCTAAGAACAAGAAGTCCTTGTTCTGAAATCAGTCCAGTGCAATACTGCATTGTTATGGTGTGCTTCCTTTCTGCCTGAGTTCTTACCGTGGCTTCCAAATCTTCTTTCCTCCCTTACTTTGTTTAATCCCTGGAAAGCTATAGTATGTAGGATCCCAGGTCTTTTATTTTTAAATCTTGAGTAATGCAAACATTCGCAATACTTTTTAGATATACTTTTATTTTATTTTAATTCATCCACTGGAGATTTGTTTTCACCAAATGGTAGGGACATTTCTCCAAGAGTTGTCTTAACATTCTGAGAACATACAAGGCTCCACTCCATTTTCAAACAGACACATTATTAAGAGGCCAATATTCTGTGTTGGGATGTGCTAATAGGCAAGTAAAACAGGCAATTGCATGCCTAATTAGTGGCTTGAGCCTCCAAATATGGCATTTGGTTTCCCTGTATCCTATTCTTTATAGAAATTCGATTCCTGTAGAAGTATGCTGAGTGGGAGAAACACATTTGACACAAAAGCTCTATGACCAGTTCTACAGTATCTCTAATTGCCTGCAACAGATGCAGGTTCTCAACACCTGACAAGTATTTCCACAGATTCCTTCTCAACCTTCTTGAGTTTTGTTAAGTTTTGGTTTTTGTTCATTTTTGTTTTATTTTGTAGTGTTTTACAAGATCCAAGAATGAAATATCACTTGCTGCATGTACAGTTTAAAAGGGCAGTGGAGGAATGCTAGACTTATTAAATACAGTATTTACTGCTCAGAGGATATCTCTTCCCTACACACACAGAATTGTACTCTGTTGCATGGCAGAGTACAATTCTCAGCCTTAAGGCACAGTACAATCCTTTTAATTTACAACCTTGCAAAAACCAGATCTGTGAAATTCCTCCCTCTCCATGACTGATGGGGCTCAGCAAGTAATGCACCTTTGCATAGAATTCCTGATGATAGTTATGGGGGAAAATGTTGTAAAAAAAATAGAAGCTTGAGAATTATATACTTTTTTGTTTGTTTGAGTGGTAACTCCTACATCAAGGGAATTTCTAAATATACTGAGACTTTTGGCTCAGTCCACATCTCCATTATAGTCAAGTCTTGTTCACAGTAAGTAGCAATTGCTGGCAAAGACACCTTTTCTAAGGGCCTTCGACTGCTGTCATCCAACTTCCCCTGCCTCCCCTCCGACACATTAATATAGCATGCTCAGACACAGTGCTTATAGTCTGAATGAATTACACCTCCTGACCACCCTGATACTTGTAGCAATTTGCACAACAGACCTGTCAAGCACTAATAATTAGGGCTTGTTTTTTGTTGTTGTTGTTGTTGTTTTAAATACCAGGCTTTATTTTTAAACACATTTTCTAGTCTTTAAATTTGAAATAAAAACAGTTTAAAAAAAAAACTGCAGGCAGTAAGCCTAAGCCAAAAAAAGTTTAATCATTTCTTTTTGGGAGGGTTGTGGTAGTGGGGTTCCCCCCCCCCATCTTATTTACCTCTCTTCAGCTACCAGTAGTGTGGTCAGATGTCCAAGAAGCTGTTCTAATATTGAACTACAGGGGGTCCTCAACTGAGCAGCCTTCCCCATTTCCCATCATTGGTAATGAGACTGGAAATGGTTCCTTTACTCTCCACAGGAGTTGGTGGGTCAGGAAATAGCTTCAGTCTGCTGCATAGGGCAGCAAGCCTATGTCCAAGGCTTTTCAGCTGCCTCTGGAGATCCCAGGGTTTCAGAATGGGGCTTTTTGGTTTAATCTGAAATTGCCACCTTTACTTTCAGGAGTGTCTTATCATTATTATAGTCAATTGAACTGAAAATCAAGGCCTAATAGGAAAATAATAAAATAAAAATCATAATAATAAATAATAACAGGAGAAGCACTTTACACTTTTAGAGCATCTTTCATCAGCAGATCAAGAAATAAATTAATTAAACCTCACATCTGATCTGTTAGGTAAGTAACTCTTACTATACCCATTCATTCTAAAATAACTTTGCTACTAATTAGTGATAACTATCTGGTAATTTTTGTAACATACAGTAACCTTATTCTAATATCTAAAACTGCCTGACACAGTGCATGGCAATTAGTCTTTGAACTCTTTGACAGTATCATTCCCCAGTAATCTGTAGGAAATGATAATTAATATATATTTTGTCAAATATATTAACAGTACACTTCAGTGACATGGAATGTGGTCCTATAGAGTAAAATATTACCAAACCATGGTACAAGGTGATCTTGGTCAAATTCCATATCTCTACTATATCGGCATTCATTGGACTTTGCATGTATTAGGGCTACAGTATCAGCTTAACTGAATATAGTGAGCTAGATCCGTGGCTGGTATAAACTGGGTTCAGTGGAGCTACACTGATTTACACTCAGAAAGCATATGGTGCAGTCTTGTCAATGTTGGAATGATGCCAAGACTCACTTGGGCTAAATATCAGTAATTCCGCAGAGTCCAGCTTGTATCAATATAGGAGGCCAGATTCGCTTAAAGTGGACCCCCTCATTCCTGCATATGAATTCCAACATTTCTGCACCAATCTTCCAAAAATGTATGTACATGCTTAACTTTATGCACTCCTATTGGAGTGTTGAGATCAACACTCAGGTGTCTAAACAGGTCAATCTGGCGATGTTTCTAATGTAGTTGACTCTCCTTCTTCCTCTTCTTGGTTTGCCTGCTATCTTGCCCAATAGCATGAATGATGGAAGTCATTCTGTGATCAGTGAGCACCATGTCTGCAGAAAAATGTTATTCTTTTACCTACGGGCTCCAATATGGGGGCTCTTTTAAAAATCATCCTTCTCATCACCTCATCA
Organism: Caretta caretta; assembly: GCF_965140235.1. Taxonomy (NCBI): domain Eukaryota; kingdom Metazoa; phylum Chordata; order Testudines; family Cheloniidae; genus Caretta; species Caretta caretta. Next base: position 73,573,755 of record NC_134209.1, read on the forward strand.
TTCATAGTTTTGGTTATCCAGCTAATTTTTAACATTATTCTCTAAGACAAAACCATAGTGGCACCCCATTTTCCTGCCAAAAGGGACTCTGGAAAGGTGGATGAACCCAAATGGGTCAATGGCATTACTCTCAAAATACAGTTTTGGACCTCACTGTGAAACTCTATCCCCAAGTAAATTACCACCAGAAAAGAATTTTAGTCTATAGAATTCTTATTTACAGTAGTTTTCTGGTAACTTTTTACAACAGATTATAAATGTAAGAGAGACAGCATATCAGTGTTTTGCAGAGATCCCTATTGACCAGGCAAATTTGTTTCTCTTTTCCCCATTTCGCTTTTGAAACTAGTTTAAAACATTTTTTTATCCCTATTCTAGGGATGATGTTGCATTCTCTTTAGTCACTTTCTGATTATTCCAGAAAAGTCAATTTATCTTTAAATGAATATCTATTTTCTTATTCTGATTGCATTTCAGCCTGACATCAAGTTGCTAGGAATTGTAATACTTTGGGAGTTGACCTGTGAGGGATTCATACCCTGTGTTGCAAAAGGCAGCTAAGTTCACATTAGCCATCACTTTTCAGTAAAATGAATAATGTATAAGATTTGTGGCATATACTTTTTAATAAAATGTGGATTAAAAATAGATGGCTGAGGGGTATGTGATACAGAGCCTCTAGATGACTGGTATGAATACAAATTAGAATGGTAGTGACTGAAAGTCATTACCACAGATGCTTGGGTGTCCTATATGAAATATAGTGGTCTCAGTTCAATTCCAGCAGACAAGTCTCAGCATAACAGCTACCATTATTTAGCACAAATTTCCTCTTCTGTTGAGCATCCCAGCAGAGAAAGCCAGGGACCAAACTGGCACAGGAAATGCACTATTATCTCACGTCTATGAACGAACATTCCAGAAGAGGGTTGAGGCACTTGGACAGGGCAATATGCAGAAGGTCTATACTGTCATTGTCCATGGTGTATCTTTCCCGTCTTATGCTATTAATCTAGAACCTTCACAAAGACTAAGTTCACAAACAAAACTTTTCATTGTAAAAATGAAACATTACAGAGAACTATGATAGATCTCAAGAGCATCTGTGTTCAATGACACTTTAGCAAGGTACATGCAGTTTATGTTCTTTTTCCATTTACAATATGTCCTTTCATTTAATTCACTTCCTGTGAATAGGGGCCTTTATATTAGTAGAAATCAAATATATCATACTAAAAATACACTACATTCTTTTGTTTTCCCTTATAATCTTTCTATAGTGTTTACTAACTGATAAATCTTGTTGGTTTAAATAGACACTGTCAGTTTGATTTTTCTTTTTAGCTGACCAGATGTAAAAATAATCTGGTTTTGGTCAGAGCAACCTTTAAATAGCATATCCTGATTTTCAAAAATTCCTTTGAAAAAAATGTACAAAGGTTTTTTGCTCCTTATAGATATTTATAATGGTCTTTCAGCAAGGAAGAAACTGACTTACTACACAGGGGAATTAGTGACTGACTGTACAAAAAGTGATGTTAAATTCACAAAGAAATAAACAGATTTACCCCCTTTCCTTCGCCTCTGACTAAGCACAGTTATAGCAATCTGTGGTGATACCTATAGCTACAATAAATAAATAAATAAAAATATTCATACAGAAAATGTGATTTTAAAAGTTCATATTGTCCTTTATATAAAGATGTATTTCTTCTCAGTCCAGTTTCTGCTATTCAGGTAGTATCACAATTTTTCCATGGCAACAAACTGATGTCAAACACAGAATTATGACCACTGGAGTATCAAGCAGACTGTGATGTTGGGCTGAGATTCAGAAAAGCCTGAAGACATTTTCAAAAATTAAAAAGGAAGCAGAGGAAAATAGCCAAATCCATTTATTCGTGTATTAATGATCTCTCCTTTCAAGTTTCCTATTCTATGAAAGTCCCACTTTAATGAGCATTCTATTGTATATGTGCAAAACTGCTGCGGGAAAACATGCCCATTCTGGCAGCAGCCATGAAACTGTAAAATTGGCAGCTTCTTGATATGTCTGCTTCCTTTCTATCTTTGAGATGAATTTGTTTACTTTACTGACAGGGCTACTGTTAACTGTAGAGCTAATACAACTGTAAATGGGTGAGCTAAATTCTTCTGCACATGTAGAGTTGATTAAATATTTGTTGTGAATAAGTTATCTGACAACTTTAACTTTTCTTCTCTGGGCACTATTTATTCACAAATGATCCTCATTTCTGTAAATGTAGTTATTTTTCACACGTCTTTGTCAAATGTCAGCCTCTGGGCTGCTCACAAGCTGTTCAACTGATTGCTATTCATTATTTATAATGCATGATTGGACACGTGAGTTCCATTAGATCAGTGGCTCTCAAACTTTTTTACTGGTGACCCCTTTCAAATAGTAAGCCTCTGAGTGCGACACCCCCTTATAAATTAAAACCACTTTTTTATATATTTAACACTATTATAAATGCTGGAGGCAAAGCGGGATTTGGGGTGGAGGTTGACAGCTCACGACCCCCCCGTGTGAGGGGTCCCAACCCCCAGTTTGAGAACCCCTGCATTAGATTGTTTCTATTCCCTAACTGGATGACTGAAATTTTTAAACATAAAAATAATACTAAGAATCCACTTGGAGCCAATGGGTGTTTCCATACATGTGCATTAATAAACTGAATGATTTTGATATGAAAGTTAGGGTGAAAATAAATATAGAATCCAACAATAGACGTTTTACAATCACTTTAAAAGAACGCAGACCTTTTGGGACCCAAAAGGAAAATGCTTTAAGTAGCAGAGCTCATTACGTTTAACACTGGGTAACTTCCTTAGCAATAAAAATGGGAAACTAGCAGAAAACTTAAGTTCTTACTTACTAGCTAGAAAGAGAAAAGGCAGTCAGCAAGAATGCCATGCAAAATGGATACCCTAGGACTCGGGGGAGTGATAGCTCAGGGGCTTGAGCATTGGGCTGCTTAAATGAGGGTTGTGAGTTCAATCCTTGAGGGGGCCCTTTAGGGATCTTGGGCAAAAATTGGGGATTGGTCCTGCTTTGAGCAGGGGGTTGGACTAGATGACCCCCTGTGGTCCCTTCCAACCCTGATATTCTATGAAGCTGTTTGATTTTGCCAAATTTAAAGTTTCATTACCAGACAGGCATGCTGGGGAAAAGTTGCTATGAAAGGACTACCTTTAAGTATGAAAAGTTAGTGAGAACCAAGTATTTACCAAGACATAGTTCTAGGAAGGGGACTGAGTTTGTGATGGGCACATAGATATACACTTGTTGCATCTGTAACATTCTGCAAGAGAAGTTATTTCACACCTTCACAACAATTTCACCAAAGAGGTATGATATAGAATTCCTTGGGACAGAAACAGATGTACTACTATGTAATTAGTTTCACAGGACTTTTCGTCACTATGGCTTCATTCTCCATTGCTGTACACTAAGTGTAGTCATTTATACCTGGGTAAAGTAGGTATGAGGTCCTAAAAGGATTTTCAAAACTGGTGCATTTTTGCAGATAAGAACATCCACAGTTACCATTTCAAAAACATTAAATTATGGGGAGGTATAAAAAGCCTCATGCATAAGCCAGCCTTCAGCTGTTGCAGGCTAGGAAGAAATTTTTCCTGAGAGCAGATTATTCCATAACTGCCAATGAGAGGATTTCTTGCACCTCTAATGCAACTGTTGTTGACAACTGAGTGGGAGACAAGAGATACTGGCTTAGATGGACCACTGATATGATCAAGTACAGTAATTCCTATAATCCCATAAAATGCTATCAATCTAATTTGGTAACATTTTACAGCCACTTGGCACTCAAGCCAGTGGAGGATCAGGTCTACAGTATTCCACTAATTCTTGGAAGAAGGCCATTCTTTACTATTGTGCAAGTTGTACTCTATAATATTTGTTCTCTTTTTCAGAACAAAATTGTGAGTGAAACACAAAGAACCTGATTTGTCACTGATGTATATTGCTGTACCATAAATCAGGAGTAACTCCAGCAGAGTTACACCCAAGTACAACTCATATAAGAAGAATCAGGCCCTGGCATCCAGAGGCAGATCAGGTCCAGGGAAGAGTGTCACCTCGTGAAAGAACTGGTCCCTTAGGAAGAATGAATTGTTTATGGACTGATTCTGCAAGGGAGCTCTCTCTTGGTTCCCATGTTAGTTAATACTAATTCCACATGATAAACACTCTGTAAATTTGACACACAGATTCAGTAATACACATCAATCTCTACACACTCAGGTGCTCAGCACCTTTCAGGATTGGATGCCCCATGTTCTGCTATTGTTCTTTTGTCCAGGATACCCACTGAGGTTAAATGCAGTTTTGTTTAAAAATCAACAGCTGGTTTCAACCAATTCAGATAGCAAGATTTTTTAAAAGCCACTGGTTACATCCTCCTAAGTAGGATTTTATTGAGCCACTATCTGGCTTTGTAACAATGTCTCTCCCTTTGAGCTTCCTTTCTATAAGTTAGTTAAACTCAATACTATTTGTGTATTTTTAGTTATTATGTAGGTAACCCTTCTGCCATGTGGTGGTGAGAGCATCAAGGGATGGACTCAATATCTAGAGATTCCCTCTCAACATTACAAAACAGAACCAGCTTATGCACCCCCCCAGAAATCTGGCAGAACTAAAACACGACCCCAGGTACCTCTAAGAAGCAATACTTCCCTATGAGCAAGCACTGACAGTGTATAATAAAAATGAATGTTTATCACAAGAAGCTAGCAGCATTAATTTAGAACAACGCTGCAACAGTGACTTGGAAGTATTCAGACAATAAGTAAAACACCCACCCCATAGTATCTTGGGTGGTAATCCTTTACCTTAATTTCCCACCTTTTAGTGTGAAAGTCCAACAGGCAAATGTCCCATTAAACACCACTCCCCTTTTCTCTGCACTGTGCCCCACTCTCAGTTTGTGGTTAGTCACATCTCAGAGTCCCGGGATTTGTTCAAGTGGGTTCACCTCCTAACTGGAAGGGGCTGGGATGCATGCGCCTTTGCTCACCACTGTCTCTGCCATTGTCACTACCATTGCTCATTGTTTAGCTGCAATGCCATATTGTGAGGTTCCACTACCTATGGATTTCAGCTCTTTAATGATTTAACTGGCTAGGGCAGAACCTCTCTGCAGCTGCTTCTTTTGTGTGGTCTTTTCTCTGTTTCCATATCAGGTCAAAGGCTCAGTCCCCTTAGATCAGTTCATAAGTGATTTCAGCCCTAGTTATCACTGAGGAAGAACCAGGACTATCAACTGAGCCCAGTCAGATCTGTCTTCAACCACTGGAGGGGGATGGTCAAATGGCTTCTAGGATACTTTTAAACAAGTCCATACCATCAGACAGAAACACTCCCAGCCCATCTGGCTTTCCCTCAGATTTTCCCTGCTCCACCCCACTTGTGAATGAGGTTAAAATTCAGGGTGCTCCCCCTCAATTAGGGCATATTAAGTACAGTGCTGCTGCCCTTTATTCATACAATAAGGATAATGACATTTCATTATCCCTGCACCTACAACTAAAGTGAATGTTAACTCAAAACGACCAAAATTGATCACTTTGGCAGATCAGGTTGGTCTGCTGATCCCTAGGAAAAAGTAGGTGTGCCTATGCAAATATGGTCTGCTTCTGACCCTCTCAGGGATTATGCTTGGCACCACGCACTCATATAGGGTGAAATTCTGGCCTTCAAAGTCAATGGAAGTTTTTCCACTGACTTCAGGGAGGGTCAGATTTTCATTAATAGTGAAGAGATGGTCCCTGCCCTGAAGAGCTTACACTATAAGTATAAGATGAGACAAAGAGTACTAGTGGATTTTGATTTATTTGCTCTAGTTGCTGGGGAAAGATTTCCTGTTGTACAATCATGGAGGATTTATGGAACTTCAAATGGCTTTATTTAATCAGGGAAGCCACTTAGCCTGCTCTGCACAATAGCACTGACCTGAAAGGTAACAAGTCAAACGGGGAGCTCTACATGAAATCAAAGTAAAAAATGAAAATTATGCATGCGCATTGAAAGTTATGTGTGAAGTCCCTGAAACAGATGTTTTAGAAATACTCATATTGTTTCATTCATATTGTTTATAGTTAGTAACAATTTTGAATACTTTTCTTTTTGCTTTGTTTTATTTTTTGTTAATAGTGATATAAATTCTATAATAAGAGAAATGGGAACTTCCCCTTTAAAAATAGGGTCGGGGCAGAAGAAGTGAGCTCTTGAGGGTGCTGGAGTGTTCAGCAGATCTGCTGGTGCTGCAAGAGTCTGGCCTGTAGGCAGGCCGTGAGGAGGGCTTGGTTTTCGAGATACTACTAAAGAAAAGGAGTTGGATTCCCAGCATAAACAAAGTTCTCCTTCAAAAGCCAAGTCTTATGATTCAGCATGTAATGAATCTACATGTTCACATATGTTACAGAGGAGATGACCTGTTCACATCCATATCTTTGATCTGTAAGTATTAAACAAGTGTCATTGAAAACTGAATGAAAAACAAGACTCTTAAATATGACAGCTGGGGAGAGGGGCTTTCAGTGTTTCCAAGCAGTAGATATTAAAACGTTGGCAACAGCTCCCTCATAAATAGTTCATAAAGAATGCATAAACCTTTTCTTCCACTGTTTGATTTTAGCATGTAGCTCTATTCTTCAACACCAGTGAGATCTCATTCAAATAATTAGTTCACTGTTCTCTTTTCTAAATCCTATTCCTTCTCCTCGCCTTCTATTAAATGAATAAACAAGTTTACCTCATTTACATATAATGGAGGTGCATTCTGTTCTGTCTGTTACCCAGCAAAATGCTGTACAGAAGAATTCAAAGCATCCATAGGTTGGATGAAAGCCTAGGAACTCAGGTACTGAGCCTAAAGCGTACTGATCAATTGCCCACCTCCCTGGGACATAAAATCTGAGTCACCTTTCCAACCAAATGCTATTTTACAAAGGCTGTCTGTTGTGAATTATTGAGGGGGGGGAAATCCTATATTGCAAGTTAACTGGAAATTTTGCTAAACTCTGGGTTTTCTTCAAGGAGATCATAATTCAGCCATAAAGATTCATTCAGGACTCAACCTTCCTTAAAGTCTAAATTTTGTAAAAGTACTGACGTATGGAATCAGACAGTTATTTTTGTTTTTTATTGTTTATTTGTGAAGCACTTCATACAAATTTTAGAGGGGAAAAAATCTTCATGACTCTCACCATAAAGACACTTTAAATGCCTTTACATTTCATGTCTCATATTCTTTCTAAAATCATAATAAAATGCTAAATATTAATGTAAATCTAAGTGATCCTATGCTGAAAGCAATGATGAAACATTTTGTCTTGTAGAGGTGTTCAATGCCTTTCAACTAACCACAGTCATTATACAAGGCCCAGGACCCAATGTGATTTTCACACAGAGTTTGACTAAGTTTACAAGAATATGATTGGGTCCTGAAAAAACTCTACTCCCTCTGCACGACATTCTGCCATTAGGGATCTTCCCTATAGGCAAAATATCCAATATGATCTTTCTCCATAAACTCACTGTACAAGAAGGAAGTGGAAAAGCCAAATCAGTTGTGTTCAAATTGGCATTTGGTAACAGGATATAGAGGTACCATTATTCAGGTTTTCATATGAGAGTCCTATATATCAGGACTATATTTCAGGATATCACAGGGCACCACCATTGCTAACCAGAAAACCTAATTGCCTGTCCTGTTCAGATGGTTTCACAGTCACAAACACACACTGGGCTGTTTATCTTGTATATTTATCTCAATACTGTGCAATACAGGCTTACAACAAAGGTAGGCATACCAGCAACCCTAACACCCCAGCCCAAACTACTTTCTAAGCTCCTTCTTGATCTACTCCTCTGCTTCCTGTTTACGCTTCTTATATTCTCCCCAATTACCTTGTTAGCCCAGTGATTGTCACCCAGGTGCTCACAATCCCCCCAACAGAAAGTGTATATTTGCCCTCAGCTGCACCTACAGCCTTCTCCAGGCTGCAGCAATGTCAGTGATCAGGGTGCTGCTGATAGCACCCTGTCACACAGGGCGTATCATCATAATTAAATAAGGTATTGCTAATCCTTAGCCTCTAGTGAGTCCAGTTACTCCAACTAAAAGTACAAATGAGAGAAACAACTCCAATTTTATAAGAACACAATCCAGATGACAAATCTTCCAAGGTTGTTTGAAAGAGTATCCGACTCTTTGTCCAGGTGAGAATGGAGCAGAAAAGTCACTGAGATCTTTTCGAGTCCTGCAACCTCATGCTGAGGCTTGTTGTTGAAACACAGCTTTCAGAAACAACCCAGAAGATTTTCTGATTTTTTAAAATTTTGATTATGCCCTCTAAATTTATTATAGGCACTCCAGAAGGCCTACTAGAGTTTTGGGCAGATCTTGCACTTATTGGAGCCAATAGCAAAACTACCATTGACTTAAGTAGGAAAACAATTGGGCCTATTTTGATTCAATAAAAATAAATCTTTATTCTGAATAAGAGACAGAGTTCAAGTGCCTGGTAGGGATGGGTGACTATGTTTGGATAAAATAAGAATGATTCCAATGCTCAAATTGAACCAGATTTTGAAAGAGTTATGGGTCTAATTCTCATCTCATTTACAATGGCTGAACATCTGTGTAATTCATTGATTTGGGTAAAGTTATTCCTGACTTTTACCAGTGCAAGTTAGAGAAAAATCAGGCCCCATGGCTTTTGCAAGCATTCTACTAAGAAGGACTGTTGCCTGCACAAGTCTCATTGAGCTTGGGTGTGAATGCACCTTTCAATTAACATAATTGTCAGAATAAGTTAATCACAAGCTCCATCTAAGAAAAAAGGGGTACGTGATCCTACCCAAGCGTTTTGGACTGTTTGGGTGGTGGGGCTTTGCTGCGTATTGTTTAGGTGTGTGAGAGAAGGCAGAACACAGAACCAGAGAGCCATATAAGTAGTCTAAGGGCTGGTCTACACTACCCCAGTATATTGACCTAAGTTACTCTCCTCCAGCTATGTGAATAACTTAACTAAAATCAATGTCACTTAGGTTGATTTACTGCAGTGTCTACACCACACTGTGTTGACGGGAGACACTCTCCCACTGACTTACCTTACTCTTCTTGGGGAGCTGGAGTACTAGAGTCAATGGGAGAGTGCTCTGCCATCGACTTAGCGTGTCTGATCGACACTGCTGCATTGATCGCAGCAGTGCCTATCTACCAGTAAGTGTAGACATGGACTAAGAAGCAGCTGAAAACACAGCACATGATCCTGAAAGAAAACTGGGGAGAGGTTTCTGGGTAATGGGCAGTGCTTAATTTGTGCCAGGACTTGCCAGAGCTAAGCCCTGGCAACTTTGGGCTTGGCAGTTCATAGCCCCAGCATCTCTAGGCTTGCCACGTCAGTTATGAAAGTAAAAAAAATTGCTTAAGCCCTGGCACCTAATTATTTGAGCCCTAGCACCTCTTTCATTACAAATTAAGCATTGGTAATGGATGCAAGCTAAAAAGAGTATTCTTGGTGTTTTGAGCAAAAGAAGCTGTTTCTTGTTATTTGAGTCCATCTATGTTGAGAGACACAGGATTTTGTATGTTCTTTATAAATAAAACTGCATCATGAAAATACATGACTATCACCAATTTCTCCTTGTAACTGCAACAACCTAATAAACCTCAAATATTTGACTAGCCACACAGGTCAAAAGAGATAAACAAGCATCTCAAGGCTGACCTTAGGCTCCCAGCTCCCTGGTTATCACTGGCACAAAAACAAAAACAGCACACGAGGCTGGAAGCTCTTTGGTTAAGATCTGTATATTCTTCCCATACTTTGGAAAGTCCTAATCCAATGTAAACTGTGCAGCTTGGGCCCATATGTAATCCTGGTGCTGATCTACGTCTACTATTCACAGCCCCCTCCTGATTAACATCTTCAAAAAAAAGTGAACTTTGAGTGCCATTGCAAGACAATGTCCATTTTAAAAAGCATCTTTTCAAGAGAATAGCTGTCTCACTTTTTGTCATACTTCTCTGAAAATATCAGTAAAGCAGGACATAAAAGGCCAAGGCACACAGCACAAATGCAAACCACAGAAGAATAAAAACACATTATGCAGATTCAGAGTGGTACCAAATACTTTGATATTCTCTGCTCTTTCTGTGAAGTGTTTGGTTTCAAGATAAGACCAATGAGACAAAAGTCTCACATTTACCAGAGTGTTAGATTATTGCTGCACGTGACATTCATTTCTTACATCTTCCAGCCCAAATTATTTTTCTGGATTTTATGTTTTAAAATCCATAATATTTTTGTGTAGATGATGCTTAAATAAAAGCCCTATAAAAAGTACATTGATTTAAACTCCCATTTCTTAATCCAAGGTATTAGCCTGAGCACAGCATCATGCTCATATCTCATCCAACCTTGTCCATGAAACCTGTGTCTCAGCAGTATATGTATATTACTAGTTGATCAGCATAGAGGAGAAAATGTTGGCAACAATCGGTTGCACTGTATCTCCCCCTCCAGGGCCTAGCTAGATCACTCAAAGTGAGGAAACTCTGACATAATTTAGTTTCTCCTTTAAGGATGTCGACTACTAGAAATCTTGAATGTTTGAAGGGATATTCAGACCAGCTATCATCTATAATTTGACAGAGAAGGAAGCCTAAGATATCCAGGCCAGCGGGTTACATTAGCCCGGGCAAAGCTCACATTGAAGCAAAATAAGAATTTTACCCACACAAAGCTCACAGGCAGGCAACTCAGCATGTCTAATGGAATGATAATCAGAGTTAAAATATCCTTACATTAAAAGAATATAAAATTCTTTATAATATCATTAAAATATCATTAAAAGAATATAAAATTAATTACATCAAAGGTTCATAGACTCATCAAGCAGATGTACGAGTGGTTCAACAATCAGACCCAAACTAATAGTTTAATGTTGTGGCTCAGACCCATTTATAGTGAAAATAAGGGCCCTGAAATCAATAATTTCCTATTACCTTTCTGTGTCAGATCCTTGGGCACCAAAGCTGGCACATCATTTTTAAAAAAGCAATCTTCAAACAGATGGGGAACTGCTGGAGTTGAGCCTGCCATTAAGGCACAGCTATGGAGACATGCCAAAGTCTGTGTGATGTTATTTACTGTGTAGATTAATGGTGAGTCTCTCCTACAACAATAGTCACTAGCGGCTGTGTATTGAACTGTGCAGTCTGACCCATATTCAATTTGAACTTCAGACGTGAGAGGAGCTATACCACCCTTTCAATCAGCTATGCAGTGCTTAAGTTATTGATAGGAAACAAATGTTATGGTGTATTAGGAATAGTCCTGTTTTGTTGTCTATGTTACGCTCAGCTAAGACATATTGGATGAATCCTGGAGACTAAAAAGGGCCCTTAAAACAGAACTATGTAACAAAGCTAAAAAATATTGGTTAAAAACTACACTAAGGTTATAAAAATGAATGATGGTATAAATGTCAATACTGTTAATTATTTCACAGTTGATCCTTTTAGCAGAAGCATCTAGTTAATATGCTTTTCCATTACTGTTGAAAGCAGTGGCTGATATTAGGGTAGGGAGCAGCTGGGGAAAGTAAGAGTTCAAGCTTCTCAAAAATGTTAAGTCATCTTGAATGCTGTCCTACAGGGAAGGAGCGAGAGGATATATTTCCGCTCCATTGGTAAAACTCTCAAAACCCCAAACACCATCCAACTTCCACAAGTACCAAAAGTCCCAGCTGTCCCCTATCCAGGTGTCAAAACTAGAGCTGGTCGTAAAAGTTCCAATGAAACAATGCTTTCGGGCAATAGGCAAATTCTGACAAAAATCAGTATGTTTTGCCGGGATCTGATTGGTTTTATGCCAGCTCACCTACCCAGCTCCTTGGAAGGCAGCTGGGGAGCCCAGGCTTCCAGGATCTCTGACTCTGGAGCAGCTAGCCATGTGCTCTATTCCCTTTTGGGGAGAATTTCTCAGTTTCGGATTTTCATATTTAATCAGAATGAAACAACATTTCGAAATATCAAAATCTTCTGCAAAACAGCTCTAGTAAAAGCCTCAAGGTTCCCCCATGACAACTTCTATAATGCAGTTGTGCACTGCCAATAAAAAAATCTGACAAACTGAAAGTTTGGGAGAGTATGTAAAAGAAGCTGACTGCAATTTCAAACCATGACCCAACAAAAGGTAAATTGATAGTGTCATAAATATAAAGAGAAGGGTAAACACCTTTAAATCCCTCCTGGCCAGAGGAAAAACCCTTTCATCTGTAAAGGGTTAAGAAGCTAAGATAACCTTGCCGGCACCTGACCAAAATGACCAATGAGGAGACAAGACACTTTCAAAGCTGGAGGCGGGTGGAAACAAAGGTTTCTCTCTGTCTGTGTGATGCTTTTGCCGGGACCAGAGCAGGAATGCAGGTCACAGCTCCTGTAAAGAGTTAGTAAGCAATCTAGTTAGATATGCGTTAGATTCTGTTTTGTTTAAATGGCTGATAAAATAAGTTGTGCTGAATGGAATATATATTCCTGTTTTTGTGTCTTTTTGTAACTTAAGGTTTTGCCAAGAGGGAGTCTCTGTGTTTTGAATTTGATTACTCTGTAAGGTATTTACCATCCTGATTTTACAGAGGTGATTCTTTTACTTTTTCTTTAATTAAAATTCTTCTTTTAAGAACCTGATTGCTTGTTCATTGTTCTTAAGATCCAAGGGTTTGGGTCTGTGTTCACCTATGCAAATTGGTGAGGATTTTTATCAAGCCTTCCCCAGGAAAGGGGGTGTAGTGCTTGGGGGGATATTTTTTGGGGGGAGACATTTCCAAGTGGGCACTTCCCCTGTTCTTTGTGTAACACTTTGGTGGTGGCAGCGTTTAACCTAAGCTGGTAAGAATAAGCTTAGGGGGTCTTTCATGCAGGTCCCCACATCTGTACCCTAGAGTTCAGAGTGGGGAGGGAACCTTGACAGGTAGATTTAGTTATTTTCATATGTAATTCAAAAAAAAATCCTCTATTTTTAATATTTCTGAAGTTACTACAGAATGTCCAGTGTGCTGCAAAATTTAACATTGCTGTGCCTCAGAAATCATGTTCCTTGCAAAAGAATGTAATTCTTGTTTATCTTAGTATACACAGGGCCATGATTATTATTTATAGAACACTGCTTATCACTGTATAATTTCCCTAAACCAATACATTTCCAATGTAAATTATAGACAGCACAGTTTACACATATGTACTCTGTGGGCTGGAAGGCATTTAAAACATTAATGTAGTAGGTTTCACTACAGTTGGAAGTTATGTTGACCTTTGGTGTTATTTCCAGGTTATTGCTAATAAAGTATTTCTCTCTTTTAACCACGTGTCTCTGTGCTCTCTGATCTGGGCTGAATCACAAGGCAGATACATCAGGTGGTACAATTTAAAATAAGAAAACATAAATTATCTACATTTGGTGAGCTGCTATTGAAAGCCTCCTGAAAGAAGTGTGTTGTCAAGATGGATTTAAATATAGAGAGGAAATCAAGAGCGTGGAGTTTCTAATGGTTGGCACAGCATTATAATGTCCCAAGTTTGGTATAGACACCAAGGTAGCTAACTGGGAGACACAGCCCAGAAAACTCCAACAAATGGAGCTTTACTGTAGTTTGATTAGAGATCATTCTATCTGCACCATAAGCAAATATGGAGGTGACTTACTGTGACTGAAAGTTCTTTGAGATGTGTGGTCCCTATCTGAATTCCACAGGTGGGTATGCATGCTTACCATGCGCCTGAGTCTGGAGATTTTAACAAGCAGTATCCATTGGCCCACACATACACAATTGATCTCCTCGTGCTCCCAAGCGAGGGTATAAGAGGAGTGTGGATTGGCACCCTCTTGGTTCCTCTTCTTACTGTGAATCTAAACAGATCTGAAGTAGAGTGGATGGACGTGGGTAGTGGAGTACAGATAGGGACCACACATCTTGAAGAACTTCCAGTTACAGAAAATAATCTCCATTTCTTCTTCAATGCTGGTCCCTATGTGTATTCCACACACAGGTGATTGGCAAGCAGTGCTCAGACGAGAGGTGGGTGCAAGGAAGCCAGCAGCAAAGATGCTTGCAGAGGCAGCAGTGGGAGCTGGAGCACTGGAGCAGAGTAGTGCATAATGTCTAGCAAACATGTGTATGGAACTCCAGGTGGCTGCTCTGCATATGTCACGCATCAGGACTTCCTGCAGGGATGCTGCAGCAGTGGCCTGTGCTCTCATACAGTGTGCTGTTACACTACTGGGAGGCAGAATATGAGCTAGCCTATAGCACTTGATGCAGCCAGAAATCCACTTAGAAATTCTTTGAGAGGATATGGCTTGACCTTGAGATCTCTCTGCTATTGTGATAGAGAGTCTCAGTGACTTTCTGAAAGGTAGATTCTTTGCAGGTAAAAAGCCCGTGCATGCCAGGTGTCGAGGGAGTGAAGTCTCTTCTCTTCAGGAAAAGCGTGGGGGAAGGGGGTGTCGAAAAAACAGGCAAGTGAATGCACTGGTTGGTGTGAAATTCAGACACAACTTTTGGGAGAAATTTATAATGGAAGATGAGAACATAAGAACAGCCATACTGGGTCAGACCAAAGGTCCATCTAGCCCAGTATACTGTCTTCCGACAAAAAGAAAAGGAGTACTTGTGGCACCTTGGAGACTAACCAATTTATTTGAGCATGAGCTTTCGTGAGCTATAGCTCGCTTCATCGGATGCATACCGTGGAAACTGCAGCAGACTTTATATATACACAGAGAATATGAAACAATACCTCCTCCCACCCCACTGCTGGTAATAGCTTATCTAAAGTGATCATCAGGTGGGCCATTTCCAGCACAAATCCAGGTTTTCTCACCCTCCACCCCCCCACACAAATTCACTCTCCTGCTGGTGCTAGCCCATCCAAAGTGACAACTCTTTACATAATCAAGTCGGGCTATTTTCTGCATAAATCCAGGTTTTCTCACATCCCCCCCCCCCCCACCCCCATACACACACAAACTCACTCTCCTGCTGGTAATAGCTCATCTAAACTGACCACTCTCCAAGTTTAAATCCAAGTTAAACCAGAACATCTGGGGGGGTAGGAAAAAACAAGAGGAAACAGGCTACCTTGCATAATGACTTAGCCACTCCCAGTCTCTATTTAAGCCTAAATTAATAGTATCCAATTTGCAAATGAATTCCAATTCAGCAGTTTCTCGCTGGAGTCTGGATTTGAAGTTTTTTTGTTTTAAGATAGCGACCTTCATGTCTGTGATTGCGTGACCAGAGAGATTGAAGTGTTCTCCGACTGGTTTATGAATGTTATAATTCTTGACATCTGATTTGTGTCCATTTATTCTTTTACGTAGAGACTGTCCAGTTTGACCAATGTACATGGCAGAGGGGCATTGCTGGCACATGATGGCATATATCACATTGGTGGATGTGCAGGTGAACGAGCCTCTGATAGTGTGGCTGATGTTATTAGGCCCTGTGATGGTGTCCCCTGAATAGATATATGGGCACAGTTGGCAACGGGCTTTGTTGCAAGGATAAGTTCCTGGGTTAGTGGTTCTGTTGTGTGGTATGTGGTTGTTGGTGAGTATTTGCTTCAGGTTGCAGGGCTGTCTGTAGGCAAGGACTGGCCTGTCTCCCAAGACTTGTGAGAGTGTTGGGTCATCCTTTAGGATAGGTTGTAGATCCTTAATAATGCGTTGGAGGGGTTTTAGTTGGGGGCTGAAGGTGACCGCTAGTGGCGTTCTGTTATTTTCTTTGTTAGGCCTGTCCTGTCGTAGGTAACTTCTGGGAACTCTTCTGGCTCTATCAATCTGTTTCTTTACTTCTGCAGGTGGGTATTGTAGTTGTAAGAAGGCTTGACAGAGATCTTGTAGGTGTTTGTCTCTGTCTGAGGGGTTGGAGCAAATGCGGTTGTATCGCAGAGCTTGGCTGTAGACGATGGATCGTGTGGTGTGGTCAGGGTGAAAGCTGGAGGCATGCAGGTAGGAATAGCGGTCAGTAGGTTTCCGGTATAGGGTAGTGTTTATGTGGCCATTGTTTATTAGCACTGTAGTGTCCAGGAAGTGGATCTCTTGTGTGGACTGGACCAGGCTGAGGTTGGTGGTGGGATGGAAATTGTTGAAATCATGGTGGAATTCCTCAAGGGCTTCTTTTCCATGGGTCCAGATGATGAAGATGTCATCAATATAGCGCAAGTAGAGTAGGGGCTTTAGGGGACGAGAGCTGAGGAAGCGTTGTTCTACAGTTCTGTGGTGACCTAGAATCCTATTTTCGACGTCTCCGACTCAAGGAATATTTCCAAAATACCTCTGAACAACATACTAATCCACAGAGGTCTCCCTACCAACACTACAGAAAGAGGGATTCTAGATGGACTCCTCCTGAAGGTCGAAACAGCAGACTGGACTTCTACATAGAGTGCTTCCACCGACGTGCACGGGCTGAAATTGTGGAAAAGCAGCATCACTTGCCCCATAACCTCAGCCATGCGGAACACAATGCCATCCACAGCCTCAGAAACAACTCTGACATCATAATCAAAAAGGCTGACAAAGGAGGTGCTGTTGTCATCATGCATAGGTCGGAATATGAACAAGAGGCTGCTCGGCAGCTCTCCAACACGAGTTTCTACAAGCCATTACCCTATGATCCCACTGAGAGTTACCAAAAGCAACTACAGCATTTGCTCAAGAAACTTCCTGAAAAAGCACAAGATCAAATCCGCACAGACACACCCCTGGAACCCCGACCTGGGGTATTCTATCTACTACCCAAGATCCATAAACCTGGGAATCCTGGGCGCCCCATCATCTCAGGCATTGGCACCCTGACAGCAGGATTGTCTGGCTATGTAGACTCCCTCCTCAGGCCCGACGCTACCAGCAGTCTCAGCTACCTTCGAGACACCACTGACTTCCTGAGGAAACTTCAATCCATCGGTGATCTTCCTGATAACACCATCCTGGCTACTATGGATGTAGAAGCCCTCTACACCAACATTCCACACAAAGATGGACTACAAGCCGTCAAGAACACTATCCCCGATAATGTCACGGCTAACCTGGTGGCTGAACTTTGTGACTTTGTCCTTACCCATAACTATTTCACATTTGGGGACAATGTATACCTTCAGATCAGCGGCACTGCTATGGGTACCTGCATGGCCCCACAGTATGCCAACATTTTTATGGCTGATTTAGAACAACGCTTCCTCAGCTCTCGTCCCCTAAAGCCCCTACTCTACTTGCGCTATATTGATGACATCTTCATCATCTGGACCCATGGAAAAGAAGCCCTTGAGGAATTCCACCATGATTTCAACAATTTCCATCCCACCACCAACCTCAGCCTGGTCCAGTCCACACAAGAGATCCACTTCCTGGACACTACAGTGCTAATAAACAATGGCCACATAAACACCACCCTATACCGGAAACCTACTGACCGCTATTCCTACCTGCATGCCTCCAGCTTTCACCCTGACCACACCACACGATCCATCGTCTACAGCCAAGCTCTGCGATACAACCGCATTTGCTCCAACCCCTCAGACAGAGACAAACACCTACAAGATCTCTGTCAAGCCTTCTTACAACTACAATACCCACCTGCAGAAGTAAAGAAACAGATTGATAGAGCCAGAAGAGTTCCCAGAAGTTACCTACGACAGGACAGGCCTAACAAAGAAAATAACAGAACGCCACTAGCGGTCACCTTCAGCCCCCAACTAAACCCCTCCAACGCATTATTAAGGATCTACAACCTATCCTAAAGGATGACCCAACACTCTCACAAGTCTTGGGAGACAGGCCAGTCCTTGCCTACAGACAGCCCTGCAACCTGAAGCAAATACTCACCAACAACCACATACCACACAACAGAACCACTAACCCAGGAACTTATCCTTGCAACAAAGTCCGTTGCCAACTGTGCCCATATATCTATTCAGGGGACACCATCACAGGGCCTAATAACATCAGCCACACTATCAGAGGCTCGTTCACCTGCACATCCACCAATGTGATATATGCCATCATGTGCCAGCAATGCCCCTCTGCCATGTACATTGGTCAAACTGGACAGTCTCTACGTAAAAGAATAAATGGACACAAATCAGATGTCAAGAATTATAACATTCATAAACCAGTCGGAGAACACTTCAATCTCTCTGGTCACGCAATCACAGACATGAAGGTCGCTATCTTAAAACAAAAAAACTTCAAATCCAGACTCCAGCGAGAAACTGCTGAATTGGAATTCATTTGCAAATTGGATACTATTAATTTAGGCTTAAATAGAGACTGGGAGTGGCTAAGTCATTATGCAAGGTAGCCTGTTTCCTCTTGTTTTTTCCTACCCCCCCCAGATGTTCTGGTTTAACTTGGATTTAAACTTGGAGAGTGGTCAGTTTAGATGAGCTATTACCAGCAGGAGAGTGAGTTTGTGTGTGTATGGGGGTGGGGGGGGGGGGGGATGTGAGAAAACCTGGATTTATGCAGAAAATAGCCCGACTTGATTATGTAAAGAGTTGTCACTTTGGATGGGCTAGCACCAGCAGGAGAGTGAATTTGTGTGGGGGGGTGGAGGGTGAGAAAACCTGGATTTGTGCTGGAAATGGCCCACCTGATGATCACTTTAGATAAGCTATTACCAGCAGGACAGTGGGGTGGGAGGAGGTATTGTTTCATATTCTCTGTGTATATATAAAGTCTGCTGCAGTTTCCACGGTATGCATCCGATGAAGTGAGCTGTAGCTCACGAAAGCTCATGCTCAAATAAATTGGTTAGTCTCTAAGGTGCCACAAGTACTCCTTTTCTTTTTGTGAATACAGACTAACACGGCTGTTACTCTGAAACCTGTCTTCCGACAGTGGCCAATGCCAGGTGCCCCAGAGGGAATGAGCAGAACAGGTAATCAT
Organism: Caretta caretta; assembly: GCF_965140235.1. NCBI lineage: Eukaryota > Metazoa > Chordata > Testudines > Cheloniidae > Caretta > Caretta caretta. The sequence goes on from NC_134209.1 coordinate 73,592,763, forward strand.
CAAGTGATCCATCCTCTGTCGCCCATTCCCAGCTTCTGGCAAACAGAGACTAGGGACACCATCCCTGCCCATCCTGGTTAATAGCCATTGTTAGACCTATCCTCCATGAACTTATCTAGTTATTTTTTTAATCCTGTTATAGTCTTGGCCTTCACAACATCCTCTGTCAAAGAGTTCCACAGGTTTGACTGTGTGTTATGTGAAAAAATACTTCCTTTTATTTGTTTTAAACCTGCTGCCTATTAATTTGGAGGCAAAGGGTACCTTCTCTTTCTGAAAGACCTTATAGGGATGGTTTGCCATGAGGGCTCCAAGGTTGCTGACCCTCCTGGCCCAAGTGATGGCCACTAGAAATGCTACTTTCATGGTTAGGTAAGACATAGAGCATGTCACTGTGGTTCAAACAGAGGTCTGATAAATTTCAAAAATGGAAAGTTAAGATTCCATAGCAGTGTAGGTTTAATAACTGGTGGGAAGGCCTTGATGAGGCCCTTCATGAATTGTGTCATAATTGGATGGGTAAAAACTGTCTAATGTAGGGAAGAAGGCATTGATGGCTGCAAGGTGGACTCATAATGAGCTAATCAAGAGACCAAACTTCTTGATTACAGGAGGTAATCTGAAATGATCAGGTGTTTGTTGTGACTGAGTAAGACTGATTGTGCTGTGCAAGCTTCCATTTAGCTAAATAGCAGGTCCTAGTTGAATCTTTTCTCCTCTGGGCAAGTTGAATCTTTTCTACTCTGGATGGGGTATGAGCAGGAGCATTCTACTTCCGACACTCATCCAAAAACCAGGCATTGAGGTGGAGCGAGCCTGGGCTGGGGTGTTTGACTCTGCCCCTGGTCTGCATCAGGAATTCTAGGAAGGAGTGGATCTTGACTGGAGGGTGGGCTGACATTGACAGAAGCTCTAGGAAGTAAAACTGTCTGGGCCAGTAGGGTGCTAGGAGAACATCAAACATGCCTCCTAGAAGGGTGCTGGGAATGGGTCATGGTTATGGTGATAGAGGGGCTAAAAAGTGGGGCCTCTGAGACTTCTGTTATTTGGGTGGAGGCTTGGCAGGATGTTGGTAGTAGAAAGCATGAGGAGGAGGAGGAAGCAGTCCTGGTCTGTAGGTCTGACTCTGGCACTTCTTCCTTGGGGCTGGTGTGTAGATCCCCAGGGAATGGAGGGTTGACCTTGAGTCCTTTAACTAATGAAGAGAGTCATCAGTTTTCTCATTAAAGAGGTACAATTCATTGAATGGAAGATACTGCATAGTATTCTGCACTTTCCTAGGAAAGCCTGAGTATTGCAACCAAGAATCCCTTCTCATAACAATAAAAGTGGCCAAACCTCTGGATGCTGTATCCACTGTAGCCTGGAGGGCTGGTTTTGCCTCCAACTTGCCCTCCTCTAGAAGGGAGAGGAATAGGGCTCTGTCTTCAGGGGAAAGTTTATCCTGAAAGGCCACCAGCCTAGACTAGTTGTTGAAATCGTACTTAGCTAGCTGAGCATGATAATTGGCTGTGTGGAATTGCAAGCCTGCAGAGGAGATGACCTTTCTCCCCAGGAGGTTCAGTCTCTTGGAGCTCTTGTCTGATGGGGTGGTCCTTAGGTACTGAGTGCTAGTCCTTTCCATAGAAGCCTGTACCACCAGGATATTTGGGGCAGGCTGGAAGAACAAACATTTGCCGGGACAAAATAGCATCTCTTGGCCCTTTTAGGTGTGGGAGTGCAGAATGTTGGGGTGTGTCAGATTGAACTCACTGGTTCCAATATGGCCTCATTAACCAGAAGGGCCATGTAGCGGGGTGGTCACCCTGTTCCGGCCCTGAAGGGTTAAAACAGCCCTGGGAGAGGGCTGCCCTGGGGAGCCAATAGTAAAAGCAGCCCTGGAGAGGGCTGTGGCTGGGGCAAAGGAGTGAAAGCTCCTGAGTAGCTGACCACAGCTGTGGCCAGCTCAATTAGGGCTCAGCTGGCTCTGATAAGAGGGCTGTGGGCCAGAAGCTGAAGGAGTCTCACTCTAGCCCTGGAGTGAGAAGGGCTAGCTGCCTGGGAGCAAGGTACCTGAAGTGGAGCAGTGCTGGGGAAGGGCAAAGGGAGCTGGGGAGCTCCAGCCTGGTAAGCCCCCAGGCTGCAGGCCTTGGAGAAGGTCCACACAGGTACTGGGGTTGCAGAAGTGTAGCCTAGGGTTAGGCAGAGGCAGCTGGTCCAACCTCCTTGCCAATGATGAGTGGCCATGACAGACTGCAGGCTGCCCCAGTGAGTGGGGGCTAGATGATGACTGGCAGTAGCCACTGAGGCAAGGTAGGTTTAGAAGGTTGGGGGTTCCCCTGGGAGGGGAAACCCAAAGTAAGGGGGTACTGCTGGGGCAGAACCCTGAGGTAAAGAGCACCAGGGTCCGGGAGGGACAGGGGGCCAGCGGCAGGCGAGACACCAGCCTGCAGAGGGTGCTCCGTATGCTGGGAAAGAGCTAATTCCCAGGACAGCCAGCAGAGGGTGCCGGTGAGTTCTTGCCCCGCTACAGGCCACCTAAGTTAGGCCATGGGGCTGCAGAATGCTCAGTAGTCAGTGGTATGGGTCTTGGTATCTGGAGATTGTTAGCCATTCTTCAGAACAACTCCTGGTATTGCCTATGGTCATCTGGTGGGGACAGAGAATAAGGGGAGAGACTACCTGATCCAGGGAAGAGGAGAAGACTCTTGCCAAAAGGTTGGTACCTATGGTTTCAGTTTGATATGCTCCTCCTCACCAGTGGATCCAGTTGTTGGCGAGAAGGAGAAGAGTGGTAAGACTCCCAGGTGGGTCCCAGGCATCTCCTATAGGGATCCCATGGTCTCCCCAGTAAGGCCAGAAGGAGAGGCCAACCATTTGTGGGGGACCCCATGACATGGGGTAACATCAGTCTTTGGGGAGGTCACAGCTATAAGGGTAGTGACCTTAAGTCCTGGATTGCCTGTCAGGGCTTGGCTCTTTCTGGGGGGATGAAGGAAGAGCCAGCACATCAGGTTCATCCAAATCTGCAATGGTGAAGCCTATCCTGCATGACGGTTGTGAGATGGTTCCTGGGACACCAAAGTAATATTTTTGAGTGTAGTAACGTCTGTCAGGAGAATTCAGCCATAGAAGATGGGCGGACTGCAGGTAGAAGAGGAAGATGTCATAGGGTGCCATGTAGGTCTCTATATGTGCTGTTTTGCCAGGGGTTCTGATTGTTGGTATAGCGGGGCAGTCACCCCGCTCCAGCTCAGCAAGGGTTAAAACCCAGCCCTTAGAGAGGGCTGGGGCTGAGAGCCAATCAGAAAAGGCTGAGAGGCAGCCAATCAGGGCCAGGCTGGGCCCTATAAAAGGACTGCAGTGCCAAAAGGCATAGAGTCTTTCTCTAGCTGTGGAGAAAGAAGGACCTAGTTGCCTGGTAGCTCAGGGTACTGGGAGTAGAGCAGTGCTGGGGAAGGGCAAGAGGAGTTGGGGAGCTCCAGCCCGGCAATTCCCCAGGCTGTGGGCCTTGCTAAAGGCCAAAGCAGGTACTGGGGTTGCAGAGGTACAGCCTGGGGTTAGGTAGAGGCAGCTGGTCCAACCCCCTTGCCAACGATGAGTGGGCTTTACAGACTGCAGTTTGCCGCAGTGAGCAGGGGCTAGATGATGACTGGCAGTCGCCACTGAGGCAAGGTGGGTGTAGAGGGTTGGGGGTTCCACTGGGAGGGGAGACCCAGGGTGTGGGGGTACTGCTGGGGCAGAACCCCAGGGTAAGGGGCACTGGGGTCCAGGAGGGACATGGGGCCTGAGGCAGGCAAGACATCAGCCAGCAGAGAGCGCTCCAGAGGCTGAAGAGCTAATTCCCAAGATGACCAGCAGGAGGCGCGGCGCTGGTGAGTCTTAGCTTCGCTACAGTTGGCACCAACTGTACCAGTGTATCCCTGGGTGTGCTGCAGTCTTTGGGCAGATGGTACTAAGGAGTCTGAACCTGCACTAATAGATGGAAGTAGCGGATGATGGGCCTTATACTTTGGCACTGGAATCATTGACGGAATTGATGATCCTTCTTTCTACACACTTTACCCTCCAGTCCAGAGGTTTTTGGGGTCTGCATGTGAAGCCCCACGCAACCTCAGCAGACTCAGGGAAGCAGCACATCTCTCATGGACTGTCCTCGACAAGGCTCTTTCCTTGGACCATAAGAGTACCCCTAACTCTCATGGGGAAGTGCTGGAGGAAGAGTCTTTGAGCTTAGATGCTGAAGGCTCCACTCTTAAGCACATACACGGTGGGTGCTACTCATTTGTTGAGACTGATGTACAGGGGAGTCTTCCAGGCACGAATCAGAGAGGGGCCTCAGAGCCTTCTCCGTCACATGTTTCCTAAGGCAAATCTCATGGCTTCATAAGTTCTGGTGGAAATGAGTGACAAATACTGCACTTAGCAGAAATGTGTACCACCCAGACAGCATCACTGATGGAGAAGCATTGAGAGCAGGATACACAGTTTTTGAAGCCCTGGGCATAGTCCTAGGCCATGGGAAGGGAGTCACCAGTCTGGGGAAACAAACTACACTAAAAATATAACTGTACTAAAGCTAAGAAGAATAACTACTAACAATTTGTGCAGGCTCTCTGAAAAGCTGAAGGGGACACTAGATTCCAATTCAGGCCATGTGGCAGTAAAAAGGAACTGGGGGGGTGTTGACCCACACTGCCTCTTGTGCTCCTGAACAAGGGTATAAGGAAACAGGGGTGGCTCCAGGCACCAGCTTTGCAAGCAGGTGCTTGGGGGGCATTCAGAATGGGGCAGCAGTCCGTATCCCGCGGCGGCAATTCGGCGGCAACTCTTCCGGGCGTGGCAGCAATTCGGCGGCAACTGCTTGGAGCGGCAAAATTGGTAGAGCCGCCCCGTAAGGAAACCTACCGCAAACAGGTACTGCCTAGTAAAATCTCCATGTGGAATACACATAGGGGCCAGCACTCGAAGAAGAACCAGCCAGTTATACTTTCAGGTGTGTGTCACATGCTAGCAGTCCACTACAGGCCTGGAAGAAGACATGAAGAAAACAGTAGGAAAAAGATTCACATGAGAAGATTGCTAAATAACAAAAATGACCTGGCTTCAATCCCAAATATCCCCCAAAATGACTGAACACATGGGAAAGGAGGCAAATATTTTTCTCTGGCCTGTGTTAACCAGAATTATGCAGTGTTGTTGTAGCTATGTTGGTCCTGGATATTTGAGAGACAAGGTGGGTGAGGCAATAGATTTTATTGGGCCAACTTCTGTTGGTGAGAGAGACAAACTTTCAAGCTAACACAGAGCTCTTCTTCAGGACCAATAAAATATATTGCCTCACCCATTTTGTCTCAACCAGCAATAGTCAAGCTTAGTGTAGTGGGGTTCTGCAAAGTCTGTAGAAGAGCAGTCTTCCCCTTTACAGGTTGCATAGTGCATTTGATCCTGCAAAATGCTGAAAATTCTCCACTGCTGTGAGGGGCCCAGCCTTTTAAAGAGACTCATGCCAGCTATACAACTGGCTCTGCTGAGTAACTTAACAATTCTTGACAGCAAGAATGTCCATTGTGCTCAGCCTCTTTAACTGGCAGGCAGGAGTAGGAAAGGCTCTTGATATCCTCTCCCACACTTACTTAGCAATGCAGGAGCTAGACACCAATCTGGTTCTATAGTGCTGGATATCCATAATCATAACCATAATTCTCTCAACTCTACTAGGTAAATTACATTTATCACTGAATATAAAACCTAATAGAAAATCTCCTGAACATGAATTTACATGCAATAAAAAGAATTGGAAAATAAAAGAATAGGCCACATCCTCTACTGGTGTAAATCAGCATAGCTCCATTGTCACTAGCAGTAGGTCAATTTACACCAGTTTAGCATCTGACCAAGTTACCAATTTCTAAAATGCAAACTGAGAAGTGAACCATTGCTCAAGTTTGTAACTTGGACTACGGATTGAGATTTCCAGAATGTGTTTTCTAGGGTAAAAACAACATGTTAATCAGCTGTCACTATGTGGGCTTTAATGGGAGGGAAAGAAAATGGCTATCTTGGCATCAGAATGCTAAGTGATTTCCAAGAACTTGTATGACTTTTTTTAGTCATGGCAATTTCATTTTCTCTACATTCATGACCATTCAATTCACTATTGGTTAACCAAATTAAAAATAACAAGCTATAGAACCCTGGAGTTCTTGTTCCCAGATTATGTTAATGTCAATAAAAAATCTGAGCCACAGACTGTAGCTGCAGAAGATATATTTATTCCCACAAGAACAGCATTAACAAGAGGAAATCCTCTCAAACTGGCTTGGTATCTTTGGAAACCTCTTTGAAGCTTGTTTTTGCCCTAGCTCTAATTAATTTTGTCCTTATTAGGTCATTTTCATAGGACAAAATATTGAATTCCATGGGGCCAGAACTTTAGCTCAGCAGGAGAGAAAGTAGCTGTAAGACTTCTTTTCCCTTCCCTGATCCCATGACTGACTGGGGACTGCTCTGATCCCAGTACAATTCAATGCTGCTTTAAATGATGCCCGTGAAATGGGCCCAACAGCCTCCTAGGGACCATTTCAAAGTTGGAGATTCCTAGAATTCAGACGTATTTGGGCCATGCCCTCTTCCCCCGCCATGCACAACCAAAACACACCCCTACACCAGGACCAGGAGGGGGTGATGTAGAGCTGACTACACTGGTTCCTGAGGATTCTCCTAGATTGTGGAGATCCACAAGCAATGGAATCAGCCATTTTTATGCCTTCCTATCATCTGTCTACTGTGTTTAGAGGAAGAAACAGTGTAGATCCTGATGAACATATCCTATAGAATGGTATTCGAGGGAACAATCAATAGGAAATAGGTATTTCAGAGATCACGTTATTCATAGATCAAAAGTGAGTTGCTGCAACCAGTCAATGTTATGTGATAATACCTGTTTGGTATCAGATTTATGGTGCAGATATACATAGTTTTACAATTTTGAAGACACGAATGAACTGGGGGGGGCGTGGTCAAGGTTCTCTCCCCACTCTGAACTCTAGGGTACAGATGTCGGGACCTGCATGAAAGACCCCCTAAGCTTATTCTTACCAGCTTAGGTTAAACGCTGCCACCACCAAAGTGTTACACAAAGAACAGGGGAAGTGCCCACTTGGAAACATCTTTCCCTGCCCCTCAAAATATCCCCCCAAACACTACACCCCCTTTCCTGGGGTAGGCTTGATTAAAAATCCTCACCAATTTGCATAGGTGAATACAGACCCAAACCTTTGGATCTTAAGAACAATGAAAAAGCAATCAGGTTCTTAAAAGAAGAATTTTAATTGAAGAAAAAATAAAAGAATCACCTCTGTAAAATCAGGATGGTAAATACCTTACAGGGTAATCAGATTCAAAACACAGAGACTCCCTCTAGGCAAAACCTTAAGTTACAAAAAGACACAAAACCAGGAATATACATTCCATTCAGCACAACTTATTTTATCAGCCATTTAAACAAAACAGAATCTAACGCATATCTAACTAGATTGCTTACCAGCTCTTTACAGGAGTTCTGACCTGCATTCCTGCTCTGGGCCCAGCAAAAGCATCACACAGACAGAGAGAAGCCTTTGTTTCCGTCCCACTCCAGCTTTGAAAGTATCTTGTCTCCTTTTTGGTCAGATGCCAGCGAGGTTATCTTAGCTTCTTAACCCTTTACAGGTGAAAGGGTTTTCCTCTGGCCAGGAGGGATTTAAAGGTGTTTACCCTTCCCTTCATATTTATGACGGGGGGGTTAACTGATGTTTGAAATTTTAGAAAGTTTTCATATATTTCTCTTTTCACACGTAACTGAACAGTAACATGATAGGGCAGTACTTTTTTCTCAGGGTTTACTTTTTTCCTGAAAAAGATAAAATGATTGCTATATAGAACTCTTAAAGGTTAGTAGCTCCTGATAAGCTGAAGGTCTGAAGAATAGCTAAATAAAAAGCTAAAATGTCAAATGCTTTGAGGAAAAAGGAAAAGTGATTAACTAAACATTTCAGGGCTTTTCAAGCCAATGGGTGTTTTGACTGTGTGAAGACTTTTAGGCAGAGCCCTTAGTTGAAATAATTTAACCTATTGCATAAGGATGCTGCCACTGTACAGTAACTCCTCACTTAAAGTTGTCCCGGTTAACGTTGTTACGTTGCTGATCAATTAGGGAACATGCTCGTTTCAAGTTGTGCAATGCTCCCTTATAACGTTGTTTGGCAGCCGCCTGCTTTGTCCACGGCTTGCAGGAAGAGCAGTCTGTTGGAACTAGCTGGTGGGGGCTTGGAACAAGGGTGGACCGGCAGCCCCCCGCTCCCCTAAGTTCTCTGTGCGGCAGCCACCCAGCAGGTCATCAATTGCCAGCAGTTCAGCTGTCCCTCCCCCCACTGCCATGTGCTGCTCCTGCCCTCTGCCTTGCAGCTGCTCTCGGAGCCTCCTGCTTGCTGTGTGGAGGGGAGGTGGGGAAGAGTAGGGCTAATGTCAGGGTGTCCCCCTCCCCCCTGCTCCTGAACCCCACTTACCCCATCTTCCATAGAGCAGGGGGGGCTCTAGGGCACAACAGGGCTCAGGATGGAGGGAGCTTCCTGGCAGCAGCTGCGGTCTGAGCTTGCTGATCTACTTAACAAGGCAGTGTACTTAAGAGTGGGGTCAGCGTACTTAAAGAGGCAATGTACATCTCTCTCTCTCTCACACAGACGGTGTGTGTCTCTGTCTCTGTCTGCCGTGCTGTCTCCCCTCGCTCTTCGTGCTGCCTTGTGGAGTCTGAGGCTACATTAACAAAGAGTTAACCCTTGAGGGCTCAGCCAATTGCTAGTTCATCATTTAGCAGTAAGGCATTCCCTGGGAACTATCCCACCCTCTGACTTCACCACATCAACCAAGCTTCACAATCATCATCGCTGTGTGCCAATATTAAATTGTTTGTTTAAAACTTACACTGTGAGTGTGATACAAAAGAGCCTGGGAAAAGTGCTAGAGGGGAAATATATAAGCTCAAGACTAATTAAGGTGTGGTTCCCTGTGGACTAGGGAAGGTGGCAGCAGGAGCACCTGCAGTCAATTAAGGCCCTGTTAGGAACCTAATAAAATCCCCTGCATCAGGCAGACAGAGGAGGAGGAAGAAGAAAGGACTGGAGCTTGGAGGTGCGTTGAGAGATTTGGAAGACCTGAGAATTGGAGTAAGGGAGACCTTGCCCAGCAGGACTGGGAGACTCCCTTCCCCCCAGCATCTAAGGACCGAGGGTAACCCCACCTAAGGAAGACAAGGGTAAGAAACCCACAGGGGTTGAGAGGGGCTGGGACTCCGAGCGAGGAGCAAACCCAGACCCCCTCCCCCGCTTCCCTCCTCTACCACCTTCCTGGGCTAATAGCGGGGCCCTTGGCACCCAAGAGCAGGGGCAAAGGGTGGCATCTTAGCTCCCCGCCAAGAAAAGCGCAGGACCCACCAAACTAAAATCGGCCATCTTGCCACAATACATATAATAGTCTTTTGTTTGCTGAAAAAAATTTCCCTGGAACCTAACCTCCCCCCCCCCCCATTTACATTAATTCTTATGGGGAAATTGGATTCGTTTAACATTGTTTTGCTTAAAGTCACATTTTTCAGGAACATAACTACAACGTTAAGTGAGGAGTTACTGTATGTAGAAAAAAAGTTAAAAAATAAAGTTCTCTCTGGCATGAAATCAACATGAAGTCTTTTACTTGGGCCAAATAATATAAAGGGGTACTAGATTCTTTCAGCCCTCATAGCAAACCCAATGAATGCTGAGCAAGGGGGAAATAAGAAAGTACATCATCCTCCAGGGGCCAAATCCTATTCTGAACATCAAGCCAGAGTAGCCAGGTAACGTGAGGGTAAGTTTTGCATGGGGACAGAATCTTTCATAGCTTCAAGGCTATAGTGGCCCCTGTTGTTGCTATGCCATCCTACCTCTCACCCCATCTTACCCTCCTCCACACAGTGGAAATGGCGAGTGGAACAAGCAGGTACAGAGCCACCAGTCATGACTCCCATTCCCCTCTCTGGCCCCTCCCCAAGCGATCTGTGCATTGGGATACAGGGAAAGTTTGCAAAACTGCACTTAAAAGTACACATGGGTTTGCATGCCCTGTGCTGTCTTCCTGAATCTGTCCCAGGCTGGACAGTGAAACCAACCTTGCTTCCATTCTGTTTAAGCACATTCCAGGCACATCAGCTGCAGGGCATGAGTTGCTCCCAAAAGCTATAGAGAAAAAAAATGCAAAAATAATTTATATATCACAGTGTGACAGCAATCTGATCCCAGCTATTGCTTTAGAATTAAATGTAATTTCACCTTTCAGTGTATTGAGGAAAGAGGTAGCTGCTTAGCTTTTTAATAATAAAGAGAAAACCAATATGTATTTAAATGTTTAAAATAAGACTTCAGTAAGATATCAGAGTCCTTTTCCCTTTCTTACAAAGAATGAATAACACTGGACAGTGAAATTAAATGGATTTCAGCGCTTTGAAATTATAATCTTCTGTAGCAACCAATTAAATTTATTAATAATGGGTCATTATTTAAACTTCCCATCATACGCTTGTTATCGGTATTAGGAAAGAGTTAAGAGATGGGATTTGAGAGGAAATAAACATTTTGTTTTCAAAATCCTTTTTCTCTCTGCCAATTTGTTTTGAGCTGCTTCCAATTTTCACAGCACTGGCACTTAGATTCTTGCAAAAACTGACTTGAAGTTTAGAGAAGCTGATTTGCAGAGGTGCAGAATTTGGCAGGAGAAAAAAGGTCACCTGTTATCAGCTTATAACCCACTATTAATCAGTGGAGAAGTCCTTTTTTAGTCAAACCGCATTTTACTGGTAGATATTATTTAGACTAAGTATCAACGATGGAGGCCATAGTTATGATATATACTATAATCTGCTTTCCACTCAGCTGGTTTTTCAGACCAGTTAGTGTTGCTGGAGTTTCAGACTGCACTGAGATATCAGAAAGGAAATATTTTTTTGGCTATTAGCCATTACATGGCTGACAGTGAAGCCATTTAAACAGACTTTTTTCTCACACATAGTACATTTTGCAATGGAAATTAGATTTATTGCTTAAATGACCTGATCCTTTTCACAGTTGGATCCATTTCGGTTAATTTTTTGAAGTACTGTACATCCTAGGGCAACATGTCCTGCTGATACACTAAATTATTTCTCCCAAATATTAGATATACTAGAACAAAGTCTGATAAAAATGCATACATTGTATATACTATAATAACAGAACTGATGCCAATCCCAGCTCATGAGGAAATTATCTACATTAACTAGAAGGCATTTTCCCCCTCGTTTGTATAACTGTTCCTTATATTAAAGTTATTGAACCAATTTTAAGTTTTGATATTCTGCAGCTTCTTGGCTGCTGTTTTCATAAGACATTATTCAGCCTCCCAAAGAATATGTTCTTCTTCCAGGGAAAACACTGATACTATTTAGTAATGTATTACTATTTTTAATTAAGTGCCTCTAAAATGTTCCAGATTGACAGGCCTAGAAATTAAAGTCTTTGTGTGATGTTTTGGGGGATCACCCAGAGTCCAATAAAAGGTTCCATCACCACCTGCCATGCAACCTTGGGTGCCTTTATGCTGTGCAGCTTTAGTTCAGACCCCCGACACCAAAGCCTGCCCACAAGCTCAGGGGCTCATCCTAGCTTCCACCATCCTACTTACTCCTTGCAGGGTGACATCAACAGCCTTTCCAGTCCTGAGTCTCCCCAAACCAGTCCTCCCTGAGATCTTAACTACCGGACTCTCAAACTTTTCCTCTCAGGTTAGTCAGCCCCGAAGGTGCCAAACCAATCCCCAGACACAGCTTGCTCTGGCACACACATTCCACACAGTTTGCACAACAGAGTCCCACTTGGGGTAAAAATAAACAGAAGGTTATTTCACAGAAAAGCCACAGATTCAAAGATGAAATAGTAAGCAAGAGCCCACATATACAAGTTTCACAGTAAATGAACATAAAAATGCAACTTCAGGCTTTACACTTCTACACTAGACAAAATCCCATTTCTAATACAAAAAGAAAAGGAGGACTTGTGGCACCTTAGAGACTAACCAATTTATTTGAGCATGAGCTTTCGTGAGCTACAGCTCACTTCATCAGATGCATACCGTGGAAACTGCAGCAGACTTTATATACACACAGAGAATATGAAACAATACCTCCTCCCACCCCACTGTCCTGCTGGTAATAGCTTATCTAAAATGATCAACAGGTGGGCCATTTCCAGCACAAATCCAGGTTTTCTCACCCTCCACCCCCCCACACAAATTCACTCTCCTGCTGGTGCTAGCCCATCCAAAGTGACAACTCTTTACATAATCAAGTCGGGCTATTTCCTGCATAGATCAAGGTTTTCTCACATCCCCTCCACCCCCATACACACACAAACTCACTCTCCTGCTGGTAATAGCTCATCTAAACTGACCACTCTCCAAGTTTAAATCCAAGTTAAACCAGAACATCTGGGGGGGGGGGGGGGTAGGAAAAAACAAGAGGAAACAGGCTACCTTGCATAATGACTTAGCCACTCCCAGTCTCTATTTAAGCCTAAATTAATAGTATCCAATTTGCAAATGAATTCCAATTCAGCAGTTTCTCGCTGGAGTCTGGATTTGAAGTTTTTTTGTTTTAAGATAGCGACCTTCATGTCTGTGATTGCGTGACACTATCAGTGGCACTATCAGAGGCTCGTTCACCTGCACATCCACCAATGTGATATATGCCATCATGTGCCAGCAATGCCCCTCTGCCATGTACATTGGTCAAACTGGACAGTCTCTACGTAAAAGAATAAATGGACACAAATCAGATGTCAAGAATTATAACATTCATAAACCAGTCGGAGAACATTTCAATCTCTCTGGTCACGCAATCACAGACATGTGAGAAAACCTTGATCTATGCAGGAAATAGCCCGACTTGATTATGTAAAGAGTTGTCACTTTGGATGGGCTAGCACCAGCAGGAGAGTGAATTTGTGTGGGGGGGTGGAGGGTGAGAACCTGGATTTGTGCTGGAAATGGCCCACCTGTTCATCATTTTAGATAAGCTATTACCAGCAGGACAGTGGGGTGGGAGGAGGTATTGTTTCATATTCTCTGTGTGTATATAAAGTCTGCTGCAGTTTCCACGGTAAACATCTGATGAAGTGAGCTATAGCTCACGAAAGCTCATGCTCAAATAAATTGGTTAGTCTCTAAGGTGCCACAAGTACTCCTTTTCTTTTTGCGAATACAGACTAACACGGCTGTTCCTCTGAAACCTGTCATTTCTAATACAAGTTACCTACAGCCTTTAAACAATTTCTTAGCATACCACCTAGCCTGTGGGAGGATGCAGCATTTCCCAGACAGCACTCACCAAGTGACTGGATGAAGACCTTAGTTTCAAGCTTTGTTAAGGGCTTTTTCATTTTTTCTTTTTCCCCTCTCTCCTAGCATGGTGACTCACGATTATTCAGAATTCAGGATTCTAGCAGAATGTATCGATGTCTTCCCACTAACTCTAATGGCCTATAATTTGTCTTTTCCTGGCTTGCACAAGGTTAGCTACTTGGAACTAGTGTCATCTGGCTGGGGACACAGCCCCTCCCAGACCTACTGCACCACAAATTATGAGCATTTTCCTATATACCCTATAACATAAGTTCATAATCACAGGCTGTATACTTATCCCATAATGACCATTAAGTTTAGAACATTACAAACTTTCATAAGAGACTTCATGAGACATATTTACAACACAATAACAGTGGATATAATCAGTTGGTTCAACTGCTTGTTCTTTAGGGTTCAACACCCCTGTTCTCCCCTTGGGACCCTGACTCTCAGACTTGTATTCATTAATTTTATCCAGAGGACAGGTATGGCACCACCTGTAGTAATGCAAACTTATATTGCCCTAAAGTAACACTTGCAAAGTGAGATGGCAGTTCATTCTCTGTACTCAGTGAATTCTTGGTCTCTCTATCTGAAATCTTAGCAAGGGGGCTGTAACAAGCTGACCTCCTCCCCAGCTCAGGAAAGGCCTACTGCCACACCAAGTCTCTTTTCCAGGCAGTTCATTTTCTTCAAACATAGGCAAATACAACAAAACAGTTCCTCAGCACACCCTGGGCTACAGCTTCCAGGGATTTTTTCCCCCTTTACCTCTTTGTCCTTCCTCTTCAAGCCTTCCAGCAGGACTCCTCCCTGCTCTGGTCACTTTCCACCCCACCCTGTCCCCAACATGTTCCCAAGGCCTCCCTTCCCAGGGCACTCTACCAGCCTCTCTCAAGGAGCTCCCTGCTTCTGCCCTGTCTAACTGTTCCCAAGGAACTGGCAGTGAGAGCCTTCTATCTGCTCTCTTTACCCCTTTTCTGACTGACTCTCCAGGCCAATTCACCCAGGCTTCCCCTCCTTCAGACCCCAGTGCTTTTTCTTTTAGCCCAATTGGGATGAGGCATAGGCGCATCGGTGCTGCTCCCTCTTAAAGGCCCAATGTCACTCTGTGACAGAGGCCTTGTCAATTGGGGTGATGCTTTGCTGCCAGCACCTGTTCACTGATCCTGACTGTGGAGGAGAAATTGAGAATGTATTTTTACTGGACGTGGAAAACTGAATCCTCTTCCAGGGTTTGTCATTTGTCTGTGGGTGAGGGACATTATGAGAATGGCAGGGAGCTCATGTTAAACGTAGTGGTGAAGAGAAACTATGTTGACTCTGGAGGTCTCTGCAAAGTGGCAGGTATTGTGGCAATGGTGGGAAAGGAGTCAGTCTATACAATAGCTTCATTACCAAGAGGTGATTCACACTATGTAAATGTTTGGGAACCCTGATTTACAGGATTTTAAAAAGAAAGACATGTTCCCACATCCTAAGCCATTCATTGAAATAAACCAGAGTATTCTTCATCAGAAAACCCCCCAAACAAAACTAAATATATTTGTTTCTGCTGTGGAAATATATGTAAATTGGTACATGAGATTATAATTTGAACAGCATTACAAGTCCCTCAATATTTACAAACACAAAATATTCTTTTATTTATTCAGGAATAGGGACAAAAACAAATCATTTTGGAGGCAGAATTCAAATCTGAGTCTGAGACCTTTCTGACTGCAGAAGGGAATTTAGCACAGGTGTCTTACTGAGAATCACCCATTGATTGAATTGCAATTAAATAAAAAAATAGAGAGACCTGGGGTGAATACTGAGTCTCCTTCCTTCCCAGGCCAAAATTATGACTCCTGACTGCATTCCTATTAATTGCTTAGGACCCATTCCAGCAGTGCACTTAAGTATGAAATCAAGGGACATAGGCAGATACTTTAGAAGTGCTTTGCTGAATTGGGGCCATAGTGTCTTAATTTTCTTTTTATCCATTCTTTCCATATTTTTAAGAAGAAATTAGTTCAGTGGAGTTAGAACAGGGATGAATTTGACCAACATTTTCAAATCATCTTTTGTCTCCCACCATGATATGGCCTGTCATTTGAATCTCAAAATATTGCAAATAAATATGTAAATAGAACTGAAATATTATTTCCTCTTTTTCTGTTTTTTTTTTAGGGTCTAGGTTAATTATTGTACCTCTTTTCTATGAGTAATATTTGGAAATATCAGAATAGCTGAAAAGTGTTCATTGGTAGTGCTCCTGTAAGTATGATATGCTTAATTCCAAAAATCCACAGTGAAGTTAGCTGGGTCAGCTTTAAAATGTGATTCTACTCTGAGAAGTAACTTTAAAAAATTGACCCTTGTTACAGATCTGTTCCTTGTGTGTTTGCATATGTTCATTGTTGTTTCTGCCTTCCTTACTGATTAACATAAGGTTTTTTACTAGTTTCTGTTCCTGCTAGCCCTGCAGAGTGAACTAGCTCTGAGAGAGTTTCTCCTTTGGCCTTTTAGGGATTTTGATTGTATTTGATTACACAACAGTTGTACTTTTATAGATATACATATAAAATATGCAAATAGATGGACGGGAGTGGACTTATCTTCCAATGTATTTATCTTACACCGTTAGTCTATTTTTATATGTTTTAAAGCATAAATGACCTGCAATGGAAAATAGCTGTGTTGGACCTTGAACATCTGACATCCTATTCTCCTGACCCAGAATATGAGTAACACTCATTTACGTGCACAATAGTGGGGGGGGATAGTTGTTGAAAAACTAAAAGCCAGAACACCAAAATTGTGTTTATTTTGTTTTGTTTTTTTAATTAAAAGAAACAATAGTGATTTTAAAAAACTGTAGAAAATACTTTTTTTACACAGTAGTCTTAATCCTAATATCATGCCCAAATTTCAACTCAGATGATTACAATTTTCCTCTCTAAATTTCCCCTGCAGTTTCAATTGGATGCAGTAATATTCTTCAATTCCTGTCTTAAACTGTTGTGTGCACTTTTGAATAGCTGTTGCATTCCACCCCAAAGATGGATGTTGTTCAGGAGAGGAGGAAGACATCCTTGTATATCAGTTTATACGGCATTTTAGGATCTTTTTGGATGAAAGGTACTACGTTAAATTTTGGATTATTGTTTTCTCATCTTCAGGGCAACAACAACAAAAATCTCTAAACTGCAGCTTGCCACAAATGTAAAGTTGCAGTGGGGGAGGTTTAGATTGGATATTAGGAAAAACTTTTTCACTAAGAGGGTGGTGAAACACTGGAATGCGTTACCTAGGGAGGTGGTAGAATCTCCTTCCTTAGAGGTTTTTAAGGTCAGGCTTGACAAAGCCCTGGCTGGGATGATTTAACTGGGAATTGGTCCTGCTTCGAGCAGGGGGTTGGACTAGATGACCTTCTGGGATCCCTTCCAACCCTGATATTCTATGATTCTAAAGTGGGAAATTCAAGCTCTTGGACTCAAATATTTCAGAACTTTCCCTTAGCCCTCTGATGTGCCAACCAAGCAACTGCTAGGGTTTGATAACATTCAGCACATTGCAGACTTTGTTAGCCGGAAAGCTCTATGACTACTATATATTTATCTACTTGTGTTTTCATTTGACAACCACCGTGTCAGAACTGCCACCAAACGTGTAAATTTGCAGAGATGACTTTGTTTCATTTCCTTTCTTGCTGCTTGTGTGAAATAAGGATTCAGCCCAATTACAGTAGGGCATAGACCTTTGAAAAAGTGTAAGAAAGTCCTAGCATGCACATTTGTTTTTCTTAAATGTTTGAGGTGACCACAGAAGTAGACAGTGTTTGTGGAGCTCCTTGCACATGTAAAGTAGAATACATTATTTTTTAAAATTAATTCTTGTAAAATAGGTGCACTTTGGGCCAAATTCTACACTCATTTGTACCCAGGTAACCCCTTGAGTGCTGATTTAAAAAAAAAAAAACATAACTGATTGTAACAGGACATGCTGGCTCTTTAAGGCTGGAAAAGGGGGCAAGGATGTAAATAAATCCCCTGTCCTCATAAGAGATGACAGACCAGGAAAGGAACAAGGTCTGCCATGTGTTGTTCCACTGAGAAAACTGGGGAAACTGTGGGTAAATTTTGACTTTTTAAATAGCAACCGTTCCCAAATTATTCAACTGGAGGACAACTAGGTGATTTTGGATTGCTAAGTGACACCAGGATTGAGAGTAGCAGCCTTAATATGCACTACAGAAGGGTAGGTGGGATCACCTCTGCTTCTTCTATGGCTCTCCATTTTTCAATAAGTGTGAAACAGACAAAATATTGTTCCATTAGCGTTGCCTACAGAAGCAGGGAAAGGACATGAGACATAATTAAGATATATACAACAGATACAGAGAGACTGAAGTGACAAAGTTATAAAGATATCAAGTAACCAAAGGATTGTCTTCTTTAAACAAAAGCTTTTAATTCCAGTTTTGTTTTAGCAGCTAAAGCATAACTATTGGCACTTAAAATTGAAATTATACTAAAACTTTAAAGAGCAAATCTTGAGACTAATACCACGTTAACCTATTCTTTTGCACTAAAACTATCCAGCATATTTTAGGGCATCACTGTTCTTGCATTTTAAAAAAACTAGCCTTTCCAAACTTTCTATACTCCTGTATTATGGAACTCTGACTATGTAGTTGTTACTATGGCATTCAGAGTTACACTTCCTTCCCCGTGCTCCTCCTCGGACAGCACAGCCACGCACTGTAATTTAATGAGAGAAACCTAATGGCTCAAACGAGACCTAAAACTGAAGAATATTCACTTAGTCTTGCAAACTTTTGAAAGTAAATTTTTATTCTTAAATGTTTGGCATGCTAAAATTGTTTTTATTCAGGTTTCAGAGTAACAGCCATATTAGTCTATATTCGCAAAAAGAAAAGGAGTACTTGTGGCACCTTAGAGACTAACCAATTTATTTGAGCATAAGCTTTCATGAGCTACAGCTCACTTCATCGGATGTGAGTGAGCTGTAGCTCACGAAAGCTTGTGCTCAAATAAATTGGTTAGTCTCTAAGGTGCCACAAGTACTCCTTTTGTTTTTATTCACTTCATCTAAAAGAGAGAGAGATACTCTACATGTTTGTGCATTAATCCCAGAGTTAGACCATAACTGCCATGCCAGAGAAAGCCACTGAACTTGATGTCTTGCTATCATGCAATTGGATCTAAAAGGGACAGGAAGGCTACTCTAGCTGTGAGACCACTGGCTTAGTACTCAGAAGACCTAGGTTCAATTCCCTGCTTTGGCACTGACTTCTTGTCTGACCTCAGACAAGTCTCTCTCTGCCTCAGTTCCCCAACTGTAAATTGGGATACTAGTACTTCCCTACCTTAAGAAGGTGGTGTAAGTATATATTAAACATTATGATACACTCAGATACTACAGTACCTTAGATTCTCCCATGTTTGTGTCAGGTTTATGTGAGTAACACACCAAAAGGTGCCCCAATGGGAGAACAATCCCCTGAAGACACAGCAAGCTTTCACTAATCTTTGCCTTCTGACAAGTCTAATGTAAATAGCTAGAGTATTATCATGTCCTCAGCTCCCAGTGCAGCTCCAGCTACTCTTTTCCCAGGCGTTCCTCAAACACCCCGCCCACCTTATGGGCGCAGTAGGCAGCTCCAGTCATCTCAGCAATATGGTGGTGACGTGAGGTTTGTGCATTTGTACACTTGCTCCAGGCAGGCTTCCTGTCGGGAAATCATCTTCTTCACTAATCAACACTTGTTTCCAGTTTTCTAAGGTTGCTTTTATGCTTTAAATCCACAAATTCTATACCTGCTTCTTAGCTATTAATAAAAATAACGATTTATTACCAACTTTATTGATACATTAGGCCCAGCAAACATAAAGATGACATAAAGACTTTGGAGTGTCAAGTCATGAAACATATTATGGAACAGAATCCAGAAGTTACGATTAAATGGGCCGCTATAGAGCATAATAAAACTGTGACTTTAAGCATTTAAAGCAGTTTGATGGTATGCCTGGCTGTACCTTTCTGACAAAATTTTAGGAAGGAAATTTAATCTGTAGGTAATGAAATACTACTTTTGGATATATATGTTTCAAAGTGAAGATTTATGTAATGTAGACAACACTTTTGCCCAGATATATCTCAGAATCACTATATCTAAATCACTGCTCCATGCTGTGAAGTCACTTGGTATTTGTTGTTTAGTGAGCCTGGAAGGATGGGAAAAAATGTTGACAGGAATTTTTTTGTTATATTTGCCAGCTGAAAAGGAAACCCTACAATCTTTTAGTGAGATCTCTGATCTGAATAGACAAACTGTGTCCCTATCATTAAATGATTGAAGGGACAATTCAGCCTTACGTTGGAGCTGACGGGCTCAAGCAGTGGAAGGGAGACACCTCTTCTGGTCTGGCCAGTAACCACTTCAGCCCCCAGTTCAAATTGGGCCACTTTAAGGGCTGCCCTTACTGCCTCCATTACTAGGGTCTTTGTAAGAGGACCATAAAGTGCTGACACTGTGCCAGATGGACAAGCCCACTTTCTTAGAGTGATTCTTCCCGAGCAGAGCAAACGTAAAGGACCCGCAACACAAGCATGAATCGGGCACAAGGTGACCATCTAAGAAACAGTCTAAAATTCTTCAGTTTCCTTTGAGTGCCTATCCCTTTTCAGTGGATAGCTGGGATTGAATTAGCCATACTATTGGAATCCTGGCCGGGAAATAATGTTCTACTGATTCTACGCCAGTTTTACAGTACTATTGCCAGAATAAGACTGAGCCTAACAACAGCAGTAATCTTATCTTTAGTTCAAGATGACAGTGTGCTTATTTTCATAGTTCCATTTTTGTATGACATTTTATGCTTTTTTCTTTGTTTTCCAAAATTTTATCAAAAATATTGAAATTTTCCATGTATTAAAAACTGTTTTCCAGCCAAACAAAACACTGACACACACCAAGAAGATGCAAGAGAGGCATATTAGTTAATCAGAAAATCACTCATTGGCTAATTAATTGGCAAGACTGCTACTCAGCTGAGAGTTGAGAGCTGTTTAAACCTCTTGCGGGTTATACATACACCACATGAGGACGGCAATGTTGAGTCAGACCAATGGTCCATCTAGCTCAGTATTCTGTCTTCTGACAGTGGCAGATGCTTCAGAGGCAATGAACAGAACAGGCAATCATCAAATGATCCATCTCCTGTCACCCACTCCCAGCTTCTGGCAAACAGAGGCTAGGTACACTCAGAGCATGGGGTTGCATCCCTGCCAATCCTGGCTAATAGCCATTGATGGACCTATCTTCCCTGAACTTATCTAGTTCTTTTTTGAACACTGTTATAGTTTTGGCCTTCACAACATCCCCTGGCAAAGAGTTCCACAGGTTAGCTGTGTGTTATGTGAAGAAATACTTCCTTTTGTTTGTTTTAAACCTGCTGCCTATTAATTTCATTGGGTGACCCCTAGTTCTTGTGTTATGTGAAGGAGTAAATAACATTTCCTTATTCACTTTTGCCACACCAGTCAAGATTTTATTGACCACTATCATCTCACACCTTAGTCTCTTTTCCAAGCTGAAAAGTCCCAATTTTTTAAATCTCTCCTTATAAGAAAGCTGTTCCATAACTCTAATAATTTTAGTTGCCCTTCTCTGCATCTTTTCCAATTCCAATATATCTTTTTTGAGATGGGGCATGCAGATCTGCACCCAGTATTCAAGATGTGGGATTTATATAGAAGAATTATGATATTTTCTGTCTTGTTATCTATCCACTTCCTAATGGTTCCTAACATTGTTAGCTTTTTTTGATTGCCCCTTCACATTGAGCAGATGTTTTCAGAGAACTATCGACAATGGCTCCAAGATCTTTCTTGAGTGGTAATGGCTAATTTAGACCCCATCATTTTTTATGTATAGTTGGGATTATGTTTTTTAATGTGCATTACTTTGCATTTATCAACATTGAATTTCACCTGCCATTTTGTTGCCCACAATAAACTACAACCGTTAATGATGAAGTCAGTCTAGACAATTTAATGTCCTTTGTTGGTAATGAATTATTGTGACAGAAAGTGATTTGCTAATGGAATTAACATTGTCAAAATTTATTTTAAATGCAAACATCAAGTTCATTACATTCTCTTAACACATTAATTAAATCAGACAACATGTTTTCCTGTCAGATGATGGATTTCCACCTCAGTATTCAACAAGTCAGGCATCACTGATTTCCAAGAATATTAAAACAACAAAACTTCTGTCATCTGCTTTGTTTCAAAACCATTTAATATGTTTGTAGCATACAGAGGTTAGTTTCAAGGAAGAGATAATAATTCAGTTTTAGAATTCTTTGACCTACTAGTTTAGGGCCTAATCCAAATCCCATTAAGGTAAACAGAAAGATTCCTGATGTCTTCAATGGGGTTTGGCTCAGTCCCTAAACTCTCTGTACATCAATTTATTGTTCCCTTACATGTATACAGTATTTTTCATGGACGGCAGTATCTAAGAGCTTTACAGGATATCTATAGGTGTCTGAAAATGCAGCTATTTCTGGGCTGCAGCCTGACAGCCATTCTGTGCCAACAGCACTTACATACGTTTACTAGGAGGAGAAATGAAAATTAACTTCTTCAACTGACGCTACTGGGATAACTATAACGGTCAGAATGTAATTACCTAACCGGAAAGTTGTTTGAGATACTGATACTCTTACAAAAATGTCAGCCCAAACTTACTCCTTATTTGCTATTGACTTCAAAAGGCATTGGGATCAGGTCCACTGCCCTGTGATCAGAACCTCCATTTTATGTATCATCTACAACATCAGTGCTCCAAAGCTGTTGCCTTCCTCTTAGGATCACAGTCTAGGAGTTAGCAAATTGATCCCCTTGTTAGAGACCAATGGATAGAATTCACTCGTCAGAAAAGCAAGATAAGAGACCAAATATCCCAAAGATTCAGTTACCTCCCAACCCATAAAAAAAATCAGGAAACCCACTACTATATACAGGACACTTTTCCCACTGTACTACTTTGGCTTCCCCGCCTAAAAGCATTCTGATAATCAAAGGGGTAGATGACACAGCTCCATTCTCAAGTACTTGTTCTTTTAAACAGTCTGGCAAAAGAATAGACCACAGAATCCCTTAAGCCTAGAGTTGGAGACTAGCTTATTATCAGTCACATGTGAGACATTTAAAGGTCCTTAGAATCAGTAGTGCAAGGACAAGAGCTATGTAGGACCCTCATTTACACAAGCTACCTTTCTCCCAGCAGAAAGTAAGTAGCTCCTTTGGCTGTAGTGAAGTAGCTGGCTGTTGATAGTTGCTGAATTCAGCAGCTAAAGGGTTAATTCGCATTAAGCCAATGTCTTACACAGCTATTAGCATAGTCCCTATAATACCAATATGTCATTATGTCATAAGTACAGTCCCTCTCACACTTTAGCTAAAAAGATCCTTACAATTAACTTCTAAAAATGTAGTGATAAACTTGGCATACTTGAATACTTTGAGAAAATGCCAGAATTCAATAAGGTCTGCACCGCAGTCTTAATAGACTTCCATCAGGCCTTTGATTCAGTGCATCTAGCAACTGTGAAGGATCTGATGAAGCAACTTGGCCTCCCTGAGAAGATAATGTCCTTGACAGAAGAGTTCTCCAATGAAACGGAAAGCTACATTTGAGTCAATGGCACACACATGGCATGCTTTCCTATCTCCACAGGAGTGCAGCAAGACTATATTCTGCCATCGTAGCAGTTCAGTATCGGTATTGATTGGTTGATGGATAAGCTTGTGGAGGCAGCTGTCAGTGGTGTTGACCTGGACACTATTCTGCTTTGAGATCTTGAATATGTTGATGATATTGTCTTATTGGCTCAGCATGGTGAACTGCTGCAGCTGATGGCTGATCTAGTCAGGCAAGAAGCATCATGCATTTGTCTGGTTATTAATCTGGTTACTACCATCAGACAGCCTCCCGCTCCAGACTGCAATCATCTCAGTATTCACCGGTCACTACAGAACATCCAGCAGTTGGCATCTGTCAAATATGTTTGCAGCACCACAGGCAGTGCTGGAGCATGCTCAAAAGATGTGGCTGAGCATACAGCTGCTGCTGCTGCATTCTGGGCCCTTCAACGGTCTCTGTGGGGAGGTTGGAACGTCATTCTTGCTACAAAGCTGTAGATCTAGAGAACCGCAGTTATACCAGCTCCATAGCATCGACTGCACTGTTAGCACTGAGAAAAGCTGACAGACACCAGACTGATTCCGTTCTTATCATCTTAATCAGCTACCTCATATGAAGTTGCAGGATGAGACCAGTCAGGAGGCTGTTCAAAGCTGAACCCAGCAACCACCTCCAGCAGCACTGGTTTGATTTTAGCAGCTTTCTCAGTATGAACATATTATAATGGAGGACCAATGAATTCCAAAACGTTTTTACCGAGGAATGTTGCTGTAAACGTGCCTCTGTGGGTCACAACTGAGGATGCCAAATTCAGGACAAACGGCTGAGAAACAGGGCAAACAGCCCAAAACTGGTGGTTATTCTTCCATTACGATATCAAACCAACAACCAAAGTAAACTTCTATTTCACCACACTGGCTAATCAGAAGTCATAAAAGCAGTTTCCTTAGACATTCCAGTTCTTCTATCACCACCAAAAACACTGGATTTAGAGATAAGTGGTTCTTTAAAACCAATCTCTTCAAATAAAACATTCTTCTGATCCCAAAGGACCAGCCACACACGCAGGTCAATACATAACTTAGAGCTTACCCAAAAATCATGCTGATGCCAATCCTTTAGTATCTATAATCTAAAGGTTTATTCATAAAAAAGAAAGAATGGTGAGACTTAAAATTGGTTAAAAGAATCAAATACATACAATAAATGCAAAGTTCTTGGTTCAGACTTGTAGCAGCGATGGAATAAACTGCTGGCTCAAGTCAAGTCCCTGGCTGCTTCCAAATCATTGGAAGGTCCTCAATTCCTTGGTTAGAATGCTTCCATTGATATAAGTTCATAGTCCAGAGGCTGGAGCACAAAAGAGACAAAATGGAGGGGTTTCCAGGACCTTTTATATTTTCTGCCATGTGGAGGGAAACTCATTGTTCCAAACAAAGCCCTCAGCACAGCTAGTAGAAAATTACAGATGACAAGATAGTGTTTGGAGTCACATGGGCAAGTCACATGTCCATGCATGAAGGTTTGGACACAGTAGAAGCCATTACCTATACCTCAAACAGCATGTTTGCAGGACAGTCCATTCAGTGTAGATGGGCGTCTCCCATGGTCCACTGTCAGTTAAGTGTTTCTTGATGAGCCACTTAATTAGAATAGTCCCTCCAAGATGTGCTGGCTAACTACCTTGTGGGCGATACCCCAAAAGCAAACATTTGAAATCCAGGTAGAGAGCCAATATTCATGACTTCAAATACAAAAATGATACATGCATACAGATAGCATAATCATAACCAGCAAATCATAACCTTTCCATAGACATCTTACATGCCACATTTTGTACAAGATTTGTTGCAAATATATAACAGTGGTTGCAACAATTATCTGTTTGGTCATATTTTAATCAGCTAACATCACAGTTGCTTTTTGGTTGGCAATCACGTAGGCTTCAAAAGCTTCAGTTGTGCAACAAGACTGCCTGTGATAGACATAAACTGTAAATAAAGAGTTAAACCACCTTCACTACCTTACCAGAGATCGATCCAGATGGTGCTCAATTGGCAAGGAGGCCATGTCCTTTTGGGATGTTCTATGATGATGATAACTTGGCATACATTAATAAATATAAATATTTGTTTTTTGCAGCAAATCACAAACTGTCTAACATGTTTTGACATATAATTTTACTTGATCAGTTAAGCAATGCAGAAGCAATTCATTGCATCTTTAGAAGATGAAAATCTTCTGAGGGAATTGTTCACTGAGGGGTGTTTCTTAGGAGTACTATTTGATCTCTGGCTGCATAGCAATGACAAATTATCACCAGAAGGGTGTGGTTCTTGTCAACAACTATAATAAAAATGACAAATAATTGGAGTATAGCAATGGGTGAATTAAAAATGCATGGGTACAGGCCTACATTATCCTCACAGGGTGGCAAACTAGTTATTAAAGTAACAGGAAAAGCAGGCTACTCCAATTCAGTGAAGCTGTATACATAGACTCATACCAATATAAATTTAAAAATACAGATTTTCTGGATAGTTGTTTTTGGTCTTTGTAGGGCACAGTATCCAGCACCCTCATTTCCACCTGTCGGTCTAGAACTGAACAGCATCTAGTCTTGTATCTATTACTGAAGAATGTATAGTGACATAGATGCTGAAGGATGCCTAGTCATGGAGTAAATAACATTTGGATTATTTTATGAAATGTAATTGATTTGCCTTTTTTAACAAACTGCTTAATTTCAATTATGTGCATTTCAAAATCCTATGATGGTGGGAGTTTTTTGGAGGGGGATGTTTAGATTTAGTTTACTCTGTCTACTCTAGGCCAAAAAAGTGATCCAAATCCAGTTCTGAGTTTTCTTCAGATTGAAACTCCTTTTTTACCCATATGTAGAACACAATTTCAGCCTTTTGGAAGTGAGATCAACACCATTATTGGTCTGGCTCTCTTAGCTGGAACTGATGTAGCTGATCACACTTTCTCCATAGTGTAAATGGGAAGTTTCTGAATCAGTTTTGTTGTCCTTCTTGATTCCCACTTTTCTTCAATTGGCAGTCTTACAAAGCAATCCCACATTTTACAGGGAATGCTCTATCTCCTCCTTTTATGCCACCTGTGCTTTGCATCACAAGGCAATGCTTACAGCATAACATGAATGCTGGTATGTATAATCCAGAAATCCTTACTATACAAGCCCCATCCATTTCTGTCAGCCATACGAGCAATGTCTATGAAGAGTCATTCATCTAATTGTGCCAAGATCAATCTGAGGATCATACTTATGATCTGTATTATTTTTCTATTTGGCCAAATTCCTTTCCATTGTGAGACATCAGTCTTTAGACAAATTCTGTACAAACCTCCTCAATCAGAAATCACACCGTTTATAGTTTCAATGAGTTACAATCCTTCCACAAACTTCTATGTGCATATAGTATGTACAGGCTGCTCTGTTCTCTAGAAGAAGGTAGCCTATTTCTGCTATCACACTCCCTGGGCTGGCACAAAGAACAAAACCAGGCTCATCTCCATCCCCCCCCACCCACTCAGGGAGGCTAAAGGCTGGCTTTTATATGGACCTCATAAGAGTGGTGGAGCCTACTTTTGCTCTTCTTCTTCCCCACCTGTAAAAGATCAGCCCCCATCTGGTTCTAGATTTCTTAAAACAAAAAATGCCGAAATGTAAACCTCTCCGTGATCCACAGTATCCCTAACTGCCTTGTGCTTTGTCCTCCCAGCTCTCAGCTTGCATGGTACAAGTGTTCTGCACTGAATAACTGGTGTTTATCATTAACAATTGGTGACTGGTGTGTTTTGTCCACTTTGATCACTTCAAAGAACAGGGAAGGATAATTAATGTTTTCCCTTTATCCAGATGCTGTTTGAGATCAGGATGTTTTATTTTATTTTAAATCAATAGCAATTATTACAGTGCCATTTTAAACATTTCTAATAGAAAGGCTGCATGTTGAGGCTGCTCAATACACCAAAACCCTAGGATGCCAGTAACATGCCCAATATGCCACCACTTGGAGGCAAGCACTGTAAGTACTTCAGCAGCTAGACCTTGTTGGTGTTAGCCCTGATAAATCCCAGTAACCACTCAGACACTTGGCTAAGGGAAAAGTTATTTTACTACAGTTGATAGGAAAGGTAAAGGTTTCAAATGCCCTCGATACAAAGGCTTAAACAGTTACAGTTCAAAATGAGCGATGAAGTAAATGTTTAGACCCCAAGACAGGCCAGTTGAGAGTCAACTCTCCTTAGGCCTAGTATCTGGGGTGCCCTCTCTACTTCAATCTCTCTTCCAAGCAAATAGGCACTTATGTATTTCCAAGCCAGGCTTACTTAGTTTCTTTCATTGGGGCCCCTCTACACTGGCTCTTTGCTCAGCTGATGCTGCTTCCCCATAAGCCCTGCACAGGCCTGCATCTAGCTGTAATTTCCAGTAGTCACAGCCTGCTCCACATAGATTTCTGCATACGGTTCCTGGAGAATCTTTGCTACCTCCAGTTCCCCTGCAGCTCCTGGCTAGCCATGCAGCTGATACTTTCAAACAGAGCTTGGCTGCTTCTTGGTTCAGGCCTGTTCCCTACCAGGCCAGGAGGATGGGGACATGCCGTGGAGAGAGAGATGGTAGGAATTGTAGTCTCCTGCTCAACAGATCCATCACAGTGCATTTTGATCTGTAGTGACCAAAGCCCTTGGGGCTTTCCTACTTGTCCATGTCTCCAATCCTCTTTGGGTTTTTTCCTCTGTCCTCAAAGAGATACAGGTGCTCTGTACTCCCTCTGTTACTCACACTCTCTCTATGGCACAAATTCTTCTCCAAGTCTGGGTAAGAGCAGGCGGGGGTGCTAGAGTAAACAAATAATTTTAAAAACTTTTGAATACGGCTTCAGTGAGTAGTTTTGTACCATAACTAAATTTGTGCACTTCTAATAAAGTGAAATAAATGATCTTCTGCTCCAAACTCCATGCTTCCTCTATTTACTAATGCAATCTCTAAAATCTTGGGGGGAGCTAAAGCCTCAGCATAGCCCCAGTTGTCTGCACATGATTAGCTAGAGGTAGCTCTGGTGAGATATGTAGTGGGCCCAGGACAGAAGAATCCTCCTTTCCAGGGCACAAAGCAGCTGCAAAGTTCTTCCATGGAGGCTGCGCTGACCCAGTCATTGGAGAAATCAATGTGATTCCTTACACAGCCCCTCTGTATGGTATAAAAGGAACAGGAGGATTCTATAGGCTACATCTCTTCAGAGCACCTATGTCTCACACTCTCTGGACTCTGCTACACAGGGGGCTTATTTGGAACCATGTTCTGCACCCACTCATGTTGCTCACCCACTGCACAACCACCATTGCACACAGCCTCAGCAAACACACCTTCCACAGAATAGCCATAATACCATTTCCACTGCACACTCTCAAAACTATCAGCTAAACCATAACAAAGGCTGAGCACTCACAACTTCCTTTGATTGCAGGCATTGTGAGCTCTCTGTGAGATCTGGCTCTTTTGCCATTCCTGAGCTCATTTTCTAGACCGCAAGGCTGATTTGCTTTTTATCCAACTGCTCCATAGCAACAGTTTATCTGCAAAATACTAGCGGAGAAAACACAGTGTTACCAGCTCTCATGACTGTATCATGCCTTGCAATATTTGGTGTTTTTCTGAAAGCCCCAGCTGATAAAATCAAGAATCATTGGATGAGAATTTCAGTTTTCATTCTTTTGAAAATTTTTTAGCAAGTATAACCTAAAGGCTCAAAAATCAGAAGACAATATAAACAACCCACAACAAAGTGTTTTAAAGCAATCTCATGACTGTTTTCGGTTCTGGCACCTTTTTATTATCTTATTAATTATATTAACTTTTTACCATAATCTTGTAATCCTGCTGTAACTGGGTAATTTCATTTTATTACATTTTTAAATTTTATTTTACAGTGAATTACCTGTAAAACAAAAGAGATAAGCAGCTGTTGTAAAAGCCCATCCACATAGCCTTCAGAATGTAAAATAAATTTAAATTCTTTCTGATGCCTACTGCTAAGTTGATATTTAAACTCAGCCCTGTCTTATTATCATAAAGTGTTGGGGGGGTGGTCTATTAATAGCCTTTAATTTCGCTATCTATTTATCTTAAGTGAGTTGCAGACTACTTCTAATGCAATTTTAAAACTACATTCCTAGCAATTCTTCCTAAAGATAATTGTGTACAATGGTTGCTTTCCACCCAACTTTATCTTTAATAAAACACAGCAATACGAGACATATGCAAAGAGGTAGTAACATGTTTGTAGATTTCTGCACATTCATATAGGAAAGCTTGGTTGGAATATTGTCTTGGTATGCTATCCACTAAATTATGGCTATATTTAAATTATTAAATATGAAAATCCATTCTTGAAATGCACATTTTTTCTACTACACAGTGTTGCTGTAGTCATGTTGGTCCCAGGATATTAGAGAGACAAGGTGGGTAAAGGTTATAAACTCTATTGGACCAACTTCAGTTGGTGAGGCAGACAACCTTTCAAGCTTACACAGAGCTCTTCTTCAGGTCTGAGAAATGCATTCAGGGCAGATCTACACTTAAAATGCTGCTTTGGCCCATCCGCACCATAATATCTACACTGTAACACTTCAGTGAAGACACTACTACACCAATGGAAGGGCTTCCCATAGTTAATCCATGAGAGGCAGTAGTTATGTCAGTGGGAGAAGACCTCCCATTGACATAGCACTGTCTACACCAGGGGTTAGCTTGGTGTAACTGCATCACTCAGGAGTGTGACCTGTCTTCACAGTGTCACAGCTAAATACAAGGTGGAACAGAATGTTCAGCAAAAGTAGTTACATATTTCAAGGAACCATTCAAGGTGAAGTGGCTTGTTAATACCACTCCATTCACGGGGTCAGGAAGCAGGGGCAGAAGGGTGAGTGGGTTATAGATTATTGTAGTAAGCCATAAAGCCAGTGTCTCTATTTGGTCCATGATCACTAGTGTCTAGCAAAGTTATGAATTCAAGCTCCCAGGCTTGTCTTTTGAAGTGTTGTGCAGATTTCCTTTGAGAGGTCAGCTTTGTGAAAAGTGTGATATGATGTTTTTGTCTTATTTTAATGTGTGGGTTCATTCAAGAGCATAGTGGTT
The DNA here is from genome assembly GCF_965140235.1 of Caretta caretta. NCBI lineage: Eukaryota > Metazoa > Chordata > Testudines > Cheloniidae > Caretta > Caretta caretta. The sequence continues at coordinate 73,623,080 of NC_134209.1, forward strand.
GTCTCGTTTCACCCACATAGTTGTTATTGGAGCATTTAGTGCACTGGATGAGTACACCACATATGCTAGGCATGTGTAGGACCCATGGATCTTGAAAGGTGCATTGTGGGGTTGTTGATCATCATAGCAGTGGAGATATGTATACAGGTTTTGCATATGTTGTTCTGGAAGAGTCTGGTGCCGCTTTGAGTTAGTGTGTCCTGGTCTGTGGAGAGCTTGCTTCTGATTATGAGCTTGGAGAGGTAGAGGGTGTGTGGAGTGGGAGGTGACAATTAAGGGTGTGCAGTCAGAGAGGGATTTATTTTTGTATTGAAGCAGGTTCCTTTGGGGTATTTGGTTGGCCCATTCCATGACACATTCTAATTTTCTGGTGGAGTGCCCTTGTTTGGGGAAGGCAGTGTTAAGTGTATATGCTGGACTTTCTCCTTGGCACATATTCTTTGGTATCTGAGTGCCTGACTGTAGATAGTGGATTTCTTGATGTGTCTGGGATGGTTACTGGATCTGTGAAGGTAAGTGTGGTGATCCCTGGGTTTTTTGTATATAGTTGTCTGTAGGTATCCATTGTTGACGCTGATCGTAGTGTCCAGGAAATTGACTCTAGTGTGGGAGTGTTCTAGAGACAGTTGAATGGATGAGTGACGGTTGTTGAAGTTGTGGTGGAAATCTATGAGGGAGTTCAAGCTGTCTGTCCAAAGGATGAAAATATCATCTATGTATCTCAGGCAGATCACTGGTTTTGTGGTGCATTTGTCCAGAAATTCTTCTTCAAGGTGGCCCTTGAAGAGGTTGGCATATTGGGGAGCCATCCTAGTATAATGGCTGTTCTCATGGTTTGGACAAAATGTTTGTTGTTGAATGGAAAATTGTCATGGATAAGAATGAAATGGATGAATTTGGTGATGTGTTTCAGGTGATATTTGAGGGTTGTCCATTGTCTTATAAAAATTTGAGGAAGGCAGCCATTCTGTCATTATTTCTAATACAATTTTGATTGAGATGCATTCTGGAGTTTTACAGAAGGCCTCAACCTGCCCAGTAGAGTCTCTGAATTGCTTGCAATACTTTGTTGTACTAAATCTACAATGTGCCAGGAATCATACAAATGCATCTGCATCACAGGCTATATCTTCACTATGACCTAGGGTTGTAATTCCTCTGCTGGTATTCCAACACTGGTAGCTCCATGAGAGCTAGTGCAAGTATAAATAGTAGTGTAGCCCTGGTGCCATTGGTAGTGGAGACACAGCTGAGCCATGCCGAGTATGTACCCACCGTTAATTTTCAGAGTAGAACCACACTTAAAGGAATAGAAATTTCTAACAATAATTAATAGATTTTTGCAATTTCAAATGAAAGATTAATTCCCGTAACTCAAAACCAGCTCTTGTTATTTTTTAAATTATTGTACTATTGTGAACTAGCCCCTTCAGTAATAATACAAAATAGATCTTATTATTCGAAATTTATCTATTGCCAATTGATTCTCTCCATGAGCAATAACTCCTTCTTATGATGCAATTTAATATGTCTCACCATTTTACCCCTTTTAACAGCTCCTTACTACACTCTGTCAAGATGTCATATAACCAAAACAAAAAAGCCATTATTACTAGATATTGTGCCAAAGATATACTGTTCAAATCAGCCATTAGTCTGTAGTTTCATGTCTTGTTACTTTGAGTTCCATTTTGTTTTGAAATACTGCTATAAAAGGGCAACTCAAAACAAAAATTAAAAGGAAAATTAAATGACAAAAGTTAACATTAAAGGTCTAATTTCTAATCCCACAAGAGCAAGGTACAAAAGTAAAACTCCATCCTTCTCTTAACCCCTGGGCTTTCAAAGGCTCAAATCCTGGTCACTGTGAAGTCAATATCAAACATTTCATTGACTTCACTGGGACTAGGCTTAAAACCAAACATATTAGAACTATGCAAAATACTAAAGGGGGGAGTGAGGAGAAATCATATTTTACCAGTTTAAAGAAGTAAAATCTTTTGCAGATAATCCAGTAACTAAGTGCTAAGAGTCCTCCAATAGCACACACTCCAGACTCCCACTACTTTAGCCAACTTTGAGCTGGTATAAGCGGATGCTGCTTACACCAGATATGAATTTGGCCCCAAGCTTCTACTGTGTTTCTGTTAGAAAGGCAGTCACACACAGATCAAAGGCATTTGTAACCCCTGAAATGCTACATATGATGATCAAAAGCAGCTGTCCTGGAAAACTGATTGAAAAGAAACCTGGAAACCTGTATGACTCTTGGTCTGATTTCTCTTATTCATTGGTGAATCTCTGAACAATACAAGTTAGCATTAACAAGATCCACCTGGATGCTTTTAGTGTTCAATAAATGCCAGGAAACATTGTTCATTTCTGACTCACATTTCTGACAAAAATGAAAGACAGTTTCAGGGACACAGGTTTGTGGGGTTTTTGGTTTTTTTTTTTTTTTTTGGTCATTTTTTTTTTCATAAAATTTTCTTTTACTGTGAAAATAATGAATGTAAGCCCAAAGAAAATGTTAAGCAACTCACAGTTTTGTTAAGGAACAGAATTTTGATATTTCTGCTGAAGCAAATGAAAATATTTGCCCTGCATTCCATTCCTGGGGAACTGCCTATTTCCACATTGTATTTTCAGATTAAAATTATATTTTCCTGGGAATTTTACCCAGGAAAATAAAATTTTAATTTTAAAATACAGTGTGAAGCTTGGCAGCTTCACACAGTTCTAAACGGGGAGAGGTCAAGGCTGATGGATTCAAATATGACCTTAGTGGGGGAGAGGAAATGGCAACTATAATTTAAAATGCTCTGTGCAAAGCCTGCAGTTTAAGGATGAGTTCATATTTGGTCTTGTTACCTTCTTCCAATCCATTAAGCTAAAATAGGTTTAGAAAGTTCCAAACACTCTTTGTCTTTATGTATCACCTTCCTCATCCTAAAATCAAGTTAAATTGTAATGTTTAGCTCTTATCTATATACAAATTGACTAGTCACTTTACAAACAATAAATAAGAGAGTACACGAATGTTGTCTGCATTCTGAACCAGAACAGAACACGTTATCCCTAAAATGTAATTAACTAAAACCACTCCCACAGATGGATATTTTCTTGTTGGCTAATCAATAGCGAAATGGATGACACTGAACTCTGTAAAGAGCAAAATTGTTTTAAGAGGCAGTTATTACTGAATGTCATCATTCAGGTAGTGCTATTGTAGAGATAAAATCATAAGGCCATCTTGAATTCCTCTAAAGGACAACTGGGCGTCCATCTTGTAAGCCCTTCTTGTCCCCTCCTACCTGTAGTTTGGCACTTTTTCTGTTTTGGTGGGAAATGACAGTAGCTGTCAATCACCTAATCTGCCTAGTGACCAAAAGTCTATATAAGGCAGTGTTCAAATCAGATCGGGGCTGCTCATGTGAGTGGTAGTGTCTGGTTGAGACAAACTCAGTAACTGAGGGTAGGCCATTCACTCCACAAGGGTTACTTGTCATACTTACCTACACACACCTGATCCACCTATATAGGATTCACTCACTACACGCACGACGACGCAGGATAGGTAGTGGGCGGGTTTTAGCAACTTACCTGAAGAAGCACTCATCTGATCCTGTTCTGGGTTCCCTGGTTCCATCTGAGTTATCCTGGGAGTTCTTGCCACCCTCTTTAATAAATTCTGTTGTACCTTTATTGGTTTGAGTTTTATGTAAAGATTACAAGCCCCCAGTGATAGATACAGGTAGGAGACGAACCTGAGACCAAACGATCTGGGCCGCTTTTCATTTCAGCTCCTATTTCGGTCAACACTATCATTTAACAGTTGAGCTCCCTCAACTCCCGTTCCTACTCCTGCCCCAAACAGCTTATAAAGATAGCTAGAAACAAATCACAACAGTTCAAGTAAGACAGGGTGTGGAATGATTATTGGCGAGGAGACAGAAGGAAGATGATTTTGGAAGAAAATTTTAAGGTGAGGGATTTGAAGAAGGAAAGAGAACTTGGCAGAATGTAGAGGACTATTAAAAGCACAAGGATAACATAAAGAGAGGCTCAAAATCTATAAGATGAGATGGAGGGAGAAGTAAGAAGACAGAATTGGGAGAGAGCTGAACAAAAGTTCTTGACAAAAACTTTGGGGGGCAAAAATGCAGATTGGATGACACTAAAATATTTTGTGAATTTGTGTCAATTTTGCTAAATTGTTTCAGTAAATAAAACCCTAAAAATATGACGTATTCCATTTTGAAGATTTCTTTGTAAAGAGTTTCAATTATTTGTATTCAAAATGACTTTTCATTTCTAAATTTCCTTTAATCTTATTTTAAACAGTAGAGAACATTAGAAAAGGCTTTAAATCAAAATGAAATATTTTGTTTCATTTGATCCAAAAGCAAAAAGATTTTTCCCCAGAATTGCCAGTGAAGCAAAAAATCCATTATTCATCCAGCTTTAGGTAGGAGCAATACGGAGAGTAGGAACAATCCAAACACAAATGTGGGATGGAGGGAAATTATGTAGGACCTTGAAAAAGAGGATAAGTAGCTTGAATTTTTTGCATCGAGACAGGAATTTAGCAGAGGGATTAAAGGAAGACAAAAAAAAAAGATGTTTTGCTCTGAACAGCAAAAGAAAATGACAAACTCCAGTGGTGTTTTGGACAGATTGGAGGGAAGAACAGTGGAAAAATAGGGAGATTGGAGAGAGGAAGTTTACAGCATTCAGTGTAAAATAAGATTAAAACAGGGGAATCAGTAAGAATAAGCACAGAAGTTACCCCTTTGAAGTAGTAGGAAGGGGTATGTTATTGGTATTGCCCTTGGCAAGTTTTAAGGGGCGATACATGTGGGAGCAGAAATGGAAAAAAATCAAGAGGCATGTTGAAGAGAAAGTCTAGGAGGCAGCAGTAACCAGCCTACAGAAGGATTCTGGCGAGAAAATGAAAGGGAAACTACAACAATGGTAGAAGAAGCAAGCAGTGTTTAGGGGACATGTTGTCACAGAAAACAAGACACATGCCTTTAGGCGGTGAGTGGAACCGGAGAAGTTAAAGATTAAATGAGAGTGAGGGGTTGAGTGAAGAAGTAGCAGCATGTAGGAGTTGGGTGAAGGAGGGTAGGAGGAGAGAGAGTTGAGGTGACAGGTGGAGGAACGAGAGCCACACAGTAGAAGGGAGACCTCGGAGCCACGCCAGAGTGAAGGAGAGAGAGTGGAGTTAGGAGCGCAATAGTGTCAGCCGTGTTTTGGCAAGAGGATTGGCAGAGGGGGAAAAGGAGACTAGGGAAAGGGTGAGGGGAGAAAAAAGCCAGCTAAAGTCAAGAGAGAGGGAAAAAGTGGGGAGAGAGAGTGAATTGGGGCAGTCGGTAGATAATAGCCACATCAGGGAGAGATGGGGAGAAGCAGCACACAGGACAGTGGACTTGAAAAGAAGTAAGGGTGTGGGATGAGGATAAGGGGAGGGTTGAAAGCAATAAGGAGGTTGCCTGGCAAAGCATTTTATTTCTATTAATACTCACAGACAGGAAGAACACAGGTTAAAAGAACTCACTGTTTTGTGTGTGCTCTATGTAGGAGTGAAATAGTTGAATAAAGGACAAATAAATCACTCACTAAACTATAGAGTGATAATAAACAATTTAATTAAATGTTGCTCACCAGATATCCTGTGCATCGAAGCATGCACAAGCCTTCCATGTCTGAACTATTTTCTTCACTACGTATTAACTTGTGTCTTTCAGTTTGGCTCTGAAAGGTCACATTAAAAGGATTATAACATCTCATTTGAAAAAAGAGAAGTTGAAGGGAGCAGTCTAGTTGGAAGACTTATTGGCTGTTGCAGAGCCATCATCCCATTAGAAGTTTATTGGCCATTGACCTTCAAAATCAGAAACTGGCGAACAGCCAGTTATGCCTTCCTGGTCTGTTTGTTTGGAGGGATAGTTAACAGTTACATCGTAAATGGTTTCAGAAGGACAAGTTCAGCTAGGGCCCAATCCTGTGACGTGCTTAGCACCTTTAGCTTCCACTGAAGAAGTTCAGTGAGAGTTGAGGGAGCTCAACACCTCCAATAATATCTAATAGGGCTGGGTCCCTAATTAGCTTATTCTTCTAGGGATCTATCAAACAGCAAGACAGTTGTTTATAAAGGTGTTTTGTAATCACACTTTAAAAATGTAAGTGAGAATTTTATTGATTTTCTGTTCACTTGACCAGATTAGCTCTTTTTAAAGGAAATGTGTCACATTTGAAAAAAGCATAGATTCCAAAAAATCAATGTATTGTAATATTCTCATTGTGACTCTATATTGCAATTGTGTTGTGATTAAAATTCAACTGCTGAGTTGCAGTTTATTTATACTAAACTTCCCCCTCTTTTGAATGGGGGGGGGAAGTGGAAAATGAAGAAAAAATTAAACAGCTATCTTCAAAGTCCACCTTGTGTATTGGCAGTGTGTGACATGAAACCTAGCTCACGGCCAGCTGCTGAATTAAAAATAAATACTGTCAGTAAATTGTCTATCACTTTTTTTAAATGTAAAATATTCTGACTTAAACAAATATATATTCAAATTAATAGCATAGCACTTAGCTATGTAGAGAAATAGTGTAATGTGTACGTCTAGAGTTGTATGCACAGGAGGCGAAGAGCCCAGCTCAAGCCAGAATGATGTTTTCTGGAATGAAATCATGATTTCTCTTTTAGCAAAAGAACTGAGTAACACCCCAGTTCAACATGGTATTTGGGCACATGCCTAACCATACACATGGAAGTAGTCGCAGGTTCCTTGCTGAATCGGAGCCTAAGGCCCCAATGTATCCAATGTCACAGCAATACATGTGGAACACGTACCCAAAAATGGCATAATGTTCAGAGAATCTTGAGTCCTATGTAGCCTTATCTCTTTGGCCTGGGGCTGTACTGTGGAGATACAGAAAGGCCACATCCAGGGAGAAGACCGGGGAGAAAGTAATAGTATTCTTCCAAGCTCCACACACAAAATAACATCCATCCATGTTGTCATAACTATAAAGGGAAGGGTAAACCCCTTTAAAATCCCTCCTGGCCAGAGGAAAAATCCTCTCACCTGTAAAGGGTTAAGAAGCTAAAGGTAACCTCGCTGGCACCTGACCAAAATGACCAATGAGGAGACAAGATACTTTCAAGAGCTGGGAGGAGGGAGAAAAACAAAGGGTCTGTGTCTGTCTGTAGGATGCTTTTGCTGGGGACAGAACAGGAATGGAGTCTTAGAACTTAGTAGGTAATCTAGCTAAGTATGTGTTAGCTTATGATTTCTTTAAATGGCTGAGAAAATAGCTGTGCTGAATAGAATGAATATTCCTCTCTGTGTGTCTTTTTTGTAACTTAAGGTTTTGCCTAGAGGGATTCTCTATGTTTTGAATCTAATTACCCTGTAAGGTATTCACCATCCTGATTTTACAGAGGTGATTCTTTTTTTACTTCTATTAAAAGTCTTCTTGTAACGAAACTGAATGCTTTTTCATTGTTCTAAGATCCAAAGGTTTGGGTCTGTGGTCACCCATGCAAGTTGGTGAGGATTTTTACCAAACCTTCCCCAGGAAGTGGGGTGCAAGTGTTGGGAGGATTTTGGGGGGAAAGATGTTTCCAAACTACGCTTTCCTAATAAAAATAAACCCAGATAAAGTTTGGTGGTGGCAGTGGAAGTCCAAGGGCAAAGGGTAAAATTAGTTTGTACCTTGAGGAAGTTTTAACCTAAGCTGGTAAAAGTAAGCTTGGGAGGTTTTCATGCAGGTCCCCACATCTGTACCCTAGAATTCAGAGTGGGGAAGGAACCTTGACACATGTGAATTACAGCAGTGAGAAGCTGCTCATAATAGATTGTTCAAAACATGATTGGGCTTGCTCTCTGGGCTGCACTGAGCTACTTAAGGTCCCCCTTGGCAAGACATGCCCATGGGCTCTGTGAGGCTCCTTGGGCTCACTACCTACATGTACACCAAAATGAGACACTCATAGCAAATTGTGCAGATCTGTGATCTTCTCTCTCCTTTCTTTTATGAGGAATGAAATAGTTAGCAATGGTAAACATTTAAATGATCATCACAGGGCACATGAGTTAATCCCAGTCACTGAGATTAATGCAGCAGTTCACACATCTCAGTGCTTGTCTACACAGCAAGATACTGCCCTGACAGCCAGGATGTGACTCTACAGTTCACCAGTTTCCCAAATAGTAACATCACAGCACAGTGAATATCCTGGAGTGAGGTTTGAGGCATTAAGCTTTCAAGTAGTAATACACTAACTACTTGAAAGCATAGTACATCAAGCCATCCTCCAGGACATTCACTGCACTGTAGCAATGTCCACATGAGAAAAGTTACTGTGAGGCAAGCTGGTGTGCTGTTGATTCACACCCTGGCTTGCTGTGTAGTAACTTGTCTAGTAGACAAGGCTTTAGAGTTTTATTCCACACTCTGCAGACTCACACAGACATCCTTTCATTGGTTATGCTCAGTTCAGATTTGAGATTTTCTTCACAACCATAACTGGAGATTTGATGGTTGGGGTGAGGGGAGGGTTATTTGGTTGTGTTCTTTTGTTTTGGCGCAGGTTTGGTTCAGTTTTTTTTTTTTAAATAAAGCTGAGATTCTGGAGAAGACATCAGCTTCAGAGAGATGCTGGTATGGCATATGGCTATGTACTGACTATTTCTGAGTTATGGCCAGGTCCCAAGAACTGAACTGCTGCCTTAAACAGATTTATGGGAAAAACTGGTCCAGAATATAGCCTCTGGGCCCACATTGTCATTTAAGGAGGTAAAGACAAAGGAGAATAGAGAAATGTTTTCAGCTAACAGTTGAAAATATATAGGGCCTGATTACTTAGTGTAAAAGGGAAAGAAGCTTTAAAAAGGTGTTAATGTAATTTACTCCAACTTTCAGGCCCCTTTATATTGCCAAAGTGGTTTAAAGGGGACTTAATGTAAATGAGAGTTAGGTCCATAGAGTTCATGCAGTGGGGAGATGCAGAAATGCTGTTCCAGGTGACAAGGGAAGCAGAGAAAAAAGGTCTTGCACCAAGAATGGAAATAGTGTGAAGGCGAAAGAGGAATCTGGTGCAAGCTGAAAAGAGGGAAGGAGCAGTGTAGAAGGAAAAATCTGTGAAGGAGGCAGGAGCTATCCCAGGGAGGAGCTGGCAGGGGAGGGTGTGTTTTAAAAGGGCAGTTTAAATTGGATCCTAAAATTAGTTATTATAGAAGATATGCTAATATATACTGAGAAATGCTGTCAGATTCTCATGAGGAGAAAAAAGAACAGGAGAAAAGATTTAGGAGGAACATTAATTGACGCTTTCATGAATGCCAGCGACTGCGAGCAGGTGGCCAGCAGTTAAGAGGGAAATGTGAAGTGGAGAGTTTTTATCTTTGCTGATTTCAGTCCCTTGATTCAGTCAGAGACAAGAACTCAGAGACATTAAACAGGATTTCTTGGATGAATGAGAGGAAGGAGCTTTACTGTTCCTGGCCAAACTTCTTATTAATTACAAGAAAATCTTTGTACATCTTTTGGGGGACTGAACATCCATGAATATTTTATTGGAAAGGTTAAGAGAAAAAAAATGCATCTCAGGAAGGAGTGTGAATCTGACTGAAAAGAATGATCCGATTATTTGTATTACTTTCTATTTTTCTCCTTTCCATTCAGTGATGCATTGAAAAGATTCTCAGTTCATCAGAGCATTGTGGGAACTGTAAAATTTTTATATTTACAGGAGAAAACAATTTATAAAAGTATCTCCAAAAAAAAAAGTTATATGAATCAATGGCCTTCATCTATTATACTTTTATGTACCTTTCATTTTTAATTGCAACACTTAAAAGATTTAAAATGTATTTTATTTTGGTATCGGTTTCCTATAACACTAATCACTAACCACAGAATGTTAGGAACCATTAGGAATCAGGCAGAAGATATCATAGTGCCACTATATATATTCACGGTACCCACACCTGGAATACATGAAGTTCTGGTCACCCCATCTCAAAAAAGATGTATTAGAATTGGGAAAGGTGCAGAGAAGGGCAACAAAAATGATCAGGGGTATGGAACAGCTTCCATATGAGGAGAAATTAAAAAGACAGGGACTGTTCAGCTTAGAAAAGAGGTGACTAAGGGAGGATATAATAGAGGTCTATACAATCATGACTGGTGTGGAGAAAGTGAAAAAGGAAATATTCTTTACCCCTTCACATAACACAAGAGCCAGGGGTCATTCAATGAAATTAAGAGGTATTACCAAACGTAAGGAAGTACTTCTTTACACAATGCATAGTCAACTTGCATGAAGTGAGGAGGCATGGCCTCCCTCAGAGGAGGACACGGAGGGAACACCACAAGCCGGCTGGTGGGTGGAACCAGGAGGGCCACGTTCTGCACACTGGAAGCAGAGGGGCAGGACAGGAAGAGGCGGTATAAAAGGCAGACCCAGCACTTCAGTAGAGAAAAATCTGCTGAGGGAGGCAAATACTCCTTCCCTGCTGTTGGAGTGGAACTCCAAGGAGAACCACTGCTGCTCCAAGGACCAGCCCAAGCTTCCAGAGAGCCCTGCCGCTACCGATGCTGAGGAGCTGCTACTGCTACCCCTGGCAGTATATCATGAGAAGACTGAGGATGACCCCTGAATGCAGGTACCCCCAAGGGGGAGAATAGGAAGCAGCCATGGGGAACCAGACTACCATCGGGCTGTGGTGCTGCTGGAAATAGAGTCAGCGGGTGGAGGGTGGATTCCCTGCTGACCAAATGGCAGACCACTCTGCCACAGTTAGGGCCCTGGGCTGGGATGCCGTGGAGGCAGGCGGGCCTGCATTCCCCTACCCCTGCCACCCTACTCTTGGGGTGGCAGTACTCTCCCTCCTTAGGCCAGGAGGCTCATGCTCAGTCACCCCTGCTGGAGCGCATAGACTGTGTCTGGGGGGCTCTCCCCTTACCTGACTGCAGGCCAGAGCCCTGACTGTTTGCTGCCTTGCCCTACTTGAGGGTTGGGCTTATACTTGCTATAGCTCTGCCTGATTGCAGGCCAGAGCCATGACTGTTTGCTGCCCTGCCCTATTTAAAGGCTGGGCACATAAACTGATACAGCTCTGCCTGACTGCAGGCCGGAGCCCTGACTGTTTACTGCCCCTTCCTGCTCAAGGGCTGGACTTATACCTTAGTACTGCTCTGTCTTAAGCACCGGCCACAGACTGTTTGCAGCCCCTCCCTGCTTGAAGACAGGGCCCATCTAGTCCCACTATTTCCCCCTTTCTTTGTTTTGAGTGTACTCTAACAGACCAGACAGTGAGGAGGCGTGGCCTCCCTCAGAGGTGGATACGGAGGGATGGCCAAACCCACTTACACTGCAGAACTCATTGCCTGTGGATTTTGTGAAGGCCAAAAGTATAACTGGGTTCAAAAAAGAATTAGATAAGTGCCTGGAAGATAGGTCCATCAATGGCTATTAGCCAAGATGGTCTGGGATGAAACCCTATGCTCCATGTGTCCCTAAACCTCTGACTGCAGAAGCTGGGACTGGACAACATGGGATGAATCACTCAAGAAATGCTCTGTTCTATTCATTCCCACTGAAGCATCTGGCACTGGCCACTGTTGGAAGACAGGATACTGAGTTAGATGGACCATTGGTCTAACCCAATATGGCTGTTCTTATATGTGACCGATGCAAAACTATAAATGAATTTATTGTTACAAAACTGCTAAGAGCTGGGGAAGTACTACCCCATTCTACAGATGAGGAAAATGGAGGCACACAGAAACTGAGCAACTTGCCAAAAGTCACACAAGAAGTCTGTGGCAGGGCTAAAAACAGAGCCAGTTTGTAGAGGGGTAAAGTCACGGTTCTGCCGCTCATCATCCACCCACTGTTTTTGTGGAGATTTGGTCATGCAGCACTTGCACTGCATTCCTCTCGTACCCGGAGCCATGATCCAGGCAAGTCAAACACAAGGAGCAAGGCACCTTATTTTCCCTACCTGTTTGCAGCCATGTTTAGCCTCCACTACAAGTTAGCCCATTGTCACTAGTGATTTAGCGTTTTCTTATTGTACATAAGGAAACTATATTATCTGTTAGAAGAATGAATAGAAAATTTTCATTTTCATCCCATAGGATTTACCAATTTAGGACATACGTTGGTCACCATTTCAGTAAGTCAACAAGATATCTGTTGGCAAATGTAATTACCAGAGCTGTGTCCAGTTTGAAGTAGAGGGGTAAAACTGTGGTATCTCAGATAAGGAGGTAACTATGTTGGTAAATACTGACTTTTTAATTGTACCATTATCAGGGGGCAAAGGAGTGAGAGAATAGATTCTTTCAGCAAATTTAAACCCATTTTTATCTAATTTTTTTAAGGTCACATAACCTACATTAATCAACATGCTATCTCTGATGGTATCATTCATTCCTTGTACAATACACATCAATATGCCCAGCAAAATTTAAATTTGGTCTGAATATCTTGTTCACTCCTACTTTAAAAGGAAATGTCTCAGATTTATTTTAAGGTACTTTGACACCAAATCTGAATTTATTTCCCTGATTGCATTTGGAAGGACAACTGGTTAAGCCATCATTAGCATAAGGAATTATATATCTATTCACCACTTCCAGTGGTGATTCTGCAGATGTCTGGATTATCCCTCATCCTCTGTACAAACTATTCCATGAAGATCATGAATAGGATGTTGGGGAAGGGAAAAAAGAACACCATTTCCTTGTCTTCATTCTGTTTTCATGGAAATATTGGGGTATCCTATACATTACTTGTTGACTACCTATATACTGTTGTCCCATTTAGGAATTTCTCAGCTGCCTTAGTGATCAAACAAATAATAATACAGTATTTCCTGTAATCCTGAGGTAGTATTTTTATTGAGTACTTGGGACATGATAACACAATCTAGTTATCAAAGGCAAAGTTTAGCAGATTTTAGGGCCAACACAGTCACGTGGGTCTAAGTCAAACAGGACTTAGCATGGTACAGGATTTTCCCATCTGTCTTTCATTATTGGGTGTTCCAAAGAAGTGATGATTACTCTGTGCACTTGGGTTTCTTATTCTGAATACAAAACTTCATATCCTTAGTTTCATGTGATGAAATTCAGTTCTCATGCACATAGGTGCATCTCCCACTGAAGTCAATGTAATAAGAGCAGAATTTGGCCTTTATGGTCTTTGTCTTATAATGTATGCAGCTATCATAAGCTCAGTCTTTCTGGTTCATAGGTTCTCATTTTAATGCATTTGTATGGACTAATTACCAGAAGCTGGCTATTGTGTTTGACAGTCAACTCTGACTCTTTTGTCATGTATTATGGATGCAACTCAATTCTCAGAGGATTTTTAAATTTAAAACATACAGAAAATTGGGAAGAGGCTTTACATTTTAAGCATATGCATTATCACTGAACAAAAGCAGTAGCAATTGATTGGTTGACTCAGGTCCATAAGCTCTCTTCTTCCAACACAGCATGTACAGAAACAGAAGGGCCCTAACTGCAAGGGGAGATGGGATTGTACAGAAAGGAAAGGTGGTTGCATAGCTCTTTCCTCCCTGACCCTTTTTATGTATCAGCATTGCCTATATTATTCATTTTCCCTATTACTTAGGTAGCAAACTTAGACAGATAAACCTTGGCACACAATCTTTTTTTATAATAGCTTAACTTTCTAAAATGAGTCAACTCTTTTCCCCTTATGAGTTATTTTTGGCATTTCTCCATTCCCCTTTTTTTTTTCATTTTCTTTGTGCTCTGACACAATTATTTCACTTGTCCATCAAACTCATTTTGCTACTGCTTAAAGTGCAATTCTCTTAATTGAAGAAAGAGAGAGATACATCCATGTAGACCTCAGAGTAAAAAAAAAAAAAAGCCTGTCCAGTGCCACTCTTTCTACTCATTGATCTTATTGTCCTGACTATAGTAATACTATATAGTAGACTAGCCTAACAGCAGAATGGGAGTACTACTCAAGCTATGGAAGCTACTAGATCGCATGCCCTGATTCTCATGGGTGACTTTAATTTTCCTGATATCTGCTGGGAGAGCAATACAGCAGTGCATAGACAATCCAGGAAGTTTTTGGAAAGCTTAGGGGACAATTTCCTGGCGCAAGTGCTAGAGGAGCCAACTGGGGGGGTGCTTTTCTTGACCTGCTGCTCACAAACCGGGTAGAATTAGTGGGGGAAGCAAAAGTGGATGGGAATCTGGGAGGCAGTGACCATGAGTTGGTTGAGTTCAGGATCCTGACGCAGGGAAGAAAGGTAAGCAGCAGGATACGGACCCTGGACTTCAGGAAAGCAGACTTCGACTCCCTCAGGGAACGGATGGCCAGGATCCCCTGGGGGACTAACATGAAGGGGAAAGGAGTCCAGGAGAGCTGGCTGTATTTCAAGGAATCCCTGTTGAGGTTACAGGGACAAACCATCCCGATGAGTCGAAAGAATAGTAAATATGGCAGGCGACCAGCTTGGCTTATCGGTGAAATCCTAGCGGATCTTAAACATAAAAAAGAAGCTTACAAGAAGTGGAAAGTTGGACATATGACCAGGGAAGAGTATAAAAATATTGCTCAGGCATGTAGGAATGATATCAGGAGGGCCAAATCGCACCTGGAGCTGCAGCTAGCAAGAGATGTCAAGAGTAACAAGAAGGGTTTCTTCAGGTATGTTGGCAACAAGAAGAAAGCCAAGGAAAGTGTGGGCCCCTTACTGAATGAGGGAGGCAACCTAGTGACAGAGGATGTGGAAAAAGCTAATGTACTCAATGCTTTTTTTGCCTCTGTCTTCACTAACAAGGTCAGCTCCCAGACTGCTGCGCTGGGCATCACAAAATGGGGAAGAGATGGCCAGCCCTCTGTGGAGATAGAGGTGGTTAGGGACTATTTAGAAAAGCTGGACATGCACAAGTCCATGGGGCCGGATGAGTTGCATCTGAGAGTGCTGAAGGAATTGGCGGCTGTGATTGCAGAGCCATTGGCCGTTATCTTTGAAAACTCGTGGCGAACGGGGGAAGTCCCGGATGACTGGAAAAAGGCTAATGTAGTGCCAATCTTTAAAAAAGGGAAGAAGGAGGATCCTGGGAACTACAGGCCAGTCAGCCTCACCTCAGTCCCTGGAAAAATCATGGAGCAGGTCCTCAAAGAATCAAGTAAGGTTTAATAAAAGCTCTACACTCTTAACTCTAAATCATAAAGATTATCTCTACCTTGGAATTTGTCTCTCCTGCCAAAAACATTCTGAGCAGCATATCTTTGTAATGGAACTTGTGATGTGAAGATTAAGTGGCGAACATCTGTAAAATGGCTTGCAGATCTATGGGGAGGATGCCATGCGATATACTGAGGGTTTTATAGTGTAACAGTTATTGTCTTTCAAATAATATAAAATATTCTCTTAAGCCATATTGGCAGTGATTTTCTTTGCAGTAAAGCACTCATAAAGATGTTATTTTGTGTTTATAAGGTAAATAAATATGCTGTCATGCCCCATTAAATGTGCGATACATCAAAAAAGATAACTTTTAAAATAAATCCAATGTTAAAATCTTCCCAGCAATTTTAATACTTTTTTCCTCTTCAAAGAGAACTGAGTAGTCATGTACTCCAATTGAAGTTACCACTATTATACTCCTCAGCTGGATTCATAGGCAGCAGAATATGAATCTCAGTATTTGAAATGTAATCTCACCCTCAACTGACTTTAAACCAGTGGAGAATTATACAGGATCATTGGAGAGAAAGAAGGGATGGATTAAATGTGAAGGGACTGCAGAAGAGGTAGGAGTAAGAAATGGAACCTGCATGTTTTTCCTGTAACATCCTCCTCTACAGAGCCTGCTTTTTAAAAGTGAAATAATGTCATTACTTGGTGAGGAACAGAGTACCTTTCTCATATCCCCTGAACATTATGATAAAGAATTGGCCATCTTTTGGCTGCATAAGACAATGCCACAATAGCAAAGACCATAAAAGCAAGGAGATCTCTTATTGTTTCCTTGGAATAATTTCTATTATGAGGCTTTAAAGGGAAATTATACTAGAATTTCACTAACTGTTTTTAATGTCATTATTGTTGCAGTGCCGGAACACCAGACATGAAAGGAAGTTATAAGGTTTATGTCAGATCTTTGCCAGAAACACTGAGGAATTAGCTATTAGGCTATCAGTGTACCAGGCCTGAAAAAGTGATGAATGAAATAGTGACCTGAGATAAACATAGATGTGGTGGCCAATATCTCTCAGTGGTAACTTTCCCAGTATATCTAGAGAAAGTCAACACAGTCACGCTTGTGATGACACTTTTTTTTTTTGGAAATTATGGTTGGCTGAAGATACCACTCTTGAAGCAGAGTCCATGATTTCTAAGTCAGTGTCCCGGGCAAATGTAACTATCTTTCTGTTTTAGGATTTTGCATTATTATCTATCTGTATGCAACCCAGCAATCTATGCTACCAGGTCTGACTGGAGGACTGAGTCCTTACTTGTTTAACTCTACCCTCTTTACAGGAAGAGGTTACCCATAAACAAAAATGTTTTTGTTTCATAAACAACAAAATTAATCTTCATTCAACCCTCTCTTGCAGTTAACTTATGTAGGCTAAGGAAATAATCAATTCATCAATCATCATCATCATCATCCTCCTTTAATGCAAAAAATTTCTCAGTAAAGCCACATTCTTTAATTTAAAAAAAAATTCACAGTAAACTGGAAACTCAATAACTACATGTCTTGAAAGGCCTACAGCCAGAGTTCACACTACCCTCCCAGTTATAAGAACCTCTTGTTCGAGCCACACCCCTGTTACAGAAACCCCTGTTACAAGAAGGACTCTCTTAGTAAACAGAATCTTCTCAACATTCACTGGCCATGCTGTTGCATAAAAAACCCAAGATAAGGAACCTTTAGCAATATATTAACTGTTACATTATACAACAACTTTCTCAGTTGCATGCTGTAATTAATATCAGCCTTTTGTTTACTTACTCTAGCCTAAGTAAAAGCAACCCACTCATATGCTGAAAGGCCCTTCCAAAGATACAGAGCATTTTTAAATAGCCATTTTACCTAACATACTACATTTCATAGAATAATTTTCACTGTTTCAGGATTAATCCAGGACACACTAGAAACAGCATAATATATTTCTTCTTTGGAACAGCCTGAGGTCCTCTAAGAGCATTCACTGTAACTAGATCAAACTAAATTCACTTGTAAATAACCAGAAAACCTCAATGTCATATTTAATTTTTATACATAGATTGCTAAAACTAGGGTATATTACATTTGAGATATAATACATATATCCACTATGTTATCCATCATTTTTGAGTTGTGTGTTGTGCACCATGACTAGCAACTAGAAACTACCTATATGGAGTGATCTAGAGAAGTTTATCCAGAATCTAGTATTATCTTCTATAGCAGCATATTTTAGGAAGACCATTCTTAAGCTATTTGTTGCTCCAGCTCTTCACCCCTTCTTGTTCTTGGAGTTTAGTTAGGAATCCTAGTAATGTATAAAATACAAACAGTACTAAGAAACAAGGTTAAATTGAAAATAAACACATCCATTAAAGTTCAGAGATTTAAGCAAGACATTGTTTAACAATCAGTGTACAATGCTGAAAATTATTTATTATTTTTCAAACTACTGGACTGTAGATTTTCCCAAGAAAAGGACAAAAATCAGACAGATGTGATTAGATACAGATTCACTTTGGAGATGAAGTCATATCTTCCTTGCAGTCAGAAACCTTTATCTCATTAAAATACATATTTGTATCAGAAAATGAAAAGTTTCACAGGATATTGTTCGATGAAGAAATAATTTTGGCAAACCAATTAGCTCAGACTAATACAGATAGGTCTGGCTGTATTATATTGTTACATGGCATTAGGAACAATTCTGGTCAATATAAGTAAAGGCGCAAATATAAAAACTACATTTTTGCAAATTGTTCAGATCTGTCCAGTACTTTATAAATGACTGTTCAGAGCTGCCATCTCATTCACAGGACAATTTTTCTATCAAGAGAGCTGATGTTGTCCATCACTGCTAAGGAAGGAGTTTGTTTTTAGCAAACAGGGTTGCTGTCAGGAGCTGGTCAACTATCCTCATTTTGCATCTGGTTCCTATTTCTGTAGCCAAACCAAAACCCCAGGACCAAACACCCACCCACACC
The DNA here is from genome assembly GCF_965140235.1 of Caretta caretta. NCBI lineage: Eukaryota > Metazoa > Chordata > Testudines > Cheloniidae > Caretta > Caretta caretta. Next base: position 73,641,319 of record NC_134209.1, read on the forward strand.
CCATCTAAACTTTGGGAAAGATCATATCCAGACTGGGACTATGCAATCTGATCCCATCTCTAATTCCTGTAGGTAATTTTGTAAATGCTCCAGTCATGTTGAGGAAAAAAAATTAACCAAGGTAGACCATATCAGTGTCCATAAAGAAACAGCTGTTCATAAGTAGATGAACCTGAATGTTTTCGTAGATCCACCACTTAAATTTGCAGGGCATATTTATTCTGAGCTGCCTCTGAACTCTTCCTTTCCCTGTCCTCAAGGATGATTATTCTGTCCTATATTTTGGACATGCTGGGTGTTATGTATGAGAGATGCTATTCATATCATTTAATGGACTTCTGGAAGGTGCTGAGATACTATGGTGATGACATCTGTATAAGAAGCTGAATAGAATTCAACAGAACACCTGCAGTGTAGTCTAAACCTAGCACAGTTTATATTGTTGGAATGTTACTTCATTAACTGACCACTCTCTGTGCAGAGATAAACTTAAATTCGTAGGTATTGTATTGTGTCTCCAGGCTTTAGTATACAAGAGATATTTCAGGAAGGGTTTGGAAGGCACTGTTATCAGGAGATGGCAAGAGCTCCATCTTATCTTTCTGTATTCCATCATAGGGATCACATCACCATGGTGTCTGAGCACTACCCAAAATGTTCCAGGGTGCACAAGAAGAAAATCTGTCTCTCAGTGCTCTAATCACCAGGGACTGACAGAACATGCTTCTTTCCCCTACGTAAAATGAAGCTTTTGTCATAGCAAGTTCTGTTTCAAAGTAAGCTTGAAATAACAGTAGTGATGCAATTGTGTTTGTTCTGTTTCCTACATCAGCCTTGCTTAGTGGCTCCAAATAAAATACACATCTGAAGGTGCACCTCTCTTTTTTCCAGCTCTTGATCACACTTTTATCTGTTGTGAACTATTAAGCAACAATATTCTGTAGGCTATTATCTGCATTGTACTAACCTTTTTGTTCATTAACTTGTGAAACCAGCAACTTCCTTTTAACTGCACGCTGATTAGGGCTGGCCTTTCGTTGAGGAAGGACACAAAATGTTCAGCCCATGCTAAAATGTGCACTGTTCCCTTGTGGTAAGATCATCTGAGGAATACAGTGACTCATCATTTTGAAATACAAGGGCACTTCATGTATCAAATTCTCATTAATGTCAATGAGATATCCATGGTGAATGAAGTAGTATCTCTGTGCTGATCTGGGGTTCAACCCAGATGAGTAAGGGGCTGTCTCATTGGTGCCTGTGTGCAGTGCAGCTTTGGTTTAGAGCTCTGACACCAACAGTCTGCTTACAGCACACTGACCTGTGTAGCATGCGGAGGTGACAACCTTTACTGGCTTTACCAGTATTATGTGTAAGATCTTATAATTGAGACATTCATCTTGTAGTATTTGTGTCCTTCACCTATTGATGAAATGCTGTTTAATGAAATCCTCTAATGCAGCCTTAACAGGTTAGTCTTCAAAAGGTACTTGCAAAATCCAGATAGAAAAGTTCTAAGCTACATGTGCAAAACTCTTAATTTTAAGAGTCCATAACTTTAAAGAAATACATTATTTCCTTCTAAATTTGGGTTGATATTTTTGATTGACGCCTACACGGCAAAGTATAAAGGTAGTTAGCATAACAAAGAGAAGGTTAAGAAAAAGTAACTTGATCAATGTCTAAAATTACCTACATGGGGAGAAGACTTCTGATAGTAGAAGTCTCTTTAACTTAGATGGAAAAGGTACAACAAGATTGCTCAGGCCAATATCCAGGCTGAACAAGGGCGCATGCTACTTTCAAAAGCTCCAGCTCTGGACTCATGGCACATACGAATAACTTATCAGTGGAATACAATAGGTACCATCACTTGAAGAAGAACTTGTTGATCAGTAATATGGTAAAATGCATGGAGCAACATTATGTGTAAAGAGGCTCAGGCTGCAGGAGGGGGCTCCAGGCAGGGGCAGGGGGTTGGGGTGTGAGAGGGGATGAGGGCTCTGGGCTGAGGGTGTGGGCTCAGGGGTGGGGCCAGAAATGAGGGGTTCAGGGTGTGGGAGGGGGCTCAGGGCTGGGGCAAAGGATTGGGGTTGTGGGGGTGAGGGTTTTGGCTGGGGGTGTGGGCTCTGGGGTGGGGTTGGAGATAATGGGTTTGGGCTGCAGGAGGGGGCTCTGGGCTAGGGTCAAGGGATTTGGAGTGCGAGAGGGGGTTCCAAGCTGGGGCAGGAGGTTCAGGGTGTGGGCTCCAGGATGGAGTTTGGATGTCAAAGGGGGCTCAGGACTGGGGCAGGGGTTTGGAGCATGGGAGGAGTTCAGGGGTGCAGGCTCTGGGCGGCACTTACCTCAGGCGGCTCCCAGGAAGTGGTGACATGTCCCTCAGCTTCATCCTCCAGGTGGAGACATGTATTGTTTTTAATCTTTTTACTGTGTATGCCCCGACTCAGGAGTGACATCTTGTCTGAGGTTGTTAGATGTCCAGTTTTTGACCAGAACACCTGGTCAAAATGGGACTCTGGCGGCTCAGTCAGTACCGCTGAACAGGCCATTAAAAGTCTAGTCGGCAGTTCAGCTCCCCGGAAGTGGAGACATGTCCTGCAGCTCGCTACGATTTGCGCTGACTCCGCCCATGAGCGCCACCCATCCAGCTCCCATTGGCTATGGTTCGAGGGACATGTTGCCACTTCCGGGGAGCTGCACTGCCAACTATACTTTTAATGGCCTAGTCAGCAGTACTGACTGAGCTGCCAGGGCAACCTTAGACAAGATGTCGCTCCAGAGTAGGGGCATATACAGTAAAAAGATTTAAAAAATACACGTCTCCATCTGGAGAATCCAGCCCTGCACACTGTCCTTCACAGAGAGGATCTATGTTCCTGCATCTCATGAAAAGAGAACAGCTACCTCAACAGAAAATGTGGAAATGGTAGAAGTGCTAAATGACCTTTTTCTTTCAGTTTTCACCAAAATGTTAAGTAGAAATTAGATATCTAACTAATGCCAGTGAAATGAGGTAGGATCAGAGGCTAAAACAGGGAAAGAACAAGTTAAAAATTACCATACTTAGACCAGTTAGAGGTCACCAGGGTCTGATGAAATACATCCTAGAATACTCAAGGAGCTGACTGAGGAGATATCTGAGCCATTAATGATTATCTTCTAAAATCATGGAAGACAGGAGACATTCTAGAGGACTGGAAAAGGGCAAATATAGTGCCAGTCTATAAAAAAGGGGGGAAAGGACCACCTGGAGAATTTTAGACCAGTCATCTTAACTTCACTACCCAGAAAGATAATGGAGCAAATAAATAAGCAATTGATTTGCAGACACGTGTATAATAATAAGGTGATAAGTAACAGCATGGATTTGTCAAGAACAAATCGTGTCAAACCAACCTAATAGCTTTTTTTGACAGGGTAACAAGCCTTGTGGATAGTGGGGGAAGTGGTAGATGTGGTATATCTTGATTTTAGTAAGGCTTTTAATACTGTCTCAAATGACCGTCTCATAAGCAAACTAGGGAAATACAACCTCGATGGAGCTATTATAAGGTGGGTGCATAACTGCTTGGAAAACCATTCCCAGAGAGTAGTTATCAGTGGTTCACAGTCAAGCTGGAAGGGAATTTCAAGTGAGGTCCCACAGGGATCAGTTCTGGGTCCGGTTCTGTTCAATATTTTCATCAACGATTTAGATAAGGGCAAAGAGAGCACACCTATAAAGTTTGCAGATGATACCAACCTTTGGAGGATAGTATTAAAATTCCAAATGATCTGGACAAACTGGAGAAATGGTCTGAAGTAAAGAGGATGAAATTCAATAAGGACAAGTGCAAAGTACTCCGCTTAAAAAGCAGCCATCAGTTGCACACAATCAAAATGGAAAATGACTGCCTAGGAAGGAGTACTGCAGAATGGGATTTGGGGGTCAGAGTGGATCACAAGCTAAATATGAGTGAACAACATAAAACTGTTGCAAAAAAAGCAAACATCATTCTGGGATGTATTAGCAAGAGTGTTGTAAGAAAGACACGAGAAATAATTCTTCCACTCTACTCCACACCGATTAGGCCTCAGCTGAAGTATTGGGTCCAGTTCTGGGCGCCACATTTCAGTAAGGATGTGGACAAATTGGAGAAAGTCCAGAGAAGAGCAACAAAAATTATTAAAAATATAGAAAACATGACTTATGGAGGAAGATTGAAAACACTGGGTTTGTTTAGTCTGGAGAAGAGAAAACTGAAGAGGGGACATGATAATAGTTTTCAAGTACTGTGACATTCTATATCTTGGGGGAGCGTACTATAACCCCCATATTCCTCATTTTCATATAATCGTGATCTTACATATAAAGCATGCCTTGTAAGGTATCAATGGAAAGGTTATGATCTGCTGAAAGTCATTTCTCTATCCATATATGTGTATCATTAATGCATATGAAGTTATGAGAATTGTGTTGTATGGTGGTCACTAAAACATGCTGTAAGTTGGGAAATCAGCCAGATATTAGCTCCCTAAAGGCAACAGCAAGGAAAGTAACCAACACCCGGGTGGGGTGTCAAACAACCCATCAACTGCCATTGTCCAGCAAGGGAGCTAAAATGCAATGACTCACCTGCATGAGGCCACACCAGGGGAATTACTCAACCTTGCTCGGAGAGACTCAGCAATGCCCCCCAGACATGCCTGGAGTTGTGCTCCCCAAGCACATGGACTGAGGGTATAGAACAGACAGAGTGGGCCCTTCTCTTGCCCCCACCTTCACTGCAAGCAACTAAGACACTGAGAAGACAAGACTCCAACAGAGGAGATTGTTCCTTAAACCTGGGCCAAACCTTTATATGAAGGACTGCAGTATACAATGGGGTGAGAAACTGCTTAATCTAGATGTTGCCCAGTCTAATTGGGTTGAGAGTTTAGACTGCGTGCTTATATATTATTTTATTTTGGTAACCACTCTGACTTTTTGCCTATCACTTAAAATCTATCTTTGTAGTTGATAAATCTGCTTGTTTGTTCTACCTGAAGCAGTGCATTTGGTTTGATGTGCGTCAGAGACTCCACTTGGGATAACAAGCCTGGTACATATCAATTTCTTTGTTGAATTGATGAACTCGTATAAGCTTGCAGAGTCCAGCAGGCATAACTGGACACTGCAAGATGGAGGTTCCTAGGGTTGTGTCTGGGACTGGAGATATTAGCTATTGTCATTCGACTGCACAATCTAAGGAGCAGCTTACATGCAGAGGCTGTGCTTGAACAGCCCAGGCGTGGGGGTTCTCACAGCAGAGGAGGGAAAGCTGGCTCCCAGAGTCATGGATTGGAGTGACCTAGCAGATCACCAGTCCAGATAACACCAGGGGAACGTCACAAATACATGAAAGAAAAATAGTTATCTTTAACCTCTGAGGATAGGACAAGAAACAATGTGCTGAAATTGAACCAAGGGCAATTTAGGTTGGACATTAGAAAAAACTTCCTGTCAGTGTGGTTAAGCACTGGAATAATTGCCTAGGGAGGTTGTGGAATCTCCATCAGTGGCAATTTTTAAGAGCAGGTTAGACAAACAACTGTCAGGGATGGTCTAGATAATATTTAGTCCTGCCTTAAGTGCAGGGGACTGGACTAGAAGATCCCTTTCAGTCCTACAATTCTATGATTATCCATCAAATATGCCCACGCCAAGTATTTGTCCTTAAAATTACATTCATTAGTTACTATTTATTGACGCTAAAGAAGGTTTTACATAATATGAATATTACAGAGAATAATAGCTCCTGTACATTAGATATTCCATTTCCTCTCAGAGAGATGCAGTACGGTCAGCAGCATTTGCTCTGTACACTGTGTATAAACTAAAGGTATACATTAGATCCTGTGGGATCTAAACAAGGGGTGGGCAAACTTTTTGGCCTGAGGGCCACATCGGGGTTCCGAAACTGAATGGCAAGCCGGTGTAGTGTATGATACTGTTCCCCTAGGAATGTTCTACTTATGGTGTACTACTTATGGCTGCCAGTCCTGGTGCTCTGAGCAGCCTGGCGCTCTGAGTAGCGGCCAGTCCTGGTGCTCTGAGCGGCATAAACCAATAACCTCCCTGCCCCTTATCCAACCCCCCCCCTCCCGCAGTCCGCTCATGGTAAGGGTGCGGGGAGCGAGGGGGTGGGATAAGGGGTAGGGAGACCTGGGGGGCAATCAGGGGACAGGGAGAAGGGGATGGTTGGATAGACGTGGGAGTCCCGGGAGGCCTTTCAGGGGGTGGGGGTGTGGATAGGGATCAGGGGGTGGGGTCCCAGCAGGAATGTGCTACTTAAGGTGTACTATTTACGGCTGCCAGTCCTGATGCTCCATAAGTAGCACATTCCTATGGGGAGCAATTTAATACACTACACCTGGGTAGGGAAGGCTGTGCCTCCCCAAACAGCCTGGCCTCCGCCCCCATCTTCCCCCTCCCACTTCCCGCCTCTTGACTTCCCCCCTCAGAACTCTCGACCCATCCAACCCCCCTGCTGCTTGTCCCCTGACTGCCCCCTTCTGGGACCCCTGCCCCTAAGCGCCTCCCCAGGACCCCACCCCGTAACCCAGGCCAGGAGCTCAAGGGCCAGGCAGGACAGTCCTGCGGGCCAGATGTGGCCCGCAGGCCATAGTTTGCCCTCCTCTGATCTAAACCCTTGGAAGTGTATCAGAGCTTTAATATATTCAGCTATCTTGGGCCTGATCTCATTTACACCAGTGTAAATAAAGAGTAAACTCACTGAAGTTACACCTATGTAAAACCAGCATGGATCAGAATCAGTCTCATGATATTACTAACTACTTGATTCATCCTTAATTTTTCTGTGAATTTTGGAGCACAATTCTACAGGAAGGGGTGATTCCAAGTCAAATTCTATTGCCATGGAATACCCAGGGCCCAATTTCATGTGATCTTCTGAATACACACATAAATTATATTTGTTTACCCAGTTTTGACAGCGGTAAGTGAACCAGTCTGCATAAACTAATAACCTCTCCAAACTTGCACCCAAAATTTAACTGCCCCTTTTTTTGGAATTATGGAAATGTTTGAATGTTTTATTCATTAGCGCATGGAAGGACCAGAAATCTCACTAGAAACACTGATTCTGTGAGATTACCATTCTATTTTCCAAACAAAAGAGTTTTAGAGAGTTCATATAAGTCTCCAGATTTTGGGGTACAGATCAAAATCAAACCTGAAAACAAACATGCATATGCCATGCAAAGTTTTGATAATGTAGTCCTACCCTTATTCGTCATGCACAGTGGTACAGAACTTTACGGTTAGTCAATACTTTTTGTTGGCTCAGTGGGCTCATAGAAACATTTACTAAAATGCACAAGTTGGCATAGACAAAGGAAGACAAACACATAACAAAAGTGTCTGCTAAACTAAATTTTCTCACTGAGGACCATCAACATAACATGGCTGACATCTTTATTGTCTGTGTTTAGCAACCCTTATTTTAATGCTCTGCCTAAACTAATTCTGGATAGGAGTAAATGCAGCATCCTCATTGGTAATTGTGCCAACTGAATGTCTTGTCTATGTACAACAAAGAATCTGAGTTGTAAGCCAAGTGCCAACGAACACAATGTTTTAGTGAATTCAGCTTCTAGATGTTTACTGAGAAAGAAAGAATGGTATTTTACTGACCGCTTGCGGTTACGACTAAAGACCTCCGGACTGTTAAATTGGATGGCACCCTTTCCCTTCTGCTCATGCTGTTCTGTTCTATGTGGACAGTTTTAGAACTGGAAAATTAGAAATGGATCTTAAGATGTTACATCTAGGCAACTGGATTTTGAAATATCTATTACCCTGAAGGGTAATTCATTGCATATAGTACATTACATGACTCCACAACGTTGCTTCATTTACCACTGGAAATAATAATGCATATCAAAGGCACATACTGATTGTATTTCTCAAGTGTCTTCCTTTAGTCCAGAGGTTCCCTTTGTCTGCTGGAGTCTTCTCATATGATACATTGGCAATTAAGTGCACCTCATCTCCAAGCCCTCTATTCTTTTCCCTTCTCATGCCCATTTTCCCCCTGCACATTTTGTTTTGTTTTCTGCTTTTATTCTCATTTTTTCCTCTGTCTTATTTTTAATCCTACCCTTCTCCTTTGGAGGCTCCCACTGCTGTTCTGTTCCTTTCCTCAAACCCCAGTTAAGTATATGCTTGCTAATGACTCTCACTGAGGTTTGGAAGTACTGGGGTGCTTTGGGCTGCAACCTACAACCCACCTTCTTCCTTGTTAGTGAGGCCTAGTGAGGAGGTATTTGTCTTTTGTAGGTAGATTGTAAAACATTCTTCTTTTCCACTGTGCAAACAGATTATCTTCTGCTGAGCGTGGAGATAATGTTTTTATCGTTTGCTTCCTTGGTTGCAGCATCGCTGCTGACACTAGTCCAGATCTGGAAATTGAGTTGGTTAACTGTGCTGGAGCTAACATAGGAAGAATAAAACCAACGACAACATTAACTAGTAGAGTGCAAGCACAACTCTTTACAGGAAAGTGTACAAATCTCTGCACACACAAAAATATCTTGAAGTCTGCACTCTGGCTTGCAAAACAGTAGTAAAATAGGTATGTTATGTTTCAGAGGAACAGCCGTGTTAGTCTGTATTCGCAAAAAGAAAAGGAGTACTTGTGGCACCTTAGAGACTAACCAATTTATTTGAGCATGAGCTTTCGTGAGCTACAGCTCATTTCATCTGATGAAGTGAGCTGTAGCTCACGAAAGCTCATGCTCAAATAAATTGGTTAGTCTCTAAGGTGCCACAAGTACTCCTTTTCTTTTTAGGTATGTTATGTAACTGGCTGGTACTTGAGACTAAATCCTGCTCATGAATGCACATGTACAAAAAGTGGAAACATGAACAAATTGTTAAGGATGAGTAAAAAAAGAATAGTTCAAGCTGTAAGGATAAAATCAGAAAGGCTAAGGCACAACATGAGTTACACCTAATGGGGGACACAAGAGGCAATAAGATATGGTTCTATAAGTACATTAGGAGCAAGAGAGATGAAGGAAAGTATAGGTCAACTACTAAGCAGGGAAGGAGAGCTTGTTATGGGAAGAGGGATGTGTTTAATGCTTATTTTGCTTTAGTCTTCACAAAAAGTTAACTTGTGACCAGATGCTTACCACAATTAATATTAACAGCCAGGGAGAAGGAACACAAACCAAATTTGGAAAGAACTGGTTAAAAATATTATTGTAAATTAGATGTATTCAAGTCACCAGGATGTGACAACATACACCCTTGTGTACTTAAGGAACTAGCTTAAACAACCTCGGAACCAGTAGTGACTACCTTCAAGAACTCATGGATGACAGATGAGGTCCCAAAGGACTGGAGAAAGGCAAATGTAGTACCTATCCTTAAAGAGGGGAACACAGAGAACCCAGGGAATTATAGATCAGTCAGCCTAACTTTAATACCTAGAAAGATAGTGGAACAAATTATCAGTCAATCAATTTGTAAACACTTAGAGGATCCCAGATGATAAATAATAACCATATTGGATTTGTTAAACGCAAATCATGCCAAGCCAGCCTAACTTCCTTCACTGACAAGATTACTAGCCTGGGAATGGGGGAAAGCAGTAGATGTGATGTATCTTGATTTTAGTAAGGCTGATTTTATCCTTACAACTTGAACTATTCCCCATGACATTTTCATAAACAAACTAGGGAAATGTAATATAGATGAAGTTACTATATGGTGAGGGCAAAACTGGTTGGAAAAACTGTATACAAAGAGTAGCTATTAATGGTTCATTGTCAAACTGGGAGGGTGTATCTAGTAGGATCCCACAGGGTCTGCCCTGGGTCCAGTACTATTCAGTATTTTCATTCATGACTTGCATAATGCAGTGGAGAATATGCTTATAAAATTTGCTGTTGATACCAAGCAGGAATGAGTTGTAAGTACTTTGTAGGACAACATTAGAATTCAAAATGACCTTATCGTGGAGAATTGGTCTAAAGTCAACAAGACAAAATTCAATAAAGATAACTGCTAAGTACTATACTTAGGAAGGAAAAAAATCAAATGTATAAATACAAAATGGGGAAAGCTGGTTACGCAGTACTGCTAAAAAGGATGGGGGGGTTATAGTGGGAAATAAATTGAACATGAGCCAACAATGTGATGCGGTTGCAAAAAAGGAAAATATTCTGGGATTTATTTACAGTGGTGTTGTGTATAAGACAAAGGAGGTAATTTTTCCACACTACACATTGCTGGTAAGGACTCAGTGGGAGTACTGTGTCCAGTTCTGGGTGCCACATTTTAAGGTGCGGACAAATTGGACAGAGGCCAAAGGAAAGCTGAAAAAGTGATAAAAGCTTTAGAAATCCTGAGAAATGAGGAAGAGTTAAAAACTGGGTATGTTTAGTCTTGAGAAAAGACAAGGGATTTGAAAACAATCTTCAACTATGTTAACAGCTATTATAAAGAGGACCGTGACCAACTGTTCTCCATGTCCACTGAAGGTAGACATTTTATAATTGTAAAAGTATTCTGCAGCAAGGGAAAATTAGGTTAGATATTACCAAAAAAAACCTTTTTAACTATCAGGCTAGAATGCACTGGAATAGGTTAGCAAGGGATGTTGTGGAATCCCCATCACTGGAAGTTTTTAATGTTAGACAAACTCCTGTTAAGGATGGACTAGATGACCTCTCGGTGTCTCTTCCAGGTCTGCATTTCTATGATTCTATGTGCAACACAGCCATTCCAACTGGAATAACTTGGAGCTGCCCAAATATCCAAGGGCATAATCTGACCCTTGCTGTGCCCTAGACACTCTCCTAAGTAAGTACCCAGGGTTTGACCCAGGAAGCCCCTCAGTACCAACTGGCAGAAGGCACACCATATCATAACTCACATCAGGTATAACTGACACATTCCTCTTTGCCCCAACTCACTGTTGTTATGATCTACCTAAAAGGTGTGGTGTAAGGTGTCATCTGCAAACTGGAAAAACACTGGTCAATAATAATATTACATGTTTGGTATGTTTGGGCATTGTGTAAAGAATTATAGATGTGTGCTGGAAATATGTTTGGCAGACAGTCCCTAGGCATAGCCTGTCCTAGACAATGGAATGTTCTTTCACAGGTTGACTGTGTCTCCAGTGTCAATTAAGCAAGGTGTGACCTAAGACAATGAAAAACACACTTATATGCAAGGTAAACAAAGCCATCTGGCAAGCAAGTGGGGGAAGATGACCACTTAATCTCAATGCGGGATGCACTCCCAGGAAGCTTTCCTACCTCTTGAAACTAGGTCAATTAACTTTGGAAAGAATAAGTGGTGGCAAAAAGATATTTTGTCATGCATCACTGAGGGGACAATAGAGTACAGTGCCCTTCAAGCCTATGAAAGTTGGGTCCCCTAGCCTGGAGGACTAGGGGTGCTGATAACTTGACATAAATAAGGAAATTGCTTAGTCAAAGATTGTAATTTGCTACAGTTAAGTTTTAGCCACTAGAAAGTGTGTTTTGTTTGTTTTATTTGTAGCCTTTCTTATCTCTTTCACTCTTACTTGTAATCATTTAAACGTATGTTCTTTGTTAATAAACATTCTTGTTTATTACAAAACCATCTTAGTGCTGTTTATTAAACTGAAGCGTTAGTCGTCAGCCAAGCTAGCAGGCTGATGTGTGTTCTATCTCTTTAGACACAGCAAACTAGGTAACATCTATGAGAGTCCAGTGGGAGGGACTGTATGCTGCAGGGGAGATGATTTTGGGGAGAGTCCGGACTGGAGGGGCTGTTGTTGTCACCCCACAAGGAGTAACCAGGCTGGTAGAAGCCAGGGTGAAATCATTATGCCGTGAGCATGCTGCTAGGGTTAGGGCTGTAAGCCAATGCAGCACAGTATAGAAATACCCAAGGTTAAAGGTCAGGGAGTGATCACAAGCACTTACTGGTCTGGGTGAAACCCCAAAGCATCACAGAAGGGTCTTAGAGGAGGTAACCTCATGAGGATCCCCAACCAAGTTGTGATTTTCCACAGGGCTTAAGGGGGATAATACACCTAATCAAATTCACAAGCAAAAACACTTTTTTTTACCATTTGTTAAGATTGCTCTCATCAATAAACTAAACTATAAAAATAGGAATTACAAAATTAAGCATTAAAAAGTTGCAAAGTGAAGCAGTCAAGTTAGAAAATGCCAGAATGAATGCTATCTACAGAACCTTTATCATACAGCCTTTAATTATTGCAGAAGCGACCAGCTGTGAATAGTTTGGTGTGATTTGCCCAGCCTCACATAAGAACTCAGTTGCCAAGGTATGAACAGAATTCAAGTCTCTAGGGAAGCATTTGATTGCCCTAACTATGAGACCAGCCTTTCTCTTCCACAATCCCCTGCCTCATTCACAACACATTCCAAGCCTGCAGTCTCCCAGAACCACAATCGGTATAAACATTCTAATTTCTGCAGCAAATGAGCCAGCGGTCCTATAGACAGACTCCATCACTACACAACCCTGATTCATCCCCTGATCCATCCTAGGTACTGAATGAGGCAGAGGTCCTGTGGAAAATACAGAATGTGATCACATAATTAATGACTGCATGTGCACAAGGAAACTGAATTAAGTTTACAGGGGCAATGTCCATTCTGGCATTTTCTAATTTGAGAGTGTTTGACTTTGCAACTTTTTAACTTAGTATGGTTTAGTTTATTAAAAAGAGCATCCTTAACATCAAATAAAGTTTTGTGTTTGTGAATTTCCTTAGTTTAATAGAAAGAAAATCTTTTATATACGTGCTATTTAAATCAAGTGCTTACAGATGTATTGTCTTCAGGGTACACTTTGCCATTGTTATCTTTGTGAAGCTCCATATTTCACCACTCAGTGACATGTTGACCAATATATTGAAAGTAAACTGCATTCAGACAAAACTTTTCTAATGCAACATCAGTTTTACTACAACTTCTAAATTATAATTTTTTTTAACAATGTAACAGAAAACTTAGTAGGGACTCATAGCTACAATTCCCTGCTTTTTTAAGAAGGTAAATATTCACAGAAGTCATAGCCCACAGTTTGTAAGCAGTATATTAAGAGGAGCATGAAAAGGAGCTGGAATTTTGTATCTTATTTTAATCTAACCCTTTTGGAGGGAAGTTATAAACAATTACCCTTTCAAAAGAATCAGTGTAACTTACCCCCAGTACAAACCCAAAGGAGGACCACCGGGGCTTATGCAAACCCAGCCTGCTTCCATTCCAGTTCCTTCTTAGACTTTTCTGAGTAATTATGTTCCAGTAGTCTGAGGAACAGACTACCAGTTATCAAAGGCAACCATTGTTGTGACAGCCGGGGCACCAGTGCCTTTAGCTACTTGAAGGGGGGTTCCAAAGAGGATGGAGCTAGGCTGTTCTCAATGGTGGCAGATGACAGAACAAGGAGCAATGGTCTCAAGTTGCAGTAGGGGAGGACTAGATTTGATATTAGGAAAAAACTATTTCACTAGGAGGGTGGTGAAGCACTGCAATGCGTAACCTAGGGAGGTGGTGGTATCTCCATGCTTAGAGGTTTTTAAGGCCCAGCTTGACAAAGCCCTGGCTGGGATGATTTAGCTGGGGATTGGTCCTGCTTTGAGCAGGGGGTTGGACTAGATGACCTCCTGAAGTCTCTTCTAACCCCAATCTTCTATGAGTCTGTGAATAGTGACTCTCCGCAAGCATGCAAAGGAACTGACTGGAGTGATGAAGTGGCTGGTTTTCTCTGATGGTACAATGCAGGAGGGGTCAGCAAATCTACACTGTGTGGAAAAGAGTCAGGCTTTACCAGTGTTCCAGTTTTTCCCACGTTTCCTAAGAAAGCCCAACATGACAAAGTATAGACTGGAGGTTATTTGTCACACACATTAATTAGTGGGCTGAACTTTGGTTCAAATTCCCCATGCAGGTTTACAAAAAAGGGTTCAGGAAAAAAGGTGAGATACTTAAGTGATAGACCCTCTGAAACAAAAAATTCTGATACAACCTTACCTACGGTCTCACAGTAATGAGATCATAAGACACCACCTTATACAAAGGGTGTTGATCACTACAGTACCATAAAGAGGCTGGTATGTAACTAGTGACAAAGAATCATGGCACTAACACAAACATTTCTCTCCTACTTGATAGTGGGCCCCATGATACCCAATTCAGAGGCCTCATCCTTAAAACCACCCAGGTTGTCTCCAGAATTCTTCGCATTTCTTTAGCCAATAACTCCAAAAATGTTTTAACATATAATGTGGTTTGTTATTTGTGCTTTTTTAATGTACATAATGGCAATGTGTGTACTTTAATTCACTGACAGTGATACTTAATGAACACTTCATGAACTGCACATCATCCAATGGTATATATTCAATTACTCAAATTACTGCACCTAGTTAGCAAGGTTTTCTTCACAAAATTCTATAAACATCTTTCAAAAAAGCTTAGCTTCTTCAGAAAATTTTGCATCCCCCAATTTTTTTGCATCCCCCTCAATTTTTTGCATCCCCCAATTTTTGCATCCCCCTCAAAACACTTTGACCTCAGGGTTGTGTCAAAAGACAAGGAAATCCCAATAAAATAATGAATAAATAATGATATTGAAAAAGCAGGATGTCACTTAGAACACCTAATAGATTCCCCAATGTTAAGTTAGAATGAAGGTTGCTGCAGTAATTAATAGAATCCTTAAGTAAAATACATAACTATAGTTTTATGGACAATAACTATAAACATTAAAAAGATTGGAAAGAGTATCCATAAGTTCATATACTTGGTTAATGACAATACTGACATGAAGAAATTCACCTTACACATTGTGTTAACAGCCTTAATGTTGATCTACAAAATGTACTTACCAGATTACACACTTTCAAAAGTAATTATTCTAGGGAAACTCTGTGGCCTGAAATCAGACCAGACGATCACAGTGGTCCCTTCTGGCCTTAGACGCTATGAATCTATTAAACATACAACAGCTGGAATACACATATGCGTAAGTCTTGCTGATCTACAATATAACTACATGTTTTCACCCCTTCCTATGGGTCTGTGGGGGGAAAACTGCCATCCGATTAGCTGCCTTTCCCCACTCCCCAGCTAGGGAAAGATCGCTACCCAAACTGCTGCATGTGGTTAGCAGACCACCCCAGCTTGGCACCTCTCAGAAATGGAGAGCAATTTTGGGCAAATGTGTTTTTTCCACAGGAGGAAGTGGGTCGGAGTGTCACAAAGCCCAACCACTAAGAGACAGCTCTGCTTCCTTTTCCAGTCTATTGCACCCACCTCCCCCTCAAAACTGGTGCATGAAATAAGGGGCAAGGAGTGAGCCCTGAGCTGCTTGGCTCTTTCTGGTTCTTTTCCCCTCACCCCCCCATCCCCCCCTCACCCACCCCCCCACACACATAACAAAATGGAACTGGCTCTCCATTCTCCCTCTCCTCTCCTCTCCTCTCCTCTCTACCCCTACAGCCCCAAGAGCACCCCCTCCCCTGCACCATGGCAGTTAGTCCCTCTCCCAAAGCCTTAGAAAGGGAGCTCTAGACAACCCCATCCTGCTGCCTCCCCTCAGGCCTGGGAAAAGGTGAAAACCAAGGCACTTTCTTAAAGGTTTCAAGGGGAGGGGCATGCTGTGAATGTAGGGAGTGGGACCTAGAAGGCAGTTTGAGAGAGATGCAGGTGAGGCCATAGAGAAAGGTGCAGAAAGAGATGGAGTCCCTCATCCTCAGCTGACATGGTAACTATGGCCTTAATTCACTGGTGGATATTTTTCTGTTGCTTACCCTTGTAATATTTTGTTTGCTTGCATGAATATAGCTCTAGGCAGCAGCTGCAGCTAAATAGAGACCCAGTCAAAGACACATTCAAGGAAAGACAACAGACTTTGCTGGTGCTGTGCTCAGCCTCTTTTTTAAAAATGCATCATAACAGTTCGCATTTCATTCAAGGTCAAACTTCTGTACATTCAGATAAAGAAAATTTCTAACACTATGTATAACAGCACCATTAGAAAGCTCCTTGCAATAATATCACAACCACTACATATGTTTGGATATATGTAGTGGGACAGAGTCTCTAGTCTTGTACATTGTCACTAGCTCCGGCTCCAATGTAAGATTATACTAGCAGAGGATCTGTCTCAATGAGTTTTGGTGAGGGAAGCAGGGTCGTCATGGATGTTTTCAACCAACCTCTGCTACTAGACCAGCAGTGGTGATCATTTATAAGTCTGAGTCGTTTGTTTTTGAATTGTGAAAGCTCAAGTGAGGGGTTTTTTAATCCAGTGAAACGAGATTAACATATTTACCTCTTTTGGTGTCTGCTTAAGGACTTTAGTGATGTGCAAACTTTGCCAGTTGTGCCCTGCCTGACCATTAATGGAATCTATCCATTCCCCTGCTCCCCATTACTGCACCGCCAAGGCTTCCTTAGCAGCATGCTGCTTCTACCTTACAGCCAGGCTGCACTGTTAGGGCAGGGCCAATTTGCTCCTCCCTGCTCGGGTTTTCAGGATGAGAGAAGGCACATGGGACAGTCTCTGGGGGCAGAGCAAGCACTGGGCATGGAGGCTGCTGGGAGTGGAAATCAGCACAGCACACTGACCCACACACTGGGTGGCCCACTGAGGTGAGTTGGTGGAGGTGGCGCTCTCTCCCCACCTCCCATGGGGGCTGGCACAAACCACCTCATATCACTGCTCATCCCCCCTCCCAGTGTTCCTCTGTGCCCCCTAGGGAGACATGCCCAACAGTTTGCACACCACTGATGTAGGTGATGCACAGGCTTACTTTATAATCACCATCTTATCCTTTACAACATTTAAGCTTCACTTGTGAAATATAAAGGTTGCTATAGCTACAAGTAGAAAATTAAGATTTTGACCCTCATAACATTCAACACATTTGAGTATCTGCCTGAAATTGATTTGAACAAAGATTTCATTTCAGTGTGGTGTGCCCATTATTGCCTGCTTTCAATAGAAAGTTGACACATAACCAGCCTATTATTTTCTCACAAAAACAACTTGAAAACACTATTATAATGATCCCCTTTCCCCAGCCCCATCTTTCCCCTTCAACATCTGGAACTGTTATTCCAAACTAAGGGCAAAAGTGATTTCAAGAAAAAGTGGTACTTTAAAAATCATGTTCATATTATCACAATATGGAGCAGTGTACATCATTAAATGCTAAATAACATTAAGTGAACTGATGCATTGGCTCATACCATGGCATGATTTATCAAATGCTTTTTATTGTGCTGATTAGCCAATGGTTGTGTGTGAGGTGGGGTCTTTATCTGGTAGACTCCTTTGCAGTCAGTTGGGAAGCGACACCACCTGATTCCATTCCCTTTATGCTACCACACTCAATTCTGCATTCATTCAGTTCCTGTTGTGACCCCTTCCTCTGGCCAGGTCTTCAATAGGCTCTCTTCCCTTTAGAGTAGGGGGGAAGTCAGAAGTTTCATGATTATTAGGGGGTTGGACAGCCCTAGATCTCCTGGGTTTAGACCCTTCCCCAAAATCTTTGGTTGGAGTAGGTAGGGCAACCCAGGACCACTCAGCCCACTCTCTCTGGGGTCTAGCTCAGGGCCCATGTTTGTGACAGCCTGCACCAGTCCTTCTCAGGCCCTCGTTGCTCCCTGAGCTACCTTCTATTTCTCTTCCTCAGTAGTTTTTCCTAGTCTTCTATACCTCTGCTCCCCTTTTGGAGCCTTGGCTTCTCATCATTCTGCTAGAAAAATCCTCTCTACAGTCTCTCCCCTACCCCTTTCTGCTGATGCATCTCCCCTCTAAGTTAGGTCCTTAATCTTTTATCCTGCCCAGGTGCTTCCCTGCCTAATTAACTGCCTCCCAGTTACTGGGTGAGTTAACTACCTTCAGATGAACCTGAGCTGCCTTAGTCTCTTGTAGAGCCTGTCAGAGGTAGGTGAGTCCCCTGACCCCTTCAGAGAGCCAGCTACCTTCTGACACTGGGTTAGTAAATCTCCATTATTTCTTATAAGATAAAATTGGGATTGAACTGTTGTGGGTTTGCATGCACCATGAGCATGCAAACCCTCCCTTTTATTCTCTGAAGTTCACAATGTCTATATTTTTCAATGTCACTATAGCTTGTTTGCTTAAACATAATTTCTAAAAGAGACTGGGTGTTTCTTGGGATTGGGAATGTGATATAAAGCTTTAGGTATAGGTCAACATTTGTTACTGTTATACCTTTTTGGTGGCCTAACTAAAATTATTTTTTTGTCTCAGCGTTGTTCCCAGGGAACAGGTGTCCCCATCAAAATGAATGTTAATTGGCACCTGCCTAGCAGTCCTCAGAAAAGTGGCTAAGGGTTAAGAAGGCATTAGACAAAAGTACTCTTTAGATCAAAGAGGTGGTCTCCTCAGGGAAAGGTTCTGATACAGGGTAGTGTGGGAAACTTATGCTGAAAATATCTGGGTTGTACTTGTTTTGTGAATAAATAATATTGCTCTTTTGCTGAGAGGCAGAAGATTTTGGGGTCTTTGTAGTGGGTCAGTTTCCTGAGAGTCAAGAAATAGGTGAACAACTCAGTGTATTTTCTAGTTTTAATTTATTTACTTCCAAAATATACACAAATCCTGTATACCTTGGAGAGAGGTGGCCAGAACAACAACATGTGGTGTATGTCTCATGTTCTCAGCTCACTGTCTGTTCTAGTATCCTTCCACCTATCCTCCCACCCTGGAAGCCCTTCAACCCAACGTCAGTAACCCTGGAACACAGTATTAACCTGCCTTTTGTGAAGCTCTTTGATGCAAGTGTAACTATACTCAGTTTGCACGGGGACCAACTCTTCTGCTAGTCCCCAACCAGACAAGACTGTGTAACCCATCCAGTCCACCTAATGATAGTCTGGTTGCTGCAGCTGGCCCTTATGCGATTCTGTGGACAAGACCTTCTCTGTGTTAACTCCTTCTATTGGGAGTTTCATATTGGGTATGCAGGGACCAAGAATTAATAATATGGATTCTATTAATGCAATTGCCACAGCAATAACGTGGATTTCACTCTGCAACATGGTCAGTACTTTTCAAGTGCTCTAAATTCACATTCACACACAAACATAATTTCTCACAATTGCTTTTCCTTTCTAGTATCTGGCAGTGCAACAGCTGGCAAGTTACCAGTTATATTCCAGGGTTCCCTGAGGTGTGTCAACTCTGAACCTTTTTAAACTGGAAAATATTAAAATCTTTTTGATTCAGTTTTCTGGGCTTGGGGGGTGGCGGGGAAAGAGAGATGAACCTGGGACTCTCCCCTCCAGTTCTCCTCAACCAGCTAACAGATGTTAAAATAAAACTTGCCCTGCCTAAAGGTGTTTGCTATCACATTTTAGAACCACACCTTTTTTTCCTTAGAATAGGCAGGTATACAAGATGAAGGAACAATATGGTGTTTAGAGTGAATAGCACTACTGAAACAATAAACTAAGTCTACTGATAAGAGTTAGTGCTTCAAGATTGATGGGAGAGGCTAAAGTGTTTTGGGACTCTTGTAATGAATGTTGTTATGGGCAGTAACACAAGAGAAGTGAAATAAGGAGAAAGCAATTACTATAGCAGGAAAATACATTCTAGGAGCTGTGGCAATGTTAATTCCTCTGTAAAAAAATGTTTGAAGGGGACTGTTTTCTTCACCCTTGCAAGTAATTTAGTTTAGCATTGGTAAAGATACAAAAGCAGTACTTAATTATTGTTGTTAATATAAACTCTTCTTTTTAGTAAATTATGTGGTGTTACAGGAAATAAATTCTGTTTATATTACTATACTTTAACTAATCATTGACTTCCTAATAGGAGATCCCCTTACCAGAAAAACCTCTAATCTTTTATCCAAGCTGTAACAAATGTTTAATTTAGAAGGGATTAATTTAAATGAGCTCATTTTCCTTTAATACTTTCCCAATAACAATATTAAAAAGTCCCTAGTTCCATTGATAATTATCTAGAGTGCTGATTATTCTGTGTAATGGCTTTAATCAGGGAAATATCTGTCAATGCACCCACACCAGCCTTAGTCTATCACAGGACACAGAAACAAGATCCTTAGTGTAAACAAGAAGAGACTGTATGTTCTCTGAAACTTTTCCCCCTATCACTGCTTGGGGGAGAGTGAGGGAGAGAGACTGCAAGGAGAGTAAGTGAGGGAGCAAAGAAAGGGAAGGAAGCTTGCTTTGTATTCTGCTGAAGGTGGCAGTCAGAAATAGAACATACAGCAATCACTGTGGTTTGCGTGCTATTTAGGAGACAATATACGCTCACTTTTATTAACTCTATTGCTGTGTGAGAGAGAAATGACATCTGCCTGCTGGTTCCACATATTCTTGATTTTTGGAACAAATTGTAAGTACACCTAACATTTTTATATTATTTAGTATTTTGCAAAACAGATATGTGATAAACTTCAATAGCAGATTTTTAAAATAAATATGCATATGATTCTGCACTTTAGTTTAACAATCCTTTGTGACAGCTCATGTTCTTTGATGGATTTCTGGCATTATAATATACCGTAATTTACTATCAGTCTAGCTAGCTGCAAACAGGGCTAGAACTGTATCAAATGTTTTTGCACTTATTCTTTTGATGGTTTATATTAACAGGAATTAGACAGAATGAAATTCAAAAATAAGTGACAGTGTTTAAGTATTGAAGGAAGGGGTTTGGGTTTGTAATGAATGTCTCCAGCGGTATGTCTTTACTTGCTGTAAATACTTAATGGAGACTCCTGTAACATAAAGGTTAATTTCAAAAGTCCAATGTAATCCATATTTTAGATATCGTTAGTTTCTTAGCTTAATGTACTATACTGTGTTAGCACTCAAACAATAATAAAAATGTTCAAAGGCAAATCTCTGTTTAGACATCCATAATTCTCACTCATCATATTCAACATTTTCAACAGCCTTCCATGAAAAGATCAAAATGGATTTTAATTTCAGTGTTTCCTTGAAATGCTAATAATTTTATGATGGTTTTTCAGCTGACCTTCTGTGATCTCTGTGTCACACTTTGTTTTTAATGGCTGTTCTTTCATTTCATTTGTATATTCTATTTTAAACTGCTGCAAACCCACCCACTTGGGCAAAGCTGCCCCCATAGAATTACAATTTTTATGTGACCTTATTCATGTCTTTAGATGTAATTGGAAATAGAAAATGTTTCTTAGGGACATTAGACTATTTTATAAATCCAAAGGGTTTGTGAGCCCTCTGAATTAACTTGCCATTGTTCTCTCCTTGCCATAAGAAAACACTGTAAAACTGGTAGTAAGAATGTGTACTGTAATATTTGAATGTTTTTCTATTTATTGATCAAGATATTAGATTTTCTTCTTAGTTTCTCCATTCCTTAATAAATACATATTTCTTATATAAAATTTGAACTACTATTGAATTCTATAGTCACTGAAACTAAATTTAAATATTTTGTAAACAAAATGATTTAGCAAAATGCTTGACGTACTAAAATGTCATAATCACGTAAGGTTAGATTCTGCCACATTCACTTATATTTAGCTGTGTTTTACTCCTCATGCTGTTCCATTTAAATCAATCCTTTCTGCAGATAGTGTGACCACTTAGGGGTAAGATACTACTCAATATGGTAAGTTCCCATTGACTTCAGTGGGAGTTTAGGGTATGTAAGAAATGAATTGCAATATAGACCTTTTGTGATGTCATTCCTGGGGTTATATAGCCTGGGGATCTAAAGGCCATTGATGTCAGTGGAAAAACTCCTGTTGCCTGCAGCTTGCTTTGGATCAAGCCCTTACAGACTGCTTGCTTGCTTGGCATTCACCTTGTCCCATTAGCCAGTGTCACTAGTGAAGACCCATATAGCACCTGTGATTGACACAACTTTTGCAAACCAGCTAGTCAGGCCTATTGATCTTGGTTTGAGATCAGAGTTTTCATTCTTCTAGGTGGACTATCTTCCATGGCTGACGAGCCCCACCTGCCCAGAAAGAGGCACATGGAGGTGAAGTGACTTGCCCAAGGCCATCCAGTAGTTCAGTGGTACAGGTCTCCTAAGAATCCAGGTCTCCTAAGTCAAACACCTGTTTTCACTGGACAACGCCATGTCTCCTCAGGCCCTTACAGATTATATCATCATAATATCTGAACTTTAGGTATGCAAGAAATTCAGTATTGATCTCGTGTGATATCATTCCTAGAGGGATACAGACCATAATTGTATATAATGTGATCTTGACTAGTCTATGAGCAAAGTCTGATTTAATAAAATCTTATTATATGGTCAGTCACCCAATAAGTTTAGTTTAAAAATTAAAAAATAAAATAGACTTCAAATTATTGTTCCACATTATTGTTTTAAGCTCAAAACAACAAGGAAGAAATTAAAAAAAATATACACAAGACATGTCTATGCAAATTATTGTTTAAATTATTTCTACTATCAGTTAAAATATATTTACTTCTAAAGTGAACATTTTCTAATTGATATTGCAATACATTAAAATGTACAGCTATACAAGTGCAAATCAGGACAGTTTATATGATTACAAGTCTTACAGTAGTATAATTAGCCTTGGAAGGGTTAGATTGAAATTGCCAAATGTTGATTTCACAATGCACGTACAAACCCACTAAAGAATATTTTCATCAGTAATACTGGAAATTTACAAATAGAAATACAAAGAAAGTAAACTGCTGCTTAAGAACTTAGAGTTTGATGTAAGGATATTTACTTTGTATATTTTGACATGTGATGTTAACAACTGGTGTTTTAACAGTTATAAAGCTTTAACTTTTTGAATCTGATTGTCTGCTGTCATTAAAAATTTCTGACCTACCCCCTTAATTTCCTGTAACTGAAAATTTAAATAAAAAAAAAATCTAAAAAAAAATCAATATTATCCATCAAAATTATATAAAAAATAGAATTCTGTCAAGCCTAACTATAATGTCAATTAACTTGAGGCGTTTATTGACTCACAGTAGGTAACATATGAAGAGTTGTTATAGCCATGTTGGTCCCAGGATATTAGAGAGACAAGGTGGGTGAGGTAATATCTCTGATTGGACCAACTTCTGTTGGTGAGAGACAAGCTTCAAAGTTGGTCCATTAAAAGATATTACCTCACCCACCTTGTCTTTTTAATGTGTACCATAGTAACATCATTTTGGTTACAAGGAAGATCATATGGCCCATCTATGTTTATTAATCCACTTATATTGTTTTGGTCCTCTGTAATGTTTTTCCCCTCTAAGTGTCTACAATTTTAATATACTTTCTCCCCCTGCCCCCACAAACAAACACACACCGTTGCAGCCTCTGTTTTGCACATGAATTACTCTGTATATTAAATTTCTCCCAAACTTATTTTAACTTTCAGTATTTTCTTAATTTTACTTTGTTCATTTAGAGTCTGTTTAGTCACTGTCTGGACCACCAGATAGTAAGAGTAAGTGCAGGTATTTCATGGTCTGTGTGTATAAAAACATCTTCTGTATTTTCCACGGTATGCATCCGATGAAGTGAGCTGTAATTCACGAAAGCTTATGCTCAAATAAATTGGTTAGTCTCTAAGGTGCCACAAGTACTCCTTTTCTTTTTGCAGGTATTCAGGAGTTTGTTTGGGGGTTGTTCTTTCCAGTCCCAGATCCTCCAGTGTTTCTAAAAAAGAAAAAAAAAAAAAAAAGCCCGAAGAAGCATTGGTCCTGCTAAAATCACTGTTGGCTGACCTGTCCAAATTGTTATCCACCAGACAGATAACGGCACACACAATTCTATTCACTGTGCTACCTCACTCTCCTCCTTTAAATCCTTCCTTAAGACTTTTTTTTTGTTAGATTTCCATTACAAACCTCCACTCCCTCTTGACAGTCTTTGACTATTTACAGTCTCAAACTACTAGTATATCAACTATCAAAAAAAAGAAAGGCACTATAGTAGCTCGAAAGGTGTGACAAGAAGGAAAAGATGACTTTTCTTTTACTGTTGTTGTAACCCTGGTTCTTTCCATGCACTCTCTATCCCAGTGGTTCCCAAACTGGGGTTCATGAAATGTTACAGGGGATTCTCAGGGAGGGAAAATTCCCTAATGGTGGACAGAGCTCTCCATAGGGACCCCGGGCAGCACGGGGCCAGCAGCCTGGAGCCTTGGGGATTTCCAAGAGCTAATCAGATCAAAGCAAGCATATCTATCACACTAAGGAGATTTAAACTTCAAGACTCTTTATATGAAACATTTCATTAGAAATTCTGTTTCATAAGGCAGAGATAATAGAGCATGTTCTAAAGCAAAAGAAATTATCCAACATTATTTTAAGCTGCTTTGCATTATTCTTTCATCTGTATCCTTTATTCTGAGTTTTTGTTATACATTGAGCCAAATCCTACTTCTATGAAAGTCAGTGGCAAAATTTCCCTTTAGGAAGCAGGACCATTGTACTACATATTGGGGCTTTGCCAAATTAAAAGATAGGCATCAGATCTCTGATGATGTGCCATGTGTCCACTTTGAACTGCATTGCTTGCAGTTTCTGGCCAAAGAACTGATGTGTCTGGCATGGACCAAGGAGAATCCTCTGGTGCTATGGATCCAGCATACAGATGGGTTAATTAGAGACCAAATTATCTGTAGTAGAGTTGACTGTCAAAGTAATGTTATTGTGTGAGAGAGAGACTTCATTTTGCACACGACTGTTGACATTTGCTGGGCTGGTGAAAATTGTCCTCCCCAAATTGAAGTATTAGTGAGCAGTGACAAAAAGGAAGTGCATCTGATTAAAAATGCCTTCTAAGGCGGAACACAAAAGTAAACTTGGGGCAAACACCATATTTATCTGCAATATACGTGAAGGCAATTGAACACAATGCAAAGGTTTCCCACACAGGAGGTACAGCAGCAGCATTCAATATAAGCAACCATTCACTTTCAGTACAAATTGCAAAGAAATACCAAATCAAAATACATATGCTCATGGACATATGCTCTGGTGGAGGACTATATGCTCTGATGCAGAAAGAGTTGTTTTTGAGCCTTTGATCAATTTGCAAAACAAGGCTCTACAACAGATAGGTTTGTGACACTGGAAAAAAATGAACAAAGGTGAATTTTATGTTGGAGCTTCTAATGAATATGCTCAAGAATATTTATAAATAGTGAAAGCAAAGAGCTGCAGGAAAAGAAGTTTGAAGTATGTCTGATTCAAGTACCACCCATTACTGAAACAAAACTTGACATTCAAATGAGTACAGGATTACTCAGTGCTACGGATGGAGAGAGTATAATACTAGAGAGATGGCCAACAGAAAAAGCCCAGGCACCACCAAATAATAAAACATAATGGTACTATAGAGGTGAAATTATTACATATGATGGGATTCTGAACAAAGGCCACCTTGTCATAATACTACACAATGTGAGATCAGAAATTCTAAGCATAATTCACAGTGCTCGTATGGATGTTGAGAAGGGCCTAAAGTCAAAGAACAGCCCAGAATGTAGGAGAAGCCAGCCGTGCAGGGACAAAATATCTTAGATATGAAGATTTAATGCATCCCCAAGGATTATGGTGGAGTAGAGTTCCTCGGATCATTAAAACAGCTTCCCTGGTGCAACCTGTTACAACCACCTACCCTGCCCTGAGTTAATGTAGCTGCCCCATTGGAGCAGGGGTGGATCAAGCCCCATAAATGAACAACACTCAAAAATTACTTTCTTTTTTCCTATTCTGGGTTCCAGAATTTATTTTCACCTGAATTACTTAGTGCATTTTTAAAGGCAAAAAGCAGGAAGAGAGTACTCTAATTGCAACTCCATAGATATAGTCATTAAAGTTAATAAATGAAGTTCCAATGTTAGGAGGGCCATTTATTAAACCACTAGTAGAACAAAAAGATCCAGCACACTTTCACTGCTAAAACAGCCATAAATTAAAGTTTATAAAAGTAAATATCCTTGGACAGTTTATTTGGAAATATATAGGGTTGACTCTATCCTGTCCTTCATCAAAGATCATGCAGGGTGTTAATTTCCTTTCAAATTATGTTTTCTGTTTCTTTGAATAGTTGTTTTAACCAAAGAGTGCTGGATCTTCTTGTTGGTTTAGTAAAGGAACAAGCCCGTGACACCTTGAAAAGATTGTTGCCTTATCTTGTTCAGTGGAAAGAAGCAGAATGCTCTAGAGGAGATCAAGAGCGTATATGTAGACATATGTGAAAGATTGAACTAAAGGACATTCATCACCAGCTGTCATTGCTATGAACAAATAGACAGATCCACTCCCATATACGAAAATTTATTCTTATTCTTTAGCCCTTTTCTGTCCACATGGATTTTGTGTCTTTCAGAAACCTCTATGACATTTTCCACTTCAGCCCCTATGCGGCAGGGGAACCTGGAACCATCAGGCAATGGGGGGACCTCGGAGCTCTGAGCCACTGGAGCTGTGGCAGGGGCCCTGGAGCATGCTGGACACCCTCCCACGCAGCGGGAGCAGGCTCTCTTCCCCCACACTTTGGCTTCAGTCAGCCCCACTCACCCCATTATTTTTAGTAAAAGTCACGGACAGATCACAGGCTTCCGTGAAGTCTTGTTTATTTCCTGTGACCTGTCCGTGACTTTTACTGAAAATAACAGTGACAAAATCTTAACCTTACTCATAAGCATGAATTTGTTTGTTTATTTATAGTTAAGGCTATGTTTATGGCACGGAATCCGTGACTTCCAGAGACCTCCATGACATTCTCTGCTTCAGCCCCAGGGGCTGCTGAACTCTGGAGCTGGCAGCCAGCGGGGCCCTGGTAGGGTTCCAGGGACAGGCGACAGCAGCGATGACAGGTGACAGACTCCTGAGGGGGCCCTCCACAGGGTTCCGGCAACAGGCAACAGCTTGGGTGGGGTGGGGTGGGGTGCGGTGGGGTGGGGGGGAGGAAACACCTTGGGCAAGTGGCTGGGGGTGTCCCGTTTTCTCTTTAGGAAATATGGTCACCCTGAAGCTCCCAGCTGCCGCGGGCAGAGGGGGAAACCCCATAGGTCCCAGCCACCATGGTGGCAGGGGAAACCATGGAGCCGCAGCAGCAAAAGTCACAGACAGGTGACAGCTTCCATGAATTTTTGTTTACTGCCCGTGACCTGTCCATGACTTTTACTAAAAATAACCATGACAAAATCTTAGCCTTATTTATAGTTGATCAACACTTGATCAACAACCATTGCTGGAAAAATATCTAATTTGTGACAAGGACACGAGAGGAAGAAGAACAGTTGATCCTTATCTGCACATTTTATTTATGAATGTTCATAACAAGTTCTCCTTCAAATTATTAGGAGTCCGGTGGTACCTTAAAGACTAACAGATTTATTTGGGCATGAGCTTTCGTGGGTAAAAAAATACCTACTTCTTCAGACGCATGGAGTGAAAAAAAGATGTATCTGAAGAAGTGGTGTGTTTTACCACGAAAGCTTATGCCCAAATAAATAGGATAGTCTTTAAAGGTGCCACTGGACTCCTTGTTGTTTATGTGGATACAGACTACATGGCTACCCCTCTGATACTTGGCTTCAAATTATTGATCTTCAGAAAGAAAAGGAGTACTTGTGGCACCTTAGAGACTAACCAATTTATTTGAGCATAAGTTTTCGTGAGCTACAGCTCACTTCATCGGATGAAGTGAGCTGTAGCTCACGAAAGCTTATGCTCAAATAAATCCAAATAAATTGGTTAGTCTCTAAGGTGCCATAAGTACTCCTTTTCTTTTTGCAAATACAGACTAACACGGCTGTTACTCTGAAACTTGATCTTCAGAGTTCACTATTCAAGGTGGGTGATTGGCCGCTAAGTTACATGGCTTCTGTTTCCTGAAGAATGGAGGAAGAGTGCCTGAAGAGAGTATTGGTGCACTGACTCCTCTCTTAGTGCATGTCTACACTGCAATTAAAGGTGCAATTGTAGCTCAAGTAGGCATAGCTCTAGTTGGCAGGGCTAAAAAACAAGTGAAGACCCAGCAGCATGGACTGTGATATGGGTTAGCAACACAACTATGTATCTGGGGTTCTGGACAGGCTTGTACAACCTGTGCTGGGGCCTGTGCACCCATGTCTTCACTGCTATCTTTAGCCGTGCTAGCTAGATTAATGCTAGCATGGATATACTTCACCTGAGCTGCAATCACACCTTCAACTGCAGCGTAGACATACTCTAAGAGAGAAGTCAGTACCCCCGTGATCTCTTCAGGCACTCTTCCAGTTTGTAATCTTTAGGTCTTTCATCAGCGACAGAAGTATATACCCTGGCTACTGTGACTAAAGATAGCCGTAAAAAAACATGGCAACACAGACTCTCACCGGCAAATATTCACCTTGCTAGCCAATGCTGCAGTCCATCCTGCTACATCTTCACTTCTGTTTTTAGCCATGCCAGCTAGATTAACACTAGTATGGGTGTGCCTACATGAGCTACAATCACACCTTTGATTGCAGTGTAGACATACCATGAGGTAGAATGGGGAGGGACTTTTGGAAGAGGCACACCATAAGAGTGACCTGTGAAGTATTTCCTGTCCTCTTGTACAAGAAAGAGCACTATGTTTGGCTATATATGTGAACCTCATTGGCCTTTACAACATCCTCTGGCAAGGAGTTCCACAGACTGACTGAGCATTGTGTGAAGAAATACTTCCTTTTGTTTGTTTTAAACCTGCTGCCTATTAAATTCATTTGGTGACCCCTCGTTCTTGTGTTATGAGAAGTAGTAAATAGCACTTCCTTATTTACTTTTTCCACACCAGTCATGATTTTATAGACCTCTATCATATCCCCCCTTAGTCATCTCTTTTCCAAGTTGAAAAGTCCCAGGCTTATTAATCTCTCCTCATATAGCAGCCGTTCCATAATCCTAATAATTTTTGTTGCCCTTTGCTGAACATTTTCCAATTCCAAATTATCTTTTTTGAGATGGGGCGACCACATCTGCACTCAGTATTGAAGATGTGGATGTACCATCGATTAATATAGAGTCAATATGATATTTTCTGTCTTCTTATCTATCTCTTTCTTAATGATTCCCAACATTGTGGTTACTTTTTTGACTGCTGCTGCACATTGAGTGGATGTTTTCAGAGAACTATCCATGACTCCAAGATCTCTTTCTTGAGTGGTAACAGTTAATTTAGACCCCATCATTTTATATGTATAATTGGGATTATGTTTTCCAATGTGCATTACTTTGCATTTATCAACATTGAATTTCATATGCCATTTTGTTGCCCAGTCACCCAGTTTTTGAAATCCTTTTGTAGCTCTTTGCAGTCTGCCTGTAACTTCACTATCTTGAGCAATTTTGTATCATCTACAAATTTTGCCACCTCACTGTTTACCCTTTTTTCCAGATCATTTATGAATATATTGAATAGAACTGGTCCCAGTACAGACCCCTGTGGACACCACTATTTACCTCTCTCCCTTCTGAAAACTGACTATTTATTCCTACCCTTTGTTTCCTATCTTTTAACCAGTTACCAATCCATGAGAGGACCTTCCCTCTTATCCCATGACAGCTTTGCTTAAGAGTCTTTGCTGAGGGATCTTGTCAAAGGCTTTCTGAAAATCTAAGTACACTAAATCCACTGGATCCCTCTTGTCCATATGCTTGTTGACCCTCTCAAAGAATTTTAGTAGATTGGTAAGGCATGATTTCCCTTTCCAAAAACCATGTTGACTCTTCCCCAACAAATTATGTTCATCTATGTGTCTGACAATTTTGTTCTTTACTATAGTTTCAACCAGTTTGCCTGGTACTGAAGTCAGGCTAACCAGCATGTAATTGCCGGGATTACTTCTGGAGCCCTTTTTAAAAATTGGTGTCACATTAGCTGTCCTCCAGTCATTTTGTACAGAAGCTGATTTAAATGATAGGTTACAGACTACAGTTAGTAGTCGTGCAATTTCACATCTAAGTTCCTTCAGAACTCTTGGGTGAATACCATCTGGTCCTGGTGACTTATTACTGTGTAGTTTATCAATTTGTCCCAAAACCTCCTCTACTGATGCCCCAATCTGTGACAGTTCCTCCGGCTTGCCACCTAAAAAGAATGGCTCAGGTTTGGGAGTCTCCTTCACATCCTCAGCCGTGAAGACCGATGCAAAGAATTCATTTAGTTTCTCCTCAATGGCCTTATTGTCCTTGAGTTCTCCTTTAGCACCTTGATCATCCAGTGGCCACACTGGTTGTTTAGCAGGCTTCCTGCTTCTGATGTACTTAAAAAAAATTGCTATTACTTTTTGAATCTTTGGCTAGCTATTCTTCAAATTCTTTTTTTGGTTTTCCTAATTATATTTTTACATTTCGTTTGCCAGGATTTATGCTCTGTTCAATTTTCCTCACTAGGATTTAACTTCCACTTTTTAAAGGATGCCATTTTGCCTCTCACTGCTTCTTTTACTTTGTTGTTTAGCCATGGTAGCACGTTTTTGGTTCTCTTACTACGTTTTTTAATTTGGGATATACATTTGAGCCTCTATTATGATGTCTTTAAAAAGTTTCCATGAGTTTGCAGGGCTTTCACTGTGGCACCGTACCTTTTAATTTCTGTTTAACTAACCTCCTCATTTTTGTGTAGTTCCCCTTTCTGAAATTAAATGCTACAGTGCTGGGCTGTTGTAGTGTTTTCCCCACCACAGGGATGTTAAATTTAATTATATTATGGTCACTATTACCAAACAGTCCAGCTATATGCACCTCTTGGACCAGATCCTGTGCTCCACTTAGGACTAAATCAAGAATTACCTCTCCTCTTATGGGTTCCATGACTAGCTGCTCTAAGAATCAGTTATTTACATGGACCTTTCCATGTAAAAGGGGTAAACCTTTTGTGAATCTAACCCCCACCTCAACTTTATTGGAAAAGGACCGCCCCTGCTCCTGGCAGAAAAATTGTCAATGGAAATGATCTTTTTCATTTACATAAAAATTAAAATTTTCAGGTTATTAAATAGTTTTTTAAAAATTCAGTGAAAACCCAAAAATGTTTTTAATTGTGGAGAAAATTTCCCTCTAGTCAAGAAAACAAATGTCTGTCAACAAAGCCTTGAAAATTTTCACCCGGCTTGTCTCACCCCGATTACATAGTGTCAGAAGAAAGCAAAAATCAAGCAAACGTTGCTAAAATACATGTCTTACTGCACATCTTAAAGTTGTATTGCTACCTCTGGGAAACATTTGTGTAAAGCAACAGCAAAGCGTTTAACTAGTAGAGTAGAAAGTCAGGTACTAAAAAAAATTACAGAAATTATTTTCCCACAGGAATTGATGAAGTTAAAATGAATATTGGCCAAGAACATTTTGGTTTAAAAATAATTTTAATAGCTTAACATAGTGACATTCTATTTGAACAAATTAGTACATTGTTGGGAAGACAACGTTTATTAAATACAAGCTCTATGCCAAGGCTTGAGAGGCACCTCTTCTGAATGCAAAGGTTAGCATCCTGGCACATTTTTAATACAGTGAACATAGTTTTTCGTTCGTTTGAGGAATTCAAAGGCTTAATAGTTCAATTGTGGAGACTTTGCAGATGGGAAGTTACTGGTGTTGCATATTTAACTTTAAGCAAGTCTGTTGCTTAGGTTTTTGTTTAACAATGTCCAATATTTTTATAACTTATTACTAATAATAAATTGTATAATATGGCATCACTTACACATTTGGGTGCCTATATTTGGAGTTTCATTCAATAAAAAAAATACAGAGTTGTGCTTATTTCAGTACATAAAGCTGTATACATTTGATAACTTCAGATAAATGCACTTATTGGGCTTGATTCTGAACGCACTTATATTGTTGTAAATCAGGAATAACTCCCCTGAAGTCAATAGTTAAACTACTGTAAAATGGATGAATTTAGAATAAGGGCCATCTTGTTGATTATGTCCAATCAACACATAAGACATATTTTTTTAAATGTGCCACAGTGCAGCTATCAAAATAAATCCAACCTGTGCTTTTTTATTTCAGTTTCATGTCATATGTTCAGTTTGCAAAGAACACTTAAAGAACTTCATTACCTGTAAATGATAATGTAACTATGTAATTAAGCAATCAAACATATACAAGATGTGAATTATGGCTTAAGTAATTCACAGCTAGTGTCTTGTCTGGAACAAATCTAAAACCTAAGCAGGACCTATGCTGCCTGGCCTTAAATTACTGTATTTCAGTTTAAACAGCAGACCAGAGCTATTCACTATCCAAATCACCAGCTGCTCTCAACTACATCAACCTGGTACTAGAGCTGTGTGAACTATTCATACCAAAAAAAATTTAACTTTTTTTTTCTGTTCCCATGTTGTCTGAACAGATCATGCTGTCCATGTTTATTGGTTAAAATTGTTCAGTTATTGTTTTTTTCTCTTGTTTGACTCTTGTTTTGACTCTTCTGTGAACTGCCCACAAACTCTTCATTTTGAGTATTGCTTTGGGTATTGGATGTTTGTAATTGGAAAGCTGAGCTGTTCTGATTAGACATAAAAGTAACTATGACAGGGTTTTATCTGAGCCTTCATTGGACCCTGACCCTGCCTCAGTTTCCTCTCTCAGCAGACTCTCTTGCTGACCCCTGGTGATTCTCCAGCTCCTGGCATTTCTATCTTCTGCTCTTGGATACACAGATTCTCATGCTTCCAACTCTTCATCAGGCATCAACTATGACACCATGAATTTGTTTTGAAATTTGAATGATTTGTGAATAATTTGTTGCACTATTTGCTCAGGTCTTGTTGTTAATCTTAGGAACTGGGAGAGACTGTTTTCAGCATTGTCATAAATAATGGCCTCTCACCTCAAAAATTCCCCAGTCGATCACTGACAAGCCTGTCATCAGCAAAGTATTGCAGGCTGTTGCAAGGTCACAACGTTCATTCGAATCCTTTGTATGTTCAACAGCTATTGCCACTTGTACTTACAGTGTTGAAAAAGCTGTAATGGCTTTTCCAGTACCACCACCCTGCTTCTCTCCTCACTCATCAGTTCATGTTTTTCAGAAAGGCCCCTTTATGGAACTAGCAGCTGGGTTTTCTCAAGCCTCTGCACTTTCAAAAGGGCTGCCACTTTCAAAAGCTAGACCGCTACTTTGGAAGAAAGAACATGATCTGCTGGCTTTCAGCCTAATGCCAACAGGATTTGAGGTTCATTTTGAATTCATTCATTTAGTTCAATGAGGTTGAGCTTTATTTGTTAAAAATATAAGAATTAAAAACCTTTTCCCTACTACTTTGTTGTTCCTTTATATGAGTATAATAATGTGCTTGAAGCTGATGTGGTATTGAATACCAAGCAGTGAATCACACTGTTTGGATTAATTTCACTGCTCAGGACTCTTGGCATTTAGTCAGCTTGTGCTGTTTTTGTAGCCTATGTTTGAATTCATATTCATTTGCTTTAGAGAAATGACAAAAAGCCATGTGAATTTACCACTCCTCCAGTGTATGAGAGAGAGAAGATGGACATAGCGAAACCAAACACGAAACATCTCCTAAGCATACTTTGACATGGAGCACTAGGCTGTAAGCAGAATAAAGCCCAAGTAATGTCTTGCAAATGTAGTGAAAGAGTTGCATCTTTTTAGTTCAACAGCTAAACATATGTTAGTTCTCTCAGGTACACTCTTCACATGGCTTGCCCATATGCATTCTCTCATTCCATTTTCTCCTCTTTAAATGGGAGTAATACAAATAGGAGCATGGGAAGGTGTGGCAAAAACAGGCTTGCACCCCAGGGATTTTGTATCCATTGCACGAGGCAAACCAAGCAACTAGCTGTCTCTGAATAAGAAAAGCACAAGCTGCCTCCTCTCTGTCCCTGTGCTAAATTTGCCCCATCATCCAGAGTTCAGCAGGAAAAGGGTTAGCTGTCTCCCTCCATCCAGCTAGAGCAATGGTTCTTAACCTGTGTCCCAATCAGCACACAGCTGCGGCCCATGTGACATCCTCAGGGCCATACAGGTAGTATGTGTTATGTGGGCCACATATGTAGCCCATAATGATAAACAGATTGAGAACCACTGAGCTAGAAGAAGCACCAGGATTGCCTGTCCTGACAAGGATGTCAAAGGAGCACGGGTAGGGCAGCTGTTTAGAATTAATTCATTTATCCATAATGAACAATTAGCGGGGAATATTATATAGATTTGGGAACTGAATCTGGAAGTGTGAGTCAGAGAGGAAGAATCTGAAGGAAAAAGGATGAAGCTAAGAAGAGAACCAACTGAGGTTCCCTCTTTATCTCTGGTATTTGGCTGAAGCAATCCAGGCATTGTAACTCCACTTTGGCTGAGGGAAGCCCTGTTTTAATCATGTTTGCATAGGCAGCAAAAGACAGAGTAAGAGGCAAGAGAACAAAGATGTAGGCAAGGGTACAGTTGTGCAGGGCCATGAATATTTAGTTGAGTACATTAGTCTTTTCTCATGTGAGATGGGATGTACATTGCAGGCAAGATGTTTGTTCATGTCTGGGATGTCCTATGTATAAATAACAATTCACCTATTTTCCATTTACTTGATGCCGGATGTATAGAAAATATAAGCTCCAAAATCCACTGTGGACCTTGTGAAGAAATAGTTTTATCCATGCAGGGTGATCACAGAGCTAAACTGCATGTGACTTAAGAGGGCAATCTATGTAGCATTTACACTATCTTATTGCTCTGTACCATTTTACTAACAAAATACATGGATGAAAAGTGCTAGAGAAAACCAAGTCTTGCTCTGGTATATATTTACCTTCCACATCAAGTTCAGACATCTTGTCCTCACAGCTAAGGCCTTGAATAAATTTTCCTTGTCTACATTTTTTCACTCCTTTCTTCTTACGTATCTAGGTACTTATGTGTCCCTCATTATTATAGTCCTTTTTTTTTCTTCTTCTTCCTTCTTCTCTTTTTAACTTTCTGTCTACCTGATTTGTGAGTGCACATGCAGGCTTTAGACACACATCTGTCTTATCCACAAAACTTGTGGATAAATTTGAGGACACCTTTGAAAATTTGGCCATTTCTGCTAAATATATGTGACATATACACTCTTGGCCCAACTTTACACATTATGAATCTCAACTATTTGAAAATATTAATCAAAGCCATATTGATCAGATTGTTAAAGTTAATTTATATGGTTCCCTGATGGTACTCCTTTTACATTATAGGGTTTCCTGGGATTTAACAGTTCAATTTTGGGCCATAGGACTAAGAAGCAAAGGTGAGCTGTTCTATCCTGGATGGGCTGTGAATGAGAGACAACCTATAAAACAAGAGAGCTACCTTTTGAAGCTTGATATAAATATGAGATTACAAAAATAACTAATTCACAATAAAAATGACTAAAATTAAATGTTTCCCTTGTTCTTGGTTTAACAACAATATAGAACAGTCCTTTGATAGCTATAATGAAGTGAACTAGAGCAGTTAATTTAATAGAATCATGCACCCTCTTGTGCAGAATTGCAAGATTAGGTAAATTAAGACAGGGCAGTGATAAGACCAGCTAAATTTGCCTGAATGAATAATACATTTAAAGGATTTCTACTCATTCCCAGACAAAAACTGAATTAAAATTGAAGGTTCAGAGTACTTTAGAGTAAATATATTACAGGAATATTGTAGTTATTCCAAAACCAAGTATATATGTAATGCCAGAAAATTCGGAGTTAAAATTAAAACTTAAAAGAAATCCAAATATGCTAATGTATGGAAATGCATATTTAGGGCAGCCAAACAACTCTGCCCTGTAGTAATACCATGCAATGCAATCACCATAAGGTTGTGATTAAAGCATTTTAATGTTAGTACTCTCAGATAAGATTAAATTAATTTTCTAAAGATATTCACTTTTTTTCTTTTTCCTCTGGTGTCTTTACAGGACAGAGTTAACATCGTTTTGGTGCTCTAACTGTTACATGTTTGGATTTCTTTGAAGTTTAACCTGGACTTTGAATTTCCTGTTTGAAGAGTCTCTGTTATTCAGTTATAGAATGAATTTTTGTAGAATTTACAAATGTTACAGCTGAGCTTGCCCCAAAGGATGATCACCAGTGCTCTATTAGGCCCAAACCTTGGATCCCACATCCTTCTAAGTTTATTGAGTCTGGACAACATCCCAACGCTAGCTCTGTGTCTGGTCTTTCAGGCACAATCCCAGAATACAGACACCAGTGCTCATATCTCTTCTTTAGATGTGGAGCGGTGCTGCATTAAACCTCAAGACAAGTGCTAACCTCCCCAGTCTCCTCAGTAGCTCACACTCCTCCACTCCTGACCTTTATCTGTGTGGGTACTCTTGATTACCATTTCACCCTCTGGGGACTTTGTGATCGTTAAAGCAAGTAACACAGAGACTTTGCAAAGATACAGTAGAACCTCAGAATTACGAACTGACCTGTCAACCACGCACCTCATTTGGATCCAGAAGTACATAATCAAGCAGCAGCAGAGACAAATAAAACAAAAACCAAAAAAAAAAACCCTACCCCAAATACAGTTCAGTATCGTGTTAAATGTAAACTACTAAAAAAATAAAGGGAAACGTTTTTTTTTTTTAAAAAAAAATTTGGCAAGGTAAGGGCACTGTTTCTGTGCTTGTTTCATTTAAATTAAGATGGTTAAAAGCATTTTTCTTCTGTGTAGTAAAGTTTCAAAGCTGTATTAAGTCAGTGTTCAGTTGTAAACTTTCTGAAAGAACAACCATAACATTTTGTTCAGAGTTACAAACATTTCAGAGTTCCGAAAAACCTTCATTCCTGAGGGGCTCGTAACTCTGAGTTTCTACTGTATTTCTAAACTTTATCCATAGACAGACAGTACATAAGAGAGATAAAGAGCGATAGAACAATAAACACCTGCATGCAAAATCCTGACTCAGTTTTCTTACCAATCTTTAGCATCCTTAGAGTCTTAGTGTCTTCCAAGGAGTCCAGTATTTTTCTGCACCCCTTTTCCTCCTGACCAGTCTTGCCTTCTGATTCTGTTCTGCTTTCTTCCCACTTTCTCAAGAGAGTCTCCATTTTAACAGCAGATTCTAACACATTTCTCACTTCTGGCCTATTCCCAGGGTTTTTCCATTCTCTAATCCTCTATGGGCTTCAGCTTCCAACCCAGTGGATAAGAGTCTCTCTCACCAACAATAAAAGATATTACCTTACCCACCTTGTGTTGCTGCTCTATTCAGGGACAGACGCCCAGGGATGATGCAAGGATCCAGTGAAAGACACCAGTAAGTCTATAAACATACAGAGTTCATAAAATCCAACTGGAATTCATAAATTCATGTAGACAGATTCCCAAAGAGTCACAAGAAGTAAATCCACTAATTACCAGTAGTTTCGGGATTAATATTTTTGTTTAATGTTAATTTCTATACTAATTAATAGATTTATTTGCAAATTCTGTACAAATTATTTCTATAGTCAAAGAGGGAAGTGCTGTAATTCTGGGGAGACTATACTATATTCTTCATACATAATGCAAAATTCAACTCAGCCTTACCTATGGAACTTGAAATTGACACCGCCATAATATACTCTTATGAGCTGGATGAAACTCTTATGGGGTGAGTTAAAACCTCATTGAGATTGATAGGTGTGAATCTACCCTTCAGTTAACGTAACTGTAAGGCTAAGCCTGCACCTAGGACAAAAGGAGTATGGAAACCAACCAAGGAGTTTTTGCAGAGTATTTTTACGAGGTATATGTGTGTGAGGGAAGGCAGAACACAGAGAGAAACACAGACAGCTGAAAAAGCAGCTGCAAGCAGAGTGTTTGGCCTCAGAAGAGGGAGAGGATTTTGGGTCAAGGATGCAGGCTGAAAAGAGTGTTCTTGGTGCTTGAGCAAAAGAAGCTGTTTCCTACTATTTGATTCCTTCTGTGGTCAGAGACACAGGATTTTGTACAATCTTTATAAATAAACAAAAAAGATTGCACCCCCAAAAAAATACCTATCACTAATTTTTCCTCCTAAATGAGGAGCTGCTCAGGTCAAAAAGGGGAAACAATAATGGATATATATGTACAGCAAAACATGATTATTTTTGTGTTCCAGACACTATATTAACCGAAGTACAATATTTAATGTAAGATTGTCAAAACAGCAGGCATGGTGCTTTTGTAGAGCTCCCAAATCTCAAACATCAAATGTTAAATGGAATTTCAAAGAGCTGCCTCCATTCAAGGTACACCTCTACCGCGATATAATGCTGTCCTTGGGAGCTGTCATAAATATAAAGGGAAGGGTAAACACCTTTAAAATCCCTCCTGGCCAGAGGAAAAATCCTTTCACCTTAAAGGGTTAAGAAGCTAGGATAACCTCGCTGGCATCTGACCACAATGACCAATGAGGAGAAAAGATACTTTCAAAGCTGGAGGGGGGGAGAAACAAAGGGTCTGGGTCTGTCTGTGTGATGCTTTTGCCGGGGACAGAACAGGAATGGAGTCTTAGAACTTAGTAATTAATCTAGCTAGGTATGCGTTAGATTCTGTTTGTGAAAATAAGCTGTGCTGAATAGAATGGATATTCCTGTTTTTGTGTCTTTTTGTAACTTAAGGTTTTGCCCAGAGGGATTCTCTATGTTTTGAATCTAATTACCCTGTAAGGTATTTACCATCCTGATTTTACAGAGGTGATTCTTTTTTACTTTTTCTTCTTTTAAGAAACTGAATGCTTTTTTCATTGTTCTTAAGATCCAAGGGTTTGGGTCTGTGGTCACATATGCAAATTGGTGAGGATTTTTATCAAACCTTCCCCAGGAAAAGGGGTGTAAAGGTAAGGGAGGATTTTGGGGGGAAAGACGTTTCCAAACGGGCTCTTTCCTAATAATAATAATACCGGTGTTAGACATTTGGTGGTGGCAGCGAAAGTCCAAGGGCAAAGGGTAAAATAGTGTGTACCTTGGGGAAGTTTTAACCTAAGCTAGTAAAAGTAAGTTTAGGAGGCTTTCATGCAGGTCCCCACATCCGTACCTTAGCGTTCAGAGTGGGGAAGGAACCTTGACAGGAGCCAAAAAATCTTACCGCCTTATAGGTGAAACTGCGTTATATCGAACTTGCTTTGATCCACCGGAGCACGCAGCGCCGCCCTGCCGGAGTGCTGCTTTTCCGCGTTATATCCAAATTCGTGTTATATCAGGTCGCTTTATATCGGGGTAGAGGTGTATTTGTCTTTTTCTCCAAAGTTTGCCAAATGTAAAACTTAGCTTCTTCTAGCTTTTCCAGGTACACTTTCATATTGTCCTATATTCACATTTCTAAAATTCCATTGCAATTCATCTGGACCTACAGCAATGACATATTAACCTACGGGCCAGGTGGCCCAAGGTTTGAGAAAGAAAGGACTGAATTGGGGTTAGTTGAAAATATTCTCTTAAAACTGGTTTTGGCTGAAATTTAGGTTTTCAACCAAATGAACATGTTCAGGAAAAGTGTTTGATAGCTCACCAGTCACTCAGGCTCCGGATCCTGCAATTTACTCCATCTGGACAAACTCCAGTTGGCTAGCTGCTTACATTTTTTGCTGGTTGTGGCTTTAAACACTCAGGTACTGCACATATAGTACCTGACTTGTTGTTTGTGTGCTGAATTCTGTAGCAATACGGGGGTTGGTGAGGGCAATTTGGAGCAAGGCTGAAGTACAGCATTCTGAATCTGAGCCCAGAGCACCGGAGAAGGTTAATGAACAGTGAATTTATCCTCTGAATAAAACATTAATGGGGACAAGAAGAAACAAAATATAAGATTATCTGAACATATCTAGGAAACAGGGACTTAACTCAGGCTGCTCTTTGAACATTTAAGTAAGTTTGACAGTTATACATTAAGGTGAAATTATCCCATCAGAGCCACATAATGAAAGTCAGCTCCAATAGACTTTCTCTATATGTGCAGTAATGAGAGTTCTGTGCATACAAGAAGAGCAGAACATTGGATTCTCAGATCTGTGGTGTA
This sequence comes from Caretta caretta, assembly GCF_965140235.1. NCBI lineage: Eukaryota > Metazoa > Chordata > Testudines > Cheloniidae > Caretta > Caretta caretta. Next base: position 73,681,352 of record NC_134209.1, read on the forward strand.
GAAGTGAGAGGACAATATTGCTCTGATATTCTAATTTTGAAGTAGTTGTGAGTGTAGTCTTGGCTTTTTAAGACCATGTTTAAAGTAAAACGATTTAGGGGGAAATTTTCAGAATTATCTTAAGTGACGTTTAATAAGACCTATGCTCCTAGGCATCTAAGTTGCTTTTGAAAATGGGGCTTGGGCTCCTAAATCACATAGGTGCTTTTTAAAATTTTACTCCTAATCTAGGATGAGACTGAGAACAGGAATGAAATGCTACAAAGAAGTAAATGCATGATATCCAGGAAAAGGTGAATACAAAATTTGCTCCTTGTGTTATGTAACTAGCCCAGCAAAATGATCACGTATTTCAGAAGCGGCAGTACTATCTGAGCAAGCAATGCAACAGAGCTAGTGAAGATTATGCAGAGTATTTCAAATGCTGCAAGGCACCAGTGTTTCATAATTAAACAATATTCTTCATTGGATTAAATATCCTTGTCATGAAATAAGAGAATTGGATGGTTTGTTTTGAAAGTATAAATTGAAAATTAAATGCACGGACAGCAACTGCAATGTGCACTCTCAAAAAAGAGGTTGATTGTAGCAAGGTGGTTGGAGCTTCTTTCTGGTAAAGGAGGAGAAACAAGTGAATGGAACAGAAGAGGTCTTGCATGAATATTCTACAAACAGCCAGACTTGGGGGAACATTTAGGCTTTGGGCTGTGCTTTGTTGCAATTTGATTTACCCGTAAAGCCAAGTCCAAGGAAAGGAATAGGTTTAGACTACGTCAATGTGTATATATATATACTCTGGTTATAGGAAGGTGGGAACTTTCCAGCTTCCACCATCCTTTCTGACAATTTGACTTTTAAAATATATTATTCATATGTATTAAATTTGATCTAAAGTAATATATAATAATGTAGGCATCTATGTTAAAGACCGTTTGAAAATTATAGTCTTACTGCTGTAGTTATGGTTGATGTGACAGTTTTCATTATATGTTTACAGGAACTAAGAATTTTCAGAAAAAAATTCTGAGCTGAAATTTATGCTCTTTGTTTTTACTAAATGTTTACTTTTTTTAAAAAAAAGCTTTTTTAAACATTTTAAATTTTAAAATTTAAATTAAAAAAAATTATAATTTTGCTACGGGCTTAATCCTCAACTAGGACAAATGCATTTGACATTTCATGAAATTCATTTTCAAAATAACAGTTGTAAGGGATTAAAACCTGCAAATTAAAAAAATTTATTAAAGCTAATGTTAAAAAATCATGTGATACATAGGTTGAGAAAAGAGTGTCTGTACATCTGGGTATAGTGCTTAGATTATCCACAAATACAGAGTTTGTTTTTAAAAGTCCTATGATACGTAGAGTACATAATCAGCTATAACCCAAATTAGATGAATAAATGTAAGAATTTAAGAATACAGTTTAGATATGAGAATCCGAATACTCAGATACATATCTCATGATGAGTTGTACAGAGAGGTGGTTGTGGAAAGCAAAATATATCAGAGTGGAGATTGTCCCTCAGTAATCCAGAATTAGGGTAGGATGTCCATTTAGGAAATGCAATCTATCAGGGAAGTCTTTGTTACTTTCCTTACTGCGCTTTTCATCGGCACTCCAGCTCATCTCGCCTAGTATTGCCGATGTCCCCGGTGTTGCGTTCTACATAGATGTCCCTTGACCACCTGATGGCATTCGACACCATGAGTTGCCGCATCAGCCAAGCATAGCGATGACCAATTCCGCATTCCCACAACACTCACTTGTTACTGGGGTCCCATGCGCCCAAGGCTTCTGACGATCAGCATGTATGTCTGAACCTGGTAACCCTTGCTCTAAAGGTGTCGGCCAGAGGAGTGTATTTCTCCACCTTTCGAGCTCAGGCATCGTGGAAGGCTGGGGTCCTGTTCCCAAAGGGCACTGTGACGTCCACCATGATGATCTTTTCCCAGTCCTCATTGGTAATGATCATGTCCGGTCGCAGCTGACTGTCGGTTCTGGGGATAGTGGAGTTCATGGCAACCTTCCCTACGGGTGGTGTGATGCCTCTGACCAGGCAATCTTGGATGGTGTGTTGCAGCTGCCAGCTCTGGAATGGGGCTTGCAGCTACACAGGACATGGGGTAGCATCTCATTGGCATAGCCACACTTCCTACATCGCTTGTCCTGATTCCCATGGCGGATGGCTCTGTTCAGCGGAATGCAGTTGAGTCAGACCCTGTGGATGAACCTCCAGTCAGCAAGTTGGGTGAAGCTGCCTTTGTGGTGGAAGGGGTTGCTGGCATCCCACTTGCACGCCACCTTGAACACCTTGCCCTGATCTGGCTTCCGCTTCAGGTTTTCCACATACTGGCAGCAGATGGCATACTTCAGGGTCCTCTCCAGAATGGTTCTAGCTCTCAGAGTAAGGATTGTGTGGTCTGTGTTCTTCACCTGTGGCACCAGGACTCCCAGTTCCTGGCGTTCGTCGCACCACGTCCAGCGGCAGCCAATACGCTTCTCCAGTCATTGCGTAGCATTGCGGGCACGAGTCCAGAGTGAAGCAATATCTCTCCCGTCTCTTCCAAATTCACCTTCCAGCAAACCACTCAGGCGGTGACATTTTGGTTGGAGGAAGTCCTGGCAATTTGCTTTTTGATGACATCCCACATAGCACTTTCTGGGATGTTCCTCACCATGGCATCCAGGCACGTCAGAAGGCGAAAGGTGTGAATGATCACCGCAACATCACACAGATCACCCATACAAGGGAATTGGCACCGCCCTGCCTGTGCGAGATGTACACCAGTTCATTGATGGCTCTCTGGGGAAGAAACATCCATGTCTTCACCAGCTGCCTAATGGTGTTGTCTGCCTTGTTCAGAGGTACCTTTGCCACAGCAGATCCCCTCAGGATGAATGAAATATGGGGGATCAGGAAGGTGTTCAAGGTATTGATCTTCTGCCATGGTGCACTAGGGAGGAGTTGATCCTGGCCACATCTCGTAGGATCTCAACGATGGTATCCTTAGATGTCGTCTGGATGTGGAAACCTGTGGGTGTGCGAAGATGTTGGTACGCTTGACCGTCCTCCAGGAAGATCATAGATTCATCCTCGATCTGAAAAGACATCGCCTGGACCGAATCCCTTCTACTACCATCGTTATGCAAGGATGCACACTTCCTGGCATTGAAGCGGAGTCCCATCCAGTTGGCAGCCTGGACAAATGCATTTGACAAATGACAAACTAGGACAAATGCATTTGACATTTAATGAAATTCATTTCAAAATAAGAGTTGTCGGTGATTAAAATTTGCATAGTACACGTGCATATATTACAAACAAACATTTTAGCATCACACTCAAATCAGCAGCGTTTATTTCACTGATTACACATTTTTAAATGTATACTAACATCTGATTCTGTATGGATTTCCAGATGGGAGGGTGGTGGTGGGGCTGACATTAGGTGCTTTTGAAAATTCCATTAGGTGTCTGTACCAGGGTTGCTGCCTTCAGACCATCATGCCCATGGCATGAGGTGGACCTGACACATCCTTGCCGCAGTTTCCCCTCAGAAGGGCTTTCCATCTCTCTCATGGATTTATATGGTTCAGGCCTCTATGTGAGTCATTCTCACAATTCACACCCCTTTCATGCTACTCAGTCCCCAAATTAAATACAACCTTCCTCAGCAGCCTAAAGTAAAATGTTAACAAGACCCTCTTGCACCTTCCATTCAAACTCTTGGGCCTCTCCCACTCTTACCAGAGTGCTGGCTCTGAAGCTTTTTCCCCCTCCCAGAGTCCCACAGTAGCAGAAACCCAAAGATCTTCTGTTCCTCCAGGGTTCATTTCTCTCCCAGACTAATCAAAGTCCCAGATGAAACACGAGACATACTAGTCTTCTACCTGCTGCTTTCCACCAGGCACTTCCACTTCTGCTCTAGAGATCTGCCCTTGCTTCACTCCCAACCTGTCTGGACCTCACAGAGCAAGCAGCCACCATTCTGTCACCCGCCCTTTGGCTGAGCTTGCCCAAACTTTTTATAATAACCCTACGATCTCTCCCCAGATGGACCCAATAACAGACCAGACCTTCTGATCCCTAGTCAGTTAAGACCAGCTGGGAGGGTGATTGACCTGTTGCAGGTGAGACTGAGCCTAACTCCTCTTAAAGGGCCAGCTAGCCTCTAACAGTGCCTATCTGCATCTTTAGGTGCCTCAATACCTTTGAAAATCTGGTGCCACGTTGAAATCTGTGTGCCACGTTGAAATCAATGGGAGTTGAAATCAATCTGTGTGCCACGTATTGGTGCCTCAATACCTTTGAAATTCTGTGTGCCACGTTGAAATCAATGGGAGTTTTACCATTGACTTCAGTGGGCACAGGATCAACTCCTATGCTAGAGGACCCTGCCAGTTTGAAGCACCAGGCTATATGTTTGAAATATATATGTAAAGTTAAGAGATGGATCTTTTGCACCTTATTTTCCCTAGGAGACTCTCCCTTATCTTTGTAGCTACGGCTGAAGTTTCCCTTGTATGTGGTCCTTACAGAACAAAATACCAGAGCACACTCTCACTTTCCATTAACTAAAACTCCTTCTACCACAAGTATTCAGCTAACTTATGAAAAGTGAATCAATTTAGCACTACTGTTTATATACAGGACACAATATTAGTGATGTTTAATGTTTCTTAACATTATGTAGAATTTCTATGTTCCTCAACCTTCTGGATGAGTTTTCTTAGTGATGTTATTGGTTTGCCTGGAACACTTTCATAGTTTGTCTTTTCCTGATTTTACTTTTGCTATCTGTGGATAACATGGGGAAGATCTGTACTGTTTTTTATTAATATTATTTGTACCTCAGTTTATCTGCTTGATATCGTTCTGTCTAATTACATGGAATTAACTCACAAGGGTCTGCTAGGAAGAGCAATCAGCCACTAAAATAATGGTCAGAGATAAGCCATCTCTGGATAAACAACCTGAAGAGAGGTAAAGGATTAATGACTGGGCCATTAATTGGGAAGGTTCTACAGCCAGACAACACAGCTGATATGTCAAGGCTGGGGGCCTACAATCCAAAGGGAACTAAACAGTTTACGGCTTTCAAATACTATATTTATATCACCTCTTATTTATCATTTAGCCAAGCCTTGTCATTGTCCTGTTCTTTTGATATTTTTGCTCTCTGATCATTTGTCTATAATAATCACTTTTTACCTGGTATAAATTAGATAAAACCCAAGTCTGACTTGCATCTTTAATTTATTTCTATTGGGGCAGAAGTTCCAGCACAAATTAATGCTTTCCATATCTACACAGCTCATCTGGTGTATTGCTACAACAAATTAATGTCCAGCACAACAGGAGACTATCCTTTTAGATAGGGGCTCTAGGACACTTTTTGCTTGTACTCTTCCAACATGTTTTCAGTATGCCCTAGGCTGTTGGGGGGAAGAAATTTCTCTGTAATTTTAATTACCTTGTGACACATGAATATTTCCTCCTCCGTTAACATTGGTGGTAGAGTATTACAATTACACACAAAACAAACTAATATGTGTACTAATTTGGAGGTTCACATTAAAATATAACTGTGTAATTCAGCTAAGGAGAAAGCATATGTGTGAAGAAAGCATATTCTTTGTTTTGTTTTTTATTAGTTATCCATTGTACTTTGGAAAATCAGGATTTTAGACATGAAGTCATATGCCCTCTTGGATATTTCCCTTGTGGCAATATAACAAAGTGTTTGCCTCAACTTCTTCACTGTAATGGTGTGGATGACTGTGGGAACCAGGCTGATGAAGACAACTGTGGTAAGCTAATAAAGACTTTTTTTTAATTCATTTCTAGTACATATATCCTGAGGGCCTCTTTTAAGTGAAACTTAAATACTGTTGAGGCTAAATAAATAGTCAAAGTTAATGGAACTGTAGAAAAATTAAATATACTGTAGAGCAGAACAACATAGATGTTTGCTTAAGATAAATACAGCCAACTCATCACTCATTTGCTAGGAAGAGAAGCAAGTCTTTGTTTGTCTATCTTGATGTATTTTCCAGTTTTATCTTCTGATTTGAACTTTTGATACAAAAAGCAAAGATAATTATGGAATAGCTATGATAACACCACAAGATTTATAATAAAGATCAAGTACCTTAAATTCAGTTTAGTCTATACTATAAGTCCATAGTGTAGAACATCCAGAAGAAAGAACACACTCACACTCACACACATTACATTGCAAGCAAGAAAGCCATGCTGACAAAGAGTGGACATATTCACTTCCTGAATTTACATTACACTTGTGATGGGTTGGATCACAGAAACCCCCTTGGGACTGCCACCCGATGTGCCAAGACTACTTCTGCCCCTGCTTTCCCTGCCAGTTTGGGACTCCAGCACCCTGTATTGCTGAGCCAGACATGCCAGTCCGCTCCAGCACAGACCCAGGGTCTGAACCACATGCCCCAAAGCTGCAGACTTAACTGAAACCAACTTAGGAAGTGTTCCTGCCTTTAACACACAGATGCCCAACTCCCAATGGGGTCCAAACCCCAAATAAATCTGTTTTACCCTATATAAAGCTTATACAGGGTAAACTCATAAATTGTTCGCCCTCTATAACACTGACAGAGAGAGATGCACAGCTGTTTGCCCCCCCCCCCCGTATTAATACATACTCTGGGTTAATTAATAAGTAAAAAGTGATTTTATTAAATACAGAAAGTGGGATTTAAGTGGTTCCAAGCAGTAACAGACAGAACAAAGTGAATTACCAAGCAAAATACAATAAAATACACAAGTCTGTCTAGTACAGTAATAAAACTGAATACAGATAAAATCCTCATCCAGTAAGCTTCTTTTTACAGACTAGTCTCCTTCTAGTCTGGTCCAGCAATCGCTCACACCTCCTGTAGTTACTGTTCTTGGTTCCAGTTTCTTTCAGATATCCTTGGGGGTAGAGAGGCTCTCTCTTTAGCCAGCTGTAGACCAAGTGGAGGGGTCTCCCAAGGGCTTAAATAGACTTTCTCTTGTGGCTGGAGACTCCCTCCTCTCTCCTATGCAAAGTCCAGCTCCAGGATGGAGTTTTGGAGTCACATGGGCAAGTCACATGTCCATGCATGACTCAGAACTACAGGTAGCAACCATGGTTCACATGCTACCTTGAACGTCCTCAAGTAGACTTCTTATGTGGATTGGAGCATTTCAAGACCCATTGTTCCTTGAGTGCTTCTTGATTGGGCACTTAACTTTGCAAATTCCTTTCTAAAGAAGCTGACCAAATGCCTTACAAAGCTTACTTAAAAATCAAGCAAGTATACAGCCAATATTCATAACTTCAAGTACAAAAATGATACATGCATACAAATGAGAGGAATGTAGTCAGTAGATCATAACCTTTACAGAGATATGTTACATGGCATATGTACCATACAACATATTCCAGTTATGTCATATATACATTCATAAGCATATTTCCATAAAGCCTTATGGGGGGCACTGTCACAATACTTATGGACCGAAAAGCATAATTTTACTTCATTTTCACAGCACATGATATAGTTCTTTAAAAAGACTACAGAACTGAAGGGTTCATAAGATCCACTCTTCTTTTCTCAAATACAGTTACTCAGAATTTGTAGGTCAATGTATATAATTGTAGAGGAAGGCCTGGAAGGTCCTTTGGTAATGCATATAGAAACTGTGGGACAGCCTGCCTTATTCACATCCTGAGATTATTCAGTCAGGCTTACCAGGAACAAACAGTGTCCACTTGGATATAGTGTGATCGGGATTCAGAGTGCAAAAGCATTGTGGTAATTCACGTAAATTTGTCCTCCTTCCCTCTGCCCTTCTGCATAATCTTCACTTTCTTCCTCAGGAGGACCCTGTGGAGGCTACTGTTTTCCTGGGGTTATAGGATATGGAACAGACTACAGGTACTTAGGAAGCCTGAGGTAGCTGGAGATCACTCAGTTCATTATAAGACACTCAACTGGGTGATCAGCTGGGTTGCTTTGCCCCGAACTGATTTTCTTGGGTGCGTATTCCTTTATGTCCTGTCCCTAACAGCCAGAAATGATGCTTCTAGGCAAGGTCATTTGGCTCCATCACTGTCTGCCTAACTTTCACTCAATCAGCCAGGGAGCATCCACTCCCCCATGCATGAATGTCAACCTCCCCAAATGTCACTCTCCTGCATCTCCCACTGCTGTGCATCCCAGTGGGGGCAAAGTCACAGGGCCTAATATTGATCTTGATCACACTGACATAAATCAGGATGAACTCTAGTAAAGTCAGTGGAGTTATATCACGGTAAAACTGGGGTAAGTGAGATTGGGCATCGGTGAGGCCTCATCTGGAGTACTGTGTCCAGTTTTGGGCCCCACACTTCCAATTTTTCCGCATCCTTCTTGTAAACATCCAGCGGAGGGCAACAAAAATGATTAGGGGACTGGAACACATGACTTATGAGGAGAGGCTGAGGGAACTGGGATTGTTTAGTCTGTAGAAGAGAAGAATGAGGGGGGATTTGATAGCTGCTTTCTACTACCTGAAAGGGGGTTCCAAAGAGGATGGATCTAGACTGTTCTGAGTGGTACCAGATGACAGAACAAGGAGTAATGGTCTCAAGTTGCAGTGGAGGAGATTTAGGTTGGATATCAGGAAAATAATTTTCACTAGGAGGGTGGTGAAACACTGGAATGCGTTCCCTAGGGAGGTGGTGGAATCTCCTTCCTTATAAATTTTTAAGGTCAGGCTTGACAAAGCGTTGGCTGGGATGATTTAGTTGGGGATTGGTCCTGCTTTGAGCAGGGGGTTGGACGAGATGACCTCCTGAGGTCCCTTCCAACCCTGATATTCTATGACTATAATCTGGGCCACAGATTCCCCTTTGAGGGTAGTTGGCAGTTCTGTGAAGCTGCTGCTGAGAGAGGCTACCCTCATCGGAATTCTGCTGGTGCTCCTTAGGCATAGAGCCTAGTCAAGCCATGGAGCTCTGGCTGGGCCACAAGGTCACTAAGTAGCTTGGGCAGAAATTAAAGGGGAAAAAACCTATTAAACCATTTCTCCTCCCCAGTGATGGTATAGAATGGTTCCTTCAGTATATTTTGAATGCTTTGGGAGAGGTTCAGTGTTTCTTGCCTTAAATATCATTTCATGCTGCCTGGCCTCATTGCCATATAAGGGGATTATACATGCTGTACCTAGGCACTTGTGAATATCATTAGTAATAAGTGAATAATGTTGATTAAAAAATAAAGTGAGAAAGCAATTGATTCAGATCTTTGACTTGAAACTCAAACTAGACTCCTTGCTGAAGCTTAAGAAAATTCAGATGCCGTTTTTTTCCCCAATTCTTCCCCCTCCTTTTTTGGCCTTCACTTCGACTTCTTCATGGTAGTCTGAAACACACACTCTACCACGGAAAAAGTTGTCCCTGTGATATTTCCTGGTGGAACTTGGACAGGCAAAGTCCTGAAAAACTCACAAAAATACCATCCAGTTTTACAGACCCAAAAATTTCAGACAATTTCTGTAACCTTTTAGTCAGCATTAACCAAACAAAACCACTGAACCTTTTTAGGTGCACCCACCACTTAGTTATCAGTAGGGCTGACTTCTGTAGTGAAGTACTCTGGCAATGGTTTGACTCATTGAAGAGGTGAATTTTTTTGCCTAGTTAATGTCACTTTGCAGAATGTTAATGTGAATAAAACGTGAGTTGGAGTATGCAAATAGAGCATTTTTAAAAAAAGAAAGTTTTCATTTAACAAATATTCTTGACCTTGCTGCAAGGACTAGACTACCAAGAGAAGTGGTGGATTCTCCATTCTTTTATGTCTTCAATAAAGATTGGATGTCTTTCTAGAAGATATTCTTTAGTCAAACACAAGTTATTGGGCTCAATACAGAGGTAATTAGGTGAGGTCAAACTAGATGATTTCTGTCCTTAAAGTCTGTGAATCTATGACAAAAATTAACTCATCTATCCAATCCTAATGAGTATTTTGGGGGCGGGGGGAAGGGGAGAGGTTTGTATTTTGGAAATCAAGGTAGTGTGTTTTCTCCCCAAATGTGCATACATGCGGTTCACTAACAACTGTGATGTTTTAGTGTATGTGATCACAAATCACTGGTTTAAAAAATGGGAGCTAGTCAGTACAGTGAATAGTGTGCCTTCAGACTCTGGACATCTGTACTGAAATCCTATTCACAACTGAAAATAAATTTGATCTCACCATAGTCCACACAGCTTTGCAGCATTTGATATGATGGAAACCTTCTGCTTAAGTGAGACTCCAGGATTAGAATAATAAGGATGCTTGGGGTCAGGTGTAGGGTGTTGTGGTGAGGTGTTTACCCCACACAGGCTCTGAAAGCGTTAGTATGGGCCACCACCTGGCAACGCTATCTGGCTGAAATTGGAGAGTAGGCCAGGCTTAATTAAAGATGAGTCCCATCTGAGAAAGGAACTGAGTGGTAAGTTTAAACAGAGGAAGTTTGGCACACAAAGGGGCTGCAGGGAGAGTGAAGAGCTCTGCAGTCACTTTCTGGGATGGGAGTGTCAAGGAGAAAGCTTAGAGGGAAAGTTGGGCCTGGGATCCTCTTGTAAATCGAATAGCCTGGCAAGAGGCCAGGAGAGAGAGAGAGCAGCCACTGGGGTGGAGAAAGCAGGCTCTAGTGGTAAAACCTGCTAATCTGGATTTCAGAGCCCTGGAAGTGCTCAACTGAGAGGGATGAAAGTTCAAGCCTGAGGGAGGGTATAACGGGGGTTATATTTGTACATTTAGTTTGGGATTTTGTTGAGGGGGGGATTCCAGGGGACAGCTCCAACAGGCCTAGCCCTGAGAGAAGGGTGAACCTAGAGAAGTTGTGGGGAGAAGGCCTAAAAGAGAGGCTATGGTAAGAAGTCCCAGGAGGAAGCAGCGAGGAGTCTGACAGAGCAGACCTTGACTCTCTAGTCCTTAAACTGGAACCCAGTGTAGAGCATGGACCTAGTTTTCTTACCAGCCACTGATGAGGTAGTATGAGACCAGAGAAGGGGACAAGGATGACAGGGAGCCCTGAGAGAAGAGTGTGAACATCATGGGCCCAGAGTCAGGGCTGAAAACCTTTGTGAGGACACTGGACTGTTTGTCAAACTTTCTGTTATCCTGGAGAGTGTGGAACGAAAATGTGACCTAGACCGAGGGCTGAGTCACAATGAGAGAGACTTCCAGACAGAGAGGGCTGGAGTGACCATTAGCAGCAGGTTTTAGAGAGGAAGGAGCCTGTTACACCATGCTCAGCCACAAGAAGGTGCTCTAGTGATGAGTCCACTCTTCTACAGATGTTTTAGTAGACTTGTGTGAGAGAATCTTGCATAGGATGTGTTTGTATTGTACCTGGCTCAAGACAGTGTGTGATGGGGCATTCACCCCACACCAGCCCTGAAAGGGTTAAGAGAGCTGAGAAAAGGCCAATTAGTGTGATAGACCCCATATGAGGGGATTAGGCTGGAGGAACAACCCCTGATTGGAGGATGAAGCTCACCTGAGCAAGTGTAGGCTGAGCTAATATAAAGTCAGAAAGCTGGCAATGGAAAGGACTGCAGTGAAGAAGTCTGCAGCCACTCTCTGGTGTATTAGAGAGAGAAGGAAGGAACCCACAGCAGGAGGAGTAGGAGCCTGGCCCTGAGGTAAGGGCCTACCCTGAAAATGGAAGGGTGGAGAAGAGAGCCAGTGGGCAGGAAGCAGCCTAGGAAATAGTGGCTTGAAGCCACTGGTGAGGTGGCTTCTAAAAAAAAAATTGTAAAAAAGGAGCAGCACTGAACAGACTTTGGCCACATGTTATAGGTTCCCTGGGCTAGAACTCGGAGTAGTGGGTGGGCCTGGGTTCACCTACTAGCCACTGACAGAGTGGCATTTCCTGAACATTGGGTCTAGTGAGACTCTATAGCCCGAAAGGGGAAACCACATAGTGACCTGTCTGGAAGGCTGAGTCTTTGACTCCCTCACAGAACTAATGGGCAGGATCCCATGGGAGGCTAATATGAGGGGGCAAGGAGTCCAGGAGAGTTGGCTGTATTTTAAAGAAGCCTTATTGAGGATGCAGGAACAAACCATTCTGATGTTCAGAAAGAATAGCCAATATGGCTGGCGACCAGCTTGGTTTAACAGAGAAATCTTTGATGAGCTTAAACACAAAAAGGAAGCTTACAAGAAGTGGAAAATTGGACAGATAACTAGGGAGGAGTATAAAAATATTGCTTGAGTATGCAGGGGTGTAATCAGGAAGGCTACCTGGAGTTGCAGCTAGCAAGGGGATTTGAAGGGTAACAAGAAGGGTTTCTATGGGTATGTTAGCAACAAGAAGGTGGTCAGGGAAAGTGTGGGACCCTTACTGAATGGGGGAGGCAACCTAGTAACAGATGATGTGGAAAAAGCTGAAGTACTCAATGCTTTTTTTGCCTCTGTCATCACAGACAAGGTCAGCTCCCAGACTGCTGCGCTGGGCAGCACAGTATGGAGAGGAGGTGAGCAGCTCTCAGTGGTGAAAGAACAGGTTAAGAACTATTTAGAAAAGCTGGCATGCACAAGTCCATGGGGCCGGAAGCAATGCATCCAAGGGTGCTGAGGGAGTTGGCTGATGTGACTGCAGAGCCATTGGCCTTTATCTTTGAAAACTCATGGTGATTGGGGGAGGTCTCGGACGATTGGAAAAAGGCAAATATAGTGCCCATCTTTAAAAAAGGGAAGAAAGAGAACCCGGGGAACTACAGCCTCACCTCAGTACTGGAAAAATCACGGAGCAGGTCCTCAAGGAATCCATTTTGGAGCACTTGAAGGAAAGGAAAGTGATCAGGAACAGTCAACATGGATTCACCAAGGGCAAGTCATGCCTGACCAATCTGATTGCCTTCTATGATGGGATAACTGGCTCTGTGGATATGAGGAAAGCAGTGGACGTGATATTATACCTTGACTTTAGCAAATTTTTGATATGGTCTCCCACAGTATTCTTGCCAGCAAGATAAAGAAGTATGGATTGGGTGAATGGATTATAAGGTAGATAGAAAGCTGGCTAGACTGTCAGGCTCAATGGGTAGTGATCAATGGCTTGATGTCTAGTTGGCACCCGGTATCAAGCGGAGCACCCCAGGGTTCAGTCCTGGGATCGGTTTTGTTCAATATCTTCCTTAATGATCTGGATGATGGGATGGATTGCACCGTCAGCAAGTTTGCGGATGACACTAAACTGGGGGGAGAGGTAGATATGCTGGAAGGTTGGGTTAGGGTCCAGAGTGACCTAGACAAATTGGAGGATTGGGCCAAAAGAAATCTGATGAGGTTCAACAAAGACAAGTGCAGAGTCCTGCACTTGGGACAGAAGAATCCCATGTAGTGCTACAGGCTGCGGAGCGACTGGCTGAGCGGCAGTTCTGCAGAAAAGGACCTGGGATTACAGTGGATGAGAAGCTGGAAATGAGTCAACAGTGTGCCCTTGTTGCCAAGAAGGCTAACAGTATATAGTAGGAGCATTGCCAGCAGATCGAGGGAAGTGATTATTCCCCTCTATTCGGCACTGGTGAGGCCACATCTGGAGTATTGCATGCAGTTTTGGGCCCCCACTACAGAAAGGATGTGGACAAATTGGAGAGAGTCCAGTGGAGGGCAATGGAAATGATTAGGGGCTGGCGCACATGACTTATGAGGAGAGGCTGAGGGAACTGGGCTTATTTAGTCTGCAGAAAAGAAGAGTGAGGGGGGATTTGATAGCAGCCTTCAACTATCTGAAGGGGGGTTTCCAAAGAGGTTGGAGTTAGGCTGTTCTAAGTAGTAGCAGATGACGACAGAACAAGGAGCAATGGTTTCAAGTTGCAGTGGGAGAGGTCTAGGTTGGACATTAGGAAAAACTATTTCACTCGGAGGTTGGTGAAGCACTGGAATGGGTTACCTAGGGAGGTGGTGGAATCTCCATCCTTAGAGGTTTTTAAGGCCCGGATGATTTAACTGGCGTTGGTCCTGCTTTGAGCAGGGGGTTGGGCTATGTTAACCTCCTGGGGTCTTTTCCAACCCTAATCTTCTATGATTCTACGATTCCTAGAATGAAAGAAGGGCTACAGAGTGAGAGAGAACAATGGGTGGAGAAACCGCAGTTGGCGGCATGGGACCTGGAAGAAAGCTAATCCTCAGAGCAGCCAAGACAAGGTGCCTCCTGCAGGGAGTGAGAACCCCATAACACAGTGCTATTTGTTTCTTACACACAGGAGGATGAAGTTCACTCAAAATTGAAACAAATAAATAAAAAGTTATTTCCAAAAGGCTGAAAATAGAAATATTGTTTGAATTAATATATGCTCTGAAGAACTCAGTTATGAGAACCAGCATAGCAAAAAAAATCTTTAACAAGAAGAATATGAATACTGATACAAGGTGTTCCCTGCACTGTAGACAAGACAGGTGGTGTGAAAAGATTTCACTGTCAAATTGACTCGAGAATAATTTGTGTCCTATAGGCACTCTCAGCAGAGAGGCCAAAGATTAAATGCTAAGCGAGTGTGAACTTTTCTTTCACTCTTAGAGGTGAGACACTCGGAGATGAACTTTCAGAGCTAATGCATATTGATGATGAAGTGTAGGGCAACTTGCACTGCAGTCACCTGTGCAATACGTGTTCTGTGAGTAGATAAAGAAATCCAGAGTTATCAACTTGGCACCTTTCATGAACATTAAATTCACTTTAAAACAATTAAAGAAGCAGCAACATTTCCTGATGGGTCAGAACAAAGGAACATGGGGTATGTCTACTTTTGTAGAAAATCTGTTCTCCTATTTCATCAAAACAAATCAGGGACCAGCTGAGACATACAGGACCATACCTAGGGGGTGAGGGGCCCGGGACATAAGTGCTGAGTTTCTATCTGCCGGGGGGTGCTCCCCCTAGCTCTGCCCAGGCTCTGCCCCCCACTCCATCCCTTCCCCAAGGCCTCGCCCTGCCTCTTCCCGCCCAGTTCTGCCCCTTCCCACTCCCCAAAGCGTGCTGTGCCCTCACTCCTCCCCACGTGTACCTCCAGACAAAACAGCTGATCAGCGGTAGGCACTGGGAGGGAGGGGGAGGTTGGTAGGGGGCTCCTCCCCACCCGCCTGCCCTGCCTCTCGCCTCACCTCCCCGCCTGTCTCCTCTCAAAGAGCAGGGTCCCCCAAAGCACGGGGCCCAGGGCAGTTGCCCCAATGGGCCGTACCCTAGGGACCGCTCTGGAGACACATTCTTGCAAAAATCTTTAATTATGGAGGGAAAAGAACATGTTAGAGCTTGCAGTTGACAAAGAACATTCATTGTCAAAGAGAAAAGATTAAATCTTTTAATTGTTTAATATTTCAGCATGGTTATGGTAAGCCAAAGTAGCAGCATGTAAGTTACCAGGATATATAGGTAATAGTTGGGCAGGCTGCAGAGAGGATTGTCTTCAGAGACCCTGAATAGCTGTCTGCATTCATGCATTCACAAACCTTAGAGGTAGATGAATCAGAGGACCTGTAAAAAGCATGAAAGCTTCAGGAAGCATGCATTTCTCAGGGATGGGAGATGGAAAGGATTGTCATACTATTCCCTGAGACAGATTTGAATTGATGACTGTGACCGGGTGCCTGGGATGGGCCACGCTGAGAATGCCACCCTCAGAGCAGACTGTAAGAAACAGAGCAGACAATCCTCAAACTAGTAGGTCATTCTATAATTAGATTCACCAACTCAGTGTCAAAAGAGCTTCTGTAGCTCCACATTGGTTAACAAGAAGCCAAACACCGTCCCCTTTCAGTATCCCAGCCCTTGGCTCCCATCCAGACACACTGGTCTAATATAGTGAGAGGTTACTGAAAACCCTTTTCGCCATACTTAAAGTTCTACCAGTCCCAAAGGATCAGACATTTACCATCAAGTCAATATATATTTCAGATCTTACACAAATATCATGCTGTCAGCCAATCATTCATAAACTAACTAAAGTTTTATTAAGAAAAAAAGAGAGGTATTGAATGGTTAAGGAATCATATACATACAAATGATTTTCAGTGTTTATAGATCAGGAACACAGCAGTGATATTATATGTACTGGCTTGCAAAAGTCTCTTTGGAATTATCCCAACAGGTCAGAATCCAAAGGCAGATTAGATGTAAAGTCTGTTGGAGTCTTTCCATGTATTCTCCAGTGTATGCCAAATAACTACTTAGAAGATCTCAGTCCCATGGCTTAAACTTTCCCTATTTAAAGTTCAGCAGACTAGAGATGAAAGGATCAGGCCTGGGGTTTCTCTTTATAGCTAAAGCAGGTTTTTTCAAGTGCTTTGAGCAAACCATGTAACTGAGGATTCTTCTTTGTTGAGTGCGCACTGTCCCATCACCTTGAAGTTAATGTTCTATTTACTATGCATACACAGGTAATCCAGTTATATTGATTAACATAAGGCAATTGCTGGTCATACATTATAACATAGACAAGCTGAAGATAATATATATATATATAATATTGTTAATTTCATGCAATGTCTCACATCTTTGATCTTAGGGTGGACTAAACCCAGTCGCACACATAATATATAGTCAATTAAGACATAAAAGTGAATTAGCATCTACAAGCTAATTTGGTTACATTGTGAAATCTTTAACAAGATACAAGTACACAGACCAACACATTTACCGTCTGCCCTTGATTTCTATCACTGCAAATGTATGGGTTAGTGATTGCTGGTCTAGTACATCTCTTTGAAATTCATATACAAATGAATTGTCCTGATACAATTGTAATGCCTCTTGTTAAAAGTTGTTATGGGTCATACATAGGTTGGCTGGTCTGCCAGTGTCACAATGACAGAGGTGAAAATTTCTATATCCCCCTTATTAATCTGCTGAGCCACACACTCCCACCTCCCCCAATAACATGTACTTTAAAAATCTTGTATAAATAAAATGAGTGGTTTAAAACAGAAGATTTAATACAGGGCTGTATATGAAGAATTTATAGGTGAACCAGATGAAAATTAACACTTACATAATCTCTGTTTAGGTTATAAAACTATATTGAGATATTGTATTGAACTGGAATATACCTCTTTGATGTTTCAGGGATTGTGATTTTGTTTATGGGCTCTGTCTCAGATTTCTTACCCTTTCTGAAGGGTGTGAACAGAAGCTTGAAAGATGTTGTAAATGGCTCTGACTATAAACATTTTACAGGTTTTTTCTTATGTGACATGCTTGTTTGCTATGTCGCTGGAATGCTAAAAGAAAACTAAAAGAAGGCCATCTCTCTTTGGGGAGGAAGAAGAAAAGCATACAAATAGAAACATTTTCAAGTAAACTTTTTCAGTCAAAAAATATCATTCCATTGAAACTGAAATATATATTTTTTTTTGATGGAATGTTTTCTGTAGTTCAGGGTGGACTCCCTGATCAATTCCACAGAGAGTGATGAATTGAAAACCTGACATTTTCAGTTTAAAGACAGACATTTAATCAAAATTTTGTTTCTCAACAACTTTCAAAAATATTATTTTTCTTGTTTGAAATGTGGAACAAGCGCAAGCTTCAAAAATCTCAAAATTCTTTGTGAAAAGAACCATCAGTCCCCAGCCAGCTCTACACAAAAGCTCTCCTCCACTACACTGGAACATTATGAGCCTCTTCCAGTTACTTTCATATCCCCTCTTATGGGGGAATGACACAAATTAATTTTTTAAAATAATATATGATGAGATATTAGTCATCCAAATAAAGATAAATAATGCTGCCTCCAGCTGAATATTGCACAGGTAGGGTTGCCAATATTGGTTGACTGTATTCCTGGAGATTTCATCATATAATTACAGATTAATTCCTGGAGACTCCAGGCCAATCCTGGAGGGTTGGCAACTAAACAAAAAGGAGGTCATGTCTAGGGAAACCTGGAAGTATAGTAACCTAGTTTCAGTGTCACAATTTTTGAACGCTTGGGGTCAGCAATAAATGGCTTTGAGTTGCCTTGCTGGTCCTAGATGGCCTTAGGTTCATTACAGTGTGTGCTTGTCCAGCTCAGAGAATGTTGAGGGCTCCCAGATGGCTGGTGTGGAGACTAACTTTCATTCTGCTGAAACATTCCATAATAATGGGGATGAACTCTACTTAAAAAAAAATGTAAACAAATAGGATCCAGATAATAACCCTGCAAAAAAATTGCAATGTTTTGTAAATATTCATGCACTCTGCATTAGAACTTGAAAGTGTTTTCTTTTAAGTGTATTTTTATAATTTTTTCATAAATTGTAAAATATTCATTGGGTTTCATACACTGGAAGTAATTGCTTGACATATCTGTAGTCATACGACCATATTCATCCCTAGTGTAAAAACTCCTTTAAAGGCAAAGTAGTAATACCAGGGATTAATTTAGCTCAATGCCCCTATTGCTGCAAGATCCTGATGATTTAACTCTAATAGTGTTTATGTTACGTTTTTCTAATGTTAAAACACAGTAGCTCAGAGCATTCCAAAGATATTTTATGGTCAAGACTATTTTGCCCATTGCCAGCTGTTTCCAGAAGCTTTTAGTTCCTTTTTAAAAGGCTAAGGGTGATGCTGAACAGTTTGACCTACATGTTGTATTTTATTTGGAGCTGCCGGTGAAACTAGTAACAAACACAGGAAGTGTGTGCAAGTGGTAATAATTCCAGCACCCTGCTGTGCATGAGTTTAATTAAAACTCAAGTTGGCAGGCAGCGCAACAAGTTTGATAAATTGTCCTACATTCCGGTTCTTCAGTCAGCTTTTCCAGAAAAGACGACCATTTTCAGGAGAAAAAAAAAAAAACTTTTCCTGTTTTCTGACTACAAGGCTTGGCCCTGCAGCTTCTGTAACTGAGATTTCGGAATGGAGGTTCTGAACAGAATTTATTGAATATGTTCTGTTATTTAGCTAATTGATGTGTATGAATTGTTGATGGTTAGCTGCTGTGCAATTTAAAAAATCATGTGCTGCTATGTGAATTAAAGTATTAGAACAGGATTTCACTTGAATATCAGTACAGTATGAATATTGGATGAAACTAAGATAAAAGATAGTGACAACATGACAACAAATACTGTCCGTTCTCTTCCCAGCACAGTTTTGTTCTAGACATTATACTTAAAACAGATTTACAGTATTTCATACACACTAAATCAGTACAAAAGAGCAACTGCTATATAATACCACAATTATTAATACACTACTCAAGATATAGGAGAGGACTGTAGAATGTAGGATCAATATTTAACTATTCAACTGCATTTCAAGGAAGATACCCAAACACCACTGG
The DNA here is from genome assembly GCF_965140235.1 of Caretta caretta. Lineage (NCBI taxonomy): Eukaryota > Metazoa > Chordata > Testudines > Cheloniidae > Caretta > Caretta caretta. The sequence continues at coordinate 73,700,668 of NC_134209.1, forward strand.
TGCAGTCAGTCTACTTAAGGATGAATCTCATGAAATTAGAATTACTAATGCTAGACCAGAACAACAGTGCTTCTGGTCCTACTTTCTTTAGTATTTGTCACTTAGTTTCTTATAGAATCAATGTGTGTTTCATCAGCTTAATGGGAGTGTATGTGTGTTTAAGTGATAGCTGTGTAATACATGGCAGAACCTTATGACAAATTGCAAGGTCATGTCATAAATAAATGTCTGATGAATCTTTGACCGCCTCACCTGCCCTCTATCCATTAATCAGGCTCCTGAATCATTTTCTAAAATCCCACACCCCTGAGTTGCTTCAAACAGCCACCATTTTCTTAATAACAGCCTGCTAGATAAATGTTTTCTCTACCTACCACAAAATGTGCAATTGCTCCCCAAAATTATATGTGCCTGAGTCCCAGGATTAACAGAATTTGATCCTGGGCCAGGGACAGCTTTTCTGTGCATAGAAATGTCATGATTTTAAATCTGGTCTATTAAAACGTGGGACCATACATCCACGTGCACTTTCTTTGAAGTTGGAAATGGATCCCTCTGTTAGACCAAGGGCCTCCACACTTCTTGGCATTTAACCTGAAGAGAAAAGAGAGAGACCGCCATCATGCTGTGGAGCAATCTGCCAATGAATCCGAAATGAACAAGGGGATTAAACCTTGAGCGCATGTTGTCATAAATATAAAGGGAAGGGTAAACCCCTTTGAAATCCCTCCTGGCCAGGGGAAAGCTCCTCTCACCTGTAAAGGGTTAAGAAGCTAAAGGTAACCTCGCTGGCACCTGACCAAAATGACCAATGAGGAGACAAGATACTTTCAAAAGCTGGGAGGAGGGAGAGAAACAAAGGGTCTGTGTGTCTGTCTATATTCTGTCTTTGCCGGGGATAGACCAGGAATGGAGTCTTAGAACTTTTAGTAAGTAATCTAGCTAGGTACGTGTTAGATTATGATTTCTTTAAATGGCTGAGAAAAGAACTGTGCTGAATAGAATAACTATTTCTGTCTGTGTATCTTTTTTGTAACTTAAGGTTTTGCCTAGAGGGGTTCTCTATGTTTTGAATCTAATTACTCTGTAAGGTATCTACCATCCTGATTTTACAGAGGGGATTTCTTTATTTCTATTTACTTCTATTTTTTATTAAAAGTCTTCTTGTAAAAAACTGAATGCTTTTTCATTGTTCTCAGATCCAAGGGTTTGGGTCTGTAGTCACCTAGGCAAACTGGTGAGGCTTTTTACCAAACCTTGTCCAGGAAGTGGGGTGCAAGGTTTTGGGAAGTATTTTGGGGGGAAAGACGTGTCCAAACAGCTCTTCCCAGTAACCAGTATTAGTTTGGTGGTGGTAGCAGCCAATCCAAGGACAAAGGGTGGAATATTTTGTACCTTGGAGAAGTTTTGACCTAAGCTGGTAAAGATAAGCTTAGGAGGTTTTTCATGCAGGTCCCCACATCTGTACCCTAGAGTTCAGAGTGGGGGAGGAACCTTGACACATGTAAAGCCCAGTTGTGGGGAGATGCTTATTGTATTGTATTTACCTCTGATAAAGACATGAAGTCTTTTGTTCCCTTTATACTTTAACAACATATAACTTACTTATATAACTCTCTCTCTCATATATATATCCTAATAAAGAATTTTGATTTTGAGTGATGGATTTGGGACAAAGGCATTTAGTATGTTGGAGATGGGATTATCACAAAACCAAAATAATTTGAAAAGAGTTTGAGAAACAGTTTTGGCCAGAGATCACAAATATAGAGCTGTGTGGAGTTTTCTGCTTTATTATCTTACCTTCTTTGTTCAAGGGGAATAAGAACTATTTACACACTGTCTCTTGGATCTGTGTTGTCTTTTTTTCTAATGATAAATGAACCTACCTACCCCAGGAATCCAAACTGTTCTTGACAACAATAACACTTACCAATCCAGTACTGTCTCAATCAGCTTCCTAAGTTTACAAAAACACTTCTGAATACCTTGATTTGTTGATTCTTGTGATTACTCTCATTATTCTCATTCTTACTTGATTAAGTGTAGACTTTCTAAAAGCCATTATAATAGCTCATCTTTCCTGATTTATGTAAAAAATAACCCCATTGCAAACAGCAGATGCAGCAAGTTACCATCCCATATCTAACCTTCCATTCTTGTTGATTGTAATTTGGAAAATGAAGTTACCTGGTATAGCGAGAGCTGTAGTTCTGGAACAGCTCCTAGCATGGTAAAGTTTTATGTTGCTGTGTGATTTGAATTCCCCTAAATTTTTTCTCTGTGATCTCTTGATATCTGTCATCCACATTTAACCATAATACACCAATAGTTTTCCTGGATAATCTAAATGGTTTGTTCACCGTGGCTTTAATATAGTAATGAGTCTGAAATCCAAATACCTGCTTCCACCAAATTTCAGTGGTACTTTGATTCAAATCCCTGCATGTGAAGTTACCTCAGTTGTTTTGAGTCTGGGTTAGGTCCAAAACTGGAAAGGCTCTAGCTTCTATATCCAGTTCATATGCAGCTAAATATGGAAGAAGTTTAATCAGAATGGCTGGTCTCATGAGATTTTCCTCCATCATAAAATAAAAAACTTTGTAAGAACAGATCACAAACATTCAACATTTTTTTTAATACGAGCGTGAAACTTAGCCTGCTTCAGCTTTGAACCTGAACTATCCTTATCTGAATCAAAACAAAACATTCTTGGCCCATCTCTACTGTAAAATAGTTTAAATCCTATCTTTTTTCAGTACATACAATTTTCATTACTGAGGGCGTGATCTAGAAAGATATTTAGCATTCCTGCTTCCTACTGAAGTTAGCAATGCTGAAGCTGAGGCCCGAAAACGATACTTGTGAGTTTCAGTGCAAATGTTATGTGGCATTTTCCACAGTTCCATTTCAAAACCCGTTGGCTTGTCCCTTCTATACATAGTGCTCTTTATCAGCACCCTTTAGTGTAGTTACCGGCTCTAAAATCACATGAATGCATATTTCTCTGCCTTTTCTGTTTTATGAATGTTGCATGCTTTGTAACTTTCATCCTGACTTAGTAATACCCAAAGATACATATTGTGGTTAAAAACAACTAGAAAGGTCATTACTGTTAGTACACATTTGATTAATACTCTACCATTTTAAATCAAAATGTGAATGCTTAGACCAATATAAAGTCTGCAACCATGCCACCCTGGTTGTTATCACCTCATTTCTCACAAAATATTGTTGCTTATGGGCCTGGACCAAAGCCCATGGAAGTCAATGGAAAGACTACTATTGACTTAATGAGCACAGGATCATGTCTTATGTGAACTGGGAGACTTATGGGGAAAGTCCAGAGGCTTCAAGAAGTACTGTTTGTTATTCATGATGAAACATTCTTCAAAGACGGTACTGAATAAGTACCCAGCACAGTGATAGGGAGCACTGGAGGTGCCCTTTTCCAGGTGAGATGTAAAATCAAGGCTCTGATCACCTGTCTTGTGGAAAGCTCTCGTGCCACTTTTCACAACAGTGGGAATGTTACACCCAGCATCTTGTCTTCTTTCAGTTTACAAGTTCTTGTAAATATCTACCTGCATTCTCCTTGAACTTTAATTCTAGAATTTAAGGTCTAAAACTGTCGTAGAATGTTGCTTTGCACTGTTACATAGTTGTTGTGTTCCAGCTCAGAAATGGTTGCTGAAGTGACTTCTGTGTGTATGTATATGTGTGTGTGTGTGTGTGTATATATATATACACACACACACACGTATATGTATATATATAGGTAAATCGCTTGAGAACCCTTCAGGATGGTATTTTAATAGATACACATATAAAATATTATTATTTATTTATTAAAAATAAGCATTTTCTAAAAACATTTTATTTTTATGCAAGAATCTGTCCATACTGTGCCTAACCTGTAGGTACAAACCAACTGGTAGTTGGGTAAACTGGACTTTTCCATTATGAATGGAACATTGAATTAAGAAAATAATGACTACTGTTACTCATCTGGCTAGCGCTCCACTTATTGGGCTCTATAAGAGAACTGTAGAAAGAACACAACTTAACTATGTAAATGATACCTTTTTCATAAACAGGGTCATTATATTTAATTGGGTGGCCGGAACTGTACTGAGGACAGCAACCTTCTCAGTGTTTAGAAATATGGTTGCTGGCCAAATTTCCTTGTAATTCAGCAACATTGTTTTTTGGCAGCTAGGCTGTGATTGTTTGCAGTGTGTACTCTCTTCTCTAGAAAATATGGTGTCATAGCCACTTGTTTCCAGGCCACTGAAACAAACACAAGCACTCAGGTTAAATTTAAAATGACTCCCTAGAGGAAGCAGAGGAAAGAGAGAGAAAGTGATGCAAGGTGATTCCTCTATGATTACCTGTATTACTACTAGAATGCTCCTGGACTTTACAGTCCTGTGAATGAGGGACCATGCTCAGGTCCTAAATTTAGGTCCCCCATGTGGCAGTTCTTAGTGCTATCTTTAGATCATCAAATCAGATATTTGATGGCAGACATAGACTGGAATGTTCAAAGGAGTCTGAAGGAGTAATGTACCCTAGTCCCACTGAAAATCTCTCCCAAGTGTATTACAAAGACACTTGTAAAAATGTTGACCTAGCTTACCAACTCTGAGCAGGTGCTCAGCACCCTTCATAGGCCTTTTCTCTTTAATAAGACTTACTGCATATTACATCTCTTATGAAAAGGTCCTGTAAAACTGAATAGGATTAAACCAATATAATTATATAGAAATGTAATAATGTTAGTAGAAAAAGCCTATACAATTTAACAGAGAATTATGTAATTTCCATAAATTCTCTAAACTGTCCTGTAGATTTCTATAATGGGTATATAAACCTGATTGGGATGTTTGAAAACATCTATGCAAAGGTTATTATTTTTTATTAAACACTACTCAATTTTCCATATGGGATAGAGCTATTTGTATGATTTTTGTTTCTGCTTCATCACATCACACACAAGCTTGCCATTTTTGTATGTTCAATCAAAAATAAGAATAATTATTTTTACAGTTCTGTTAGTTGTCACATCTGTCCCAGACAATAATTTTCCCCATCATAATATAAATTAAAATCAGAGATTTAAGATTATATGAAACTATCCAGCCTTAGAACCTACATTTGTCATTTGAGTTGGAAATTACGTATATGCTTATGGAGCAAAAAATAAACATTTGGAAGTTGAGAGATACTTAGTGGCAAACACCGGACGAAAGATCAGAATATCAGACTCCTATGTAATCTTTTCACATATGCAAGTCGTGCCACAGTCTGCTGTCACTCACACACGTGTAAATCCAGAATGATCACACTGAAGTAATTCCAGATTTACACTGGTGAAAATGACAGCAGAATTTGGCCATGTCCATTTTTTAAAATCCAGTGATTTTTTAAAAATGTTATGAACAAAGGTTAATAATGATGTGTAACAGTTAATACATAATAGACATGCACAGTCAGTCATGACATACTTCAATTGATTTTATGTCTGTTTTGATCTTCAGAGAACAGACACACCAGTGGGGGAACCTTTAAGTAACAGCAGCTTTTATATTAAAGGATATTTTTCAAATATTAAGTTATTTTATTTTTTCACACCATAGTTAGTTCATAAATTGTAAATAGATTTGTACTGAAGAACAGAATAGAAAACAGAATCATTTTATACAGATTAAAAGGATCACTATATAAATTAGAGAGAGAATTCATGCTTATACAAGATTTATCAGAGGGGTACTGGTACTAAGAAGATATTTATCATTTGTAAATTAGGGCTTGTCTGTTTTAGAAAAGTTGCACTGATTTAATTAAATTGATTTAAATCAGTACTAAACTGATGCAAGCCCCCTAATGAAGATGAAAAGGAGTACTTGTGGCACCTTAGAGACTAACCAATTTATTTGAGCATGAGCTTTCGTGAGCTACAGCTCACTTCATCGGATGCATACCGTGGAATTGTTTCATATTCTCTGTGTGTATATAAAGTCTGCTGCAGTTTCCACGGTATGCATCCGATGAAGTGAGCTGTAGCTCATGAAAGCTCATGCTCAAATAAATTGGTTAGTCTCTAAGGTGCCACAAGTACTCCTTTTCTTTTAGGGGAAATAGGTTACCTTGCATAATGACTTAGCCAGTCCCAGTCTCTATTCAAGCCTAAGTTAATTGTATCCAATTTGCAAATGAATTCCAAGGAATTGGGAATTATCCCACTGGATTATCATACACATTGTAAGGAGAGTGATCACTTTAGATAAGCTATTACCAGCAGGAGAGTGGGGTGGAGGGAGAGAAAACCTTTTGTAGTGGTAAACACCCATTTACACCCATGCTTTGTGTGTATAAAAAGATCTTCTATACTTTCCACAGTATGCATCCAATGAAGTGAGCAGTAGCTCACGAAAGCTTATGCTCAAATAAATTGGTTAGTCTCTAAGGTGCCACAAGTACTCCTTTTCTTTTTGCGAATACAGACTAACACAGCTGTTACTCTGAAACCTAATGAAGATGCACTCAGACCTGCCTAACTCTTGCTTAAATTGGTCAGAAATTTGTTGAATTAAGTTCACCTGATTTAAGTGAGGGTTAATGTAGATACATTTAAATCAGTTTATGTGTTTGCCCACTAGACTGGTTTAATGTCAGTTTAGTTAAACTAGTGCATATTTTCTAATATGGGCCAGGCCTTAATGTGTATAATCTGAGGGTCTAATCCTGCAGTCTTTATGAAAGTAGTCCCATTAAAGTCAAGGTTGAAATCCTGGCCCCACTGAAGTCAATCAAGTTAGAATTTCACTCAATGCAAGTAAGGCTACAGGCTCAGGACCAAATTATTGGAGTTTATCATTGTGGGCCAATAGTGGAAAAGGTGTAAGTATGGAGCAACTTTGACCATATTAAAGATATCTCTGACCATGAAATACCATGATGCATTTCTTAATAGTAGGAGAAAATGTATTGAAATGGTTATCAGAAAGGAACATATCCCACACCAGCCATAGCAAAGACAAAATCACCTGCTGGTATGAGGCCTTTTAGATCTGCAGGCAGTTGCCTGACACCTTAAAATAAGTATAGTGCCTGTTTACAGATACCTATCAGGCTATAGTTCAAAGAGCAGGAATTCTTGTATACAGAATTCATGTTGTAAGTTCCATTCTAAACAATTCATTGTGTATCTTTAATTGATATTTTCTTGGATTTGGGAGATATTTTTGTGGATTTGTCATATGTATTTATTCAAATCTGTAATTTGTCAGAATTAGTGTCCGTATTCATCTTCTATGACACTAATACATAAATGGTAATCAACACAATGTAAATCCATCTAACGGACCATAGATTTTTGCAGTGTTCCAGGGTAAGACATTGTCAATTACTTATTTCACTTATTCCACATCAGAGAAGATATGCTGGTGTCCCATTGTCTCAAAAGCACGCTTTGCCAAAAGTACACCCAATAGAACCTATTTTAGAATTGGCTCAGAAAAATCATGTCATCTGAACTGGACTTCCCAAAATGTGCATCTGTAATCAGTGGGCCAGTACTATAATTAATCATTTCTGAAAGTTGTTGAAGAAACTCTTCTTACTGGTGTGTAAAAAGATCAGACTCAAACAACATAAACTCTAAATGACCACCATGTGATTTATGTCTCTGACATGCTGTATCTGACTTAGTCCTTCTATTAAATATAGTTATTTACAAAGGGTGTGTATCTATGATTGGGCAAAACAGTTTGGCTAAAATAAAAGCTGTCCCACATTTTGTCCCAAAACTTTAACCAAACTAAATCAGATCAATTGTTTGAAGCTCAGAAAAGTTTGGCTAACTTTTTTCCTATGTGTGTGTTTGTTTTTAAATGTTTCCATGCCTCTCCACTGCTTGTAGAAACCAGGACCAGAAGAGCCAGAAGAAAAGCCCAGTATTTTCAATCAGTTGACACCAGAAAGCTTAGGAAATCCGAGCTGTACCAGTGCAAAGTAATATGTATGGGAGCCCATCTGACTTCCTTTTTATCTGTGACTGGAACCCTCCCCTTTTATTACACTGTACTCATGCATGGCTGCCTCTTGACTGTCTATAAACATTCCATACACATACACACTCCACAGTGGGCAGCTTGCCATTTGGCAAAATTTCTCAAACACTGTCAAATGGGATAAAGCATATCTACCTGTTTGGCCTTAAGAAGTAGAGAGGCAAACAGCTTCCCCAATGTAGTTGAGAATCTGGCCCTATGTCTTTGCTGGCTTAGAAGAGGGCAGGGTGTTAGGGTTGTTTGTATATTTTAACACCAGAACAAATGGTTTTCAACAATATTTCAAAATATCCAACTAAATGGTTAATTTACCAAGTGTTCCTATGCTGGTACTGCTGTGTTTAGGAAGCCCAAAAGTATTCTGAGACTGCATCCTGAGTGAAAAGTGTTTACTTAGTACAACTGTGCATATAACAGCGTGGCCTGTCCCTTTAAGTGCAAGAGGCCTGGGGCTAGCCCTCTTCCATTAGCCACATCTGTGCCATAATTAGCTGCCTGCCTGCTTAAGGGACAGGACTAATTGGGGTCAGGTGATGGCCTGGGGGAAAAAAAAGACTGTGGGGCCTCATAAAAGGGCAGAGAACAGTGTATAGAGGAGGAAATGTAAGAAGGAAGTTGGACTCTTGGGAAATGCCCTAGAGGAGGGTGTGGAAGAAGTGGAGCAAAGCAGCCTGGGAGTTAGAGTTCTGTCCCAGAACAGAGAAGACTACAAGGTCACCGAGGGAGGCTGAGAGTGTGCGAGAGGCTCCAGGGAAGCTGTCTCGGAGTTAGCACTCTATCCCAAGGCAGCGAGACTTAAGGAAAGCCCAGAAAGGGCTGACAACTGAGCCTAGAGGGTGGGATGAAGAGTGGCTCAAGGCGGGGGGGGGGGGGTAGAAGAACCTTTTGTTTGTTTAGACTTTTATTACCCCAGAAAAGGATTGAACTCTGAGAGTGACCTATCCAGAGGGCTGAATCCCATGAATCCCTGGAAGAGGTAGAAAACCCTGGTGAGAGGAAGCTGATGCAGGTGTGCTGCAGGGCCACCATGCCTGTGACAGTGCACCAGAAATATGCAAAACTGACATACCTCTTTAAAATCATCGACAAAAAGATCCTTTTAATCTCCCATCTCAATCATCCCTCCTCTCGGTAAAATACAGTCCAGTAATAGCAGCAGATTCCAGTCCTGTATAGTAGGCTCAACCACCCTCATTTAAGACCCTGATCTTGCAAATAAAAGTCAACGGAGTCTCTCCTAGAAGAATGGGTTCAAAAATAGTAGTAATAAGGGAAGCCTCACTACAACCTTAACTAGGGGACAGGAATTATGGCCTCCTAGAGACAGATTTTCAAAAGAGCTCTGTTCCTCTTCAGGCACCTGCATAAGTGGCCAGATTGGGTGTGGAACTCTTTGAAAATCTTGCCAATGATGTTTTTCTGCTACTTATCCAGTCAATGCTCAGTTTGGCAACCAAGTGCTCAGGAGTTATTACAAAATAAGGTTCAACAGATAATCCTGTCTGATCTCCTACCACAACATAAATCATGCAGGCAAAAGGCCACTAGCCATTATCACCTAATGGTTATTATATCCTGAACAGAATAAATGCATCCTCCATTCACAGTCCTCTGAACCACAACAGAAATCCCCACACAGCACCTACTCCCAAAAGCCTGTCTCTACATTGAAAGAATATCATGGAGGGCCCATAGTGGCCCAGAAAACATTTATAACATATAATGATCACTAACCTCTACCGACTATAGAGGAAGCCCGGCTGATCCTCACCTATAACCTTATTAATATTTATAAAAGTCATGCTGCTAGCCAACACTTCAATTCACTTATAATCCACATCCTAAAATGAAATGGTGCCTGGCATTTTCTCCCTGGTGCTCTGTGATCTATTATAACTGGGTTATTACTCATTTTACAAGCATGGAAGCATTTTAATTTTTTTTTAAACTCTCTTCCTAGCTTAACAGTGCAGTGTCAGTCAGTGAAGCTGGAGTACTGTGTCCAGTTTTGGGCCCCACACCACAAGAAGGATGTGGAAAAATTGGAAAGAGTCCAGCGGAGGGCAACAAAAATGATTAGGGGGCTGGAGCACATGACTTATGAGGAGAGGCTGAGAGAACTGGGACTATTTAGTCTACAGAAGAGAAGAATGAGGGGGATTTGAAAGCTGCTTTCGAAAGGGGGTTCCAAAGAGGATGGATCTAAATTGTTCTCAGTGGTACCAGATGACAGAACTAGGAGTAATGGTCTCAAGTTTCAGTGGGGGAGGTTTAGGTTGGATATTAGGAAAAACTTTTTCACTAGGAGAGTGGTGAAGCACGGCAATATGTTACCTTGGGAGGTGGTGGAATCTCTTTCCTTAGAGGTTTTCAAGGTCAGGCTTGACAAAGCCCTGGCTGGGATGATTTAGTTGGGGATTGGTCCTGCTTTGAGCAGGGGGTTGGACAAGATGACCTCCTGAGGTCCCTTCCAACCCTGATATTCTATGGTTCTATGATTCAGAGACTGAGTACCTCTCTAACTTCCCAGTATTTCACTTCTGCTTGAAGTGGCAGGAGATTCCTCTAGGCCTTTCTCTCAAGGCAAGAGCCCTTCCCATTGTCTTTATTATTAATATTTATTCATTTATTATTCTCCTCCCTCTTCTTGGTATCCCCCTGGTTTACAGAGGATTTTTGAGAAGAATTGTCTGCAGGAAAATGGTATTTGAAGAGAAAATGTGGACATATAGCAAGTCCAGTTAAGATCAAAAGGGCTCCTGACTGTGGCCCAAGTGCACAATAGAACACTGCTTTGCCTGTTTTACAGCAATGTGGCAGGCTAGCATTGTCCTATTTGGGGTAGAAGTTCAGCAGCAGGAGCTGGCTTTGCAAAATCTCCAAGCCAGTATTCCCTATCTATTTGGTGCTCCAGGCCCAGGTGAAACATGGCAGTCAGGGCTGACTCCAACAGCAGCAATGTTGGGGTTTTGCTTTGTCTTGAGTCTTCTTTTCCATTTTTGTATAATAAATGAATAAGTGGATATAATATAATATAATTATAATTAATATAATGGTAGCCTACCTGGAGATGGCTAATCTTTACTAATATTTATTAATCAGAATGTATAGTTCATTTTCTCAGCTCAGGAAGTTAACTGGAGTACTATAGAGGTAATCAGCAGAGCAGCTTGGGAATGTTATGAATAAATATTCTTTCATCAGAAAATATGGATTAGTCAAAACCAAAACTTTTTACAGAAATGTATCAGACTATTGTTCAGGAGGTTTCTCAGGTCTAGAATGGAATTTCTGGTCAAAACAAGCAAATGAAAAAATCCACCGTAGAATAGCTCAGTTATTAGGACACTCATGTGGGTCCTTCCTCTCCTGGATTTGGAACAGGGCCTTGAACGTAGTGCCCTAAGTTCTGGGTTCTACAGTTCGTCTCTCTCTCAATCTTTCCACTTGAGGCTGTTCACTTTGTATAAATAAGTAAACATTCATCAGGCCAGAAAGAGACTAACTCTATATCCCAAGGTTAGAGCACTCCACTGTCTGGATCAAGAAGAGAAGGGACTTGAACCTGAGTCCCCCACATCCTAAGTGAGTGCCCTAATCACTGAGCTATTGGCTATCTTGAGGTTATACTCTCTCCTTTTAATTAAAACTGTCATTCTATGTTGGAATGAAACATGTCAAAACATCAAAAACATTTATGAAATGGAATTCATCATTTTCGGCCAGTAATCAGTTTTCTGAACTCCTCCTGTTGGCACTGCATTGTGAAACTAGAAAGATGGGTGGGAGAGTGGAGGTTAAAAATAAGGCACTTCCATGGTTGGAAGATGAGGAGGAATAACTCAGATCCCCACTTCAGAGAAGGAAAAATTATATCTGGGTAAATAAATTTCACCTCTGGTCTTTTCCCTTTTTCAATATTACCAAACTGATAAATGTAGCCATGGCCCTTTGATTATAAAGCTTTATTAAATGCTTCCACAATGAATGGTATCAAGTATACACTAAATTATAAAATTTGGGAGGAAGAGAGTCCATTCATGGAGATTCATGACTCTTAGAACAAAACTGCAATCATTTGGCTAAGAATAATCATTGTAAAGCTCATAACACAAGAAGTGTTTCTAACAGTGAAGACATAGTTGCATTTAGAAGTAACACTTTAAATTACCATTGACATTTCTGAATCTCCAGCTAGTGGCTGCTATCTTGATAATTAGTGGCATCGTTTGTGATATTGGTCCAAATTGATCCAAATGAAAAATTTTAGGCCAAAGGGAGTTTTTTGACAAAGTTAAAGAAAAGTCAAAATCCGTCTTCGAATGGAAACTTTGACACAAGCAACTTTAACAGGGAAGTCAACTCCATTTCCTGTTTATTAGCAGTGTGCCTCTGTCTTCTTTATTAGGTTTTGACTTGACCAGAAAACATTATTTACAACTATATGTGAAAGTCTTCCAAAGAAACAGTGCTCTCCTGGTTGCATGGCATCACCATATTTGGAAGTCCCTAGTTGTGGGAAGACGTTGAAAGAGCTGCACAGTAACTAGTTTCAGACAGTGGTGTTGAATGCTGCTTTAAAGTGTATGGTGAACTTAGGTTATGCTTGTTGGTTTGAATATGTCTCATAACTTGTCCCCAAAAGTACTGCACATATAACCTTGACCTAGACACTGAGCAAAGAGAAATTAAGGCTGGATATCAGAAAACATTTCCTCACAGTGCAGTCTATTACAGTGTGGAACAGTCTTCCAAAAAAAATTGTGGAAGTCCCATCATATGAGTCGTTGAAACTAAGCTGGACAAAGCACTTGAGAATATACGGTGGGGAGATAAGCCTGCACTGGTAGAAAGAAGAACAGATGACCTCATAGGTCTCTTTTTACCTCTCATTTTTAGGATTCTGTTATATGATTAGCTTTGCTTGAGGGAAAATTGGGCTTTTAAGACTTTTTTTTTCTTTGTCACAAGAGTCACACCAAAATGCTGGGATTCTGTAAGGTAGAACAAACTTTTCCTGCAAAATGCACATAATTCCTAACCTGTGTGTGTCTGTGTGTGCAAAGGATTGTACAACCAAATTTAATGAAGTTCCTGTTATCTATCGTACCTGTGGGAAATGTTTTGAAGGTTTTTTTGTTTGTTTTGTTTTTGTTTTGATATAACATGCCTTCTCTGATTTCTTCTTAGGAGACAACAATGGATGGTCTCAACAATTTGATAAGTATTTTGCAAAATACAATGAAATGACTTCCTCACATGCTTTTGGGGTAAAGACATCAGAGTGCTGTAAGTACTAACAGGAGTTATACATGTGAATAGTACAGTGAGTGCAACATACTTCCTTCTGGGAAATATTCTTACAACATATTCAGATGCAATGTCATTCCATTTATAGTGAAATAGATTGAAAATCTCATATAGTTTCGATGCATTTATGCAAATTTTAAGTCCATTAATAGTGACTTTCAGGCTACATTGAAGTTGCTCTCTGAAAAAGATTAATTCCTCCATTAGAAACATCACAGATAAACCAGTTATGAGGACAATATATATTCTTAGAGAGATGCACAAAGAGGAATGACTTAAACCCCACATCTTTCAGAACAAAATGTAAAAAAAAAAAAAATTATCAGCCTAGCTTTCCTACAATACCCACACATCAAAATATATACATACATAAATATTTTTTAAAAATCCCTTCCTCCTGGGAGAGGGAAAAACAGATCCTACATGCGTCTTTTGAAATTTGTAAGCCATTCAGATACTGCAAAGAGGAAAAGGAAACAGATACAGGTTCCTAATATAATTTTGATTTGCTATGAAGTATTATCAGTAAATATGGCACCAAAATGGAAAACTCAGATTTTGAACAAATTCAAATCTGGGAGTTTTTAGATCAAGTCTTTTGGGTTGTACCTGTCGTTTTCTTGTGATAATTTCAGTAACAGATTAAATCAGCCAATTGCCAGAGGTCCTGCTACTGTATTATCATACCACATTCTGCACTAAATCCTTAGTGACTTCAGTGAGAGTTACAGTCATTAAACTGAGGTAGTATATTGCCCATCATTCTTGCCAGTGCGGTCATGCTTTATTAGATAGGTTCATTCCTCACTATCTGCTCTGTGCAGAGCTAGGATTAAGAGAAGACACAATAATTGAGTTTTGCATCCCAGCCACAGAAGGAGGTATAGCGGGTAGCTTCACATCATGGGGAATGAAGAGAAGCAGATATGATTTTTTTTTTCACAAGTACTCTGTCAGAAAAAATTTTGATTAACTTTTGCCACACTGGAAACTGTTGAAAAGTAAAAGATCTATTATTGAGTGGCTCTGAACTGTACAATTCAATTCCTGAGCCAAGAGGCTTGATCGCCTTCCCTCACTGCAGTAATCTCTACTTCCTAATATCTTATCCTTTGGAAATGCTAACAGTTATAGAAGAATCTAACAAAACAAACAGAAATTATCAGGGTTGTAACTGTGCAAAGAATAAATGACGGTACAAACTACAGGGACTAAAAGGAAAAAGCATCTTGATATTGCCTGTCAGTTTTAATCAAAATGTGGTTTTGTGCAAACTGACCTAACTGAAGAGCCAGATGTGAAATATGTTGTATAAAGATTGAGTAAAACTAAATTAAGATTCCTAAATGCGCATTTTATTCAGATTTGGTCTGCTCATTTGCAAGTAAAAACTTACAATTCTTATCCATAGATAATTCAACACTAAATTAGGCCAGGTCGACATTCAAAAGTTAGGTCGACCCAGCTACATTATTCAGGGATGTGAAAAACTGACACCCCTGAGTGACCTTGTTATGCTGACTTAACCCCCAATGTAGACAGCACTAGTTGACAGAAGAATTCTTCCATCGACCTACCTACCGACTGCCTCTCAGGGAGGTTGATTACCTACACCAGTGACCTACATTGACCTACATTGATGGAAAAACACCTCCCATCAGACTAGGAAGTGTCTACACTGAACACTACAGTGGTGCAGCTGCAGGTGGCAGCTGTTCCACTGTAGCGGTTTCAAGTGTAGACAAGCCTGTAGTGTCTGAGCTGGAAAAAAATGGAAAGGTTTGGCCATTCTTGTGAGGGACTATATTAATCTCGTTGTTTAGGACCAAAATTTAAGAGGGAAATCTCTCTGTGAGAGCACAGTTGCATGTAAATCAGGCGATTGCCTGGACAAATACAATGTGCAGTTGTCAAACTAGTCCTTGAAATCACAATTCTGCAGCACAAATTATGTGCTCGCATTTTTGGGCATGGCCCTTAAGCCTCCATTTTTCAAAATGTAGCCATTTATGTGAAATTTAAAATATAGAAAAAAAAATCTGCTGTCCATTCTGCAAGTTTGCTAAATCTTCTCAAAATGTATGTTTTTGTTCTTCTTTATACATCCAACGCTTTCCATTACATGCAACAATATTGTGCCATTAAACCTAACACCATGGACAAGCTCGTGATTGTGACAGTCATTTGTTAGAGCAAATGATAGAATTTTGTGAGTCAATATTTTTTAAAATGTACATGCTCCATGTACAATATGTGCAAAATCCTGTCTGTATTTATGTACAAAATTACTAAATGTATGTACACACATGGATATTTAGATGCTTGTTCATGCATGTAGTTACATGTGTGCTTTAATATGGGCATGCAATGGTGCGCTTTTTTTTTTTTTTTTTTTGCACATGGGCCAACACCTACCAGTAAAACCACTAACATTTTGGTCCTTCATGTACCACAACCTGCTTATGGTCACAAAACCTGTTTGCATTTGCAAATCAGGCAGATATCAAGGTTCCGTTACTTGCTACTAAAAATTATCTAACTAGCAACTTAGAACTATTTCTAAACTCCATACCACCATCTCAGTACCGCACCCGGGTTATAGGACCCAAGACAGATAAAACATCCTCCCCACCATATCAGGCCACAATCAAAATATCAAGCTCAAAGTTGTGTTCTAAATGTGATGCTATTGTACTGGATTCAGGAGTCATTACCAATCTTTTAATTATCTGTATTTATATCAGTCACTGTGTTACTAGATCTAAATTAAATGTGTACTTGAGAACCTTAAATTAAAGCATTATCCAGTTTTGTTTAGTGTGCTCTGACATGTTGTTATACTAAACCCATTTTTCTACCATCTCTTTTCTCCCCATCCCATCACCTACCTTCTGCCATGACCGCTATCTTCTCTTCATTCAGTGGTTGATTCTGTGCCAGCAGAATGTCTGTGCCGAGGGCTAGAGCTTGACTGTGAGGGTGCCAATTTACGCGCTGTCCCTTCAGTCTCTTCAAACGTAACTCTGATGTAAGTAGAGCAGAACAAGCAGCTTCTTGATATGAACAACATTGAATATCAACTCTGCAGACTATCTCATAATTATACCCTTATAATTAGAGCCATTTGGTTTAACTGAAACTGGTGTAAACTGAAAGTACAATATCATTCTGTGTTGACAAGCCTTGTAGTAAAGTGCTTTTAAACACAGATTATACCTGCATAAAATAAGAGAAAAGAAATTAAAACACAGTTCAAAGTGTGAAATATAGTAAGTCTGCAGTCAGCTGTTGTTTGCAATAATGCCTCAAATGAGTTCAATTTCACCAGCAGCAAGAAACACTGCAAGAGAAATAACTCTGTGAATCACACATGCTTAGGACCTCATCCTGAAATGCTTACTCCTGCAAGTAGCCTTTACTTATACCAATAACCTGAAATTCAGGGAAATGCCTGTATGAATAGGGGCTTACAGGTAGGGATTTTGCTCACTATCTCATGATAAGAAGTCAGTACAACAAGATTTAAGATTTGAGAGAGATCTGGAGGGTGGCCTGGCCATTGGTCCTGGCTTACACACTCAAGTATGAAGCTGTGCTTCCCACTTGGGAAACAAAATGCAGCATCAAACATCCCCACCTGAGGAATTTTTCTGTAAAGTTTCTTGCTATTTTCAGGACATGAACCTACTTGCAGTGGTTTCTTTAATGGACATGTGGGGCACAGAGGCATATGCTCTGGGAGGTAGGTTTTGTGTGTATTTCAGGTTAGAAATAAACTCAAACCTAGAAGATTTATCTTCTGATTTTTGAAGTCTTGGGTTTGCTATGCTGCCATTTGTCAACAGGGTGTGGACACCAAGTCAGACTCTGTGGTGATGCAGCTCTGGGCTCATCATTAATTAGATTGAGAGCAGGTGCAGATAGCCAAGCAACAGTTTCCTGTCTGACAAATCCAGACCATTTCACATTGGTATCCACGATGCTTTTACTATGTGCTACCACATGTAGTCAACTGGGGATCAATCTTGAACGGAATGCAGGTGACATAACATGGTGCCCGGAAGGTTGGGTGTGGGGGATGTAAGAGTGCATGTGTGGCAGCAAGCAGGGTTCCTCAGGTCTGCTGCCTTCTCATTGACTGGGGGATAAGTTTAGCTAACAGTGAGCTTGGCAACAGTGTTGCCAAGAAAGCTAACAGCATGTTGGGCTGTATAAGTAGGAGCACTGCCAGCAAATAGACGTGATCATTCCGCTCTATTCGGCACAGGTGAGGCCTCATCTGGAGTACTGTGTCCAGTTTTGGGCCCCACACTACAAGAAGGATATGGAAAAATTGGAAAGAGTCCAGCGGAGGGCAACAAAAATGATTAGGGGGCTGGAGCACATGACTTATGAGGAGAGGCTGAGGGAACTGGGATTATTTAGTCTGCAGAAGAGAAGAATGAGGGGGGATTTGATAGCTGCTTTCAACTTCCTGAAAAGGGGTTCCAAAAAGGATGGATCTAGACTGTTCTCAGTGGTACCAGATGACAGAACAAGGAGTAATGAATGGTCTCAAGTTGCAGTGGGGGAGGTTTAAGTTGGATATTAGGAAAAACTTTTTCACTAGGAGAGTAGTGAAGCACTGGAATGGGTTACCTCGGGAGGTGGTGGAATCTCCTTCTTTAGAGGTTTTTAAGGTCAGGCTTGACAAAGCCCTGGCTGGGATGATTTAGTTGGGGACTGGTCCTGCTTTGAGCAGGGAGTTGGACTAGATGACCTCCTGAGGTCCCTTCTAACTCTAATATTCTATGAGGTTCTTGCTCCTCCACCCATCTATTTAAATTCTTCAAGGCTTTTCATAATCCTGTTGCTCCTGCTAGTTGGAGAATTTAAATACATTGCGGGGGAGTAGGGGCTGTGCAAGAACTAAATGGCCCTCCCTCCCCTTAGCCCATAACAGGAAGGAATTTTTCCCATTGGACCAAACAGGTAGGGGTCTGGTGGGTTTTTTCACCTTCCTCATGGCATTTTACGGATTGTCTATGCAGCCCGCAGCAGTGAGCCTCTGAGCCCAGGTCAACAGACTCAGGCTTGTTGGGCTCACCCTGCAGCACTAATTGTAGCTGTCTAGATGTTGCAACTTGAGCTGGAACTCAGGCTCCGAAGCGGAAGGGGGTGGGCTTCAGAGACTGAGCTGCAACTTCAAAGTGCTGTATATACAGCTGTTTTTAGCGTGGTATCATGAGCCCAAGTCTGCTGACCTGGGGCCTGAGGCTTGCTGCCGTGGGCTGCTGCTGGCTGTGTAGATGTACCCATGGAGGCACAGCTGGGTCAAGCAGCAGGACTTTAAAGTTTAACATTAAGAAGATAGCACTTAGATCATCACAACTTGCAGCCAGTGTCCAGTGCAGATAAATGGCCGGCTCCCAGAGGTAAATGAGACCTGGAATGTCACTGGTGGACCTTTTGCCTATAGGAATAAGGGAGACCTGAAATCTGTGTAGATTGAGGTCTGCCCTTAGTAACCTCTGTTCGCCCCTCATACGGGGGGGGAGGGGGGGGCAGAGAGGCTTCAGAAGCAAACTGAGTCCTAAAGGTAGGACTGAGCATGTATACCCTGAGCTATTGGTTATCTGGTGGGAGCCCTGTAGCCCCACACTGGAAGTGTGTTACATGAGAATGAGGGGTGGCCACATATCATCCCTCCCCACTGTTAAATTAATAAAGTTGTAGGCTGCTGCTTAAATCCATCACATGTATCTGTTGTTCATTTGCCTGCACGTTCTGATCAATCTAGTGCTGTAAGACATTGCCCTTTTTTACTCCTGAATAGAAGTCATAGCATTATCACTTTATTTTAACAAGCTCTCCCAGCCCTCAAATTTTGTTATAAACTAATGACAATCCATGATCAGGTAATGCCAGAGCCAACTCTTCTTCTAGACAGTTTTAAATTCTGTCTTTATATGTGGAAGTTTCATCCACATCTTGAAGGAAATACTGTGCCTGCTAATTTTTCAGTTTAAAAACGAGCATGAAGGCCAGGCTAGTGGTTTGGTGCTAGAGACACAGTTTTTATTAGTACTTATCCCTCATTCATGACGTCAGCAGAGGATGAGTGTGCCTGTGGAGACAGCTCACTCAACTTCCAAGAAATGGATTGTTTCACATCATTTAACAATAACCCTCCCTGCTGGTTAAGGAGTGCTGCATTAGTGAGCTGTGAAGGGAATCCTGATTAATCTTAAACTGGAAGGGCAGTGGCTATGATATGCATCATTGAGAGAGGTACAATGCATTTAAAGTAGGTGGAAAAAAATGAGTTCTCAGGGCTCAAGCAGAGACATGGAGAGGTCCATGTGGAAAAACACATTTTTAATTATTCTCACAGGATTTCATTTTCTGCGTAATTAAAATGGCTTCACCCTGTGATTCCCAGCTGTTGACTATTGTCTTCTGTAATACAAGAGACTTGGGTCAGAGTCTCAGTCCCAGTCTCTTGCTCCCTAGGTCAGAAGGTCCACAGAGTGCTGCAAAGGTGGTGAATTTAGCCCTAAGTGCCTCATGTCATAAAACAGCCACCCTTCAAACTGATTTAAGGAGCAGCGATGACAAGGACCCAAAGTGAGTCCCTTCCAGTCATCTTTGGCCAGAAGGATAGTTGCTCTTATGTGAGAACTTGAGTAAGAATGTTAGTGGAAGTGAAGGGAACAATGAAGATTTCTCAAGGATGAAAAATCTACCTCCCCTCTGAGGGGGAAAAATACTATCCTACAATGTGGCACCTTAGAGACTAACCAATTTATTTGAGCATAAGCTTTCATGAGCTACAGCTCACTTCATCGGATGCATACTGTGGAAAATACAGAAGATGTTTTTATACTCACAGACCATGAAAAAATAGGTGTTTATCACTACAAAAGGTTTTCTCTCCCCCCACCCCACTCTCCTGCTGGTAATAGCTTATCTAAAGTGATCACTCTCCTTACAATGTGTATAATAATCAAGGTGGGCCATTTCCAGCACAAATCCAGGTTTTCTCCCCACCCCCGCACTCCCAAAACCCACTCTCCTGTTGGTAATAGATTATCTAAAGTGATCACTCTCCTTACAATGTCTAAAGTGATCACTCTCCTGACAAAAACATCTTCTGTGTTTTCCACAGTATGCATCCGATAAAGTGAGCTGTAGCTCATGAAAGCTTATGCTCAAAGTCATTGGTTAGTCTCTAAGGTGCCACAAGTACTCCTTTTCTTTTTGCGAATACAGACTAACATGGCTGTTACTCTGAAACCTATCCTACAATGCTGATCCAAGAGCACCACTTGTAATTTTATGTATTGCCCTATGGAAGATTCTTGATCAACCATGCAGTTCTCATTCCTGGGTCTACAGGGCTTATATTGTTAGGGTATGTCTACCCTGGAGCCAGAAAGTGTGATTTTCAGCTAGAGAAGATATATCCACACCAGTTATGATGGAGCTAGCATGCTAAAAATAGAAGTGTAGCCAAGGTGGCGCAAGCAGCAGGAGGGGATAACCACCTGAATACATAACCCTCTGTATTCGGGCTGCTAGCCCCTCCCACTACTTGTCCTGCTGCAGCTATGCTTCTGTTTTTAGCATATTAGCTTGATCAGAGTTTGTGCTATGTCTCCTCAAGCTGGAAATTACACCCTCCCGCTTTGGTGTAGACAGACCCTTAAGCTCTTTCAGTAAGATTAGCTTTGCCACTTTAATTGCATCTTTCAACTGCTGCATAATGTGCAGCTGATATGAGTTTATATATAGAAAGGGGTGGAGGAAACAGTGCTTATAAAAATCAAACCAAAATCCTGCCCAGAAATGTAAGATAAGTGACACCCTTCCCCCTTCTAAACCACCCTTTCCTTCCAAACTCATCCCTGGTTTAACTCCATTGACATAAATGGATTCCAGTGATCTAATATGATGCAGAGGCAGGAGGAGGGTATACAACAAAAAATCCCTTCTCCATTTAGTTTTCAAAACACACACATACACATACTGGCATATAAGGGTAACCTTACTGGAAATATTTAACTTATTATAGAAATTTCTGCCAACTAAAACATGATGCAAATTGATTAGATCAAAATGAAGTTGGCGGAGTTATACTGGGGATGAATTTGGCCTACTTAGTGTACTTACAGAATAATTTTATTTTTATTACAGGTCCCTTAAACGGAATCAGTTACGAAAGCTTTCTGCTGATAGTTTCAAGAAGTACCAGGATCTTAAAAACCTGTAAGGAATCATTTTAACCTAAAATCTTAAATAAGAACAAACTGTGATAAGGCAATTTTATGGCTTACTGATAAAACTCTGATTATACTAAAAAATCTACTGTTTCTTACCTTTAGCTGAAATTTTCAATCGTGTAAGTTATTTTTGTTCAAATAGCCTGATGTGGCTTCCATCCCTTTTTTACAGCTTAAACTTTCTGGACATGACATTTTTATCATTTTTTTTGTACATTAGAAAACTAATAATAATGTGGATCTTAACATCTATCGTGTCTTAAAGAAATTAAATTTATAATAGACAGCAATTCTATCAGAAGAAATGAAAGAAAATGGATACAGTTTCATTCAGTGTTCTGAAAGTTTGCAAAGTAAAAGGCATTCCTTGTCATAAAAAGACTCATTCATGTCTTTGAGAACCTTTTTTTTTTAAATCACATTTCTGAGCCTTTTGGTGATGACTGCTGGTGGTTACTACCACAAAATGGCTTATATCGTGACCAAAACCTTTTGATTGATTTCTTGTATATTACTATAGATGTTCTGTATACATTTCATTATTTTAAAAAATCCCAGTCCTTTTATGAGGGTGAATCATGAAAAATAAGGAACAATTGAGAAATAAAGTGTGAAAGCATAGGACCACTTATCATTGTTGCCAGCTCAAGACATATAATATTTTTCTTAGAGCATTCTTGGATTCTAACTTGAATTCTGAGGTTGTGCAGCACCACCTTGTGTTCACAAACTTAAGTACAATTTAGATCTCAAACTAAAAACGTTCTGAAAACAAAGTGTCTTGTTTCATTAAATGAAACGTATACATGAAACACTTGCTTACAGAATTTAATTCCTTTAATTTCCTTCTGATTCACAAGTGTGGGTTTGCTAAGGGATCTCTCAAAATTGATAAGACCTTTTTGGATCCAATCCTGTTTCTTTTGCAATCCGTGTCAAATCTCCCATTGATTTCAACAGGAGCAGGATTGAATCCTTTATTTGATTTTGTTGAAAACGTTTATTTTTTTACAACAAAGAAAATATTGTATAGAGAAGGGAAGCATGCTTTTTAAAATCAAATACAAGTCTAACATCTTATCCCCAAAACTAATGATACCGTATGTAATATTTTGAAACTCAATTCAGGGATGAAAGTAAGTTAGAGGACTTACCAGTACGCCAGAGTCCTGAGCAGGAGGCATGTCCTCAACCAGAAGAGGCAGGGCCTTAAAGCCCCGGGCCCTTTAAATATTGATTTAAAGGGCCCGGGGCTCCAGCTGCAGATGTGGCAGCTGGGAGCCCGGGGCCCTTTAAATCACCTCCGAGCTATCAGCTGCAGAGGTGGCTGGGAGCCCCAGGGCTCGGGGGAAATTTAAAAGGCCCAGGGCTCGAGCTGCCGCTACTGCAGTGGAGCCCCAGGCCCTTTAAATCACTGAGGAGCCCTGGGGGCTCCCGACTGCCACCACTACCCCGGGACTTGGGCAGCAGGGCTCAGGCAGGGATTTAAAGGGCCGGAGCGGTAGCGGTGGCTGGAGCTCTGGGGCCCTTTAAATCCCTGCCAGAGCCCCACCACTGCTACCCCAGGGCTCGGGAAGCAGGGCTCAGGCAGGGATTTAAAGGGCTTGGGGCTCCGGCAGCCGCTACCCCACCCCGGCCCTTTAAATCCCCTCCGGAGCCCCGCCACCGCTCCCCTTGGTAGCAGGGCTCCGGCGGGGATTTAAAGGGCCAGGACGCTAGTGGCGGCTGGAGCTCCGGGGCCCTTTAAATCCCCGCTGCAGCCCTGCCACTGCTACCCCAGGGCTTTAAATTGCCATCTGGGAAAGCCGGTCCCGGTACGGCGCACTAGCTCTTACCAGTACACTGTACTGGGGTGTACTGGCTTACTTTCACCTCTGCCTCAATTCATTAATTGCAAAGGAGATGGAGCAAAAAGCGGGGTGGGGAAGTATGCATAATACTTTGTTAGCAACAATCAGCAAGTTTCATAAATACATTTTGATTAAATTACCGAAAATGCAACCCTTTGACAATTGACCCATATTATAAATAGAAATTCCAGCAAAGTGTTGTAACTAACCTTTGCTGCAGGCCTTATTAGAATGACATCAACCCCAAAACTGTCTATATACATCAATATAAACAAATCACTGCATGCACTCCATTATAACAGTTCTGTAGTCTTATCTGCAGAGGCAGATCCTGCACCCATGCATGCCTGTTGACAAAGTAGGACTCTGCACAAGCATAAATGTCTCCTCCTTACACAGATCAGATTCCAGGATTAGGGATGAAATCAGGAGGCAGCATGAATGCACTGGTTCATTTACAATGAATGCAAAGCAAGTCAGGTGTTTGTTTTGGCTGATTTTGAATTATCACTGCAGCAAGGTGTTATTTTTTAATTTAAATACACTTTTTGAAATCTTTAAGATAAGATCAGCCATGTGAAATAACTGCCGTGAGAGTTTAATTTTAAGGCCTAGCCACCTTGACAGCATCCTTTTAAATAATATATGTACTTAGTTTGAAATTTAGTTGATAAGTTTGGGGATCTTTTTGCATTTGCATTTTTACAGAATGAATTGTTGTCATTATTATATCTTCTTAGGTATCTTCAGAATAATAAAATCAGAACTGTATCGGCACATGCTTTCAAAGGATTATACAACCTGACAAAACTGTAAGTATTACCACTGCAATGCTGAAGCAATGTGTAATGGGGGAACTTTTGAAAACAGCTATACATTTCTCTCTCGGTTATTGTGGACCTTAGATAATTCCAAAATGGCCCAAATTCTGAACTTCAATTCACTCAGCGCTTATTCTCACTAAAAACTTCAGAGGATTTGGACAAATGGTAGCAAGGTTATTTGGCAGGAAAGTACTCTTAAAATATTTCATGGATCTTGTACTTTGTCCCTATCTCCAAAATTTGCTGTTTAAATGCCCGCTATCCTGGAATGAGTCATTATGGAATTATGAGCCAGGAATGAAAACAGTAGGGCTGCCATGTTTAATTTGAGATAATTGAAAACTCTTATTTTTCTGTAGAGAAGCAATTACATAAGGAAAGGACTCTTGCTTCTTATTGTGCAGCAGATTTTACAAAAGATGACTCTTTTCCAATTTAAAAATAGTTTTGGCCAATGAGTGAGATTGTACAAAAAAATAAATCCATGTACTGAAATCACTTAAAAGGTAAATTCCAAAGCTGTTATTACCCTTATTCTTTGTATTTTTCACCCTAATTTTTTATGATCGTTTATTATTACTACTACTTCAGACAATTTGCAGTCCCACTCTTTATTTTTCAGTATTTTTCAGTTATTCCAGTATCTAAAACCTATGCCTAATGACCTACGACCTGTGAACTTGCTCCCATTTTAGTCAATTGGAGTTTTGCCATTCATTTCAGTGGGAGCTGAAGCAGGCCCTAAATGCTTCTGATGCAAGGAAGGTAGTTAGAGCCTACTGTGTTTTCTAATAGAAAAGATGATGAAAATGTTCTAGATGATCATTGCCAAAAAGCTCTAACTGGACTTAGTTTCACTGTTGTCCATGCAGCCATATCTTTAATCCGAATGCCAGGCTGCTACCATGGCAAACACTAGCATCCTGAAAGAGACAAAGGGTCAATATGTGATCACAGTCACACAAGGATAAATGTTTTTATTGTTAACAATGGAATCTCTTGAGGATGTAATTTAATAATACTGTTAGGAATAATAAAAGAAAATCTTAAAATTCTTCTTCACTCCTCTAACATTGATTAGAGAGTCTATTGTTTTTTATCTTAATTGATCTTGTTTCAGGTATCTGAGTCACAACAAGATAACCTTTTTAAAGCCTGGTGTCTTTGAAGATCTGCATAAGCTTGAGTGGCTGTACGTACAGTTCTTAGTTTTGGATAGATTTTCTCAAGAAATAGTTAAGGCAACACAAAGAAATATTTGTATCTTTTTTTATCTATGTAACATTTCTTTGTATACAGCATGATAATTAAGGGAATCCTTCTACTCCCAGTACATAAAAACTCCCAGTGACTTTGGAAGCAGAATTGAGCCCTAGAACTTCCATGGCTCTGTTGTAGCTTATTTTTCAGTAGTATGCACAGTTATAAATAAGTAACTGCTTAACACAAAATAATACATAAAATAAATCAGATACTCCAAAGTGACAGAAATGGAGCACTTCAGAATGGAATTTCTTGGACAGTCCTTTGCCTGTATATGGTGCTTCACATCCCACAGAGGAAATGACATTCATAATATGAAATCCTGACAATATTACTGCTTCTTCTGACCGTGGGATTTGAAAAAAATAACATTGAGATTTAAGGGCATTAATTACATATCTGTCTGATTGATGAAGAATAACTGACAAACTTTTACTGTGCATGTTCAATTGCAGGATTGTCTCAGGGATGTTTTGATGTACTGATACTTTGAAGAAATTCTCTGTATGGTGTTAAAGTTCTGATGACCTTGTTTTAAAAGTTGACAAGAAACTTGCTCTTATTTTTAAGTTTAAAAAAATCTTTCAAATAATCATGTGAACTGCATTGGAAAAGGAGTTCCCATGTCATTTGGTGAAGCTTCAGTACTCTACCTCAATATATCACAGTATGCTAATTCAATATTCTTACGTAGTTCAAATGGGTATTTGAATAATGCCACTTCAGGGTACATTATCTTTTCTAATGTCTGTTCAGATTCAGACCCAGTAATGTATCAGTCTGATATACACTTTGTTCTGATTTACAGGATAATTGAAAATAACAAGATCAACCAGATCTCTCCACTAACATTTCATGGACTCAACTCACTTATTCTCCTGTAGGTATTGAAATATGGATTAAATGCAATACTTAAGAAAGAGAATAGATTAAAAACTAATGTGTGTTTATAAGATTTGTTTGTAAAGCTGTATTGTCAACTCTCTCCAGTAGAGGAGCTTATTTTGCGGGAACTGAGCCCCACTCCTCTCCAAAACCTAGCTTTTTCAGTCTTTTTGTATGCTAAAGTACATGAGTCCTGTATTAGTCCGCTAAACTCAAAAGGACTAGAAGTGAGCTCTATGTCCTTGCTTTTCAAAAGGCACATAAGAAACCAATCAGGATGCACATGATTCTCTACATTTGGCCATGTCTACACTACAAATTTGTGTTGACCTAAATTACGTCAGCATACTGCTGCCGCAGTTATTACATCACTTGTGTGTGTGCACATTTGGCTCCTTGTGTCAGCAGTGTGCGTCCTTACCAGGAGTGCTTGTATCGATGCAGAGTGCAGTGCACCATGAGTAGGTATCCCACTGTGCAAGTTGCCACCATGGAGTACAGGGTCTTTGGGAAGTTTTTGCAATGCCTGATGGGTCTGAAAAAGTCAGACAGGGATTACTGGGAGCACGGAGTCAACTTTGCATGATACCGGGTTCTCCATTCCATAATTTCATCTGCATCCCATAATTTTCACACCTTCTTTTCATAATCCCACAAACCCATGCATCCCTCCTCGGTGACAGAAGCATGGTGCCTGCACAACTCTCCACTATTGTCATGAGCATTGCAAGCACAGGGCTCATGGTCAGCTGGGAAGTTATGCTCTGCAATAGAGGGCTGCTAGGTGTAATTGGCAAGCTGGGCAACAAGGAAAGGGAATTTCAAAAATTTGTGGGGCTTTAAAGGAGAAGGAGGGCTTCCTGTCTACCTGACCCCTGGGCAACGGAGTTCACAACGGTGACCAGAATGGTGTGTGTGGGACATTGAGGGACAGCTGCTGGAGACCATTAACAGTTGATGTAAGTAACACAGAGTACACTCTCACTGTGTCAGACTTACTACATCAACTGTAAAAAGAAAAGGAGTACTTGTGGCACCTTAGAGATTAACAAATTTATTTGAGCATAAGCTTTCGTGAGCTACAGCTCACTTCATTGCACTGCTGCTACTCTGAAATACATGAACTGTGACTCTCCACCGCGCACGTGGAGGTGGTGTTATTAAGTCAGCATAGTGAGGCACTTACATGAGCGGGAGCAGCCTTATAAAGTCAGTCATATATCATATCCCAAACTATCAGTTGGATAATTTGGGACCCAATAAACACATGGGTACTGACAAACTATGAAGCGAGAGGAAGGAGAGAGAGAGAGAGATTTGCTTGAATCCATTTTGGAGGGGAACAGTGATATCAACTTCTCAATAGCTTTACATTGCATATAGTTGTTTCATGGAAACTATGGTTTTCAGTAAATTGTATCTTTTTCCAAGTTTATTGGACTCAGTGACTTCAATATCCTTGGATATTCACATACTCTGTGGAAACTTACAGTAAGAAAAAAATGTTTCCTTAGTAAAACCTAGCTTTATTTGATTAAATGCTTATACATCTTTACCAACCTTCTTTTGTTCAATATCTTCCCACACATTTAAATCATTTGATAATGTTTTCCAGTACATAGTGTTTTGTGATATTTTAGTTCTAGTTTAGGCTACTTTATATCCATCACAATAAAATATTTAGTAGCATTCTCCTCCTTTATCTTATAACTGGGAATCTAACAGTTTTTAGGGAAGTGCCTGGGTCTTTTCACCTCCATCCTCTCTATTCTGTCCTGACACAGATTTTAAAAGGCCACCAGTGTAAATCCAAAGCAACTCAACTGAAACCAATGTGAGAAAAGACTATGGCCAATTAGGTAGTAATCATACTATGTATCTATGCAAATGTCAAATGCTTCTGAATATAAACAAGGACCCAGCCCTGCTCCCATTGATTCAATGGGAAAATGATCAAGTTCTAGGTTTAATTTCAAAAAGATAAATGGGGCCAGATTCATACATACGCTTCAGGTACTTGTTCTGCTCCAGTGATGCAAGGCAGCCAGTGTGTACCAATGAATCTGCCCCAACGTCTGCAGAAGATTTTCCTGACACAGGGAAGAAAGGTAAGCAGCAGGATACGGACCCTGGACTTCAGGAAAGCAGACTTCGACTCCCTCAGGGAACGGATGGCCAGGATCCCCTAGGGGACTAACATGAAGGGGAAAGGAGTCCAGGAGAGCTGGCTGTATTTCAAGGAATCCCTGTTGAGGTTACAGGGACAAACCATCCCGATGTGTCGAAAGAATAGTAAATATGGCAGGCGACCAGCTTGGCTTAACGGTGAAATCCTAGTGGATCTTAAACATAAAAAAGAAACTTACAAGAAGTGGAAGGTTGGACATATGACCAGGGAAGAGTATAAAAATATTGCTCAGGTATGTAGGAATGAAATCAGGAGGGCCAAATCGCACGTGGAGCTGCAGCTAGCAAGAGATGTCAAGAGTAACAAGAAGGGTTTCTTCAGGTATGTTGGCAACAAGAAGAAAGCCAAGGAAAGTGTGGGCCCCTTAATGAATGAGGGAGGCAACCTAGTGACAGAGGATGTGGAAAAAGCTAATGTACTCAATGCTTTTTTTGCCTCTGTCTTCACGAACAAGGTCAGCTCCCAGACTGCTGCGCTGGGCATCACAACATGGGGAATAGATGGCCAGCCCTCTGTGGAGAAAGAGGTGGTTAGGGACTATTTAGAAAAGCTGAACGTGCACAAGTCCATGGGACCGGACGAGTTGCATCCGAGACTGCTAAAGGAATTGGCGGCTGTGATTGCAGAGCCATTGGCCGTTATCTTTGAAAACTCGTGGCGAACGGGGGAAGTCTCGGATGACTGGAAAAAGGCTAATGTAGTGCCAATCTTTAAAAAAGGGAAGAAGGAGGATCCTGGGAACTACAGGCCAGTCAGCCTCACCTCAGTCCCTGGAAAAATCCTGGAGCAGGTCCTCAAAGAATCAATCCTGAAGCGCTTACATGAGAGGAAAGTGATGAGGAACAGTCAGCATGGATTCACCAAGGGAAGGTCATGCCTGACTAATCTAATCTCCTTCTATGATGAGATTACTGGTTCTGTGGATGAAGCAGTGGATGTATTGTTTCTTGACTTTAGCAAAGCTTTTGACACGGTCTCCCACAGTATTCTTGTCAGCAAGTTAAAGAAGTATGGGCTGGATGAATGCACTATAAGGTGGGTAGAAAGTTGGCTAGATTGTCGGGCTCAACGGGTAGTGATCAATGGCTCCATGTCTAGTTGGCAGCCGGTGTCAAGTGGAGTGCCCCAGGGGTCGGTCCTGGGGCCAGTTTTGTTCAATATCTTCATAAATGATCTGGAGGATGGTGTGGATTGCACTCTCAGAAAATTTGCGGATGATACTAAACTGGGAGGAGTGGTAGATACGCTGGAGGGCAGGGATAGGATACAGAGGGACCTAGACAAATTGGAGGATTAGGCCAAAAGAAATCTGATGAGGTTCAATAAGGATAAGTGCAGGGTCCTGCACTTAGGATGGAAGAACCTAATGCACAGCTACAGACTAGGGACCAAATGGCTAGGCAGCAGTTCTGCGGAAAAGGACCTAGGGGTGACAGTGGACGAGAAGCTGGATATGAGTCAGCAGTGTGCCCTTGTTGCCAAGAAGGCCAATGGCATTTTGGGATGTATAAGTAGGAGCATAGCAAGCAGATTGAGGGACGTGATCGTCCCCCTCTATTCGACATTGGTGAGGCCTCACCTGGAGTACTGTGTCCAGTTTTGGGCCCCACACTACAAGAAGGATGTGGATAAATTGGAGAGAGTCCAACGAAGGACAACAAAAATGATTAGGGGTCTGGAACACATGACTTATGAGGAGAGGCTGAGGGAACTGGGATTGTTTAGTCTGCAGAAGAGAAGAATGAGGGGGGATTTGATAGCTGCTTTCAACTACCTGAGAGGTGGTTCCAGAGATTGCTGATTGAGAATGATGAGATTACTGGTTCTGTGGATGAAGGGAAAGCAGTGGATGTATTGTTTCTTGACTTTAGCAAAGCTTTTGACACGGTCTCCCACAGTATTCTTGTCAGCAAGTTAAAGAAGTATGGGCTGGATGAATCCAGAGATTCAGATCCAGAGAGGATGGTTCTAGACTATTCTCAGTGGTAGAAGAGGACAGGACAAGGAGTAATGGTCTCAAGTTGCAGTGGGGGAGGTTTAGGTTGGATATTAGGAAAAACTTTTTCACTAGGAGGGTGGTGAAACACTGGAATGCGTTACTTAGGGAGGTGGTAGAATCTCCTTCCTTAGAAGTTTTTAAGGTCAGGCTTGACAAAGCCCTGGCGGGGATGATTTAATTGGGGACTGGTCCTGCTTTGAGCAGGGAGTTGGACTAGATGACCTCCTGAGGTCCCTTCCAACCCTGATATTCTATGATTCTATGATTTCCCTTTCCCAAGTCAATCATTTAGTAATTCAAGAGACAATAGGATCACACTAGTGCTCATAATGAAATACACTGAAGTGTTTTTTAATCATTTTACTATCTCTAACAATATGAAAAATGAATAAATTCTGCCTGTTTTGTACTGAGAAGAAACAAAACTGTAAAAGGGGCTGGGGCATTGTTTTGACATCAATTGCTAGCGATACTGTTTTTCTTTTTCCAGAGTGCTGATGAATAATTCTCTTGCGCGTTTGCCTGATAAACCTCTTTGCCAACACATGCCCAGATTACATTGGCTGTAAGTCATTACTTCCCCCCCCCAAAAAAAACCCAACACCTTTTTGTCTTCTTTAAATCAGTGTCATTCTATGACACTTTTTACGAAGGTAATACGAGGGAAGGGAATGATGCTACAGAATAGACAATCCCCATTTCATTCCAGCCTAACTAGACTGACTTCCTGAGGTGTGTTGAATTCTGATAGGAGAATATTGCAGTCATGGTGAGCAGGCAGCTAAATTATAGTTGTATCCTGCTGGAAGCACTGGAGACAAGGGGCTCCCTGGGTTCTCCCCCCACCCCCTCCCCACCCCTCGAGACCACTCGATCACTGCCATTAGGGCAGTCATAATTTGACTCTCAGATTTTGAAAACAAAAAGAGTTAGTCTCTCTAGTACCTGAATTCAGGATTCAGATTTTCACCCACCTGAGTTAATGACACTGCTATCACCTAAAGCAGTTTGGGGCGTGCTGAAAAATGAAACATCCAAGTATTATTATGCTTTGTGCAGTCCTTAGGTTCTGCTGAGGTTTCTCTTTAATAAATAATTACTTCAAGGTAACTATCTGATTGAAGTTAACTTTTTTCAGTGATAGAATGTTTTGGTTTTATCTCGTAGGGACTTTGAAGGCAATCATATACATAATTTAAGAAACGTCACTTTCATCTCCTGCAGCACTCTGACTGTTCTGTAAGTAATAGCACATTCTATGCAGCCCGAATGAGCAGTGTTTACGGTGAACATCTGTTACATTATGCACAATGGGCGACATCAAGTTTCCAAAATATTGGTTGGTGCTTAG
The DNA here is from genome assembly GCF_965140235.1 of Caretta caretta. Lineage (NCBI taxonomy): Eukaryota > Metazoa > Chordata > Testudines > Cheloniidae > Caretta > Caretta caretta. Next base: position 73,732,674 of record NC_134209.1, read on the forward strand.
AACTGATGGAGATTATCAAAATGCTAAATTTTAATTATACACAACAAAGTAGAACTATTCTATGGACATATGGTAACATTCACCACCAATGAATGCAGCATAACTCCATTTAAGTGAGTTTGACTGATAGTATCAAATACCAAGATTTAGAAACTAAACGTAAAAGAAAAAAAATTATACCACATGAACTGACCAGATTCAAGGATAATATCATTCGGTCAGGTTGCTGATCCGAGACATTGTAGAATTTCCCCAAAGCTTCCTCAGAGCCATTGCAATCATCTTCACAATTCCCCTTCACTCCCTTCTGGTGCTGTTGATGAGCCTCTGGACTGCTATTGTTGTCACTTTCTCATCTCCTCTTCACTTCTTTCTCTCAGCTGTCTCTTTCCTACATGGCTCTCCCCTGATTATTCCTTGTGTATTGGGAGGTTTTGGGTGAACAAAGAATGTAGGCTCCCGTCCTTGATGGTTGAATTTCTCAGAAATATCAAATTTTGGATTTGGACTTTCACACTTTTTGCATAAAACATGTGCTTCATTCACATGCTCAAAAATGTCATGAATTTTCAAATAATCAATAATTAATGCCATCATACTGTCACATGGCATACAGAATATCAAGATATTTGACATTTCTGAATAACTTAGTTGTCGGTAGATGCAAATGCAACTGAAAGAGCATATAACATTATATATATATATATTATATATGCTTATACATTCACAGTATAGAATATTATTGTTCATAGAATATTAAAATGTATGAACTTTTAATAACTTGGCATATCTTTAATGTACTGAGCAATTAAGTAAGATATGAAACATTGTTTAAAACAAGATGTAAATTAAATTCAGAATGTGAAAAATTATATAGAATGTAATCAATTACTTGATTATGTATCATGGTCTTCTCAGAAAACAAACACATTTGAGGAAGCATAAGTTTGTTTTTATCCTTTCAGGGTGATGAGAAGAAACAAAATCAGCTCCTTAAATGAAAACAGCTTTTCCTCTCTCCAGAAGTTAGATGAACTGTAAGTTGATTTTTTTAAATCAAAGAACAGCTGAATAATTTAGATCATTTAAATTGTGAAGATGTATTTGTCAGTAATTCTGCTTTCATATAACAAGCTTTAGAGACAGCATCAAACTCCACAGTCATTCAGCATAGTCTGCCCACAGGAGCAGTGTGTTTCCTGAATAAGGACAAGGCATGTCACAGAGGATATGTATACTAGCACCCATATGCCAGCAATAGCACAGCTGCATAAGGTTAAGCCAGTAATGTAATCAGGGCCCCCAAGCATTTTTTCCACCAGTGAACAGGAAAGCAGCTGACAAAGAAGAATCTGTACCGTGTGGGCGCATCCCAGATTTGGGTTTCTCATTTGATGCAAACTGTCTGACCAACTACTGGCCAGTATCTAATCTTCCATTTTGGCTTAACATTATGGAGAAGATAGTGCTAAGACAACCCTCAAAATATCTGGTTGCATCCTATCTACCTGACTCTTGTCAGTCAGGGGAGGGGCCTGTCTACAGCACTGATTCTACACTGGTCACATTGGTAGACGATTGTCTCATGTCATAGATAAAGGTCAGGGGGCAAATTCTCTACTCATGTAACTGGATGCCTCTCCATTGACATGAAGAGTTTGATTTGATATATTGCTCGTCAGTTAATTTAATGATTTGTGGAAACTGCTGGGATTTTTTTAAATGTTGCATTTTTTAAATTATGTCAAAGCATGCAAATCCTATTGCCCAGGATGGGCATATTTTTAATCTTTGTTATCACTACATTATTAAGTGCTAAATATTATTATTAAAAACTAGATGTAACAGATAATGTATCCATAAGGACATTTTTTAAAAATCCATTTTAATTGCACAATGGAGAAGAATTTTATTCCAAATCAATTAACTACTATAAGTAAGGAATTAAAGTGGAAACTGACTAAATATTCCCTGTAAATATAATTGAAATGGTCTTAACCTATTAACTGAGGAATTAGATTATTTGGTTAGTTTAGGCAGGAAAAATCCTTTGATATTTCTGTCCAAGACCATAAATGAATCGATTGGGGAGGAGGTGGGGAACTGGAGAGAAGAAGCAGCACCAAAGAAGAGAAAATGAAAAGATAATTAAAATCAAAGAAAAAGTGAAGTAAAAAATAATAAGACCTGTGAGTATTATATGGTCTCCTATAGTCTGAGGTCTCTATCGTTCACCTTTTGCTTTAACATCATTCTTTTATTTTCCAGGTTTCTGATAACCTATATAACAACCTATAATTTGAGTTGACAAAGGGACTCAAAGTTATCAACCTCTTTACATAATTAATGCTTCTTGACATAATGAAAAGAAACCACTAACAACTAATTATATTATATCTGCCATTGTTTCCACAGAGACTTGGCTAGCAACAAGATTGAATCACTTCCTCCATATCTATTTAAGGACCTGAAGGAGCTCTCACAGCTGTAAGACTTTATAATAACTCTTCCTTATACTGTGTGTTATTGTACATTATTCATTCGAAACGATAGCTTCAGTCATTCAGTCCAGGAAGCAAAACCAAGAAAGTCATGTTCATATCTGAGTTTTACCTGAAAATGCCAAACTTAGTCTGAAATGCAATTTTAAAAAAAGATTATGTACAAAATAATTGCCTCAAAGATGCATAGTATCATGATTGTAATTATTTAAAATTATTCCTGCCCAATATATTGTTAGTATTTTTAATAACTATATTCCATTACTCAGCATACACAAAATGAATATGCCATTTAGAATGAGAGATCTCATGGACTTCAACAGGATCTCAGCATTTGACAGGAGTTGGCCCTAAGAATATATTTTAGGAATACACTTTTTCCTCAAGTATTGAATCTACTGTTAAAATGACACACTATCTCTACTGCAATCTATTAGTTTCTGTGGTTTATGCTGCTATGATTCTATTTTCTATGTATTACAACCTGAAATATAGAAATCTGCCTCTGTGCTTGACAGCAAAGCTGCAACAAGATTCAAGAGAGAGATTATTACAAAATAAAGAAAACACTCTTCATATTTGTTTGATCTTTGTACCCAAATGTATAAACACTGCTGCTGGGCATAATAGTGCCTATCATGAGCAGTTCTGTTGACTTCATGGACTCCTGACTACAGTAAAGCCATTCAGCATATCAAGTATCACACCCGACAGCAAATGTTTGCAGGATCAGGCCCCATGTGTGGTGTTTGCCTGAATCTGAAATAGAAGTAATCTAGACTGTTTTGTTCTTTGTGCTTGGAAAATATAACGGCTCTGAACAGGTTGACAGATCATGAGAGAAAAAGGCACAAAGTGTGTAACACCAGGAAATGAGTGGAGGAATATTAAAAAGATGTAAGCAGGGATGGACTGAGAGTAAACCAAAAATGTAGTGCCCAGACCTGTTTGTATATTTCTGTGGGGTGGTTTATTTACAAAATCTGGAAACCACTTTGGAATTATAGGATCCCAATCATATTTGCTTATCTCCAAAGAGGGATGGAGTTACAAAATTTAAAGACATTTTCAGAGCATGATTCTACTCATTCAGTCCTGCTTTAGGGCCAAATTGTGACTTTTAAACCATGAGCCACATTAGAGAGGATTAGTATGGACTGTGCAGTAATAACAGAGATCCCTCAGAGAACTCTTATTCTTGTATCCTCTCCATTGACATTCACCTTTTTAATGTATTTCTGTGGTGATCGACAAGGTGTATGGTATCTGGTACCCAGCTATATCAGGTCCCACTGTAACTGGGTTCATGTAATGCAACACAATGAAATTCTCATTCTGTTGCATCACAAATCTACATAAATACCTTTAATCAGGAGTAGGTATTCTTTTGATGTCTTTCCCTCACACTGTGTCCTTGGTAAGGGCCAGCCCAATGCAGTGGTGCACATAAAGCTGGAGAGACTGGGTATAAGACATTAGTCCTGCAGTCACTGTAGGCCTGTAGGGGACATCAGGAGGACAGCAAAAAGTTCTGAGGTAGACACACACACACATACATATAAATACTCAGAGTAGTTGTGCCTGATTCTAATCTATATTATTTTATTCTACTGCCCTCAAGTTTCTTTCTCAAGTCAAATAAATGCATGTAAAAAAGATGCATTTTAGAGACTAGGAAAAAACCTGTGACTTATTTTGAAATTACTCCTAAGGGAATTCTGCACCACTGTGCATGCACAGAATTTATGTCCCCCCACAGATTTCTTTGCTTCCTCACAGAAAAATGACTTTCTGACAGGGAAGCAAAGGGAAGCCACAAGAGCGGTCATACAACCCTCCCCAGCAGTATGTTTTGGGTGCCCAGGGCAGCTGGCAGAGAGGTAAATCACTGTGGGGCAGGGGATGGGACTGGAGAAGACCCTGCTAGTGGCACCTACCTTATGCCGGGCTCAGCAGCTAGTCCTGGCTGGGCTGGGGAGGACAGGACTTCCTCTTCCCCTGCATCTGGGGCCATGTCAGACCTACCCCCAGATTTCTCCCCCAGCTGTAGGAAGCTCTGCAAGCTCTCCCCTACCCCTGCACATCCTGTACCCATCACTCCTCAGCTGCCAGGGGAGGAATCACTGTACATGGAGCTGCTCCCCCATCCACCTAACCCCCGTGTATCCAGACCCCCCTCATACCCAGACCCTCCCACTGAGCTCTCCCCATACCCAGAACCACCCTCCCCCCAATAAGCCCCACTCCCCCTGCACCTGACCCCTACGTCAAGCCACCTGCACTCGGATCCCCTATTGAGCCCCAACCATCTGCACATGGATCCCCACCCCACTGAGTCCCACTCCCCCAGCAACTTGCACCCCCCACGGACCCCCCACACCCAGATCCTCCTGCCAAGCTCTATCCCCCACACACCCAGCCCCCACTGCTGACCCACCAACCACCTTCACCTGGACCCCTCAGCAGAGTCTCATTGCACCCAGAACCCACCGACAAGCCCCTGTGCATCCAGATCCTCCTCACACCCAGATCCCCCATTGAGCTGCTGGCACCCAGATTGCCCCACACAGAACCCTCTCAACCCACACCTGGATCTACCCATGCACTCTGGATCCTGCACTGCTGAGCCTGCCTGCCTACACCTGGTGCACCTGGCACAGAGAGGCAGGGCCCTGGAATGTTTCTGGGGCAGACCTGGTCCTATCTCAGGGTTGGGTGCAGCCTCACCACTGAATTCATGTCCCAGGGGGAAGCTGCACAGTGATCTCCCACCTCTGTGCAGCCAGTGGCCTGTGCTCCCCAATGCCATGCTGGAGTCTCCACAGTTATTTGACAAATAAAATTTGCAGAATTTTGCAGAATTTTAATATATTGTGTGCATGCTTTTTAATTTTTTGGTGCAGAATGCCCTCAGGAGTATTAAATATATGTGATTTTTTTGGTAATCTTGCAGTCCTAGCTAGAGATAAGTCTGGGTGGCACTTGATCTGCAAGGAGGCGACGCCACTTTGGATTTGCTATGATGATGATGAAGAATTCTTTGGAGCTTTTTTTAATATATAAAGTCCAAAAAGTTTAGCAACTGAAATATTTCTGCAATTAAAAACATTTAATAAAATTTCTTGTGTTAACATCACACCTGTGAAGCATCAGTCTGTTCTTTGTTCTTGTTTACCAAGTTGTCAGGTAGAGGAGTATCACTATTTACAGTTGTAACTGCCTTACTATGAGTCACTATTACAGGAATTGAAAACAAAGGGATAATGTGGCTAGACATTATCTTTAGAACAAGCTTTAAGGAATCTGCACAGTACTAGATATCACTGTTTGCATTTACAGGAACCTTTCATATAACCCAATCCAGCAAATACAAGCAAACCAGTTTGATTACCTACTAAAACTCAAATCCCTGTAAGTATTTAGTCCTTTTGATATATGTGTTATGGATATTTTCTTTTTGATTTTGCAATTCTTGTTGAGAAAAATTGTTTCTCCAGAACAAGTGTAATAGCAAGCCATATATGAGGTGCTTTGTATCTCTACTCCTCTATTGTATTTATTGGTGTCCCTCAAAGATGTAACTTTGAAAAAAATTACTTACAGTATTCAAATATTTTTTCCTGAGCTCTCCAGCTTCTTTTGGGGGAAATTTTGAAGCACAAAAAGAGACCAGTCAGTCCAGATATCATATAAAAATATCCAGAAAGGGTAAAATCAATTCCACTGTCATGAAGGTAAGGGCTTTTCTAGATGAACAGTTAGTGCATGCCTCACGCTGGGGTGTAAATCTACAGCACACTGGTGTGTCGCACACTAACTCTCCATGTGAACAATGCTGCCACACATTAAAAGTTCCATAGCACGCTCTGAAATGGAACTTCTAGTGCATGGTATCAGAGTCCAAAGGGCAACTTAGTGCACAGCAGACTAATGTGCTGTAGATTTACACCCCCCAGCTTGTTGTGCACTAAATCACCCCGTGGTCAAGTCCTTAGGTGCCTCACTCCAGGCTGGAGGGAGGTGGCTCCCTCTGCTTGGGATTCACGGCCATGAACCCTCTCCTAGAGTTAAACAAACCTGTTGGTGGAGAAGGAGATGCCCCACCCCCCTTTATCATTTAGCCCAGTGATTAAGGTATTTACTTGGGATGTGGGAGACACAGTTCCGTTTCCCACTCCTCCCTGATGGAGAACAGATTTGAATTTAGGTCTCCCCTTTCCAAGGGGAGGTATGAGGTATTTTAGAGCAGATTATGCTCAATCTCTCCTGTTGAAGCTGTTCTACTGCATATAAATTAAATATTCATTAGGCCATAGAGCAAACGTGAATGTCCTAATCACTGGACTGTAGAGTCACTCATCTGGGATGAGTTCCAGTCCCCTGTTTCAATATGTATTGAATTATTTATACACAGTGAGTTTCCACAGGAAAGACCTACCCCATACTCCAGTGATAGAAAAGACTGTATTTAGAGATGTTATGCAGAAAGACTTGATAAGATTTAGACGTAACCCAGATGTAAGGACCAAGGGAGAGGTCTGAGTCCAAGATGACACCCAGAATATAGGCCTGAATGATAAGCAGGATGGTGGTGTTGTCCATGGTGATCAAGAAAGGAGGGGTTAAGGGGGAAAATGAAGAGCTCTGTTTTAGCTATGTTGATCCAGAGCTGATGGTTAGACATCAGTGAAGAGATGTCAGAGAGACAGGCTGAGATTTTAGTCTGGACAGGAGACAGGTCTGGAGTAGAGAGGTAAATCTGTGAGTTGTCTGCATAGAGATGATCGTTGAATTTGTGTTTATAGATGAGGTTATCCAAACATCAGATGTAGAGGGAGAAGAGAAGGAGACCAAGGACAGAGCTTTTTTGGAACCCACACAGAAAGTAGGAGTGGGAATTAGGAGGCTCACTGAAGGAGCAATTAGAGAAGTAGGAGGAGTCATGGAAGCCAAGGGAGGACAAGATTTCAAACAGAAGAACATGGTTGATTATGTCTAAGGCAACTGACAGGTCAAGGAGAATGAGAATGGAGTACTGGTTCTGAGATTTGGCTAAGAAGAGGTCATTTGAGCTTTTGGAAACAATGATTTCAGTGGTGTGCAAGGGGCAGAAGTTGGATTGGAGAGTGTCTAGGATGGGATTGGAGGAGAGGAACTCCAGACAGTACTTGCAAACAGTGTGTTCAGTGAGCTTTGAGACGAAAGGGAGAATGGACATGGGGCAATAGTTGGATTGGCAAGTGGGATGAAGGTTGGGTTTTTTTCGAATGGGAGACACTAAAGCATGTTTGTGTTGTGAAGGGAAAGCCTAGAGGAGAGTGAGTAGTAAGAAGAATAAGGGAGGGGATGAGAGTGGACGTAAGGGAGATCAGGAGATGGGATGAGATTGGGTCACTGGGACAAGTGGAGGTGTCAGAAGAAGAAGAAAGCAGATGAGAAATTTCTGCATCAGTGACCAGAGATAAGCAGAAAGTTGGCTGGGAGGAGAAGGGAAAGCAATCATTCTGTGGACAATAAAACAAGCCCTGAGGAAAAGGCCTTAAAAGACCCTTAGAGCTGGCCACTACCTCACAGCTACTAACCATTAAGGCAGATACTGTTCTTCACCTGTGGCTTGATCTGCTGTGAACTCAGGTGGACTTTGCACTCAAATCTTTATAGGATAGGCCCCAAATTCATCTCAGTGCAAATCAAAAAACAACAGTATATATTTAGAAAACACACTATACATTTAACTGTTGCACTGTTTGAACTGAAAGAATTAAGTAATTATTCTGTTAATATAATACTATAAAATTATACTTCAGTGACATAACATTGTAGTTGAAGATATTAATGCAATTTTTTCTTACATTAAGAAAAAATAAAAACAAAAAAATCCCATGGTAGTTTTGAAAGAGTGGCCAACATTTTAGGAAAGATGTGGACAAATTGGAGAAAGTCCAGAGGAGAGCAACAACATTTTGAAAGGTTTAGAAAACCTGACTTCTGAGGAAAGCTTGAAAAATGGGGTATGTTTTGTCTTGAGAAAAGAAGCCTGAGGAGGGACCTGATAACAGTCTTCAAATATGTTTAGGACTGCTATAAAGAGGACGGTGACCCGTTGTTTTCCATGTCCATCGGAGACAGGACAAGAAGAAATGGGTTTAATCTGCAGGAAGGGCGATTTAGGTTAGACGTTAGGAATGGTTTTCTAACTATAAGAGCAGTTAAGTTCTGGAATGGGTTTCCAATATAGGTTGTGGAATTCCCATCATTGAAAGTTTTTAAGAATATGTTAGACCAACACATGTCAAGGATGGTCTCGATATAGTTGGTCCTGCCTCAGCACAGGGAGCTGGACTTTATGACTTTTCATAAAGTCCCTGCCAGCCCTACATTTCTGTGATTTTTCTCAGTCTTTGTCAAATCAGTATGCCAGTCATTGGGTGAATTCAGTGGTTGTTACTATAGCTAGCGAAGTGCTTTGGACCATCTGAAATGAAAGGCACAATATGAATGGTAAAATATTATTATTAGAACTGTTATTTTCCCTGAGATAATGGAAGAACATCAATAGAACAGTACTTTGGAAGGGCAAAGCAATAATATAGATAACTGAAAGTGCTGAGAGCACTGAAAGAGGCTCCTGTGTGCTCTTAGGACAGTGAGATTATCAAAATTAACTGTAATTTATTTTATTTAACTTTTTAGCTTTTTATTTAGAATTTCTACTGCAGAAGTTTCAAATATATAAATGGACTAGAAGCAATTCTCATTCATCTATAGTTTCATATAATCAAAGCTACACAATTGTGCCCACAATAAGCTTGTTGTGTTTTACCACTGATTTTATGTTGCCTTTTTTGATTGTTCATATATCGGTTATAGCAGCCTGGAGGGCATTGAAATTACAAATATCCAAAGAAGGATGTTCAAACCACTTAGAAATCTCTCCCACATGTAAGTAGATTATTCCAGTTTTCCTCCTTATGTTTTGAATTTTTAACTTGACAAAGTGCAGAATGTTTAAAAATAGAAATGTATGAGAACTTGCATTTACTACCTCTCTGGCTGGTGAATAGTTGAAAAACCAATTGATGCCGTCAGCTAAGGTGAGATTATCATTAAGAAAAAGTGATGGGGACAAAGTTAGGATTCATTTTAACATAATGATAAAATTAAAATTATTATTAAATCTCCTAAACAACAAAGTTCAGTTCCTTGTAAACAGATATTGTACTGACTCTATCTAGGTTTGCTTATTGATCTATAAATGATTTAAAGTAATATTAATAGCACCAGTTTAGGTATGCTAGTATATATATAATGTATTCTGATATAGACCATTATTAATAATGTTTCTGTGGCTCTCAGAATGTACCAGATCACTTTCAGCTGATGAAAAAATACAAACATAATCAGCATGAATGATCAAACCTTTATCAGTATCAGTAAGTAAAACAAAGGGGGGAAAATACCCCAACTTAGCAGCTGGGTGTAGATCTCATGACTTTCTACAGGCACTCTTCGCTTTCTGATTCCCCTGCAGACATTCTTACATGCCTTCACATAAGTAATTAAACTAGGGAACGGGGAAGGAGGGCAAGAGCTGCTTAACTCCCAGCTTAGTGAGGACTAGCTATTGCTTCTGCACTCTGTCACAATCATATCTTTTTATAGTGTGCACTATGGATTCAATTAAAATAATTACTTTTTTTAAAGTACTGTTATTACTGTTTAGCACACTTATGTTGTGCTTTTAAGCATCAAACCACTAAACAAACATTAACTAACTAATCGGTTCATACCCTGACAGGTTTTATACAGACTTGAAGTTTATTTCAAATTCAGACTGGAAATAAGGTTCACATTTTTAAACATGAGAGTAATTAACCACTGGAACAATTTACCTTGGCGAGTGGTGGAGTCTCCATCACTGACAATTTTCTAACAGATCTGCTCTAGGAATTATTTCGGGGAAGTTCTATGCCTTGCATTATACAGGAGGTCAGACTAGATGATCACAGTGGTCCCTTCTAGCCTTGGAATCCATTAATGAATTTATGCATTTCTTTGTGTGCATACTGAAAAAATCAAAATCCTTTATTACTAGTTTTCTATTACCATAAAACATTTTATGCTTTGGCTCTTTACTAGGTGTTCCACAAATGCCCATATTATTGTGAAAAACATGTATCCCAAGCCACATCAATTTGATAATCAGAGTGAAACATTTTTCTCATTTTCTTTTTTCCTCAACCAGATATTTTAAGAAATTCCAGTATTGTGGATATGCCCCTCATGTGCGCAGCTGTAAGCCAAATACCGATGGGATTTCATCCTTTGAGAATCTCTTAGCTAGCATTATACAGAGAGTGTTTGTCTGGGTTGTTTCTGCTGTCACTTGCTTTGGAAATATCTTTGTTATCTGCATGCGACCTTACATCAGATCTGAGAACAAGCTCCATGCCATGTCAATAATGTCTCTCTGCTGTGAGTATTCCCCCGAATAAAAGGTATCAAACAAATATAAAAATCTGGTTTTAGTGTGTCTGGCTATAAATTTTATTATTATACAGCAGAGCACTAGATTGCAAGAGCGAGAAAGTTCAGCCAAATTATAATATAAGATGCTATACCTCAAACAACACAAAGGTTGTTGGATTCTACCTTTAAGTTACTGTGGAGAGTGGGTTAACACTGAAGGCAAAGTGTCTGATATTACTCCCATAGAAGTTGAGTGTCAAATCACAGTCTTCAATAAGAACAGGAATGAGCCCCAAATTTTCAAAGGAACATTAACCCAGCTTCATCACAATTATGAACATATAGTAATTTGTGCACACCAGCAGGATTTGTGTTCAAAACAATCCAATTTGCATACCGGTTGTAACAACTCAATTTTACACACGTTCTGTGAGTTCTGTTTGCAAGAGAAAATTCTGTTCTTTACATGACCAAATGATTGTGTGTGCAAATGCAGGACTGACTTTGAAAATGTGACCCTGAATGTCAGAGCTTCTTTTTAAATTTTAAAACCAAGAATTGTTGACAAACGACTTCGTAATTGATCAATGGAATTACAAATTCCCTGCCTGTGTCTGAGAGACAAGGTGGGTGGGGCAATATATTTTATTGGACCAACTTCTGTTGGTGAGAGAGGCATGCTTACATGCTTAAGCTTACATCGAGCTCTTCTTCAGGACCTAGAGTTGGCCGAATAAGAGATATTACCTCACCCATTTTGGCTCTCTCATATCCTGGGATTAACATGGCTACAACACTGCATACTACATTTATTATAAATTAAATACAAAGAGGTCTACCTTAACTTTGGTATTTCATAAGATTACATAAATCACATTCGAAAGCAATTGTCAATTGTATATAAAGCAGGACAGCAGCATTTCTAAATACCCACTGTCCAGGACTCTGTGGTTTGTTGGCTTGTCCAAAATACTGCGCTAGACACTCCAGGAACCCTTATCCCAGATCCTTACGAGGTCCACAGCAGGGCAACCCTGTCTCTCTTATTTTCAGCATTGCTATCTCTTACAACTTTCTTGCATGTCTCATGATATTTAATCATTTCCTTAAATCCCCAACTGCTGAATAAAAAAGAGATTGCATGGGAATCTCAACTGTTATTTTAAAAAAAATTTTTAGTACTTATGGTTGCAGTGAAAAGATTGAAAACATGAAGCAAGTGCACCCTACATGCTCAAAGAATGTCAGGCAAATAAAAAGAACCCCAAATTTCTTCTTAACCCTCCCCAACCCTCATGATTGGGTGGGGGGAGGCTGATTCATGCTTTTTTAACATTTGGATTTGGCATATTGTCCCCTTCAGGTGCACCCAAGGAGGTCTGCAACAGAGAGCTTCTCCTGTCTAGAGTTGGTCAGAAATTCTCCAACAGAATGTTTTTCCATTGGAGAATGCTGATTCATTGAAATTAAAACTTCTGCTGAAGCTGTTTGCTTTTGACAAAGGTCTGATGGAAAGCAGGGACGGTTCTATAGAATCCTGCCTACCAGCACTGGTTCCTAGGATCACAGCTCCTTGGCAGCCTGCCAGGTGGACTGTCCTTGAGCCAGTGACTTTGGGGCTTTCAAGGTCCAGGGTTCTGGGACAGTCAGGTAGACTGCACCTAAGCTGGGGACTCCAGAGCTTCCAAGGTCCAGGACTCAGGGGCAACCACTCATGCAGACTGCCCTGGAGTCAGGGACTCTACGGCTTTCCAGGGTCTGTGGCTCTAAGAATGGCCATACTGGGTCAGACCAAAGGTCGATCTAGCCCAGTATCCTGTCTTCCGACAGGGGACAATGCCAGGTGCCCCAGAGGGAATAAACAGAACAGGTAATCATCAAGTGATCCATCCCCTGTCGCCCATTCCCAGCTTCTGGCAAACAGAGGCTAGGAACACCATTCCTGCTCCCACCCTGGCTAATGAATTTATCTAGTTCTTTTTTGAATCCCGTTATAGTCTTAGCCTTCACAACATCCTCTGGCAAGGAGTTCCACAGGTTGACTGTGCGTTGTGTGAAAAAATACTTCCTTTTGTTTGTTTTAAATTAATTATTAATTTCATTTGGTGACCCCCTAGTTCTTCTCTATGAGAAGGAATAAATAACACTTCCTTATTTACTTTCTCCACACCAGGCAGCCAGCTAGGTGGACTGCCCCTGAGCCAGGGATCCCAAGGCTTCCACAGTCCACAGCTCCAGGGTCACCAGCCACGTGGACTGGCCTGAAGTTGCAGGCTCCAGGGCTTTCCCATTTTTGGAGTATTTCAAAAATTTTGGTTTTTGTTCCAGATCATAATTAAACCAAATTTCAAAATATTGAAAGCCTCCACAAAATGGAATTATCTTTCTTTGCACAGCTCTAATCCTGACAATGCCTAAGGTGGCTCGGAGAGGAACTCCCTAATGCATACTTTGAACAGTGTGCATGAACCCTCCCACAATATTTTACTTTTCACTGTGGAGCTAATTTAGTCAGTCACACATGTGCAGTTGGCCTGCCTTGCTTGAGAACTTTTCAACCTCAGTAAAAGGCTCTGTGCAATCTGTATTGTGCATGCCTAGTATATGATTTTTCATAGGATCATAGCTTGGGCAAATCAAAACTAAATGTATGTAACACTAGCAAAGACACTTCTACTCAATGTGAACACTTTGAACACCAAGTTTCAGTGTTCTAGACATTTTGGAACTAGAACTGTTCATAAAAAGGTGCAAGAAGTATTTTTGTAATGAGAAATGTATGTTATTTTTATTCATGCTTTATAACAACTGTTTTTTGCATGAACTTAAAAGAAAAATCATTGTAGGGCAGAGAGCAAGAATGAAAATATGTCAGCCCAAATGGTGAAAATTTCAGAAAGGCAGCAGTCACTGAAAACTAGTTAGAATTGAGAATTTTGTAACCTTAACTATAGTTGTTGGTAGAACTTTAAGTATATTATTAATACATATATATTGTAAAATAAAGGACAATTCAGATATATAAACCAAATTATTCCCTATTTATTCATGTTCTTAAATGCTATTTCTACAGGTGCTGACTGTCTGATGGGAATATATTTATTTGTGATTGGAGCCTTTGATGTTAAATATCGTGGAGAATACAACAAGCATGCTCAGTTGTGGATGGATAGTATCCACTGCCAATTGGTGGGATCATTGGCTATTCTGTCCACAGAGGTGTCAGTTTTACTGTTGACTTACATGACTTTGGAAAAATATATATGCATAGTTTACCCTTTTAGGTATTTGAAGCCAGGAAAATGCAGGACAATTTCCATTTTGATTCTCATCTGGGTTATTGGCTTTGTGGTTGCTTTTATTCCACTGAGCCACAAGGAATTTTTCAGAAACTACTATGGCACCAATGGGGTCTGTTTTCCTCTTCATTCAGAACAGGCAGAAAGTACAGGAGGCCAGATTTATTCTGTTGTTATTTTTTTAGGTAAGTATGTTATGTTTCTTCCTTTACATATGTTAGCTGGAGCTACACGGGGAGCCCAAGTTTCAAACGAAGCTGGCAGCCTTACTAGGCTGCCCAAATCCCATATTTGGATGTTCTGATAAGTGCATAAGGTGGGCATTTATATGCTAAAGTACAACGATCAGCACCCAAGAATTAGATTTGAACCCCTTATTTATTCATGTTTGAAAATGGGTGCTCTGTGAAAGTCTGAAACCCACAAATTTATAAAAATATTTTTAAAATCTCAGTATTATACACAAGCTTGCTCATTTGCTGCTTAGTTTGATGATGGTGTGATGACGAGTCACTGGTCAGTTGGTTGGAGCATGTGCTAATCAGGGATTGAGTCCCCAATCTTTGCCTGTCTAGGCCACATCTTTCTAGGGTCGAAAGGATGGTCTAGTGGACTGTGCATTGCACTAGGACTTAGGAGATCTAGAGTCAGTTCCTGGTTCAGTCGCAGACTGCCTGTGAGACCTTGAGCAAGTCAGTTAATCTGTCCTGTGCCTCGATAAGCCATCTGTAAAAAGGGGATAATACTGACCTGAGAGGGTTGTTGTAAGCATAACATTCCTTAGTAGTTAGCAGGTGCTCAGATAGTACAGGGATTAGAGGTTGTAATGTGTCTGGGTAGATGATTGTCAGTAAAGCAACGCTGAAACCAAAGAACACAGACCTACAAGATGCACTACATGGTTTAGATGGCAAATGTTCACTATTTAGTGATAATTAATAAATATACTTTGAGTAAGGGGGGCATTAACCTCAGTGTCCTATATAAAGACTGACTCAAGTTCTACCTACCTATCTAAATTCCAGTTGTATTAGTAGTTTGGATACAAGATTCTCCTTTGCTACCTGCCCTATAACTTGCCCAATTTGCCAGTAAGCTACATGCCTGGAAATATTAATTCAGGTCTTAAAGCACTAACATCCCTTAACTTCTTAACAGGTGTAAACTTGGCAGCTTTTATCATCATTGTGTTTTCCTATGGAAGTATGTTTTACAGTGTTCACCAAACAACCATCACAGCAACTGAAATCCAGAATCATATTAAAAAAGAGATGACCCTTGCTAAACGCTTTTTCTTCATTGTTTTCACTGATGCACTATGCTGGATTCCCATCTTTATTTTGAAATTGCTTTCTTTACTTCAAGTAGAAATACCAGGTATGTTTTTTTGTTTCTTTTCTAAATAAAAAAATTCAGTTAAATGGCTTGTCTGAAAGTCAGCTAGAAAATGCAAACTAGAGTGCTAACACAAAATAATCCTATGTTATATCAGTTAAAGCTTAAATATTCCCACCCCAAGTCTATTTTTTCTAGCCACAGCAATAAAAGTTCAAAAACTTTTCAAAAAGTTCAAAAATGATCATATATTATTGCACAATGGACAAAATTTGAAAACAAAATTTTAATTACAGCTGGTATTTCTGATCCTATGGCTCTTGGTGGCAGCCACATTGCTGCAATAACAGCTGTTGCGGCTCTGATGTCTGAACTCAATGTAAGACTACACAAAAAAGTCTAGCTTGATGTAGTTTCTTTCAACCGTTCACTGCTGCAGTGTTCCTTTTGAAAAGAGAGTTGCGGGGGGAGTGGGGAGGTCACAAGGTTAATTTAGGGAGGATTGCAGTATTGCCACCCTTACTTCTGTACTGCTGCCTTCAGAGCTGGGCAACCGGAGAGCGGTGGCTGCTGACCAAGGCCCAGCTCTGAAGGCAGCAGTGTTATACCAATAAAATAAAAACCAGCAGGATCTTATTAAAGGGGAAAAGGCAAAATGCCACATTTATTGTGAATACAGAAAGAATCATAGTCAGCAGTTAGTTATAGCTATAACATTCCATTCAATCTCATATTTATTCACACATTCATTCATACAAACACACACACAGAGGTTCTGCAAGGTTGTTATCATAGTTACCAGCCCTAGAGTTACTCATGCCAAGCCACTGGCCAGGTGGCCTGGACGTGAGGAGGGAGCAGGGCCTCATCAGATGCACATCTGATGCTCCTGGAAATTGGTTTGCAGAATCAGACCCCAAAGTTCTCACTTTCTAGAGTCCATTTTTAAAGGAATTTCTTCCTATGCCAGTCTGTGGGAATTGCTTCATCATGCTGTTGCTGAATCAACCAGCAGATGGCACATTCCTGACGGCTCCGTGCTGCCAGATGTTATCTTGTTCTTTGGTTCTCCCATTCTTGAGGCTGTTGGGTGGATTCCAGTCTGCCCTGTGGGGGTCCTCTGGTTATTTTCCACTTGACGCCTTCTTCAGCCGATGGACACTGGATTCTTAGGCTGGCACCTCCCTTATTATTCAGTTATTATCCACACCAAGCATCCATCCACATACATCCTCTATCTCTATTTTAATCACAACTGTTAACAAAGCAAGATGAATATAACAAAAGGGCTGGGAGTCTCTGGGTGCTGTTTCTATTTTTACAGAGTATTGCTTTGAGTTTCTCTCTGTGTGAGTAGTTGTTGTTACAAAGAATTGCTTTGAGAACAGACTGTGTTTTAGAATGTACTAACACAATTAGCAGCTTGCAAGTTTCACACAGAGAGGGAGAGAAACAGTACCAAAAACCAAGAGGCCTCTTAATTAGTAATACCCTGGAATTTAAACTATGGGGAATCAAACTCATTTGTGATTTTAATACAGAACTTCTTTAATATGATCCAACAGCAGCACAGAAGTAAGGGTGGCAATACCATACCATGCCAGCCTTACTTCTGTGCTGCTGTTGGCAGTGGCTCTGCCTTCAGAGCTGGGCTCCGTCAGCAGCTGCTGCTCTGCAGTCACCCAGCTTTGACAGCAGCACCACCATCAGCAGCAGAACAGAAGTAAGGGTAGCAGTACTGCAACCCCCCCCCCAATAACACTGACCCCCCCACACACACACACACACAAACTCCCTTTTGGGTCAGGACCCCTACAATTACAACACCCTGAAATTTCAGATTTAAATAGCTAAAATCATTAAATTTACAATTTGTGAAATTGACCAAAATGGACCATGAATTTGGTAGGTCCCTACATATCACAAAGGACATTTGTTTAGTATAAAGGCTGCCACCAGCAATAGTAGGCTTAGAAATTACTACTCTATCAATTTTAGTTATAAATACATGTCAGAGGAGAGACCTAGTGAGAAATTCTTGCCTTTCAGGAAAGTGGACTCAGCAAAAGGGTGTTAGAGTTATCTTTTGAAAGGGGTAGAGTCAAATATCAAATGTCTGACCAAAAAATGTGTATAGCAAATGTCCCCGTAGGAAAAGGAAACTTACTCTGAAAATGCATTTTTTAAGAAGTGCAAGTCTCCTCTACCTAAGAAAATGTAATTCTAAAAGAAAGTATTGTTAGAAGTAGACAGAGTGTAGTTTGAAGGAATGAGCACAAAGCTGAGTCAGGAAATCAAACCCCAGCTCTGCCACTGGCATGCTGGGTGAGCTTGGACAAGTCCCTTCGACTCTCTGCCTCTGATTCCCTAACTGTAAAATGGTATAGTACCCACCTACCTTAAGGGCCACTGTGAAGATATCAGTTAATATTTGTACACTGCTTTTAGCACAAAGTACCATATACTAATACAATGTTATTGAGTACATACACTTTTGAATATTTAAATTTCTTTTTTCCTCCTCAAGGTACTATAACTTCCTGGGTGGTGATTTTTATACTGCCTATAAATAGTGCTTTGAATCCTCTCCTCTACACTCTGACCACACGACCTTTCAAAGAAATGATTCAGCAGGCTTGGTATAATTACAAACAAGGAAGATCCATAGGAAGCAAAAGCAACCAGAAAACATATGGCCCATCATTTATCTGGGTAGAGATGTGGCCAATGCAAGAGATTACACCAGAGTTAACAAAGCCTGCTATTTATACAGACTCCTCTGAAACATCAGCAACCACACATTCCACAAGACTGAATTCATACAGATAAATGTTTTGAATAGTCACAGTAAAATTTGCACAGCCATCTCTGATGTGGACTCACTGTTTTATAGCAGTAAGGAAAAAGATGTAACACAGATTCACATCAGTGATGGCCAAGAAGTCTAATCAGAAAAAGACAACAGAGAGTGAACTTAACAGTACATACATTTTTGAAGAGCCTTAGGAAGTAGTAGCCATAGGAAAAAAATATGTATGCGAATAAAATTCCACTATCAGTCCAATTTTTACTTTCATTTTGGGGCTGGGCAGATAAAGTCAAAAAGGTTAAAACTGTTACTTTGTACCTTTCTAAATTCTAAAATGTAATTCGTATGCAGTCTATTGTTAGATGACCAGATTGCTAAAAATATAAAAGTTAACTCTGAATGGCTATGCAACTTCCTAAACTTTAGTCAGTTGCAGTATTTTTCTGAAGAGTTACTCATAGGTCAGGCATGGGGCACTGGACACCAATTAAAATGATTCAGATTTATGAATACTTAAAAATGGTACAACGTTGAGCTAAGTTTTGGGGGGTCCCAACTGAAGCAATCAGGCAGATTCTCCATATGTGTGTATCAGATTTTTTTTTTTTTAAAGACACTTTGATATTATGAAAGAAAGGGATACTGGATAAGGAAACTTTCAGTAACTGGCTTGTGGCCAGCTGAGTTCCCAAGATAACACAGCTGGAGGAAATGCTCTTCTGCATTTACACTTTGAAGTTTTTTTTAAAAAAGCAAAAAGATGTTTTTAATGTTTGCACTCAACTTCCTAAAAGATACAAGAAGGAAAATATAGTGTGACTCACACTTTACTGTTTACAAAACTTTGAAATATGTTAGAATCAAATACAGAACAGATGAGTATCATGTTTCCGCTACTGTATATATTGATTTATTTGGAATAAAGATTTACCTGCTGATCAAACTGATTGTTTTCCCCTTGATGAAAATAGTAAACACACCATATTTCATTTTGTATCCTCACTTGATACTCTGGATAATGCAGAATGTCTGCAACATTAAACTCTCCTTTACTCCACTTTGAGAGCATCAAGTTGATTAGCTAAATAATCAAGAAACAGTAAGAGCACCTGTACTACTTACAGCCTTCTCTACACTTTGACAGATGGGAGGAAGGAAGAAAGAAGCTGCCATAATTAGCTGTTCAATATTTGTTCTAATGTCTTTTATTTTTTAGGTAAAAGAAATAAATAATTAGATTTTCTTGGGTGGGGGACGGGACACCAAGAAATAGGGATCAATGACTACTCAGTCATGGCACACCACTACATTTTTCTATAGCTTCCCAACTCATTTCAGTGCTGATTTTTTCATATGTTTCTGGGTACAGTAGCTATGATCCAGATATTTACCACAAATTAGAAATCTTTTAGATAGTCGATCCTTGTTTACAATGGTATGCCAGATTATAGGGTTTGAATCAGAAACCTACTAGTTCGTTAAATGGGAGGAAATGCAGAACAAGTTCTGATACAGCATATTATTTCAAAGATTACAGAAAACGGAGAATTAGCACAGATACTACTGAAACTGAAATATATACTTCAAATAGCAACCCAACCTTTTAATACACAATACAGCTGAGTTTCTATCGGAAGAAAAATATGATCTAAACATACAATAAGGCACTTTAGATATAGTTTAGTAACCAAAATACATAAAAATATCAGGTGTAGAAGGGTTTGCAGTGATCAAATAATCTGTAAAAATGCAACTATGGAGAAAAGTATTGAAAAACTGGCTAAGATGATTCTCAGTGTAGGGAGGGAGCTGGGCTACAGTCTTAAAAACGAGAGACCAAGTTCTAGACTCATTTATATCTGTATTAATACCTGTTAAATGGCAGAATAAGAATGGAGTTTGTATAGGTATAAGTGAAGGCAGAAAGTTTCACAAGTAGTCTCGTTTGATTAACAAGATTTTAAAGAGACTTATTTTGGAAATGACAAGCTTATATACATTCCTGAAGGCGATGGGGGTTAACAAAACTATAGCTGTCTGCAAGTGATTACACTTGGGGAATTCTTGATTTACAGAACCACGGTGGTCAATTAGAGAGGTATCAGATATCTCACTATGTGTGGTATCTGAATACAAGTGTAACATTACTCTAATGAAAATTTTATTTAGTACATTTCATATGTACTTGCTAATCAATAGAACTGCAAGGAAACCAACAGTTTAAAAATCCAGACTTGGTCCCTCTTCCCAAGCCAAACTAAAACAGTCTATGCTATTATCAACAGATTCTGAATGATGTTCATGCATGCAGCAGTATCAACATTTTATCCACAGAAACAGCTTGTGCACAGAACAAAACATTTCCTTGAAGGGGGGCAGTTGATGAAAGCCCCGTTAAGATATTATAAAAAATAAAAGCACAAAAAAGTTGTTTACGTCTTCATTTATACAGACATTCCTTAACCCAGTATGGCCGAGAGCCAAGTCCTGGCATTGCAAGATAAGGGTAACAAAGTGGAAATGCTGTGGGATGATTCAGCTTCAGCTCATGCAGGTACCCTCTTGAGCTTTCCTCCTGTGTGTGTTTGCACAGAGTCAGTCACTGGGTTTCAGAGATTCATATCCTTCCTTCAGAAGATCCCGCCACGTTTTAAGGAATCGGGCATTTTCTGAACATTTGGTCGCAAGCTCCTCTACCTGGGCTGACACAGCAGATGTTGCCTCCAGGATCTTTGTTAGCGAGAATGCGGCCTGCAGCAAGAACATAAGAACCACCATGCTGGGTTAGACCAATGGTCCATCTAGCCCAGTGTCCTGTTTTCCAAGCATGGCCAATGCCAGCTGCTTCAGAGGGAGTGAACAGAACAGGCAACCACTGCGTGATCCATCCCATTGCCCGCTCCCGGCTTTGAGCAATCAGAGGCTAGGGACACTCCAAGCATAGAGTGGCATCCCAGACGATCTTAGCTACTTGTGGACCTGTCCTCCATGAAATTATCCAATTCTTTCTTGAACCCCATTATAGTTTTGGCACCAAACGCACACGGGGTGTTCAGAGATACCGGGAGGGGGGCGCAGCCATTCCGAGGTCTGCCTCACGTTCCTGGATGGCCAGGTCCCGGGCTGGTGGCTTCCCCGTGCTCTGACCAAGGCAGGGCGACAGACAGGTCTTGAATCAGTCCTTGTCTACACAGGTACGAGCAGAGGTCTGATTTCCCCCCTCCCCCCCGAACACTCACATTCCGGTTTTAAAGGGTTTAGCTCATGGGGCTGGGAAAGGGGTGACACTGGACCCGGGGCAGCGTGCCTGGCGCTGGGCACAGCGGGGCCGGCTCCGACCTGCGCGGCGGAGACTCACGTCATCGATCTGCATCTCCACCTCCTCCAGCAGCTCCCGCGGGTCACTGAGCTGCTCCAGCGGCCGCGCCCCGCTGCCGCCGCCGCCGCCGCCGCCGCTCCGGCTTCTCCTGGGCCCGGCGCCGGGGGAGACCCCGAGGGGCGCGACGGGGGAAACGGGCTGCGCCGGCCCCGCCTCAGCCATGCTCCCTGCCTCGGCTCCGCACGGCCGCAAAACGATCCCCCGAAATCAACCGGTTTTGCGGCGCGCGCGAAACTCACTCGCCCCGCCCCCTACCCGAGGGGCGGAGCAGGAGCCTTCGGCGACCCCGCCCCCCATAGTAGGGCCGGTGATCCGTGAGAGCGTATCCCCTCCCCCTCCGCATACACCACCCCAACTTCCGTTCTGCTGGCCGGGGCAGGGAGGGGCTCGGTAATGTGGTCCGCAACTATCCCCATATGCAGTGCAGCTCCACTTGAACTACTACTCCCAGCATGCAGCGCGGGACCTTCAAGAGAACACGGATTAGACCATTGATAGGCGCACTGCATGCTGGGAGGGATAGTTTTCTCCTGCCGCAATGCATGCCGGTATCAGGCGTCCTCCCCGGCTCCGGCCTGCATCCGCCAGGCCGTTAGCTATGGCGGCCATGGATGCCATTATACAGCCCCGCCTTCTCGCGTCCCGGGAGTTTTGTTTAATTATGGGACAATAAAGAAATTCCTTTTCTCCGGCCACGCTGGGCTAGCGCATGCGCCGTGCTGCACCCTTCCCTAGCGGGGAACATCGCCCTGCCTGTAGGGCGGGCCAGCGCCTCTCCTTCCGCAGGGCATTCTGGGAGCTGTAGTAATCCCTCCTCCGTGGGGCGGGAACTCCGTCTCCCGGCAGGTAGCCTGGCGCGCAGGCGCAGTGGGGCGGGGACGCGGTGGCGAGAGCTGCGGGTGCGCGCTGTGCGGGGTGAATGCCATTGGCCGGGGCTGTGCGTGGGCTCGCGGCGGCGGCTGACCCGCAGCTCCAGAGCCCGGGCGCTCGGGGAAGGCAGAGCGGGGACCCCCGGGCGCTTTGGGGGGCGGGTTGTGCGTAGCGGGCAGCGGCAGCGTTCGCCCCCTGTTCCCGGCCCTGAGGGGAGGCTGCCCCGTCCCCGGGGGGCGCCCAGGCAGGCACCATGCCGCTGCCGCTCTGCACGCTCTCCAGCCAAGGTAACGTGGGGCGTCGCTCGTGGGCACCTTGCTGGTCCGCGGGGCTAGTGGGCTGCAGGCTGACTCTCGGGTGGTGCCTGAAAATCACCCGCTCCCCAAGGAGTTTCCTCTTCTGCCCTGTTAACGTGCTACCACGATTCCTTGCTCGTGGGAAGGGGGGCTGTGCGCCCCCCCCCCCATGTGTGCGGGAATAGCAATGGGGGTAGGACAGGGGAGTGAAAGTGGCGAGGATAGCTCAGTGGTTTGAGCATTGGCCTGCTAAACCCAGGGTTGTGAGTTCAATCCGTGAGGGGGCCATTTAGGGAACTGGGGCAAAAATTGGGGATTGGCCCTGCTTTGAGCAGGGGGTTGGACTAGATGACCTCCTGAGGTCCCTTCCAACCCTGATATTCTATGAAATTAAAGCTAGGGGGCCTGTCCAGTAGCAAGTATGATTGTGGGCCGTGCCCATCACACACGGCTGCCCCTCCCCTTGTCTTTACAGCGAGACACAAAACTGGACCAAAGGTCATTGCCTTGTGACTCTTACAAAACAGATATATTTGAACACGAATCAGCAGTGTTGTGATGCCCCTTGCTTGTGCTTGATGTGCGAGGTAGTGATTTAACGTGGTTAGAACGGAAAGGACACTGACCCCACAGTACTGGCCAGAATAACCATTGTTGTTAGTTCATTTACCTCATTTGACTGTGTATTCAGTTCACAATTTCTCCCTGTGGAAGTCATTGCAGTGCTGTACGTGTCCACCCATGTGGAACTCTTGCAGGATCAGGGTCTTGCAAAGTCAGATCTTAATTTTGTAGTTTGATCCTACAGCCACATACACATGTGAGCACTTTACATCAGATAAAACACACTAGTAACTGTTTGTATATGAGAGTCCAATCTGGGGAACATTAATTCATATAACTTTCCTCACATGAATAAAATTGCATGCATAATTGTGTGCAGGACTTGACCCATATATGTATCTGTTTTATTGGTGTGTTATCTGCTGTAAAGTACCATGTACAGTGTATAAATTTTTTTTTCTTTTTTTAGGTGGTGATTTCCCAGTGTTGTAATGCATGGATAATAGGAGAAAATAACAGTTACTTTTCCATCTTTGTTCCATCATTTAAATAATGAACATGGAAATAATCCCCTTGTTAGCAGTTAGCAAAGAGTTTCATATGGATACAAGTTCCTTCCCTTTTAAAAAAATGTTTGCAAAAAGTTCAGACTTATGGGTGTTATGAGTGAAGTACCAAGTCACTGAGGCCCCAATCCTGCAGTGACTTCTATACAGGAAGGTCAGATGAGTCTGCCTGCTCATTTGCCAGTGCAGGATTGGGACCTAAAAGATAATTAACAAATGCATATCTTAGTTTCATATAACTTTAGTCAAGAAGGAATCTTATCATAGCGCTCTCAAATGGTAAATGAAGGTTGCATGTTTTAAGGAATGTACCTGCAGTTGTTTCTGTGGTTATGAAATATGTTCTATTCTGCAATACATTACTAACTGTAAGGTTCTCTGTTTTAAAGTAAATACTGCTTGAGACTCTTACTCCTAAATCTATTGCAGTTAAGTGTGACATCTGGATTGTCTATTTAAGTTAGTATGACTTAAGCTACATAAATAATACTTGTAGTCCATGTGCATTACACTGTTCCAAGAGATTACACCCTGTGGTGATATAAAGGTTATATTGGTTTGCCTTTTGGTTGGGTGTATTATTCTCAAGTGCCAAGACAAAAATTGTTCCTCTCTATCTTGGATATCGTGCTCCTGCTACTTTGAAGAAATATTTGATAAATGTTCAAAGCATTTTAGGAAACAAGTGATACTTATTTAAGGTCTCTCTTCACTTGTAAAGTCAGGCTGAGGGATTAGGGGGTGGAGGGAGGGAGAGAGGATTCTTAGTTTGTGGTGGTATGACACAGGTATTTCTAGTTCAGATGGCTTATGAGCTGTGACACTTTAAAAATTAATATATATTTGTGATGTTTCACTCAAAATGATTTTATGAAAATATGCTAATGACTGAATATAATGTAACTGGAATTTGCTTCATGCAAAAGGTCTCTTGTAAGGTATCATTATAAAACTTATAATTTACTGAGTGTGGTCATCCTATTTGTATAAATGTATCACTCTTGTATCTGAAACTAGAAATGTGAAATATAACTCTGAGGTTCTATTGTAGTTATGCAAAGTGTGGGCCATTATTGGTGGTTTGGGATCTTGATGGCTCCCATCAACCAGGACAATTGACTGTGGGTGGCTCTGTTTGCTTGCAGGCCTTCCTGTGAGTCAGGCTGGGAGGAATGAGGGCTTGAAGTCTTACAGTGACATGTGATTGTGTCACCTGAACTGGAATCCATCTTTAACCTGGTGCTTTTCCATTGAGAAGGAGGGGTAGGAACCCAGAGAAGGACAAAGGATTCCTGCCTTATGCAAAAGATATATAAGTGGGTGGAACAGAACAAAAGAGGGCTGCAATCATGAGAAATCCCCTAGCTACCACCTGAGCTGGAACAAGGGCTGTACCAGGGGAAAGAATTGTGCCCAGACTAAGAAGGCGGCCAGTCTGTGATAGAAACTTATTGAAACATCTCTGAGGGTGAGATTTTTGTCTGTATTTAGTTTTCTTACTGTTAAACTTAGACTTGCATGTTTTATTTTATTTTGCTTGGTAATTCACTTTGTTCTGTCTGTTATTATTTGGAACTACTTAAATCCTACTTTTTGTACTTAATAAAATCACTTTTTACTTATTAATTAACCTAGAGTATGCATTAATACCTGGGGAGGGGGGCAAACAGCTGTGCATATCTCTCTATCAGTGTTCTAGAGGACGAACAATTTGTGAGTTTACCCTGTGTAAGCTTTATACAGGGTAAAATGGATTTATTTGGGATTTTGGACCCCATTGGGAGTTGGGCATCTGAGTGTTGGAGACAGGAACGCTTCTTAAGCTGTTTTCAGTTAAGCCTGCAGCTGTTGGGGGGCATGGTTCAGACCATCAGGCAAGCGTGTCTGGCTCAAACCAGGCAGGGCACTGAAGTCCTAAGCTGGCAGGGAAAACAGACTGAGAGGTAGTCAAAGCACATTAGTTGGCAGTCCCAAGGGGGTTTCTGTGATCCAACTCGTCACAATATTTATATGAAGATATGGGACCATAAGATAGGGTCTGAAATTCTAGGGCATTTCTAGATGTAAAAATCTAATCCAAGTTCAGCCTGATTTAAACTATTAAGATAGCAGTTTTTCATGTAACAAGCAAATCTTCCTCCTTTCTCTATCCCCTCCAATCTCCAACTCCTTTCTTCCTCATATCCCCCTCCAGCTCCCAAGATGTTGAATGGTTACATGAATCTGGGTAGTTAAACTAGTACACTTTGAGTATTTCAAGTCCCCTCTTGTGCATTTAGCCTGAAAGGAACTAACTTGACCTGATCCTGGAGTCCTCACAGGCATTGGCCTGTTATGTGCCATTGGCTTCATGACACATAACAAGATTGGGTCCAGAATTCCTTTTATTTCCATTATGTTCAAAATGACCCAATGCTTGATTTATTTATTTATTTCATTTAGAATAATACCAGGTAAATCAACTTTTAATATTCTGAATCTTTTGAACCAGGACAAGGTACTATTCTTTCACTTTTGCACTCTCCTATATTTATTCATTCATATTACATTTACCAATTCCTCTGCATAGTGATGTAGGGAAAATAGTCCTCAGGCTATACTCCACGTTATTACTTGTGAAAAGGGGATATTATCTTTATAATAAGTATGTGATATAATAGTCTCTCTGAATAAGGTCTTTTTTTTAAGTATTGAAAACTTATACTGGGGGCATTTGCTTCTGACCACCATCAGGATTTTGTTGTGCTTGCAGTAATGTTTAGAAAGCACAGTTGAGGGTTTACTGTATGTGTAAACCTTACCTTTGAAACAAAGTATAGTTTATCCCAGTGTTTCCCAAACTTGGGACGCCACTTGTTCAGGGAAAGCCCCTTGCAGGCCCGGCTGGTTTGTTTACCTGCCAGGCCAGAGCTGCGATTGGCCAAACCTGCGGACGCAGCAGGTAAACAAACTGGCCCGGCCTGCCACGGGCTTTCCCTGAACTAGCGGCATCCCAAGTTTGGGAAACACTGCTTTAACCAATCTAAATTTTTACTGTTGATCATGAAGTTTTGTTGAGGCCTACAGCCAAGGACTAGCTGCCCATCTAGCGTTCACTAATGTATGTTCAGGTACAGTATGAAACAAACTTAAATACAGATTGAAGGTATTTTAAATTTTTGTAACCCTTTTTTGTTTGTATGTTGATGTTTACTGTAAGTCTTTGGAACTTTGAAATTGAAATGTTTCCGTACAATATGTTTTTCTTTTGTATGTGCATTCTATTGTTAGCTCTAGGACTTTTTGATTGTGGGGTCTGTGAGGACTGTTTTAATCACAGAGATGAAGATCACCAAAGCATTTGTTTGGACTAAAAAGAACACAAAAGGAATTCTATGCATTTTGAAAACTGATAAAAGGTTATATTTTAGGCTTCTTCACTTTGACATGGTCTGTGTCACCATCTGTATACATGATCATGCTTTCAGTGCTATTCATAACTCTGGAAAATGGAAAACTTCGGAAAAAGTTCTGCTGCTGTATCATGTATTCTGGGTTGGTGGCTTTATTACAAGGGATATTGGCATGAAAATAGTATGTGATTACTTAGGAGTTCATGTAGTCTGACTGCCTATTGCTCATATGAAGTCATAATTTTGTTTTTATGATTGAACAGCTGCCTGTTAAGTACAGATCACAACTTCAAGTAAAGAATAAACAGACTAGATAACTTCCTAATGAATAAAGATCTGGTTTCAAAGATTGGTAGTTATACCAATCTCTCTATTAGTAGTAGTAAACTAAAAACTGCCTTTTTAAAAATAGAAACAATCAATCCTAGCCTTTTCTGAGCGACTCAGGTTCTCTGGTCTCACAAAACTGCACAAAGACAGTTGAAAGTTCTGGTGAAGAAAGGCCTAGGAGAAGACTAGCCAGAATGTTCGATTAGTTATACTTTGAGTTTATGGAGCAATGTGGGGAAAGTTGCCTAGCCCATCCCTGTACTTTGACTAGTTTTTCAGAGTTAAGACTTTCTTGAGTTCTAACTTAGCTCAACTTTCTTTTTCCTTTTAAGGATTAAGCAACTAATATTGTTTGTCCTTACACAATAGGCTAGTTGACATTGAAATGTTATGGTTATTTTTCTATTATTTGAACTTATATTTCTTTATTATTCTACTGGGTTATGTTTTAGTGTCTGAGCTACAGCAAAACTGGTCACATCTGTATACTGTACGTTTTTAAAAATCCAACTTTAGTGACCAAAATTGGGGATGGCAGAAGCAGGGTCCATTATGGAGTCCTATATGCAAGAATAAATCCTGATTTTGATGCTCATATATTATGATGGTCGTCATACTCATCATGTTCCTATTACGCCTCTGGCGTTTCCTCCACTCCTGTCTGTTTCTGGCAAGTCTTTCAGTGGTTCCCTAGCCGTGCCACAGGTTTTTCAGCTCAGCTTCCACAGCTCTTCGCCATGTTGTTTTCAGGCAGCCTCATTTTCTCTTGCCTTTAGGTGTCCATCTGATTGCTACTCTGGTGATATCAGTTTCCATCCGAAGCACATGACCAATCTATCTCCAGCGTCTCCTGGCAATGATGGTGCTCCGATCCTCTTGGCTGCACTGTGCCAATAGATCTTGGTTTGAGATTGTTCTAGGCCAAAAGATATGGAGGATTTTTCTGAGGCAGGTTGTATGGAATGAAGAGAGTTTGGACATGTCATACTTTCTCATTCCCCAGCATTCTGCACTATAAAGTAGTGTTGAAAGTACACAGCTCTGATAAATCTTGAGTTTGGTTTTGGTTTTGTATTTTGATGCTTTCCAGACTGTATTTACAAAAAGAAAAGGAGGACTTGTGGCACCTTAGAGACTAACAAATTTATTTGAGCATAAGCTTTTGTGAGCTACAGCTCACTTCATCGGATGCGTTCAGTGGAAAATACAATGGGGAGATTTATATACACAGAGAACATGAAACAATGGGTGTTACCATACACACTGTAATGAAAGTGATCACTTAAGGTGAGCTATTGCCAGCAGGAGAGGGGGGGTGGGGAGAGGAACCTTTTGTAGTGATAATCAAGGTGGGCCATTTCCAGCAGTTGACAGGAACAGCGGGGGGAGGAGGCGGAATAAACATGGGGAAATAGTTTTACTTTGTGTAATGACCCATCCACTCCCAGTCTTTATTCAAGCCTAAGTTAATTGTATCCAGTTGGCAAATTAATTCCAATTCAGCAGTCTCTTGTTGGAGTCTGTTTCTGAAGGTTTTTTGTTGAAGAATTGCAACTTTTAGGTCTGTAATCGAGTGACCAAAGAGATTGAAGTGTTCTCCAACTGGTTTCTGAATGTTATAATTCTTGATGTCTGACTTTTTTCCCATTTATTCTTTTACGTAGAGACTGTCCAGTTTGGCCAATGAACATGGCAAAGGGGCATTGCTGTCACATGATGGCATATATCACATTTGTAGATGTGCAGGTGAACAAGCCTCTGATAGTGTGGCTGATGTGATTAGGCCCTATGATGGTGTCCCCTGAATAGCTATGTGGACGCAGTTGGCAATGGGCTTTGTTGCAAGGATAGGTTCCTGGGTTAGTGTTTTTGTTGAGTGGTGTGTGGTTGCTGATGAGTATTTGCTTCAGGTTGGGGGGCTGTCTGTAATCAAGGACTGGCCTGTCTCCCAAGATCTGTGAGAGTGATGGGTTGTCCTTCAGGATAGGTTGTAGATCCTTGATGATGCATTGGAGAGGTTTTAGTTGGGGGTTGAAGGTGATGGCGAGTGGCGTTCTGTTCTTTTCTTTGTTGGGCCTGTCCTGTAGTAGGTGACTTCTGGGTACTCTTCTGGCTCTGTCAGTCCGCTTCTTCACTTCCGCAGGTGGGTATTGTAGTTGTAAGAATGCTTGATAGAGATCTTGTAGGTGTTTGTCTCTGTCTGAGGGGTTGGAGCAAATGCGGTTGTATTGTAGAGCTTGGCTGTAGACAATGGATCGTGTGGTGTGGTCTCTAAGGTGCCACGAGTCCTCCTTTTCTTTTTGCAGATACAGACTAACACGGCTGCTACTCTGAGACTGTATTTAAGCTCCTGAAGGTGTTCCTGGCTTTATTAATTTTGTTCCAGATGTCCTGGCTTGTTCCACTGTCCTGGCTGATGGTGCTGCCCGAGTATGTGAATGTTTCCACATTGGTGAGAACATGATCATCTATCCATACTGGTGATGATGAGGCAGCATTAAAGGTCATGATTTCTGTCTTATTGCGATTGATTGTCAGTTCAATTTGTTGGCTGAATGCGTTGAGTCAAATTGTTTTTTCTTGTATATTGTGTTGGGTATGTGATAGGATAGTGACCTCATCTGTGAAGTCCAGTTCTTCAAGGGATGAGAAGTGTCCATTTAATGCCTCTTGGCATGTCTTCTGTTGTTCCCCACATTACCCAGTGGATGGCAATATTGAAGAGGATTGCAGACATGACACACCCCTGACATCCTCCTGTTTTGATTTCAAAACTGAGCTCACTGTGATCAACACTGCATGTAAAGTTGAAACAGAAGCTTTTGATGACAATTATACGGAAAGGAATTCCATATGCCTGCAGAATGCATCATAGGCTAGTCCTGTGAATGCTATCAAAAGCCTTCTCAAAGTCTATGAAATTTATGTAGAGTTGCCGTTGCCATTCTAAGCACTGTTCGATTATGTTTCATAGAGTGAAGATCGGTCTATGCATCCATGCCCTTTCCGAAAACCAGCTTGCTCTTTTCTGAGAACACTATCAACTGCCTCTGATATACGCTGGACTATGATCTTACACAATACTTTGTTTGGCACAGATACAAGTGTTATACCACGCCAGTTATTACAATCACTGAGAGTTCCTTTCTTTGGTATCTTCACTATAATCCCATTGGTCCACTCATCTGGCACTGTTTCGCTCTTCCAGATTGATGTAAACAGAGGGGTCAGGATTGATACTGCTAATTTAGGATTTACCTTGAACAATTCTGCATTCAGGTTATCCTTGCCAGGAGCTTTCTCATTATTTTTAAAGATTTGATGGCTTGAATGATCTCTTCCTTAGTTGGGCTGTCTGTGTTGATATCAAGATCTTCTTCTGCCTCCTGGATGTTTGCTTCCTCTTTAGGTGGCTCCCTGTTCAGCAATTCTTTGAAATGCTCTGTCCAGCGCATTTCTTGTTCTTTTTCGGTTGTTAGTAGGTGTCCTTGTTTGTTCTTGATGAGTGCTTGTTTGTGTCTGCCATTTACCACAGATAAGCTGTGTCATTTTGTAGACGGTTCCTGGTTCATCACAAGCAGCTGCATCCTCTGCTTGTGTTGCCAGATTATCAATGCCGTTTGTCTGCTCTCACAAAGCATTTGACCCTTGCTATTCTGCTTGTGGTATTTGTCCTTTAGCTTCTGGGATTTTGTGTCTAAAACTTTTTTCTTCAGGACTCGTCTGGTTTCTGTGGCATTCCGTGTGTTGGGTATAATCCAATCCTTCCTTCTCTTCTTCCTGTAGCCTAGACAGGCTTCACTGTTCTGTTTATAAATTGCTGTTACTTTGTCCCACTTCTTGTTGATCTCCTCATCTGCATTCTCCCCCTCTTCATCAAGGTCTGCAAGTGCTTGAAACCTGTTCTTTCACTGCAGAACGAAGGCTTTCTGTATTGCAAGGGACTTTAGCTTGTCAATATCATAACGTCTATGTCCCTTGTTTGGTGGACCCACACTTCTCAGTTTTAGCTTGATGGAGGCTGTCACAAGGTGGTGGTCGCTGCTAACATCTGCACCCCTTCTCACTTTCACATCTGTCAGTGAGCGTCACCATTTGCCACTGATCATGATATGGTCAATCTGGTTCTTATCTCTGCCATTTGGAGAACACCATGTCAGCTTGTGAATTTTACGATGTTCAAATAGGGTTCCGCCGACGGCGAGGTCATTCATATTACAGAATGAATATATTATGATGGTGGATGCTCTAAAATATGAACAAAGACTCTATGTTAATATGAAATTCATCTTTCTGATCCCTCAAGCCTGCCATATATGGCAGCCATAGAAGTTTCTTCCCTCTCTACTTAATTACTTTTCTCTAAAATTACTAACCGTAGAAACAAGTAGAGGAAATTAAGCCTGTTATAAAACTACAGGCGAACTCTGTGCAAGGAACACAGGAACGAGAAAATAGGAGAAAACCCCAGCAAAACAGGAAATAAATACTTGAGATGCTAGAAGGGTAAATATCCCAAATTTAACAGCTGAAATTAAGGTTACGTCTACACTGTGTACCTTACAGCATCACAGCTGTGATGCTGTAAGATCTCTCGTGTAGCCGCTCATTGCTGGCAGGAGAGCACTTTCCTGCTGGCAAAATAAAACCACCACTAAGGAGCGGTGGTAGCTTTGTCGGCAGGAGAGCATCTCCCACTGACAAAGCGCTGTCCACATTGGCTCTTTTTGTTGGTAAAACTTTTGTTGGTTGGGGGTATGTGTTTTTTTTCACACCCCTGATCAACAAAAGTTTTACCAACAAAAGTGCAATGTAGATATAGCCTTAAAAAGTAATGTTAAGAACTCTTTTTTCCATGTTGTGGGCACTGTTTTCCTATTACTATTTCCTGATAATGGGAGTATGATGGTGCAAAATGTATCATGTACTATCAGGTGGAATGATACCTACTGCAGTCAACTTCCTATCTTTAATCCTGAAACATAGAGTAGGGTCATGATTTATTAATTTGTTTAGGATTTTTCTGTACTGAGTAGCCTCAAGATTTAAAAAAAACAAACAAACATGGGTTCAAGCCTTTGTTAACTATTATCTATGTCAACAGTTACATGATTCAGCAAATCTAGTTGTCCTTTTTTTTACAGCACATCATTGTTTGCGTGCTTTAAAGTCAGTAAAGAAAGACATTCTACCGCCTTTGTGTATTGCAAGATGGGCTTCTACTTCCTCTGTGCCTCGAATCACTACACACTATACTATTCATTCTCGGAACAAAGACAAACGATGGGAAGGTAAATGAAAAATTGCATGTTAAGAAAACGATTTGTCTATATTAATTGCAGGCATTTTTAAACGTTACAGCATAGTTATTTTACAGAGATGTTGTTAAGTGCAATACTAAAGATTCAGATAACATTTTATGGTTGCTTGCTTACGATGGTCAGCTTTAGTGCAGCAGAACTGATCATATTTAGTTTGCTCCTAATTAAACTAAGAAAGTATGAGACTTCAGGATGCAAATGTGTAAATCGATCTTGTAGCTATAGACATACAAACCAAAAAGTTAACATCTGTCTTATTTATCTTATGACCTTATTGCAGTCAGGCTATGTATTTTTCTGCTTTTGTAATGTGGTCTTATGAGTTGATCATGATGAAATAGGGCAAATAAGATATTTATTTATACTATCTTAATCTATAAATTCACTAACCTTAGCAGCTCCTTGGAGAAAGTGGGTGTGACTGGGTCCTCTTTATGTCACAACAATCCCTGTTGCCAGAACAGCGCATGGGGACCCCTGACTGTTAGAGCAAAGCAGCAGATACCTGGGACTGGACCAGCATTCCCAGCATCAGGGGGAAGAAGGACTGTTAAAGGTTGCTTAATGGCACTTCTCCCCCCTCTTTTCTCCTGAGCTGTACCAAGCACACCTAAGAAGTGAGCGTAGATCTGGGCCCTTATTTTAAGCATTCTAGGATGGCATGAGCACTGGAGATTAGAATCTAAAGTTCTTTCTGTGTCCCTCTTTATTAGCAAAAGCTTAGTTTTATATTCCAAACGTTAGGCAAAAGCACAATTAAAATGCTGCTCATGTACATTATGTTCAAACCTGTTGAATATTAGCCCCACCTTAGTTCAAGGTGACAGTATTTTGATACTTGGTGGCTGATATGACAAAGCAAAACAATAAACTTTAGAGAGAGAGGGGAAGAGAATGGCGAGAGAGCTGTATTATTGGACAAAATTGCTATATCATACTTTGCTCTATTAAAGGGGTGAACATGGAAAGATTTGCAGAAGAAGCTGATGTTGTTATAGTTGGAGCAGGCCCTGCGGGTCTTTCTGCAGCTATTCGACTTAAACAGTTAGCCAATGAGTATGGCAAAGAAGTTCGTGTTTGCTTGGTGGAGAAAGCTGCTCAGATCGGTGCACATACACTTTCTGGTGCTTGTCTTGAGCCACGAGCTTTGGAAGAACTCTTACCGGACTGGAAGGAGCGAGGGGTATGAATGCTTAATCATGATTCATCTCTAACTTGAAACAAACTTTGTATCAAGCTCCATGCTGCACCTCTGTATATTATTTCTAAATAAGATGATTTATAAATATCATCTTTCATTGCACAGTTTTTTCCTTTGTTTGTTGTGTAAAAAATTATTGGATAAGAAAGGAACTGTTTGTTTGCGGGGAGGGAAGCCCAATGCCAAAAGCAAATTCCAATAGTTGAGGAGTATTAATTTTGTTGACTTTTTACCTGAATATTATTCTGCCTGAGACTCTGTGCTTTACCTCTCTGTCATGAAATTTTCTCACAAGACCATTATGTCTTTGCGTCATACTACACTAGTTCTTTAATTAGCTCCTTGGGAGGGAGAGAAAATGTCTGCTTCTTGACAAGTAGCAAAAATAGTGTTCAGTGATGACTTTTCTTATTTTTAGGCTCCACTTCAGACTCCAGTAACTGAAGACAAATTTGGGATTTTAACAAAGAATTCCAGAATTCCAGTGCCAATTCTTCCAGGTACAGCTTGTTGAAAAGCTAAAACACTTACTGAAAAAACAGGCCTAAGGTTTAATATAGTTATAAAAAGCTCATCGGGGCTATGTTATATTTTCAAGAAGAAACTGTGGTATATGTTGCGAGGCAAGCAATACTGCATCAGCTGCTTTTTAGCAACTTTGTACACAAACTATAATGATGGGAATATAAGTACTGTACATACTCATTCATAAGCCAAATATTTTTGGTAAAAAGGTGACGCATCAAAGAGCGGGGGTCGGCTTATGTCATAAATATAAAGGGAAGGGTAAACCCCTTTAAAATCCTTCCTGGCCAGAGGAAAAATCCTCTCACCTGTAAAGGGTTAAGAAGCTAAAGGTAACCTCGCTGGCACCTGACCAAAATGACCAATGAGGAGACAAGATACTTTCAAAAGCTGGGAGGAGGGAGAGAAACAAAGGGTCTGTGTCTGTTGGTATGCTGCTTTGCTGGGGATAGAACAGGAATGGAGTCTTAAAACTTTTAGTAAGTAATCTAGCTAGGTATGCGTTAGATTATGATTTCTTTAAATGGCTGAGAAAAGAATTGTGCTGAATAGAATAACTATTTCTGTCTGTGTGTCTTTTTTGTAACTTAAGGTTTTGCCTAGAGGGATTCTCTATGTTTTGAATCTAATTACCCTGTAAGGTACCTACCATCCTGATTTTACAGGGGTGATTCCTTTACTCCTGTTTACTTCTATTTCTATTAAAAGTCTTCTTGTAAGAAAACTGAATGCTTTTTCATTGTTCTCAGATCCAAGGGTTTAGGTCTGTGGTCACCTATGCAAATTGGTGAGGATTTTTACCAAACCTTTCCCAGGAAGTGGGGTGCAAGGGTTGGGAGGATTTTGGGGGGGGGAAGAAGTGTCCAAACTACATTTCCCAGTAAACCCAGTTAGAGTTTGGTGGTGGCAGTGGTTATTCCAAGGATAAAGGATAAAATTAATTTGTACCTTGGGGAAGTTGTAACCTAAGCTGGTAAAAGTAAGCTTAGGAGGTTTTCATGCAGGTCCCCACATCTGTACCCTAGAGTTCAGAGTGGGGGAGGAACCTTGACAGCTTATAAATGGGTCTACACCAAAATTTGATGATTTAAAACTCTATGAAATCATTTAATTGAATATCTAATCCATTGTCGTTTTGTTTACCTGGAGCATCTGCAGGCATGGAGCCCCGCAGTTCCCTGCGGCTGCGGTTTGCCGTTCCCAGCCAATGGGAGCTGCAGGAAGTGGCGCCACTTCCCTCAGCTCCCATTGGCTGGGAATGGCAAACCGCAGCCACTGGGGGCTGAGGGGCTCCGTGCCTGCGAATGCTCCAGATAAACAGAACGTCTCGACCCGCCAGCAGCTTATCCTGACGGTCCGGGAGCCGAAGTTTGCCAACCTCTGAAATATAGGATCGACTTATGAAAGGGTCATACAGTTTTTACCATTTTTACTTATCCATCTTGGGGGAGGGTAGGCTAATAAACGAACCGGCTTATGATTGAGTATATACGGTAGGTAGATTGTACATATTAAAACTCACACAATATCTCTGTATAGAGATAGCAATCATAGCAAAAAGATACTAGTATATTGCATTGAACCAAACTTTTGTATTTTTAAAAGTATTACATTTTAAGCATGTACATCTCCTGTGTGTATATGTATATATTTTAATTCATAAACCTGAATAGATTGTGGTGTACTTCTCCCTTTTGCCCAGGCCTTCCAATGACTAATCATGGGAATTATATAGTGCGCCTGGGGCACTTTGTGAATTGGCTGGGTGAGCAAGCAGAAGCTTTGGGTGTTGAGGTGTATCCAGGCTATGCAGCAGCTGAGGTAATAACATAACTATTTGTGTGTGAGAGATTTTAGACTAATTTTCTGGTTTTTAGCAAGACCCATATTACACAGAAATGCTTGAAAAATTAGGGCTCAGTTCTGCAAATTCCTGAATACTCTGTCTCCAATCCAGCAGAGCATTTAAGCACATGATTAATCCCATTGTTTTCAAGACTGAGCCCTTAGTTAAAAGGTTTGGGTTTTTAACCTCCATGTTTTCTGCATTTGGAAATAATTTTAGAAATGGGCTTAAAATTACAGGTCTTTAAAATAGATGATGTTTGAATATTTCCATAGGTTCTTTTTCATGAAGATGGCAGTGTGAAAGGGATTGCCACTAATGATGTAGGCATTCAAAAGGATGGAGCACCTAAAGTGAGTACTTATCTTTTTAATAGGTAAAGGTCCAATTCTGTAGTTGCTACATATGTCATTCTAGTGCCATTGTTGTGCTTGGTGTTATACCTTTAAAACAAACAAACAAACCAAAAGTCCCTGGGATTATCAGTGAAAGTCTTCAGAGAAGGAGGAATTGTTTAAGGAGGGATTTGAATGAAAATCGGAGAGGTCTGTTTGGCCAGAGGTGGCGTCTGGAAGGATGAAGTGGGAGGAAGGAGGCGACTGAATGGAAGAAGTCATGAAGGTGAGTGGGAGAGAGATCTGTCCAACTGGTAACTCATAAAATACAAAACACTGTTGTTCTAATGACTGATTGCTGCCTTCTGCCCTTTTTGCAATTTTGTTGTACTTTGCTGACTCCATCCCATCTGCCTTTTATGGGCAAGGTGCTTACTGGATGAATCCTCCTGCCTGTCTGGTAGCTGTCTGTATCCACTTAGTGTTTCCTCCTTTGGAGTATTTTTTTTTTTTTTGGTTCACTTTTCAAAATGTGCTTTTCCTGCTAATAAGGAGGCCGAGGTTCCTACGTTTAAAATAGTTGACCATGAAATCATATATTTACTACACTCTCGTCTTGAAATAATTCAAACAGAACAACTGTCACCTCCCTTTGTTACCCCAAATAGCTAAAATTATTTTCAATTCTATATTTTCACCAGTAGATGGTACCAGTAATATTCACATTTGTTGCAGTAGTTGAAAGCCTGATTTCTTTCCTGATGTAAAGAGCCCCAGACCTAGGAACTGTAGAAAAGAACAGAACGTCTTCTATGAGTTGTAAGAAAACTGCACCACTTATTCAGAAATTTCTCTCTCTTTTGACAAACATTTTTATTAACCTTAATGTTTAGGGTCCCAATTCTACAAACACTTACGCAGGTGGCAAAGAGTCCTGTGGCACCTTATAGACTAACAGACATATTGGAGCATAAGCTTTCATGGGTGAATACCCACTTTGTCGGAACACTTGCACAGGTCTTTAATTTTAGGCTCGGTGAATAGTTCCATTGAAGTCAGCTGTACAGCTCACAATGGATGGAGTTAAAGATGTCCAAGTGTCTGCAAGATCAGGGCCTTGATCAGTAAATTTACTAAAATTATAAGCTCTTTGAGGCGAGGAATGTCTTTTGTTTGTCTTAGAACAGTGCCTAACTAATGGGGCCCTGATCCATGACTGGAGCCTCAACACACAACCATAGTACAAATTAACTAAAATATGTGATGGCGATGGCATAAATATACAATAAAACAAGCATTTGTTCTTTTATAGGTGCAGGAGAAGGATGCTAACTGCAAAACATTTTTTGTTACTTAAATTTATAAATTTGAAACCTAGATAATGTAGGATGTCTACACTTAGAAACCATAATTAAATAACTTATGTAACTGCCGTTATCTTAGCAAGGACATGGCTTCTGTGAAACTGCACCATATGCATGCATAGTCATATTAACAAAAGTAACAAGTCCATTCTTAGTCATCTGTATGCTGTAAATACAGTTCACCTTCTGCTTCTCAATCAGAAATGCAGAAAGTGGGGAAAGTTCCAGCAAAAACTGGCACTTACCTACCCCTAAGCCAGTATACAAGGAACATAGTACTTTTAGTTCCATCCCCAATGCCCTGTGAGAAAACGGTAATAAATTAAGTCAAATAAAAAATTTCAATACCATTTTTTTGAGTTCGGGTAGGAGATATATATAATATCCTTTTGACAAAAATGCTGAAAGAAAACTATTAATCCACCTCCTGGGAGAATTTTTTTTAAATCCTAATTTAATTCCTTCTAAAATATTTGAGTTTTTCCATAATATAATACATCTACAAACATATTAATACCACTTTTATGGTAACAAAGGCAATTACTACTAAAATAACATATTTAGTTTTGGATTCTACATATCCAAACTTATCTTGCACCAGATCTTTTTTTTGGTTGACTTATTTTCCGGCTAATATCCAGTCCTAGTAAGATCTCATTGTGTATTTCAGCGTACCAGATTTGAGCAATAATTTGTTTGGATCATTTCATCTCTTTTTCACTTATGAACCCAGCCCCAGGGTACTGATCTCTAAAAGTCCCGTGTATGAACTGGAGACACTTCATCATAGTCGACTATCACAAGATCCATCCAAGAAGATGTTGCTGGGCATGGATCAGCGTTCACGTCACACACCCTGTCAGTGCCTGGCCCAGGCTGGGAAAGCTAATGATCCATCTAGCACACAAAATTCAGTGATGAATCCTGGTCCTGAGGTACATTGCACATATGCTAAGAAGATGTCAAGTTTTATACTAAATCCTATTCCATCCAACCAATGGACAAAATGTCATGCAGTGGAAGGTCAGCAGCAGAATGACATGCTGTGACAAAGTAGGAATTTTTTGTAATATTTTTTTTCATTAATCCTATTTGTGCCTCAGTTTCTTCATACTTGGCCTGGCTACCGAGTGAAAGATGGGAAGGATTAAGCTTGCTTTTATGGAAGGCTAAAGAGCTATAGGCGTGTGGGTGAGTGTTGCCTAGCTGAGCGGACTGAATGGGTCATTAAAAAGGACTGGCCCAGGCCAACCCACATCAGAGGAAAACCCAAAAAGACAATGGAAAACCCTGTTACCAGGATCTGGACACCTAGCAAACAAGGACATAGAAGGAAGAGATTTTTCTCTGTCACACAGCAAGGAAGCTAAGCAGAGGCCCCAGCTTAACAACAAAAGACTGAGATGAGTGAGATGGAGGAATGAAGAATTGGCTTCTGTAAGGAGCCTAGGCACGCTCACCTGGGAACTGACTAAGGTGATCAGAGAGAGAGAGAGCCTGAAAATGGAGTTTACTGAAGCTTGGCTGGTGAATTGCACTGGGCTGACCAGAATGGACTGTGCTTTAATCTTTATTTCTGTGTGCTAACTTCCAGTGCTGTGTTCCAGTTGACTAGTAAACCCCACAGTTTTGAAATTGCAGCTTGAGTGTCACTGCAAATATTGGATGAGATGTGTTATTCCCTTGAAAGAGCATACAGGTCTCTAACTAGGAGTCTCTCTCAGTTGGACTTGCTGAGCAGAGCTCACAGTGTGAAGTGAGAGGGCTGAAGCCCTAGAGGTTGTCTCAGGAGATGGTGAGGCTGCATAGCCTACCCTGAGAGAAGAGTGGACCCCCTGAGGGTCTGGTATATTGAAGGGGTTCCTCAAAGAGACTGTTTAAAAACTGGGGGCACAGCATTGATTCTGTGGATCTGTGACACAGCTACCTGGGTGAGGTCCTGACCTCCAGTCTGGCCTCTTGATGCTGGGTAAAAGGGCCTGTATAGTGTAAATGTGCTCTAAGAGCCCCCTATTTGGCTAGAGGATCATTGTCCTGATATGAAAACTGTGGAAGACAGCCCTGCACACACACTCTGGCACAGGGGGAGTATGGTGGTGGGGTGGCAGGAGTGTTTCAGGGGTGGGACCACAGCACACAGTGCTGCAGTTTCTGGGCAAGCCCGGGAAGGCTGCAGTAACATCGACAAGTGCCCAGCAGCTGCTTCAGTCTCTGGAGAATCAGGAAGATCCAAAAGTGCCTTAACAGCACCTCTGTCTCCCTTTCCCTCACCCATGTTATCTAAACAGCATGGTGACTACAGGTGCTCTGCTTTACAGGCTATCTTTGAAAGAGGTTTGGAGCTACATGCCAAAGTCACGTTCTTTGCAGAAGGTTGTCATGGACATCTTGCCAAACAATTGTACAACAGATACAATCTAAGGGAGAAATGTCAACCCCAGAGC
Organism: Caretta caretta; assembly: GCF_965140235.1. NCBI lineage: Eukaryota > Metazoa > Chordata > Testudines > Cheloniidae > Caretta > Caretta caretta. Next base: position 73,773,520 of record NC_134209.1, read on the forward strand.
TATGGTATCGGACTGAAAGAGGTATCTGTACTTAGTTTTATCACAGTACTTGTAAGCTTAAATGATTGAAGTATAAGACTTGCTGCAAACTAGACTGTTTTAAAATGTGTGTATAAACTGCTTTCTAAAACTGAGGTTTTTGCTTTAGATTGCGCACTTAAGTAGCGAGTGGTGGATTTTGACAAGAGCTTAGAGTTAAGTTTTTAAACTTTTGAATCGTTTTAGTATTATACAATAAGGAGTGTGAAAAGGCCTGTTTAAGTTGTGACATCCATCTCCTGGCCAAGGCAGGGTTAGTCCCTATTGTACTTTTCCTTCTTACTCACCTTAACTTCTGATATGACATTAACTCCTTTGCTTTTGTGCTGCCATTTTATTTTTATTTTTTTGAACATCGTAACTAATTCTAGGTAGTCTTGTTTGGTTGCCCTTCCTCTTTTTTTCCATTTACAGTGCAGGTATTCTTTAATTTTTGTGAAGCTGTGCTGGTCACTTCACTATCCATCTGGTTTTGTTTCCAAACTAAATTCACTCTTTAAATTGATTTAAATTGTATTTCTTTTTAAGGTCCACTTTTAGCCTAGTACTTGCTGTCCCTCATTAAGGGAGAATAAAGGTACACCTAAGTTGGAAAACTGTCTAGGCACAGCTGTCTGCAAGCCCTAGCAATCTTGTGACTATTCTGTGACATGTTGGAATATAAGCTAGCTGGTGCCCTGTTGCATTACAGTGAAGTGATAGCTAGAAACTTTCTTTGACCTATACAGCAGATGTCAAAATTGTGCTAGCTACATATTGTCTGCAGTGTTAATTCAATATGCGTATAATTAAGACATTGTGTTAGGGTTTTATTTTTGGAAAATATTTTTAATGTTTTTTCTGAGTACAAATATATTACACTGGTAAAGTAATGGTTGATTTTAAACAAAGTATATTCAAAGTTTGATCATATATTAACTTGAGTTCTTTAACCATCAGTGTCTACTCCAAACTATGTATATTATCTGCAAAATAATTTTTTAGATTTCTGTATTTTTTAAAACTGTGAAACTATATGAACTTTTACAAAACTTCAAGTAGTACAGTTTAGTAGAAGGTTGGCTTTTGAGGTTCCAAATAAGTAATTATAGTAGCTTATTTTAGCTCCCAAGTATAGAAGTTATTAAGAAGAATTTTCACTGTTAAGTAGCCCAACATTTTTGCTTCCTTTTAATAAATAAATAGTTAGTGTAAGCCTGTGCTTTTCTTGCAAATTCATTCATGCATAAGTTATTAAAATAATTGATGCAAAACGCAGGCTCTTCTATGATTAATGGTGGGTGCTGGGGCTGGGACAAAGGACCATGCTGTTCATTGAATTTGCTGATGTGAGTTGTTTTAAGGAAGGAAAGTATTTGAATTGCCACTTTACAAATCATCTCAGCATATTTTCCTGCCCTTACTCTGTCTTCAGCTGTATGAGCTTTATCATATGCCACAGCGTAGAAAATTCAAAGTAATGTTTTTGCAATCTTGTCCCTATCATTTCTAGTTGGGTTTTGTTTTTATATTGCATTATTAAAATGTCCAGCCTGTACTTGCATTATAAAGTAGTCTCTATTCCAGTTGTGGCTTATTGATGAAAAGAAATGGAAACCAGGAAGAGTAGAACACACTGTGGGCTGGCCCTTGGACAGACATACATATGGAGGATCATTTCTTTATCATTTAAATGAAGGTGAACCATTGGTAGCTCTTGGGTTTGTGGTAAGTAATGGTTTGCTACTAGAACAAAATTTTAAGTTTCTGCTTTAAAGCAGGAAATGCTAGAACTTCTTGATGAACAGTTGTAAGAATATTTTAACATATGCATAGGTATGTATTTTTCCTTAACTTTATCTGAGAAATGCTAAACCATTTATATGAAAATTTTCCCAAAGAAATTCAACCTAAGGCAGGCACCCAGCATTGGAAATTTCAGCCCAGATGGGGTCTTCTATAATGGGAAGTACTAGGCAACCATAACTACAAATATCGCTGCTTGCATCACCTATAAGAGCAAGATGGGTGTCAAGTAAAATTGTAAATGAGTTTGCATGACCAGTTGCGTGTGTTAGCATTCAGGTACTCAATTATCCTTGCAAACCGTATCAGCTTTTTCAGAATCTTGTTAATACTTGGTTCTTGTACTACCATGCTGATCATGGATAAATGTATTCCCTCCTGTTTAAGTAGTATAAACAACTTTCCCCCCAAATCCCATTTTCCCTTTGTTTGCCTCTATCTTCTATACCTTCATAACCTCCAGACCAGACTATTGCAACAAGGCCTTTGCATTAAGGCAGTGGTCCCCAAACTGTGGAGCACGCCACACCTTTAAGGAGTGTGGAGGAACATTTGGGGCACGGGACGTGCGGCAGGGCCCAGGACAGGCTCCACTTGGGATGGGGAGGGAACGCCATGCTTCCAGACTTGCTCCACCCCTCCTCTTTCAGCCCCTTTTCTTTTCCGTCTCCAGTCCCGTTTTGCCCTCAGCCCAACTCTGCCCTTATTCCTTCTCTTCTCTCAGACCAACTCCTTCTCTCGCCCCAGTTCCTCTCCAAGCTCCACTGCTAAGATGACCTTGGCTGTGCAGTAATGGAGGGGAGGCACAGACAGATTCCGTTAATGGTAATTGGGGGTGCGATGGGAACAGTTCACTTATCAATGTATTAAGGTCTTGTGTACATCAGGAAAAAGCACAGAATAGCAACTGCACACTAGCACCCAATGTAGCCACTCGTATTTCATACGAAGAGTGACTTTGTGCAGTTTAGCTTAATCCATTCATTCTGTCTTTGTATCATTGTTCCCTTGGTGCTTTATATGGATGCTTCACTCATTTGGAAATGTTAATTGACTCAACTTTAAGCCATGTAAAAGTAGTGCTTGAAAAATTTATCAATGAGTGGCTGAAACTAACTACTTATTTACCCAGAGTCGAAGGAGAAGCCTCTGGGCAATACCTAGTGATCAGAGCATTGTTTTGATATGACTTTTAAGAAGTTTTATGTTTCAACCACACTGTTCAGGCAAACTGTTTAAAAATGCAGTTTCATTATGATTATTTTATTTCCAGTGGGATGGACTTTGGCTTAGTTATGGGAGCTGGTTACAACTTGGTTAGATACTTTTGGGACAACCTTGTAGCGAAGTCCTCTGACTTGGTTCTGAGCATAGTGTTAATGGGTCTGACGTAGGCCATGAATATAGTTTGGCTGCTTCTTGCATCTTGAATATAATGAAGTTGGTGTAACATGAAAGTGGACCTAACATACCATGTTTTAATGCTGATATGGCACTTTAAAGTAGGAGTATAAAATAACTTTTGTTGAAATGTTCACATTTTAATATTCATGGCATGTTTTATGTTTTGTTTTAAAGGTTGGTTTAGATTATCAAAATCCCTATTTGAGCCCATTTAAAGAGTTCCAGAGATGGAAGCATCATCCCAGTGTGGAGCCCACTTTTGAGGGTGGAAAAAGGATTGGCTATGGTGCTAGAGCCTTGAATGAAGGTGGTTTCCAGGTAAGGGTGTGTTTGGGGTTTTTGTTTGGGTGTGGGCATTTTCTTTTGTAACACTACTAAACTATTTATCCTGAATTCCCTGTGGCCCTAGTAACAAGAACTAGTTATACTTGTAATATCTAAACTAAAATGTCTTCAATTGGTCTGTCGTCAAGTGACCATTGAAATAAAAGATTGGATAAGGACAAAAGGAATTTCTGGACAGAAAGCAATGCCTTTTAGCACCAGGAAGTCTCATTCGCCTTTCTAAAATGAATTGATCAACTCCTATGAATATTGTCAGGCCTTGAGAAAATGCCACGCTATCTACTAAATTAATTAGCATGTCCTATATGTCTTGTGTCTGTGTTACAGCAAAATATGTACAGGAGTAAAGAGAGAGAGTTGAATAGTCATTACTGTATTTTTGCTAGGAGGAAGTGGCCAGATGTGCCTCTTTGCCCTGGGCTATACCGATTTATGTGAGAGAATAAGGCATTTGCTATAGACATTCTCCAGTGGTCACCATGAGTTCAGCTGAATATCCTGCTTTTGTACACATCTCTCCTCTGTTCTGAATAATGTGTAACTTGGTTTATTGCAGGGGTAGGCAACTTGTGGCACGCATGCCAAAGGTGGCATGCGAGCTGATTTTCAGTGGCACTCACACTGCCCGGGTCCTGGCCACCGGTCCAGGGGGGGGGGCGCTCTGCATTTTAATGTACTTTTAAATGAAGCTTCTTAAACATTTTAAAACCCTTATTTACTTTACATACAACACTAGTTTAGTTATATATTAAAGACTGATAGAAAGAGACCTTCTAAAAACGTTAAAATGGATTACTGGCACGCAAAACCTTAAATTAGAGAGAATAAATGAAGTCTTGGCATACCACTTCTGAAAGGTTGCCGACCCCTGGTTTATTGTATGTAATTTGTGTTATATCTACATTAAATGGAGTTTACTTTTCTGTATGTTAAAACTTGCTAGTTGATCATTAATTTTTAACTACTCCACTCTTCAAGGCATGTGCCATTTAAAGGTGTGTTTGCTGGCTTTAAAAATGTTGCATTGATCAGTAGGAAATAAATGTCCATAGGAACAAGAATGGTAATTGTCTGGAGCAATCATACGAACATATATGGTGCCTTGACGATATCTATAGTAGAAGTCTTTGACCAGTTAGCACATGGAGTACAGAATTATGTTTATATTTGAGTAGAATTATAGCTCTTAGTTTTTCTCTCTTTTTGGTGAAGATATTGCCTCATACATATAGAAGGATATATGTACAAAATTACCCTCGGCAGTTCCAAATTTGTATACTATAGATAAACTTAAGGCCATATTCTTCTGTCTTTGAGGAACATGCAATTTGAAAAGCTTGGTTTTAGTGACTTGTCCAATATCACTTAGGAACATATGACAGAAGCAGGGATAGAATCCAGTTTTCTCAGGACAGCATTCAACTGCCTTAATCGTGAGACTGTCCTTTCTCTTCCTACAACCCACTGCCTCGTTCACTACACACTTTCCACCTTTTGCACCAAATGAGGCAGAGGGTCTCACAGACAACAACCTCCTTTACTACACAACCCTGATTCATTCCCAGAGCAGGTCCATCTTGTGCACTGAATGAGGCAAGGGTTCCATGGGAAACAAAGGATGTGATCATGCCGTTGAAGACTTTATCGTAATGTATACATGCAAGGAGGGCAAATTAAGGTCACACAAGCAAGCAACCTTGATTTCTGGAATTTCCTAACTTTTGAGTGCTTGACTTTGCAACCTTAAAAATGTTGTGTTTATGTAGCTTGTGTGTAACTTCCTAAATTTTTAAAAAACGCACTGAAAAAACCCAATTTCCTTCATACTCTGAAAGGGAGCATTTAATAGTGGGCACAGATACTCTGTCTACACCCTCCAACCCAACCTCTCTATAGCTCAGTCCTATCTTTTCCCCATTCTGGCTCCTTATCCCAATGCTATTAGCCTTGCCTACCCAGTCCCAGTCTCCACTGCTCAGGCTTCTTATCCTAGTCGTAAGAGCATAAGAGTGGCCATACTTGGTCAGACCAATGGACCACCTATCCCTGTATCCTGTGTCTGACTGTGGCCAGTGCCAGTAGCTTCAGAGGCAATGAACAGAACAGGGTAATTTCTGGTGATCACCTGTTAAGTCCTAGCTTCTGGCAGTTAGAGGATTATGGACACCTAGAGCATGGGGTTGTATCTCTGACCATCTTGGCTAATACCCACTGATGGACCTAGTTTCCATGAAATTATCTAATTCTTTTTTGGACCTAGTTATACTTATGGCCTTCACAGTATCCCATGGCAATGAGTGCCATGGAAATATTCACAATTCCTGGCCTGCAGTGATACATAGACTTAATACAGTAAGGTCTCCCAAAAATATTGGAGGGAAATTGCCATATCTCTAACACTACTGTGAGTACTCCTGGGGTTCTCCTGATAGCGCCAGAGCACTATCTGCTTGAGAGTCTTGTGGAATTCACAAAACATGAATGGAGATCTAGTGATAATTTATATTAAAGTGGCTTAACCGTTACGTTCTCTCTAAAGAGAGTGTTTGCACTGATGCAGGAAGATATGGGAATTTGCAAAATTTTGGAAAAGACAGATGGAACGGGAAAAATATATTTAATAAAAAGAGTCAGCCAGGAAACCACTTTTATTGTCCCTGGTACTATGCCAAGCAGAATTAGTTATAATACAGTACTAGTGGTATTCATGAACATAGAGGATGTAACGAGTGCATTTAATCCCATGAAATCCGTATTTAGCTGTGTAACTGTGTTTAGGGACATCACCTGAGAAAATGTCCAGTTGAAGATTTAAAAACTGCTATTACCCTGTCTGACCCCCAAACCCAGTTGCCTTCACTGTGAAGGCAATCTCAAGTTCGCAGCTTGAGGGGAGTAACCAGCACACAAAACAAACACTGTCCTGTAAAGAGGAAGGAATGCTGTAACGCATCTTCAAATTTTAGTAACTATCCTCCTGTAAGCATTCCAACTTAGCAAGAAAAAAAATCTTCAAAGATAATCCAAATGTGGTTATATATACTTATTGGAATTTCTTGATGTTTTTGCTCCATGTGACTGACATGTGAATCATTTAGTTATTTTAGGGATGTGGCTTTAGAGGTTTACTTTTCCACAGGCAAACTTCTCAGAAGTGACCCTCACTACTTGATTATATTATACTTCTCAAAAGAAAGGGAGAGGGAAAGATGTGCCCAGAAACCATTCCATTATTGGTCTCTGCACAACTTTTTTTCCTTAAAGGAACTGAGACTTTGTGCCAAACTCAGTAATGCCTGGAAAGTCAATCTGTCAACTAAGAAAGAGGATGCAGACTTGAGAACTAAACAGGGAGCTAGACTGATACAGTTACAATGAGAGGACGGAAGCTTGACTTATTAAAGCAGAGAGTAGGTGGGTGAGGTAATACCTTTTATTGGACCAACTTCTGTTGGTGAAATAGACAAGCTTTCAGGCTACATAGGCATTGTCATTTTAAACGCGGGAGCAGAAGATCTGTGGCGGGGAAGAGGAGGCACCTGTTGAGTGACCTTATCATAATCTATTCAGTAGAGCAATCATTTTGAGAGGAATAGTGTAATGAGATCACATTTGTTTTCTTGAGCTTCCATTTGATTAAACAAAACCCATGACATTCTGCAATACTGGCCTTGATATCTCTTATTTGCTCAGGACCTGGTCTCATGCCAGATTTGTTTTCCATCATACATGCTCATTTTAAAAAAAAAAAAAATCTTAATCTCACTGAATTTTTCTCTACAGTCTATACCCAAACTCACTTTCCCTGGTGGAGTATTAATTGGTTGCAGTCCTGGTTTCATGAATGTTCCTAAAATCAAAGGTACACACACTGCAATGAAAAGTGGCATGTTGGCTTCAGAAGCTGTTTTCAACCAACTAACTAATGAGAACCTCCAATCGAAGACAATAGGTAAGATCGTATTTAAACTTGTAACTGGCTTATGTGTTCAGTTGAAGGAACTATTTGAAAGCCAAATAAACCACCTCTTCTAAGTTGGTTTAAGAGAAAATTGTACATTGTTTAAGCGAAGTATACTTTTTAATGACAGCTGCTTCCCCACAACTACAAGTTCTTATTCATTTTAAAAATGTATTACGTGGTAAGTACAGATGTAGTGTGAGAAACTATTGCTGCATCTTTACCAACTGAACTCTCCAGCTTTTCCTTAATACAGCAGGCAAAAAAAGATATTTAGGGACTATCTACACCAGAGGTGGGCAAACTATGGCCTGCATGCCACATCCTGATCAGCCCCTGAGCTCCTCCCCTGCTGTCCCTCCTCCCCTGCAGCCTCAGTGTGCTGCGCTGCCAGCACTCCTGCTGCTCTGAGTGGCATGGTGGGGTTGGATAAGGGGCAGGGGGCCCCGGGGGGCAGTCAGGGGATGAGGAGCAGGGGTGTGTGGATAGGGGGTGGGGTTCCAGGGGGCAGGGGCCAGGCTGTTTGGGGGGAGACAGCCTTCCCTACCTGGCTCTCCATACAGTTTTGCAACCCCAATGTGGCCCTCCGGCCAAAAAGTTTGCCCACCCCGATCTACACTAACAAGTCCAGTATTTTAGTGCACTGTTTTCTTCCATGGTCATGGGAATCTGTTTTATAGTAGACCTCCTGTCAGTGTGGACAGGAAAATAGTGTTTCCTAATGTGGGTACAGAACTGCTTTCCCATGCATGTAATAAATTGTTTAACAGACACCCTAACCTATGGCAGAACACTGCACAGTATATTAATGGCTCTTTTAGTATAGATGGTTCTGTAAATTCTATTTCCTGTATTTCAGAATCCATTCCCATATAAAATTACTAATTGGGGGAAATGTCTCCTCATGGAGTTTTGCTTTAATAAGTTGTCTTCTCCAGGCCTTACTTAAAAGATGGTCTGCTATAGTGAAATTACATTTAGCATAGTACAATAAAATATTAGACTTCTTGCATTGAGGATGGAGTTTTCAAATCACAGTGCTCATGGTTGCATAGCTGTAAGTTTTGTATATATAATCTTTTGAAGCTTGGTGGTCGGATAATAGGTGGGTTACTCTAGTTAGCTTACAGCTTAGCAGAGTCTAAAGTGAACTTACAGCACTGGCATCCTCATTGTCATTTGTGTCTTCATTGTCATTTGTTCAGTCATTTTGCATTTTCAAAGGCAAAATGATTTTGATAAACTGCCTCTGTCTGGAAGTTTAACATTTCTCAGAGTATTCATAGAGTTGTGCTCAAAGCCAGAAAGAACCATTAGATCATTTAGTCTGACCTCCTGTAAATCACAGGCCTCTACAGAAATCTGCCATCCAAACATCATGGTGAAGCACTATAGTCTCGTGTATTCTTGCTTTCCATTCCAAAGTCCCTTTTCTCCTATCACCAGGCAAGAGAAGTTTTAAGGACTTAAGGGGTCCCATTCCTGAACACAAGAACCTGTAGCACCACTTCATTTTATAAATATTTGAAAACTGAATTTAAGCATACCTGCTTTGATAATTTTACGTACAAATATACTAGAAACTCCTGGAAAAAGTGTCTGAGAAAGTTAGAACTGTATTTCCGAAAAGAATCCCCATTTTAAGCATTTAAGTGTACAGTTGGCTTTCATTACAAGCTCTCATTTTCTTCCGTGGTAATAAAGGAATTTAGGTTCACTATATTATAAATGGGTCTAAATCTAGTTTTAAAAAAAACCCTGATCTTTGTGCTTTGAAAATGATTTAATCCATTGCTAATAACCACTTCTCAACTTGCAACAAATTCTTATTTCAAGGACCTAATCTTCCCTGAAATCACGCTATAAGCATTTAACAAATAATGTATGTTACCACTAGGACTTGATGTGCCTGAATATGAAGAAAACTTGAAGAAATCCTGGGTGTGGAAAGAGCTCTATTCTGTTAGGAATATCCGACCTTCCTGCCATGGAGTACTGGGTGTCTATGGAGGAATGATTTATACTGGTATATTTTATTGGATACTGAGAGGAATGGAACCATGGACATTAAAACATCCAGGTAATTTTCTTTGAGAAAATACACATGTATGTTTTGTATCTGTCTTATGGTCTCTTGTGGTTTCGCATTAAGCAAGGTTGGATTGGGTCAGTACTCAAGTCATGTTAAAAGGGAGGATGTAGAAAGTAAGTGTCTGTAGGTGGTGGTTTTGTGTGTCCTATGGAATCAGTGACCTGCTGTAGTTCAATAGAGGGATTGGGGGCACCACACTACTGGAGATAATCTTTCTGTTGAGACACAGCTAACATGACCATTTGTGGCTAAGAATTCTACAGAACATTTTGTAAAGGTAATGGGAGTCTCAGCTCCAGTTGCCTTACTGTAAATTACAGTTTTTGATTTGGATAACGGTACATTAATTTCAACTAAATATTTGCACACTAGGAAACTTAATGTTTCATTCAAAATTACTTTAGGGCCAGACTCTGATCAACTAAAGCCAGCCAAAGATTGTACTCCTATTGAATATCCAAAGCCTGATGGAAAAATCAGTTTTGATCTCCTGTCCTCTGTGGCTCTAAGTGGGACAAATCATGAACATGACCAGCCTCCTCATTTGACTCTGAAGGATGACAGTGTCCCTGTGAACAAAAATTTAGCTATATACGATGGGCCAGAACAGAGATTCTGTCCTGCAGGTAGGTAATTAAAATGAACAATGGTTGAATAAACTAACAGCTTTGCAAAGTGAAGGGAAAGGTACTTACATATTTTTACTGAAATGTTTCAGAAGGGGAAATGACCTGGCCTAGTAGGCCTTTTAGTTCCTTTAGGCAGTGGTTCCCAAACCGTTTAAGATAACTACCAACTGCATTTTGTCTTTCTTGGGGACCCACCCATATCCCTGCTTGTCCCTCTCCAGCAGCATGGTTGGCTTCTCCCCTGCCCACTCCCCCAGCTAGCTATACACTCCCCATGACTGGGCTGTGATAGTTACCAAGCTGCTGACTCTCTACCCAAAACTCACTCCACATGCTGCTAGGGCATATCCAGGCTGTTTTCTGTGTGTTCACTGGCCCCTTCCTCTGTGCACCAGGCAGCATCAACAGTCCAGAAGCAGCAGCTGGAGCCTGTCCCTGCCCTGCATATGCTCTGGAGACACTCCACTGGTTCCGCTGCCTAAGGGAAGAGTTGTGGGGGGTGGCCTTCTGGAGTACACTGGACCCAAGGTCCTTCCTGAACTAATTTTTTGGGGAAAATGCATTTCTTGACAAAGCAATTGTCAATACAAGTGTACAAGAGACAACTGAACTACATAATGAAGTTACCAGATGGTAGTCAGAGCATTTGTAAGGTAATGGTTATTGAAGAGTGCAAGAGTTTGTAATAGAATCTTTTAAATCTAGGTCTTAGCATTCAATTGTTTACTCATCTGTCCACTGCAGTGACACATCATTCTCATCTTTTGCAGGTGTTTATGAATATGTTCCCCTGGAAACAGGAGAAGGGTTACGGTTGCAGATAAATGCTCAGAATTGTGTCCACTGCAAAACATGTGATATTAAAGACCCAAGCCAGAATATTAACTGGGTAGTACCTGAAGGGGGAGGAGGGCCAGCTTATAATGGAATGTAAATTTGATCAAAACTATCCAGTGTACTTCCTGGACACGTCATAACCTCACACAAATATATGCTATGGTGTAACTAAGCCTATTACTGAGTGAACGTTAATTGGGTGAGGTTACTGAGCCAGCTGAATTTCATACCACTATGTGGTAAGAAATTTCATTAACCACTATGTTAAATAGTGAATGCACAGTCAAGGCAGTCAGACAGATCTTAGCCTTAGTTATGAAAGAAGATGCCTTTTTACTGGATCAAAGACGGTGGTGCAGCTTTCCCAAGTGCTGTTTTCTGTGACTTACAACTTGATGTTAGATCTCTTGCCAAAGTTCAGTGGAAACACCCTGAACCACAGCTGTAAAAATATGGTGAATTCATGTTTTCTGCTCCTTCCTACCATGTTCTATCAATGCAATTTTGGTTAATTTTCAGTTGCATTAGGGAAAATGAGTCAAGCAAGGGAATACTGTATCACTGCTTTCAAAGGTTACATTAAGTAGACAGGCAAATATTTAGCAAGCTTCCTGTTTCAAAGGAAGAAACTTTTAATAAAGCTAGTTTGCCATAAAACGTGGTTTTGAGTGAACAACTGAGTTTATGAATAGTGTTTACAAACTGTTTGTCTTAGACAGAACTACTTATAGTGGTACTGATGTATACATGCTGACTTGCTGCTCTAGTGAAGGAACTAATGGGAGAATACTGTACTTCAACTTGCTTCCTGGGTGTTAAAACTGATGATCTGGTAAACTTTTAAGAATAACTAATATGGTTAAGTATGTGTCTTATTGTTTTCTGAGAGTCACTTTAGCTATAAAAACAATTGAAAACCAAAATTTTTACTTTTAGTATGAAACTCCAGTTTAAATAGTAAACATTGGAAATAATCAATTGAGTGCGGTATAGGACAGATAACAGAAGTAACACTTGCCTCTACAGTGTCTTGTCTCATATAGTAGGAGTGCGTACAATAGTGTATGGGTCAGTCATTCAGTGCCTAAACTTTAACAGGAAAAAACCTTCACTTAAGCAAACATTTTAGCATAAGCTGCTTTTTCCTTTTCCTTTTGGGCCTTTATCTTCTGTTTCACCTTGAGTGCTTCAGTTTGGATAGCTGTTTAAAAAAAAAACACAACATGGCTTTCCACCTCCTACAGTTGTCCCACAGCACTATATCAATCACCCATTTTTATTTTATGCTTTACATAGGCTAAACTGTGTCTGCCTGGATTCTAGTCATAGGGAGTAGTTATCAAGCTGGGTACTAGTGAAAAATCCTCCCCAACTGTTTTTTCCATTCAATTGCAAAATAGGATAAATAGGCTCAGAGAAATGGATGTAGGAAACAGTAGTGAGCCTGAATTCCTGATCCAAAGAGTAACATTCAGTTAAGCAGCAGAGAATGGAATCAAACCAGAAAGCAACTTCAGATTTTTTAGGATAAAGGATGCACAAACCCCACTTAATTCTTGCTGAAGTAGAACTCCCTGACCCAAGGAGATGCATGCCTCTTCCTCTATAACAAGAGAGGTAGAAGACACTTCGAGTGGAAGATTGACAGCTATCAGCAGCAGACTCTCTGTGTGAAAGAGAGTTACTTCAGCACTAATTCTATGTCCTCATATTTTGTCAATGTCTAGGAAGTAGGGACCTCACAAAATGAAAAATTCTGAGTCTTACTTCATCTCTTGCAGAACTAACATAATACTATGTAAAAGCCTGTTAGGGCGTGGCTACCCTTGCAAGTTACAGCGCGCTAGCTCACAGGCAAGGCACATAGAGCGCTGCTGGTACTCCACCTCGGCAAGTGGAATAATGTATGCTGCACTGCAGCACCAGTGTGAAAGAGGTGTTATGTTACTGTGCTCTGATTGACCTCCGGAAATGTCCCATAATCCCTTTACATCAAGTGGCCACTCTTGTCATTGTTTTGAACTCGCTGATATGCCCTTTCAAACAGGGAGGGATTGGCTTTCTGACAGCTGGCTACTTATCTGCTCCAGGACAAAGGAACCATTACTGAGAGACGCTGCTTGCTTTGAGAGAGAGAGAGAGAGAGGAGGTCAGCTGCTGTCTGAACTTACAAGAGAGCATGTCAGCATGCTGTCATTTCCCACCCCCAACCCACTCATTCTCCCTCCACATACACACTGCACCTCATGCCCCACATTTGAAAAGCGTGTGGCAGCCACTTGCACACTGAGATAGTGATGACAATGCGCTGCTCTTTGTGGCATTGCAAGAACCACTAATGTGGCCACGCCAGTGTGCTTCCAGCTGAGAGTGCAAACACTCAGCAGTGTTTTCCCTGCTGTGGTCTCCGAAGGCTGGTTTAACTCCCAGTGCTCTACAACTGCAAGTGTAGCCATGCCCTAAAAGAGAATATATGCCACATTGCTAAAATTCGCTTGACAGTTTACCTTTATCTTCAGGTGTTATCTCTTGAGCCTTCTTAAGATCAGCCTTCAATAAAAAATACAAAAAAATAAGTAGATGCTTTATTGATCCTTTAAAAAACAACAGCAACAAAAATAGTTACCAGTGCCTGATCAAAATCTCTTATTCCCTGCCAGCCTTGAGCCCGTCTGTAAAGTGCTTTGGTGTTTGCTGGATCTATTGCAAGTGCCTGCAAAATGAATAAAAGTGGTTTAGTATTCATCAGTGTACTCTAAAGCAGTGGTTCTCAAAGCTAGTCCGCTGCTTGTTGAGGGAAAGCCCTGGAGCGCTGGACTGGTTTGTTTATCTGCTGCGTCTGCAGGTTCAGCCGATCGCGGCTCCCACTAGCCACGGTATGCCGTTCCAGGCCAATGGGGGCTGTGGGAAGCAGCACAGGCCAAGGGACATGATGGCCACCCTTCCTGCAGCCCCCATTGGCCTGGAGCAGCAATCAACTGAACCTGCGGATGCGGCTGGTAAACAAACCAGTCCGGCGCGCCAGGGGCTCTCCCTCAACAAGCGGTGGACTGGCTCTGAGAACCACTGCTCTAAAGCCTTCCGCTAATATGAAGAGTGCCAAAACACACACAATTAGCCAATGGGCAAGATCCCCTGGGAGAATAACATGAGGGGGAAAGGAGTCCAGGAGAGCTTGCTGTATTTTAAAGAATCCTTATTGAGGTTACAGGGACAAACCATCCCGATGTGTAGAAAGAATAATAAATATGGCAGGCGACCAGCTTGGCTTAACAGTGAAATCCTTGCTGATCTTAAATACAAAAAAGAAGCGGAAGATTGGACAAATGACTAGGGATGAGTATAAAAATATTGCTCGGGCATGAAGGAGTGAAATCAGGAAGGCCAAATCACACCTGGAGTTGCAGCTAGCAAGGGATGTTAAGAGTAACAAGAAGGGTTTCTTCAGGTATGTTAGCAACAAGAAGAAAGTCAAGGAAAGTGTGGGCCCCTTACTGAATGAGGGAGGCAACCTAGTGACAGAGGATGTGGAAAAAGCTACATGTCTTTGTCTTCATGAACAACAGCTCCCAGACTATTGCACTGGGCAGCATAGCATGGGGAGGAGGTGACCAGCCCTCTGTGGAGAAAGAAGTGGTTCGGGACTATTTAGAAAAGTTGGAGGAGCACAAGTCCATGGGGCCGGATGTGTTGCATCCAAGAGTGCTAAAGGAGTTGGCGGATGTGATTGCAGAGCCACTGGCCATTATCTCTGAAAACTCATGGCGATCAGGGGAAGTCCCGGACGACTGGAAAAAGGTTAATGTAGTGCCCATCTTTAAAAAAGGGAAGGAGGAGGATCCTGGGAACTACAGGCCAGTCAGCCTCACCTCAGTCCCTGGAAAAATCATGGAGCAGGTCCTCAAGGAATCAATTCTGAAGCACTTAGAGGAGAGGAAAGTGATCAGGAACAGTCAGCCTGGATTCACCAAGGGCAAGTCATGCCTGACTAATCTAATTGCCTTCTATGATGAGATAACTGGTTTTGTGGATGAAGGGAAAGCAGTGGACGTGGTGTTCCTTGACTTTAGTAAAGCTTCTGACACTGTCTCCTACAGTATTCTTGCCAGCAAGTTAAAGAAGTACAGGCTGGATGAATGGACTATAAGGTGGATAGAAAGCTGGCTAGATTGTTGGGCTCAACGGGTAGTGATCAATGGCTGCATGTTTAGTTGGCAGCCAGTATCAAGTGGAGTGCTCCAAGGGTCAGTCCTGGGGCCGGTTTTGTTCAATATCTTCATAAATGATCTGGAGGATGGTGTGGATTGCACCCTCAGCAAGTTTGCAGATGACACTAAACTGGGAGGAGAGGTAGATACGCTGGAGGGTAGGGATAGGATACAGAGGGACCTAGACAAATTGGAGGATTGGGCCAAAAGAAATCTTATGAGGTTCAACAAGGACAAGTGCAGAATCCTGCACTTAGGATGGAAGAATCCAGTGCACCGCTACAGACTAGGGACCGAATGGCTCGGCAGCAGTTCTGCAGAAAAGGACCTAGGGGTTACAGTGGATGAGAAGCTGGATACGAGTCAACAGTGTGCCCTTGTTGCCGAGAAGGGCAATGGTATTTTGGGATGTATAAGTAGGGGCATTGCCAGCAGATTGAGGGACGTGATCGTTCCCCTCTATTCGACACTGGTGAGGCCTCATCTGGAGTACTGTGTCCAGATTTGGGCCCCACACTACAAGAAGGATGCAGAAAAATTGGAAAGAGTCCAGTGGAGGGCAACAAAAATGATTAGGGGACTGGAACACATGACTTATGAGGAGAGGCTGAGGGAACTGGGGATGTTTAGTCTTCGGAAGAGAAGAATGAGGGGGGATTTGATAGCTGCTTTCAACTACCTGAAAGGGGGTTGGTTCCAAAGAGGACGGATCTAGACTGTTCTCAGTGGTAGCAGATGACAGAACAAGGAGTAATGGTCTCAAGTTGCAGTGGGGGAGATTTAAGTTGGATATTAGGAAAAACTTTTTCACTGGGAGGGTGGTGAAGCATTGGAATGCGTTACCTAGGGAGGTGGTGGAATCTCCTTCCTTCGAAGTTTTTAAGGTCAGGCTTGACAAAGCCCTGGCTGGGATGATTTAATTGGGGATTGGTCCTGCTTTGAGCAGGGGGTTGGACTAGATGACCTCCTGAGGTCCCTTCCAACCCTGATATTCTATGAACCCATCTATTTTAAGGGTAAGCTGCCTGAAAACAAATCAACTTTTAAATGAAAGCACAATCAATCAATAGAGTGCAGTATTACTATCCAGGGTTTATCTAGCACGGGGGTGGGCAAACTTTTTGGCTCAAGGGCCACATCGAGGTTGCAAAACTGTATTGACGGCTGGGTAGGGGAGGCTGTGCCTCCCCAACCAGCCTGGCCCCTGACTGCTCCAACCCCATCCACACCCCCACCCCTTGACAGGACCCCTGACCCCTATCCAATCCCCCCTGCTCCCTGACCGTGCCCCCCACTCCATCCAGCTGCTCCCTGTCTGCCTCCCCAGGATCCCCTGCCCGTTATCCAACCCCCGCCCCCTTACCATGCTGCTGAGAGCAGCCAGAGCCAGCCACGTTGCCTGGCAGGAGCAGTGGGCCAGAGCACTGGCAGCACAATGAGGTGAGGCTGCGGGGGAGGGGAGACAGCAGGGCAGGGGCTGGGGCTAGGCTCCCCAGCCAGGAGCTCAAGGGCTGGGCAGGACGTCCTGCAGGCCAGATGTAGCCTGCAGTTTGCCTACCTCTGATCTAGCATGTTGTTGAGTATTAATAGTGCTAATTCCCTGTCTACAGAAATGAGCCCATAAGCAGGTGCAGCTTCTCCTTCTATCCCCAACAGATTCAGGGATGGTGGGATAAAGGATAGATTTGTATGATTACTGCAAATTTTCTAACCACTTAAATACTCAATGAATCCATTATTTAATGACAAAAGGGACCATTAAACCATCCAGTCTGATCTCCTGAATAATTCAGGCCACTAAATTCCACCCAGTTACCCCTGCAGTGAGTCTAATTACTTGATTGGCTAGAAAGGTATACAGTTTTTATTTTTAAGACATCAAAGGATGGAGAATCCACCAATTCCCTTGGTAGTTTGTTCTAATGGTTAATCATCTTCTATTAATAATTTGGACCTTATTTCTCATTTGTATTTGTCTGGTTTAATCTTTCAGCTTTTCTCAGCTAGATTAAAGTACTCACTTTAGTACTCATTATTTTCTCCCCCGCAAGCTACTTGTACACTAATCAAATCACCTCTCAATCATTTTGATAAACAAAACTCACATCCTCAAATCATTCTCGTGTCTCTTTTCTGCACCCCCTCCAATTTTTCAGTGTTTTTTAAAAATGTGGACTGCAGAACTGAGTGAAATATTCCAGTATCATTCTCACCAATGCCACATACAAGAGTAAAACCCCTTTTTACTCCGACTGCTCCTGTTTGTACCATCGAAGGATCACATTAGTTCTTTTTGCCACTGCATCATACCAGGAGCTCAGTGCTGCATTGTTTGTTCCCTGTAACACCTAAAATCTGTTCCAGAGTCTCTTTCCAGGATACAGCCCCTCATTCTTTATTTCTTGATGTATAGTTTTTCATTTGGCAATATTAAATTTTTAATGGGGATAGCTTACAAGCAATCCAAATTGCTCTGTAGGACTACCCTGTCCTCATCATTTACCATTTTGCTAATCTGTCTCATCTGCAAATTTTAATCAGCAACAATTTTATATTAACTTCCAGATCATTGATGGAAATATTGACTAGCATCAGGCTTGGCACCAAGCCATATGGAATCCCACTAGAAACTCCCTTCTTTGATGATGATTCCCTATTGACAGCTACTTTGAGATGTGTTAGCTCAACAGTTTAGTCTGTTTAATGTTTGCTTTGATTTTTAAATTGCTAATTCTTAAACCAGAATGTCATGTGGTATTAAGTCAAATGCCTTACAAAAGTTTATTACATTTATGTAGTTACATTTATCAACCAAATTTGTAATCTCAAAGCATGAAATCAGATTTGTTTGACAAGAAAACCATACTGACTGGCATTAATTCTACTTCTATCCTTTAAATTTATTATCAATTGAATCCTTTATCAGCTCTTCTATTCTTTTGTGCAGGACTGATGTCAGACAAGCTGGCTTACAGTTACCTGGCTCATCCTGTTTGCCTGTTTTAAATATTGGCATTCTTCCAATCTTCTGGAATTTCCCTGGCAATCCAAGATTTATCAAAAGTGATCAGCTGACCAGAGATTGCCTCAGCTGACTCTTTCAGCTTGAGTGCAAGTTATCTGGGCCTGCTGATTTCAAAGTGTTTATCTGCAGTAATGTTAGAGAAAAGGTGGGTGAGGAAATATCTTTTATTGGACCAATAAAAATAACCTACTAAAATTTGTCTAACACCCTCAATTATTAATGGTCTGGAAAATACCTCATCTTTATGTGAGGAGTACATCATTCTGCTTTTTTCTCCATATATGTAACAGTTACTGAACACTTCTGCCTTTTTTCATCATCATCATAATCAATTTGAGCTCCAAATAGTTATGGGCTTATAACTGTTGCTAGGTGTTCCTTTGTTCCTAAAACTTAACTCCTATTTGGCCTTAGCCTTTGAATTCCTCCGTTCTCTCTTGTCTAATGTCTGCACTTCGCTTCCAGTTTACATCAGTTTGCTATTTTCCCCTTTTTCAATTGGTTATATTGCCTTTTCATTTCTAATTGCTGCCTTCCCTTTACCATTTAGCCAAAGTTATCCATTCATTACAATTAACCTGTAAAATAAAACTAGAAATCTGATTCAAAGAGTGAGGGTAAAGCTTGCTGAATGCTACACACTTATAAAAAGGTTCCTTGTTTCTGAAAGATAATGTAATCTATTGTTCTATACAAAGTAAGAGTGCTCCCAGAAAATGCACAGCTTGCATTTAGCTCCAATAAATAATAACTTGTATTCTGAAATATTACTGATGTGACTCCACTACTATTTTTTCTGAACAAGTAAACAGCCTGCCAAAAATGAGTTAATTTGTATATTAAAAGTGGTTTGCACTAAAGCCTTGCCTATCTTCCTTTAATTTATTATAGGAAAATGAGCCTCGCCAAACCTGATTTTGAAAAAAGGTTTTTAGTCTTGTCTTTATTTTCCAAATCACTTTCTACTAATCAAAAGATGAAATTTAGCTTACCTCACAACAACTTTCAATAGCTCCCTGCCAGTCTGACACCTTCAGTTTACAAGCAGCAATATTTAAAAGGCAGATCAAGGCAGTAGGATTAAACTTTGCTGTATTTGATTCCTCCACTATGGCTTTAGAAGCTTCCACATACCTGCACAAAACAAATTTACAAATTGTATGTATTAGTGTATATACTGTAACTTGCAACATTAACTTTTTTCTGCCCTTTGCTATCTTGCTGAAAGTATATGCAAGAACTACCAGTCACATGAACTCTTATCCACCTTAGTTTACTATTTCTAAACATCCATGCCCATTATATGGTTATATAAAAGAATTAAACTGAACTTATGCTTCCTACAATTGGCTGTACAAAAAAAAACAACACACACCACAATTTTAAATAATCATCTTTTACACAACATTGCCCCTTCCTCCTCTCCAAGTATTTGGCTACACTACCTGAATTATTTTAACTCGTTGTACTTGAAACTGTACAGGTAAACAATATAAGCTGCAGAGTTTGCAAAATGCAGTCATTTACCTCCAACAAACAAGACTGCCATAAGAAAATTAGTGGAGAGAAAAGAGGAGGGGTATAATTCCCATTTCCTTGTGATGCTAGTGTCATAGTTTTGAAGAAACTGCACCTGCATCTCTCCCACCCAGCTCCGTAGTCCACTCCAGGAATTCCCAGCCAAGTCTGAGGTCTCCAGCCACCACCAGTCCCTGGGCAGGAACCCTTGTTTCACTCTCTTCTGACTGGGGTTTTAAGGCTGCACAGCTCCCTGGGATATCACAGTACAGGGCAAGCAAGCCAGTCTACCTAAAGGCTATTTCTTTCTCTCCACTGGCTCTGCACATTGTATTTGCCAGCAGTTACAAGTTACCACATGTTTCTTTTGAAGCAAGCACATTTATTCTTAAGGTGAAAGCATTACAGAGAAGACAAAAAGTGAAAATGCCTATGTGCATGCTAAA
This sequence comes from Caretta caretta, assembly GCF_965140235.1. Lineage (NCBI taxonomy): Eukaryota > Metazoa > Chordata > Testudines > Cheloniidae > Caretta > Caretta caretta. The sequence continues at coordinate 73,793,809 of NC_134209.1, forward strand.
AGCTTACCGGAGGTCACCCATCAGTCTTATGGGGCCTTAGCGAGTCAAAGTCCTTCCAACCCTTCTGCAAGGGTTGTGGGGCCTCCCTTGGACAGATGATCCTGTCCGTTTGCTGGATCAGAAAGAAGGCCATGCATCAGTTTAAACACAGCCTTTTTATGCCAAAAGCCCTGTCTTCCAAGACTGGAAACCCAGATTGAATCAAAATATGCAAACCTCCAAAGGATGTAGTACCTCTCTGGAGGTGATTACAACTTGAGTGATTCTCCTTAATGACCCCCACTGTTTTAGTTCCTGAAGAGCTGTGGCAGCCTTCTTCTTGGAGTAAAATGCAATCATAAATACAAACCCTGGCCCACAGTGATACATGAGCCTAATACAATATGTTTCCCCTCAAGATACTGCATGCAGTTGCAACGCTTGTCATAGCCAGTTCAAGGCTCGGTTTTTGAACTTCAAAGTCAGGACTCAACTACATCAGTGACTTCATCTCTATGCACGAACCACAAAGATAGTTGAGATCTTCTGGGATAATGCAGTTGACAAAGGCAAGGTGGAAGCATAATCAGATGACGTAAGGAGATCAGCCTGGCAATAAAATAATCCTACAGAAGAAATCTGACTACTCCACCATTCATCTATTTCTAAGACCTTCCTCTTTGGAACAGTGTTTCCATCATCACAAGATTTACTTTTTAAAAAACAAAACAAAACATGATTTCACATATGTTCAATTCAGTCAGAGCTCCCTGTAATCAAAGAACAGAAGAGAGCAGAGATCACTGAAATTCATTAGGGACTTAGCTAAGCAGATCCAGTTTAGTTGTGAAATGTTTGAATACTGCAGCAATGGATGCTATACAAAACACTAAAAAAACCCAGCATGCTGGAGATGGGGAAGGAAATTAATTCTGCAGTTGAATGCTCTGCCCCAAATTGATGTGTCAATAAAAAAGGTTTTAGAACAACCTGATAAACAGGAATAAGTCACCTGGAAGAGATGGTATTCCCTGAAGAGTTCTGAAGGAACTCAAACATGAATATGCAGAACTACTAACTATACTATGTCAACTATCTTGAAATCAGCCTCTGTACCAGATGACTGGAAGGTAGTAGCTCATGTAACACCACTTTTTAAAAAGGGCTGCAGAGGCAATCCCGGTAATTACAGGTTGATGAGCCTAAATTCAGTAGCAGATAAATTGGTAGAAACGATAGTAAAGAACAGAATTATCAGACACACAAACATGGTTTGTTGGGAAAGAGTCAACATGGCTTTTGTAAAGGGAAATCATGCCTCAATCTATTAGAATTCTTAGAGGGAGTCAACAAGCATGGATAAGGTTGATCCAGTCAATACAGTGTTCTTGCTTTTCAGAAAGCCTTTGACAATGTCCGGCACCAAAGGCTCTTAAGGAAATTAAGAAGCCATGGGATAAGAGGGACAATGTTCTCATGGATCAGTAACTGGCTGAAAGAGAGGAAACAAATGGTAGGAATATGTGGTCAGTTTTCACAATGGAGAGGTGAACAGTGGGGCTCCCCAAAGGATCTGTACCGGAACCTGTTCTGTTCAACATGTTCATTAATGATCTGGAAAAGAGGAGTGAACAACAAAGTGGCAAAAGTGTAAGGATGATACAAAATTATTCAACATAGTTAAGTCCAAAGTAGAGTGCAAGGAGCTAGAGAGATCTCACAAAACTGGGTGACTGGGCAACAAAATGGCAGATGAAATTCAACTCTGATAAATGCAAAAAATAATCCCAACTATTCATATACAGTGGGTTCTAAATTAGCTGTTACCACTGAAGAAAGAGATGTTGGAGTCACTCTAGATAGTTCTCTGAAAACTTCCACTCAATACACAGCCACAGTCAAAAAGGCTAACAGTATATTAAGAAGTAATAGGGAAAGGATAGAAAATAAGACAGTAAATATCACAATGCCACCATATAAATGCATGATGCTCCCACACCATGAATGCTGTGTCCAGTCCTGGTCATCCCATCTCAAAACAAAAAAAATAGTGGAACTGACAAGGTTCAGGGAAGAACAACAAAGATGATCAAGGGTATGGAACGGCTATGGAGGGTATGAAACAGTGGGTATGGAGACCAAAAAAGATAAGGACTGTTCACCTTACAAGAGAGACAACTAAATCATGGAAAGTATGAATCGGGAAGTGTTATTTACCCTTTCTTACAATACAAAAATATGTGTCACCCAATGAAATTAATAGGCTGCAGCTTTAATAAAAATGAGGAATTACATTTCACACAACGCACGATTAAATTGTGGAACTCATTATCATGGGATGTTGTGATGCCTAAAAGCATAACTGGATTAAAAAAAGAACTGGATACGTTCACGGAGGATAGGCCCATCAATGGCTATTAGCCAAAACGATCAGGGATACAACTGTATGCTCGGGACAACCCTAAACCTCTGACTACCAAGAAGCCGGGAGTAGACGCCAGGGGTAGATCGCTCCATAATTGTCCTGTTCTGGTATACTCCCACCAAAGCTTTGGTAGGGATCACTGTGACAAGATATACCACGGTCTGACCCAGTATGGAAGCTCTTATGTTCTTATGCCAACCGTTAAACCCCCTGTCAATATTCAAATCTAGGGACATTTAATTAGAATGCCTCACCTTGGTTTCTGCAGCAGGAACTCTTACCTTAAGCCTTTAGTGTACTTTTTAGTTGCCATTGCCCAGTTCTGTGTTTTGAAGAAAGTATTTCCTATATTCTTTATATCTTCTGCTATGGAAACAATCTTGTCAATCTATTGAGAAGAAGAGAAAAAAATCCTATATAATGTAAGTATTAAATTATGTAATTTATACCAAGTTGCAACAAGTCTTTGGACTGCTTAATATTTAACAGTAGGATCCCAAGTCAATTCTCTTTCAAAGATTGCCAGAATGCACCAAACAACACAAATTTTGAAATTAAACTATATTCAAACAACTGTTATAATATTCTATTATATGAGCAACACAGTCTCCTTGATCAATGGTATGAAACTCCCATTGAGTTGTACACGAGGATAAGAACATAAGAATGGCCATTCTGGGTCAGGATATTGGTCCGGATAGACCATTGGTCTGTCGTCTATCAGTGGCCAGTGCCAGATGCTTCAGAGGGAATGAACAGAACAGGGCAATTATTGAGTGATCCATCTCTTGTCGGCTAGTCCCAGCTTCTGGCAGTTAGGGCTTTAGGGACACCCAGAGCATGGGATTGCGTCCCAGACCATCTTGTCTAATAGCCATTAGTGGACCTATCCTCTAGGATCAGGGGGACTGACTTCAAGAGAACAAAACATAACAGCAATAGAGAACATGAGATCACTAATCTAATTGTTTCCCCCTAAATGCAGTTACATGAATGAACATTCATTCCTCCTTAATCCAGGATCAGGTAAACAGAAGCTTTGGCTGTACCCATAAAAAAATCAGAGATTTGTTAGTGATGTAGGTATATAACCAAGAACTTCTCATTCCCGAGAGTATTTTGTCTTTTATTTCCCACAGTTCAAGGCACAGATACTTGATCTGCATCGGCCTTCCAACTAACAATCAACTACTAACACACTTCTGTCTTTCCCTCAAACCACTTCTAGATCCATAAAGTAAGGCTGATAGTTAACTGCCTGCCAAATACGATGGCAGTGTTGTCTGTCTACACAGGGCATGCCTAGAAATTGCTTTGTGGGTGAAAAATGTGGTAATGAGATGATTTTCTAACTATGGAAAGGAACTAAATAAACCTTTAAATAATCTCCAGAGTATGATATTAATACTATGAAATCCTATATAAATTATGCCTCTGGAAACTTGTCACTACAGCACCACAATGAAGAACTGAGTAGCAGATGTAAAGGAAGAACAGAAAAAAACCCTTCTAAGTGGAAGGTTTTGTTTTTAGCCTTACGTGCACTGGAAAAAATAAATCATAGTTAGCATTAACAAGAGCAGCTAAAAGAAGTATCACAAAATTCCTCATTATTACCTCTAACCTGCCCTAACAGACTTCTTAAAAATAAACTCAAGTCTGGTGAACCTGACAACCACCACCATATATCTTAGGTTATGTAAATGTCATCATTGCACAGGAAAAATAATTATCTTCAAAGAAAAACGACTTACATCTTTTAAATCTACATCTGAATCTTCAGGGAAATCTGGGTGAGTATCACCAGAGCCATCCATTGGGGAGATCCCCCAGTTATCGCCTTCCTTCAGCTCTCCACATTCTGCAATAATGCACAACTGTAAAAAAACAGGAGGCGTACAATATGCAATGTTGCTATTCACTAATCGGAAAGCTTTAGTTCTTTTGTATTGCCAAAAGATCGGTGAAAGTGTCTTCCTGTCACTCCCAAACTACAGATTTCAGAAGCCTACTTCAGCTGCTTCTAACTATCCTTATGAAACTTCATTTTCAGCTTTACTGCAAGGTAAACTCATCAAGTTCAACAACTGGAGGGAGTATAGGGCTATTTACCCCATAGTAAAACTAAATTGCCTAATTTTCACTGTGTTTTTACCTCAGGATAGCTCATGCATGTTAGATACTGAGGTAGAAAAACCCACCTATTATAGCAGTGAAGAAGACAAGGCCATATGTGGAAGGGTGACACACACATTGATTCACTACCGCTTCCTGTTGCTGCTCTCTGTTTCTTGGAAGCATCAACCAAAGCTTAGACCACTTAGCTTGTAAAAATCTAGCAGGATCACACCACAAGAAGCCATTACACTAGGAATGACTGAATTGCTCATCTTTGCTACCACACATGAAAGGAAAAGCGTGTGTGTTTTTAGGTTTTATAGCGTGGTAGCAAAATGAAGCAAAATGAAGCAAAATACATGCTTTCCTTTCCAACAACAAGGGTAATTTTTCAGATATTATGGAGGAGATATTGATGATGAAAAATAATTGGTCATATTTTATGATTTGGTCATATTTTATGTTTGACAAAGAGCCATTAATCTTCTAACATAGCCATGTTAAATGTACTAATTAAACTGTTTGCTCAATACTGTTAGACCAGAAGTGGGCAAACTATGGCCCGTGGGCCTGTCCTTCCCGGCCCCTGAGCTCCTGGCCCGAGAGGCTAGTCCCTAGCCCCTCCCCCATGGTTCCCCCTTCCCCGCAGCCTCAGCTTAGTGCACCGCAGGCGCAATACTCTGGGCGGCTGCAGAGCCGCAGCCTGACCGGTGCTCTGTGCTGTGCAGCACGGCTGCCTGTCCTGGTGCAGCCACGCCGGCAGCCATCGGTGCTCCAGGCAGCGCGGTAAGGGGTCAGGCGGGAGTTGGATAGAGAGGAGGGGAGTTCAGGGGGTGGTCAGGGACCAGCTTGTGGATAAGGGTCAGGGCGGTCAGGGGTCCCAGGAAAGCAGTCAGGACGGAGAGCGGGGGGTTGGATGGGGCGGTGGGGGGCAGTTTGGGGCAGGGATCCCCAGGGGGCCGTCAGAGAATAGGGTGGGTTGGATGGGGCAGGAGTTCCAAGGGGCCGGGCCATGCCTGGCTGTTTAGGGAGGCACAGCCTCCCCTAACCAGCCCGCCATACAATTTCAGAAACCCAATACAGCCCTCAGGCCAAAAAGTTTGCCTGCTCCTGTGTTAGACCTGTGCTAGACACCCCCCATACCTGTCCTCTAAGCACAGGATGGGAACCAAGAACTCCAGTTCGACCCAGCTCTAACACTAACTCCTTTTGCAACCTTTGGCAAGTCACAACTTCATTTATACAGGTTTCAGTTTCTCATACCTTCAATGTGCAGAGACATTACATTCCTCCCTCATTTCCAAAGGCGGTGTGAAAATTGATTAGTAATAACTAGTTAACATTTGTAGGAGTTTTACACATGTAGAGTATCAAGAATAATTAACTACAAAATATTTTTTTCCTCTTTCCCAGTTTTTAATACTTTCTTTGATCTAAATATTTTATTTAGGATTAGTAAACGGCTTTACCAATCCTGTGACTTTTAGCCTGGAAGTCATTTTCACAATGGAAGACAAAAGCTAATCTGAAAATGTTATATGTTCTGCGAGACAAAGCTCAGAAAAACTTTTTCTAGTTTTGCTCTAACAAAAGCAAACCAATTTTGAATCATACTGAAAAACACAACTAAAATTAATTCTCACAGAATACTAAAACAGTTCTCACAGAAGGCACCATATAATGGAACAAGTGTCCTCCTAGATGTCCTGATCTTACCTTTGCAGGTTTTTCTCCATTCACGTCAACATTTTCTAGTATTTTAGCAACACCCATTCCTTTGATCACTTGGCCAAACACCACATGTTTCCCATCCAGGTGAGGGGTTGGCACTGTTGTGATAAAGAACTGAGAGCCATTTGTATTGGGTCCTGCATTTGCCATGCTCAGCAGCCCTGCCCGATCATGCTGTATGAGAAAATGCCATCAAAGCAAATATAAGTAAGATATGATTATTCTACATGGTTACAGTGATATACTACCAGGACATCCAGTGTACCCCAAATAAGCCCACATTGACAACCTGCAAGGGGCCTGAGGACCACACATAATTTGCAACTGGCTTCATCTTCCCTGACATCAGAGGACAGTTGTCTTTATTGTATTTCCCATAGTGGGTGGCAAGCAAGCTTAGTGACTTGACACTACCCAATCAGTTAACAAGAAATGTTGCATTGGCTGTTTAACTGCATCAGTCAGTTCCATGCTGTCTAAACACCAAAACTTGAGAAATCAGTTGAGGGGTGCCTGATGTGATCTCCTGATATTAAAACCAGCTCTCTATGTCCCATTTAAAAAAACAAGATACAGTAACTGACTCAGTAATAATGCAATTAATAGGAAATTGTTAAATACTTTCTGAAACCCTATCCATCAAACACTTGTGCATTACTTATTTTACATGAGTAGTCTCATTAACCTTAATGCACCTATTCACGTGAATTGAGTTACTTCCATGCTGTTTGCAAGACTGAGGCCTTATAATTTAAAACTTATTGCTGTATAATCACACACTTTTCTCCTACAATTCTTTTGACTCCTTGTAATTAAGCACATGGATTATTTTGCTTCACCATCCAGATTTTTTCTCTTTAATACTTTTTTCTAAATCACAGCCAAAAAGTTTCATGTTTTTTGGAAATATAGGCTTTGCTCAAGTCTTCTACATAAGTCTTTGCGACATAGGCTTTACTCAAGTCTTCTACAAAAGAATGGATGCTTACCCTACAGAAGCCGTGCTTCTTCAAGAAGTCATAGTTGCTCTGGATCTCACAGTAGGTGCATGTGCACTTCATGTATGTAAGATTGATTTTTAGACCACTGTCTTGCAAAGTTATACATGTGACCTGTGGCTCCTTGTGCTCCAGTATGAGGACAAAAAGGGTTGGACATCCGCAACCCTCCCTCAAGTTCCTCACACTTCAAAGCCCATGGTAGACGAGGACTCTGGAAAGCAGGAATGGAAAGTACGTCATGGGATCCACACTGGCCTCAAAAGAACATCCTCAAAGAATCACAGTTACTGTAGGGTAAGTACCAATTCTTTCTTCTTGGAGTATGTGTCAATATGGGTCTAACAATAGGTGGCCGGCAAGCAGTATCCCTTCAGGATGGTGGAAATTAGGAGTTTCAGCTGCCTCAGTAGAATACTGACTGTCCTCCTGAACTTGGCAACTGACCTAGTAGCTAAGTTTGAAGCACAGTGTTTGACAAAGGTCCATGTTGCTGCTTTGTAGATCTCTGATACTGGCACACTTCTGAAACAGGCAGAAGATGTCACTTGAGTTCTGATGGAGTGAGTTTGTATGTTTGGTGGGAGAGGTACAACAGTTGACTGGTAATACAAAGAAATGCACTGAGTAATCCATTTTAATATCTTGTGATGAAATGGCTTGACCTTTGGAACACCTCTAACCAGAAACATCCCAGGAGGGGGATGTCTGAATGCTTTGGTCCTGTCAGTGAAAAAAGCAGAGTCCTGGACACATCCAGTATGTGCAATTCTTTTCAACTGGTGCCAAATGTGCTTTCATGAAGAAGACAAGTAGCTTGATAGAATTGGTTCAGATGGAAATTCTGACATCACCTTAAGGATGTATTTCAGATGAGGTTTTAGCACCACCTTGTCCCTATGGAATGTTATACAGGGAGATTCAGCCTGAAGCGCCAGTCACTTTGCTGGCTCAAGTGATAGCGACTAGGAAGATCATCTTCAGAGTAAGGTAACATAGGGAGAATACTGACAGATGCTCAAATGCATCCTCTGTTTGGTGGGGAATTGCATAGTAGCCCTTTAAGGAACTGATACCATGGGGTGAGAGAAGACAGAGCAGGATTTGCTCCAGCAGGTGACAAGCTGAAATCACTAAGGTGGATTTTAAAGGAGTTGAGAGAAAGACTGGCTTATTGGAGGTGCAGTAAGTATCATGGATCTCTGGTATCAAGACTGGGGTTGAGCTGCCCATATTGAGAAACTCTTCTATTTGGCAGTGCTGAGTCAACCAGCCGCAGTCCAATAAAGTTATTGGTGCCAATGTCGATGGCCCTAATGCCAATGTGGTTGGCACAGTTTTTGACTGTTTTCTTTCCTGTCGCTGCTTGATGCTGTGGAGTAGTGTCTAGTCAATGGAGCACTCGCTGAAGATGAACCTTCCCATTCTTTGGAACTGTGGTAGGCTCCACGGTGGCATTTATCAATTGTTCGAGTAGGTGCAGTTACAGCTGTACATCCCTCAACTTGCAAGTCCTTGAGGAGAAAAATTAGCATGGCACATATTTATTGGGGATGCGACTTTCCCCTCAACAGAACAGTCATTTACTGTGTCCTTCGACCAGTAAGGTAAGTCTGTCACAGGCCAGGAAGGGTTTCAACTGGATGATTTGGAATCCACCAGACCAGTAGGTTCAGGGTGCCTAGCCCTGCTGTATGGGGAGGTGTAGATGGGGTCTCTTCTTCTCTTTTTCTTCACCAAAAAGTTTGAAAAGGAACGAGTTTGAAGCTTAGGAGTAGTGGGGCAGACACTTGCTGACTTCCATCTCTTTGTCACAGGTAGTAAGAAGGAGTTGAGTGAGGGTCATGGTCATGCTACCCTTTATGTTCTTGCACAGGAGCACGAGAAGACACTGGGTGTAAGCATGGCCCCCCATGGAAACTTCTATTTAAAAAAATCCCATCTTGCATGCATGAGCTGCAGGTGCACCTATAATGGAATCCACACCCACAGACACTTAAAGTTTTCTTTACAGCAAGACTTTCCAACTAACGCAAACTTAGGAGTGCAAAAACATGAATATAAAATAGTCTTTATTAATGTTTCTTTTCCTGTTATGGAAGATATTTGCATGGAAGTAAATACTTTCTCTCAACCTGCCTAAATTTTGCTTCTGCTGGATTCTGCAAAGACGACATTAATCCAGTATTTACGGAAAAATGGAAAAGATGTGATGCAACAGATTCCTCCTTCTGAATTTACAAGATTAAATGCGAGAAATCCCTTGTTTTAAAATCACAAATATATGATGACAAAACCCATAGGATTTATTTAATTCAAAACCACTGTATATGAAATTTTGCTCCAGAAATAAAGTTCCTCTAATATTCAATGCAATAATTTTATTATGGAATATTTCCTCTCCTTCAGCCAAGGTACACACTGCACAATTTAATTATGTCATTTTGTTCATGATTTTTAAAATTATGAAGAGAATTTAAAGTGCTGCTGCCCTTGTTTTGTAGGAGTGATAGTCTTTCCCCTAAAACTGAAATATTTTACAGGTAAAGCTCCTACAACTTTCTTCACCTCCTCATAGACCGACATCATCATCATAGATCATAATACGTGTACTAAGATTCCACTGGAGTAATAAGAACCAAACCACCCTAATTTCAAAACCTGATTCCATTTAGCATTTTTAACTACTTTACCTTATAATGAAAGTTTTCATCTTCGAATTTTTCTCCATATATACTTTCTCCACCTGTGCCATTTTGATTTGAGAAGTCTCCACCCTGGATCATGAATTTCTTAATAACTATTAAGTAGAAAATGAGTCATAAGAGATGGTGTCAAAGCAGGAAGAATGTTAAGCAGGATTACATTCAAGGGTGAAGACCAACCCCACTTCATCAACATGAGCCTTAATTCCTTTCTTATATGAGCAAGAATCCCCTGAACACTTCCATAGTTACAACCAGAAATTCACAACTTCTTGTGGCTTAATATAGAAAAAGCAAAATGGCTAACAATCAATCAAATTTCTCACTGGGCACATAATTGTGCAATACCAGAAATAAGCCATATATCCTTAGTATATAGCATGGTTTGATGATAACTTGCATCTACATCCTACATATTTTTACAATTATTTTACGCAAGAGAAGGACGGGCAACAGAAGTGTAATCTTGAGGGTACTGTAGAGAGGGAATCATGATCAGCAAAACAGTCAGGCGAGTCAGTTATACCCAAACAAAAGTGAACAAGATTTCTTAGTTATCAGATTCCCTCGAATTATCCATTTTCAGCTTTTTGAACAACACTTGATTCTCACACCTCAACAGGAAAACCATTTAACCTATTTATCACTCTCAATAAAATAGTTCATTAAATGAATCATTTATTAAATGAATCATTTATATCTGCAAATGTCAAACAGCATCACCTAAGTGAAAGTACAAGGGTCAGGGTGTCAGAAGGCCTAGTTTCTATTCCAGATTGTCACGGATAGCGTGACTTTGGGTGAGCTATTTTACTTCCCTGAGTCTCAATTTCTCCATCTGTAACATGAGTAAAGAATTATTATCCCATTTTCATAAAGCACTTTGAGATTCTTGGATGACAGTTAAAAAATAAAATTAATAACTTCAAAAATCTTATGTCCCAGAGTATAATAATTGTTTTAGAGCAATGTATTTTCCAAAGCTTTAATAGTCTAGTTCCTCAACATATGAAGAAAAGTCCACAATTACAACAGAGCAAGCTGGGATAAAAACATTTTTTTTCACATCAACTAATGATTTCTTATTTATTATAATGCAGTTTCATATTAGGAAGCCTACAGCATTGACTGTGGGATGTTCTAGAAAAGCATAACATGTACACACAAAACCCACAAAAAGTCCACAGATAAAAATCCTTCCTAATATCCTCCACTACCAGCTGTTGTGGAGAAAAACACGAGTAAGCAGCAGCAAAGAAAATCCCTTGCTCACACTGGGTCGTACCCAAAGCCCAATGAAGTCAGTGGAAAGACTCCCACAGCTGTACTACTGCCATTGGAGCAAGCCTACGACCAGCTATTGATGCACTCTCTACAAAAACATGGTCAAGGTAGACAGAAGATAAAATAAAGAGGGATAAATAATGCATTTCTACTATTCTCGAATCCATTACTTTTCTGAACTGAAAACTCTTATATTAAACCAAAATAGCTAATGAGTTCATTTTAGAAATACCATATGTTATGCTAAATCACTTTTAATATTTCTACTGTAGCTTGGCTCTGCGTTTTCTTTTTTTCCTTTCTAAATCACTAACTCAAAAGGATTTAAATATTGAAAGTCCAAGAAAACTCTCCCTGAGTTCCATGAAAGCCATATCAGCCCATAACTTAAGTATTGATCACTGTTAGAAATCCACACACATCCCTACCCGCCCAATATTGAAATAAAACTGGTTTTAAAATACTTGAAGTCAACTGTTAATATTATGCAACTTAAACAGAAAATGGGAAAAGAACAACAAAATAAAGATGATTCAAACTTACTTCTATGGAAAGGGCATCCTTTATAATGAAGAGGCTTTCCAGTTGTAGGCCCTATCCCTTTTTCTCCTGTACATAGTGCACGAAAATTTTCAGCAGTTTTGGGCACAACATCTGCAAACAATTCTAAGACAATTCGACCAACTGGAATATGAGAGAGAAAGAGTGCGCACACATTTCAGTCCAATCCTGACAAACAAGTGGAGGAGCCCAGCATCTCAAGACAAACATGTTTATATAGCAGATCTGTAAGTGTGGAAGAGGAGTGGAGAGCAGGGGGGGAATTAATGATTGAATTAACAGTATTTAAGCCATTGTTAAACTAATCTAATCCTTAAAATATACAATTTTCCATATCCCTCCTACTGCTACCATGGATAGAGCTAGTGAATTACAGCTACAATGTTTGTTATCATAGATTGGGGTGGGCAAACTATGGCCTGCGGCATTGCCACCCCTATGGCGCCGCGGGCCTCGCACCATTCCCAGAAGCAGCCAGCACCATGTCCCTGTGGCCCCAAGGCGCGGGGGGGGGGGAGGGAAGAAGGAGAGGGCTCCGTGCACTGCCCTCGCTTCCAGGTACTGCCCCCCGCAGCTCCCACTGGCTGGGAATGGGGAACCGTGGCCAATGGGAGCTTCGGGGGAGGTACCCACAGGCAAGGGCTGCGCACTAAGGGGCCATAGGGACATGGTGCCGGCCGCTTCTGGGAGCGGCGCAGGGCCAGGGCAGGCAGGGAGCCTGCCCTGGCCCCAGTGCACGCCATTGCCACCCCGGAGCCACTCCAGGTAAGCAGCGCTGGACTGGAGCCCAACCCCCTGCCCTGAGCCCCCTGCCGCACCCCTCATCCCTCCTGTACCCCAACCCCCTGCCCTGAGCCCCCGCCGCACCCCTCATCCCTCCTGTGCCCCAACCCCCTGCCCTGAGCCCCCTGCCGCACCCCTCATCCCTCCTGTACCCCAACCCCCTGCCCTGAGCCCCCTGCTGCAACCTGCACCACTTCTGCACCCCAACTCCCTGCCCTGAGCCCCCTGCTGCACCCCTCATCCCTCCTGTACCCCAACTCCCTGCCCTGAGCCCCCTGCCGCAACCCACACCACTTCTGCACCCCAACCCCCTGCCTGAGCCCCCTCATACCTTCTGCAATCCTCCTCTGCCCCAACCCCTTGCCCCGAGCCCCTTCCTGCACACCACACCCCCCACACACACCCCTCACTCACTCCAACCCCCTGCCCCGGCCCCGCATGCAATTTCTCCACCCAGATGTGGCCCTCGGGCCAAAAAGTTTGCCCACTCCTGCCATAGATACAGTCAGTGAAAAACTGGCACCATGAACTGGTTAAGGGGGAGACCATGACAGATGTGTCTAAAAACTATTAGAAAACAATCCACACGTATATACGACTCAAATTCTGCCCTTGGACATGCTCACAGGACTCACATAGACTTAAAAGTGCACCAGATTTGTGCAGCACGTATTCTTGTTAGAACATGTTGGGAAAATAGAGTTTTGCTTCCATGGAAAATTTCAACTGCTTTTTCTTTTTTGTCGTCATTTTCCATGGAAGATAACTACTTTTGCTGAAATATCAAAACAAAAATATTTTGGCTGAAAACCAGGGTGGCCATGCAGGGTTGGTTTTCAGCCACTCTGGAAGATATAAGCAAGGACAGAAACCATCTTTGTGTCCATCGTTAGATAGACACATGGGAGCAGAGCTCTTGGAAACTGGGAAAGAGGTCCTTCAACCAAGGTGGGCACTGAAGTCTCTAGAATCTCACTATAGATGAGGTACCTGCTTGAACAAAGCCTGTACCTTGCTAAATTATGGTTTAGACTTTTAGATGTGTGTTTTCACTTTTATTTGCTTATAACCATTTCCAACTTTTATTCTTGAACTCACTTAAAAGCCTATCTTCTTTTGTTAATTAAACATGTTTTACTATTGATCTAAACCAACGGCAAGGTGTTTAAATGACAGTAAACGTTAATGCCAGTGAATATGGCAAGCTGGTGGGATTTGTCTCTTTAAAGGAGTAAACAGATCATTGTATTCCTCTCAATGCTGCACAGCACAGGGGCTTGGGAAAGTTCAGGACGTGAGGGATCACATCAGCCAAGTCTGGTACAGAAAAGAGCAGTCTGAGATCATGGCTGGCAAGCTGCTGGATTCAATGTGGCTCACTCAGAGCTGTACAGAACGTAAGTGCTGGCTGGCTGCCTGTGTGGCCCAGGCTTGGTCTACACTAAAGAGTTAGGTCAGGGGTGGCCAACCTGAGCCTGAGAAGGAGCCATAATTTACCAATGTACATAGCCAAAGAGCCACAGTAATATGTCAGCAGCCCCCCATCACCTCCTCCAACCGCACTCCCAGCGCCTCCCGCCACCAGCAGCCCCGCTGATCAGCTGTTTCGTGGCCTGTAAGTGGGTGGGGGAGGAGGAGGAGCAAGGACAGGGCAGGCTCAGAGGAGGGGGCAGGAAGAGGTGGAGTGGGGGCAGGGCCTGTGGCAGAACCAGGGGTTGAGCAGTGAGCACCCCCCGGCACATTGGAAAGTTGGCACCTGTCGCTCCAGCCCCCGAGTCGGTGCCTATACAAGCAGATACATATTAACTTCTGAAGAGCCGCATGTGGCTCTGGACCCACAGGTTGGCCACCCCAAGTTAGGCTGACATAACGCAGCTTATGCTGGCCTATGTCAAGTGTCTACACTGCAGGCTTGCTCCCACCAATGCAAGTGCCCTACTACACCAAGACCTCCACAAGAGGCTTATGTTGGTACACTGTAGTTAGGGTGACACAGTATCTGTGTCATTTATGCATTCCTTACACTGGCTGTCTTGTCCATTTCGGGGTTCGGGGAGCCCTGAAACTGACAAGAAAGCAGGCTCCTGGCTCCCCAGCTGGGCTGCTGCTGGGTCTCAGCGCTAAGCTGCGCGCCCCTCCACTCCCAGCTGGGCGCGGGAAGGTGAGAAGCCCGCACCGGCGGGGGGCAGCTGGGCTCCCCTCTTCAGTCACTGGAAGCGCTCCTGGTGAGGCTGCGCACCAAGGCCAGAAGAAGGGAGGGTAAGATGGCCATCCGCCACCACCACAATAATTACTGCGGCGGCTGTAAGTCAACCTGCCTTCCTTAAGCCTGTAGCCAGATAGGGCGCCACACGTAGCCGAACATTTTGAGACCCTCGGGGCTGTCCCCGGAGCACGCAGGCCGCGACCGGGGGCTGGGCTGGGCTGGCAGCGCTCAGGCCCTGCACAGTGACAGCCACAAAGCCCTTCTCGGAGACGAGGGGGCTGCCCTACAGGAGCCCCCGGCAAGCTCGCGGGACCAGCCCCCCTCCGCTCCCCGAACCGGGACTCCCCGCCCGACGCGCTACAGGCACAAAGCAGCTTGGGGGCGGGGGCGGCACAAGGGCCGCCGGGGTGCCCGGGCCAGGCGCGGAGGGACCGCGGCCGCTGCCCCTTCCCGTCTACCCCGCCCTCCGGGGGAGGGGGCTGGCGAGCCGCAGCCCCGGGGGCGCTGCCGCGGGGCTGCCCGCCGACAACCCTCCGCCCCCGCGGCCGCCCAGCTGCCGTCCCCGGGGTCTCGCGCCCGTTCTCCAGGGCAACCTGCCGCCGCCGCCGCCCCTCCCTGCCCGGGAACCTTCCATGTCCTCACGCACCTCGTTCGCCTCCGGCGTCCACATCGAAGAAGACCCTGGGGTTGGCGACCGGGGACGGGGGCGCCATGCTCCAGCTACCGGCGGCTCCGCTGGTCGCTCCTCCCCGCCCGGCCACGTGCACTGACTTGGCTTCCGTTTCGCCGGGATCGGGAGAATAGCGGCGGGCGTTGGGCTCGGGCTCGGGCTCGGGCCCGCCCCCTGCTGCTGCCTGTAAGCCTCTCCCAGGCTAGTCGGCGCAGAGAACCGTGCAGCCGGAGGGGCCCATGTGACCGCACACGAGCCTTCCCTGTCCGATGCACCGAGAGTGCAGACGAGCAGCGTCCGTCTATCTTGGCAGCTGCTGCTCCTAGCCCCCTATTTTAGGGACGGCGTGGGGGTAACCTCATGACGGGACACACCAAACGTTGCACTGGGTGCCCTGTGTCCTTCGTTTCTCACGCTTGCTTAAGTCTGAGTAACTGGGGGAGACGTGGGGACCCCGTCCCGTGTAGATGCGCTTCTCGTCCTCTGCTGATAGAGGATTTTGCTTTTTGTGCGTTGGCTCACTGAATCATTGAGATTTCCTGCCAGTCACATTGGCCCACAGCCTCGAAGATATTTAGGCTTTTTGGATCTGGGCCCTTGTGCCAGTTTGAGGAGACCACCAGTCCCTGATTTCTCTGCCAGCATGGGGCAATTGACACCTTGATGCCCCCAGGTCACAAAGTAATCTAGTGTAAAGACATGCACTCCTAACAATATTAATATCCTGCATGGACACAGAGATGCTGCTGAAACTGTGTCACATCTAAAAGGCCAGGAGGGGATTTCTACACAAAAAATCCAAACGAACCAAATGTAAGCATGCACATGACAAGCAAGTGGTTGGGGGTATCTCACAATTCATGGCTAAATTTCCCTCCTCCTCTTCTGGAAGCAGGACTGGAGTTGGAGACAACTTTTTAGCCCTTGATCCTTTCTCCAGTTTTGGGCAGCTTGATGGACTTTAAATTGTAAGACTGCAAATTTCTAGTAAGCAATATACTAGGAAACCTTTGGGTGGTTGTATGTTGAAGTATTTAACTTTATATTGGGTTTAATTTTTTTTACTGTTTCCAAATTAAAATTAACTAGATAAAATGTCTTTTGCTGCACCCTTTGACAGTCTCTTGTGAAGTCTGCACAGTAACAATGCTTTGTAGTTCTGAGCCCCCAAAAAATCAACCCTAACATCAAAATGCTTGAGGGGAAAGTCATTTTTGTTATCTTATTATTTATTACCAGTTTTAAAATCCTGGGGCATGGCTTGGGGAACATATTTTCAATATAAAACAAGATGGAAGTGATACTGATTGGGAAAGAACTTTGAGGACCTGGTGTACAAATTTTCTTCTTAATACAGGGTAGACATTGATGTTCTAGTGAAACCCCTTAAATGCAGAGCACATTGTAATGGCTGGACAGATAGCTATAGATCAGCATTCACACTTCACCAGGTCCTTAGAGCACTTTCCCCACTAATTAGTATCACCTCTATGTTGTCTGGTTTGAGCTGCATCAAGCTGGCTCTCATCCATCTCTTAATATGTGCCAGCCAGACACTAATAGAGTGTGGGGACAGTAGTTCCAAGATCAAAAGATAAAACGAAGTAGAGCGGTCTGTCACTGGTGTACTGATGACACAGGGTCATGATAATTTTGAGTGCCTTTATATAAATGTTGAACAGAAGAGTATTGAGCTCCACAAGGACCATACAGCTGGAAGAAAGAACAGTCATCCTTCACCATTTGGGAACAATTGGAAAGGAGTGAGTGGAACCAGTCTAAGACAACTCCATCTTTCTAAGCCAGGTCATGCAGCTGTGTCAGTAATTTCACATGCTCAAAGGACACCAAAACCTTGAGTCATCAGATATCTGGCCTCAATCCATTGGCCTAAGGAGATCTCCGACCATTACAATTAATATTGTTTCTATGTCACGACCTGGGCTGAAACCTAACTAGGTGATGTTCAGGTCCAGGTAGGTGAGTGGTTAGCTGTTTGTGATGATGGCAACAACTTCTCATTTATCTTTCCCAGAAACGATCTCAACCAGGCAGTAGTTGGCCAACATGCTTGTGTGCAGAACAGATTTTTTTGAGCAGAGGTCTGACTAAAGTTTTTCTGAGAGGTGCTGGTAACTTTTCCTCTGGAAGAGTCATTAACAATGTCTTCCAGGAGAGCATTTAGGCAGTCCCTGCAGTATTTCACTAGCTGGTGGAAGGGAGGGAGTGGGTCCAGTTAGCATGTGGTCAATACTTTATTATTACGTTACTATAATTTATATTACCATAGTGTCTATAGGTCACAATGTGCTAGGCACTGTACAGACATAGAAAAAGACAATCACTGCCTCAAAAAGCCTATAATCTAAGATTCTTAATAGACAAGACAAACAAAGAGTGGTAGAAAGGAAGTATTATAGCCCTTATTTTTACAGATGGAGAACCAAAGAAAAGAGAAATTAAATGTCTTTCCCATAGTCATACAGGAAGACTGGAGGTAGATCTGGGATTTGAATTAAGATATCTGAAGGTCTAGTCAAGTAACTTAACCACAAGATCATCCTTACTCAGTACAGTGATTGTATGATCACCACCTCTTAGGACATTGGTTTATATGCATTGACAGATAGTGGAACATTGGTAAATAGATTCTGGAAAGAATACTGAATTATGTTCTGATTAAATGAATGCATGAGATTCTACATGAAATTTACAAGTACATAATTATTTTAAATTGACATAAGGTGTCTCCAAGTAGTAAAACTATTGACCTTTGTGAGCCTTATTTTAATTTGAAATAAGAATTTAGGAACTACATCTCTAGGCCCATATTCATTAGCTCTGTTGATTAGTGAAATTAATTATTGGAAGTATTTTGAAGATGAAGCAGTAGCTGATTTGCTTGCTGAGCTGCTTTATCCATGTTTAACTTCAAATGCTTAATTTTCTGTATGTATAGCAATAAGGGACCAATCCAACTCTCACTGCAGTAAATCAGAGTCTTTCTATTGGATAAGCACTTAAAATTTTCAATATGTATTAAAAATCTTCCCCTCCACTGTCCACAACCTCTTGCCCTTCCTTTCTCATCCAGGTGTAACTCTTTCTCCACTTGAGCAAGTCAATTATTGCTAACATCTGAAGAAGAGAAGTCTTGCTCTGATGGGTCTCATAAGATCAGTCAGAGAAGAGCCCTCTTTACATCACGTAGAATTTATACATCAACCAACCCAATTAAAAAAAATCCTGCTCTTCTACCCTCCTTGACTAAGGAATTTGTACTTGGGATGGATATAAATATATAATTTAATCACAATAATCCTCATTATAGACCATACATTTTAGGGCTGGAAGGGACCATTATTATGATCAACTAGTCTAACCTCCTACATAATATTTCTTGAACTTCATCAGAAAGAAAGTGGCTGTGATAGAGTTAGGGAGCTCTGAGCTGTAGGAGGCCTGTTAGGGCTACCCCAATGCAGAGGATGGGAGGTATCAAAGGGAAGGCATTCAGCAAAGGGAAACAAATATGCAGCCCCCTCTGTCTCATTTCTGACCATATTTCCCCCCCAACCAGCTCTTTGCCCTGTTCCCCATTCAATATCCCAGCTCCCTCCATATCCCCCCACTTCAGGAGAGAGGTTATGAGTGTTACTGCTACATTGCCATGCATGTTCCTCTAATAATATATCACCAAACTTCCTTTCTCCCCTCCCAGCAAATACCTCCATAAGACCCCAGTACTGGCCCCATAAAGCAGGACAGTTCCTGCCCCAGCAAACTGGAAGTACTGTTGTGATGAACCTCCTGGAGTGTGAGCAGAATCAATCTCTTTCTGTAGGCAAGATAGTCAAAATTATGGTGAAAGGGATTTAATCTGGACACTATTTGGCTTGCTTATTTTTCTTGCATATTGTGTCTATTTTTCCTTTGTTTTATACTAATTTTCCATTAAAAAGGGAAAGCATTTCAATATCAGCCTCCACATCCTGAAAAAGGGAGCAAAGGTGATAACTTCCTGTCACACAGTTTTTTGGAGATGAAAGCTGGCATGATACTAACTGTGACTGAATTTTTCACACCAGTAAGAGTCTTATATAAACCATGAATTTCCTAGAGTGGAACTAGGTATTTACATCCAGAGAAAAACAAACACATTTCAAGGAATTAGTGTTCTCTTTACTTGATAACATTTTGTACAGAATATATAAAGTTGAACTCTGTTTAAAACTTGACATTCAGACTCTACAGTTGGGTACCATCACTTTAACTGATGAAAGAACACAATGCCCTCTATCATAAACATTTCATTAATCTTTCTTGTCAAAAAGCATTCAGGGGAAAAAAGCTGTATAAGACAGATTCTCTCTCATTGTCTTGGTTGGTACAGCTAACTTGTACAAAATATCAGAGTTCAGGAATAACCCTAGCATTTTTCCTCTTCTTCTCCACGGGTCTTTGATCATGATGAAATTGTTACACACTAGGATTTCTGTCTATTAAATATAGTTATTTTTTTTCATTCCTTTATTCTTTATTAGACTGTGAACCTGCATTTGACACAGGGAAGAAAAGTTTAAGCTGTAAGGGCTTGATTCTGCAAGAGGCTGAGCTCTCTGGCCCAGTTCAGCAAAGCACCTAAGCACATGCTTAACTTTAAGAATGTGAGTAGTTTTATTGACTTTAATAGGATTAATCATGCTTAAAGTTAAGCACATGCTTAAGTGTCTCATTTGATTGAGGCAGAGCACTTAGCAGGATGCAGGAGTGAACCCTAACTGAAAAATATGTAGTGGTTCAGGAGAGTACCATGTGAACTCAAGTGCTAAAAGAGAGAAAGACATTTCTAGATGGATTTTAAAAAGGAAAAATCTTTGAAAATCTTGCCTTGCAGTTCACTGACAAAGGGGGTTGTTTGGCTCCTAGCAGGATTTAGAGAAACTGTCATTAAACTGAATTCAGATGTATCTGGTACGTCCTAAACTTGTGAGGTAATTTAAAAAAGAAAACCCACCTATGGCATGTTGGAGTAAAACTCAAAGAGGAAGGATGGGCTAAAAAGGTTAAAGGGAAAGTTATGCATTTATCCTCTACCCGTTTTCAGATGCCCTGACCTCTAGAGAAAAAAAGGTGCAAGAAAAAATGAGACTGCCTGATAATGTGTATAAATGATGGGATGGCTTTCAGAAGATTATAAATGCTCACCTTTTACAGCTATGCATTTTCTTAGTTTCTTTCTCCTCCACCCCCACCACACTATTCAATATTTAGATTGCAGTGATTAAAAGAAGACATATCTAATAAACCTTTTTGTTGATTTTTAATATTAGAGACTGTTAATGAACAAGTGCTTTATTCTATACATCATTGGTGTTTCAGAACCACTCTGCTAAGATAATTACTTCAGAGGATCATATCCCTTTAAAAATTCTTTCACTTTTAACTGGGTATGTTCTTTACGTAAAAGACAGTGAAACTGTTCGTCTATATCATAGCAACACACCTTGCTACCACATTAGCCAAGAGGGTGGGAAAGGTTGCTGCAGCAACAGCATGTTATATAATACTCCATTCAACCAAGAGTGAGTAAGCTACTTTGTAGCGGGAAGGGGGGAGTTATTTTCTACAGTCCCCAGCTCTTTGCTGCTGGCAGCTTGTCTAGCTGCTTGCATGATATAATACATTCTTTGTGGCGGTGATATTTCCTAAATTGATCATATTTTATTCAGTATTTTTGAAGTGCCAAGAAAAATTGTATTTCATTATTTTTACAGTGCCCAAAATGTGCTATGTGCTTTAGAGAACACATAAAAAGATATGGCCCCATCCTCAAAGTCTTTTATAAAATATACATCACCATATCAAACAATTAGATTGCTTTTTGTAAACTCTTCTCTGGTTAATTGAAACTCTGGACTAACTAAAGATAAAGGTATCTTCTGAGTTTACTCATAGGTTGAGCTCTTGTGAAGCTCCTAAGCTCCTCCGTAGATCCTGCAAAGCTTAGCTTTGACTGTGAATAGTTTAGAAGCTCTGCAGAGCTGAAACCTAAGTGGTGTGCTCAGGATTCAGAGACAGCAGCCAAAGGCATCAGCCCTAATAGAACTGGAAGTTTCTTACGCGCCTGGCTTCAGGCTGGGAAAGACAGATATGTATTTCAGGGGACATGGTTCCTTCCCTGCACTGTCCTAGGTGCAGAACCTAGCTCCTAAGCTTTGTAGGAATGGAGGTTCTGAAGAGTTACTCTCCTGTGAAACTTAGGAGCTCTACAGAGTTTAACAGGTTTTTGATTATCCAAGCCTCCAGTTATCGAAAAGTTTTGGGTGACAACCTATCAGCGCCATAGTTTACTGATGGGGACACAGATGCTACCTCCATAAAGACTAGCTTCTCTTCTGACGGAAGTGTGTCATCAGATAGTCTCTTATAGTAAACAGGGTGTATAGTAAACTCTGGATAGATTCTATGGATATGTGTTTATTTTTAATCTATCACATTTCTATTTACGTATTCTCCTAGTCTCTGGAAAAGCCCTTCTGCTTCACAACCTGTTAAATTTTATCAGCAAGTGACCTATTTTTTGTTCCACTTTACTTGCTCATGTTTTGCACCTATATGTATGTGAAGAAGCTACCCATCTTTCTTGCCACTTATACTTTACTTCCTAACTCTGTCCACCTTGCCTGAAAAGCATGTGACAGTGCACGATGGTTGTGGAAGTTGGTTCCCAATCCGGTGCTCAGTGTGCAGCTTCATTTACTTCATAATTATTCAGAAATTGCCATTGGAAGTTTGAAAGGGCCCAGCAGTGTCTGTATATGTTGGTACCAAACTGAGATGACAGTCACTGCCACACATACAAACACAAACCACTGTGAACCAGTTTTGTACCAAGCATCAACCCTCATGTAGACTAGAGCCCGCAGTCTTTGCAACAGCAAAAGTTGCTTGAGAACTTTATGGAAGAGACATAGTCCGCTATTCAGGGATTAGATGCCTACGTTAAAGATCATCCAAGTAGTTCCTATTGTTGGCTATGGGAGCAGCTGCTTATGTGCCCTAGTATCTTGAGATATCATAACTGTATATATACAGAGTTTGAACTGATTGGGGTAGAGTTAGTTGGCAAGAGAAAGAAATCTCATTTCCTTTTCTGTGGAACATCTTATTTCTCTCTCAGTTCTATTAAATATCCCTGCCAGCCACAATGACTTTCATCTTGGGCTCATATAGACATTTCTGAAAAGGTTCTCCTGTATTATTTAACTTTGTTTTGCTTTTGGAATAGCACTAAACGGCATGAGGTTTCCAAAAAATGGGGAAGATGTTTCTGGATCCTCTTCAAAAGCTTTTCCCAACCCCATATGCACATACCACTAGTCCTTCTACAAGGCTCTTCACCTCTCTGAAAATCAGTCAGGACAAGAATTAGCCTGTGGCCTCATCATGGGTGCAAAGAGGAGGAAGGTGCAAGACTGCACCAGGGCCCAGTCCCTCTCTTTGGGGAAGTGCAGGGACTGCTTACTTCAATTGCCCACACTGGGCCAAACTGCCCCCCAAAAATCAGCCCCATGTCTTTTCCTGTAGTAGACTGTGGAGCTGGCTATATGCAAAAAAGGTAGCATATCACACCTTTCTAACCCATTTTTGAAGGATAAGTAATTAAAAGAATGTGGGCAATAAGACGTGTGCCAAACAAAACCACCCAAAACAACCCTCCCACCATAACCCCCAACAGAACGGTGGCATCAGGTAATCAGATTATTTCACCTGTGAACAAAACAAACCATGAAAAAGCAGAAATGAACAAAGCCACAAAGGCCCCAATCCTGCAGAGTCCCAATGGGAATACTCAAATGGTAAAATTAAGTATATGCCTAATCAACAAATGAGGGCCAAAGTTTGGATCCTTGATAAACAGATAAGCTGGCATTTCCTCGGTCTTTGGATCAGCGATCTCTGTCAGTCTGTTACAGAGAGAAGGGCTAGAAGAAAAAAATAATCCCAAAGTCTCCAAATTCAGGATCTGGACTTGTTCTGTTACAGAGAAAGGGCCCAATGGCAAAGCTTGGATCTGAACATTCACAAAATTCAATGGACTTTTTGAATCCAGGGATTTGGTTTGGGCTATCTCTGATTTTAGGGAACATGTGCAAATCCGCCCAATAAACCAGAGATTTTTCAATAGCAACAAAAAACAAATACAAAAAACCCTCTCTTTTGTTAGGTCAGTTTGTGCATAATTTTTAATAATTTACTTCACTGAGAGGAAACCTCCCTGGGAACTGGGAAGGGAGAGAAATCTGATAAAATATTTGTTGGAAAGAATCAGAAATCCTATCCTTACTCCTCTTCCGCCCAACCCCTTATTCAAACACCCCAACCTCAGAGGACTGGGAAACAGGGCTCGTGTCCCTTTAACTCTGGCTCTTGACCACGTGTCGGGGGAAGGCTTGGAATCCCGAGTATCCAATGGAGAACGTTCCATGGATGTTGCGCGTTCGGATCCCAGGATTCCGGGCTGAGAGGAGCTTGTCCTGCGAGAGGGAGCTGTCAGCGCCTCTGGGCGAGGGGTTTAGTCAGATGATTGGCTGTGTCCTCCCTTGCTCGGAGTGGGGGACGCTGAGCCAGCCGTAGCCTCCGTTCCCTCCTGCGTGCAATGCCGGGCGGCCACGCTGCAGCGGGGATGCTGCCCCCGCCGCTCTTACTATCGCTAGCCAGCTGAGCTTGCGCTACCCACTGGGGCTCCTGTGAGTACGGGCGGCGGTAACAGCAAGCAGCAGCATGGCTCCTACTCTGCTCCAGAAGCTATTCAACAAAAGGGGCAGCAGCTCGGCTTCTCCCCCTAGCAGGGCACCTAAGGAAGGACCTGCCTTTAGGTGAGAAACTGTTTCCTTCATGCCAGGGATATTACTAAAAGGACATTACCCAAGGGGTAGGGGAGCCTTATTGGAGGCAAGAAAGGAAGCCCTGTGCAGGGGCACCCGCAGGAACGAAGGGGTGTGTACATTTCCCCGGAGCCAGCCGGAGCGCGCGCACCCCCTCCTCCCCCCAGCTTTTGTCATTTTTGATCACCCTGGTATCAGTCTGTTCTCGTTCACACAGTGCTTTAGAAACGTGAAGCCCTTTAAGAACTTGGTATAATTCTTATTGGTAATAGTTTGCTTCAGTACTTTTGATTTAAAGCCAGCTAGAGAGTTAGTGCCTCTGTTGGGGAATATTCTGCAATTTTAGATTGGCCTCTGATCTAATAGGTTTGCGGAAATAGCTTTTAGAAATGGCTGAGATTTCCACAAGACCAGACACTTACACATGTTAGGGAGCTATTTCATTACAAGCCTTCTGTACAAAAGTCATTTTGTTAAGCATTAATGTTGTGCTACCCTGTTCTGTGTGGATGTCTGAGGTCCGGTGCTAGCTACCTTTCAGGGTCTTCTTACATTGGGTAAATGAGCTTTAACTGATGGATCTTGGGGTGTGGTCACTCACAGTTTGGACATCTGCCCCAGACCATCTTTCCTCACTGTGAAAGAAGGTCTATAACCTTTATTCTCTGGATTTTTCAGTGTAATCGGTATCAGACATAACAGCCTAATCTTCAGTCTTCTATCTAGAGTGTTTCTCAGTCCTTCGGGATTGTCCTTAAAATCTCCAGACTTTTGAGCAAGTTACAACTGCTGTAAGTAGCATGGCCACAGGTGCTGTAACTATGAATATGTTTGAGTGGGCAGCAAAACTGACAGTTATTGAGTCTCAGTGTGGACCAGATTAATTAAAAATTGGGACTATAATGTGTTCCCGAGTTAAACAAAATGGTTTGATGTCACTTCTACTACTACACTTAAATAGTGCAGGAAAACACATGCAAAAGAGTAGTGGGGGCAGAGAACCAGGTGAAAATTATTGTTCCCATATAGCTGCTTTCTCTCTGCTGTCTTCTGCTTCTTTTTCTTCTCTTTGATGTCTCAGCCATTTTGTCTGGATTTCAAATCTCCTCATATGCATAAACTGCTATAGTTTTTAATACCAGCCTCCAAATAAAATAATACAGGAAACATTCTGCCTTCATCTTTCTTAGTGTTTGTGTCTTATTACTTGCGTAATTTGAATTAACATCTCTTCTTTTTAAAATATGAGTTGAAATGTATCTTACCTTGAATACCTTGAATTCAGGGTTTCATCTTTTGTTTCCTCTGATTGTGTGGAACAGCTGCATGCCTTCCATTGCTTTAGGTGCTTATGATTTCATGAACTTTTGCACATGAAACGTATTGGGATTCCTTTAGAGGCTTGGATGTGTAATCCTGATTTGGTGATGGCTTTAAAAAAAATGAACAACTTGCTTAGAATATGGTCCGTATGGGTTATTTAAGTGACAAGATTCTGGATCCTTTTTCTATATCTTATCTGGTCACAAGACCAGGGTAGCCATGGCAAGTGAAGTAAATGGTATTGCGTCTGTGTCCATCCAAATCTTCACGTGACTACTCACCATGACTCGCTTGGTCTTGTGAGTAGATAGCATATAGAAATGGATAAGATTCCTGACTTTCACTTCCTGAAATGCTAAGAATGCTGTGAGGAGTGAGACTAGGAGTAAAAACAAACAAACAAAAAGACCCTATTCAACAAGTGACTTAATGCAAGCACAGGGGATCACCAACATAGAACCTCTCTTTGACATCAGAGGTGCTCTGCTTGAATCAAATGTCATCCGCTTGAAACAAATTGCAGGATCAGAGCCAACATTGGGTAATGTCAGATCTGGATTATATATCCAGAGTCTAACGTGATTGCTGTAAATGTTATGAATCACTGGCAATCTAACATTATTGCCACATTATTTCTAGAGTGTTGCTAGTGGATTGGGAAGACTTAAAATGGCCAGGCCCAGAATTCATTGTACCTTAAATCATAATGCAGACAAAAGCCTTGTGGTACTGGGAGGCATGGAAAAGAGTGAAAGCATGTGTTATGTACTTGTCCAGAATTATTCTTAATTTAAAATTTATGCCTTAATGTATATTGCTTTTGACCAAAAGTACAAAACCCAATTAAGGTGCAAATCCATTTGCAGGGATTTAATTTTAATTAAAATGTCCCCAGGTCTACGTTTACGGTCCTGATCCTGCAAGGAGCTCCAGGTGGGCAGACTCCTGCACAGAGTCCAACTGAAGTCAATAGGAGCCTGTCAGCATGGAGCTCCTTGCAACATCGGTGCCAGTAGTAAGGTATTTTTTATTTTATTTACTATACTGGGGTTTTTTTGAGGCTACTGAATTTCAGTTTAGAATATTGAAATATTGTGTTAAATTCAGAAAACTCTAACTTTTTATTAACAAATTATTCATATATTATGCCTTTTAGGATTGTATGCACTTGTTCTGCAGTTCTATCTCTTCTCCTGTCCCCCAATTATTTTTTTGGTTTTCACTTCTATCTTTTTTATTATGTTCTGGGGTTATATGCCTATTTCTCTCTCTCTCTCTCTCTCTCCTTCATCCCTCCCCCCCCCCCCCCATGGAATATTTAAATCCTCAACACTCCCATTCTTAAATGAATGTATGCTGGTAATGCATGGTTCACAGTTCTATTCCCGTACACAACCCACACTTCTTCATTTAATGTGGGTCTTTGCTTTTTTTTAACTGAACCCTCAAATCCCAGCCTTCCTGAAAACCCTTAATGTCATCTGCTACTGAATTTCAAAGGATGAGCTGTGACAGCCAACACTAAATATTCTGGAGGTACATCTTCGATTCGGTGGCTTTTAGCTCAACACAATTCAGCAGAAAGTTCATTGGGAAAGATCTTTGTACTAATGGGGACATGTGGCTGAAACTGGCTGGGGAGACAAGGGGATGTTTTCTATTTTTACCTCTCCTCCAGTCTCTGACCCTTACATTCCTGTGTCTGTCTTTACAGTTTCTCCTGGCGCTCCTAAGCAGATGCTGTAAAATTGATACAATATTTGTAAATTTCACCTCTTCCACAGGGTTTCAGCCATGAAACTGACTAGAGTCTTGTTACCTTCACTCTACTGCTGAGAAAGTGATGAACAAGCAGAGCACCTGAAATTGTTTATGGCAGTGAATGCATGTATGTTTACCTGCCTTGTGGGCAGGTGACATAAGAACGGCCATACTGGGTCAGACCAAAGGTCCATCTAGCCCAGTATCTTGTCTTCCAACAGTGGCCAATGCCAGGTACCTCCAAGGGATGAACAGAACAGGTAATCACCAAGTGATCCATCCCTTGTCACCCATTCCCAGCTTCTGGCAAACAGAGGCTAGGGACACCATCCCTACCCATCCTGGCTAATAGCCATTGAAGGACCTATCCTCCATGAACTTACCTAGTTCGTTTTTGAATCCTGTTATAGTCTTGGCCTTCACAAAATCCTCTGGCAAGGAGTTCCACAGGTTGACAGTGCGTTGAATGAAAAAATACTTCCTTTTGTTTGTTTTAAACCTGTTGCCTGTTAATTTCATTTGGTGACCCCTAGTTCTTGTGTAATGAGAAGGAGTAAATGTGTGCATTCAGTGCAAGAAGATCATGGCCCTCAGTGACCAAGTGCAGGCTCTGGAGACCAGAGTGGCTGAACTGGAGGAGCTCAGGGAGATAGAGGAGTACATGCATAAGACTTTCCAGGACACAACAGAGCATGTCCACCCCTAGTCTGAAAGCCTCTACACTATTAAGGAGGATGAAGGAGAACATCAAACTGGAGCAGAGGGAAATGATTCCCTTTATTGGGACTCTCTTTCCAGATGATGTCATAGTATTATGTCATCCTCTTGCACTGACAATACTTCTCTGGAGGAGGGGACTTATGGTATTAGGAAGATGCAGGTAATAGTAATGGTGGATTCAATTTTTAGAAATATAGATAGTTGAGTTTGTGATGACTGGGAGAACCGAATGATGAATTGCCTGCTGGTTGCAGGCCTCTCAAGACATCTAGACAGGTTTATGTGTGGTGCTGGGGAGGAGCCGGTGGTTGAGGTCCATGTAGGTATGAATGACATAGGGAAAGATAGGAGAGAGGTCCTGGAGGCCAAATTTAGTCTGCTAGGTAAGAGATTAAAATCCAAGATCTCCATGGTAGCATTCTCTGAAATGCATCCAGTCTAAGGTACAGGGCCAGTAAGACAGGTAGAACTGCAGGGTCTCAGTGTGTGAATGAGATAGTGGTGCTCTGAGGGATTTAGGAATTGGGGAACCTTTTGGGAAAGGAGGTGCTTATACAGTATGGGCTATATCAGGGGTAGCCAAACCGTGGCTTGTGAGCCCCATGCAGCTCTTTTACAGTTAAAGTGCAGCTCGTGGAGCCCCCCCACGTCATCGTCCCCCCATTTTCCACCTATCCAATGGTGGGGGAGCTCAGGGCTTCTGCAGTGGGGTGGTGGGGCTAGGGGCTTCTGCCAGAGATGACTGCTGCCTGCTGGGGGGAGGAGGGGAAAACACAATTTAAAGGTTTGCCTCCCCCAACAGCTTGAGTCACACACCCCCAGACCTCCCTTCTTACACTCAGCGGCCCCTTCTTGCTGTTCCTAGGTGTTTGCCATGGCCTCTCCATGCAGAATTAACACCTGGAACCGCAGGGAGGGGCTGCTGCTTTACCTCCAAAGGGAGAGGCAGCAGCAAAAGCAGCGGCTCTACTTGTAACTCCCAGCTGTTTGCCTCTGCCTCTCCCCAGAGCCACAGCTTGCCAGCTCTAGCAACTGCCATGCAGGGAGGAGGCCCAGTGACACCATGTGACTGAGTGCGGCCAACAAACCCTGGCAAAAATTGGCGGGCACATGATTTCACGTGCCCCAAGACAGCCCTCCCTGCGGGGCTGAAGCCCCAAGCCCCGGCAGGCACTTCCCACGGGGCTGAAACCTGAGCAGGCGCACACCAGCTCTTGAACTTCTGAAGATTGTCGTATGTGGCTCAGAGGGTCAATAAATTTGACCGCCCCTGGGCTATACCTAAACCAAAACGGAGCCAGATTGCTGGCATGTAAAATTAAAAAGATCATAGAGGAGGTTTTAAACTAGGGGCTGGGAAAGAGTCAACAGGTATGGAGGAGCACGCGGTTCAGAGAGAGACATCCCTTAGGGGAGGATTTATTAAAGGGAAAACTCTATATCTTAGTAAAGAGGATAGAAGTTGATAAAGTTTAGGTAGGAACTGAAGAGAAACAGTCAAACAGTAGAGTCCCCTTCATTTATATTACATGAAGGCAAACAACTAAAAATTGACAGACTTTATAAATGCTTGTATACAAACGCTAGAAATCTAAATGCTAAGATTTTGTGAACTAAAATCACCCTTTGTACCAGATGACTGGCAGATACCGAATATAATGCTAAAAGAACAAGGCGTATTTGTGGCACCTTATCGAATAACAAATTTATTTGGGCATAAGCTTTCTTGGGCGAAACCCACTTCATCAGATGCATGCACTGGAAAATACAGTAGGAATATATATACACACACACAACATGAAAAAATGGGGGTTGCCATACCAACGCTAACGAGAGTAGTCAATTAAGGTGGGCTGCTATCAGCAGGAGAAAAAAAACTTTTTTAGTGATAATCAGGATAGCCCATTTCAAACAGTTGACAAGAAGGTGTGAGTAATAGTAGGGGAAAAATTAGCATGGGGAAATAGTTTTTAGTTTGTGTAATGACTCATCCACTCCCAGTCTTTAGTCAAGCTAATTTAATGGTGTCCAGTTTGCAAATTCATTCAAGTTCAATAAGAAACTGCAGGAGTCTGTTTTTGAAGTTTTTTTTGTTGAAGAATTGCGACTTTTAGATCTGAAATTGAGTGTCCAGAGAGGTTGGAAGTGTTCTCCGCTGGTTTTTGAATGTTATAATTCTTGATGTTGATTTGTGTCCATTTATTCTTTTGTGTAGAGACTGTCCAGTTTGGCCAATGTACGTGGCAGAGGGGCATTGCTGGCATATATCACACTGGTAGATGTGCAGGTGAACGAGCCCTTGATAGTGTGGCGGATGTGATTAGGTCCTATGATGATGTCCCTTAAATAGATATGTGGACAGAGTTGGCAATGGGCTTTGTTGCAAGGATAGGTTCCTGGGTTGGTGTTTTTGTTGTGTGGTTGCTGGTGAGCATTTGCTTCAGGTTGGGGGCTGTCTGTAAGCGAGGACTGGCCTCTCTCCCAAGATCTGTAAGAGTGAGGGATCGTCCTTCAGGATAGGTTGTAGATCCTTGATGATGTGCTGGAGAGGTTTTAGTTGGGGGCTGAAGGTGACGGCTAGTGGCGTTCTGTTATTTTCTTTGTTGGGCCTGTCCTGTAGTAGGTGACTTCTGGGTACTCTTCTGGCTCTGTCAATCTGTTTCTTCACTTCAGCAGGTGGGTATTGTAGTTGTAAGAATGTTTGATAGAGATCTTGTAGGTGTTTGTCTCTGTCTGAGGGATTGGAGCAAATGCAGTTGTATCTTAGAGCTTGGCTGTAGACAATGGAACGCGTGATGTGGTCTGGATGAAACCTGGAGGCATGTAGGTAAGTATAGTGATCAGTAGGTTTCCGGTACAGGGTGGTGTTTATGTGACCATCGCTTATTAGCACTGTAGTGTCCAGGAAGTGGATTTCTTGTGTGGACTGGTCTAGGCTGAGGTTGATGGTGGGATGGAAATAGTTGAAATCATGGTGGAATTCCTCAAGGGCGGCTTTTCCATGGGTCCAGATGATGACATCTTCATCAATATAGCGCAAGTAGAGTAGGGGCATTAGGGGACAAGAGCTGAGGAAGCGTCGTTCTAAGTCAGCCATAAAAACGTTGGCATACTGTGGAGCCATGTGGGTACCCATAGCAGTGCTGCTGACTTGAAGGTATATATTGTTCCCAAATGTGAAATAGTTGTGAGTGAGGACAAAGTTCAGCGACCAGGTTTGCTGTGATATTATCAGGGATACTGTTCCTGATGGCTTGTAGTCCATCTTTGTGTGGAATATTGGTGTAGAGGGCTTCTACATCCTACATCCCCATGCTAATTTTTCCTCTACTGTTACTCACACTTTCTTGTCAACTGTGTGAAATGGGCCATCCTGATTATCCCTACAAAAGTTTTTTTTTCTCCTGCTGATAATAGCTCACCTTGATTGATTACTCTCGTTAGAGTTGGTATGGCAACCCCCATTTTTTCATGTTCTGTGTGTGTGTGTGTGTATATATATGTGTGTTTGTGTGTATATATTCCTACTGTATTTTCCAGTGCATGCATCTGATGAAGTGGGTTTCACCCACGAAATCTTATGCCCAAATAAATTTGTTAGTCTTTAAGGTGCCACAAGTACTCCTCGTTCTTTTTGCTGATACAGACTAACACGGCTACCACTCTGAAACCTAATATAATGCTGATTTTAAAAAAAAGTCTCCAGTGGCAATCATAAAAATTACAGTCCAGTAAATCTAACTTCAGTACCAAGCAAATCGGCTGAAATTATAGTAAAGAACAGAATTATCAGAAACATAGATGAACCCGATATGTTGGGGAAAAAGCTTTGGTGTGGCATGATTTTCCTTCACAAATCTATTAAAATTATTGGAGGGAGTCAACAAACATGTGGACAAGGATGATCCAGTGGATATAGTGTACTTGGATTTTCAGAAAGCCTTTGATAAAGCCTCCCACCAAAGACTCTTAAGCAAAGTAAAGAGTCATAGGATAAGAGGGAAGGTCCTCTCATGGATGAGTAACTGGTTAAAAGATAGGAAACAAAGGGTAGAAATAAAGTTTGTTTTCACAATAGAGAGAGGCAAATAGTGGGGATTCCCAGGGATCTGTACTGGGAGTAGTGCTGTTCAGCATATTCATAAATGATCTGAAAAAAGAGGTAAACAGTGAGGTGGCAAAGTTTGAAGATAATACAAAATTACTCAAAATAGTTAAGTCCAAAGCAGACAGCGCGGAGTTACGAAAGGGTCTCATACAGTTGGGTGACTGGGCAAGAAAATGGCAGATGAAATTCAGTGTTGATAAATGCAAAGTAGGGCACATTGGAAAACATAATCCAACTATACATACAAACTGGTGGGGTCTAAATTAGCTGTTACCACTCAAAAGAGGTCTTAGAACTATCCTTGATGACTCCATGAAAATATCTATTCAATGTGCAGTAACACTCAAAAAAAGCTAACCATGTTAGAAACCATTGGGAAACGGATAGAAAACAAGACAGAAAATATCTTAATGCCACTGTATAAATCCACCTTGAATACTGTGTTCAGTTCTGGTCGCCCCATCTCAAAAAAGATATATTAGAATTGGAAAAAGTACTGAGAAAGGCAACAAAAAAGATTAGGGCTATGGAAAAGCTTCCATCTGAGGAGAGAGAAAAACAAACCGGGACTCTTAGAAAAGAGATGACTCAGGGAAGATGTGATAGAGGTCTGTGAAATCTTGAATGGTGTGGAGAAGATAAATATGGAAGTATTATTTTCCCCTTCATGTAACGCAAGAACCAGGGGTCGCCCAATGAAATGAATAGGCAGCAGGTTTAAAACAAACAAAAGAAATACTTCTTCATACAACATATAGTCAACCTGTTCAATTCATTGCCAGGGGATGTGTGAAAGCCAGAAGTATAACTGGGTTCAAAAGAGTTTAAATACATTCATGGGTGATAGGTCCATCAATGACTATTAGCCAAGATGGCCTGAGATGCAACCCCATGCTCTGGGTGTCCCTAAACCTCTGACTGCTAGAAGCCGGGACTGGACAACAGGGGATTGATCCCTCAATAAATTGCCCTGTTCTGTTCATTCCCTCTGAAGCATCTGGCACCGGCCACTGTCGGAAGATGGGGTACTGGGCTAGATTGGTCTGACCCAGTATGGCCATTCTCATGTTCTAAATTGTCTGTCTACACTTGGGAAACAATACTGTATGACTCACATTTTGGGAAATTATCTTTGGATCTATAAAGGCAAGAAACTTCTGGGTTTTTTTTTTTTTTTTAATAAATGAAAGTTTAAATTCTACAGAAAATGATGAGACATCCTCACCTCTTACCATGGGAAGTTGTTTTTGCTACCAATAGATGACTTTCTCAAGCATGTTCAGTTTCTGTCAAGGGGAAAATGCAGTATACATAACATTAAAAATATGACTAACTTCATAACTTAAAAAATGTGTATATACTACTTTCAGCTGAGAAGCATTTGATGGCTGTAGTTTGTTGGTAACATTCTAAGAAATCCTAATTGTTCTTGTGTGTGAGAGAAAACATTCATACTTTTGTATAGTTTAAATCCCAAATGTTCCTCAGAGCCTTTAATACTGGCTGTTACTGCACTTCAAAGAATAAGCTATGCAGCTGATACTAGAGTCTGGAAAGCTCCTGGCTCCATGTGTTCAGTAAAAAGTCCATTAAGAAAGT
This sequence comes from Caretta caretta, assembly GCF_965140235.1. NCBI lineage: Eukaryota > Metazoa > Chordata > Testudines > Cheloniidae > Caretta > Caretta caretta. The sequence goes on from NC_134209.1 coordinate 73,827,671, forward strand.
CAGACACTAGAAATGCAGATCTTGGGGACTACAGTAGGGGAGCTTCCTACAATAATGTAATGTATTCAGTTAGAATTTTCTACTGCTCATGTATTTGAACTAATTACTCAAGTGAAACATTTGTGTGTGGGTGGGTAGTGGCTCTAGAGAAATGAATGACTCTTTGGCTTTGGATAAATTGATCATGCTTTAATTGTCATGGCAATTGTAATTCTGTTCTGGCTCTACAACAGGATTTCATATTAATGCTGTTCTGCATCTTTCAGCTCTAGAGACTGAAACTGTCTTCAGGAAGCTGAGGGCTGAGGTTGTGTAAAAATTCTAACTAAGAGCGGGGGGGAAGTGTGAAGCTAACAGTTTACACGACATGTCAGAATGCGTAAAGCAAAATAAATCAGACTCTTTCTGGATTACATTTAGGTTGGTAAAAGTGTGGTCTCTGCTTCATGACTTCCATAAAATCTTTGTTGGGAGATTGAGTGAAAGGATGTTGTAAAAGAGGATATAATTTCATTTAACATGTATGCTGTAAAAGATGAGATCATGTTTCAGCTGGATTTGAAACTGGCAAACAGGCCAATAGTTCAGCTTTAAATATTCACTGGTGCTTCTGGTGTCCATAATGGAACGGATGCTGTATTATAACTGTGCAGGATCTCTAGCTGGTAACTGTTTGTTAGCTTTGGTGTGTGATATCATTCACTTGGCAGTTGCAACAAGTAATTCCTTTGGTCATAGTGGTGAAATGCTTGGGGAGATCCCATTCGCTAAGCACTACTTCACTGCACTGTATTGCAAGCCTGGCAATATTCCACCCTTTGTAAAGGGAACGAAAGCAGTAGTGAAGTTTGTTGAGTGGCACTTGTATGTTTGTTCTATTTTGTCTCTGTTCACTTCAATAGATTCCTATAATCTAACTGAGTTTCACCTGGGCTCCTTGCTGTTCATAGATATCCAGGTAGCAACAGTAGCCAGAAATGCCACTGGGTGTCTAAATAAGGATCTTTTTAAAAAACAAACAAAAAAAAAAAAACTAGCCCTAAATCCCTACAAGGGTTTAGGAATAGCTTTTGAAGAGACCACTCATGGTAGCCATTGTGGAAAGTGAGATGAAGCCCAAGGCCAAATTATCCAGGTGGGAGCAGTGAGCACTAGGTGAAGAGACTTTCTAGGTTGTGGTCTTGCTTACTGACAGATAAAGTACAATACAAGACCTTCATTTGTCTCATGTAATGGCAGCTGCAGAGTAGTTCAGTTCATGGAGATTATTGCAAACAATTCACTCAGAAAATAACCTAATAAGGAAGTGATGAAGAGTAAGGTACTTGTAGACAGAAATTGAGCTCCCAGTCTGGGGATGTCTGAAAAAGCACGTCCTCTGGCTCTTCACCCTTGTAGGTGCAGTACCGCGTCTTTATATCTCTCTGTAAAGCTGTTTTGATTTCCTTCCCACCCTCTTCACTACTGAGCAAGAGCCTTCAGAGATTTGACTTTTTCAGACTTACTACAGGAGTACCGACTGTCTTGCTCTTCTTTCCCTCCATCTTCCCCCCCATCTCTACTTCAGTTCCAACCTTGGAAGAAATCTTGGGATTCTGTGTTTTTTTTTTCCCCACATAAGAGCTGAGTGGACATGTGTAGCTCTTATTCCTGGAATTCTTGACAATTTTTTTTTTTAAACTTTTGTGAAAAATGTCATTTTCCTGACTTTTTTTAGAATTATCTTTGCAAATGACCAGATTAGAACTGATCGAAGTATGCAATGTCAATAATTGTCTGCACCAGTTAATCACACTCAGCTCTTTTCAGAGGTGCAGAGAAAAGTTGCAAGATATACCTTAGTACAGACTGAGAAGAGAAGCACTGTATTGTGGGATGGAGTTGGGAGGACTAGATTTACTGCTTCAGCTGCAATAACTTGTCTTCTCATCTGCACTGGGGGTAGGGGTACTATTATGGACTGTACTGGAGCATCTTGATGTGAGCTATAAAGCAACAAATTTCTTGGGTATTTATAAGACCGTTTTAGTATGTAGACAGGATGTTTTTTATGTATGCAGTGTTGTAGCTATGTTGGTCCCAGGATATTAAATGCAGTGTTTTATGGGTATTTCTACTACCATCAGTGGCAATTCCTGTTTTGCCCAGCGTAGAAGACTTACAGTGAAATGAAACCTATGCTGTGAGCGTTGTGAAACTGAGTCAACTCTCACTGCTGTGTACTTTCACAAAGTGCTAACATTATATTTCTATATCTCCTTCTGCCCAACATGGTCGAGGAAGGTGCACAGAAATATTAATGAAATCAGTCTCACAACACCCCTGTAAATAACCTGTGAGTTCCACTGTAGTTACTTGCCTAACAGGGATGTAGTGAGGTTAAAGCAATGTTTGTGAAATGCTTAGACTTCTGGTTTGAAATAATTATAGAAATACAAAGTACTGTTACATTTAATCTCTTCCTGACCCTCTTTCTCTTTATTGGATGATTCACAGTTATTTGTTTGCATTAAACCCACTGTCTGTGTTTTGCCAGGCTATCTTTGGTTTAGATGAACTTGTTGCTCCAGATTTCAAACAGAGATCTGTCATCATCTTGGACTCTGAACACTCAGGTGATCTCTTCATTTTACAGTCCTGGATACAGAGTATCACAAAAAGTTGCTTCTATGTTATGGCTAACTGCCTGGTTCCTTCTTGCACTGTCTCCTGGGGCAGCTGATGCACAGGGAGAAAGTATTGGGAAAATTGTGTCCGAGATCACGGATCTCAGGGGAAATTGGGAGTCAGAAGGACTGGAGCAGCTAACACAGTTATGAATTCCTGAAAGAACTATTTAATAGTAAATTAGATTGAACTATGTTTATAGCTTAGGTTGTGAACGCAGCCAGGCCATTTTATACACATTAATATAACACTTTGGCTTTATCATGACTGGTAAAAATGGTGTGGGGGTTTCCATCATGTTAGTTCAATTGAGTTATCTTGCATCTTAACAAGCATTAAGATGGCTTTTTAATCGCATTAAGCTAACATATTTGAAGCTGAGTTTTAGCTGCCCTGTATTTTAGCCTGGGAGAAAGCTTGCATCACAGCCAACCAACACACCTTCAGATGTTTCAACCTGTGTCTTAACAAGCATTAAGAGAGCTCTTCAAACATGTCAAGCTAACACAATTAGGAAAACACACCCTTTTACCCATCAAGCCAGGACCTATAAGTAGGGTTACCGATTTTGGTTGGATGTATTCCTGAAGATTTCATCACATCTTTAATCGGAGACTCCATGACAATCTTGGAGGGCTGGCAACCCAACCTATAAAACCTGTATGTGACCACAACCATATTTGATACAGTTGTGCTTTAAAGCAGTTTTGGACATGGTTGCAAGCCCCAGTGTAGGGGAGTAACTCAATCAATAAAAGTCTAGTGCTTAGGAGACTCCAGCGTGCAGTTAAATCTATCTATTCCCTGACCAGATCGAACAGTTGTTTACCTCCAGAAATTTTCCAAGAGCCAATTTCCTTCTATTCAAAACATCCCACATGTAATTTTATCGGTGTGCCACAGGAAATACTTTGAGGAGAAAATTATACAAGTATTTTATGCAGTAAAATTTGTTCTTTTTCTAGCTAAATCAAGCAATATTGCCATTAAAATGGCATAACTCAAAATACCTATCTAGGGCTGATCTTAATGGTAAAAACTATTCACTAGTTAATGGTTTAACAGGGTGGAAAATAGGAAGTAGAAGTTTCAAATTTGAAACTGGCATCTGGTTCTTAAATACTTAGTCGATCCATTGTTTCACTTACAGGTACAAATTATTGCTCACACTTTATCCATCTGATTTTTTTTTTTTTTAAGTAAAATAAACCGCTGGATGAAATGTCTCAAGGGTAATCTGCACCTACGAGTTAAACTTAGTTCCAGTGGTGTAAAGGAACAACACAATATTTGTATTAAAATGGGGTGTTGGTATGTCTGCTAGATATATGAGTGCAACAGTGGGTTTTTATTTTTCATTAGTGAAATATTAAAATAACAATGATGTGAAACAGAGATTTGACCAGCTGTCCTGACAAATTTTTAGTCAGCAGGAAGTAAGAATTTGAGATTTTATCTCTAGCTATACTGAAGTCCCTTACTACAGTCAAAAAAGAGTTGCCAATGTTTGACACTTGTCCATTTAGCCATATACTTCTTGGTAACCTTTAGAGAAAAAAATCTTAAATCAGCAGTATGTTTTCCACATGTGAAGAGCTGACCTCTAAATTTCAAGGTACCCACCAGTCTTTTTGATGTAGTTAGCCTTGCATGTTTTTGTGCAGACACTTTCAGCGAATTCCAAAATACTGACTAATTTCTTGGGTTGCAAGCAACATTTTGGCATCTTGGTGTAAGATGACAATTTTTATTAAACACTGTACAGGTATTTATAAAACTTCTTATTGTTTAAAACTCTCTCTAGTTTGTGTATTGCAATACAAGACGAAATACCTGTCTGTGTATTGTACGCTTGGACTTAATAAATTTCTTTTAAAAGAAACATACAACTTCATAGGTCAGATACTAAGCCTTTATTTAAAATGGAATGGAAATCCCTTTAATTTCACAACTTGGTGTCTGAATGTAGTCAGGGCCCCATGTACTTGGGGGCAAACTGGACCTAAATCCAGCAGCAAGCATTGTTGTGATTTCTTCTGCAATTCAAAAAGACTCTCAAACAACTGAGTTTAGGCTGATGCAGCAGAAGATCCCTAATGCTGTGTCCTAGAACTGGTTACATGCCTCTAGCTTCTTCACAAGCCTTAAAGTTTCAGTATTCTTTATAGGACAATTCATCAACAGCCCTCCTTACAAGAAAGGGTTAAGGAGAATGTTCTGTGCAGAACAGGCAAACTGTCATAAAACAAACAAGAGGAACAAATCACATCTCTGGCTAAAACTAGAGAAAATTGTGGGTTTGACACTATATCCGTCTGCAGTTATCACTTAACTCATCTGTTCCAGGATTTCCTGGCATTCATCTCCATGCTGGCTATGGATTATGCTGTCCGTGCTGAGGGAGTGGTGGTGGAGAGGGGGGTTGTTTTTTTGTTTTTGTTGGGTTTTTTGTCTGTGTCCCTCTCTCTGTCTCTTTGTGGTGTGTGTGTGTGTGTTTTAATTATATATATATAAAATTAATATAAGTATAATAATATAAATATATATTATAATTAAATGATAATATATATACAGCCACCCTTCTATGATGTAGACAAACCTGTAAGTGTTCATGAGTATTAAACACATTATTCTCATTTCTCATCTCTTCCCTTCTCCTGATGTGTTAACAATGTCTGTCTGGAATAACCTCACTTTGTAAGGTTTCAGAGGAACAGCCGTGTTAGTCTGTATTCGCAAAAAGAAAAGGAGTACTTGTGGCACCTTAGAGACTAACCAATTTATTTGAGCATGAGCTTTCGTGAGCTACAGCTCACTTCATCAGATGTATACCGTGGAAACTGCAGCAGACTTTATATACACACAGAGAATATGAAACAATACCTCCTCCCACCCCACTGTCCTGCTGGTAATAGCTTATCTAAAGTGATCAACAGGTGGGCCATTTCCAGCACAAATCCAGGTTTTCTCACCCTCCACCCCCCACACAAATTCACTCTCCTGCTGGTGCTAGCCCATCCAAAGTGACAACTCTTTACATAATCAAGTCGGGCTATTTCCTGCATAGATCCAGGTTTTCTCACATCTCCCCCACCCCCATACACACACAAACTCACTCTCCTGCTGGTAATAGCTCATCTAAACTGACCACTCTCCAAGTTTAAATCCAAGTTAAACCAGAACATCTGGGGGGGGGGGTAGGAAAAAACAAGAGGAAACAGGCTACCTTGCATAATGACTTAGCCACTCCCAGTCTCTATTTAAGCCTAAATTAATAGTATCCAATTTGCAAATGAATTCCAATTCAGCAGTTTCTCGCTGGAGTCTGGATTTGAAGTTTTTTTGTTTTAAGATAGCGACCTTCATGTCTGTGATTGCGTGACCAGAGAGATTGAAGTGTTCTCCGACTGGTTTATGAATGTTATAATTCTTGACATCTGATTTGTGTCCATTTATTCTTTTATGTAGAGACTGTCCCGTTTGACCAATGTACATGGCAGAGGGGCATTGCTGGCACATGATGGCATATATCACATTGGTGGATGTGCAGGTGAACGAGCCTCTGATAGTGTGGCTGATGTTATTAGGCCCTGTGATGGTGTCCCCTGAATAGATGATATGTGGGCACAGTTGGCAACGGGCTTTGTTGCAAGGATAAGTTCCTGGGTTAGTGGTTCTGTTGTGTGGTATGTGGTTGTTGGTGAGTATTTGCTTCAGGTTGCGGGGCTGTCTGTAGGCAAGGACTGGCCTGTCTCCCAAGACTTGTGAGAGTGTTGGGTCATCCTTTAGGATAGGTTGTAGATCCTTAATAATGCGTTGGAGGGGTTTTAGTTGGGGGCTGAAGGTGACCGCTAGTGGCGTTCTGTTATTTTCTTTGTTAGGCCTGTCCTGTAGTAGGTAACTTCTGGGAACTCTTCTGGCTCTATCAATCTGTTTCTTTACTTCTGCAGGTGGGTATTGTAGTTGTAAGAAAGCTTGACAGAGATCTTGTAGGTGTTTGTCTCTGTCTGAGGGGTTGGAGCAAATGCGGTTGTATCGCAGAGCTTGGCTGTAGACGATGGATTGTGTGGTGTGGTCAGGGTGAAAGCTGGAGGCATGCAGGTAGTAATAGCGGTCAGTAGGTTTCCGGTATAGGGTGGTGTTTATGTGGCCATTGTTTATTAGCACTGTAGTGTCCAGGAAGTGGATCTCTTGTGTGGACTGGACCAGGCTGAGGTTGGTGGTGGGATGGAAATTGTTGAAATCATGGTGGAATTCCTCAAGGGCTTCTTTTCCATGGGTCCAGATGATGAAGATGTCATCAATATAGCGCAAGTAGAGTAGGGGCTTTAGGGGACGAGAGCTGAGGAAGCGTTGTTCTAAATCAGCCATAAAAATGTTGGCATACTGTGGGGCCATGCGGGTACCCATAGCAGTGCCGCTGATCTGAAGGTATACATTGTCCCCAAATGTAAAATAGTTATGGGTAAGGACAAAATCACAAAGTTCAGCCACCAGGTTAGCCGTGACATTATCGGGGATAGTGTTCTTGACGGCTTGTAGTCCATCTTTGTGTGGAATGTTGGTGTAGAGGGCTTCTACATCCATAGTAGCCAGGATGGTGTTATCAGGAAGATCACCGATGGATTGAAGTTTCCTCAGGAAGTCAGTGGTGTCTCGAAGGTAGCTGGGAGTGCTGGTAGCATAGGGCCTGAGGAGGGAGTCTACATAGCCAGACAATCCTGCTGTCAGGGTGCCAATGCCTGAGATGATGGGGCGCCCAGGATTTCCAGGTTTATGGATCTTGGGTAGTAGATAGAATATCCCAGGTCGGGGTTCCAGGGGTGTGTCTGTGCGGATTTGATCTTGTGCTTTTTCAGGAAGTTTCTTGAGCAAATGCTGTAGTTGCTTTTGGTAACTCTCAGTGGGATCAGAGGGTAATGGCTTGTAGAAACTCGTGTTGGAGAGCTGCCGAGCAGCCTCTTGTTCATATTCCGACCTATTCATGATGACAACAGCACCTCCTTTGTCAGCCTTTTTGATTATGATGTCAGAGTTGTTTCTGAGGCTGTGGATGGCATTGCGTTCCGCATGGCTTAGGTTATGGGGCAAGTGATGCTGCTTTTCCACATTTTCAGCCCGTGCACGTCGGCGGAAGCACTCTATGTAGAAGTCCAGTCTGCTGTTTCGACCTTCAGGAGGAGTCCATCTAGAATCCCTCTTTCTGTAGTGTTGGCAGGGAGACCTCTGTGGATTAGTATGTTGTTCAGAGGTATTTTGGAAATATTCCTTGAGACGGAGACGTCGAAAATAGGATTCTAGGTCACCACAGAACTGTATCATGTTCGTGGGGGTGGAGGGGCAGAAGGAGAGGCCCCGAGATAGAACAGCTGCTTCTGCCATCATGTGCCAGCAATGCCCCTCTGCCATGTACATTGGTCAAACTGGACAGTCTCTACGTAAAAGAATAAATGAACACAAATCAGATGTCAAGAATTATAACATTCATAAACCAGTCGGAGAACACTTCAATCTCTCTGGTCACGCAATCACAGACATGAAGGTCGCTATCTTAAAACAAAAAAACTTCAAATCCAGACTCCAGCGAGAAACTGCTGAATTGGAATTCATTTGCAAATTGGATACTATTAATTTAGGCTTAAATAGAGACTGGGAGTGGCTAAGTCATTATGCAAGGTAGCCTGTTTCCTCTTGTTTTTTCCTACCCCCCCCCCCCAGATGTTCTGGTTTAACTTGGATTTAAACTTGGAGAGTGGTCAGTTTAGATGAGCTATTACCAGCAGGAGAGTGAGTTTGTGTGTGTATGGGGGTGGGGGGGATGTGAGAAAACCTGGATCTATGCAGGAAATAGCCCGACTTGATTATGTAAAGAGTTGTCACTTTGGATGGGCTATCACCAGCAGGAGAGTGAATTTGTGTGGGGGGGTGGAGGGTGAGAAAACCTGGATTTGTGCTGGAAATGGCCCACCTGTTGATCACTTTAGATAAGCTATTACCAGCAGGACAGTGGGGTGGGAGGAGGTATTGTTTCATATTCTCTGTGTGTATATAAAGTCTGCTGCAGTTTCCACGGTATACATCTGATGAAGTGAGCTGTAGCTCACGAAAGCTCATGCTCAAATAAATTGGTTAGTCTCTAAGGTGCCACAAGTACTCCTTTTCTTCTCACTTTGTAAGTTACTTGTTATATTCTACCTTCCAACAGCCACAAAGTCAACATATCAATGGGACAAAGGGATTTAACAACCACTAGCTCCTCCAAAATTTCCTGACTATCTGGGGATGGAGGGGGAAAAATCTCAAGGGTCTAGTCTCTCTAATGGATTGTTGGTTAGTATCATGACATTATTTTTATTTGGAATTCCAGTAGTCACAGTCAGCTGATGGTACTGCAAACACCTGAAGCAGTGTGAGGCAGCGCATTGAATGTATTTGTTTAGGTGCAAGTAATGTCTTCATTTGTTCAGGTGAAATTCTGGTATTGGCACCGTGAATAAAGGAGGTTGGCTTTTGACTACTTTGTTTTTAAAAAGTCTACATTATTTGTGACTGAAATGGATCTTTAACAGCATTTTGAGGTCATCAGGAGTTGAGGGTGTTCTGTACTTTAGGATCAGGCTTTATGTCCTCAACCACCTGTAACCTGTATGTACTTGTAACTTGATGTTGGAGTTTTCTGATTTTAAGAAAAAATTCTTTTTGAGCAGTAATTTGGAGGCGATCTAGTAGAAAATAAGTTGTACAAATGAGGGCAAAGGAGCAGGAAAGGACGGGCAAGCCCATGTTCCAGGCTGTCATCCCCAGGATGGTGTGGAGAGGTGTCTGCTGGCCTTAGGTTCTGAGATACTCATTATTTTATTCCTTATTAATTGATTAAAAATGCAACAAGAATTGGTACAGTATAAAAATACAAGATGTTTTGTTTTCCAGTGTCTTGGGTAAATTGGCCTCTTTACAAGCACAATATGTAGTTTTAATTCTGCTATCCAATATACAGTGTTAATAACTGGTAAGGTTCATAGGTGTATGGGCAGTAAAGCTGGCAGGGTAAGAGATTCTGCCCCATTTCAGTTTCTGGCGAAAGCCGTTGTCAGATGTGCTTTGGCAGCATCTTTATTTAGTATCTGAATTCTTGGAAGTTGGCCTGATCACATGATTCAGTCTGGAACAAGTGACATATGACTGATGCATTGACCAAGACAGGGAGCTGACTATATGAGGAGGTGGAGCTCTCCTGCTGATTGGGACACATTAAACAGAACAAATACTGCTTGCTTCAGTCAAGCTTCTGGTGTCCAGACAAATCTGAAATTGGTGTTAGAGGCCAAAGGCTGGACTTTGTTACGAAAGGTGTACTTTGTACCCTTAACCAAAAAAAGAAAAAAAGTAAATATGCAATTTTTTGAAACTTTTCAACAAATTAATTGTTTTTATTCCAGAACTAAAATATGAGAAATACTTGACATGAATTTATGATAAACCAAGAGCTAGTAACAGATTAAGGTTTTTAAAAAATCTTTTTGGTGTGAGGGGAGGGTTAATAGCTTTATTTAGATAAAGGAAGTTATGTCTGCTTGCACATAGCTTTTCTTTGTCCAGAAAAGATTTGGATGAAGATGGAATTGTAATTAACCTTTTTGCAAGCCCTTGGTTCCTTTTATTCTGTATTAAGGTTCTGCCTATTAAAACTATGCCCCCACAGGGACCTTATTATTTTGGTGTTGAAAATGTGTTTTACTTTTTGATCTGAATACAGCCACACTTGGGCTCAGTCTTCTCTCTGGCAAGAAATTCCGCTGATGGGGTTACTGTTGAAAACATTCTCTGCCTCTGAGCCTTGTTCAGGACTTCCTCAGCGTCACTGTTCCTGTTTTGCATGTTATCTTTGCAGCTTTGGGTTTGGGATCTAGATACCAAACAAAGATTAGGATAAGACTCTGAATGTGGGTCTTGAAACTGAGACCCTGGTTTCAGAGTGGCAGCCGTGTTAGTCGCAAAAAGAAAAGGAGTACTTGTGGCACTTTAGAGGCTAACCAATTTATTTGAGCATAAGCTTTCGTGAGCTACAGCTTACTTCATCGCATGTTGTAGCTCACAAAAGCTTATGCTCAAATAACTTTTGTTAGTCTCTAAGGTGCCACAAGTGCTCCTTTTCTTTTTGAGACCTTGGTGTGATTTATTCACACCAGCTCTTGTTATTTATGACAGCTATGTTTAACTTGATGGGGAATGAGTTCTGGTAATCTAATTTAGAGATGAAGAAAGCAGACATTAACAGTAGGTAGTTTCTTCTTTTGAGAAGAGAAGGGTCTGTTTTCTAACAATCTAAAGATAATTGAAATCGCATTGAAGTTGGGAAAAATTCAATATACTCTTATCTCCTCCAGCCCCAATATTTGGTGTGTTTTGTATTAAGCAAGTGGTCCCTAGAGATATGTACTTCTAACCCTCCTCTAGTACTGCTCAGATATTTCATTTAATAAAGTAAAAAATTGTTTTCGAAATTGACATTGCCTGCCTCTAATGTGGTTCTGGTATTTCTAACCTGGTAGTAAGAACTTCCCCATTAAACTGACCCCCTGCTTACGTGAAAAATCTAAAGCTAGAGAGAGTCAGTGTAAGTCACATGCTTGTTCACTTGAGTGACTAATGTAGAAAGGATCTGGTCTAACTTGTATGAAACTTGTAACAATGCATCAGAGTTAAACAAGGTGGATTACATAGGCTCAGCAGCTTGTTCAGTGTATCAGGGTTATTTTAGGTGAATAAGTATAAGAAAAAGAATGCAGCTATTACAGTGTGTTAGAACTTTGCATGTTCACAGTAAATACGGGGAGAAGTGTCTTTTGGGAAAACATATTTATTAGCAAACATGTTTTGGAAAGTACCACAAATAAATGGTTCAGCAAATGGAACAGAAGGAAATCCATCTTTAGTTGAAGTGGAATCTGACATCTGTTTGTTTTTGGTTTTTGTATTCATATATGACAAATACTTGGTGCTACTCTCTACCTTTTAACAGGCTTTGCTTATTGTATTTACTGCTTCAGTTTTAGGAGAACCAGCCAGTAGTATATGATTAAAAGGAGAGAAGTTGGTTTGGTTTTGCTGTCTATGTCTCTGAATCATGCTTGCTCTTTTGGCAAGAAATTTTGTGAAATTTCTGTTTGTCTACAGATATCTTTAGTTTGTCTCTTAAAGGATGTGGGAAAGAAAATCCTACTAGAGACATGAATGAAGAATCTACAATAGCATAAGGAAACAAACCTTGAAACAATGCTTGGCCTTAATGGATAGGTTTTTTGGTACAGAAATTTATATCCTATTGGACTTCATCGTGATATTTCAGGTATTTGAAGGGTGTGTGTGTTGAAATTGCATTTGGGATTAATAATGCATAACCAATACTGCCATTTTAAAAGCAATCCAAGTAAAGAAGAGAGTTAGGTCTATCTAGGTTTAGAAGTGACCTACAAACAGCAGGTGACATACTGCCAAACAGTCCTATAAAAGGAATGACTAACCTCCATTTCCCAATGGATTATAGCAGGAGAGTAGGAGGCTTTCCTGAATCATTGTTTATACACACTCTCTGCCTGCCCGTAGGTTGATTTCGTCTTTGGGCCTTGTGTTGCAGATTGAGCATCCTTCAAAAATTGGTTAGAGAAAGGAAGTGGTGAGCTACTGTTGAAGTGTTGGGCTGGTAATCACTTGATGCCTCCAATATGGTGGCCATTAGTGTTTAATCCAGAGGTGCCAGGAGATGGCACTAGTAGTGAAAGGAAAGGGCAAAATGGAAGTCAAAGCTATCACTCCATATTCCTCCTTGACAGACAATTCCAGTCAAAATGGCAAATGAGGTGTCATAAATATAAAGGGAAGGGTAAACCCCTTTGAAATCCCTCCTGGCCAGGGGAAAGCTCCTCTCACCTGTAAAGGGTTAAGAAGCTAAAGGGTAACCTCGCTGGCACCTGACCAAAATGACCAATGAGGAGACAAGATACTTTCAAAAGCTGGGAGGAGGGAGAGAAACAAAGGGTCTGTGGGTCTGTCTATATTCTGTCTTTGCCGGGGATAGACCAGGAATGGAGTCTTAGAACTTTTAGTAAGTAATCTAGCTAGGTACGTGTTAGATTATGATTTCTTTAAATGGCTGAGAAAAGAACTGTGCTGAATAGAATAACTATTTCTGTCTGTGTATCTTTTTTGTAACTTAAGGTTTTGCCTAGAGGGGTTTTCTGTGTTTTGAATCTAATTACCCTGTAAGGTATCTACCATCCTGATTTTACAGGGGGGATTTCTTTATTTCTATTTACTTCTATTTTTATTAAAAGTCTTCTTGTAAGAAAACTGAATGCTTTTTCATTGTTCTCAGATCCAAGGGTTTGGGTCTGTGGTCACCTATACAAATTGGTGAGGCTTTTTATCCAACATTTCCCAGGAAAGGGGGGGTGCAAGTGTTGGGAGGATTGTTCATTGCTCTTAAGATCCAAGGGTCTAGGTCTGTAGTCACCTAGGCAAATTGGTGAGGCTTTTTACCAAACCTTGTCCAGGAAGTGGGGTGCAAGGTTTTGGGAAGTATTTTGGGGGAAAGACGTGTCCAAACAGCTCTTCCCCAGTAACCAGTATTAGTTTGGTGGTGGTAGCGGCCAATCCAAGGACAAAGGGTGGAATATTTTGTACCTTGGAGAAGTTTTGACCTAAGCTGGTAAAGATAAGCTTAGGAGGTTTTTCATGCAGGTCCCCACATCTGTACCCTAGAGTTCAGAGTGGGGGAGGAACCTTGACATGAGGTCATATGAGTAGAAGATTAGAAAACTAGGTGGCCCAATTTTCAGAAGTGCTCAGTACCTGTAGCTCCCATTGACATAAGTGGGAATTGAGTACGCTGCATCTCAAAATATCAGGCAGGATTTTTTTTTTTTAATCCTCAGTTGGCAAGGGAGATTTAGGTTAAACATTAGGACAAATTTTCTAACTACAAGGATAGTTAAGTATTAGAATAGACTTCCAAGAGAGATTGTGGAATCCTGGTCATCGGAGGTTTTTTAAGAACAAGTTAGACAAACACCTGTCCAGGGTGGTCTGACTCTATTTGATCTTGCCTCAGTGGGTGGGGCTGGACTAGATGACCTCTCAAGGTTCCTTCCAGTCTTTCATTTCTGTGATTCTAGCACCAGACACTGATACTGTATCTTGATTACAATAGCTTACTTGAGCATTCTTCTTTGGGGAGGGGAAGGAAAGCTTATAGAGCAACTGGCAGCATCTTCTGTTCTTCCACTAGTCTTAGCCCATCCTCCTCAAATTATGTTACACTCCTATATATCTATATATGTGTGTGTATATTTTCATGCAGTATTCACTAAAATACTGCTTGTCAAATTAGTCTCCCATCCCCAGTGTAGTAAATATATTTCTGTGTGTATGTGTTAAGTGGAGTGAAACTTAATACTTTGTGCATTGGCATTACTTATATATGGAATAAACATAACAGAATTTGTTAGATTTTGCACTTTCAGGTGGTTCACTGTATTGTAGCACTGCACAAACATAAGCCCTACAAATTAAGTTGTCTTTTTAAAGTTGAGTTGAAATGCAGTTTTACATGTCAAAGTTTTAATCTTATGCTTTTGTTGATCATAATCAAAAAGTATTGAGGGGGAGGGAATATGTCTAGAAAACTGTTTTTCTAAGGGTTCTGTTTTGCCTTGGTGTAAGTGGTAATTTTTTTGAGGCCTATGTGTGCCTCAGTTTCCCCCATGCTTTGCATTGCTACCCAATTGAGGGGTGGGATTTAAGTTGTCTTTCAGGATTAAGTTGTGATTCTAAGAGACACAGGTGTGTGCCTCATGTCCCTGTCTGGGTGAAATGAATAGAGTCATTCAGGAACTGGCTGAAACTGACCCAGATCAACAAGGAGTCCGAGAGACAATATAAGCTCTAATGACTCACGGAGCTGCGCTCAGCAGGGAAGCTGAGCAGAGACCCCCAGCTTGAGAACAGAGGGGTGAGCTGGGGGAATAAGTGGGCTTTGGAAGAAGCTTGGTTCTTTCACTGGGAACTGACTAAGGAGGTCAGAGAGAGAGACAGCCTGAAAATGGAGTTCACTACAGCTTGGCTGGTGAATTGCTTTGGGCTGACCAGAATGAACTGTGCTTTAAGTTAGCAAGAGAAATAAAAGTTAAAGACTTCCAGTGCTGTGCTCCAGTCAACTAATAAACCCCACTGTTTTGAAATTGCTGCTTGAGTGTCACTGCAAATACTGGCTGGAGTGCATTAGCCCCTGAAGAGTGCACAGGTATCTACTATGAATATGAACAAGAGGCTGCTCGGCAGCTCTCCAACACCACTTTCTACAAGCCATTACCCTCTGATCCCACTGAGAGTTACCAAAAGCAACTACAGCATTTGCTCAAGAAACTTCCTGAAAAAGCACAAGATCAAATCCGCACAGACACACCCCTGGAACCCTGATCTGGGATATTCTATCTACTACCCAAGGTCCATAAACCTGGAAATCCTGGGCGCCCCATCATCTCAGGCATTGGCACCCCGACAGCAGGATTGTCTGGCTATGTAGACTCCCTCCTCAGGCCCTACGCTACCAGCACTCCCAGCTACCTTCGAGACACCACTGACTTCATTAGGAAACTACAATCCATCGGTGATCTTCTTGATAACACCATCCTGGCCACTATGGATGTAGAAGCCCTCTACACCAACATTCCACACAAAGATGGACTACAAGCCGTCAAGAACACTATCCCCGATAATGTCACGGCTAACCTGGTGGTTGAACTTTGTGACTTTGACCTTACCCATAACTATTTTACATTTGGGGACAACGTATACCTTCAGATCAGCGGCACTGCTATGGGTACCCACATGGCCCCACAGTATGCCAACATTTTTATGGCTGACTTAGAACAACGCTTCCTCAGCTCTCGTCCCCTAACGCCCCTACTCTACTTGCGCTATATTGATGACATTTTCATCATCTGGACCCATGGAAAAGAAGCCCTTGAGGAATTCCACCATGATTTCAACAATTTCCATCCCACCATCAACCTCAGCCTGGTCCAGTCCACACAAGGGATCCACTTCCTGGACACTACAGTGCTAATAAACAATGGTCTCATAAACACCACCCTATACCGGAAACCTACTGACCGCTATTCCTACCTACATGCCTCCAGCTTTCACCCTGACCACACCACACGATCCATCGTCTACAGCCAAGCTCTAAGATACAACCGCATTTGCTCCAACCCCTCAGACAGAGACAAACACCTACAAGATCTCTATCAAGCATTCTTACAACTACAATACCCACCTGCGGAAGTGAAGAAACAGATTGATAGAGCCAGAAGAGTTCCCAGAAGTCACCTACTACAGGACAGTCCTAACAAAGAAAATAACAGAACGCCACTAGCCGTCACCTTCAGCCCCCAACTAAAACCCCTCCAACGCATTATTAAGGATCTACAACCTATCCTGAAGGATGACCCAACACTCTCACAAATCTTGGGAGACAGGCCAGTCCTTGCCTACAGACAGCCCCCCCAACCTGAAGCAAATACTCACCAACAACCACATACCACACAACAGAGCCACTAACCCAGGAACCTATCCTTGCAACAAAGCCCGTTGCCAACTGTGCCCACATATCTATTCAGGGGACACCATCACAGGGCCTAATAACATCAGCCACACTATCAGAGGCTCATTCACATGCACATCCACCAATGTGATATATGCCATCATGTGCCAGCAATGCCCCTCTGCCATGTACATTGGTCAAACTGGACAGTCTCTACATAAAAGAATAAATGGACACAAATCAGATGTCCAGAATTATAACATTCATAAACCAGTCAGAGAACACTTCAATCTCTCTGGTCACGCAATCACAGACATGAAGGTCGCTATCTTACAACAAAAAAACTTCAAATCCAGACACCAGCGAGAAACTTCTGAATTGGAATTCATTTGCAAATTGGATACTATTAATTTAGGCTTAAATAGAGACTGGGAGTGGCTAAGTCATTATGCAAGGTAGCCTGTTTCCTCTTGTTTTTTCCTACCTCCCCCGACGTTCTGGTTAAACTTGGATTTATGCTGGAAATGGCCCACCTTGATTATCATACACATTGTAAGGAGAGTGGTCAGTTTGGATGAGCTATTACCAGCAGGAGAGTGAGTTTGTGGGGGGGGGGGGGGGGGGTGAGAAAACCAGATTTGTGCTGGAAATGGCCCACCTTGATTATCATACACATTGTAAGGAGAGTGGTCACTTTAGATAAGCTATTACCAGCAGGAGAGTGGGGTGGGAGGAGGTATTGTTTCATGGTCTCTGTGTATATAATGTCTTCTGCAGTTTCCACAGTATGCATCCGATGAAGTGAGCTGTAGCTCACGAAAGCTTATGCTCAAATAAATTGGTTAGTCTCTAAGGTGCCACAAGTACTCCTTTTCTTTTTGCGAATACAGACTAACACGGCTGTTACTCTGAAACAGGTATCTACAAGGAGTCTCTCTGTTGGATTTGCAGAGTAGAGCTCATAGTATGATGCAGAAGTCTAGTAGCTCAGTTTAGGAGGCAGTGAGGCTGTGTGGCCTATGCTGAAGGAAGAGGGAGGCAGAGCCCTTGGGGTTCCTCCAAGAGACTGTTCAAAAGCTATAGTATAGCACAGTTCCTGGGGATCCAGGATGGTAACTGATAGCATAACTAAGGTCTCAAATAGCATGAAGAACTTCACTTCTTACTCTTAGGGTGACCATATTTCCCTGTGCTGAATACGGGACACCTGGTAAAATTACTTGTGTTCAGGTGAGTTCAACGGTAATCAATCAGAACTATGCAGTACAAATGTTCAAATTAACATCAAGTTGACTGAGTCCCTGCAAAAAAGAAATACTGTGTAGTTGGATTCTTTTTATTTACCTTCTTATCTTTAGGGCTCACATGGGGAGAGGACACACCCACACCCACACCCCTACCTCTCATGGGGGTGGGGGAGGGCGACCGACCAACCAACCCAATGGTCCAGGCTTGGCTGGGCTCCTGAGATGGACCCTCATCTCCTGGTACCTGTGTCTTCCTGAGGCAACACGTGGGGGGTCACATGCCTCTCCTCCCCAGATTTCTGCCAGGGTTCACACCAGAATGTGTTGAGCAGCAGCCTTTCCTGTGCGGGAGGGAAGGGACAGGTAGCTGCTTTCAGCCGCAGGGTGGGGCGGGGGAAGGGATGACCTGGCCTGTGTCTTTGCAGAGCTCAACTTTTCCTCCCTCCCTGCTGCCCTGTGGCTGGAAGCAGCTTGTCCCTTCCTGCCCACACAGTGTCAAAAGGCAGCTAACATCTCCAGATTGCTGCTGGCCACTGACATAACCCAGCGGCCTCCTGTCCCCCAGCTACAACACAGGCAGGAAGGGATTAAGCCCTAAGGATGCATTGTGCACCAGGGCCCAGGAAACCTGACTGCAGGGGCTTCAGCGAATGGGGCCAGAGAGGTGGCTCAGCAGGAGAGGGTGCCTAGGGGATGCAGCAGCCCCATGCTCCCTGGGGGAAGGACCCAGGGGGCATGGGGAGTGGGGCAGGTGAAGAGGGTGCTAAGTCCCTGCCCTGGGGGCTGCTGTGGAGCCTGCAGGGTTGGGTCACGAACAGGCTTAAAATTGCTTTAGGGCTCCACTCGGGAGCTTAGCTGAGCGGCAGAGTGGCTGCCCGGGTCTCTGGCACATGCAGGGCTCAGCTCCTACTAGCCAGCGTCCTGGGCCAGCGGGTCTTAGGGCTTGTCTACACTGGCACTTTACAGCGCTGCAACTTTCTCGCTCAGGGGTGTGAAAAAAACCAACCCCCGGCGTGCAGCAAGTTTCAGCGCTGTAAAGCACCAGCGGAGACAGTGCACCAGCGCTGGGCCGCGATTACAAAAGCCATGTTAAAGTGCTACCGCGGCAGTGCATTAACACTGCCAGTGTAGACCGGGGGAGGGAAGGAGCCTGCTGGCCAGGCTATTGGTGAGCCAAGCGCTCCGACTAGGGGCTGGTTCTCCGCACAGTGCTGGGAGTGTAGGGGTACGTGGAGGGGCAGCGGGGTTGGGGAAGGGGCAAAGCAGAGAGAGGACAGCGAGAGGGCCGATGGGTGGGCAGCAGAGCGACACGTAGCCGGCCGCTGCCTGGCGCCTGCCTGCACTCACCAGTCACCGCAGTTCACACCACGCAGCCGGTGCCGGCCAGAAATGGGATGGGGGGGATGGGGCCCTGCTGGCCAAGAGCCGGCACGCAGCCGGGACTGCACTGAGGGACCAGCGGGGGGAGTGTCCGGCCCCGCACACTGCAGCTCTGCCCTGCCACCAGCCTTGCACACCCACCCCCATCATCGGCCACTGCAGCCCCCCACCCCCTCCACACTGCTGGTGAGTGAGCCGCTAGCGAGCAGGGATCCGGCCAGCAGCAGTACCCACCAGTACTGATGTGGGGGAGACAAATAATACAGGACAATTTGCCTGTTTTTAAAGAAAAAGTCAGGATACTTCCAGGAGGGCTTAAATACGGGACTGTCCCTTTAAAAATGGGACGTCTGTTCATGCTGTTCTGAGAGCCATTTTCTTTCTCTTCAGTGGTGTCAGGTCTCGTCTGTAATAAATACTACCATGCTGTGAAATTAGATTTCAAACAAGTAGCACTCAGCATGATTAGTGCATGGCTTAGATTGGATTAAACATGTTAACGGTGGTCCAGAATCATTCTACAGGCTTGAAAAGGACAGGAATAGGAGCATGGTTCCCAAGATTTTGGGAAGATTTGAGGAGGGCATGGTAAGCTGTAGTTTGTTCCTCTCAAGCATGAACAGGAGCAATTATGATCTAGTGGACTGAGCATGGAGCTGGGAATTGGAAGACCATGTAACTTACTATTGGCTCTACCCTGGACTTGCTGAGTGACCTTGAGCAAGTAATTTAACCTACTTGTGCCTAGGTTGTCCCATTTGTAAGACGGAGATAATGCTTGCCTTATAAAGAGCTTTGTGGCTGAAAAGGGCTTTATAAATGCCAAACTTTCATTGTTTTTTTTGGTGCATGTGTGTAGACAGTACTCTACAGCAAATTTTAGCAGAAAATGGTGATCTTGTATGGGGTGCTTGGGTTTTTTGGGTGGAATCCTTTTTTTAAGGGCAGAAGGGACAATTATATACTGTACCGTGATGAGGTTAGTTGAGCTTGTAGAAAACAAGACGTGTCCTCTTGGCATGTGTAACTCACGCACCTCCTGGGTGGGTGTTCTGTCCCATCTAGTGGCACCGAGACCACTTAGAGACTAATGAGTCTGCTCTACAGCCTTAGCTAACAGTCATATGGCTTTTTAGCTCATGCAGTAGAGACTCATCCACATAGCTCCAGAGGTCCAAGGTTTGACCACCAATGTCAGTGTTACACATGCACTGCTGAAGGGATTGAATATCCATTTGTTGTAAAACAAAAGTCTGGTTTTAGTTCTAAACCCGTTTCTCCAAGTGCATGTTAATCTTTTTTATTTTATTTTTTTTAAAGGTAGGGAGTGTTTTTAGTTGTACTACATTTTTTAATAATTCCTATTTGGTATTTAAAACATCTGTCTTTTAATTTATTTTTAAGGGACATATTTTTAAGCAAGTGTAAAAGTGAAACGTTATCTCCCTCATATTCGTCAGGTCTTACCTATCAGTTGTATTCTGTAAACAGATTTCTCTTCCATTGTGTAAAAGCTGCTTTTTTTTTTAAGCAGTATCAGGGTCTTAGATGAATATAGACTGTTTACAGAGTAAAACCATTACTGTGCAAAAATTCTGGGGTGTTTGCTGGTGTTAATCATTCCTTACCTGATAACTGTAGGGTATTGGTGACAGATTTTTATTTGCATTTGAAGTACGGTGCTGAGCCATAGGTGGTTGCTAAGAGTTGTCAGATGACACTTGCTCACATGAGAGCCATTAAGAGGGTGTTGTAGCCAGTGTTAGAACAACCTTGCAGCTAAGGGCAAGTCAGTGCAAAAGCAACTATGCTCTTTCTATCAGAGGCCATATGGTTTGGTCTTGTGACCAAATAAATAATTGCCAGCTACATAATCTCATACCAGGAAACAAAGGTAGTTAAAATCAGTATTAGCTGCTGTATCTGCTGACTGCTTACCGGGCTTGGTGGAAAAACTCCGGCAACAGAAGCAGGAGATAATCTTGGATGGGCTTTGAAATTTGAAAGTTCCGTGTGGTGGTCTAATTTGGGATAAATACTACATCACGTTGGATGCAATTGTCTTCCTGAATTATTGGTTGGCAGAACATGTTACTCTTGTTCTAAAAAAGAAACCCAGTGGATTGCTACAAAAGACGTGGTTGAATTTCTGAGAGGAAATGTCTATGGTTGCTGGATGCTGAGCCATTGTGAAGCAACTACCTTAAAGCCATATCTCTTAAGCCAGTATTCAGTATTTTCAAGAAGCTTTGGGAGAGTACATCTGAACTAAGAAGATGTGTGGAGGTACACCAAAAACTGCACACAACACAGGAGGGCAAACAGACCGAGCAAGAAACAGTAATAATGCCTCTTGCCCACTGGGAAATAATATCTCAAACACAGGATTAGATAAAAAGGATAAATCTTTTGTGCCAGAACAGAGCACCGATCGTAAAAGCAGTGTCAATACATTGCTGCAAAACAGGTAGGCCAGTTATCTTTTTTGAAAATGTAATTTTCAGAGGTAATTGGGTGTTCTAGCTTGCATTCTACTGGAAATATAACCATGTGCCTAAAATGCCATAAAGTCAACGAATTGAAAAGCTGTTTTCCAAATGGGGCCATAATACTCCAAAGTTCTTCTTCATTGGTTACTCAGACCAAATTTGTCACTCTAACACAAGTTGTATATACATGCTACCTGGGTCCTCAATGCCAATAGTCGAAAGAGAAATTAAGTTTCGATAATACCGTGTAATTTCAGCTAGTGGCACAAACTTTCCTTCCCCTTCTAAAACTGTTTCTGATCTTCTTTGCCTGCCCCATGTCAGTGGGTCAATCAGTAACATTTTGCAGGGGATGGGGGGAGAAAGAGATGAAATGAGGGGACGGTTGCTTCAGTTGCTGAACATCTCCAGGAACAAATCCCAAGATCAGGCAATAAACTAATACTGAGTTTGGTTACTGTCCTGTTATAACTTCTTAGTGATATTTTTATTCAATTAATAAAGCTCTTGAGTGAAAGCTATGAAGCAGTTCCAAGTTGTATTGTTTTCTTACAACTACCGTGTAACAAAACTCTGTTACTCTCTCCCCTCCATCGTGGGTTTAAAAGTAAAAACTACCTTATTGAGTATAGTTGAAATAGGTTAAGAAGACATCACTAGCCCAACAGCTTGTTCAGTATTTGCTGCACTGAAACATCAGTTTGTACCTTCTCAAAGTAATGTTTTTAAAGCAAACTGAAATACTTCTCAAATCTAAACAAATGAATTGCTGTTCAGCTGGAGTATATGCATAGATCTCAGAATATACATCTGGCTATTATGAAGGTAAGCTGCAAGCTTTGTTTGTTGAGATCAGAGTTCTGTTGACCCTTGCAAAAATGGATGATCTGAGAACAATATGCTGGTTAAGGCTTCTGAGTATTTGCAGCTTTCTGATGATCATTTGGAGTGCAGTAAGGGGTGAATTTTTCAATTTTTAACGTGATCAATATTACCAATTAAATTCTGCATATTTATTGTATCTCAAACTGTTTAATATCTTCAGAATCACTTCAGCTATCTTTACATTTTCTAAAGCAACTGGGAATGCTCTTCTAGTTCATTTAAAAAAAAATCCTGTCCTTCAGTGTATAGCAATACATACATGGAAAATAATATAGTAACTAAGTGCTACATGAAGAAATGAAATCGAGGCTTGTGAAAAGCAAATATAATTTAAATTTTCCCCTAAGCAAAAGAGGTCACCTTATATCCAAGTTATCCTCTCTTACGTATAGCAGAAGACATCTGAATAAGTTTAAAGAAGCAGCTTTGCCACTATTTTGGGGAGAGTGAAGGATTTTTAGCATTAGCATTTTTACCTGATGCTAACAAGAAACCTGGTGAAACACTCTGAACAAACCAGCTTTTAGTTTTTAAAAAGGGAAAAAAAAAAAGATTCTAAGCATGTCCTTCATTTTCCTGAGTGGATGACTTGTTACCACAAACAGATATTGAAGAGTGCCAGCCTCATATTAACTATAGAAAAGCTATGAGAACCATGTGAACATAGAATTTTTTTTGCTAAAATTCTTAGTTATTAGTTCTGGCATCTTTCCATACACTGGGGTGAACGGCTCCTGCTTACCACTGTCAGTTTTTTTAATTTGCCTGAAGTTTACCCTAGTGTACTCTTTGCGTATCACAGCTCCTCTATTTTGTTTGGTTCCAACTGTCTTAAAGTTAACTCAATATCATATTAGTCAGGTATCAAAAAATAGTCATAATACTTGGTGGATCTTGTATAATGTCTGTGCCGTTCATCAGCGAGGTAATTGCAAACAGCTGGACCTGGTGTTAATAAAGAGAACAATGAAAACTGAACAAAACAACAACAAAAAATAGCTACTTTGCATTTTCCAATTGAGCACACAAAGATTTAGCTACTGAAGCGATCCCTGATTGTATTACGTGTTGCTGTTAAAGAGGAACTGAAAATGTATTTTAAAATTAATTTAAGCATCACCGTTTCCTAAGTATTCTGTGTTGTAAATGGGTTTGAAATGGACTAATAGAACTTTTTTAGTTTGTTGCAAATAGAAAATTAGAAATTACCCTTAAGCATGCTGTTAGGACTTCAGAAAAAAGTATAAATTCTCTATTTTGAATATTTTTTTCCACTACAATTTAGAAATTAGTGATGCAGAAGTGGGTAGGTTTTTCTCTTCCACCAAACCCTTAAACAAAATAGACTTGCTTTAAACATCAGAGGATAACTCGCCAAAGCAGAAGTTCACTATAGTTTACACGGACTAACCGTACACCATTCCTGCAATGCCAAATGTCATTATAGTTGTGGGGGAAATTCTCTTATGTGAAGATGAGCATAAAATTGTCTTTCGTAACAAGGGTGAAATTGGTCAATTGATAGTTACATTAAATATAAACATTACTAGTGTATATCAAATGCAATTAAACACAAAGCTGTGTGTGTGTGACTCCAAGGCACATTAAGTATAGGATATGATTGACATCAGACACCATGGTTTTGGAGCTGTGTATTATATGAAACAGCGTAGACAATACAGGATGGAAAAAACAGCTATGTGTTTTTGTGAAGGGGGAAAAATTGCTAGTCATGTGAGAATCTTGTGCCTTGTGATGGATTCCACAAGGATTTGACACTACTGGATGTGTGTCCATGTGTTGTTTTCCATGTGTATTTGAATGACATCTGATCTTATTATGATCATGGATGGATCACTTCTGTAGTGTGAAACTGGATAGTTCAAGACATATTCTCCCCCCCCCCCCCCTTCCTTTCCCTGGTGTAATTCAGAACATTACAACGTGGAATAGACTTGAGAGGCATTCTCTGAAGTTCCCTCTTTCAGTTCAGCATATTCTGTGTAAGCAGTGCAGTCCTTTCTCATGCAAGATTTGAGATCTGCTTGACAGAAGCTTAAGTAACATTTTCTTAACGGGCTAATGTCTGGAGTTAAAAATTATCAGTTCAAATTGATTCTAATTTCTTTTGGTGTGCAGCATAGCTGGGATAGGGAAACTGGACACAGTACCTCAGCAGGCTGATAACAGAATATAGAGCTGAAATTCAACTCCGTTCATTCTTGGCCAAAAACTGTTGCCTTGCTACCTGAATGTGGGTCTTTGGTCATTTAAAATAGGTGGGGCAGTATGGGGAAGTCTACACTGCTCCTGGCCATGCTATCCCTGTTTTTTGGGTAAATAAAGCAGCCAACTTGGTGCTTTTCAGGAGCTTTACATTTAATTTAAAATCAAACATGTATAGATTCCATTTTTGTTTGTTTAAAGGAGTTTGGGTCCCCTTTCAGCAAATTAGCACTGTGATTTCTGAAAGAATGTGGAAAGGAATTGAGGAGGCAAGCTATAAATGAACAGGGATGGAATTGGAAAAAGAGACCAAATGCATGAGGTAAATTTGAGGCAAATCCATGGGCTGTTTTGATTTCCTCCTTGGTTCACTTTTGAACTGGAGCCTATAATGAATCTCGATAGGCAGCTGGTGGGAAAATAGGGATGAAGGCTGGACTGCAGGAGGTGGACTGGTTGTAGTTTTTAGCATGTGTGAGGTGTGTAGGAACTCCACTGGGTAACAGTGAGCAGAGCCAAATAGGTTTGATTGCATACAGGTAATATAACACTATGACTATCTTTGAAAGGGCAGACTTAAAAACAAAAAACGTAGTGCTTGTCTAGTACTCCTACCTCTTGAAAGCAGTGTGTTTTTGTGTGTGTGTGCGCGCGCGTGTGTGTAAAAAACACATTAATTTGAGGAAAATCGTTAGTAGCAAAACAGCCTTCAGCATCATTTTGTGGTCTTAGACATGCATATAATACCTATTGCCTTGGTATCAGAGCCTCTTGCAATCTAAGAATGTTGTGTTAGAGGAGCAGATGGTTTATTTTAACTGCAGACAGCCCCCCCACCCCCCAAAAAAACCCCAACCAACAAAAACATTAGAAAGGAACATCAAACTCTTTGAGTTGGTTAGGGCTAAAGAAGCATCCTTTTCAAACCTGGAAGTCCTGCCTAAGCAATACCAGTGGATTGGAACAAAGTACACTTAGGAGAAAACATAATAAATAGTCCAAAGAATCAAGATAAAACATGAAGAGCAAGTTAAAGTACTTTAGAAACAAAACAGCTATTTGTGTGACTCTGGGCTGTTCATGGGAGAGGGCAATTAAGCCTGGTCTTCCATGGTGGTGTCTTCCTCCTTTCCTGTTAAAATCAGTAGGAGTTGAGGATGTTCAGCTCTTTGCAAGATTGGGCCCTTTAACAGAGGACAAGTTAAAGCAGCAAAGAAATTGTATGAACTTCTTGTTTTCTAGTGGTTTGTTTATTTGTGGGATATACTTTTTTTTTTTTTCCCTTTCAGTAGAGCCTAGTCAGGAAAATTCCTATTCCAGAGGCACTCTGTGTAGGAAATCAATGTGGCCTCGACATTCTGTTATGCAACATGATAAACTAAAATGTCTATTAAAAACAGCTGTACTCTTGTCCCCTAGATATGGTCCATCCAAGTCAGAGCTGAGGCACATCACCTCAGCACGTTGCCTGGTATGGAGAAGCTTGCATTTTTGCTACCTATGCTGCTCTGTGGACAGAAGATTTCAGTGCACATCTGTTGTTCCAGCTTCTTACATGAGCTATACAATTTATGTAAAAACGAGTTCTTGTGGCACCTTAGAGACTAACACTTTTTTACAGTATGTAAGGTGAAAACTATTATGTAACCTAAGAAAGATAATTAAACCTCCATACTCTAAGGTGTAGGCTGACTGCCTGAGAGATTAGGAAGGAATGTCTTCCCCCGCTCCACCTTCCTCCCCATCAGATGCACCAATGATTGTTTAAGCCCTGTTGCATTTGATTATACAACAGTTTGGGAAAAGAAGTAAAGAAAACTGCTTACAGTTGAAATTGCAGGGAGGGATTTTCAGAGGAGAACAATGCTATTACTTGAAACATGTTTTTAATACAAAATTAAGATTGTAAACATCTTTTCACTCATATCACTTTTAGACTCTTTTTTTTAACTTTCACGTTTTTCTGTAGATTAAGAAATGAGTGCTCTAATTCATGAAACATTAATATAAGAATGATTCCTGCATCAACCTTAACTCTCCCCCATTACCTTTATCTGCCCTCCTTACTAGTGGGAGAATCCCAGCCCTTGCTGAATGAATGAAACTAAATCTTCCCTGCTTGAATATATGAATGTAAAATGAGGAATATTACAGCATGATATAGCCTGCACCCATTCTTCCAGCCTTCCTCAGTTGTTTAGAGATCCAGGCCTATTCTGCAAGGATGTGTGAAAGTAGTGGAGGTTAGGGGGCCTAAAGTAGGATATGGGAAATATGATCTCAGGCCAGCCTTCATGAGGTCTTTAGGAACTGGATACCTTATTTACCCTACATGAGTGGATGACTAGAAAAGGGTTTTGTGTTGACTGCATGTAGAAGTGGTTTCTGGTTTAAACTACCAAAAAAAAAAAAAGGGGGTGGGGAAGGTGGTTGCCAAATCTCTAGTCTCTGATTGGTGAGCAGGTGGGTTTGACGTTAACAGGCGGCTATGCTGAGTTATGTCTTGAATGGTGGGTGTCTGGGCAATAGCCAAAAGTTAGACTCAGAGTGGTAATCTGCATCAATGGAGCATAGCTAAGGTTAGTGTTGTGGTTACTGAGTGTAGAAGATTTGGACTGCAGTAGTCTTTCTTTTGGTTGCCTTCCTGACTTTCAAAAAGGGGAAACAACAAATGTTAATGGATATTTGTTTACATCCTTAACTCAATATGAGTTTCCTGTCTGAGAACTTCTCTAATTTGTAAATAGTTTTTCCTATTATGATTTATTAATGTCATAAATGTGCATAGTGCTTGACAGACATGCCTTGCACTGAAGAGCTTAATCAAAACTACATAAATAACGTAACAAGAAATTACAGTGATGCATGGGGAAAGTGAAGGAAGAGAAGCTTTCAACTAAGATGAAGGGGAAAGTGCTCTGAGGAGAGAATTATTTGCAAAGAAATGTGGGTTTTTTTGTTTTTGGGTTTTTTTTTTACTCTTTTTAGTTAGGAAGTTATAGTACTTGTACAAATTCTTGATAGGTGTGTATCAAAAAGGAAAGCATGATCATTATAGCAGTGAGCTTTTGTTTAAAGATATACAGCAATATAGTCCTCAGATCTCTCCGTTTAACAGGGTGTTACCATATTACAGAGTGAGCATCGTTACCACATCCATGACCTGTTGTTTCTAAAGATTTTATTAAATTGAGTATAGTCTCTGATTTCACATATTTAGCAAATCAGTCATGTCTGTGACAACTTAATTTTATTCACACTTGGATTGTGCTTCTGGTAGAGTGGTAGGATTTTTTGACTGAAGTCGAAAAGCAGTAAATCTATTTCTAATCTTAAATCTTTCTTTCACTTATGAGATTTGAGCTTTGAAAAAAGCATAAAATATCAGTAATTCTCCATAGCAGTCATTCTGAAATCAGAATGCCTGTAACCGTGTGCTCTTAATATAAGAGGGTTAACCTCGGCTGAGGGCACAGAGTTTGCAACCTCCTTGAACCCTAGAGGTTTGACTGTCAGAGCTTACAGATTCAAGGCCTAGCAAGTTTTTAAGCATTACTGAGACTTGTTAGGTTTCAGAGGAACAGCCGTGTTAGTCTGTATTCGCAAAAAGAAAAGGAGTACTTGTGGCACCTTAGTTATACATAGGTTTCATTATTGGTACCCTGACGACTAGCACAAAGGGTTCATTGCTTGGTGTCAGTGCAGTTATCAGCCATATGCATTCCTTCACCCTACTACACAGTTACTGCTGTGTCTGATTGTGGTATATTTATGTATAGTCTCCAAATGAGTGTTACATTTTTGACAAAAAAGAAGTTTCTGATGCACAGGTTCAGGTAACTTTTAATGGAATATAACAAATGTATTTAAATTGCTAGTTTATATTCTGGCATTAGTGAAAACGCTTTTTGTTTGTATGGTGTAACTTGTTCACTTGGTTTCTAAGATCTACCCCTGGAATTTTATTAGTTCATGTGAATTTAAAACTAGGCCCTTAATATGTTAATATAAGGAACAGAAGGAAGAGGGACTTGTTTGGTTTTTGTGGGTAAAACCTATGCAAAAACCTTGGGTCCTTTACTACGGTACTATGTTTTAAATAGAGACAAATATTTAGTTCTGCTGCACTTTGGACAAAAATAGTTTGACTGTGTCACATGCTTATTTGAGATAAACGTTTAGATTTCAGTCAACAATCAGTTGAGGGCCTCCACGTTTCTGATGGCAAAGCTCCAAAAGTGAGGATCGCACACGGTGGAAAAACCTGCTGAACCCAACCATGATTTGTAAAAGTATGCACGTTCAGTGCTGTTTTTAAAAGTGTGGGTTCTGGTACCTTGGAAAGGGTCTACCTTAAAATGTCTACTTTTACCTTCCGATGTGACCGTTGCACTACTGTTGATCTTTTTTAATTACAAAACCATAGTTGTTTTTGTTCACATTTTTTCCCTTCATGCAGTTGTTAAGTACTTGACTTGTGGCCTTCCAGGGTGTCTCCTCCCCTCTTCAAAAGGAGTTTAAAGCTCCGATGCCTGTGGTAGCTATCTGGGTTTTCAGGACCCTGGTTGCCACATCGTCATTCATGTTTTTACTCTGTTAATTTCCTTTTAGTGCTGGTGGCATAGTTTTTAGATCTTAGGTTTTTTTTAATACCACAGGAAATATTACTGCCTTGAAAGGACTTCCCTCTTTTAGAGTCTTCCTTCAGTGTATGAGGATAATTCAGCTTTGACAATACATAAATAGCATAGCAGTCAATAAAGAGGGATTTTAAAAATCCTTGCAGGGAAGACTGCGCTGTTTCCACTTTCACTGCACTGCCTCCCTAAATGTACTTGGTTGTAATAACATGGCTTTTTCATTGTCAAAACATGGGTGCTCACTCAGCACTTTCATGAAATCTTCTTCAGATGCTGTTGAAATTTCAATTTGGTTACCAGCAGGAGAGTGGGTTTGTGTGTGTGCGGGGGGGGAGGGGGGGAAGAGAACCTGGATTTGTGCTGGAAATGGCCCACCTTGATTATCATACACATTGTAAGGAGAGTGATCACTTTAGATAAGCTATTACCAGCAGGGGGGTGGGGGGAGAGAAAACCTTTTGTAGTGATAATCACCTATTTTTTCATGGTTTGTGTGTATAAAAAGTCTTCTGTACTTTCCACAGTATGCATCCGATGAAGTGAGCTGGAGCTCTCGAAAGCTTATGCTCAAATAAATTGGTTAGTCTCTAAGGTGCTACAAGTACTCCTTTTCTTTTTGCAATTTGGTTCCTGCCACCACTGTGCAAAAGACCCAAATGATGGTACATACTTCTTTCACTTATTCAAGTCCGTTAGCTCTCTGGTGAGATAACAACATAACTTCTGACTGTATTTGCAATTCGCAGCTGGTCCTGTTCAGAGTTTGACTTGAATGAAATCCGCCTGATAGTTTACCAGGATTGTGAGAGAAGAGGCAGACAGGTCTTGTTTGATTCCAAAGCAGTCCGCAAAGTTGATGAGGCAGCAGCTCAGGTATGAAACACTAATATGCGTCTGTCCTTTGATTCTTTTTGTTCTCTGGCCCCAAATGGAAATAATTTAAAAAAAAAAAACAATGCTAATTTCTGCATTTCTTATTTTGGAAGTTTTTGCTGCATTTGTTGTGGGTGAAAACTTTTTTGAAATTTTCAGGACACACCTGTTACAGCTACATTCGAAAAGCCTAAAATAACACATTCTAGCTTACTGCCTTTTAAAAAAAAAAATATGGTGACTGATATAAAACAATATAGGCCCTGCTCATAGGCATTGCTCAATGGACTTGATCCTTTTTTAATTTAGTATTTTTCTGACATAGTCAACTTTTGTATATGTTGAAGCTGATCATTTTTCATTTCTTAGGCCTGATTCTTGCACACAAGTTGCACAGAGATGTCTGCTTATTTCACTGGGAGCTGGCATGTTTTCAGATGCACTTGTCTTCCCTTTGGATCTCTTTAGTTAAAACAATAAAGTCACTCTTTTTTTTTTAATTGTCACCACTCCATTTTTGTTACTCTTTGTAAAGTCAAGTATGTGCATGTGACTGAGACAATAGCAGACAATACATAATTTTGAATGTTGTGAGACAAACCAGCGAAAACAAGGAAATGTACAATTAAGGTGTGGCTTGATCTCTGCCAGTATCTGGATCTACAAGGCTGCACTTAAACGGTATTCTAATATGTCCAGTTGACATTAAGAAGACAAAAGTGATACATAGAGTATGTCTTCCTTGTTAGCTGTACTTTTCTTCTACTCAGTTACAGTTCTGAGGCTAGGCCTACACTATAAATTTACATCAGTATAACTACATCACTCAGGGGTTTGAAAAACCCACACTCCTGAGCAACACAGTTTCACTGACCTAACCCGCAGTGTAGACAGTGCTTTGTTGATGTGAGGGCTTCTCACGGAGGTGGATTAACTACGCCGACAGGAGAAGCTGCAGCATGTTAAGCATAGACCTATCCCAAAACTCCATTTTGTTATAAAACAGTTTTATTGGATAGATTTCAAATTACAGCTAACACTGTTGACCAGAATGTGTTGAATGGTACAGTCAGTGTGTAATTACTAGCTATAATGTACACTTTAAGTAGCAGTGCTTTGTGGAAATGGCTCTCATGAAAAAGTTTAAACACAGTCATCTGAAACTGTATTTAAATTAAGCTGCACGAGTATCACATGTTGGCTTAACCCACATTAGTAAGGCACACATGATGATCATGACTGATCATCTACTTATGAGAGTAAATAGGTCAGTGTGGCCTATATTAATCCCTTTTTTTCTGTTATGAGCCCCAATATCAAGGTCAGTACTATATATCCAAGGGGTTGATTATACAATGTTGCATTTACTTCAGAAGAATGGGAAGGTATATTTACAACTATATAAAAAAGTTTTGCTCCTCTTAAAGACATAAACATTTTAAACAAAAAGGGTAATTTATAAAGTATAAATCTCCATTTAAAATATTGTTCTTAGAGAGAGAGATTCTCCATTGTTTTCAAAAATATCCTGTAACAAATAGGACATGCCACCTTATTTTCATACCAGATACTGAAATAGCCACTTAAAGTTAAATATTCAGAATTGCAAATCAGAAACTATGTATGGCTTTGACATGCTCTAGTTAACACTTGGTGCACCCGCATTTTCCAGACTTCCAGGCTAGGGCCCAACCCTGCAGCTATTTGTCAATGACCGGCTTCTTTTGACTTCAGTTTAGAACAGGATCAAGCCCTGAATGAGCAAAGAATTAGGGAGGTTCTCCCCTTCATATAAACAAATAGGATAGATTTAAGGCAGTTTTACCTTTTAAATCTGTTTATCTGGGGAACTAGGCAGATTATCTTCTATTAACAAGTAGGGTGACCAGATGTCCCGATTTTTGGGTCTTTTTCTTATATAGGCTCCTATTACCCCCACCCCGTCCCGATTTTTCACACTTGCTGTCTGGTCACGCTATTAACAAGGGTATCGAAAAGTATGGTTAATCGTGCTGTAGTATATTTAATAAAAAGAAAAGGAGTACTTGTGGCACCTTAGAGACTAACCAATTTATTTGAGCATGAGCTTTCGTGAGCTACAGCTCACTTCATCGGTATGCATCCGATGAAGTGAGCTGTAGCTCACGAAAGCTCATGCTCAGATAAATTGGTTAGTCTCTAAGGTGCCACAAGTACTCCTTTTCTTTTTGCGAATACAGACTAACACGGCTGTTACTCTGAAACCTGTCAGTATATTTAATGTGTTTCATTCTAGTTATTCCTGTGGGTGGCATAGAGTGGAACGCTTTTTTAATATTAAGGCTGTTTTTGTCAATAGCTTGTGTCAAGCACATGACTACTAACATTTGTGCATTTATAACCGCCTAATGACAGTCACATTGGGAATTAGATAAACAGCAGTTACATAAATGCAGTGTCAAGCAAAAGCTGCACAAAAGGAATGCAAATATGTGGTAAAATATGAAAGACCAGTTAGCTGCATGTAGAAAAAACAACAAAATCCTCTACACGTGTCTGGTTAGTTTCATAATTGATAGTAAGAGGGCTGGCTTGTGCCGCTGCTATAGTCAAACCCATTTCTGCTCCCTAGAATTATGAGAGCGCTACTGGATTGTCTCTGCCATCTCCCTCCGAGCCCCACCCAAGAGCATGTCTTAAATTCCCATTTTCTTGGTTGAGAACTATGTCAATGCAAACTCCTAGTGTATCAGTGTAAAGCAAAGTTTACACAGATGCAACTTAAACCTGCTTTGCACCAGTGAAGCATGTGTGCATTAATGTAGTTACACCACTGGCATTTTTTAAATGTATGCCGTGCCAGAGATTGTTGATTCATTAGTATTTGTGTATAGTACCCAATACAATGAAGTCCGGATTGAGACGTCTTATTATAGAATCATAGAATATCAGGGTTGGAAGAGACCTCAGGAGGTCATCTAGTCCAACCCCCTGCTCAAAGCAGGACCGATCCCCAACTAAATCATCCTAGCTAGGGCTTTGTCAAGCCAGGCCTTAAAAACCTCTAAGGAAGGAGATTCCACCACCTCCCTAGGTAACCCATTCCAGTGCTTCACCACCCTCCTTGTGAAATAGTGTTTCCTAATATCTGCCACCACTGAGAACAGCCGAGCTCCATTGTCTTTGGAACCCCCTTGAGGTAGTTGAAGGCTGCTATCAAATCCCCCCCCCCCCACACTCTTCTCTTTTGCAGACTAAATAACCCCAGTTCCCTCAGCCTCTCCTTGTAAGTCATGTGCCCCAGCCCCCTAATAATTTTTGTTGCCCTCCGCTGGACTCTCTCATGGTCACTGCTGCCCACTTGCCACCCACTTCTGCTTCCCCTACCAGTTCTTCCCTGTTTGTGAGCATCAGGTCAAGAGAAGCATGGTCCCTCGTTGGGTCCTCCAGCACTTGCACCACGAAGTTGTTCCCAACACTCTTCAAAAACTTCCTGGATTGTCTGTGCACTGCTGTATTGCTCTCCCAGCAGATGTCAGGGTGATTGAAGTACCCCATGAGAACCAGGGCCTGTGATCTGGAAACTTCTGTTAGTAGTCCGAAGAAAGCCTTGTCTACCTCATCCTCCTGTCTGGTGGTCTATAGCAGAATCCCACCACGACATCACCCTTGTTGCTCTTGCCTGTAAACTTAACCCAAAGACTCTCAACAGGCTTTTCTCCAGTTTCATACTGGAGCTCTGAGCAATCATACCACTCTCTTACATACAGTGCACCTTGTCTCCTCTACCTGTCTCCTCTGCCTGCCTTTTCACCTCCACTTTTTCTCCCCCGCCTGTCCTTCCTTAACAGTGTATACCCATCCCTGACAGTGCTCCAGTCATGTGAGTTACCCCACCAAGTCTCTGTTGTTCCAATCACATCATAGTTCCTTCACTGTGCCAGGACTTCCAATTCTTCCCGCTTGTTACCCAGGCTTCTTGCGTTCGTGTACAGACACCTAAGATAACTAGCGGATTGCCCTACTTTCTCAGTATGAATCAGGAGGCCTCCGCTGTTGCACCTTCCTCCTTGTGTTTCCTCCCGGTATCCCACTACCCCACTTACGTCTTAGGACTTAGGTCACAATCCCACGGTAAACCTAGTTTAAAGCCCTCCTCACGAGGTTAGCAAGCCTGTCTGTGAAGATGTTTCCTCTCTTCATTAGGTGGATCCCATCTCTTCCTAGCAACCCTCCTTCCTCTATCTGCATTGGGGGTTGCAATGCTAACAGTTTAAGAGAATGAAAAAATTTCAAAGAGTATGTCTACACTTGCAGCTGGAGGTGTGATTCCCAGCTCGTAGAGACATACCCACTCTAGCTGTCATCGAGCTAGCCCTCTAAAAATAGTTGTGTAGTTGGGGCAGCAAACAGCAGCATGGTCTAGCCATCCTGAGCACAAACGTGCCTGAACCTCAGGGGTGTGGGCTCAAGGTGGTTAGTCCATGCTGCTGCACACTGTTGTTCATGCTACCCTAGCTACACTACTGTTTTTAGCATGCTAGCTTGATGAGAGCTACCACAGAGATTTCTACAAGAGCACGATATTTCACATCCCCCGCTCCCAGCATAGATATAGCCAAACACATGCTTTGCCAGCATTTATTCTAGGCAAACTAGCCCTTTTGATGGCTAGCTAAAAGGGGTTTATGTGAATGTTTGTTTGTTTTTTAAACAAAAATATTGTTTTTAAATTGGCAACTCTGCATGCAAGAACTTCTATTTTTAAGTTTATTCAAAGAGGGCTAAATGCTTCTTTTCTTAGTAACATTGTGGTAAATGTTATCCATGTAAACAGCATGCAATTGTTGAAAGGTTAAGAGTCTTTTTGTAGTAAAAACTGCGTAGTAGAGCGAGTCAAACAATACAAACAGTGAGTTGAGAGTAAACTTGGGGAGTTGGCAATGCAGTTTTTGACAGGTGAATATTACACACTAAATATTCAAACAGCCAGTGGTTTATTCTTAAATTTATACACAAAGGATTATTCATTCTAATATTCCTACCAATTATTCTCTATTTGTGTTTTTCTGGCTGTTCTTCTGTTGAAGAAATCTGCTGTTAATTTGTGAAGCAGAAACAATACCATGCAATCTAAGAGACTGACCACACTCTATCCATAGAAAGCAGCTCATACAATGAGATTTATTTGCATAAATGTTAGCAAATTATGTTATAGATTGCAGCTCACTGCTGATTTCTATGAAATGTATGCTCACAGGAAAAAAAGACCCATTTGCTGCGGATAAATTTGTAACAAATTACTTTGACCAGGATCATGATGGCTGAAAAAGCAGTGTATTTATATACGGTGTGTGCCGTGTATTTCTATAACCAAAACCTTAATTCATTGGTAGACTTAAGTTCAAGAATAATCCTACACTTCTGTTCTCCTGGGCATCACTTTCCTTTCTCTTGAAAAGCCAGAGTTACTTGGATGTATTTATTTATTTATTTAAACCCAAAAATAAAATCTTTCAAAATTTATTCTTTTGCTCCAGTATCTTCTTAATAAAACTCTTCTGAGATCACTAGAGTGCAGCTAGAAACAGAAATCTTCATGTTTGTTAAACTTACTTTCATCATCAACCTTTTCTGACACAGAAAATAGTAGAGGATGCTCCAGGAAAGGCTTCTGCCAAGTGCTGCCAAGCAAGCAATGGGACCAATAGTATTTCTTCCCACAGTTCATCAGTGGGCTGTACACAGCATGTCAAGGACCAGCTTCCAAAGTACCAGGTAACGTTAACACATAGATGCAGATCTATATATAGATTTGCATCAATGACTAAAGATGATACCTTTGTGTTAAATTCACAAATGTCTGCTTAAATGTTTATGTAGAATTTGTAGTATGTCACATATGAAACTGATGATGGGGATCTGAACTGTATTTCTTTCCTTCCACAAGTTGAGGAGAGGGGTGTTTTATTTTATTTTTAAAGTGTTATATAAGTTTAGTCATTCCTATGTTCGGTTTTTAAAATTGCACAATTCTTCAGTTTTTCTGAACTTTTACATAAAATAGTTTATAATCTAAACTTCGACATTTCAAAAATATGTACGTGCTCTGTTGCTCTCCACATTTTTGGTCTAGAAAAACGTTTTTTTCTCAGTCCTCTGTTGCAGGAGCCAATGCTCATAACTTCTGCAGGAGCTGTTGAATGCAGCTGAGTATGGGAAAGATTTTAAACGGACCCCGTCAATATGAAATCTAGTCAGCTTCTAAAAAGTGGCTAAATATTTTCAGGTTCTGTATATGGCCCTCTGTACAACCCACAAAAATTGGCAATCATATTTTCCTGGTTTATTTAAAAATGCTTTTCTCTTCTGTTTTGATCTCCTGAAAGTGGAGAAACTGAGGTGAAGTTCCTGTAAAGACTTAAAGCATATGACTAGTCATACCACAGTCAGTGTGACTATGGCCATATAAAAAGTTAGGCCCTTATCCTACACTCAGTTATGCATGTGCTGAACTTCCCACGTTGAGGAAATGGTGAAGTTGACTACACAAAATACTGTCAAATATACAAAGGGAATTAGGCCTTAGATAAAACTTGTTTGTTTATACATGTAACTAGAAACTTTTTTTTAATTACTTCAGTTGGTGCTAGTTTTTGTGTATAGGTGAGGTCCTTTTCTTCAGTCTTTCAGTTCTAGTAATCTTAGGGTATATTTATGCAGCAACCCCCCCCCAAATAAAACAGCAGCAGCAGCAGGGAGTCTCAGAACCTGGGTCAGTTGACTCAGGCTCGTGCTGTGAGGCTAAAAATAGCAGTGTAGACACTCTGGTTCCAGCTGGAGCCTGGGCTCTGAAAACTGTTGAGGAAGGAGGGTCTCGGAGCCCAGGCTCCGGCCCGAGCAGGAACATCCACGCTGCTATTTCTAGATATAGCGCAAATCTGAGTAAGATGACTCAGGCTCTGAGACTTGCTGCTATGGAAGTTTTGTTTGCTGCATAGACTTACCCTTAGGTGTTACCTTAACAGTAGGCTTTAAAAATTTAAAAATTTCTCTTTAAAAAGTGCATACTTCGTTATTGTTGGGTTTTTTTTCTGCAAAATACCTAGAAGCCTGCCATTGAGGCTATGTCTATCCTACAGCTTATGTTGGCATAACTTGTGTCGCTCGGGGCGGGGAGGAAATAAATCACCCCGCTGAGCAACATAAGTTATACCGACATAAGCGCTGGTGTGGACAGCACTATGTCAGCGCGAGAGCTTCTCCCACCAACATAGCTTTCTGCTGCACATGGGGGGCTGGAGTAGTTAATGGAAGAGCTCGCTCCCATTGGCTTACAGCAGCTACATTAGACAGTTCACAGCGACACGGCTGCACCTGTAAGCTCTCTAGTGAGGCTGTGCCCCTAGTAACTGAATTTTTTAAATTTAGTCAGAACAAGGCAGCTAATTCCACAGAGCAAGGTTTGTTGCTTTTGTGCACTTTTCCAGTCTCCTAAAGACAACATGGGAGTTTCTCAGGTGCTGTCAAGGTTCCTTCCCCACTCTGAACTCTAGGGTACAGATGTGGGGACCTGCATGAAAACCCCCCTAAGCTTATTTTTACCAGCTTAGGTTAAAACTTCCCCAAGGTACAAACTATGTTACCTTTTGCCCTTGGACTTTATTGCTGCCACCACCAAGCGTCTAACAAATATATAACGGGGAAAGAGCGTGCTTGGAAACGTCTTTCCCCCCCAAAATCCTCCCACACCATACACCCCCTTTCCTGGGGAATTTGCATAGGTGAACACAGAACCAAGCCCTTGGATCTTAAGAACAATTTAAAAACAATCAGGTTCTTAAAAGAAGAATTTTAATTAAAGAAAAAGAATCACCTATGTAAAATCAGGATGGTAAATACCTTAAGGGTAATCCGATTCGAAACATAGAGAATCCCTCTAGGCAAAACCTTAAGTTACAAAAAGACCCAAAAACAGGAACATACATTCCATTCAGCACAGCTTATTTTAACAGCCATTTAAACAAAATAGAATCTAATGCATATCTAGCTAGATGACTTACTAAGTTCTAAGGCTCCATTCCTTTTCTGTTCCTGGCAAAAAAAAAAAAAACACACACACAGATAGAGAGAACCTTTGTTTCTCCCCCCCTCCAGCTTTGAAAGTATCCTCATTGGTCATTTTAGTCAGGTGCCAGCAAGGTTATCCTAGCTTCTTAAACCCTTTCACCTGTAAAGGGTTTTCCTCTGGCCAGGAGGGATTTTAAAGGTGTTTACCCTTCCCTTTGTTTTTATGATACGCCCCCCCCAAATCACAGATAAGGTGACATGCTGGCTGTGATTTCTTCCTGGAGCTCTAGGAGAAAACAGAGTTAATAAGACACATGCACCTCTAAATATACTACCAAGTGTATAAAGACTAACAATATTTTTCCACATCTCAAG
The DNA here is from genome assembly GCF_965140235.1 of Caretta caretta. Lineage (NCBI taxonomy): Eukaryota > Metazoa > Chordata > Testudines > Cheloniidae > Caretta > Caretta caretta. The sequence continues at coordinate 73,866,105 of NC_134209.1, forward strand.
GGCAATTTTAACCAGTTGATTCTGGGAAACTTTCATGGGATAGTGCATCAGCCACTTTGTTAGAAGCTCCTGAGATGTATTGGATGTCGAAATCAAAATCTTGGAGAGCTAAACTCCACCGAAGAAGTTCTTTGTTATTTCCCGTGGCAGTATGAAGCCACTGTAGTGCAGCATGGTTGGTTTGCAGGTGGAAACGCCGTCCCCAAACATATGGGCGTAGCTTTTCCAGAGCGTAGACAGTGGCATAACATTCTTTTTCACTGACTGACCAGTTGCTTTCCCTCTCAGACAGCTTCTTGCTAAGAAACACTACAGGGTGGAATTCTTGATCCAGTCTTTCCTGCATTAAAACTGCTCCCACACCATTCTCGGACGCATCTGTGGATACTAGGAACAGTTTGTCAAAGTCTGGGGCCGTTAGTACAGGGTCAGACAGGAGTGTTGCTTTAAGCTGGTTAAAGGCCTTCTGACACTCTTCGGTCCACTGAATGGCATTTGGCTGTTTCTTTTTGGTTAGGTCTGTCAATGGGGCGGCGATTTGGCTGTATTGTGGTACAAATCGTCTGTAATAACCAGCCAAGCCTAAGAAGGATTGGACCTGTTTCTTTGACTTTGGGACAGGTCACTTTTGGATAGCATCCACTTTGGCCTGTAGGGGGTTGATAGTTCCTTGACCCACCTGGTGTCCAAGGTAAGTCACTCTGTTTAGGCCTATTTGACACTTCTTAGCCTTAACAGTTAGTCCTGCCTCCCTTATGCGCTCGAAGACTTTTTGTAGATGTTCCAGGTATTCTGCCCAGGAATCCGAAAATATGGCCACATTGTCAAGGTCGGCGACTGCATATTCTCCCAATCCTGCTAGGAGACTATCTACAAGTCTTTGGAAGGTGGCGGGTGCATTCCGCAGCCTGAAAGGGAGTACATTAAATTCATACAGCCCGACATGTGCGGTGAAGGCTGACCTTTCCTTGGCGGACTCATCTAGAGGTACCTGCCAGTACCCCTTGGTTAAGTCCAAGGTAGAGATGAACTGGGCCTGTCCCAGTTTCTCTAATAGTTCATCTGTGCATGGCATTGGATAGTTGTCTGGGCGAGTTACAGCATTATGTTTCTGCTTGGACTACCATAAGCTAATCTCCCCATCAGGTTTGGGAACTAGAACCACTGGAGATGCCCATGCACTGCCAGAGGGGCAGATTACTCCCATCTGTAGCATATCCTGGATCTCCCGTTCTATAGCAGTTTTAGCTTGAGGAGACACCCAGTAAGGTTGGGCTCGAATTGGGTGAGCATTACCTGTGTCAATGGAGTGGTATGCCCGTTCAGTCAGTCCTGGGGTGGCTGAGAACGTCGGTGCGTAGCTAGTGCACAGCTCCTTGATCTGTTGTCGCTGCATACGTCCAAGTGTCATGGAGAGGTTCACCTCTTCCACGCCACCAGCACTTTTCCCTTCGTAGTAGACACCTTCAGGCCACTCAGCATCCTCTCCTCCCTGGGCTGTAAACTGACAAACCTTTAATTCTCTGGAATAAAAGGGCTTTAGAGAATTAATATGGTACACCTTAGGCTTTCGGTTGGAGGTGGGGAATGCTATGAGATAATTAACAGCTCCCAGGCGCTCCTGGACCATGAATGGCCCTTCCCACGATGCTTCCATTTTATGGGCCTGGAGCGCCTTTAAGACCATGACCTGGTCTCCTACTTTGAAGGAACGCTCTCTGGCATGTTTATCATACCAGGCTTTTTGCTCTTTTTGAGCATCCTTTAGGTTTTCTTTAGCAAGGGCTAAAGAGGTTCAGAGGGTGTTCTGTAGGTTGGTTACAAAGTCCAGAATGTTAGTTCCTGGAGAAGGTGTAAACCCTTCCCATTGCTGCTTCACCAGCTGTAATGGCCCCTTAACCTCGCGGCCATATACAAGTTCAAATGGTGAAAACCCTAAACTGGGATGTGGTACAGCTCTGTAGGCAAAGAGCAACTGTTGCAACGCTAGGTCCCAATCATTGGAGTGCTCATTTACGAATTTACGTATCATGGCCCCCAAGTCCCATTAAATTGCTCCACCAGGCCATTTGTTTGATGATGGTAAGGGGTGGCAACCAAGTGATTCACCCCATGAGCTTCCCAAAGGCTTTCCATAGTTCCTGCCAGGAAATTAGTTCCTGCATCTGTGAGGATGTCGGAGGGCCAACCTACCCTGGCAAAAATGTCTGCTAGTGGCTGGCACACACTTTTAGCCCTGGTGTTGCTTAGAGCTACTGCTTCCAGCCGTTGGGTGGCAAAATCCATGAAAGTCAATATGTACTGCTTTCCTCTGGGTGCCTTTTTCAAAAAAGGACCCAGAATATCCACAGCTACTCGCTGAAATGGAACTGCAATGATGGGGAGTGGCTGGAGAGGGGTTTTGACCTGGTCTTGGAGTTTTCCCACTCTTTGGCATATCTCACAAGACTGGACATAGGTAGAGACATCCTTGCCCATCCCCTCCCAGCGGAATGACCTCCCCGAACAGTCTTTGGTCCTGTTCACCCCAGCATGGCCACTAGGATGATCGTGGGCTAAGCTCAAGAGCTTTACCCGGTACTTAGTTGGAACTACCAACTGTCTCTGAGGATTCCAGTCTTCCTGATGTCCACCAGAAAGAGTTTCCTTGTATAAAAGTCCTCTTTCTACAACAAACCTGGATCGATTAGAAGAGCTGAGAGGCGGTGGGTTGCTCCGTGCCGCCATCCAAGCTCTCTGGAGGCTTTCGTCTGCTTCCTGTTCGGTCTGGAACTGTTTCCTTGATGCTGGAGACATCAGTTCCTCATTGGATTGTGGACCTAGGCTTGGTCCCTCTGGAAGCGATGTAGGGGATGGGGCTGTTTCCGTTGACTGTGAACTGCTCTCCGCTGGTGCACTATGTTGGGATTCAGGCTCCAGTTGAGCCTCTTGTGTCGGGTTATCGGCTGCTTCCGGTTCTGGGACTGGCTCTGTCTGGGTCTCTGGTACTGGATCCACTACTGCTGTTGCAGACGTTGGCATGGGGTCCGCGTCCGTCACCTCTTACCGGGTCCTGGTTGAAGTTTCTGGAACAGAGCTAGGCGTGACAGCTTGCTTAGCCTGGCTGCGGGTGACCATTCCCACCCTCTTGGCCCGCTTCACATGATTGGCCAAGTCTTTCCCCAACAGCATGGGGATGGGATAATCATCATAGACTGCAAAAGTCCACGTTCCTGACCAGCCCTTGTACTGGACCAGCAACTTGGCTGTAGGCAAATCAAAAGCGTTTGACTTGAAGGGTTGATTCGTCACTTGGATCTCTGGGTTGATGAAATTGGGGTCCACTAAGGAAGCATGGATAGCCGACACTTGTGCTCCAGTGTTCCTCGACGCTGTGACCTTCTTCCCGCCCACACTCAGTTTCCCTCCACTCCGAGGGTATCTGGGAGGCATCTGGGCCTGCGGACCTCTGGTGTGATTCTAGTGCAATGGACTATAATCTGTTGGGGTTCTTGGGGCAGCTGGCCTTTACATGCCCTGGCTCATTACATTTAAAACATTGTCCAGCTGACAGGTCACTGGGGCGAGGTGGGTTGCTGGAGAACGGTGTGGCGGGACGATAGTCTGGAGGGTTCCTTGTGGGGGCTAGTTGGGGCCTTGGGCTGCCCCCGGTAGTAGGATGTGGTCTGAGGTTGTCTCTTCTGGTATCCGCTCCAACTGCAACCAGTTTTGTTCCTCTCTCCTCCCTCCACCCGTTTTGTTCCAGCTTGCCCCGCCTCTCTGGCGGTCTGGGACTGCTCGTATCGATCAGCATAAGAAGAAAGACTTTCTGCTGAGTCCATTTCCTTATCCCATAAACACTGTTTTATTTCCTCCTTGGACATATTCAGGAATTTCTCCTGAGCTATCAAATCACACATTCTGTTAAAGCTAGTGACACCCCTTCCTTGGACCTATTTATCTAACAGATCCTTCATCTGGTTTAGATAAGCCACATTACTTAGTCCAGGCCCTCTCTTAAGGGTTCAAAATTTTACTCTAAGTTTAAGGTGTAATTTGAAATTGCTTTAAAACCAAATCCTTGAACTTATTATAGTCAGAAGCCTCATCAATAGGCATCTTATTGAATATGTCCAGAGCTCTTCCAGTCAATTTTGTGACCAATGTGGTCATCTTGTGAGCTTCAGGAATTTTATGGAGAGTGCACAGTCTCTCAAAGGTGAGAAAATATTCAGCAATATCACTGGATTCATCATACTGTGGACATAGTCGCTCCCATTTGTGGATCTTTGGGGAAGGATTGTTAGGGTTATCCAGTAGATTCCGCTCAGCCCTTACCTCTTACCTTCTCCATCTCCAGTTCGTGCTTCCTCTCTTTTTCCTTTGCCCCTATAGCTCTCCTGTGAGCAGTCTCTTGGTTCTTTTCTACCTCCATAGCTCTCTTTTGGGCTTCCTCTTGGTTTTTTTCTGACTCTTTCGCAGCCTCCATTTCTTTGTCCTTTGCCTCCATAGCTCTCCTGTGGGCAGCCTCTAGGGCTTTTTCTGCCTCTTTTGCTGCCTCCAGTCTGGTTAACTCCAATTTGTGTTGTGCCTTGGTTTCTGTCATGTTTGCCTCTCTGTTTTTAACTAACTTTACACCCGAGAGTTAGGAATAAAACAAACAAAAAACTTGGCTTGTAAAATTTTGCTGTGCTGTAACCGAATACCTATGTTCTCTGATAGTGATTGTCAGCCTACAGAAAAATCCTTAAAAAAACCCAAAACCTAACACCTTTGTCTCCAGGCAAATAGACAGAAAACCCCTCTAGTTGCTCTTAGGTAAAAAAACAAAAAACAAAAAAACTTCTTCAGGTCTGTGGAGACTTGTGAATTTCCCTGCAGTAGGTTAACTACCCTGCCTTTACGTAGAGAAAACTCCAGCTAACAAAAGACAATTCCCTTTTGTCTCTGCTCTGGCCCCCAGGCAGAGACAAAAAAAAAACCTCTAACTGCTTTCAGCTGAAAACCTGCTTTCCAGAAGCCCAAAGGGAAAAAAAATTCCTTTTTAAAATCTGTGCTTCTTGTTCAAAAAATCTCAAATTAATCTCAAAATGATTTCAGGTTAATCCCATTGCTCTGCCACCATGTCAAGATTCCTTCCCCACTCTGAACTCTAGGGTACAGATGTGGGGACCTGCATGAAAAACCCCCTAAGCTTATTTTTACCAGGTTAAAACTTCCCCAAGGTACAAACTATTTTACCTTTTGCCCTTGGACTTTATTGCTGCCACCACCAAGCGTCTAACAAATATATAACAGGGAAAGAGCGTGCTTGGAAACGTCTTTCCCCCCCAAAATCCTCCCACACCATACACCCCCCTTCCTGGGGAAGGCTTGGTAAAAATCTTCACCAGTTTGCATAGGTGAACACAGACTCAAACCCTTGGATCTTAAGAACAATTTAAAAACAATCAGGTTCTTAAAAGAAGAATTTTAATTGAAGAAAAAGAATCATCTATGTAAAATCAAGATGGTAAATACCTTACAGGGTAATCAGATTCAAAACATAGAGAATGCCTCTAGGCAAAACCTTAAGTTACAAAAAGACACAAAAACAGGAATATACATTCCATTCAGCACAGCTTATTTTATCAGCCATTTAAACAAAACAGAATCTAATACATATCTAGCTAGATTACTTACTAAGTTCTAAGACTCCATTCCTTTTCTGTTCCTGGCCAAAAAAAAAAAAAAAAAACACAGAGAGAACCTGTGTGTTCCCCCCTGCCCCCAAGCTTTGAAAGTATCTTGTCTCCTCTTTGGTCATTTTAGTCAGGTGCCAGCGAGGTTATCCTAGCTTCTTAACCCTTTATAGGTTAAAGGGTTTTTCCTCCGGCCAGGAGGGATTTTAAAGGTGTTTACCCTGCCCTTTATATTTATGACAGGTGCTGATTTCAAAGGAGGACATTCCAGACTCAGGAGTTAAGAGTAGAAAACTCATTTTTCTATGTGCCTCTCTAAAATCACTTGTTTGAATCTCCTCAAAACAGGCAAACCTTTGTCGTACGCTAAGAGACACATGAGAAACTTCATGTGGATTGGGTTTGTTTTAAGACATTTAGTAGAGGGTGGGAAGAAAAAATGTATCCTTGTGTTGAAATGCAAGTTACTACCTTAACTGTGGAGAGAATTTATACAGAGGAGTTTATCCTCTTACTCGTAGTAGATCTTTGGAATGTAGTAAGAAATAGGACTTATTTTGTTTCCTTTTTTTAAAAATTGTCATTCCAAGTATATCTTGCTATCTAAATGAGTTAATTTAGACCGGGAAGGATTTTTAAATGTAAAAGTAACACTTAAGGGTCCAGACTCTTCAGACCTGGAGTGCTTGGAGTCTTTTTCAAGCAACGTCCTGCAATAAAAAAATGTGGCTGGGAGATATAAAATCACTTGTCTGGCCCAGCTGCAGAGACTGTGCGTGGGTTTCTTCATTGCACACTTTGGGGAGAGTTCATGCAAATAGGAACTAGTGGGCCTCTCTAATGAACTAAATATAGTATGTACTGTAACTGTATGTACGCATTGCACAAACACCACTTGGTATATGCTCCTCCTCTTCATTGGGAAGCAGAGATTACTTGTACTTCACGTTCAAAATTCAGTACTAAAATAATGCAATGGGTTATGATTGGCTTTTTTCCCCTTATTTATCTATAGTACACTAGACCAGCCTCTGATGTCAACATGCTTGGAGAAATGATGTTTGGCTCAGTGGCAATGAGTTACAAAGGTTCTACCTTGAAAATCCACTACATACGGTAAGTGAGTTTCCCCTTCTAGGATTATCCATATTGCCAAATGCTTGGAAATGGGGAAGGAGAAGGTACTGGAACTGTTGAGTCACTGAGATGATGGTTTATCCTTTCAGCTCTCCTCCGCAGCTTATGATAAGTAAAGTGTTCTCAGCCAGAGTGGGAAGCTTCAGTGGAAGCACAAATAAGTAAGTTTGGTTGTTTCTTGTCATTTCTCACTCTCATTTTAGATTTCTTCTATCACTGCTCCTAAGGTTGGTCTATATAAAAGCTCGTAAAACCAAATGACCAAATGTCTGCTGGCAGTGAGTGAAAGGGGAAGAGAGTGAGACTGTTTATGAGCAGTATTCACGTGCTGAGCTCTAGCTGTCCCATGAAGGCTAGAGGGCAATGGGATCGTTCAGGGTCCAGCTACACTGGAATAAATGACTCACGGCATGGCAGCAGCTGGCCCAGGTCAGCTGACTTGGGCTCATGCGGCTTAGGCTGTAGGGCTAAAAATTGCAGTGTAGATGGTTCAGCTGGAGCTCAGGTTATGAGGCCCTCCCCCATTATGGGGTCCTAGAGCTTGGGCTCCAGGCCAAGCCTGAACAGCTTCACAGCTATTTTACAGCCCCACATCCCAAGCCCAATGAACCAGTCCGATGACCCAGGCCAGCAATGGGTGTTTAATTACGGTGTATATGTACCCTTTGACTCTTTAAGTGTGCTCTGGATGAGCAATGGGTGAAACTCAAAGTTTAGAGGCCTGTATAAACATTCAAAGGCTTAGGGTCTCTATCTTCAGTAACAACTTCCCACTGCCAACAGGTTGCCTTTTTAATATAATGAGGAAGGTGTGCATATATTTTTCTACATCTCTCTCTCTCTCTCTCTCTCTCCACATTCAAAAATGGCTGATGAGATTTTGCTCCATTCCCCTCTACCTCTCAAAATCACTGTGGGCAAAGACCAAACATGGAAAGTTAGTTAATTCTGAAAGGTACAGTCTTAAAGCTTAACAGTCCTCCGCAATCTATTTTCCATTATAAATATCTGTTATAATTGTCAAGGTTCCCTCCCAACCCTGAGCTCTAGGGTACAGATGTGGGGACCAGCATGAAAGACCTCCTCGGCTTATTTCTACCAGCTTAGGTTAAAAACTTCCCCAAGGCACAAATCCTTCCTTGTCCTTGGATGGGGACTGCTGCCACTACCAAGTGAGTTAGACAAAGATTCAGAAAAAGGACCACTTTGAGTTCCTGTTTCCCTAAAATATCCCCCCAAGTCCCTTCACCCTCTTCCCCCCCCCACCTCCATTTGAAAGTATCTTTTTTTTTTTTCCCCATTGGTCCTTCTGGTCAGGTGCCAGCCAGGTTATTTGAGCTTCTTAACACCTTACAGGTAAGGAGGAATTCTAGGCTACCCTTATGTGTATGGTTATGACAATAATATAGGAATATCTGCTAATCTTTAAGCTTGGTGGTGAGTTAGATTTACATAACAAAGCAAATAAACAGAGTGTAGTTTGATGTTAGTGGAAGCTATTCTATCCCCCTTCTTAGAAATGTTGATATTTCTCCCTTTTTAGCTTGCAAGATAGCTTTGAATACATCAACCAAGATCCCAGTCTTGGAAAACTGAGCTCTAATCAAAATGGTTTGGGCACTTGCCGTAGTGGAAGTAATCTAGGTAAATATTTCTTTATTTTATTTTAAAAAAATCTTTTCCTGATGAGACCATCTGTTTTTGTTTTTGTTTGTTTTTTTCTTTTAAATTATTTCCCCCTGCGTTGTCTTTAATTGTTTTTTGTTTGTTTGTTTGTCTTGCATTCTCTCTGCGTTGCTGTTTTTAGGTGTGTTACAGCTGTGCAGCAGCAAAGTGCTGCAGGGTGTATCTGAAGGAGTTCCCCTCCGGCTCATCCGGAGTGCTTCTTTCTTTGCAGGTTTGTGTGGAATGCTGAGCACACTGTGACCCACCCACCCACAGTAACCCAGCTTCTTCTGAATCTTGTCAGGAGGTCCATAATTACACTCTAGAAACGAAGGGCTAAAGTGACGAAGATATTGATGATAGACACATATTGGCTTTATATTTTGACTCAAGCCTTCTGGAAATACCAGGCTGCATTAAATTGCTTCCTGTTCTTCCCTCCCACTTCTACCACAAATGTTCACATTAAGGAAACTTCCTAATGTAATGTGTATTCAATAATAAGTGAGTCCTTACGTTTCTAAGAGGATTTATGTTTCCTGGTCTACACTTGATCTCTTGCTGGTGTGCAGTTCCCTTTTGCTTCTTTCCCTCTTTGCTTTCCTTCCATATCTTCTGACCTGTGGATTTTTTTTCACTGGATGGCAACTCTTTTAAGACATTATTGAACTGAATCTGGAAGTGTTTAAGTTTTGACTTTACAATATTAAAGGCTTTATCTTAAATTCGAAAGTAGCATTTAGTCTCCTTTACACATGTAAAGATCCTTTTACAGGCCTGACTAGTACTCGTGCTGTTGGGGAAACCTTGGATCTAATTGATCCTGTTGATTTCAAAAATGAAAAGTTACTTCACTTCTCTCTCAAATCTTGCATGCTTCATAAGTTAAATGAATATGTGCTACTAACACTTACCGGTGATCTACACTGGATTGAGTTTTTGCTTCATGCTATAAAACAAGCATAGCGGTTAATTTAAAAACAACTGAAACTGATACTCCGTATAAAGTATTGTTAGCCTCTTCAATGCCAGTGATGCTACAAAAATAAACTAACTCAGGATTTTCAAACGTAACTAGAGATTTTGGGTGCTCCCATTTTGGGGTATTCTACCTGAGACACTTTCATGGGGCTGATTCTCAGCTGTGTGACTTTTTCAGTGTATATAAATTCATGTTCTGATTCCTACAGGTATTTAGAAAGTATTTTAGTCTAAAATAAAAAAATTCAATCCCACTAGTAGTGTTCAGTATTGAAATATTGCTTGCTATCACCTCTTCAAACACTGAATTTTTTTATCTGCCCACACACTGTGGACATAGCTATTGCTTAAATTAACTGCACTGGATGTGACTTTGCTGTGTGTGTGGTCTTTAAACATAGACTTTGCTTAACATTGACAAACAATATGAGGCAGCATGTAATGTTTTCTGTTGATCTGATCTGTTTACTTTAGCACATAGCACACCTGTTGATATGCCTAGCAGAGGGCAAAATGAGGACAGAGACAGCGGCATTGCTCGGTCAGGTATCTGTGTTTCTTTTTCTCCCATTTGATGAAAGCAAAGCTTTTTAGCAGAGTGACTCAACAGATTCAGGTTTTGCCCAGTGGGGTGGAGTTTGGATATCGCTGCTTATAGCACATCCACATGAACTTGTGGATCTGTTGAGCCGTTCCCTTCCCTATGAACTAGGTTTCTGCTCATCCGCTCTGCTGCTGGGACATACTCTTCCCCTTCTCCCCTACAAATCAGTAAGAAAGGGGATGTGTCTTCTGATACTCTGCCTTTACAACATTAACTCATTTGGTTCTCATCTATGTAATACTTCAGTAATATAAATGTATAAGTTAGGGAAGAAATCAACAGTAGCGCTTCCACTAAAGAAAAGAAGGGGGAGGATTTTTGCTCAGTGGGAGGAAAAGCAGTGGGTAGAGGTTGGCCTGCCTGTCATGACTGGCAACATCTCTTAGGACAGATTGCTTCAGAGGAGTAGAAAGCCAGCACAGAGGAGAGAGACTCCATCAATGTAGTCTCCACTACATATAACATTCTGGTGCTGTTAAGAAAAAAGTCTCCTACTATGTTAAGGCAGTAAGAATAATTAAAATAATTATGATTTCACCTGCTGGGAATGAGTCAGACTGAAAGGAAAACTGCTGTTTTTTAAAAAAAACGAGAAAACCAAAAGGCAAAAATTATACTCATGTTAACCTGGCCAAAGGGAAAAGTATTATTTACTCGGCACCCTACAAAATGTTCATGTGTGTGTTTCTTGACAGCATCTCTGAGCAGTCTTTTGATTACACCGTTTCCATCACCAAGTTCCTCATCCTCCTCTTCCAGCAGCTACCAGCGCCGCTGGCTCCGAAGTCAAACGACGAGTTTAGAAAATGGAATTATTCCAAGGTGGTGAGTGTTGTGAGCTTCTCCCTGCTGGAATACAATAGCAATTGGGCTGCATTTGCTGAAATTGGCCAAGTCTCTGTTCTTAATGGGGCAAGTCAATTTCATGTTTTTTTCTCCTAGTAACAGTCTGATCTCTCCTACATCCTAGTGTTGTTTAAGATTATTACAAATGAATGGCTACAAAATGAGGTTGAAAATGAACACATTTCAAATGAAGGATTATCATTTATCTCTGAGGCACCCATTCAAACAAGAAAATTAAACTCTCAGCTGTTACTGGAAGAACAGAGCTACCTACTGACATGGGGGAGAATGTAACACCATAGGTGGCACAATTATATTCTACTATAACAACCTGATTAGTGACTAGTTAACAAAACTCTGGTGCAATAGACCATGACAACTCTCTTGGTATGTACAGGATGCCTCAAGCGTGATTTTGGCACAACTTGAAAAAAGAGAGCGATGACCCAAAGCTTGGCTATAATAACTTCAGTACATTTGCCACTGGTCTGACAAAAATGTCATGGGGTGCATCAAGACTTGGCTTCTAGACAGTCTTGCTTTTTCATAGCAAGATAGGCAGTGCCTCTCCACTACCTCCCTCACTCACAAATGGACCTGCATATGTGCATGCGTGCTTACAGGCCTGAAGCCAGTGGACCCCTCTCTGTGCAGATTAGGAACAGTGTGAACTGGATGCAAGCTTTGGGAATTGGCTTTCATTCTCTCTCCTTGCCCTCCAGTGTGGTGGAAGTTACCTGGAAAAGGTCATCCAACTTAATGCTGTATTCAGTTTTTAGGGAAGCTGAGGTCAGCCACTGCAAGGAGCTGGAGGTGCTAGGGGCTGATAACCCTGTCCACTTGTGGATTCTGAGGGTTTTCCAGGCTCATGCAAGTGCTCCCGTAGCCTTTACCAAGGAGATGCAAAGCCCATTTCTCCCCAATGAGATGACATAGTTGATTCTCTTACAGAGATTCCATGTACAGATTTCCCACATGAAAAGCCCCCTCTGTGGCTTTTACTATTGGAAGGGATACTTAGCCAATGGGTCACAGGTTGTCTTAGCCTGTTTAACTTGTATATTTACTAAGTGCCCTACAAACACCTTGGAAGAACCATTTACATGCCCCATATCTCTGTTCCATTAATCATTGCTACAGACAGATATTTTGGATGCTATACTACAGTGACTTTCTTTTGGTCTGTGGGCCAAATAAATTATCCTGAAACCCACCATATGAAAAAGCGACCTCAAGTTCAAAAACTAATGTAATGCACAAGGCATTGGGTAGTTAATTAAATTGTGTTCAATTTAGATCATCTTATAGTGATCAGTTAAATTAGTGTAAAAAGATTCTTTGATTAAAATCTCATTTAAAGAGGCATTTTAAAAAAAAAAGTTCATTCTCAAATATATTTCAGTGTTTTTGTAACTGAAAGTGGTAACTTCTTATCCGTAAAGACAAAAATTAAGCCTGCTTGCTGAACATTAGTTTCTCTGTTCTTGGTGTAGTATTTGCAGTATGCAGCATCAAATCTTTCTCCAGAGGTAAATGACTTCTGTGCATTTGCTTTCATCACAGCCAGAGTCGAGAAGGAAATTGCACAAAGATATTTTAGATCCAATAGTTAGGCTGTCAAGCATTACAGGTGTTGTTGCTATGTTCAAACGTTCATTTGTTCAAACAATCAAGTACCACTGAAACAACGAATTTTTGCTATTGATCTCAATAGGAGCTGAATCTGTGCTTTAATTCATACAGCTAAAACTGCACAGCATCTGACCGATCTTTAGACCAACTGCCCAAAGAAAATAGAACTTCTATCTGCAGCTCCATATGGTTACTTGTCAGTCGAGCACAATTAGCAGCTTTGTTGAAAAGGGTTCTCACACAGTCAGACTTCTGTTTCTCAATCTCAAACTATGGGAAACTGTACAAGAACTCAGTTTGCAATGTTTCTTGTATGTTGATTTACTGTCCCTTTCACAAAGTCCATGGGAATATTTATTTTTGCACAAAAGTTACTAAGGAGTTCAAATGAGGTTATCTTGAGCTCTTGTTTCCCACAAGCTCAGTTTTCTCTTTAATGACTCTGTGTGGTGACAAATTTAGTATATTCAACTCATCAAATAGATCAGCCAGAAAACAGTTGCTGCTTAGAATGAGTTTCCAAAAATGCACAGGCCTCAGTTAAAATAGCCAGCTTTTGCCTTGTCTTTTTGCCCGCCTTTTTGCTTGTTTCAACTGAAGTGTAGTCAGTATGGATTTAACAACATCTATCTAAGGCTTTCCTTTTTTTAAAAAAAAATGAAAATGCTACGAATTTACCAGTAGTATTTTTAGAGATTGGCACAATATTATACGCTCTGAAACGTTCTTTTAGTTCAGTTAATTGCAATGACTTCTCCAAAGCCAGCAACGTCAGTAGACTCAGAGTTGCATTGCACATATCTCTTATTTTCTGATGTGGTTTTCTGACAATCCTTTGGCATCTGACAGCATTATTGGCGATTGGGTGCATTTAAACTATGCAAGATTACTCCCTCCTTTCCACCCTGAAACATGACTTCAGTGACCTTGATAATGGATGGTAGGATATATACCTTGCCAGTTACATGACGCTGTATTGTAATAGTCTGTTTTAAAAAAAAAAAAAAAAGCTGTAAAGGCATTCTATGCTGTATTTCTGAGACAGAAGTAGCTTTTTGAAAAGCACTGTTCTGGTTTATGGCAGTTAAAAGCCTCCAGAAACTACTGGCTTTCTGGCATGTTCATTATGACGTATTTGGGTGTCTTTTTGCAGGGTAGGTTTCAGAGTAGCAGCCGTGTTAGTCTGTATTCGCAAAAAGAAAAGGAGTACTTGTGGCACCTTAGAGACTAACCAATTTATTTGAGCATGAGCTTTCGTGAGCTACAGCTCACTTCATCGGATGCATACCGTGGAAACTGCAGCAGACTTTATATATACACAGAGAATATGAAACAATACCTCCTCCCACCCCACTGTCCTGCTGGTAATAGCTTATCTAAAGTGATCATCAGGTGGGCCATTTCCAGCACAAATCCAGGTTTTCTCACCCTCCACCCCCCCACACAAATTCACTCTCCTGCTGGTGCTAGCCCATCCAAAGTGGGATTTGTGCAGGAAATAGCCCGACTTGATTATGTAAAGAGTTGTCACTTTGGATGGGCTAGCACCAGCAGGAGAGTGAATTTGTGTGTGGGGGGGTGGAGGGTGAGAAAACCTGGATTTGTGCTGGAAATGGCCCACCTGATGATCACTTTAGATAAGCTATTACCAGCAGGACAGTGGGGTGGGAGGAGGTATTGTTTCATATTCTCTGTGTATATATAAAGTCTGCTGCAGTTTCCACGGTATGCATCCGATGAAGTGAGCTGTAGCTCACGAAAGCTCATGCTCAAATAAATTGGTTAGTCTCTAAGGTGCCACAAGTACTCCTTTTCTTTTTTCTAAAAGCTAGATGGTTTTCATCATGGACCATCAGTTTCTTGCTCTCTGACTCCAAACACTTTCTGATGACTTGTCTCTCTCACTCTTGATCATATGCCTGGTGCCGCATTCACAAGTTGCTGCATACTGTACTCATTGACACCTTGGAACTCCCAGTGTTTGAGAGATGGTACCTAGAAGTTAAAGCTATCACAACCCGATGAGGAGGGGACAACCCATGACTGGCTTCTGGGTCATACCTTACAGGCTGAGAAGTCCTGCACTATTCCACCATGTATTTCTGTGGTTTCTATTGAGATTACTTTGTGCAGTTGCCATGACTTAGTTTGTGGCTGATTGGAGCAGGAAGCAAAGCTCTTAAGTGATATAAAATTACTCCTTGAAACTCAGGGATGCTGCCATAAGATAGAACAAGATAGAAAGGGAACAGAGAGGACTGGTAGGAGTGGGAAAGTGAAAGTAGCGACATTACCTGTTTAACTTGGTTCTGTTTAGCTCTACACAAAACAACTGCAAAAAAAAAAGTGTGGTTTGTTTTTTTTTTACTTGGAGAGAGCTATCCTGATGTCACGTCCTAGCGGAGATAAGGCAGAGGCAGTTTTTACCTGGATGCAGGTAATTGAGGTCAAGACAACATGGCCACACACTTACTGCTTACCGACTAGCTACATCGAGCGGGGGAAATGAGTGTGTTGTCTCCACTAGCATTTTATATCAAGATACGTGACTCAAGTTAGTATCAAAGTGGTGATGGTTTGTCTTCAGTAAAGGCTTTACTTCTCAATTAGTAAGCTTATGGAGTAGATACTTAATCTCTGTACAAATAACAAACAAATTTTCTGAATTCTGCCATGAACAGGATTATGTGAATTTAATAAGATGTTTTTGAGGTTATGGAGCTGAACTGGGACTCAGCCGACCAGGATTCACTTTCCAGATCTGCCACGGACTTCCTTTGTGACCTTTGGGAAGTTATGTGCTGTGTGCTTTCATTGCCCATCTGTAAAATGGCAGTAATAGCCCCTACCACACAGTGGTATTATGATAAATGTACTAATTCTTATCAGGCATTTGAAATACCCACACAGAAGTGTTTTCAGGGGTTCTGTTTATGGGTGCTATTCCTAGAGGAAAGCTTTAATGAAAAGGTGTCTTGCATTCTAGCAAAGGGTTCCGTAGTTTGAGTTGTGCCACTGAGAACATTCTGCTATCTGTGAGTGAGTGACATTTTTAAGTAGGGAAGTAAGCGGGGGCAAAATTTTTGCAGGGCATTGAAGGAGACTTGGAGGTATGGTTAGAATCTCTTGCTGGCATACAGAACTATGCATCGTATACAAATGTAGGAAACACAGAGGGTAACTGGCCTACCATTTCTCTCATTGCAGGTCCACTGAAGAGACTTTTAGCGTGGCTGATGAAAGCTGCAGTTCCAATCCTGCTATGATTCGGAGGAAAAAAATTGCCATCAGCATAATTTTCTCTCTGCCTGAAGGAGAAGATGCACAGAGGAACTTCCAGGACTTCTTTTTCTCTCACTTCCCTCTATTTGAATCCCATATGAACAAGTTAAAGAGTGCAATTGAAAAGGTACAGAATGCTATTTAGTGGAGTCTGAAGAATAAGCACTAAGTAGGGATGGAATATTCTAGAGCCTAGAAAGGCATAAATAACCACAGGGTGAAGCCAACCTGCAGACTGAGCCCTGCATGGGGGGTAGCACATAGCTTCTCTGCCTTACTAACTGCATTGGAAAAAGTTGTGCCTCAGGACCACAGTCCTTCCCTAGGTTCTCTCCTTGCATTTGGAAGGAGGATTTGGGGGTAGGGGTGGTCCTTTTCTCCCATTTAGATGTTTTTTCAACTGGTTGATGCATTATGGGAGAGTGTGCATGCTTGCTTTGAAAGGGCTGGTGGGGAGGAGAGTATCTGGTGTACAGCCCTTTCTCTCCTCCCGCCACGCACCTGGTCACATGTCCTAGATTGGTTTTACACAGTCACACACGGGGATGTGGGCAGCTCTTGCTATCCTAAGTGGCCGCATAGCATCAGGGCTGGAGCCACAATGTCTGTTCATCAATTCAGACATGTTGATGAGCCTATAAAGATGATATAAACTATTTTTGCATTCTTTAAGATGTCACTTTTTATTGTTCAAGGCCATGATCCTCTGTAGAAAAATAGCAGAATCCAGCCTAAGAGTACAGGTTTATATCAGCCGTGTCACGGATGCCCTGGGAGAATTCAGGTGAGCTGTTGTTACACCATATGATGGGAGAAGCTGGTAGCACGGCCTAAAGTTAAGGTCACCTGGTATTTCCTGTTGTAAGACCCTGTTTTTTCAATAACTTTGCCAAACTCTAATCATTTGGGCTAAATTTTTCCAAGTTAGGTGTCTGCCTCAGACTGAAATTGTTTGGAAAACTTCAGCAAAAATGGTTCTGCCATTTGTGAGTGACCATAGGGGAAAATGCATTGTATTCCTATATTTAAAAAATTCTTACAGCTGTTGTGCTGAGAAACTTGAATGCTTCCCTGTTTTGAAGCAGGTACTTGAAATTTGGCGGGGGGGTGGTGCCTTTTTTGCCATCCCTGTGAAAATCCACCCAAATGTGGCCCGGCTATAAGTCTTTGAAAAATCTTAGTTCACACATGCTCACTAGAGATTTACTAGTCTGGTAGCTAATCTCTCCTCATGGCTTGTACCTGCCGACTGGACTGCATGTGCACAATCTCCACAGAATAAAGGAGCATGCTTCAGCTCATGCACTGAATAAGACTTTCCCTGCAATTGCTCCCCCAGGCTGCAAAAGGCAGCTGTGGTGTCAGATAGTGGAACTGATAGCAGGGAGACTGTTTCCTGTGCTCTAAATGCCCCTGCCTTGGTCCCCCCCACATCAGTCCCTTAGCAACCAGGTGAGGAGGAGAGGGGAGGAACACCTAATTGGAATGCAGAGGTGGAAGGAAGGAGGCAGGCAGGAGCTGGAGGGTGGGAGTGGAGGTGATAAGGTGGAAGATGGATGGGAGCAGAAGGAGACAGGCTGGGAGCACAAGGGCAGAAGGGTCTATAACCATTAGAGAACACTCTCCTCCGATTGAACCCAGGAGCCATGAGTCTAACAACCCTCTGCTGTCAGCAGGTAGCTGTGAAATCCACTGGCAAAGTGTGTGTCTGATCCCCCTGTAGTCACTTGTCCACACAGAGGATAACAGCCTATTAGTGCTATCAGTTACTTTATTAGCTTAAGTGATATAGGTCCATTCTGTGGATCTAAGGTCCAAACTGATGACTCAGAGACCCATTTAATCTTAATCTGGTCCCCTTGCGCATATGAGGATAGTCTTTTTAACACCATGATCACAAACTACTTTTTCTTCAAGACCTCTGCCTCATTTAAAGCTCAGCATGAACTGTGCTCTGGGAATGAATCAGGATTATATAATAAAGGAGAGTGTTGCCAGTAGGGCTCCTGCTTCTTTACTTCCAGATGTTGGAAGGTGTGTAGTGACAGAAGAGGGGTATGGCACACAGGAACATAAAGGACAGTCTCATGGTTAAGGCAGTTGAGTGCTGCCTGCAGGATTAGATTCTATTCCTGCCTGGGCCACAGAGTTCTTGTGTGATGCTAGGAAAGCTACTTGAACCAGTTTTTCACAGGTGGTCACTAATTATGTGTGCCTCATATTTTGGGTGCCTGACTCACTCTCCTGGGGCCTGATATGCAGAAGTGTGCTGAACACTCAAATCATAGAATCACAGAATCATAGACTTTAAGGTCAGAAGGGACCATTATGATCGTCAAGTCTCACCTGCACAATGCAGGCCACAGAATCTCACCCACCCGCTCCTGTAACAAACCCCTAACCTATGTCTGAGCTATTGAAGTCCTCAAATCATGGTTTAAAGGCTTGAAGGTGCAGAGAATCCTCCAGCAAGTGACCCGTGCCCCATGCTGCAGAGGAAGGTGAAAAACCCCCAGGGCCTCTGCCAATCTGCCCTGGAGGAAAATTCCTTCCTGACCCCCAATATGGCGATCAGCTAAACCCTGAGCATGTGAGCAAGACTCACCAGCCAGACACCCAGGAAAGAATTCCCTGTAGTAACTCAGATCACACCCCATCTAACATCCCATCACAGACCATTGGGCATATATACCGCTAATAGTCAAAGATGAATTAATTGCCAAAATTAGGCTATCCAATCATACCATCTCCTCCATAAACTTATCAAGTTTTGTCTTGAAGCCAGATATGTCTTTTGCCCCCACTGCTCCCCTTGGAAGGCCGTTCCAGAACTTCACTCCTCTGATGGTTAAAAACCTTAGTCTAATTTCAAGTCTAAACTTCCTGGTGGCCAGTTTATATCCATTTGTTCTTGTGTCCACACTGGTACTGAGCTTAAATAATTCCTCTCCCCCATGGTATTTATCCCTCTGATATATTTATAGAGAGCAATCATATCTCCCCTCAGCCTTCTTTTGGTTAGGCTAAACAAGCCAAGCTCTTTGAGTCTCCTTTCATAAGACAGGTTTTTCATTCTTCGGATCATCCCAATTGCCCTTCTGTGTACCTGTTCCAGTTTGAATTCATCCTTCTTAAACATGGGAGACCAGAACTGCACACAGTATTCCAGATGAGGTCTCACTAGTGCCTTGTATAATGGTACTAACACCTTATCTCTACTGGAAATACCTCGCCTGATGCATCCTAAGACCGCATTAGCTTTTTCCACGGCCATATCATATTGGCAGCTCATAGTCATCCTGTGATCAACCAATACTCCGAGGTCCTTCTCCTCCTCTGTTACTTCCAAGTGATGTGTCCCCAGCTTATAACAAATTTTTTTGTTATTAATCCCTAAATGCATGACCTTGCACTTTTCACTATTAAATTTCATCCTATTACTATTACTCCAGTTTACAAGGTCATCCAGATCTTCCTGTATGATATCCTGGTCCTTCTCTGTAGTGGCAATACCTCCCAGCTTTGTGTCATCCGCAAACTTTATTAGCACATTCCCGCTTTTTGTGCCAAGGTCAGTAATAAAAAGATCAAACCCAAAACCGATCCCTGAGGAACTTCCAGCCTGACAGTTCACCTTTCAGCGTGACCCATTGTAGTCTCCCCTTTAACCAGTTCCTTATCCACCTTTCAATTTTCATGTTGATCCCCATCTTTTCCAATTTAGCTGATAATTCCCCATGTAAAATCGTATCAAATGCTTTACTGAAATCGAGGTAAATTAGATCCACTGCGTTTCCTTTGTTTAAAAAATCTGTTATCTTCTCAAAGAAGATCAGGTTGGTTGGTCTACCTTTTTTAAAACCATGTTGTATTTTGTCCCAATTACCATTGACTTCAATGTCGTTAACTACTTTCTTCAAAAATTTTTCCAAGACCTTGCATACTACAGATGTCAAACTAACAGGCCTGTAGTTACCTGGATTACTTTTTTTTCCTTTCTTAAAAATAGGAACTGTGTTAGTAATTCTCTAGTCATATGGTACAACCCCTGAGTTTACAGATTCATTAAAAATTCTTGCTAATGGGCTTGCAGTTTCATGTGCCAGTTCCTTTAATATTCTTGGATGAAGATTATCTGGGCCCCCCCAATTTAGTCCCATTAAGCTGTTCGAGTTTGGCTTCCATGTCAGATGTGGTAATATCTACCTCCATATCCTCATTCTCATTTGTCATCCTACCATTATCCCTAACCTCCTCATTAAAGACTGAGACAAGTATTTGTTTAGATATTGGGCCATGCCTAGATTATCCTTAACCTCCACTCCAATTTCAGTGTTTAGCGGTCCCACTTCTTCTTTCTTTGTTTTTTTCTTATTTATATGACGATAGAACCTTTTTACCATTGGTTTTAATTCCCTTTGCAAGGTCCAATTCTACATGACTTTTGGCCTTTCTCGCTTTATCCCTACATGTTCTGACCTCAATAAGGTAGCTTTCCTTGCTGATCCCTCCCATCTTCCACTCCTTGTATGCTTTCTGCTTTTTCTTAATCGCCTCTCTGAGATGCTTGCTCATCCAGCTTGGTCTACAACTCCTGCCAATGAATTTTTTCCCCTTTCTTGGGATGGAGGCTTCTGATAGTTTCTGCAACTTTAACTTGAAGTAATTCCAGGCCTCCTTCTCCTTTAGATCCACAAGTTTTTCAGTCCAGTCTACTTCCCTAACTAATTTCCTTAATTTTTTTTAAGTTAGCCCTTTTGAAATCAAAAACCCTAGTCACAGATCTATTTTTGTTTATCCTTCCATTTAGTTTTAACTGAATTAGCTCATGATCGCTCGAACCAAGGCTGTCCCCTACAACCATTTCTTCTGTGAGGTCCTCACTACTCACCAACACCAAATCTAAAATGGCATCCCCTCTTGTTGGTTCAGCAACTACTTGGTGAAGGAATCCATCAGCTATCGCATCCAGGAAAATCTGAGCCCTATTACTATTACTAGCACTTGTCCTCCAGTCTATATCTGGGAAGTTAGTCCCCCATGATCACACAATTCCCATTACTATTTACCTCATTAAAAACATTAAAGAGGTCTCTATCCATATCCACATCTGATCCCAGTGGTCTATAGCACACCCCAAGCACTATCCCAGGGGAGCCTCTAGTAGCTTTCTTCCCCAGTGTGATTTTTGCCCAGACAGACTGTCTTATCCATTCCATCTCTTCTTATTTCTTTACAGTCTACCTCCTCATTGATATACAATGCTACTCCATCACCTTGCCTTTATTTCTGTCTTTCCTAAACAGCACATACCCTTCAATACCCATACTCTAGTCATGACTGCTATTTCATCATGTTTCTGTTATCCCTATAATATCTGGTTTCACTTCCTGCACCAATAGCTCTAGTTCCTCCATTTTGTTACCTAGGCTCCTCGCATTAGTGTACAAACATCTTAATTTTTGCTGTTTGGCTTCGCTCACATTCTTTACCTGATTGGGCTACCCACGGCTGTATCCTTTCTTACTTCGTTTTCGTCCCTCTCAACGTTAAAATCTGGTGTGGAGATTACCTGGACATCTCCCACCAGCTCCCCCAAATTCCTAGTTTAAAGCTCTCTTAATCAGTTGTGCCCGCCTCCATCCTAGAAGTCTATTTCCCTCCCTACTCAGGTGAAGTCCATCCCGAGAGAACAGTCCTCTGTCCATGAATGCTTCCCAGTGGCCATACATCCCAAAGCCCTCCTTATAGCACCAGTGCCTGAGCCATCTGTTGATCATCATCATCTTGTCACACCTTTGTTGCCCTTCTCTAGGATCTACAAGTGAAGTTGGAAGGAGCTGTGCTTTGAACACATAGTGCTATATCATGCTAAGTATTGTGAAAAATCATGTCTTAGGTGTCTCAAATTGAGCACCCAAAACTAGGGGGTACTTTTGACCTTAAGTTCTCTATGCTTTAGTTCCCCATCTGTAAAATAGGGAAGAATACTGATCCCTAGCCTCACAGGGTGTGATGGAGTTTATAAATGCCACACTAAGGCAGGGGAAGGGCTGGAGCTGTACTGGGCTGGGAAAGCTCTGACTCTCAGGCACTGCCAAGTATGCTCCTGGGGAAAGGAGCGGTATAAAAAGAGCTCCAGCAGCCCAGGCAAGGGGGAAGGAGAGAAGCCATTTTCTGGAGGAGGACTGTCCTGCAACAGTAGGGGGGGGAAAAAAAACATTAATGAGAAGGTCTGGCTCTGAGTCTCCCTCTTGCTTGTGGAGACATCACCCCAGAGGTATGGAGAACCATGTGCATGGGAACCACAGCGTCACCTGCATCAGCCCCCAGACTTTGGGGTTTGAAGCAAAGTGTTATAAATCAGTAACAGCCATTCCCCAAACTGAGGCATCTGGTGTGGTGGGAAGTGGCCCAGGAGCAGATGAACAGGGAGTGGGCTGAACCCAGGCCATCCCATGCTGTCACACTCAGGATCCTGGGTCAGGATCCCCTGTGCCTACCCCTGGAATGGGCAGGACCAGGGGTTACTGGCAAGGAAGCCGACATAGCTGAACCCCATCCAAGGGGTTCAGGACACACTTGAAGTGAAAGAGGGTCATAGGCCCTGACCAACTAGGCATGCTTACTGAAGAAATGACCCTGCTATAGAATATGTGAAAATGAGTGGATGTTGTGAAGCACTCGTACTATACTGAAAATCACTCTAGAAAAGCTCCTGAGGAAACTAATAGTTGATGATGATGATGATGATGATAGAGCAGGGTTGTAATAGTGTGCAGGAAATCAGGCCATTGAACACCAATCAGGCCATTGAATCAGAACAAAACAAAATACTGAATATCCTTAAGTGAGCAACATCTACCCCGTGCACTGAAAAAGGCTAGGGTCCAGTGGAATGATAGTATGTGATCATGTAATTAAAGACTGAATCGTAATTCGTACACTTATGGAGGCCCAATTAAGGCCTGGTTGCAAGCTTAATTCTGGTATTTTCTAACTCTTTGAGTGCTTGACTTTGCAATCTTAATGTTCTTTTCAGGTAGTTCTTAGTATGTAACTGTAAAATACAAGTGTTACACCATGGACTTGATTTTCATGACTTAGATTTGACTTTTTCCCCAATATCCTATTTTCCCATTGTATCAATTTTTGCTGTCTTATGCCACTAGATTTTTCCCCCAAGCACTCCTTTCTTCAAGCTCTTCTCTTCTCTCCGTACCCCTCACCCTTTGTTTCTCCTATAGCGATGATACCCTTCCTGTCTACAGTTGGCAAGATAGTATACACAGTGCAAAGGAAAAAAGGATATGAAGTTTAAAACAATATACATTTTAAAACATACACACTGTAGATAATGGAGTATTGTAGCTACAATGGTTTGGATCTAAGCCTTTCGTAACTTTTGTGGAATGGTCACTGAAGAATAATGAGTCCTAAAAAATCAGCCTTCACTCCCTGTTTAGCCCCAGAAGGAAGAGTGAGACCGTTCATACCGCACCAGAGCATGTCTTAAATAACATGCTTAAGAAAACTAACTATTCTCATCACAAGAGAGAAAATGTTTTTAGCAAATTTGAAAAAGTAAATTTGTGTACAGACACCTTAAAATGGGCATAAATAAACAGAGACCAAAGATAAAATCAATTTACGCAAACATCCAAGGAAAGAAATGTAACACACACTAATTGAATTATATGTTTACACTGTATGTATCTGTAAGTAATTACTTGGGGGGACACAGCTAGATTGCTCTGATAAATGGTAGATTTTTAAATGTAAGGTAGACAGAATGTTTTGTTGTAAATTTATCATGCACTAATCACCCATATATCAACAGAAAATGTAGCTAGATGATCTGGAAAGCTCCAAACTTGTCACTATACTAAGGTTGTTTCTGAACTTGCTAACTTGTGAAGATTATTTGTACAAAACTCTTAAACGTGTAGAAGACAATCCTCTCTTCAGCTAGAAATTTAACTGTGGATCATGCAAATCTGTTTGGAATTAAATTAGAGGTATATTGACAGCCGTTATTGGAGATGGCGGCCATTTGTGATGGGTTTGTGTTTTGCTATCAAGCTACCCATCAAAACATTGTATGTCTAAGATCATACTTCTAAAACTGCATGTTCAATGTATTGACTAATCATCTGGGCATATATATTCAGGTGGTAAAGCACCTGACTGGTAATTGCATAGCCAGGATGATGAGTCAAGCTGCAGATTTCATTCAGAGTTAAACTCGTACAGCATAGTTCTTCAGTCTTAAAGGTGCTCCTTTGCAAATTGGAGTCTCAATTTGCATCCTTTGACACAATATACCAGACAAGTATGATGAAATAAATGTTGATTGTATGTGAAGCAATTGCTGGGTAAAACTAACCTATTGAACTTGTGCAGCAATACATTTTGATTCATTAAAACATTGTCCAACTGTTTAGTTCGTGCTGAGATGAATTTCATGTCCTCCTTCCATATCCTTGTATGCTCAGAAGAATACTTTCTTTGTCAAAGAAATTGCAATTGCATTGATTAGAATATTGTTAATGCACTTACGGTGCATCTCCTGTAACTTAGTGTCCTACAAAACACCTCTCATTATGTGAGTGGAGCCTCTGACTAGCTACAGAGAACCTACGTAACTATTAGAAGTCCTAACAGATGTTAGAAAAATTTGAAGAAAACTCTTTATTTTTTCTTCTGTATATTTTTTGCAACCTCATTCACAGGTTAACAGCTTTTTTTTCTTTCTTTTTGGTAGACTTACAATCTGGAACCTGTATTCAGTTCCAAGGATCGCAGAACCTGTGTGGCTTACCATGATGTCCAGCACTTTGGAAAAGAACCAGCTATGCCAGCGCTTTCTTAAGGAATTTACACTTCTGATCGAACAGATCAACAAAAACCAGTATGCTTCCTTCTGCATCATCTCCTTACCCCTGCAGTAACTTGTGTTCTAATGCATACAAACATAATAGGAAGTACACAGACGTGAGCATATGTCAAATACCTTTTTTTTTCCCCCCTTGGATCTTATTTTTGTTGTATTCTTTTTCTTTAGGTTCTTAGCCGCTTTATTGACTGCGGTGCTGACCTATCACCTGGCGTGGGTCCCAACTGTAATGCCAGTTGACCATCCTCCCATAAAGGCCTTCTCTGAGAAAGGCACATCACAATTTGTAAACCTGCTGGCAAAATCGCATCCTTATAACCCTCTCTGGGCACAGCTCGGTCAGTAGAAAACCTTAAAAAAAAAAATTTGGTATAAAACGGTTACTAAACTTTAACCTATTTAATTGAAATTTAGCTCTTCTCTACAAACACATCATTGTATATACACAGCTATTTTAAAAAATACGTCATAGGTGGGAGCTATGCAGAGGCAGGCAAGATTAAAACTTGTACTTCATCTATAAGCATGTTGGGGGATAGGGTGGGGTGATGTCAGGAAGCTCATTCCAGCTCTCTGATTCTCTGGCCAGCCCTTGTCTGACACAAACTAAAGCTGCTGCCAGGCAGCATTAAAGTCTGCCACTGGTTTGTGGTCCCTGATGGACCCTATGCCCGTGGAGTATCATTATAGTAGAGCGTTGGTGCACCCGCTTTGCTGGGAAAGGGAGGCTGGGCATGAGAGAGGTGCAGGGCCTGGTGGCAGTGTAGATGGGCAAGCAGAGGAAATTCTATCTGGGCATTGGCAATGGAATTACAGCCCTTTTGCTCTATCTCAGTTGCACAAAGGGGTAGTAAACTGTCTAGAAAATCTGGCCCTAAGTCCTCAGATGTAGTGATTCTCTTCTACCTACACAGCTTACTAAGTATCTTGATACATGAAATCAAGTAGCTATATAAGAAGCATGTGAATGAGAGCTGGCAAAATATTTATAACTGGCAGTTTTATTAATCTCTGAACATTTCTCTTCAGAGCCAAAGTACATGGATATGAATGTTTGGAGAGTAGATAATCACATGCATAAAATCTTACTCTCAAAAATTCCACTCCTTGGGCAATCCTCCTTCCCCACTCCTTCCCCACTCCCCCTGCTCCATTTTTCCCTCCTATATATCATCTGTCTAATGTAAAACCATCCAGAAAATTTAGTGAAATTCTAAAGAAGCAACTTGAATAACAATAGTTCTGTGTCCATATTATGTTCCTGCTGCTGATCATCTAGCTTAGTTCTATTTGGTTCTTGTCATAGAATCATAGAAGATTAGGGTTGGAAGAAACCCCAGGACGTCACCTAGTCCACCCCCCTGCTCAAAGCAGGACCAACTCCAACTAAATCATCCCAGCCAGGGCTTTGTCAAGCCGGGCCTTAAAAACCTCTAGGGATGGAGATTCTACCACCTCCCTAGGTAACGCTTCCAGTGCTTCACCACCCTCCCAGTGAAATAGTGTTTCCTAATACCCAACCTAGACCTCCCCCACTGCAACTTGAGACCATTGCTCCTTGTTCTGTCATCTGCCACCACTGAGAACAGCCGAGCTCTTATCAGTAGCCTCTCTGGCACTGAAGATTCCTAACTCCCACTATATATATTCATAATAGAGAGTTGTATTGCTTGCTTTAAAAAAGAAAGATTTTAAAAAGTTACCGAGTTATTGAGTAGTTGAGGAGAGGGGTGAGGGACTGGGTGTTTTGGGGTTCAGGAAAGTGGGAGCTGATTTAGGGAAATAAGAAGCCAGGGTTAAGGTGTATAGAAGCCAGCTGGAGGGAGCTGTATAGTGCCTGTTTGGGCAGTAGATCTTGTCCTCTCTCCCAGGAAGAACTGCTAGTAGTTCTTCAGGAAAGAAGGGAAATAAATTGTTACCCAAACTCAGAGCTGGTAATTGTGCACGTTATGGAGTAGGCTCAGTAGGAAGATAATACGAGTTTTAAAGACCCAGACAAATTCTAAATGGTTGAACTCGAAACATCTCGGTTCTTTCTTATTCTCAGGTAAAAAAAGTGAGTTCAGATGTTTAAAATTGGTTAGTCTCTAAGGTGCCACAAGTACTCCTTTTCTTTTTGCAGATGTTTATTGTAATGTACATCAATATGAAGGAAAATGTTGCCCTCTGGTGGTTCCCTCTGAAAAAGACAGGGTTTATAGTACAAAAGTGCTTTCTAAAAACAAATCTTTTGGAAGGTTAGGGTGTAATCTGTAAATAGCTTTAAAAATGGAAAGCTTTGTATAAATCCTTGTTTTATTATTAAATTATACTAAAATTCCATGATTTCAATCAATTGCAGCATTCCATAAGAGATAAAACTATATTGTTCATGATGAAGGAACTGCTCAGTCTCTGCAAAACTTAAGTTTTTATTTTAAAATTTTATATTGAGTTGTCATAATATTATTGTTGCTCCAAGACTCTTTTTATAAGTAAGTTTATATACATATAATATTAACTTAGGCCTGAATCCTGCAAGCAAGCATTTGCTTTAATACACCTAACCGTTAATCATAGAAATGTAAAGGAAAGGAGCTTGAGATGTCATCTTTTAGTTCATCATCCCATGCTGAAGCAGGACCAAGTACACCTAGACTATACCTGACAAGTGTTTGTCTTACTTCGTACTTATAAACCTCCAGTGATGAGGATTACGCAACCTCCCCTGGTAACCTATTCCAGTATTCAACTACTGTTATAATTAGAAAGATTTTCCTAATATCTAACCTAAATCTCCCTTGCTGCAACCTCTTTGTAGCAGTTCTTAACATATCTGAAGGCTATCAGGTGTCCCCCCCACCCACCCCCCTTCTTCTCAGAACTAAGGTTATACAGTTTTTCTAACTTTTCCTCATCGGTCAGGGTTTCTAAACCTTTTATCAGTTTTGTTGCTTTTCTCTGGACATCTCCAGTTTGTCCACATCTTTCCTAAAGGGTGGCTCCCAGAACTAGACACAATATCCAGTTGAGGCCTCAACAGTGCCAGGTAGAGCAGGACATTTACCTCTCAGGTGTAACAGATGATACTCCTGTTAATACACCCCAGAATTATATTAGCCTTTTTAACAACTATGTTGACTCTCATTCAACTTGTGACGCACTAGAACCCTCAGATCCTTTTCAGCAGTACTGCTGCCTAGCCAGTTATTCCCATTTTGTTGAAGTACTTTGCACTAGTCTTTTATTTAATTTCATCTTATTGATTTCAGACCAATTTTCCAATTTGACAAGGGTCTTTTTGAATTCTGATTAGGCTGTTCTCCAAGGTGCTTGCAACCTCTCCCAGTTCGGTGTCATCTGCAAAATTTATACCCATACAGTCGACCCCATTATCCAAGTCATTAGTGAAAAATATTGAAAAGTACCGGATCCAGGACAGGCGTCTGGGTGATCCCACTTGATACATCCTCCCAGTTTGATAGTGAACCACTGATAACTACTTTTTGAGTACTGTCTTTCAACCAGTTGTATATCCACTTTATGGTAACTTCAATTTGACCATGCTTCCCTAGTTTGCTTATGAGAGTGGCATTTGGGACTGCATCAAAAGTCTTACTAAAATCAAGCTACATCATGTCTACTGCTTCCCTCCCCCCATCAACTAGGCCAGTAACCCTGTTAAAGAAGGAAATTAGCTTGTTCTGGCATTACTTGTTCTTGACAAATGCTTGCTGGCTATTACTTATTCACCCAATGATCCTTTAGGTACTTAAAAACTGATTGTTTAATAATTGGTTCCAGTATCTTTGCGGGTATCAAAGTTAGCCTGACTGACCTATAATTCCGCTGGTCCTCTTTGTTCCCTTTTTTTAAAAATAGGTACTATGTTTGCCCTTCTGCAGCCCTCTGGGATCTCACCCATCCTCCACGAGTTCCTGAAGATAATTGCTAATGGTTCAGAGAGTGTGACAGTTAGTTTCTTAAGTACCCTAGGGTGTATTTGTCAGGCCCTGCCAACTTCAATACATCTAAATTATCTAATGGTCTTTAACCTGTTCTTTCCCTATTCCCTGTGGGACTACTTGCATACATAAAGTTAATCCTGTGAGTATGTTCTTAGGATCAAGGCTTTGATTCGGCTTTTATTCCTAGGTTTCAGAGTAACAGCCGTGTTAGTCTGTATTCGCAAAAAGAAAAGGAGTACTTGTGGCACCTTAGAGACTAACCAATTTATTTGAGCATAAGCTTAAGTGAGCTACAGCTCACTTCATCGGATGCATACTGTGGAAAGTGTAGAAGATCTTTTTATACACACAAAGTATGAAAAAATACCTCCCCCCCCCCCACTCTCCTGCTGGTAATAGCTTATTTAAAGTGATCCCTCTCCTTGCAATGTGTATGATAATCAAGGTGGGCCATTTCCAGCACAAATCCAGGGTTTAACAAGAACGTCTGAGGAAGCCACCAGGTTAGCCGTGACATTATTGGGGATAGTGTTCTTGACGGCTTGTAGTCCATCTCTGTGTGGAATGTTGGTGTAGAGGGCTTCTACATCCATAGTGGCCAGGATGGTGTTATCAGGAAGATCACCGATGGACTGTAGTTTCCTCAGGAAGTCAGTGGTGTCTTGAAGGTAGCTGGGAGTGCTGGTAGCGTAGGGCCTGAGGAGGGAGTCTACATAGCCAGACAATC
The DNA here is from genome assembly GCF_965140235.1 of Caretta caretta. Classification (NCBI taxonomy): domain Eukaryota; kingdom Metazoa; phylum Chordata; order Testudines; family Cheloniidae; genus Caretta; species Caretta caretta. The sequence goes on from NC_134209.1 coordinate 73,895,482, forward strand.
CTGCTGTCAGGGTGCCAATGCCTGAGATGATGGGGCGCCCAGGATTTCCAGGTTTATGGATCTTGGGTAGTAGATAGAATATCCCAGGTCGGGGTTCCAGGGGTGTGTCTGTGCGGATTTGATCTTGTGCTTTTTCAGGGAGTTTCTTGAGCAAATGCTGTAGTTTCTTTTGGTAACTCTGGGGACACCATCACAGGGCCTAAAAACATCAGCCACACTATCAGAGGCTCGTTCACCTGCACATCCACCAATGTGATATATGCCATCATGTGCCAGCAATGCCCCTCTGCCATGTACATTGGTCAAACTGGACAGTCTCTACGTAAAAGAATAAATGGACACAAATCAGATGTCAAGAATTTTAACATTCATAAACCAGGCAGAGAACACTTCAATCTCTCTGGTCACGCGATTACAGACATGAAAATTGCGATATTACAACAAAAAAACTTTGAATCCAGACTCCAGCGAGAAACTGTTAAATTGGAATTCATTTGCAAATTGGATACAATTAACTTACGCTTGAATAGAGACTGGGAGTGGCTAAGTCATTATGCAAGGTAACCTATTTCCCCTTGTTTTTTCCTACATCCCCCACCCCCTTCCTCAGACGTTCTTGTTAAACCCTGGATTTGTGCTGGAAATGGCACACCTTGATTATCATACACATTGCAAGGAGAGGGATCACTTGAGATAAGCTATTACCAGCAGGAGAGTGGGGTGAGGGGAGGTATTTTTTCATGCTTTGTGTGTATAAAAAGATCTTCTACACTTTCCACAGTATGCATCCGATGAAGTGAGCTTTAGCTCACGTAAGCTTATGCTCAGATTAATTGGTTAGTGTCTAAGGTGCCGCAAGTACTCCTTTTCTTTTATTCCTAGAAACTCTATTTAAAATGTCAGTTGGGCTTCCTGTTTGTTTGCTTCTGATTTCTATAGCAACTGTGCTCAATTTATAAGTAAAAGGACTTACTTTCCTTGTCTTCATTTCCAAATGAAAATAACTTCTTGTAAGCTTTGTTTTGTAAAGCAAAACTTCCAATAGCGTTGAGGTAACCAGAGATTGAATGCTAGCAGTCTCACGTTCATGATCAACCCTATGAAAACAAGCCTGGGTGCAAATAAGAGGAAATATGTGGGTTTCAAAAAGAAAAAAACAAATGTCTCAAACCTCCATTAATTTGCTGTGAGGAAAAGCATCTTAAAATTATTTTAAAAGGAATTGCCCAAATTATGTAAGTCTATTCTTACAAAGAATGCATTGAATGTCTGTTTTCTACTTCTGAAACTTGTAGCGTAACTACATACACATTTGTGAAGTACCTGTTTCCCTATATGTTTGCATAGGTGATCTGTATGGTGCCATAGGCTCTCCCGTTAGGCTGACTCGGACTGTGATTGTTGGAAAACATAAGGAATTAGTTCAACGTATTCTCTACGTTCTAACATACTTCCTACGGTGCTCTGAGCTACAGGAAAATCAACTGGCCTGGAATGGGAAAGTTGGAGAGGAGGAGCAACTGCTAAATGGAAGCAAGATCACAACTACATTGGAAAAGGGAGAGGTTGAAGAATCTGATTATGTGGTTGTCACTGTTAAGAATGAACCTGCTCTTGTGCCTCCAATTCTACCTCAGAAGAATGGCGGAAATCAAACCAGTAGCACTGTGGGGTACGTCAGTAACCCAGAGAGCTCTCCTGCTCTTCCAACGTCCTCAAAAGAAAAGAATGAAGAAGTAACAGGAAAGGCTGATCAGAGCTCCAGGGCATCCTGTAGTGCATCAAAAGACTGCACATTTGGCAGTTCTGAGTCTAAAGGAATGGTGGATGACAGTAGGAAAGGGAAGGTAGTTGATGATATAGGAGCTGTGTCCTTCCACTTTGAAGAACAAATTGAATCAGAGGATTCAACGGGTGACTTAAAGAATAGCAACCAGGCCACAAGTGAAGTAGCAGAAAAGCCATCCGACAGGTCATCTGCTGTACCATGTCCTGAGAGGTTTGTTGATAGGAATCCTCATTTAGAAAGGGTCACTTTCCAGATTGGAAGTTCTACATCACCAGAGTCAGATTTAGAAACTCGCAAGAGTGACCTGGATGAAAATTTTAGGGCGTTCAAAAAAAATCTACAGGTAGAAAGCTGTACTTCAAGTCCACCAAATGTGCCCGCAGAAACTTCCCAGAGCCAACAAGAAACTTCGAAAGCCTCCCTTAAACCATTACACATTAGGCGTAATATCTGGTATGCACAAATTCCATCATGTGACGTGAGTGCGAGTATATTTGATGAATATTTTGCTGAGGGTAATAAAATTGAAATGAATGTAGCAAATACTTCTACTCTGCGTGGCTTGTCAGATGAACCACTTAAGCCATCTGATAACAAAATAGAAACTGCAAAAACAGAAATCTTAGAGGAAGCTAGACCCCTGTGCTCCAAGAATGGGGGCGTCCATTCACTTGACTCTGTTAAAACAAGTTCTGACGTACAGGACTCTGGCCAAGTAGTCACTGAAGATGTCCCCTATGGGGATGCTGGAAGGAAAATCCCCTTCCGAATCGAAGGGGATATTCCTAGGAATGAGAGTTCAGATAGTGCACTTGGAGACAGCGACGACGATAGTGCTTCATGTATCTCTGATCTTTACCCTCGAGGCCATGTCCGCAATAGGCATGAAGAATTTACAGGAGTAGAACTTCCTTTACCAAGGTAAAGAATGTATTTGAGTGAATCTTGTGCCAGCTGGGGTCAAATGCTGTTGCTACCCAAGAGCTGTTCAGTGGTCTGTGAAATGCATGGGGTCTTAACTCAGTTTCTTGCTGATGTGTCTGTACTGTAAAAATTGCTGTTGCAACTGAGTCCCTTGTTGGCCGTCTCAGCAAAAGGCAGAGATTGAGTAGGATGATACACAGACTGCCTGCCAAAATAATTGTTTATTTGACAGGGCTTCTTTTCTCAGATATTTCTGGTCCTTCAGCAGGGCTAAGACACATGCTGGTGGGGTAGGAAGTGTGCATAGTTACTGCCTTTGCTTTGAATTGAAAACTTCACTGTCCATCCAGTATGAGCATTACGTTCATTTACTTAGAGGTTTATTTTGTTTGGTTTTGTTTTTAAGACTGGTCTGGAGTAGTTACATTAAAGTTACTTTTAATGTTTGCTAGAAGTCACTGTTATAGTTAGTTATAAAATAATTTCCATTATAACATCTCCATCCCCATCCCTCTTTTACCATTTAAGTTCTGAGCTGTTCAGGAGGGCCCTTGTGACCAGGCAGAGCTCTATGGACTTCACTCAGCCAGTTATCTGGGCTTTATTATTGTTTAGGGTCTTGAAAACTGTTCCCTTGAGGCTGAAATGTTCCATGCTTGTCCTCTGGCAGAAGGGGAACATCTGTGAAAGTTTTGAGCAAAATACTTTTCTCATCCTTTGAGTTTACGGAGAGTAGAAAAATTCTAATCACACTCTTTGGTACACAGATGAAATCTAAAATTTAATGCAGGCATAATTCTGATTCAAGACGGATGCCTTTGCTTTGCTTTGCTTGAGACTGCATATGCATTTAGTTAAGTGTTCATTGAACCAAGCATTGAACTCTCAAGCTCAGCAAGCCAACTAGCTGCAAAACAGGGAGCTTATATATTCCACAAGACCTAACAGTTGCAGACTTGTCGTTTTTTTCTTAAAATCTAGAAAACTAAAATGTTCTGAACTGTTTAAAATTAGTCAGGGAATGTTAAGGTTCCTACACCAATATTAACTCTGCTTCGTTGTTTCTTTTTTCCTTATGTGTGGCTTCATTTAGTACTGATTAATTTTAAATGCCAGAGAACTTGCTATGTAAATTTAAACAGGTTACAGAGCCAGGCACAGAGTAAACCAGTCTCTCAACCTGCCAGGTCTCTCAACAATATCTAAATGTAGCCTGTCAGATAAGAATTGCATCAGTTTCATGTATTTGAAGATCTTGTGACAAGTCTATTATGCTGACTATTTCACCATACTTATTGGAGGAATGGGGAGAGGTATCTGAAAGGTGGCTATGCTCTTGGCTTTTGAATGGGCTTCATATTCTTCTGTTTCAGATCCAACATAATCAGCAGTCCAAGTGTGAAAAACTTTGGAAGGTCACTTCTCGGTGGTTACTGTCCCACATACATGCCTGATCTGGTACTGCATGGAATAAGTAATGATGAAAAACTCAAGCAGTGGTTACCAGCAGATCTGCTTCATGCAGTGCATGTAGGTTTCCCTACATTTTTTCAGAGCCACTGACCTCTAATAGTAGGAATGATATGATCTTACTGAGAACATATTCTGGATGGGGAAAAAATATAGGATAGCTACTGTTCAATAAAACCAGTTGCTAGTGACCAATATGGAGACTTCACACTTCTTGACTCTTGGAACATGTGACAGTACACACACACCCCTTTCACATGTGCTCTTTCATTTGTACTGTATAAACCTTATAATGCAAGCATAAATGGGGGGGGGGGGGGGATCTGTAATTCTCTGTTTACAACTTGAAAAATTGAACAGGATTATTCTTTACAATAGGAAAAATATAATATTGAAGTGCTTCCCTATTCAGTCACCTTAACAGGCTGACTGTATTGTAATGTACACAAGTAAGATGGTCTGCAGGTGCCTGGAAGCTTGTTAATGCAGTTACCACCTACTACAGTATGTTACTATGGAGATGAGAAATCTTGTAGGGACAGAGATTTTGCCAGTCATTAGCACAGATGACTGACTGCAGATTACAGTTGCCCATAAGAACAAGCTTCATTGTGTGTTAGACCATGTCTAAAATGTCTGGTTTTTACTCTGTACGTTCAAAACAAGTAATTTATTGTAACTGATGTATCACTAAATTAACAGTTATAGTTGCACAGTAAATGCCAACTAAAGATTAACAAGCCCTAGTGGCAGACATTAAGTGCTTTTAGCTATCTGTAGCAGTGCAGGAAGTAAGCAGTAAAAAGAACCGTGCTTCTCAAATGGACTTGTTTTAAATTGAGCAATGAACTTGCAATTTTTTCCATGCTTACAGAACAGAAATTTGTCTTTGAAACACACAGGCCGCAGCTTTAGCCCCCGGTCTAACCCTTTGTGCCTCCCCTGTAATAGAAAGCGGCGATAAAGCTGCTCTAATAGAGGAGCTGGGGGTTCCTTTTGTAGAAAGGAATTTGCCATTAGTATACATCTGTCTCTTTCATACCCACCTTTTTTTAAAATAAAAAATCAACACATCTGACTTGCGTATTTCTACTTTGGCCCCAAATCAAGTTTATCATGTTAGTTATTTCACCGTAACAGAATCCAGTACAAATTCTCCACAGTTCTCAATTATTTTTATAAAAACTTTTGTTTTTAGACAAAAACTGTTTGGTCTCACTTCTTTGAAACACTCTTCCCACTTTATCATTCCACCCCTCCCCTGCAAAACTTATGTGCTAACGAAGCCATTTAGTCTCAGTTGTGAACACCAGTTGAAAATGTTTTGAATAGCTAGTGTTCTTGTTTTGTAACTATTACAGCATCCAGTACTAGATGAGCCCATAGCAGAAGCTGTCTGCATTATTGCCGATACGGATAAATGGAATGTACAGGTGGCTACAAGCCAGAGAAAGATGATGGACAGTATGAAGCTAGGCAAAGATGTCTTAGTCTCCAGTCAAGTGTCCAGTTTGCTGCAGTCCATTTTACAGCTTTACAAACTCAACCTCCCAGCTGACTTCGTAAGTATTTCTTTATGAACAACTGTGGCTAATGAAAATTGTTCAGTCATATGTGCTAAATTTCTTATGCTAGGGCTTTCAAGTATTACCTGCCTGATTTCAATTACAGTGAAACAATTTAGAAAATATACTAAACATGCACAGTGCAGCCCACCTACAGATACATTGCACGTACAAAACCATATTAAAAGAACATTAGGGTTGCAAAGTCCAGGACTCAAAAGTTTGTAAATGCCAGAATTAAGGTTGCCTGTTCAACCTTAATTCAGACCCTTTGTGTGTATGCATTATATTACTGTCTTGAATTACATGATCACATGCTATCTTCCCACAGACCCCCTGCCAACAATGAACATCATGCTGCTAAAATTGTGTCTTAGCAGACTGTCTCCCTTGTCAGTTTTTCTTCTGAGCCACACACCCATTGTTTAGATCAACAGACTGTGTTTTGTATGGTACTACACAAAACAGAACAGCTCTGAGCTATAGGCAGCGCAGGCCAATGGTGTGTTCATTGTGGCACTTCAAGATTTGTGACCATGTTAAAGTCCACCTTTTGGAGTATGTCTGTGGTTAGTGGAAAGAACTAACTAAAATGGGCATGGATGCCGCTTAAATGCACCTTTAAAAAAAAAAAAAAAAACTCGCACAAAACTTTTATATCCCAGTTTGAGTCACTATTTCTGATATTGAAAACTGACTTGTGAATAATTTTTCACTCATTCAATGGTACAAGTCGTAAAGGAAACTTATAAAAATTCCACTTCATTTCTCACACCTCTATAAGCATGATGAGTCTGAACTCTTCAGCTGTCAAAAGTGAGAGGGATTTGCTTGGTGTATCCACACATCAAATTAAAAATTTCTAAGTATATCCTGACTTTTAGCTGGCATTCAGTGAATGGAAGTGTTCTGTTTGTAAAGGTTACCATATAGGAGTGTGTGAATCTCCTTTAGAATGTAGTGTAATGAAGAGGTTAAACACTAGTCTTTACCTACCGTCCATATTCTTTACTTGGATAAAATTCTTAATCCCATATAACATTAACGATATAAGGACTGGGAAAGTAACTATGGAAATGCAAATTTCAAGAGATGACAGAGTTTACGGAATTAATTCCTAGTGTACACCTACTTATATGGATGTCTATCCCTAACCCATCTACTAAGGATGCATTAATGCAGTGGCTCTCAACCTTTCCAGACTACTGTACCCCTTTCAAGGAGTCTGATTTGTCTTGAGTACCCCCAAGTTACACCTCACTTAAAAACTACTTGCTTACAAAATCAGATGTAAAAATACAAGTGTCAGAGCACACTATCACTGAAAAATTGCTTACTTTCTCATTTTTACCATATAATTATAAAATAAATCATTTGGAATATATATATTGTACTTAGATTTCAGTGTATAGAGCAGTATAAACAAGACGTCTGCGTATCCCCAAGGGTACCCAGACCCCTGGTTGAGAACCACTGCATTAATGGATTCCCTTTGCATTTGGGGGTGCATAGAGAATGTGTTATCCTAGCTCATACCATGTTCCTCGCCTGTGATTTGTGATCCTCTTCTGTGATTTGGGTATTTAGTGAAAATGTTAAGTTAAGCTGTTGTCAATTCACCTTAGCTAGCACTGTGTCGTGAGAAGGTATCTCCTTTTCCTACTACCCAAAGCATTAAACAGTTGGTCCATGGTCTGTTCTCAAGTATATAAGAACCATTATGAACTGAAAGAATGGTTGTTCAAATATGTATTTATGAATTTAAGAATATCAAAAGAATGTCATCTTGCCTACCAAGCACAGCTCTCTTCTGCCTTAGACTTTAATTAGCAAAATTTGTTGTACATTAGCATAAAATACCAAAGGAAATTCAAACTTCTAGGACAGTGTTAAGAATTCCATATGCTTTAAAAAAGGCAGGGTGTTTTACTCATTAAACTTGAGAAATATACTTAATGTGACCTAAAGTTACTTGCTCCTGATGCATGTCTAATTGCTGCCTCTTTCTGTCAGATGTACTCTGCAATGTGACTTACTGCAAACGCTGCTTGCCTTCATGTCTAGGAGCGTCCAGAGCTGAATTAGTTTGATTTTGGTGGACTGGTCTTTGCTGCAGAGAGATGATGTATCAAATTTAATACACATCCCATTTCCCATACCAAAATATGCAATAAAGTGTCTTACCAGTTCATATTCTAGCACTAAAAATATTGGGTGTAATTCTGGCCCCCTGGTAGTTTTGCCATTGACTTCAGTGGCACCAGGGATTTCACCCATTCTCTTACATAATAATTGCTCTCACACTTAAATTCTCTCTCAAATCTATAAAAAGCATGTGAACTTCTATCATATTAACTTAATGGGCAATGTGATCTTTAAAAGTCTAATTATTGAAATACCAATTTAACTTCAACTTTTACCATTTGACAACTAGTATTTAGTTATTAAACACTGTTGAACCAGTATTAAAACCCTTTAGCACTAGTACTGCAAAACATCTACAAGGGGTTCATAAATGATATTTTAAAATAAATTAATGAACAAAAGAACCTGTCACTGCAGCCCACGTCACTGTCTTCACACACTTTATTGCAAATATAAAATAAAATGGAAAGTGCTACTTTTTATAATTCTTCGTTTCTTCAAGAATGGCAATTCTGCAGAGCTAATAAAGTTCCGATTTTAGATTCAGCTATTTAAGTTGTATCTCAGAAAAACAGTAGTGACTTGTAATAAAGATGTCCTAGTCAAAGTCTTCAGGTTTCAGTTTTAATTAGCTGCCTTGAATGTCTTTGGGTCTGATCCAGCTTTTATTTAAGTCAGTGAAAATACTGTCATTGACTACAATGGGAGTTGGATATGGCTGGTTGACTGATGTGCAACAAAGGTGCTAGCCAGGAAAGATAGCCTGGCCCAAATCCCTGAAAAATCATCCATTTTGATACGATTGTGTTGGCCACTTGTGAAGAGCGCTGTGCCTATTCTTCGGGTTTTTTAAGTTACACTAAACTTACATCATGCCTCCTGGTATAGTAGCTAAAATTATGAGTTTACACATTTACATGAAAGCTAAATCGATTCTTGAAATTTCTGGTGTGTGTTTTTTTTTGTTTTTTGTTTTACAGTGCATAATGCACCTTGAGGATAGGCTACAGGAGATGTACCTCAAAAGCAAAATGCTCTCGGAATACCTGCGAGGACATACAAGAGTTCATGTAAAAGAGCTAGGAATTGTATTGGGGTGAGTAAGATTTAGAGCTGCTATAACTTTTGGCAAGATTGACCAAACTCCCTTGAAGTTCAAATGCTACTCCACTGTTCAGTGGGCAGGCTTGCTTCTCAGGCTTTCCAGTAGGCTTGTGATTGAGAGACATGCTAAATAAGGTGTGAAAATGTGTTCCACTGAGCTATCTGGAAGTCAAATTGAACTGTTCAAAATTTAGCATTAAGAACAATAGCTGGTCCTTATTTTCTTGAAGAAAAATTAACCTTTTTAATTTTGTTCTCTGCAATAATTTAAAAGCCCATCTTCAGAAATAAGACCGAAATAAGTTCTGAAACTAATTAGCTTTAACCGTTAAAAATACATGCTAGCCTTCTTGATAGGATATCTTCTTATTTAAATATAATGTAAGAAGTTGAAGACCAGAGCCAGTCTGAATCTTCGGAATCTTACTGCTGTTAATCATGTGTGACAAAAAAGGATGACAAGTGTTGTTTGGGTTGTTTTTTTAAGCAGTTATGTACAGTAACTCAGAGTCACTAAGGTGCATGACTTGGTTTTCTTTGTGAAGTTTTTCTCAGTTCACTTTTCAGCCTTCCTGTACATTCACTGTATTCCTCTTGTCCAACAGCCAAATGAAGAGCCTGTGTCCATTTTGTTTTCTCTTTCTCCCTCTGTGAATCCTACATTTATTGTTTTTCATTATTTGTATTACTGTAGCACCTAGGAGCCTAATCATAGACTAGCACTCCCTTGTGCTGTGTGTTATACAGACACAAAACAAAAGAGCTTGCAATTTCTCTAGCAATTTCTTAGTGTTCTATTTTATTTTTAATAATAGTAATATCTAGCTCTTACATAGCACTCTTCATCTGTAGATCTCAAAGCACTTTACAAAGGAGGTCATATCATTAGCCTCATCTTCCTGATGGGGAAACTGAGGCACAGTAGGTGATGGGAATTGCCCAAGGTCACCCACCATGCCAGTGTCAGAGTTAGGAATAGAAATCTGGTCTCCTGAGTCCCAGTCCAGCTTTCTAGCCACTATGTAACACTGCCTCCGTTTTACTCTTTGCTTTCCATGTTCTTTAACTCACCCCCCCTCCAGCTATATGAGGTGTTCCATTCTGTTTCTCATCAAATCCTGTATCCTTGTCTGAACACCATAGCTGAAGTGACTTGAAACTGACAGGGCTGTGCTTTTTCTACTCCTGCTTTGATTGCAGAGTGGCTATGTGTTCTTGTCAAGCTACTTCAGCTGTAATGCTGCTCAGATCAGGATCTGTTGTCAAAAACATGTACTGAGGCTTTGACACAATATGCCTTTGGAATGTTAAATTGTTTATTATGGCCATAGTCTCAGTTTGTGGAATCTTGAGTCCTATAGAGCCTGGGTGAATACATTTTAACTCTTACCTGGAGTGCTAAAGCACCACTCCTGATCTAAGAACATGAACCTCTGTCTCAGGAGGTGCAAAGGTGTTGTGGTGCTGAAACGCTGAGCCTGTCTGATTTTGATTATATGTAACACTTGCAAAAAACTGACTGTTTCCTTCAAACTGGTGTTAGTGTAGCACTAATGCAGTAGAACCTGATTATTTCTCACTAATGGCTTGGAAGAAGCTGCAAACTGAATTTTGTGAATTAGTGAAGAATTTAAAAGCAAGCAAAGATAATGCATGACACAATATAACACTGATCTCTTATTTTGTAAAAATCTACAAATGAAAAAATACTACTGTACATTTATTAGTATGCTATGAATGGTCAAATAATAAAAGCAACGAACCCTTAATGATAGGAGACCTCACTTCACCCTGTTAAATCACCAGTGATCTAGGGAGTGACCTCCAATTATTTCTGGTGTGGATTAGGAAGGTGGGAGAGGGAGGGGGTAACTTTTTTTGTCTTCTGTAAAAGGTGGAGATAAATATATTTAAAAGCCTTCTTCCTTTTCTTAAACTTCTAGGATTGAATCCAATGACCTGCCTTTGTTGGCTGCTATCGCAAGCACTCACTCCCCGTATGTTGCTCAAATACTCTTATAAGTTAAAATCTCAGGATAGTCATTCCCTAAACAAACTACAGGAATCTTGAATGAAGAACAGACATGCCAAGCACCAGTAAAGGGGAACAGTGAGGGAAGCAGGTGATGACACTGCATTCCAACACCTTTTGATTCTACTTTCAGCTGGACACTTTATCTAAAGACTTCAGTTTACATACTGTAAAAGGCATTCAGGTTGTTTTTTTTTTTTTACACTCACCTCTGAGTTAACGAATCATGAAGGTGAATGCATCCTTGCCGTCTTTTTAAATGACAAACGTAAACACTACAGCGAACACTGAACTGTCAGCAGGAAACACAGCTTAAAGAAAACCATGAAGTGGCAGTAAAAAGAACAGGTGGAATAGGATGGTTCTTCTAATACTACACTTGTGATCGCATAGTGTTTTGTGCGCTTTGGTTGCGGAGCTGGAGTTGTAAACTATGTAAATAGCATTCCTATACAGAGGTGTGTGGATGGACATGAAGTTTTGCAGAACACAAACATCCTTTTGTATTGTAGTAGTGGCCGGCTCAAAACAAGAAACTTGGACTCAGCAGCTGAGTTATGTGGTGTGTTTGAGGTTTATTGTTACTTTTTCTTTTTTTTTTCCTTTTTTTCCTTAAGGATAAAAGGAAGCTGCAGCTGCATCTAGTTTTACTGATGAGGAAACAGAATGAGCTCAGATTATAATTAGTGCCACCCCAACATTAGGATGAAGAAGGCTTTTTGAGAGAGGAGGATTTTTTAGGAAGCCTTATGGAATTTCTACTACAAGTTTACATTGTTGCATTTGCAACATTAATAGATTTTTGAGTTTCTGTATGACCTGTAAAATGGGGAATTGGTTCTAAGTCTTAATGGAATTAGATATTGCCATCTGAGATATTTCTGTTTTACAAGCTAACGTACAATATGTTACCAAATGTGTGTGTGTGTGCGCATACAACAACCAATTGGCATAAACTCAACAAAAGTTTATTTAAAAAAAAAATCACTGGTCAAATGCATTGCTACTATTTGGAGATGACTCTTCATTCACACTGAAAGTAGAGGCTGTTTTAAGTGAAACAAAGAGGACAATGACAAGCCTGGACATCCATGATTTATTAGAATGAACATTCACCAACATCCACTATCATTCTACAGAACTTTTGCACTATCATCTCAATGCCTTTTGATCTATTAAGGACTAATTGCTTTGAAGAAGAAACTTTCCCATTAGGTCAAATAGTTCATAGCACCAGTCTCTATTGTTCCATACAATAGTATACAATTATATAAAATTCTCTGCTCATCGGCACAGTTAACTTTACTATTTACATGCAAGGTATACACAGCAAGGTACAAAGTTACATTTTTCATCAAACACTATTTAGCAGCATATGAAACTATTTAGACCAAGAAAGGGCAAAAGGAAATAAAAACATTATTTTCAAAGAAAGGAAGCGAGAGGCAAGGAACCCACCCAAGCAGAGTGTTAGACTATCAAACCTTCTATGGAAACACAGACATGAGTAGTATAGGGCACTTTCGGCACTTGATATTAAGCTGTCTAAATACTTGTTTAGAAACATGAACTCTTTCTACTAGAATCATTACTGCCTGCTAGGATTCATTAATTGGCTCACTGAACCATCCGTGCTGGTGATTCCAGAATTCCCAACATTGGAGGGACCCATTTAAGCACAGTTTCAGTTTATACTGCCCTGATAATTGGGTTTCCTAAAGAGAATCTTCAATAATTAAAGTGAGAAAAGGTGAGTATTATGGGGGTTTTCATTTTGTTCTAAATGTGACAAAGAATTGCCCTTAAATCTTGTTAGTCTCAGTCTCTCTCTCTCTCTCTCTCAATCTGACTGAGAGGAAAGTGTAGATTTACCATGATAAATTTCCATGCAGGTTTGTTTGTCCAAGCTGAAGGACTCTTAATTTCCAGGTATGATTTCTAAACAGATAAGATTGTTTAAGATCTTGTTTCTCCAATCTAACATTCCAGGAGTTTCCTTTTGCATAGTACTTACAGAGTATGTCTACACAGCAATGAAACACCCATGGATGGCCCGTGTCAGCTAACTCAGTTTGCAGGTATATAAAATTGCAGTGTAGACTTTCAGGCTTGGACTGGAGCATAGACTGTGGAACACTTCCTCCTCATGGGGTCCCAGAGGCTGTGCTTCACCCCAAGCCCAAATGTCTACACTGCAGTATTGACCTGGGCCAGTCAAGAGTGTTTAATTGCACTGTAGACATTTAGTCCTTTTCCCCAATGTGCTCTTCAGAATGGCTACAATCTTCCTGAGGTTTGGGTTATCTCTTATTACTGATACATGAAGAAATCTGCTTGCCCTGATTTGGTTCCCCTGAGCTGCTTTGACCTCCACTTCATGGTTTGCTTGAAACCAAACGACATAGCAAGTGCACCTGTTGTCAAACTTCCCCTCTTCGCTTAGTAAGTGTGTAGGTGTGTGTAATGACTTCCCTTGTAAGTATGCATGAATTCTGTATTTTTTCATTCTCGTTACTTCATGCCCTGCAGTTTTTCATAGTAATTTAGTTTGTCTAGTTCCTGTTCATGTTCAACAAAAAATGGCTTGTCTTGCTTCCGTCTGAACTGACTTGAATCCCAGTTTTGCAGAGAGATGCCTGCAAGCGGACCTCTGTATCCACATGGAGCACCACTGAAAACAAGTCAACTTGCACACATCATGTTGCAGGATTAGAACCTTGATCAGAAATCCTTAATTTACTACTTACCCCCAACAAATGCTGCTGTTTGATAAAATTGTACGTTAATTTAAGGAGATATACGAATTGATGATTCAAATGCACTCAACTTTTCCTCAGCCCAATATAAAATCTTTACAGTGTAGTTACTGCCCTTTATATAACTCTTTGCTGCTCTTCACAAATTACACAATGAGACTGCCCTATTTTTAGTCTCAAATTTCATTTCTAAAATTAAGGTTTGTATAATTCATTTTAAAAAAATGTTGGCATTAGTCTAAAGAAACTTAAATATTCCTCCCTCCCACCAAATATACTACCTCAATTGACAGGATACTACCTTCAGGGCTTCTTCAACTTTGTAAGGCTTACCTGTTGAACATTTTTGTAGCATCTTGCTGGTTGGGCAAGTTGGTGTGGCATGACAGAGCAGTAAGTATGTACAAATGTTGTTGTGTTAGACATCTTTATAGCATGTTTCAGTTTTATTTTTTTAATAGAATGGAAAGTGGTATGAATGTACAGGAAAAATGTTTAAAACTTACAGTGAAATAAAAATGTAGCTTAAATCTTCAAGATTCCAAAGCTTTTTTATTTTTATCAGTATTATAAATCTTTTGTAAACTTCTTAATACATATTTTTCTTGGTTTTCAAGTGAGGCTGAGTAATCTTTCAAAACCCTACAGAAATGCAGTTTACACATTCCAATGTAAAAAATGTACACTCTTCAGATTAAATTAAACCTTTACAAACCTGGGGGAGAAATGCCAATACAGGTGAACACTAAGCTGTGGGACTGCATAAAATTGAAGTCTCTTAATCTAAAGCAGTTTCAATAAGAGTTAAACATTTTAATCTAGTTTATAGCTTCCCAAATTATTAATGAATCTTAACTATGGTTCTTTTGCCTCAAATGTATGAATATATACTTTTAATTCTGTGTGTTTCATAGCTATAATTTGGAGGACAAAATTATAAATAAGTTGTTTTGCTTGTATATTTTCACTCTTGAAAGTAAAAAGCCCTTTTTCAAAATACCAAACTGTTGTATGTAAAGGTGACACAACTTGGTCACTATCTAAAGCAAGATTTCCCTCTCCCCACCCTCCTCTCTTGCCTTGACTTAAAAGGACTCAATTCTGATTTGAGTCCTTTTAACTGCCAATTATACGCTATACATTAGCTACTCCAGGTAAATGGATTAAAATGACATACATAACTGGTTATCCATACTAGAAGCAAATCTGATTGTGTTGCTATTGCATGTTTTATGAATGGATTTCCATTTTTTAGGATGGGTACTGAATTGGGTACCAGTATCAAACTGTGTGGAAATTTTTTTCTTCCTGCTGTTTATGTACAGTATAATTTTGGTCTATTTCTTTGCGATATTTGGTGCAATAAACTCTTTGAATTCAGTTTAAATGGTCTTGTGTATCTTTTTTTTTTTTTTTTTCATTTTAAATCTCTTCCTGGAAATGTTTTTCTGCTTCTGGTGGATAAAGCTCAGATTGAACACTGCATGGATGGGTACAATTGGCTACCATTACCATTAGTGCAGCAGCAGATACGACATCGTAATACAGTCTTCGCAAGGTTCGAGAGCTTATGTTATCTAAACTCTACTCAAATCTATAGATGCCCCCTCCCCATTTATACCCAGACAAATGCTGATACCTTAAAAGTGATCTGTGAGCAGAAATGAAAATTGAGCATGAATGTGCCGAATGCCCTCGCTAATTAGATTCTGTGGAGGAACTAAGTATCTCTTAATTCAATAGATCTCACATAGGCCTGTGGCTGTTTCCAGGTTCACTCCTTACTCCCCCACGCAAGCTCCAATGTATTTTAAAACATCTTTTAAAAAGGAATTATTTGGAAAATGCACTGCTTTAACATTATATTGGTGAGGCAGGGGGAGATATCAACTTGCATGAAACTCTCTGGCCCAACTTATCACTACACCTACATGTTCCAGGGTGTAAATGTTCAGAAGGTGTCAACAGCAACCTCTGAACTGGCCAGAAGGCTTTTTATAACATCTATATGACTTTATTTTAAAAACAAAATTATTTTATACTTGTCTGTGTGCCAAGTACCCTAAGAGCTTGAGGTTCTGTATTTGTATTTTTGTGCTTAACTCAATTTTTTGGTGTGTTTTTTTTTTAATGTTCACCTCCATGAACAATCACAGACTTCACCAGATTTCCAGTTGTTTCGGGGCAGTTTTTTATGCCAAATCTATCACCTTTCTAAAGCTTCCAAGCTGGATACTGTCCACAGTACACCAAGCAACTCTCCAGTCCGGAGGCCTCAGAGCAGCATGAGATTTGAATGGAGAAACCGTAGAAGCAACTGGATCTGTTGGCCTTGCATCCGATCATTACATACAAGGAGAGAGGATTAATGTAACAATTTTTTCCACCCTTACAAACCAAACTGTACCTCAGCTCTATTCCCAAATGTATCTTTATAACCAGGTATCCCATCTTCAGTTTGAACTCCATAAAGATTAGTAATATCTCAGGCTGAAGGGGACAAGAAAAATAACTCCTGGCATCAAGTTCTCCTCACAGTGCATCTCCCTGAAATGGCTTCAGTTTCTTTTATTTTGTAGCAGTAACTGTAAATTTTTTAGCCTTTTGACATATATCTGGAATCTCCTACAGTGCTTGGTGTGGTATCACGCTCTGTCCCATACAGGCAAGCTCAGTGAATACAACTTCGTTGTACTGTACTGTCACTATGATTCAAGTTCACTCACTTTGTGATGAACTGTCCTTTACATAGGACTCTTACCAAAACAGTGACCTTTTTAAGGTAAACAGAATTTAGTGCTCATGAGACTGAAAGCCTAGTAGCATACAGAGTACATTGGCACAGCTGTGTTTGAGTCATAATCCTGACTTGCATTTTCCCTTGTTGGTCTAGGCCTTAACCAGAGCACCATTTGTGCTGAGTTATGTGGTTACCTCATGTTGAGTGAAAACTTCTTCTTAGGCTTAGGAGTCCATAAAACAGATCTTTACTTGTGACTTAATCAATAAGGCCGTGAACTCTAGATAATGCATTGACCCTAACAATTCGGTAGTTCTGCAGAAAAGGACCTGGGGATTACAGTGGATGAGAAGCTGGATATGAGTCAACAGTGTGCCCTTGTTGCTAAAAAGGCTAACGGCATATAGTAGGAGCACTGGCAGCAGATCGAAGGAAGTGATTATTCCCCTCGATTCGGCATTGGTGAAGCCACATCTGGAGTGTAGGGCTCCCCACTACAGAAAGGATGTGGACAAATTGAAGAGACTCCAGTGGAGAGCAACGAAAATGATCAGGGGGCTGGGGCACATGACTTACAAGGACAGGCTGAGGGAACTGGGGATATTTAGTCTGCAGAAGAGAAGAGTGAGGGGGGATTTGATAGCAGCTTTCAATTACTTGAAGGGGGGGTTCCAAAGAGGATGGAGATTGGCTGTTCTCAGTGGTGGCAGATGACAGAAGAAGCAGCAATGGTCTCAAGTTGCACTGGGGGAGGTCTAGGTTGAATATTAGGAAAAACTATGTCACTAGGAGTGTGGTGAAGCACTGAAATGGGTTACCTAGGGAGGTGGTGGAATCTCCATCCTTTGAGGTTTTTAAGGCCCAGATTGACAAAGCCATTAGGATGATTGAGTTGGGGTTGGTCCTGCTTTGAGCAGGAGGTTGAACTAGATGACCTTCTGAGGTCTCTTCCAACCCTAATCTTCTATGATTCTATGAATTTTTATGATGATGTTTTAGGGTACATTTTATGAATGAATGAGGGGTTGAGAATGGGACAGGATGTCAGCAGTTGGACAAGAAGCAGGAGCATAAATTGAATGGTATCAACAGGAGCTGTAGATCAGTACACATGCAACACCTAGGTAGAAGGGTCAGAAAGTAGGAGACGGTGTGTACATCTGCCAAAAAAACTCAAACGTAGACTCTCTGAGCCTGACCATGAATAATAAAACTGATAAAAGTATTCAAACCAGACTAAGGCAGTCAAGGCTTGGGGATGTAATTTTTCACTATTAACCTCAATTCCATGATTTGACACTTGCCAACAAAATTCAGGATTTATTTCAAAACTGTGTCCTGAAACAACAAAATCCTAATACTTACTAGTGGCAGATACCTGGTTTGAGACTTATTTTCCATGAAATAAATGGCAACTGGAATTACAAAGCTGGTGGTGATGTACCTTATCTATTTATTTATTGAAGATCACTATTATTTTTTTTAACCCCAGTGGGCTGCAATTGATAGAACTACTGTGGACTATATGCTAACTCTGGTGTAAAACAAAGAAATATTGTGTTTTAAAGAATAGCTTTTCCCTCCAGTACAGGAGACATGATAAAATATAGCTAGGATGAAGTCAGTTCAACAACCAGTGATGGATTAATATATTCTTGTTGTTCTGTCTTCTGTAATACACAATTGAAGGAAAAGCAATGGAGTGAAACTAAAAATGAAAGAGGATTTTAGATGTGGGAAAAGGTAGCTGGGTGGGTTGGGAAACAAAACACAAGACTCTGACCTTATGATACTTCTGTTCCCAACTAAAATTAGCTTAATTGCTACATACTAATAATCCTCATGCTGAAAAACTACCCTTGTAATATGTCACAGTCAATCTTCTGTTTGGCACAATCCCAGGACTAAGACAGTCTAAGAATTACAAGTATGAACTGCATGTTGTCCAGAGAGCCCTCAAGATCAAGACAGCACTCGTGAACTTATGAATGACTGTCTCAAGCTTTTAAAAATAAATGCAGTCTCCTATAAACGGAATTTTGGAGTTATAACGATCCCATGGTGATCTGGTAAAAGCCTTTATGACAAAAGGAAAGTTCCATTGCTCCCTCTATGAGAGAAGAGGTTCCCGTACAGAGAGCAATCTGTTGCCCTGTTACGGATGGAGTGAGAATGGTTTTCAGCTGTAGAAGAATGGATTCACGAGTACTTTTTCATGGCCTTTCCCCTACCACAGAGTGCTGAGGTGATTGGGGTATCCAACTTGAATTATATGGAAAGAGGACTGGAGCTGGTATCTGAGCAACAAGAAAGTGGGTCCCCATTCTGGAACTGAATTCCAACACTGCGTATAACCATTTCGTTTCAGATATGAACTGTTGGGCAGTTTTATTTTACTGTTGTACCTCTGTGGCCTAGGAGTGTGTGCACACGCACACAAAAAAGCCTAGACAGTTAATCTCCTCTTGGTATTTGTTTACTTATCACGAACAAACCAGTAATGCTTTGGTGTCTATTAGTGTTACATCTATTCCTGTGTTCCTAGAATACTGTACGCTACAGGTGCTAAGACTTGTTTTGAGATTCAATATAGGCCCTAAAAACCTGTATAGGGACTGGCCTGCTGATGCTGATCACTTTAGTTTTAAGCAGGTTTATTTAGCTAAACTTTCTTCTGGAACAGAGTATATGATTCCCCAGACAGCAAATTGTTCCCCATTTAAAAAGCGTTGCCAAGTCCTACAGCACCAGGACCAATTCTAAGAAGCCAGCCTCCTCCTTCCATCTATCATTTTCTTGCCACTACCACAGTCTCAAGTTGAAATTTTTCAGCTATACCGCTGTGAGGGAAAGTACTGTACCTTTAACCTTGGAAGCGCAGATCCCCTTGATGACCAGCTGTCCCTGGTCATTGCAGCCCATTTGCTCTTTGCATGATAGAAGTTGTCATAGTCAGTGCAATTCCAAGCAAGCCTGCCCCTAGTGTTGCAGCCTTGTAGATCAAGAATACTGGGTGGAGGCTGCCTAAAATTTAAAAAGAGGGAAAATAAATCACCCCTGAAGGTAAGAAGTTAGTTTATTCCTGGTGCCACTATTTTGAGTATTCTCGTTCAGAAATCTTTACATAAGATTTTGATATCTCTAATAGGAAAGGGTTATTAATTCTAAAGACTTGTTGACCAGGGACTTCCGACAAGATTTCTTCTATTAATACTTATGCCTATTCTTCCCCAGAACAAAGAGGAATACAGAAATACGTCAGCTTGTTGCAGTAGAGGATGTAACTTGGAGGTACCAATGTTTCAAGCTATATAAAGTAACAGTCTAGTATTTACACTGTACAGACTAGGCCCACCTAGGGCCAGTGCTCTGTTCTGTCATGCAGGACTTCCAAGTTAGATAACCTGTCTCTTTTCCCTAGCTTGCAGGGAATGGGAGTAGTACCTCATGCTACTCAATGGTAAACACTTATGTGACAGATGCACAGCTGATATGTAATAGTATTATGACTAATGCTATGTAATGTTATTAACACTGTGACTTGGTCAGTAAGGGGAAGTGTCTTAGGAGTAATGGAGGGTTTACGCGCCTATAATATGTGAATTCAGTGGGGTCTGTGTATGAAAGCGACACAATGGCTTTCCAGAAAAGAACACCCATATATACACTTTAAAAACAGTGGAGCAAGCTGTTAGCTTCAAGGATCCTGTCTCAAACAAGTTGCAAACCTTGTTTTGCTGAAGCTGGGAGCTTGGTGATCAGAAGAGGGCTAAACAGTTAAAACTTTCACTTGTCAGAACTGTCCAGGGAGACAGACGGACAGAGAGGGAGTCTTAAAAAGCTGGACTTTCCCAGGGCCAGGGACACCTTAGGAAAAAGTCACACATGTACAGCCTGGTTTATTGTTCTTAAGATAAAATATATTTTTCCTCTGAATGCTTTTGTTCTATATGAATAAAATTTTGTTTTAAGGAAGCTGTTGGTCACTGATTACCAGTTATTGTCCCAAAGGGAACAGAATCGCAGAGTCTGGGCATAAGTCAAACCTGCTGTGGTAAATCATGGTTGATGCACAGTAGATTGCAACACAGGGGCAAGTCTGATAGCGGGAGCATTGTGTGATTCCACTAGAGGCCTGAGAACTAGAGTAGGTGCACTCAGACCAGGAGGGGTCTGAGGTGCAGTCAGCCTGGTAACTTTGACAACCTACACACGTGCTGTAGTTAGTGCCTCTAAGCCTTTGTCTTCATTACAAAATTTGATTGGTAGGACACACGTGAAGAATCAGATTAACTAAACTGATGCAGACCACAACTTTGCCCTTAATGTAGACAAGGGCAAGCTGTGATCAGCACTGTTATCAACCAATCACGGTTGAACTTCAGGAGCTGTTATCCTATATTTGTGTTCAAATACTCGTTAAGGTTACCATAACTTGTCACCATGACACAGTTTACAGCTCGTCCTTGTCTATTCAGACTGCAAAATCCTTGCTCAGTAATATCATGGCTAGCTTAACTTTTCCCTCCTTATATTCTAACATAATCAGATTTTGTAGTGAAAACGAGACCTCAGACTCTTAGGGTATGTCTACATTGCAATGTAAGCCCAGGGTTAGTGGGACTTGAGTCAGCAGATCCTGGGTTAGAGAACCCAGGGCTTGAGCATCCACAATGACTGTCAACCCTAGATTAAGAATTTTCTAACCTGGGCTCAAATCTGGGGCACTAGTGTCCAAAGTGCTGCACGTAGACACAAGTCAAACCAACTGTATTCCAGACTCCTTTTTGCCCTCCCAAAATGTGGCCACTCTATCCCTTTGATTATGATGCAGCGTGGGAAAACTTGACTGTCCACGCTGTACGTTATAGGAAGTTTGAACAACCAGCCAACACATCCTGGCCAGCATCATTTTGGTCCACATTCTCCCAGTTACCAGAGCCAGCAGTGTGGATGAGGTGCCTTTTGAAGAACTCTCCCTTGTGATTTCACTCCTGTTTCAGGAAACAGGCAGATACGCTGGGGAACATTTTCTGACCCACTGGAGGCACCTGACAGAGCTTCTGATGGAGCAGGAGGAGGAAGACACAAACATTGCAAATTCAAACTGATGCTGCTTATGATACTCTGTATTGCTGCTGATGCCCCCTTCGCAGACCGGAGCTTCTGGAGCAGGGCCACAAGCACACACTGGTGGGACCACATTGTCATACAGACCTGGGGTGGCCAAAAATGGATCCAGGACTTTTGCATGAAGGAAGATACATTTGTGAACCGTTTGCCTCAACCTTTCTACTATAAAGACACCCACATGAGGGCAGCCATGCAAGTCCAGAAGCGGGTTGCTATAACTGTCTGGAAGCTGACTACCCCAGATTGCTACAGGTCCTTTGCCAACCAGTTCTGTATTGGCAAGTTCACTGTGGGTAATCAGGCATGTGATTTATCTCCAAGGAGATGGGCATTAAAGATATTCCTGAAGTAATAGCTGGGTTTCAGAAGATGGAGTTTCCAAACTGCTCAGGGACCATTGGTGGGACTCACGTGCCCCTAGTTTGCCCTCCTCAACGAGCACATGAGTACATAAACCACAAAGAGTACTACTCCATACTACTCCTCCAGGCTCTTGTGGACTACAGAGGTTGATTTATGAATGTCAACATGGGTTGTACTGGGAAAGTTTGTGATGCCATGGTTTTTCACCTCTGGGAAATCTACACTCCTGGACAAGCTGGGACACTATTCCCACCAAGTGACATTGTAATAAATGGAGTTACTGTCCCCACAATTGTTCTGGGGGACCCTGGGTGTACCTCCTTTTGCTTTGGCTTATGAAACTGTACCCTGATTTCAAAGGCCTGAGCAAAAGGAGGTTTAATTAGACTCTCAGCAGGTGTAGAATGGCTGTTGAATGTACTTTTGGCAGATTGAAAACCCACTAAAGATATTTAGACAGATTCCAGTGTCATCAATGCTGTGTGCATTACTGTGACTTGCTGTGCTCGCCAGTCTTTGTGAAGCCAGAGGTATCCATTTCCCCCTGAATGGGCCTATGACAGCAAGGGGCCACTGAATCAGTACCCACAGCCAGAAAGAGCACCTACTACAGCTGGAGCTGCATGCATCAAGACGACAGAAGTCAGGGATGCTTTGTGACCCCACATTTTGGATTTATGTGGCTGCGTGGAAGAGGGAGAATAGTGCCTTTATGGATGTGCTTGTGGGGGAGAAGGATCTGATAGATTGTGGTGGGTTTTCATTGCTGAGGGAGAGGTGGGGGGTTGATTTCCATGCAATGTACTTATGAATGACCTGATTGCTTATCAAACGGAGAGGGACATTGATTCACAGTATGGACTGATGCAAGGAAGTGATTGATGTATGGATTGATGTAACTAACTGTACTGAGGAATAGTCCCTGATCATGTGTTTACCTTTATTTTAAATACACATTGTATGATGTGATGCAGTGAAAACAATAAACTTTCTTGATAAAATAAAAGGTTTATTTATAAATATGGATTAGAAAAACACACCATTAACCCATTGCCAGGCAGGCCAGCTGCCATTATCACACAAAAACACCTGTAACAACAACAAACCCTTAAAAAGACTCAAAACAAATCATAAAGTGCATGAACAAGTGAAAACAGTGAAACTATGTACAAGATAAAACCCCCTACTGTTGAATGTCCCCAGGCCCCCCATTATCCTTTCCCTTCCTTCCATATTTGCTGTGCACTTAGTGCCAGGGGAAGGAGCTCAATAGGGAAGACTACATAGGGCACAGTTGCCCTGCCCTGCTATTCATAGGGCCTGATTGCATGGGTCACCCAGCCATGGATTTGTCCCAGCTGTCTCTTGACTGCATCACAGGGTACCATGGAGGGGACTCAGGCCATGGTCTGGGTTATGCGGCAGGAGCCGATACACTGTCAGCCATTAGAGATGTCAGCTGTTCAAACAGCTCTTTCTGCAGAGCGCTGTCATCCTCCCTTAGCTGCCATTCTTGTTCCAGGAACTGCGAAGCAAGAGCCTGCTCTCATGTTGAAATCCTGTCCTCAAGCTGTGCAGCCAGCCTGAGCCTTTCCTCCTGCCTCTTGCCATGACTTTCCTCCTAGTTGTAAATCCCTCTGTCTTTTGTACTGGACCTGCTTGTTGGGTCTCTCCAGAACTTCAACCAAAAGTTCATCATGAAAACGCTTCCTCTTGGAATGGACCGTGAAGGTCTGCTGATCCAGGTTTCTGCTGCTGTGTAGATAAGTGGTGGAGAGGTTCCGCAGCTAGTAGAGGTTGAGGGGCTTTGGAGTAGGACAAGACACAGTGGGTTACTGTCTCAAACTGCTCAGTGCAGGAGTACAGAAAAAAATCCCAGCGGAATTCCAAGGGCATAACATGTCCAAACTGAACTTTGGTATGTTGTGAGAAGGATGTTTCAGACCACAGAAGTTCCCTGAGCACTGCCAGTTTAATTGCAGAGACAATGGTCAGTTAAAATCAAAATGGCTTCCTCATGCCAAAAAAATTGCAGAACAATTTGGGAATACAGGGGAGGGAGCACTCTGTGGCTGTGCTACAGAAGAGTTTTCTGTGATTTCAGGCCTTCCACATTTTGGAGGACATAACATTTCTTCTTAGAGTGCTTGCTCATGTCCATTCCAGTAGGGGTGTGCGTGTGCTGTATGCACTATCATTGGAAGGTTTTACCCTAACGGTACCCAGCGGATCGGCTGTGGAGCCCCCTGGAGTGGCACCTTAAATGCAGTGTGTATATAGTCCCCTGCTGACCCGCTGCCTGCTCAGTTCCGTCTTGCCAGAATAATCTGACAAAGGGGAAGTCCCACAGTCGGAGAGCTTCCTGGCACAGGGGAGAGGAGCGAGCACCATCCTGTTTGTTTATACAGAGCATCGCTGTGGTGTTGTCCATCACTGAGACACACTTGCCCTGAAGATGGGCCTGGAAAGTCTGGCAAGCCAGGTGAACGGCTCTCAGCTGTGACATTGATATGCAGCGATTGTTCTGGTTGTGACCACAGGCCTTGAGTTCTGATACTGCCCACACCCATTGGAATGGACATGAGCAACACATCCTGAAGAACAATAGTTACGAGATGGTAAGTAACTGTTTTTTGTGGTGCCCCATTGGCAAACAAAGATGTTATTCCAAGCTGCAAGTGGGAAACCAGCCATCTATAAAATCAAAGTATTCAGATGTATAGTGACTGAACAGTATGAGTGGAGTAAACTAGTCAGCTGCAACACTGGCCTTGGAAAAAACACCTGTGATGGGCTGTTAACCCATACAAGCCTGGAAAGGGTTAATGAGGCTAAAAGGGTCCAATTAACCAAACAGGCAACAGTTGAGGGGAATTAGATGGCCTAAGTAACCCTCAAATGATGACAGAGCCTGGCTGAGAAGGAATGCAGGGGCTAGAATAAAGCCAAGAAGCTGGCAACAGAAAGGGGCTGCAAAAGAAATAGTTCACAGTCACTCCCTGGGAGTAGGGAGGTGTGTTTGAGGCTATGGAGTTCAATACTCTACAGTTACCCGTTGGGAGGAAGGAGTTTGAGTTGGTATATCCAGAGGGGAGAGCCAAAAGCTGTAGGAAGGAGACCAGGGAAAGAGCAGCAGCTGCCACAATTGCCAGGTATAGGGCCTCTGGACTGGGAACACAGAGTAGTGAGCAGGCCTGGGTCCCCCTACCAGCCACAGGGGAAGTGCATGAGAAGACCACCTGAGACCATTGGTATGGAAAGACTTTGACATTCCAGAAGGGATAGTCTATAGTGACCTGGCTGACGATCCAAGTCAGGAAGACAGAGCACCCTGAGTTACAGGGAGTGAGAAAAACAGCAGCGCATGCAGCGAGCAGTAGAAGGGGACGTCAGACCTGACTGGAGATAATCCCTAGATGTGGCCCCTAGGGGTGAGTAGAGTGCCCTGTGACAACGCTCTTCCTCAAAATGTGACTACCTAGCTGATGTTCCTTCTACAGAAGAAGTTTGCAGCTAGCAGCCCTCAGGATTGGGTCAGAATTCAAGGGAAAATCAAGAAGGGAATTCAGGGAAATCAAGAAGATGCTGCATTAGCTTTCACATGGCTTAGTCTGTTATGACTGGATGCTTATACACAGCTCCACTGCCATCCTCCTTATCCTCTCTCCCTGGCCCCCTGCCCAGCACATTTCTGCATAAAATTTCAAACCCCAGTTGTATTTGGGACAAATGATTTTGTCACCTGTGGACTACATGGGCTACCTTTAACTAAAATGGACTAGATTTCTAAATAGAACACATTGCTACTTTCCTGCCGCCCCACAGTTGACTGTTTCCAGCTAGCTTGTTACACCGTTGAATGGTTATAGAACGGTGAAAGTCAAGGAATGGCAACATAGGGTCATCATGCACCACTGTTGACTCTGTGCTCGATGCAGTACCCAGCCCCCAGTCCAACTCATAAAATGGACATGATGTTGGCAAGTTGCCCAAGGTATGCTTCTTGTCCCTTTCAGTACTCAGTCTTGAGCCACTTAATCTGCTCCCTACGCTGGTCACCAGTCAAGCACATTTCCAATGCTGTCAGCTTCTTTGTTGTTTGCTGGTATGTGTAGTCATTCCTGGTACTCTTACTAAAATCCACTGTTTTGCTGGCCACACACCAGAGATTAACCAAAAGCTGGTTGTGCTCCTGCAACCATGAAGCAGCATGCCTCACAGAGGACTTCTTCTGGTCAGCTTCCATTGTAAACACAGAAGGGTCTCCAAAGGTGTTTGCAGCTTGTCAGTCAGCAATAGAAGGGTTAAATGCTGACTTGCTGAGCTCCTGCTCTAAAGCAAGGGGTGTTTACATATCCCTGGAGTGACTTGGTGATTCTTGGGATAGAGAGGACA
Organism: Caretta caretta; assembly: GCF_965140235.1. Lineage (NCBI taxonomy): Eukaryota > Metazoa > Chordata > Testudines > Cheloniidae > Caretta > Caretta caretta. The sequence continues at coordinate 73,921,898 of NC_134209.1, forward strand.
GAGGAAGTCAGCACATGGGATTGTGGGATACTTTTGGTGGCCTCCTAAGATCTGAGTCGGGCGGGGGGTGGCGGGGCTGTGTCTACATGGTAAAGCAAGAGGGTTTGAACCCTGGGTCCTGGCTTGACTGGGGCTCAAACCCTCCAACCCCTGCAGGCTCCTAGGACCCTGGGTCCAACCCAGAGTCTGAGAGATTTGTGTAGAGAAAGAGAGAGAAGTGGGATTTGGTCTCAAGATGAGTCTGAGCCCAGGTTTACATGGCAGTGTAGACATCCTCTTGGGTACTTACATGGCCCCCGTTATCTTAGTGTGTCAACTCCTCACAATCTTTAATGTATTAACTCTCACAGAGGTAGGGAAAGTAGTAGTATCCTCATTTTACAGAGAGACTAAGTGACTTGCTCAAGGTCACACAAGAAGTCTGGCAAGGGAGGGAATTAAACTCTCATGTCCCAGGTAAGTGTCCTAGCACTGACCATCCTTTGGACATGCTGCTCTGGTTAAAAAGATGGATGGTCATTACAGCTTAAACATCCAGGCAGCGATTTGCCAAACAGATATGTTTCTTCCATCCTAATGCTTTTTCATTTTTGGCTCACGACTTGCCAACAATATTTTTTAAAAGTTACTGCTGATGAATGAAATTTTGTAAAAAAAAAAAAAAATTGTTTTAAAACAATTCTGCAAGTGACTTGTTCTGGGTACTCTCTTCCCTGTTACTGTGTTTGCACAAAAATAGGATTTATCTTCTGTAAGAATTTACCTGCTTATTTCTCACCAGAAGTCAGCATCAAGAGATGACTGAGGTCCCAGAGGTTTATGACTTCAGGTGAGAGAAACACCTACAGAAGCTGATAACCAGCCAATGAGCAAAGGTCTGGGGTTTGGTCCCCCACAGTAGAAGCTCTCACTAGATGACTGGACCGAGTTGAGGTTATGCCCCATTATGGTAGGCATTGTAGCAACCAAAAGCAGGAGAATTGCTGTCTCAAAAAGCTTACAATCTAGTGCAAAGTACAACAGGGAGTTTGTGATGTGGGAGCTGGAGCTGGGACTTGGCCTCTATATTCCATGAGTTTGCCATCAAGCATCCCTTAGACTGCAACAATGTTTAATCCCTGCTGATGGTTGCAGGATTCAGACTGTGTGACCTATAGGTAGAAGGCCCTCTTTGGCTCATTCACAGTGACGCCTGTCCTGCTGCTAACAGTATGCCTTTGAAAATATGGATTGATAAGTTTATATATTAAATTAAGCTTGGCCTTTTTTGGAGCTGACACAGGCAGGGTTTTTTTTTAAGTGTCTGCACACAATGGCAAAATCTCCCAAATATTGCTCTCTGACTCAAACACAGTCTGCCATACCTTATTCAGAAAGGTACAGCTCCCCTTAGCCCCACACAAATATTAAAAATGCAGAAGTAAAATAAATATTAGCAAATCCTCCTGATACTACATGCAGGGTCCTTATACTATCTGTTGCACAAATATGTATATTTTTTTCATTCACAGGTAATCACCACAGCTTGAACCCACAACCTTTAGAGCTACAGTATAGACTTCTTACACTTCAACTAGAGGAGTTGTTGGTGGGAAGGGGAAAGGATGGTGTTAACCTCTCCGTGAATCAGCCCACAAGGGCGAAGACGACGACACATGTTGCCAGTGCATTACATATTTCTTTGAGGGATAGCAGTGGAATGCTGGGCATCAGGCCTGGGTTTTTTTCATGACTGTGAAAGCAGACTGTGGTCTAGTAATTACAGGCAACACAGCCAAATGTAACAATAGCCACGTTTGGGCCTTCTGCCTCAGACATGTGGATGTAAATTATTATTATTTCCCACTTGAGCTAAAGAAGCAGTTCTCTTAGCATGGAAGTCCCAGCAGGGTCATAAGCTTCTATATGTGCTCTAGCTGTAGAGGTGACACTGTATCAGTGTGGATAACATAAGCACCTAATCTAGCATGTTTCTTCTAAAAGCCTTTAGCAATGTGGATGACACTTGGCTCTTGTATATTAGAGTTTGAAATAGTACCTAGAGCTCCAGGGCCAGCCCATGACATTTTGGCACCTGAGGCCAGGAGCTCAAATGACGCCCCCATGCCTCCTCGCTTGGGTCAAAACTTTGAAAGGTCTCATTTCTGCCTTCTTCCTGTTCTTCTCCTCTCATGGTACTGCTCCGCTACCTACCCCAATAAAGGAGAACTAACAACTTAAAATGCCTTGTTCAAAAAATTTTAAGTAACACTTAACTTTCAAACGCCTGAACAGCAAATGTAACTTTTCTTGTCCGCATAGTAAACACTGGCATTTTTATGTGTTTGAATAATTAAAGTGGTGCTTTTCGTGCCTTCTTGGTTGCAAAGATTTGAACTGTTTCCTGAAGGTCCACAGTCTGGGCCAGCTCATGCTCTGTTGAGATGGTTGCAAGGCCAACCAGGCTCTCCTGTGTGATTGTGAAGCGTAGATGTGTTTTTATTAACTTCAGCTTGGAGAAGCAGCGTTCTCCACTGGCAACTGTTACAGGAAGTGTTAGAAGTATGCGCAGAGCAACAAAAGCATTTGGAAAGAAGGTGGTCATCTTATCTGTGCACATATATTCCAGAACAGCCTTTGGAGCTGATCCTGCTGAAATGTATCTTGAAAGGGCTTTCAGTTCATCACCTAAATCACTCGCATCAATATAGGGCATGTCACCATGTGTCAACACTGTCTCTCGTACCCTGCATTGCTAGTGTAGATCATCTTCAGGTATAGTGAGGAGTTTTGGAAGATCATACAACATCCCAAATATATTGCTATGTTGCTTGAACTGCATGAAACGTTCTTCAGCTGACTGTATTGCACAATCTAGCACCTGGTTAAAGAATTCAACTTTGAGTTGTTGTTTGGGGTCTCTTATAGGATTATCCCGGGCCTCGTAATCAAAATGTCTTCTTCGGTGACTCTTGTATTCTTGAATGGGTGGGGAAATAGCTTCAGTATGAAGTTCCTCTGCCAACTTCTGTGCACTCCTCATAACATTTTGAAATCCCTCATCTGACAGGTAAGACTGTAGGTATGACTTTGCTTTGTCCAGTTGTTCCATTGCTCCAGATATATCAAGGTCAACACCTTGGAGTCTCTTGCTTACAACATTTATTTCAAACAGTATGTCATGCCACAAAACTAAGCCACACAGAAATTTGAAGTTATGTATGTTTCTGGTGATTCCATTTCCCTCTGCCACTGTTCTCCCACGAACAGTTCCTGTCATAGCATTATCCTCCATAATGGTAACTATGGCATCATCTATCTTCCCAATTTGGTGTTTGATAGGCTTTATCGCCTCCACTCGACTTTCCCATTGTATGGCACTCAGTGGTTTCAGTGTCAGAGAGGATGTTCCCAGATGTTGCTTCAAAATTTGCCATTGATGAGAAAAATACATACATGCTTTGAATTACATTAAAAAATTCAGCAGCCTCACTAGAAGCTGATGCTGCATCACTGACCACCAAGTTCAATGAATGAGAACCTGCATGGAACAAAAAAAGCTAGAGGGTTTAACTCTTGGATCCGTGTCTGCACTCCTCTGTTCTTTCCTCTCATGTTGGCACCATTATCGTAGCCCTGACCTCTCATGTCAGCCATCACAATTCCTGTATCTTCCAGCTTTTTAAGAAGCACATTTGTCATACCAGCTCCTGTAGTGTCATCAATGTCAATAAATTCTAGAAAATGCTCTCTGACAGTCACCATTGCAGGGACATTTTCACTAGGTTCTGTTGTTCTTACAAAACACACCATTAAAGTTATTTGTTCCAGATGGCTGATGTCAGGTGTGCAGTCCAGAACAACAGAGTAATATCATGCTGACTTCAGATCTGCCACAATCTTCCGTTTGAAGTAACTGTATGATCTCATTTTGAATTGTTTTCCCAAGGTAGTGGTGTGTGTACATTTCTTGGGTGGTGACTCTCTTCTTAAATGTTCCTGGAGTACAGCATCAAACTCAGCCATCAGCTCCACAATTTTAAGGAAGTTTCCGTGGTTTGGCACATACAGCTGATCTGAAGTGCCACACAGTGCTAGGTTTTGGGTAGCAAGCATTCTCACAATGGCAATGAGCCTTTTCAGAACATTTTGCCAGTAAAAAGACTCTGATGCAATCTTCTCTTGATGCGGATCATCTATGGTGGCCTTTAACCTTAGTCTCCTCTCAAGCTCTTTCCACCTATGGAATGCTCTCTGGTGATCTGCTGCCTTCTCATGGCATGCCAGATTTCTAGCCAGATTTTTCCAGTCCTTTGTTCCTGTAGAACCCAATGTGGCTGGAACATTAGACTGGAAGAGTTTGCAACAAAAACAGTATGCAGCACTCTGGGTTTTTGAGTACATAAGCCATGGTCTCTCCACTTTGTCACCATTGGGGATTTCACGCCAGTAATGTGTTGGTTGGAAACTTCTATTTTCATTGTCTTTGGGGAACATTTCATTGTCTTTGGGGAACAAGTGAACATTCACTTGCTGTGGCCCATGCAGTACAAGGAAGTCCCTCTGCTCAAGTGGGTCCACAGTCCTGGATCGTCTAGACTTAAGGAACTAAACTCAGCAGCAGCTGTTACTTGCACCTCCACCACACTCTTCTCTGATCTACACTTTTCTTCAGGAATGTGCATGGTTACATCCATTTGAGATGGAGATATGGATGCTGCAGTAGCTGCCAGGTCAACTGCACTTTGACTAACTGGAAGATCAGGCATCTCCTCATTACTCACATCCTCACTGGGGCCGGAAGGCTCACCGTGAACATGTGTGTCTATGTATCTCAGGAGAGCTCCTTCCTGCTTAGATAGAAAAGCTTCCTTTGCTTTCTTTCTTTTTCTGAATGCTGCCCCAGAGGGGCCTTTTCTTCTTTCACTCATGACTGCTGTTCTGTGCCAGCTATAGTGGCTCTCAACACTCAGTTGAAGGGGACAAATAAGCAGGCTAGTAGCAGGGCCTGAGTGAGGGAAGATATCAGCATCTTAAGGGCCTAACTGGCTCCTACTACTTCAATTGATTGCCTGTTCTCCTCAAGAGGGTTCAGGGAAGCAGCAGGAAGCAGGAAGCTCCCTGAGAAGCTGGTGTTAATCAGTCCAGGCTCCTGGGGGTGCTAGAGAGGTACATAAGAGGCTGCTCCTCCTCTCTCTCCCTGCAGCTCCTGCTGCTTTCTGTTATTCCCTCTCACCTTTTCGCCTGCCTGCCTGTTATGTCTCTTGTGCCCTCCTTCCTCCAGCACAGCACTCCACTATCTCTGTGCATCTAGAGCAGAGAGAATATATATGCACCAGCAGCAGACACAATTTTCTACACTCTGGGTCCTAGTGGCGCCTCCCCAGTCTGGCACCTTAGGTGGCTGCCTCAGTTCACCTCATGGTAAGGCCAGCCTTGTAGAGCTCTAGCTGAAGTGACTGGATGTAAGCTGTTAATTATCTGTGAGACTGATGAGTGACAGTGACATCCTGTGATAGGGTGTTCACCCGACACTAGCCCCAAAAGGGTTAATGTGGCTCAGATGAAAGAGAGAACCCCATGCACCACTACAGAGTAGGGACCGAATGGCTCGGCAGCAGTTCTGCAGAAAAGGACCTAGGGTTACAGTGGACGAAAAGCTGGATATGAGTCAACAGTGTGCCCTTGTTGCCAAGAAGGCCAATGACATTTTGGGATGTATACGTAGGGGCAATTGCCAGCAGATTGAGGGATGTGATCGTTCCCCTCTATTCGACATTGGTACTGTGTCCAGTTTGGGCCCCACACTACAAGAAGGATGTGGAAAAATTGGAAAACGTCCAGCGGAGGGCAACAAAAATGATTAGGGGACTGGAACACATGACTTACGAGGAGAGGCTGAAGGAACTGGGATTGTTTACTCTGCGGAAGAGAAGAATGAGGGGGAATTTGATAGCTGCTTTCATCTACTTGAAAGGGGGTTCCAAAGAGGATGGATCTAGTCTGTTCTCAGTGGTAGCTGATGACAGAACAAGGACTATGGTCTCAAGTTGCAGTGCGGGAGGTTTAGGTTGGATATTAGGAAAAACTTTTTCACTAGGAGGGTGGTGAAACACTGGAATGCGTTACCTAGGGAGGTGGTGGAATCTCCTTCCTTAGATATTTTTAAGGTCAGGCTTGACAAAGGCCTGGCTGGGATGATTTAGTTGGGGATTGGTCCTGCTTTGAGCAGGGGGTTGGACGAGATGACCTCCTGAGGTCCCTTCCAACCCTGATATTCTATGGTTCTATGATTCTATGGGGTTAAGTAACCTGGTAGGCCATACCTGGGAGAGAGTTAGGCTTGAGGCAAGCACTGAATGAGCACGGAGCCCAGCTGAGCAGGAGCAGCAGGGCTGGTATAAGGCCAGGAAGTGAGGCAGAAGAAGGCTGCAGTGTGGAAGCCTGCAATTTCTCTCTGGAGAAAGAGCAAGAGGCAGAAACCTTGGGTAAAAGCAGAAGCCCTGGGATCCTGGCCCTGAAGGAAAGGTTTACCCAGAAGATGGGTGGAGTGGAGGCCTAATAAAGGTGGAATAGGAAACAGCCCAGGGATATGGCAGCAGGGATGATGCAAACCTTTGCCACTGATCCAAGGGTCCCTGGGCTGGAACCTGTTGTAGTGGGTGGATCCGGATTCCCCTACCAGCCACTGGGGAAGTCGTATAGCTTGGTTGGCATAGCTATTGCCAGTGCACTGAGACTTTGATACCCCAGAAGGGGAAAACTATAGTGACCTGGTCAGAGATCTGAGCCATGAAGAAGGAGCACCCCGAGTGACTGAGGGGAAGCGCTGCAACTCCTGGACAGAAGGGGGTGTCAGCTTGGGCAGAGCTATTCCCCAGAGGTAGTCACAAGGAAGTGCCTAAGTGGTGAGTAGAGATCCTGTTACAACCCCACCCTCAAAGTATAATATGATACACTGAAGTACAAGCCCAAAGAATAAAGTATCTCCCATTAGGCTACAGCTATAGTACCATATGGCTGGCTCATCTCTCTTTTTACATCATTGTGAGACTGCCTTCACTAGTATTCAAAATCACGTTATTCCTAAGAGCTGCCAACACTGAAATAAAATAGTGTAGTTCCTTTGGTTAAAATGCTGCTTACGTACTAAGTGTGTTACACAGAATTCTTGACATTACAGTTAGTAATATTTACAACTACGAAATATGTTCCCTAGAAATAATCTGTCACCTCTGGGGGAGGGGAGGGAGGAAGAAACTGCCATGGATGGTGTATGAGTCCACATTTTAGATGTAATCTGCTCTGACACACTCGGGTTTATCTGGTGTTGGCTGGCATTAGTGATATTTTAAAAAAATCAAAACCTGCACCCACTGCATTTGAAAGGCTTATTCAATATTTGATCACCCTAGCAAAATGAAAAGTTTACTTTGCAAAATGGAAGGCTTCACTGTCTGTAGTTTGACTGTTTAATAAGCTCCCTAGGCGAGCAGACTGCATCCAAGCTGTCCTAAAATGTGAAAAATGTTCCCAGTGCCACGGTGACATCACAAGCACAAAGCTGATAGCTGCTTATGGGTTCCAGCTGGGCTTCTGATTACTCAGAGGCAGTGCAGGCTAAGCAAATCCTATTTTCTTACTCTTCGGAAGAAGCCTCCAAAAACTACTTCAGTGCCAAGGTCTCCTGACTGAAATCTCCCACTAGTCAGGGAAATATTGACCTACTCTGAAATATTTCAAATACAGTAACTTTCTATTAATTTTCTTAAATGCTGCATTGTTTCCTGTAGTCAGGTTGAACTAGATACCTCACTGAGTCCTTACAGATATGTAGTCCACTACAAATATTGCCTATTTAAATGGAGTGGGTCTATTGTTGTAAAAGTGGCTAATAGGTAAACATCAGATTTAATGCTGAAGTGCTATTTGAAAGGGAAAGGTGAGTCCTTACAGAAGGGGTTAACCACTACAGATTATGCTGAGTGGGATTAAAATAGGCATTGCAGAAGTAGTCCATTGAAGGGCATCAACAATAATTATAATGATGAAGACATCAAGATGTGGACATGTGTCAACTAAGTAACTGTGATCTTATTGGCTATAATCCTTGTCTTTCCTTTCCTTCAGAGTGTTCTTACTCTTGCTCATCTTGACATGTCTAAAATTAGATTGTAAGCTCTTCAAGGCAGGGCACCTGTCTGTGTTCTGTAAAGCATCCAACATAGTTTTTGGAGGCAGCAGATACAGCAATAAGGGGGGATTTGACAATCATTAGCATATTTTCTCAGATTGATACAATGGATAATTGCACTAGAGTGCTGTGGGGAGTGGGGTCCTCTGACGTCACAAATCTCTCCCTTTTGTAAAAGACGCAGATGCAGAAACTTACTCTTAGTGTAACTCCACTGAAATCCATAAAGTTACACCAGAATGAATTTGGCTTAGAGATTCCAAGCCAAGGATAGTGCTGATTGACATATGAATCATGGGGTTATGTATTAAACTGACAAATATGAATATACAGACAACAAATTTAATATGTATGAAGAGTTACAATATATATTACACATTCTTGGAGCAATTTCAGAAACTTTAGTCTGGCTACAAACTGGATTTGAATACGGAGCTGTATGTTGGGAGTTCTAAAACAGTGGCTCTCAGCCAGAGGTACACGTAAGCCTGGGGGTACACAGAGGTCTTCTGCGGGTACATCTCATCTAGATAACTGCCTAGTTTTACAACAGGTTATTAAAAAGCACTAATGAAGTCAGAACAAACTAAAATGTCATACAGACAATGACTTGTTTATACTGCTCTATGTACTATACACTGAAATGTAAGCAGAGCTAGTCCCCAGATGTAGCCACAAGGAAGTGCCTCAGCAGTGAGTAGAGTACAATATTTATATTCTAATGTATTTTATAATATGGTAAAATGAGAAAGTAAGCAATTTTCAGTGATAGTGTGCTGTGAGACTCTTGTATTTCTATATCTGATTTTGTAAGCAGATAGTTTTTAAGTGAGGTGAAACTTGTGGGTACACAGAACAAATCGTATTCCTGAAAGGAGTACAGTAGCCTGGACAGGTTGAGAGCCACTGCTCTAAGAGAACTGTAGCACATCTGTCAGGAGATGGAGCTGTGCTTTTGCCATCTAACATACCTGTTCAAACATGTACATGCTTGCAGATCAGCTAAATGCAGAGCTTAATAGTATGTCTCTGGTCAAATTATTTCTCCCAAGAGAGAAATAAGGCTAGTTTTCATGCTGTTGGTTGAACAGTGGAAAGGCCACTGAACAAGTTATGCACCTCCATGATGTTCTGTTGTGAGCCAAACCTGGCACATTACATGAGAGAAGTCCTCTGAAGGACAGGTGTCTGACGATGTCCTCCAGCCATAGTGTTTTAGGTCTTCCAGGGGATCTTTTCCATCTTGCTTTCATTACGTCAAAGTTGAAGATGATTCTTGCGGGGAAATTGGAAGGCATCTGGAGGAGATGACTGTAACACCTTACAGAGCCTTGGGCAACCATTTGAGAGAACAGGACCTGGTCAGTTTAGAAGACAGAGTTCTTCATTCAACTTGAATTCATACCACTGGATGATTTTGATCCTGTGGAGATGCTTCATCTGAATGGTATCCAACTTCTTTTCAATCTTGACAGAGGGGGCATGATCACCAAAGCATTATATTTCCTCAGCTTTAAGCCATTCCTGAAACCACATTTTTCCATTCCCCATCATGACTTTGAGGGGGATAATAATGGCAAAGTAAATGGGGGAAAAAGGCATGTCCAACTTGCATGCACCATTTCCATGCTTACATATTACCATATGCTTGTAAATTACCATATGCTTGTAAATTAGGCATGCAAATGAGCTCACTTTCTATGTGCATTTACATGTCTAAAATTCTAAAAATCTGGCTCTTGATGTTGATTTCTTTTTTATGTACATTATGCACTCATGTCCACAAAAGGGGAAAATAGTCTAGTCTCTGCTGCTCGTGTTCTCTCTTTTTTTGGCCGATGAACACACAAAATAGAGTGGCATGTTCAGATTGCAATTTTAATTTAATGTTGATGAAAAGCTGAGTATCCAACTTTAACTTAACACATTTTGTCACCCTTTCAACAGCATTAACTTTGCCAATACTTATACAATCCTTGTCCATCTGGTTATCCTTATCCAAAAAAACAAAACCTGTTTTCCTACTGAACCAATCTGGATGTGTCATATGCCATTTGAAAACTCATTATTTGTATAGATGTCAGAAGCAGAGCTATGGTAATTAGCTTTACTTTAAAATTTTGCCATTTACAGCACTAATTCTCTTTCAAGATTGGCCTTCATTGTAGATAGTACTAGTGATTACTACTTTCAACGTTGTATAGACAATCCCAGTGTTTAAAACACACACACACACACCCCTAGATGGATAAACAATTCATATTCACAAACCAATCCTCTCAAGTTAGAATTTTTAGACTTTGGACTAGGGACTGCCATTTATTATGTGTTGTACGCTGCCTAGCATAATGGGGCCCAACCTGGTTGTGACTTTGAGGTGCTAATGCAATGTAAATGTTTAATTTACATCCCAACACTATGTTAAAAGAAAACTAAGGTTACCAAGTCAAGCATGCATAAGTGAGGGGGGTGGAGACACACCCTTTGCCAGTGGGCTTCACACTATGCCAAAGGAATAGTGAGACTTGGAAATAAGAGGTTCACTTCCAGATTCTGCGGGGAGTGTACTCTACTTATTACAGACCCTTTTGCTCCTACCCCGGCCCAGCCTCTCCCTGGCCCCTTGTCCCTGCCTCTGGTGCTGTGCTCCCTGGCTCCTATCCATTTTCCCCTCTCCCAAATCTTGCCCTTGTCCCATCCCTGCTCCTATCCTTATGGCTCCCTCCCCCCCCACACACACACATTGTTCCTATCTGTCCCTGTCTTCTGTCCGCTTCTGCTCATGCCCAGCCTCTCCACTTACACTCCTAACTCTGTGCTTGCCCAAGGCTTATCCACTCCCTTTTGCTCGGGCTCCTGCCCCTGGCTCCCTGCCTTGTCTCTTTCACGTCCTTGTTCTTTCCATTCTGAAGCCCTCTCTGCATTCTAGCCAGGGGGAGCATTGAGCACACAGGAAAGAGTCTCCCTGCTCCGAATTGCAGTACCCAGTAGCACCCAACAGATAGGAGGAGCAATTGCAGGGAAAGTTCACCTCAGTCCCTGCAGCCCTGGGCTGGAGTATGGTGAGTTGTTCTGTGCCAATGGCTCATGTGCAGTCTGGTTGGCATGTAGGAGCTGTGAGGGGATAGAGCATGCTCACGGCAGATGGAATCTCCAGATCATTTAGTTGCCAAACTGTAACAAGTTTCTAGAGAGTATTTTCCAAAAGGTTTATAACTTGGTCAAATTTTTGAGGCATATTTTCACAGGAACATCAAAGCACATCCTGAAAATCATCACTGCCCCTTGCCAAATTTCAGGTCCCTGCTCCAAAGCATGGAGCTGCTAGAGCTTCTCAGTAAAACTGTTAAGAATTCTTTTTAACATGGATAAAAATATTCTTCCCCTAACGTCAGTCTGAGAAACATCAGAACTATTTTAGCTAAAGCTTAAAAAACCAGTTTGAGACAGACATCTGGCATTGAAAATATCAACTTGAAAGGTTTGTTTGGCAAATTTATAAGGACTGAAAATAGGGCCTTATAATGGAAAGTATTTAGAATCCTTACCTATAGATGTCACTACCTGCGATAATAAAGATTGATTCTTTCTTTCTAAATTAAATAAATCTCACCTATTACTAAGACAAAGAAGGAAAGAATGAATATTATAGTAGTGTAACATTCCCATCCAGTCCATGCTGATGAGCATCCATCCCTTTGCTTTGACATCATAGAAAAGACTAAAATTTACAAAATTCAATCTACAAAATTATTTTCTCCCATTAACTGAGCTCTGTGTCAGCTCAAAAGTTTCTCTCTCACCAACAGAAGTTGGTCCAATAAAAGATATTACCTCATCCACCTTGTGTTTCTAATATCCTGGGACCGACATGGCTACAACAACATTGCATACAAGAGACAAGGAGCAGAGATTTGAACTGTTCTATTGAATATTAGGTTGTGGATCAAGTTGTGCAATAAATCCAGCCCTGATTTAAGGCTGAAAGTCCAGCAGGAAATTCTTTGAAACATGTTGGAAACTGTCAGTTTGAAACTGTCCAGAATGAAGGCAGAAGTGACAAAAAATGACATGTTGGAAATGCGGAGACGAGAACGCAAATCTCATATATATGCTACGGAGATGCCCCTTAAATTCTTTCTGGGAATAGAACAATAGGAATGTGGATGGGAAACCTAAGATATTCAAGAAATGGAAGTATGTTGGAAGAATCTGAACACTGCAAAATGGTGTACAGGAGCATGTGAGCTACCAAAAGTAGAGGGAAAAACACTTTCTTACTGAACAAGAGACTAGGTGATTTTTTTCTCAAGAGAATTAGGTATTTTATTTTTAGAAGTATATGAATAATATATTTCCCATTTTCATGGGACTTAAAAACTTGTTATGAGTGACTGTTTATCATTTTAGTAAGATTTTTTTATATACAGTACCATATTTTTCATTTGCAGCAGAGTATGTCAAAGCATTTGCCAATATTAATTGAACGTCAAAAACTCCCTGTGAAGGTAGTTAAATAATATTAATCTGTTTAACAAACAGGCCAGCTAGGGATTAGATAAAGCCAATGGTTTGTCTGTTTTTGGTAGAAAGTACTGGCATTTTCTGGTGACCCAATCAGTTTCTGCAGAACTGAAGGCATAATTCTATTGTTAAATTGGCATCTTCCTAGTCAACAGATTTACTCATATGTACTCTGTAGTGTCTGCTTGCTTCAGTGATTTAATATAAATGTTAACGATAATTTTTTTTGTTTTGGTTTGGTTTTTTTACACCAGCTAGCCCTGCAGAGTCAGCACAGCTAATATGGAAGGAGCTGGTTTCCATTCCTTCACATGTGTTAGCAAACAATTTTGAGTATCACCTATCCCTGTGCAAACCTGTTGATGACCCTGCATATGCACAAGTGTTAATGAAGACTGAATTTAATTGCACAATGTTTATTACTGGCAATTAGATAAATCATCTTTTCACTTAAAAACTGAGCACACTTGATTTGGAAATTAAAGGCCATTGATGTGGGATCCCATAATCCCATTTTTAGAGCCATTTTTCATGAAAGAAACTACAATTTTAACTTTGTTTTGGAGTCACCTTAAAAAAAAATTCTTATGGCCTCTAAGGCTTTTGAAAGTTTTTATATATAATTAAAAAAAATGTATTAGAACTATCCAGTCTAAACAGCCCTATTTTTGCTACAGGCTTCTCTGGAATAATGTGTTAGTAACATCACAAGAGAGAAACCTAAGTTGCAACACTGAATTCACAATTCTCAACTTTCCAATTCTCAATTGGAAAGGAAAGGGATGTTAAGTCAGATTATTTAAACTTTTTGTTTCAGTATTACAAATCTGTTCAACTCAAATTCCTAACAGGCAGTTAGCTCTTTCACAAAGAAGTTTTTTCCTAACACCTTTCCTTGAAAAGAGGGCTAAGCTGCAGCTCGGGATTCTGCCTATTTTGAGGGCCTTATTTTTACCCAGTCCGTAGGAAGTCAGCAATTGTAATTCCTCATATTTCTAAAATGAAGGGAAAACACAAGGAGGGGAAAAAACTCAGTTTTAGGTAGATGAGAGGATCAGTAATGGACACAAAAAAATCCTCCTTTTCCATTCATGTTTTTAAAACTAGTTTAGGCCTCATAGTTGAAAAAGGAAATCTTCCAAATGTGAACCAATGCACTACTGTCAGCTAAAGGTAGAAACAAATGCCACTGAGAATTACATGGAGTGTATGCAGGCACAGTAATGCAGAGCTGCAAATTAACCCCATTCATCCTCAAGTAGGTGTTAACTCTGATGCCTAATATCTGCTGAAGTTAACAGTAGTGAAATAATATTGAAACATCCAACTATGCTGGGGATGTGGGCATAGCTGGTTTGAGTATCATCCCTGTTCTTCCAAGATGACCCTAAGGGCAACTGAGTCACAGAGAGGTTAAAGGAACTGTGCACTTGCAAACATTGTATGATATACATTACTGTTGTCGCCAAGCTCCTTGTTTGCTGGGGAGGGGGAACACATTTTTAAATCTTTTTTTACTTTCCAATTCTGGCTATAGTTGACAGCTTGTGGCTTAGAATAGTTTGGGCTGGACTGTGCCATTAAAGCACAGTCCTGCATGAGAGGTGGTGCAGAGCTGCTCTCCCACAGTGAGAGGTCCAGGAAGCATGGCGATTTGGGGAGACACAATGACTCCATGAGCTATTTAGCATGCTGAGGAAGCTCATTTCCTGCACCCTTTCAGGAGGATCCAATGTTCACACTCCTATTACTGGCCAGCTCAGTCAGCTGGTGTAAAGGGGGCTCTGCCTCTGCCCTATCCTCTCTGCAGTGGTGTGTACTGAAAGGAGGGCTAGCAAGAGCTGCAAGGGTGACTGGCCTCTGAATAAGGGAGCAGTTGCAAGGGGATAGAGGATGTTGGCACACTAATGCAAGGGCCAGCTACAATCTGGTAATTGTGTGTTGGAGCCACAATTAACTATTTCTTACACTAATGTTTAGCATTTAATTTAGAGGCCATGAGGAAGAGAAATCTTTTTGGTTAAAAATAATCAACTGGTGATCAGGAGCTGTGATCTATTTCTTGCTTTGCTATAGCCTTTCTGTGTGGCCATGGACAATTAATTTAAAATAAGGATGACATCCATACGAGTGGGACTGAAGCTTAATATGTGTAAAGCACTTACAGATCTTCTCATGGAGAGTGCTATAGAAAAGAGAAATATTAATTTCCAATTTTGTTAGTAAAAACATCATTCTGTGGTTGCCTTCTTACTGTCATGTTTTCCAGTCTCAGTGGACTCTGCTGGCAGAGAGAGTTGGCCCTGTTCTGACAGTTACACAGCCAATCTGCCGCATGCAGCATGACAAGAGACAGGCACGCTCTACAGAATGTCTGATGTAGAAAATCCTGATGAATGATGAAAGAGAAAGTGGAGTGTTATCGGCCTATTTCAGCAAGTTAGAGATTTTTGAGCTCTCACAGTCTGTAAAGATGACATTTTATCATCTGACCCTTGCTGTAGAGATACATATGAATAAAACATGTTGCGCTGGAGAAGGTTGTATAGACAACACTTAGTACAGAGGAAGGATAAAACATAAGATTCAACGTGTGTATAAATCAAGCCTCTGCTTTTTTTTCTGACTACTCTATTGATTACAGCACAGCATGTGTAATTATGTAACATGCTAAATAAAATATCAATATTTAAGCATTGATGGGCTTCATTCTGACATTTGTGCTAATGTAAATTTGCAGTAACTCCACTGACCTTGACAGAATTTCACAAGGGTAAGAGCAGAATCAGTTTCTCTATGCCCTTTGCCAAGAGAATTAAAATCTGACAACAGTGTAACAGAAGCACTTTAAGTATAGTGTGGGCCTGGTACTAGAAAAATCTCCTGCAAGAAAGGCATAGCAATCAACCCCTTCAGCACTTGAGTGGCTGAGATAATAGCGTTCCTAGAAAGGCTTGTACACTTGCTGGAGCACTAGTAACCTGCAGCCCAGCTCAGATGCTGCTCCTGGCCTATTTTCATCCTTAAATGGGAAAGGGGGGGGAAACAAGCCAGTCTTCCTCTCTAAGCCCCCCTTTCCCTGGACACTTGAACACTACAATGAGGCAACTCTCCCTACAACAACTCCTCTCCATTGCCAACCATCTCAGTTGTGCATCAGGGCCCAAAAGTGCCTTAAGTCCCCGATAAACCTATGAATAGCTGAGAGGTGGTGTGAAGACTTCAGTGCCTGCTCTTCAGGCTAGCCCTAGCCCACTCATGGCCCTACTAGCAGGACATCTGAGATGGGAAGGCAAAACATGACAGAGGAGAAAAGAGGGTATAGACTGAAGAGCAGGGGGAGAAAAGATGGGAGGAAAAACTAGCAGAAGGTAAAGTGAGGAAGGAGAAGATGGGAGGGGAAGGACAGAGCAGACCAAAGTCTAGAAAGCAAAGAAAAGGGCAATGATGTGAGGGGTGTGAAACAGGACTGTTGGATGCTTTATTTCTTGACCTCAGTCATACAAAATGAGCCATTTTTCCAAGAGGTCAGATCTCTGTCACCTGACAGGGATCAATAGCCACTGAGTCCATGGGTTACTGTTACAGAGGGGAGTAAGACTTATGGTGAAACTTAGAATAGGGAAATTAATAAATAAAGAGCAACTGGAATTAATTTTATGGAGTAGAAATATAGTATAGGGAGTGAAGACTGCAAAGAGGACATGGAGAAACTTCTTTCCCTTATGCCTGGCTTTTACTGTAATAAGGGAACACCCTATTTTTTCATTCTGAAAAGGTGGAGGAGGCTCAGGAGAGAGAGAAGCAGGCTACAGCTGCTAACACCCTCCTTCACCCATGAAGGCCTGGTCCATATACAAAGTTATATCAGCTTAACCAAAGTGATTTCTAAAGCAAGCTAGTTAAATTAATGCTTCTTTGAGTATAGACTCTCTTACCTCAGTTTAACCCTAGCTTTACACGAGCAAGCTAAACCATTTTTTAAACCACTGTAAGTGTGTCCACACAGAGGTTTGCATCAAAGTAACTGGCCCAGTTTAATTAAACCAGTGCATGTCTGTGTGTAGGAAATCCCCATGTCTGTTACCTTGAGAGTCTGGTGGTCATACCACTCCCACTTCTTCAGGTTGCAAGGAGAAGGTCTCTAAAGTAATTTAAAGGAAGCAATATGGCAAGCTGAGCTCTAGAAACTACAGAAGGAAAGCAGGGCGAGATCATCCCTGAAACTCCCGGCCAGTGGCATTCGCTGTGAAAGGCTGAAAAGCTAAGGCTTCAAGGATGGGGGGGGGAGGGTCTAAGGCATGGGAAGAGGCCTACCTGGGCCAAGTAATTACAATGTCGGTCTGAAATATTTAAGTTACAAAACTTGCCTACAATGTAGTCATTTGCTCTTTCCAAGTAGGCAAATATTATGTCTTGTGGGAAATTATGAGGAGGACTCCCCTTACAAAATCACAAAGTTGATCACTAATAATATGAAGTAAATATCTTTCAAATATTGCCAGCAACATCTGTGCTAGTTTAACTACTGGTTCATGTTTCAGTCCTTTATGGAATATACTCATTTCAAGAGAGCAAAGAGTATGTCACCACATCCATAATGAAGATTGAACTTGTGGGATTTTCTGTGTGTGCTGCAGCTCAATTCCTTTCAGGCTTCTAACAACACCCTCCTACTTTTACTTTTTGCTTCATCTTAAGTTTCCAAAAGTCTGGATGCCTATACGTGTATATGATCTTACACTTATAATATTTAGTTTTGGTGGAATGAAAGCAAGACCAGACTGTGATCTCATTTATATAACTGAAACTTCAGAGGAAAGCCACTTAATTCAATAAAGTTACTCTGAATTTACATCAGTGTAAACAAGATCAAGTGACATAAATCTTTTACAAGTGACATAAATCTGAGAAGCATATAAGAAATTTGCCGCCTTCTCCAGAACAAAAATTAACTCTCTGGAAATTCATGGTAAAATGAAAGGTTTACGTATTGTTCACATTTTTAGATATCTTAAGAAATAATACATAGTAATGTTGAAGTTTCGATTCAAAGAATCCAATAGTAATTGGTGATCAAGTCAGTCTGATTAGGCGTGTCCATGCAGTGCTAAGAGATACAGGGCTTTGTGACACTTTTGTGAGTATTCGCATATTGAAATAGATTTACATGAATATATAGGACAAAGATGTACCATTTCTACTAGCAAATGCTGTTTTTTCTGATTGATAAGGGGAGGGGGGGGAGATGTGAATTTGTCCACAAACAAATTTCACCATTTTTGCCAAGTCTCCTGCACCCCAAGGAAAATAAAGGTGTGTGTGTAGGGGGGGGGGGGGGGGCTTTATGTAATGAAACAAATGAAATCTACCATACAGCAAAATCATGAATATATGACAAGTGGAAATTTTCCATTTTATGCAAATCACATTTCCACAAGGGAAAAAGTGACTTGTAACCATAAAAGAAAAAATTGAAGGCAAGAATAGAACAGAAGTGTTCGGCTTTTCTTTTTGCCAGGGTTAAGAGTATTTCTAACTTCACGGGTACCATACCCAGTATGCTGAGCAAGTGCACTTCCTACAACTTTTGAAACACTTCCTCCTTGTCTTCTGTGTGCCTCATCATTCTATACTCCTGCAGAAACATCTTCACTGGCCACCAAACAGAGGCAAATGTTAACACTTTCACTTCCTCTGAAAGCATCAGTTTCTTTCTTTCTTTCTATCATTTCCATGCAAACTGAACAATGACAGCTCTTGTCTAGCTGTGCCAGCGCTAGAAACATCCAACCATATGGGTGTCAAGTATGGCACACTTCACCCTAAATCACCTCACCCTTGTTGATGTTGAAACTATTCCTCCGATATCAACGGGGTCAGTGCCCATTGTAGTAAAGAATGTTCAGGTTTATTAGGAGTCAATGTTACTCTCTATTAAGGAGTATTGGATTCTGTACCCTTCACATAAGCAAGAGAACAAAGGCTGATAGGGTGATGTGGAGCGGAATTTGACACGTCAAACACAGCAAGATATTTTAGGGTAGACACAGCTTCTACGAATCACACAAACCAAGACTGACGTACAGATACAGATGTTTGCAGTGTTGGACCCAGAATATAAGAGAGAGAAGGTTGGTGAGGTAACATCTTTCATTGGACCAACTTCTATTGATGGAAGAGACAAGCTTTCAAGCTAAAAGGAGTTCCTCTTCTTACAGATATAGAGACAGTTTCCATAGCAATAGTATCTATGCCTTCTCAAAACATTCAAGGTACTAATATAGTTAGAAATGCATTTAGAAATACTTTACTCATACATGGATTGATTGTGCAAAGAGCTGAGCACTCCAGACATAATTAGAAAAACATGTGCTTAAATTTAAGCACAAGAGTAGTGGGAAAAATGGATTTACTCTAGAGCTATCAATTAATCACAGTTAATTCACATAATTAACTCAAAGCAAATTAAGTATTAAATTAATGATTAATCACAGTTAATAATACCAATTTAAATTTATTATAAATATTTTGGATGTTTTACTACATTTTCCAATATATTGATTTAAACAATACAGAATACAAAGTCTACAGTGCTCACTTTATATTATTTTTATTACAAATATTTGCACTGTAAAAAATAGTATTTTTCAATTCACCTCCTATAAGTACTATAGTGCAATCTCTTTATTGTGAAAGTTCATTTACAAATGCAGAATTATTATTTTTTACATAACTGCACTCAAAAACAAAACAATGTAAAACTTTAGAGCCTACAAGTCCACTCAGTCCTACTTCTTGTTCAGTCAATCGCTAAGACAAACAAGTTTATTTACATTTACAGGAGATAATGTTGCCCACTTCTTATTTACGATATCACCTGAAAGTGAGAACAGGTGTTCGCGTGTCACTGTTGTAGCTGGCATTACAAGGTATTTATGTGCCAGATATGCTAAACATTCGTATGCCCCTTCATGCTTTGACTTGTAGATTGAACTATCTTTTGTTTCTTTTTTACGGTGCAAATATTTATAATAAAAAATACAAAGTGTAGAGTGCTCATTTTGTATTCTGTTGTAATTGAAATAAAAATATTTGAAAATGTAGAAAAACATCCAAAAATATGTATAATAAATTTAAATTGGTATTCCATTATTAACAGCGCAATAAAAAAATTTAATCGTGATTAATCACAGTTTTAAACCATTTGACAGCCCTAGTTTACTCACATGCTTAAAGTTAAGTGTGTTCTTACGTCTTTTCTGGATCTGGAAAAGAGTGCTCAGCCAGGGTTCAGGTCTTGACGTGGCTCCTCATGTCCATATGCCATCCACATGTCCTATGCCTTCTGCTTGCTAAGCTGTATCCTCTTCCTGCTGCTGCTATTGCAGGCGCTCTGCCAACAACAGGGTGTGTCTATGCACAGCTCTTGGTTTTTCAGTCGCAGCAGTCAGGCTGTCTGCCATGCAGCTTTCCCTCTGCAACCTGCTGCCAGGTTGCTGTCTCTGGCCAGCTGCTTCTATTCACATAAACCTCTGACTTTCTCTCCCAAGCAGGTCAGGTCAAAATATTTTATCAAAATTGTTTTTGATGAAACAGGTTTTTTTGGATGAAAAGTTGACATTTTCCAAGGAAATTTGACAAAACAGGGGTAAGGGGGAGGGAAATTGTTCTCTTTAAAGATGTCGGTGGAATTATTTTTCCACAACTTACTCTACTCACAACTTAGATCCCCCTAAGAATCTTGAGGGTTACTACCCTTTCCTGTACGCTACATTAGTGAGACTGCTGTTTAAATGTTAGGCTAGGCAATACAGAATTCTCCTTTGGCTACATCCTTCCCCCTCCATCTTATTTAGATTTCAGGGAAGACGCTGAGTAATGAGCTAGCGAGTTCCTTATGATATTCATGTATAATCTATTCCAGATATTGCAATATACATATATAATCTACTTCCCTTCATGGGCTGGAACCAAGACATCAGAGCTGATCACCCTTTAAACCCTTGAGAAACTTCAGATATGAATCCAAATTTGAATCAGAAATCTGCAACTCAGTCACTTTTCTCCAACTGAAATGCAGCCTTCCTGTTGTCATTTCTTCTACTTCCTGCTTGGATGAGTCAGGATTTTGGGTCTGCTTCTTATGATTGGAGACTTCACATTCTCTTCCAAATAATTTACTCTTTCAGAAAGAATTTCTGATATGATCTTGTATTGAGTAGTGTAATTCAGGAAGAGTCAGCAAAGGAGAGACAAAAAAGGCTATAGCAATGATAGATAGTGGACTACACTTGCTATGAATGGAATTTGCATCATGCTATTGGAAAACTATATAAAAGTCACACAGATATTACCCTGAATAATACTGTGATATCAGTATTGTCAAGGATGAAAGTTGATCATTCTAGTTTACATTTCTAATAGTTTTGCCAGAAAAGTGGAACTGGAAGACACCAGTGAACGGGTCTGACCCTTTTCTAACCAACTATCCTAAATATAAAATGGATACTGCAAGAGATCTCAGAGAACACTTTGGGTTTGAAATAACTAGAGATAATCAAAGTATTGTCCTTGCACTGATGAATTTCACTGGGTTTTTTTTTTCACTTAGAAATGCCTGCATTAACCTTGTATTGATTATAAGACTAGGGAGTCAGTGGTATTACAGGGTCAGCAGTGAAGCTATATGCAAAAGATCCAATTGTAACAATTATATCTCTGAATATTTTATGCAGTTCCGATAAAATTTGTTCATGCTTTAAAGACCTGCAGCATAGTAGATAAAATAACTTAATTATCTAATAGTGCATCCTTTTGTGAGACATTCCATTAGCTGATTGCACACATTTAATTGTGTTTAAACTCAGGTCACTTTGCCTTCCCATCCACCTTTCTCTGGTAAAAGTAAATACAGTATGTCCTTTATAGCAAGCCACGTATTAATCCCTATACAATCATTGTACACAAGGATTGCTTTCAAAAATCTTGATAATATGAATGTTTTATGAATGCATTAAAAGATGGACAAGCACTCTAAGTCTTCTTGAAAGATACTGCTTTGGCTGTCCTCCTACACTGAACTCTGAATGTTTCATTAGCTCCCAGCATTTGGAAAATGTAATGAAGAAGCTGTTTATTTTATAACCTGTCACCAGAATAAAGCAACCTCAACAGAATTCCACTGTATTAACCCAAATAAGCAATTCCAGATATGGCTTTGTACCTATGATTTATAGGACAACATAAGAAACTGTAGTCACTCAGGGCTAGTAGAGGATCAACTGTCTGTGGCCACAAAAGGGAGTAAGAGTAACTAAGGCACTTCCTGACTCTGTTACTTGTCCTTCCTATACCATAGGCATACATAGGTGGGTGGGAGAGGAAAGGAAAAAATGGGACAGAGAGTAGAGGAGAACCTTGGTTTGCCCCTCGCATGCCAGTGCTGTATCGGTGCAGAAGGCACTGTGCCAGGGTTAGGTCCGGTGCAGTTTAGTTCCTCCCTGGAGCAGGCAAGCAAACTTGGAGACAGATTGCAACTCCGAGTCATAGTCTGATTCATAAGCTGCTCTCAGGGCAACATAACTAGACACTGCCACTTTTTCAGAATAGATCATAATGGGATAACCTAGCCCTCATTCTAATAGGACTAGTTTTATGATGCTGGGAGTCTCTGCAAGGTTATTCTTGGGAAAGAACTCTACAGATCTCCTCAATCTCTTTCTCCCCTTCATACTTTACCTAAAATTATCATTAATAATAATAAGAAATGCTTAGAAGGCACGGACTTGGCTCATGGTGTACCAATCAATGTGACAGACCCTATAAGCCAAGGTAAAATTAGGGACTGTCTGAAAAGTAGTAGGTAACCTGAAAAATAGGATTTTCTCTTGACAGTGGCATTTATGAGTCCCAAAGAGTTCTCCCTAAATTCTAACATTTATTTTGGTTCTATTTACGTAATAATGCTATTCATTTATAATAACATATCAATTAAATGGTTAACTATAAACCATGCCTCTTAGCCACTGTCACTACAGCTCCATTGCTGAAGAAGGGTTTCCTGCAGCAGTAGATACTCATGGAATCTTTTTGGTAACAATAGATGTAATTGGCCAGTACATTCTGCTACAAGGTTAAACGTGCCACTGTTCTGCCTTTCCCAGGTCTTCTCACAGATCAGGGTAATCTAAGAATCTCTGCAACAGCGGGCTAGTCACCAGGGGAGATTTTCTAGAATAATGAATAAATAGTTACCATGGATTCTGGTATCGATGAGTTATCTCATCTTCAGCAGCCTGACGGAATTCTCCAGTCTGTCAAAGAGAAACAAAGCATGTTGTTTTGGCAGCATGTTGACAAGGAGAATTGATATTATATTTGTCTGCCCCTCTCCAATCAGAGTGGGAGTGGGGAGAGAGTCCATGAACAGATTTGAAAGCCAAAGAAGGGTGCTATGGTTCTACATCTTGAAATGTGAAAGCAACCTGAGTGCAGCATTCTGACCCCCTTAAAATTTAGAGAGGAAGAATTTAGAAAGACAGTAAAACTGAAATTGTACGGCTATATTTCTACAATGTCTCAGGCAATGGAACAAGGGACTTAAGAGTTAAGCAATGTCTGGTACATCTAAGGGTCCTGTATGGGGATGGTAAAATTGAAAAGATCAAAAAAGTTCACAATAGGCTACAAATCAGAGAACATGTGGGCAAAAAGGGGGCAGGGCAGCAGATGGCAGTATGTGGAAGTCAAAGAGAAATCCAGGGCAAAAGGAAAACGCTGGTCTACAGGAAGTAATATTTTTTAAACTTAAATTGGCTCAGCAAGATAGTCTCACACGCTACTTGTACACGTATCTTGATGGGGGAAGCAACAATAGAGCACACGGTGTGCATTTTTCAGCAACACGCTTACCTTGAATACCACATCCTATTTTCCCCACTCTACTCTTACCCATTTTTGCTTCTCCCCATCTCTCTCCAGTTGGACCTTAGATGCACCATGTCTATTAACAAATCTGAGGGTAGAAATTAAAATAGGAAAGCCAATCTAAGCGTTTCTCATTTGAATTCCTGTAATGCTGCTTATCGAAGGGCAGAACTTGGTGCATTGCAAACAATTCTGCTACAAATCTCTGAATCAAAACTTCAGTTATTTCTATGAAATTCAAGCATCATATGATGTCTTCATTGTTCTCTTTAGCTTTTCTAAGTCATATTCGTCTTTGCCAACAGTTACAGGAGTTATGCAGTCCAACACTGAAAATGCCAGTCATTGCTAAAGCAGCAACCAGTTTGCCACATAATTACTTCCTTGCTCTAGTCTGCTGTCCATGTTATTTTGTTTTGAGAAGGTTCTTTGTTTAATCCACCATCATTAAGTAGTGATGGAACTATAGTCCCATAATTCAAAATGTACCTTGTTTTCATTTCATGCTTTTACCAGCTCACACCCTGCAGCTTGCCTCCTCTCTTGCTGTTGCCTTTCCTGTCCTATTCCCTCTCCCCAGCCTCACTTCTGTCTCCGTTTCTCTCAGGAGTTGTAATGAAAAACCAGCACTTACCTTGTGGCCCCTCTCTGCTTCTGCAGAATTTAAGCTTATGATTAAAAAAATAAAAGTTACATTTCTATCCCTTATGGCTGCAAAGAAAACATCTTCTAAAGGTGAACCCATGCTGTGCTATATTAGTAAGTCTGCAGATATAGGAATGACAGCTTTAAGGGCAAATTGTATTTCCCTCACAGAGAGTACGTCTGCACTGCAATAAAAAACCTGCTGCACTGAGTCTCAGAGCCCAAGTCATCAATGTGGGCCCACAGGACTCGAGCTGCAGGGCTAAAAACTGCAGTGTAAACATTCGGCCTGGATCATGGGTTCTGAGAACCTCCCCCCCACAGGGTTTCTGAGCCCCGGGATCCAGCCTGAGCCTAAATGTCCTCACTGCAATATTTAGCCAACAGCCCTAACTCTGAGGCGGCCCAGGCCAGCTGTGGCCATGCCACAAGTCTTTTATTGAACTGTGGATGTATCCAGAGGCTCTGAGACAGCAATGTATATGAGCCCATTATGCATGAGAGGAGTTGCACGGAAATCCGTGCTTAAAGTTAGGCCCATGCATTTATGTACCCTGCTGAATTGGCTCCATAAAGCCCAAGTATTCAGGCTATAAGTGAAGTGTGAGGGGATGAAAAGCAAAAACCACAACAAAATCCTTGTGTGGTGCAGCCAGTTACTCCAGGCTATGGGTCAGCATAGCAGCTATAGTTTCCTTCCTGCTTCCCTCCTCCCCCCCTCATCCATCCACCAGCCCCCACATATGCCACTTGTTAGGACCACTGGATTCATGTAACTGCAGATCCAGCATCCACTGTCCAGCCTGCTCTCCATGCCACCCTCTTTGCTGGCTTGTTCAGGAGCCACTAAATGCAAACATAGGGCACACAGGTCCTCAAAGTTTTATAAGGAAGCTCCCTGAGCCGGCACATCCCATCCCAGTTTTCCTATAAAAATGTCTTTGAGACAGGGGACACAGCAACAAGGAATGGACTGTAGTCTTGGGGAAGCAGTCTGGGGTTTATAAACAACAGCCATCCTGCAGACCCTGGCTTTATGGCCCATCACCAGGGTTCAGTGAACAGAAAGGACTGGAACTCCTCACACCAGCAAGGGATCAGGCTAGCTCTTGGTTGTCCTCACTAGTGTTTCTCAAAGCAGCAGAAGAGCAGGGCTGGCTGGGAAATGTAATTCCTTATGATAGCCATAATTATTCCTCTTTTGTAAGGCACCATGGAAAATATGGTCAGTATATAAACAGTATCCTTGCTAAAATTTGGGGGAAGAGACCTGGAGAGAGACAGGCTCTTTTTATGGTCTCTCCTGGAAGACATGAACAGTTAATTCTACAGACCTAGTGTTGGGGGAGCAGTAGCAACAAATATTAATATTATGGTACCACCCAAAAGCCCCACTTGGGACAGGGCCCCATTGTGATGGGTAATGTGTAAACAGAAAAGATAATCCTTTTCCTGAAGGGTTTATAATCTATGGCCCTAGATTGCTGGTTTTTCCTTTATTGGGGTTTGGGTGTGCTTAGACCAGGTTAAGGCATGTGATATGTGTCTTACTTAGAGAAGCAGCTTTTGGTACAAGTGACTTATAAGTATTTGGTGCCTAGACACCATAGTGACGGGCACACAAGTAATGTCTATAAAAAGGTATTGTTAGCTCATGGGTGGGATCTTGCAAGGGTTGATTGCCACTGGTAGCTTTTCTCCAGTGAGGGGCCTCCACTGATGGAATTTGCTCCCCTCGGAGCTCTGCCAGAACCAGAGTTTGTCAAGCTTCAGGGTCTGACACAAAGCCCTTTAAAAATGGTTTGTATGAGTTCTTATTTTTGTTCGGTTTTGGTTATTTTGTATTAACAGTTGGTCTAGTAAGACACTGATGATAGTAATGCAAGGGGCAATTAGGTTGCCATTACTTGCTGCTAACTTATCAACAGGGCCCTACCAAATTCATGGTCCATTTTGGTCAATTTCACGGTCATAGGATTTAAAAACTCGTAAATTTCATGGTTTTAGCTATTTAAATCTGAAATTTCACAGTGTTGTAATTGTAGGGGTCCTGACCCAAAGGAGTTGTGCAGGGTCGCAAGGTTATTGTAGAGGGGGCTGTAGTACTGCTACCATGACTTCTGTGCTGCTGCTGGCGTCAGCGCTGCCTTCAGAGCTGGGCAGCTGGAGAGCGATGGCTGCTGGCCAGAAGCCCATCTCTGAAGGCAGAGCCATCAACAGCAGCACTGGAGAAGTAAGGATGTCAGGGTATGCTATTGCCACTCTTACTTCTGCGCTGCTGCCTGCAGAGCTGGGCCCTTAGTCAGCAGCTGTCACTCTTGGCCACCCAGCTCTGAAGGCAGCGCAGAAGTAAGGGTAGCAATCCCGCGACCCTCCTAAAATGACCCTGTGACCCCCCTGCAACTCCTTTTTGGGTCAGAACCCCCAATGTGAGAAACGCTGGTCTCCCCCCATGAAATCTGTATAGTATAGGATAAAAGCACACCAAAAACCAGATTTCACGATCCGTGATACATTTTTCAAGGCTGTGAATTTGGTAGATCCCTACTTATCAAACTTGTTTTTAAGTTTATATTTATTTATTTGTTTATTTTATAGGCCTAGTTGCTATGGCAACAGGAATTCATAGAAAACAAAATAAACCAGAATAAAATTAAAAAGACAGATGGCAAAGCAGAGTCATTCTGAATAGTAATGCAAACAAAGGAAATAGCTATCTCACTTACATCAGGTAATCCAGAAGTAACTCCACTGAAGTCAATTGTGTTTACATAAAGAAAAGGAGTACTTGTGGCACCTTAGAGACTAACCAATTTATTTGAGCATGAGCTTTCGTGAGCTACAGCTCACTTCATCAGATGTGTACCGTGGAAACTGCAGCAGACTTTATATACACACAGAGAATATGAAACAATACCTCCTCCCACCCCACTGTGGGAGGAGGTATTGTTTCATATTCTCTGTGTGTATATAAAGTCTGCTGCAGTTTCCACGGTACACATCTGATGAAGTGAGCTGTAGCTCACGAAAGCTCATGCTCAAATAAATTGGTTAGTCTCTAAGGTGCCACAAGTACTCCTTTTCTTTTTGCAAATACAGACTAACACGGCTGTTCCTCTGAAACCTGTGTTTACATAGGTGTACATGAAAAGAAAATAAGGCTCAATATCCACAAATATCACCAACCATCAAACTGGAGAATGGTCAAGTTCTTTCTGTTTCTTCCCCTCTATTCCTGCTGGGAGCCAAACTTTAAAAATGGGGAAACCAGATATGGAAGGAGAGAGAAAAGGGGTCATGCAGAATGTCTAGCATGGGGGATATTGCAGGAAATTGCAGGGAGTCCCTGAAATAGAGGGGGATGGGTGCGTGGCACACAGGGAGCTTGTGAGGTGGAATGCAAGGAACTCATGGTGGGTGCAATGAGCTCAGCCTACATAGGCTTCAAAGTATGTGACCCCCTAGTTCATGAGGTTTGTAAAGCAAAATGAACTAAAATACTTCATGGCCAAGAAGATGAAATTTTAGGGCTGAACTCAACACTCAGTTGCATTGAAGTAAATCCACAATAATAAAGCTATTGCAAATTTAACCTGGTATAACTGAGACCAGAATTTGGCAGTAGACTTCGCCCTAAAGGATCAGCAGCAACTTGAAATAGCAATATGGTCATTTAGAAGTAATATATCTTTTTCCTATATAGTGAGCGCATTTATCTGATGCAGGGATGGCAACAGGAATATGGGTTCGGAGACTCTTACATACAATGTCAACAATTGTTCAGAACACAATGTGTTTGTATTTTCAGAAATGTTAGGGTGCTAACACTGGCAGAAATGTTGTGAGTCAGACATCACCACTTTGTACAACAGATCTGAAAATATGTTTGTTAAGGTCCTTCCCCACTCTGAATTCTAGGGTACAGATGTGGGGACCTGCATGAAAGACCCCCTAAGCTTATTCTTACCAGCTTAGGTTAAAAACTTCCCCAAGGTACAAACTTTGCCTTGTCCTTGAACAGTATGCTGCCACCACCAAGCGTTTTAAACAAAGAACAGGTAAAGAGCCGACTTGGAGACGTCTTCCCCCAAAATATCCCTCCAAGCCCTACACCCCCTTTCCTGGGGAAGGCTTGATAATAATCCTCACCAAATTGGTACGGTGAACACAGACCCAAACCCTTGGATCTTAAGAACAATGAAAAATCAATCAGGTTCTTAAAATAAGGATTTTAACTAAAGAAAAGGTAAAAGAATCACCTCTGTAAAATCAGGATGGTAAATACCTTACAGGGTAATCAGATTCAAAACATAGAGAATCCCTCTAGGCAAAACCTTAAGTTACAAAAAGACACAAAAACAGGAATATACATTCCATTCAGCACAGCTTATTTTACCAGCCATTAAACAAAAGAAACTCTAATGCATTTTCTAGCTAGATTACTTACTAATTTAACAGGAGTTGGAAGGCTTGCATTTCTGATCTGTTCCCAGCAAAAGCATCACAAAGACAGATAGAACCCTTTGTTCCCCCCCCCCCTTCAGATTTGAAAGTATCTTGTCCCCTCATTGGTCATTTTGGGTAAGGTGCCAGCAAGGTTACCTTAGCTTCTTAACCCTTTACTGGTGAAAAGGTTTTGCCTCTGGCCAGCTGGGATTTTATAGCACTGTATATAGAAAGGTGGTTACCCTTCCCTTTTTATTTATGACAACATTTATCTAAAAGAGCTTGAAGTTTTATATTCCTGGTTAGTATATCTGATTTAACTACAATCTTCTATGACACAAGAGAGGATAAATAATATTTAAGTGAAACAAACTCATAGCCACTGAGCTGTCTGATTCTAGTAAAGGTGCTTTTAAAAGATACTTTTATAACTTTGTAGCAAAGTCCAAAGATGTTCTTTTTAATTTTAATTTGTATTGACAGCAACATCTGCAGATCAGAAATGTGGGAGCTGAAATTATTTGAAGACTGTCAGGCATTTGAGAGAGACCTGGACTCCATGTGTGTTATTGATTCTATAAGGGGAAAGCAGTTCAAAACCATTTTCGGTTCCAGAAGAAGCTGATTTAGAAGTATCAAGTAAAATAGGAAAACTGTTAAAAGAAAAACAGCTGTGTATTGATATCTAAGGTAAAATGTTCATCCTATTAATGGCTATCTGATAAAGGAATACACTGGTTACACTGTTAGGCTAAATTTAGCAGCCTCTTTATCACAGACAGGAAATGAAGCAGTGAAGGAGGGCAGGGTGCAACTGCTCAGCTCAACTCTGGTTTCCACTAAAATCTGAAGAGTTCACCCCACATAGATCCTTCACGACAAGAGAGCAGAGGTGACATGCCAGGATGGGGTGTGAATTTTGCATTTTATGCATCCGTTTCCTGTCCCAGATGATTTAGGTCTCCTCCTCCTGTTATTGTAGGTTGAATTGAGTGGTTGCACATGATGCTGTACTCAAAAGAGATACAACTACTCCTGCTTCTGTAGGGCAATGCTGCCAGGAACGCTTCTATGCCCAAATAATTCAGGATCCTAAATAAAGAGATTCCTTAGTTTCTACATACTGGCACCCAGTACTAAGAATGAAGAGAATTAGGTTCCACATTATTATTTAATTTCTGCCTATTTTTGAGTGGCAACCACCACCATCACCCATTCATGAGTCCATACCAGCGTATACATTGGTGGGTGTGTATATTTATAAACACACCCATTTATGCTTTCACAAAGCTTTTTCTCATACCAGACTCATTTGAGCAGGATATATTGTTTGAACAAAGAAGTATGAGACATTAATCAAAGCCAGTATTCTTCCTAGGAATGTACACCTGCTCAGATTTTGCAGCGAAGCAATCAATGAAGGTTCAGACTTTGACCTAGAAAGGACATTGTTTTGCAAGAGTGCCCAAATTATGCCCTTAGGGCCAAATGTAGCTTTCAGAGTCCTCAAATGCCTTTTAGTTCCCTGTGTCAAAGCTATGAAGGAACAACCCATGGAAACTAAAGTTTTAACAGTTTAGAGCCAAAGTCTGCTGTTCTTCTCTAATAGTTCTCGAAATGCCCTGGGCTTTTTCTTTTCCACTGCTGGTAAACTCAAACACAAACAGTTCCTACCCATCCACCACGGAAAATAATCTGTTATGTTTTCAGCTGTAGCTATTTATACATTGTGCTACTGTGCATATTCCTGTGCTACTGTGCAGAGGGGATAAAGGTTGGAGGGCCACCTTTTCCTCCTTGTCGTCCTCTGGGTGGGAAAGAGCTGAACCAGGATAGCTGCCCCCTTCCTGCTTTTCTTCACAGGATGTTGGAAGAAGGACCAGGCCAGGCTCCTCCATCCTTTGTTTCTGTTACTTTTCACAATAATGACAACTGGGGAGAGGAAATTGCATCCAATGGAGGAGTGGGAAAACACAGGGCCCCAAGAGTGGGGTAAGAATTCATATACTGTACACCGAACTGATAATCTGGGGTTTTTAAACTATGTTCATTGACTTTTTTTAGGAGTGCAGCTATGTAATGTGTGAACACTATAGGACATATGTAAGCTATGTCTTAGCGATACAAAAAAGCTCTTTCAGGGCAGGAACAGTGTCGTATATGTTTGTACAGCACCTAGCATGATAGTGCCCCGACCTGACTGGGGCCTCAGGCATAACTGGTCAGATCTATTCAATAAAAACATGCAGTTTTGGCATCTGTATATAAAAACTAAAGATTTTTGCAAAAATTGAACACTTTCCTGCAATCCTTACATATGTCAAGCAGGTGTAAGCAAAGGTTGCAGATTCAGTGCCCAGACTGGAGGTAGACAAGCTCCAGAATGTCTTGAGATCCTATTCTCTACTTCTGCTCCCCAAGAGGCTGAGCACCACAAAAGCATTTACAGAGTTCTTAGAGGTAGTGAGCACATACTAGACCTGTGCAACCTGGCAGGATTCTGTTCACAGATGAGTTCAGAAACTCATGCCTACAGTTCTTTTTACGGTATTTGGAAGTGGGCCATCACCTGGAGGTTTACCTTAAAGCTCAAGTTCAAACTCAAACCCTTAAGTGAACCTCGCAACTCTTAAGGGAACCTTCCATCCTAAAGTTAGCTCCTCCCAGCTGTTCCAGTCACTTCCTCCTTCCACACTTCTGGGTGTCAGTTTCCCAGCAAGGTGTTAAAACTCACCCCACATCCATCAAGGCCAAGATTTTCAAAAATGGGTGTCTAAAGCTAACGTCAGTGGGAGGTGCTGTGCATACTGCATTATCTAAAATCAGGCTGTTTGTTTAGGCATCTACATGGACTTGAGAGTCTAACTTCAGGAACCCATTTCTGAAAATGTTTCCCCAAGCTTTCATGAGCATGGGTTGATGTTTGCAAACACATGGGCTCAATTGCTTTAAGATGTTAATAGATTGCACAGCTCTAGTGCACATGTCTTCATTACACAACACAACTTTCCCATTTGATTTGTTTCATGAAAGCTAAGATTTATGAATGCTTCGTATAATTTCAAGTACCACCACTTTAATACATTTGTTGTAATAATGTTGATTGTACATGATCTTAAAAAATGGTGCCTTTTTTATCAAATAAATGTGTTCCATCTTGTTCTCTGATTAACCACTGCACTACAAAGACACAGCATAAAATTACAAAGCAAGACACTCTTTAATGTCATCTAGATGGCATCAGATAAAATTCTGGAGAAATGTATGAGTAGTTACCTTAATCTGCATGCCAGTGAGCAGATTTCCTCTGTTGAGATAACTAAATTCTGTTACTCCCCAGCCAATTTGTCCAGGGTAGGAACGTTTGTGGGGCAATATAGAAGTCGTCCAGGGGGCAGTACGCCACAAGTACTCAAGGTCACTCGTGGCCCCTTGTGCTGGAGTGGTTGCTCCGATGTAGCGAGGATACTCAGGGAGCTTTGTTCTGTAATCACGAATAGCATCTGGGCCTTAGAAAAGAAAAGATTAAAAATTGGTTATATAAAACTGAAGGGTTACATTTCTTACTATTTCAGTATGTGTTGTTCCATCCTTTATTTTCTCAGTTACTTTAATGCAACAACTTTTAAAGACCCGTTTCTCTGCACAAGAGTAGTTCACGCTCATTTTGTCTAGGTCAGATATGTTAAGGACTATTATAAAGAGGAAAGTGATCAATTGTATTCCATGTCCCCTGAAGGTAGGACAAAAGAAATGGGCTTAAGCTACAAGGGCAGCTAAGCTCTGGAATAGGCTTCCAAAGGAGGCTATGGAATCTCCATCTTTGGAAGTTTTTAAGAACAGGTTGGACAAACTCCTGTCAGGGATGGTCTAGCTTTACATGGACCTGCCTCAATGCAAGGGGCTGGACTAGATGACTTCTCAAGGTCCCTTCCAGTCCTACATTTCTATGATTCTATCTTGGTTACAGCATGCTCCCAGGTGGGAAAAAAGCTTTTGAATGGGCACTACTTTTTTATGCTCCTAAAGCACTGACTCTTGAAAAAGAGGCCATAAGGGGAAGCAAAGTAAACCATCATTCTCTGACAGGAAGCAGGATTTTATTGTTTTTGGCTTAGAATTAGGGCCTGCCCAACAAGATGATTCCTTGAGCCCTTCCAAAAACCAGTAGAGCTGCAGCTGTGTCATAGTTTGGGCCCCAAAGGCCAGCGCTGGGCATCTTTGGGAGTTGGCCAGGAATAACTTATAAATATTAGGAAAAGTTACTGTGGCAAAGCTTCTAGCTTGATGAGCAGGGACTAGAACAGTGGACTGTGAGTGAGGAGGTGAGATTTCTATTCCTGGTTTGGCCACTAAATCTTTGCCTGATCTTGAGCAAGTCACTTTCCTCAGGTTCCCCACGTGTAAAGTAAGAATAATGATCTTTACACACCTTGGTGCAGTACTTCTAAGTCTATGGATGAAAATAACTATATAACGATTTTGTATTATTACATTTACATTTAGGGCAACAAAAATGATTAGGGGTCTGGAACACATGACTTATGAGGAAAGGCTGAGGGAACTGGGATTGTTTAGCCTGCAGAAGAGAAGAATGAGGGGGGATTTGATAGCTGCTTTCAACTAACTGAAAGGGGGTTCCAAAGAGGATGGCTCTAGACTGTTCTCAATGGTAGCAGATGACAGAACGAGGAGTAATGGTCTCAAGTTGCAGTGGGGGAGGTTTAGATTGGATATTAGGAAAAACTTTTTCACTAAGAGGGTGGTGAAACACTGGAATGCGTTACCTAGGGAGGTGGTAGAATCTCCTTCCTTAGAGGTTTTTAAGGTCAGGCTTGACAAAGCCCTGGCTGGGATGATTTAACTGGGAATTGGTCCTGCTTCGAGCAGGGGGTTGGACTAGATGACCTTCAGGGGTCCCTTCCAACCCTGATATTCT
This sequence comes from Caretta caretta, assembly GCF_965140235.1. Classification (NCBI taxonomy): domain Eukaryota; kingdom Metazoa; phylum Chordata; order Testudines; family Cheloniidae; genus Caretta; species Caretta caretta. The sequence goes on from NC_134209.1 coordinate 73,955,554, forward strand.
ATGATTCTATGATTTAGAAGAATATCCTTGCAACAAAGAGAGGTAGAAACTTACCTGATACAAAATTAAAGCTGACATTAGTACTGATATTCTAAGAAATCCCAAACACTGAGGAGTCCTGACAGAAAGTTCTAAAGGCCGTCCTGGCAGAAATCCCAAACACTTGATCCTGACAGGTTCTAAAGGCTGGTTCTGCCCTAATAGCTAATCCTTAAGGGTATGTCTATACTGCAAATAAAAGGTGTATTCTTAACTCGGGTTAACTAATCTATATTAGCTAACTCAGTTAAAAGAGCAGCGAAGACACAGCAACTCGGGTTATAATTTGAGTTAACAGCCCTAGTTCAATCCCCACCTGCCCTATATGCTTTAAGTTGAGCAGCTAACCCAAGTTAAAAGCAGAGTTGCCATGTCTTCACTGCTATTTTAACCCAAGTTAGTTTATGCAGGTTAGCTAACTTCAGAACACACCTTTTTCTTCCACAGTATAGACTTACCTTAAGTCACAACTACAGTACGTTGATGACAGCTTCCCAAAACTGGTTGTATTAATAGCTCCTTAACATCATTATATTGTGAAGGAAAGATATGTTGCCATTTTCATCATAAACCTCTATTATCAGAGACTTAAACTTTGACATAACAATTTATTCAGACAAAACTAAAGCAAACTCTAAGCCCAGGAGAAAATATTTGCTTTATGTGTTTGGGGGGGGAAGGTAGCAGATTGTTTTTAAGTTGTAATCATTGCAATGGGGTGTACAGGTCTTTTGGGCCCCAAAGGGAAGTTGTCTCAGCCATGACACTCACCACCCCAATATTTCCACAAGGAAGAACCCCAATGGCCCAAGTGGAAAAGCAATGCGACTGGAAAAGAAACAGGTCTTGTCTACGCTTGAAAGGGTTTGCCAGTGGAGCTATTACTGGCAAAACTTTTCTAGGGGAGATGCAGCTTACATCAGGAAAAGAGTTATCTTGCTGCTATAGCCTACACCAGTTCCCTGAACTGAGTAAGCTATACCGGAAAAAAGGCCTTTTTCTGCCAGCATAACTGCAACTTCCATATGAGGAGGGATTATTAAAACTGGGACTTTTCAGCTTAAAAAAGAGACGACTAAGAGGGGATACGATAGAGGTCTATAAAATCATGACTGGTGTGGAGAAAGTAAATAAGGACGTGTTATTTACTCTCTTTCTCCATAACAAGAACTAGGGATCACCAAATTAAATTAATAGGCAGCAGGTTTAAAACTAACAAAAGGAAGTATTTATTCACACAACGTACAGTCAACCTGTGGAACTCTTTGCCAGAGAATGTTGTGAAGGCCAAGACTCTAACAGGGTTCAAAAAAGAACTAGATAAGTTGATGGAGGATAGGTTCATCAATGACTATTAGCCAGGATGGGCAGGGATGCAAAACCAGGCTTGGAAGTGTCCCTAGTCCCTGTTTGCCAGAAGCTGAGAACACGCAACAGGAGATGGATCATTTGATGATTAGCTGTTCTGTTCATTCCCTCTGAAGTACCTGGCATTGGCCACTGTCATAAGACAGACTACTGGGCTAGATGGACCATTGGTCTGACCCAGTATGGCCGTTCTTATGTTCATCTACACTCGGGCTCTTGTCAGCATAGCTATGTTGGTCACAGTGTGTGCGGGGGGGGGGGGGGGATCACACCCTAACTCACACGGCTATGTTGGGTAAACTTTTAAGTGTAGGCACAATTGGAACTTTTCAGGAATAGCTATTCCGCCTTAAATTCAAACCCTACCTTAATGTGAATGAACTTTCAAGTGTATTCAAACCCTAACTACTACTTCCCTCACGTAAGAGATACATTTCCAAACTTCAGATCCCGGTCAGATCTAGTAGGCTCCTGAGACCCATATATGCTGAAGAAACCACCACGTTGGGAGACACAGTGGGAACACTCTAAACAGCGAACTGTCAGCTGTGACTTCTTCCCTTCAGGTTTAGGGATGATTATTCCTAATGTAATGGACTAGGGCACTGCCAATTTAAAACCTTCCAGTGTTAATGGAAAGGAGTAAAAAGAGAGATGCTAGAAAAATTAAGGAAAAATAAAGTAAAACTGGAGAGACTTTCTGATACCAAGGTGAATCATTCCAACATTCAGAGTAACAGCCGTGTTAGTCTGTATTCACAAAAAGAAAAGGAGTACTTGTGGCACCTTAGAGACTAACCAATTTATTTGAGCATAAGCTTTCGTGAGCTATAGCTCACTTCATTGGATGCATACTGTGGAAAGTGTAGAAGATCTTTTTATATACACACAAAGCATGAAAAAATATCTCCTCCCACCCCACTCTCCTGCTGGTAATAGCTTATCTAAAGTGATCACTCTCCTTACAATGTGTATGATAATCAAGTTGGGCCTTCTCACACACACACACCCCACACACAAACCCACTCTCCTGCTGGTAATAGCTTATCTAAAGTGACCACTCTCCTTACAATGTGTATGATAATCAAGGTGGGCCATTTCCAGCACAAATCCAGGGTTTAACAAGAACGTCTGAGGAGGGGGGGAGGGTCGAAAAAACCAAGGGGAAATAGGCTTGAATAGAGACTGGGAGTGGCTAAGTCATTATACAAGGTAACCTAAGTTAATTGTATCCAATTTGCAAATGAATTCCAATTCAACAGTTTCTCGCTGGAGTCTGGATTCGAAGTTATTTTGTTGTAATATAGCAACTTTCATGTCTGTAGTCGCGTGACCAGAGAGATTGAAGTGTTCTCCGACTGGTTTATGAATGTTATAGTTCTTGACATCTGATTTGTGTCCATTTATTCTTTTACGTAGAGACTGTCCAGTCTGACCAATGTACACGGCAGAGGGGCACTGCTGGCACATGATGGCATACATCACATTGGTGGATGTGCAGGTGAAGGAGCCTCTGATAGTGTGGCTGATGTTATTAGGCCCTGTGATGGTGTCCCCTGAATAGATGATATGTGGGCACAGTTGGCAACGGGCTTTGTTGCAAGGATAGGTTCCTAGGTTAGTGGTTCTGTTGTGTGGTATGTGGTTGCTGGTGAGTATTTGCTTCAGGTTGGGGGGCTGTCTGTAGGCAAGGACTGACCTGTCTCCCACGATTTGTGAGAGTGTTGGGTCATCCTTCAGGATAGGTTGTAGATCCTTAATAATGCGTTGGAGGGGTTTTAGTTGGGGGCTGAAGGTGACGGCTAGTGGCATTCTGTTATTTTCTTTGTTAGGCCTGTCCTGTAGTAGGTGACTTCTGGGAACTCTTCTGGCTCTATCAATCTGTTTCTTCACTTCCGCAGGTGGGTACTGTAGTTGTAAGAATGCTTGATAGAGACCTTGTAGGTGTTTGTCTCTGTCTGAGGGGTTGGAGCAAATGCGGTTGTATCGCAGAGCTTGGCTGTAGACGATGGATCGTGTGGTGTGGTCAGGGTGAAAGCTGGAGGCATGCAGGTAGGAATAGTGGTCAGTAGGTTTCCGGTATAGGGTGGTGTTTATGTGACCATCGTTTATTAGCACTGTAGTGTCCAGGAAGTGGATCTCTTGTGTGGACTGGACCAGGCTGAGGTTGATGGTGGGATGGAAATTGTTGAAATCATGGTGGAATTCCTCAAGGGCTTCTTTTCCATGGGTCCAGATGATGAAAATGTCATCAATATAGCGCAAGTAGGGTAGGGGCGTTAGGGGACGAGAGCTGAGGAAGCGTTGTTCTAAGTCAGCCATAAAAATGTTGGCATACTGTGGGGCCATGTGGGTACCCATAGCAGTGCCGCTGATCTGAAGGTATACGTTGTCCCCAAATGTAAAATAGTTATGGGTAAGGTCAAAGTCACAAAGTTCAACCACCAGGTTAGCCGTGACATTATCGGGGATAGTGTTCTTGACGGCTTGTAGTCCATCTTTGTGTGGAATGTTGGTGTAGAGGGCTTCTACATCCATAGTGGCCAGGATGGTGTTATCAAGAAGATCACCGATGGATTGTAGTTTCCTAATGAAGTCAGTGGTGTCTCGAAGGTAGCTGGGAGTGCTGGTAGCGTAGGGCCTGAGGAGGGAGTCTACATAGCCAGACAATCCTGCTGTCGGGGTGCCAATGCCTGAGATGATGGGGCGCCCAGGATTTCCAGGTTTATGGATCTTGGGTAGTAGATAGAATATCCCAGGTCAGGGTTCCAGGGATGTGTCTGTGCGGATTTGATCTTGTGCTTTTTCAGGAGTTTCTTGAGCAAATGCTGTAGTTTCTTTTGGTAACTCTCAGTGGGATCAGAGGGTAATGGCTTGTAGAAAGTGGTGTTGGAGAGCTGCCGAGCAGCCTCTTGTTCATATTCCGACCTATTCATGATGACAACAGCACCTCCTTTGTCAGCCTTTTTGATTATGATGTCAGAGTTGTTTCTGAGGCTGTGGATGGCATTGTGTTCCGCACGGCTGAGGTTATGGGGCAAGTGATGCTGCTTTTCCACAATTTCAGCCCGTGCACGTCGGTGGAAGCACTCTACGTAGAAGTCCAGTCTGCTGTTTCGACCTTCAGGAGGAGTCCATCTAGAATCCTTCTTTTTGTAGTGTTGGTAGGGAGGTCTCTGTGGATTAGTATGTTGTTCAGAGGTATGTTGGAAATATTCCTTGAGTCGGAGACGTCGAAAATAGGATTCTAGGTCACCACAGAACTGTATCATGTTCGTGGGGGTGGAGGGGCAGAAGGAGAGGCCCCGAGATAGGACAGCTGCTTCAGCTAGGCTGAGAGTATAGTTGGATAGGTTAACAATATTGCTGTGTGGGTTGAGGGAACCATTGCTGTGGCCCCTTGTGGCATGTAGTAGTTTAGAAAGTTTAGTGTCCTTTTTCTTTTGTAGAGAAGCAAAGTGTGTGTTATAAATAGCCTGTCTAGTTTTAGTAAAGTCCAGCCAGGAGGAAGTTTGTGTGGAAGGTTGTTTTTTTATGAGAGTATCCATTTTTGAGAGCTCATTCTTAATCTTTCCCTGTTTGCTGTAGAGGATGTTGACCAGGTGATTCCGCAGTTTCTTTGAGAGCGTGTGGCACAAGCTGTCAACATAGTCTCTGTGGTATGTAGATTGTAATGGATTTTTTACCTTCAGTCCTTTTGGTACGATGTCCATCTGTTTGCATTTGGAAAGGAAGATGATGTCTGTCTGTATCTGTACAAGTTTGTTCATGCAGTTGATAGATTTCCACTCCATACAACTAAATGCAGTGCCTTGCATAATGACAGGTTTCAGAGTAACAGCCGTGTTAGTCTGTATTCGCAAAAAGAAAGGGAGTACTTGTGGCACCTTAGAGACTAACCAATTTATTTGAGCATAAGCTTTCGTGAGCTACAGCTCACTTCATCGGATGCATACTGTGGAAAGTGTAAAAGATCTTTTTATATACACACAAAGCATGAAAAAATACCTCCTCCCACCCCACTCTCCTGCTGGGAATAGCTTATCTAAAGTGATCACTCTCCTTACAATGTGTATGATAATCAAGTTGGGCCATTTCCAGCACAAATCCAGGTTTTCTCGCACGCGCACGCACGCGCACGCTCTCTCTCTCTCTCTCTCTCACTCACTCACTCAACAAACTTCAAATCCAGACTCCAGGGAGAAACTGTTGAATTGGAATTCATTTGCAAATTGGATACAATTTACTTAGGCTTGAATAGAGACTGGGAGTGGCTAAGTCATTATGCAAGGTAACCTATTTCCCCTTGGTTTTTCCTACCCCCCCCCCACCCCTTCCTCAGACGTTCTTGTTAAACCCTGGATTTGTGCTGGAAATGGCCCACCTTGATTATCATACACATTGTAAGGAGAGTGGTCACTTTAGATAAGTTATTAGCAGCAGGAGAGTGGGGTGGGAGGAGGTATTTTTTCATGCTTTGTGTGTATATAAAAAGATCTTCTACACTTTCCACAGTATGCATCCGATGAAGTGAGCTGTAGCTCACGAAAGCTTATGCTCAAATAAATTGGTTAGTCTCTAAGGTGCCACAAGTACTTCTTTTCATTCCAACATTGATTCTGCTATGCCTGTGAATACTAGGCAATAATCACCTCCTCAGAAAAGAATACAATTATTACCATCTGGTTGGATATAAAGGAATTAATTCCCTTCTTCCCATCACTTTAGCCATATGAGCACAATAAAATAGACATTGACACCTCTGGCTTGGAGCATCAATGTTGTGTTAAGTTTTTCGTTTTGCATTTCTCAGCTCTGCCAATTACTTTATTACCTCATTGTACATTTCAACTACCCAAAATAATCTTCACTAATCACACATGTTGATCTGCTATCCAGATTTAATTTAAAAGAAATCAGCGTCTTTAAATAATTTGTAGAAATATAGTTGGTACACATTGTACATCACTGGTGTCCTAATGCTTGCTAGTGTGTGATTAACTCCTTGTAAAAAATGTCTTCTATATACAAAGAGTAAAGCTTGTATGTTCAATCTTTCCTTTTAGAGTAAAGAAAACAACAAACAAGGAAGGAACAATTATAAACTCTCCATGAGTGAGAAAGCAGGTGGAATATGTGTCACTCTGTAAGACCCTCCATCTTGAATCTTGAAGGATTGTACCATACTGTCCCAGCTGCAGTCATTTGAATAGGTTCCCCCTTGTTGTAGAAGAGAGGCAGCCCATAGCACGGTGTTCTGTGTGACAGCTCAAAGTCTCTGGGACATGCTCTCTACCTGGATCCAAAATAGCTGGAATGTGGTCACCTCTTGAGAATGTTGCAGAACACTTCTGTTTGATTAGGTTTTTGGAGAGGGCTGAGGGTAGGTTCCCAGAATGATGAGGTGGGGGGGAGGGGAAATAAAGGGGGGGATTTTTGTAGAGATTGGCAGAGCTCCTTTTTGAATAATTACTTTAATGCAGCTGGGGATTTGTTTTTTGTTATTGTTTTGTTATAATATGAATTATTGTTATAATTGTTATAATGTTTTGTTATAATTATTAATTATGGTGCCTCGAGCTTTGTATAAGCATTGTTTTATTTAAATATAAATAAATAATTACATAATCCCCCAAACAAACTGTGCTTAAAAATGCAGTGAACAGCTTCATAGCTAAATACACCACAATCATTTAAATGCATTATGCCCTGTAGGAGAATTACATTGCCCTTCCCAACAAAGTTCAATCTAGCAGCAAAACAATAACTCCAAAATTACTACAACTTTATCATTTGAAGCTGGCAATGGGACTACTCACAGTAAATGAAGTTAAGTATGTGCATAAGTCTTTACAGGATGAGGGCCAAAGTCATCATCCCAGTTGGATGGTGACTCTCTTTAGCCTGGCCTGATATACGGTATAGATCAAATCCTGCGAGTTGCTTAAGGGCTTGTTTACGCGTGGATTTGTTCCTGATTCACTCCATATGTGGGCACATTTATTTCAGTTCATACATGGCGTTATTCAGGAATAGCTGTTGCACTTTAAATTCATACCATACCTTATGAGAAACACTTTCAAGGGTAAAAAGAAAAGGAGTACTTGTGGCACCTTAGAGACTAACCGATTTATTTGAGCATAAGCTTTCATGAGCTACAGCTCACTTCATCGGATTAAATTGGTTAGTCTCTAAGGTGCCACAAGTACTCCTTTTCTTTTTGCGAATACAGACTAACACGGCTGTTACTCTGAAAACTTTCAAGGGTAGACAAATGTCTAGTGTGCACAGCAACACTTGTGGACTTCAGTAAGAGTTGAGGATACTTGGCACTTTGCAGGAGGTACTTAACACCTCAGAAAATTGGGCACTGTGGCCAGCTGTAGCAAACCAATGATAAAACTGCCCACTGCTTATTCTTTCCTAAAATTAATAAGCCACTCCTCAGAGCTGCATCACTTTTTGAAGATTAATTAGTGATACTGTAAACTGAGAAATACTGAAAAGTAAATTTCTGTTTGAAATTGTACTATAATCAGATATGTCTCCAAAATGTGGATGTGTAGCTTAGTTGAGTTTGGTAATCACATTTTATCTCTTCAATGGTGTCTCAAAAGCTAAAAGCAAATTTATCACAAACTTATGCATACACTTGTCCACTTAAAAAAAAAATCTCCTTTTGAAAGGCACCAGACTGACAAATATGTAAACACAACTCCTCTAGGTACAACACAGGCATCAATAAAGCCAGTCTCCCCATGCTGGACTCAAACCTGTAAGTTACAGCTATCCAGTGCCCCATAATGAATGTAGGAGGTGGAATCTAAATTTCCTGACAATGTAAGTATTATAGCTTAACTTTCTAAGCTAACCTTTGCAAGGATTCTGGGATGTTCTCAAAGCTACTGTGTGCCTGGAGCTGCACGACAATGACATTTAACTGTTTTTATTTGCTTGAGCTTTTTTTCTAAACCTGACTCTCAGAGAACCTTCTGAGCCAGAGGCTGGAGCAAAACAAGAGAAATGGAGAAACAGAAGCTAACTTTATTTTTGATCCAACAGTCAGTCAGTGCACTGTACAACAAAGGCTGAAGTGATATAGCAAAGGAGTCATGTTTAGGTCAGCTTTATTATACAGTTGTTCTGGTTTATCTTCTTTAGTTTCCTGACAAGACAGATTCTGAGACCATACGATGGCTACCTTTGATCTTAGGATCATCAGTCATGTCAGGAGACATAACACTTGCACATTAGAATTCCCACAACATAGCTTTGGAGGTGTGGGAGTAAGCCAACATAGTGGCAGAAGACTTTGTTAACTAAAATTGGGAGGAACAAATTTACAGGCGGTATTGCAGAAATAAATTCACTGTCTTACTATTTTAAGGTGAATTATTTTTAAGGATAATCATATAATCTTTAAACCATTGGAAACTGAACACCAGTCAAAAATTGAGCTAAAATATTAGGGGTGGGATTAACAAGGGAAATTTAGGAACCTAGCTGCCATTTTAGGCATCTAAGTCCAACACTTAGACCTATGTCTACACTTAACATGCTACAGCAGCACAGCTGCAGTGCTTCAAGGTAGAAACTCACTACAGTGATTGGAGTTCTCCTATCACTGTAGTTAATCCACCTCCCTAGGAGGTGATAGCTAAGTCAATGGAAGAATTCTTCCATCCTAGCACTGTCAACACTGGGGGTTAGGTCAGCATAGCTGTCTCTCAGGGGCATGGATTTTCACGCCCCTGAGAGATGTAGCTATGTTGATGTTAGTTTCCATTGTAGACCACTCCTTCGGAACCACTGGCATTCATAAAGTCACCTCTCAGCTGTCATCAAACCATCTAGGCACCTAAATTCCTTGGGCACCAAAGTTTATAACAGTTAAAGTCCCCAAGGCATCTAAATTTCAGTGGTTGAGCAAATGAATATCAGAACGGCCATAATGGGTGAGAGCAATGGTCCATCTAGCCCAGTACCCTGTCATCCAGTCCCAGCTTCTAGCAGTCAGACATTCAGGGACACCCAGAGCATAGGTTGTGTCCCTGACCATCTTGCTAATAGCCACTGATGGACCTATCCTCCATGAACTTATCTAATTCCTGTTTGAACCCAGTTATAGTTTTGGCCTTCATAACATCCCCTGGCAATGAGTTCCATACAAAGACTGTTAGTTCCTTAAGTTACTTTTAAACCTGCTTCCTATTAATTTCATCGGGTGACCCCTAGTTCTTGCATTACGTGAAGGGGTAAATAATATTTCCTTATTCATGTTTTTTCCATACCATTCCTGATTTCATAGACCACTATCATATCCCCCTTTATCCTTCTGTTTTCTAAACTGAACAGTCCCAGTCTTTTTAATCTCTCCTGGAATGGAAGTTGTTCCCTACCACTAATTATTTGTCTTGCCCTTCTCTGTACCTTTTCCAATTTTAATATAACTTTTAATATATATATATTCATATATATAAAGTTATAGTTTAATATAACTTTTTTGAAATGGAATGACCAGAACTCCATGCAGTATTCAAGGTGTGGGCATACTATGGATTTATATAGTGGCATTATGATTTGTCCTTTTTTATTATCTTCCCCTTTCTCAATGGCTTCTAACATCCTGTTAGCTTTTTTGACTGCTAATGCACGTTGAACAGATGTTTTCAGAGACCTCTCCACAATGATTCCAAGATCTTTCTTGAGGATAACAGCTAATTTAGAACCCATCGGTTTTGTATGTATAATTGGGATTATATGCAGTGGAGGCTTGTTGGTCGTAGGATATTAGAGAGACAAGGTCAATGAGGTAATATATTTTATTGGCCCAACTTCTGTTGATGAGAGAGACAAGCTTTCGAGCTTACAAAGAGCTCTTCTTCAGGTCTGCAAAACTAACTCAGAGTGTTACAGCTAAATAAAAGGTGGAACAGATTCAATGGTCCCTTGAAATATGTGTTAACTACTTATGCTAAACAATCTGTTCCACTTTGTATTTAACTCTGACATTGTGACTTAGTTTCCTAGAAAGATGTTACCTCACCCACTTTGTCTCCTAATTGGAATTATGTTTTCCAATGTGCATTACGTTGCATTTATCAACATTCTATTTCATCTGCCATTTTGTTGCCCAGTCACCCAATTTTGTGAGATCCCTTTGTAACTCTTCACAGTCATCTTTGAATTTAACTGTCTTGAGTAATTTTGTATCATCTGCAAACTTTGCCTCCTCACTATTTACCCCCTTTTCCAGATCATTTAGGAATATGTTGGAAAGCACTGGTCCCAGTACAGCTCCTTGGAAGTCCCTGCTATTTACCACTTTCTATTGTGAAAACCGACCATTTATTTGTTTCCTGTCTTTTAACCAGTTACTAATCCATTAAAGGACCTTCCCACTTATTCCACAACTACTGACTTTGCTTAGGAGCCACTGGTGTGGAACCTTGACAGAGGCTTTCTGAATGTCCAAGTATACTACGTCCACGGGATCACCCTTGTCCACATGCTTGTGAACAAAAAATTCAAAGAATTCTAATAGCTGCCAAAGTCCTGACACTGACCAGCAGCTCGGCTCCTAACTTACACATAAGACCCAGTTGGATTATTTTCCCTTTCTATGGGGTCCAATAAGTGCTTAGAGCATGTCTAAATCCTCACAAAACATCCAGAGAGGAGGAGGGAGTGATACATTTCACCGTCTTACAGCCTTTATTCCAGTAGTTAGGGCACTCACTCAGAATGTGGGAGACCCAAGTTCAATTCCCTTCTCTGTCTGATGTGGAACAGATATTTTAATTGAAGACTCCCACTTCCCAGAGGAGTGCTCTAAGCCACTGGGCTATAAGGTATTGTGGGACAGGTCTCCCTTAAGCTCTCCTTGTGAAGCTGTTCCACTAAGTATAAATAATTAAATAGTAATTGAGCCAGAGAGAACATTAGAATGATTCTGTAACCCAGTGGTTAGAACACTCAGCTGGGACATGACAGCCAGGTTTTGGTCCTCCTGCTCCAATGAATATTTAATTATTTACACACAGGAGAGGGTTCATGGCTGTGAATCATGAGTGGAGATAGGTGCCTCCCCTAACTCAGGACTGTGAATTCCACGAGGTGGCAGGGTGCCTAACTGTTAGGCACATTGACGCTCAGTGTTGCAGAGTATAAGTCCTCTTTGTGAATACTATACTAGAAAACTAAAATGTAGAGGTTAATTCTTTTTATACCAAGAATTGCAGAATGCATATGAAAATTATGCTAACCTTGAACTGATACAGTAGGTTGTAAACCTGTATAACACAGTTACCAGCCATAGCAGCCAGCAAGTTATCATGTAAAATGTATTGCTTGCTTTACTTGTACTTCATTGCTCTGTGTCACTAAAAGCAAACACTGCATTTTTAGCTGAACCAAGGCTGTGATTAAGTTGCCTTTCACTCTTTAAAAATAACCTTGGCTATTACTCATGTTGAAATTGCCTGACAGTGATCAAACATTTACAACAGTACAGTGATACTGCCTGCATCAAACAAAGATGTTGCAACTTTATTGAATTAAAGGTGGCCAGGATGAAGAGTCAAGATCACTTTCCAATTAAAAAAAAACAAAACAAGGAGTACTTGTGGCACCTTAGAGACTAACAAATTTATTTGGGCATAAGTTTTCCTGGGAGAGTGCATTAGGGCCTGATCCAGCACCCATTGAACTCAGTGGGAATCTTTCTACTGATTTCAATAGCAAAGGATCAAGCATTTACAGGGTATTAAAAATCCCAATACAATCTGTAGCACAGGGGCTGGATTGAGCCAGTTAAAGGCTTTATCTACACTGGTACTTTTCTACAAATCTCCCACTGCTGTACTTCAGTCTCAGTGGTAACAATAGTGGGAGCACTAGTGTAGACAGATTAAATGGCCAATGGCCAACCTATCATTGGTGTTATGCTAATAGTCCCAATATTGCTACTACCGGTGGTAGTATCACATTGGGAGATTTTTGGAAAATGCCAGTATAGACAAGGCCTCACTATGGCATGTCAGATGAGCATTCTCTAATGGCCTCATCAATTTCAGCAGAATAGATGTTATCTTTTTCAAAAATTGTTTCTATCCCTTAAAATTTGCAAAAATACAATTGTGAATGCAAACCCATGCAGTGCTGAGTTTGCAGACAGAATGAAATAACATTTCTAAGGCTAAATGCTGCCTCATTCGTCCTCTGCAGCCACAGGAGACTAACTACAGCCTAAAATTGTATGTTGGACAAAGGGGCAGACCACACAGAGGAACAATATATCGAGGAGGATTTCAGTGGCATGGTGAGGCAAGTGCAAGGGAACAGCTAGCAGATCTGGCGGTATGCAGATCCAAAGGCCTAAACCTTCCACAGAGGGGATAATGATAGGAAAAGTGTATGTGGATGAAAATGTGTAATGTTCGTGAGTTTATTGACGCTATACATGTATAATGTAAAGCTCATTTGTTGTTTTTACAATATTATTTACTCCTGGGGACATTCTGCATGAAAAAGTAAAAATTCTGCACACGGTATTTTAAAATTCTGCAAAATTCACCTATGAAAGCTCATACTCCAATATGTCTGTTAGTCTGTAAGGTGCCACAAGACTCTTTGCCACTACTCTTTTGGGCCCTCTACTGGAATGTGTACATGTGCACCAAATAAAAGAGGGAGCCAGCCAGCTGCCCCTGTACAGACTGAGATGTGCTGAACTGTTAAATTAATACCTGTGAATGACACACAGATTTGGAATGAAGGGAAATGTATTTTATTCATATTTTCTTATTGAGACTATACCCCAGTGGCAGAACTCTACTACTGTATATAATAAGAGGAGCACAGCCTAATGTGTTCAGTATAACTCTCAATAACGTGTACCATGTCTGAGATGCTTTCTACAATTCATAGCTTGTTTCCAGTTCTTTGGAGTCTAAGGATAAAAGTGAAAGTGTAAGTGATTTTACAATTAATTAATAGGATAGGAGTACACTGCAATTGAGCTATCAAATAATAAATTGTGTATAATTCAAATTTCAGATATGTATTATTTCTGTGATTATAAAGTTAGGGTTCCAGGATGAATTTAAAGAGGCACTTTTCAAAACTAAATACACACAAATTTGGTCTCAGTCCCTCAGTTTAATTCCTGTGCTTTTTCATTGTACACTATGCTTTCTGGACATTTAAAATTCAAATGTGTTTCTAGTAAGTATGCAACTGCTATTAAACTGCAACGCTGAGAAATGTCTTTGCTATCAGCAGGAGGTTTTCATACAGACCCTCAGCTGCAGCGCTCTTCTCAGACGCTGATATGGTCTCTTTGTTTAATACCTAGGCCCAGGGCACACTTTTTCAATAAAGAATGAGTACTGCTGAGCAGAGCACAAAAGCTTCCAACTTGAGGAAGTGTCGATTTCACGTTCCTGCTTTGTGTGCGTTTCTCTCACACGCACACATTAAATAAGTCCTGAGGGTTGAACAATGGAGACATTTACTCGATGGAAAAAGAGAGTATAATAAAAAAGAACAACAAAAAGAGGGGTTTCAATCTAGCTATTAAGGACCCCCCCCCCCCGATAAAATAAAGCTGCAGCACCATGACAAAATATAATATACGGTGAATTGCAACTCTTTTAATTTTCTGTGTCCACATTGCTCCTGCTTATAATCAATAATATTGCAGAAAATAAGCGCTTGGCGTGTGACCAATGCAACCATACTAATTGCAGCGCTGTCGTATTGGCTCTGAGGCAGCAGCTTGCTGTGCTGTGCAGACGCCGCTGCCTCTCTGTCCGGTACGGGCTCTGGCTCGCCGCTGCCCTGTGCTCCTAGCTCCGGGCTCTCCGGTGCGCAGACGCGCTCGTTACCTGTATATATCATCCTCTTCCCCGCAGCGGCTGCTCCGAGGGAGGGTCTGGGGGTACTGGCGGCCATGACGCAGCCCCTGGTCTTTGCCCCGGGCGGCCGGCTGCCTGTGGTTTGCCTCGGTTACGCCTTGGCGGACCCAGCCCCGCGCCGGGCGCGGCGGCAGCTGTGGGCTCTCTGCAGGCCGCAGCCGGCGGGGGGCGGTTGCTGGGGTCGCTGCTCGTGGGCGGCAGCTGCATTGTGACATGCGGTCCTTGCGCGAGCCGCCGCCCATTCCGCCGGCCGGGCGCCTTCTCCGGGCGCGCAGGGCACCGGCGCCCTTTTGAGGCGTGGGGGAGGGGGAGCGGGGGGTATTTCCCTGGGTAACATCGGGCAACTTCTGCAAAAGGCAAGGTCTGTGTGGGCGCCCAGCTTCCGGGTTAATGGTGTCCTGCTCCAGGGAATTGTTGGCCCTACAGCTCTGGACTGTAGTCTATATAGCAGGGGGCTGGATGGGGCTATGCAGGTCTCGCTATATCTTTACCTTTGTTAAGACTTCCTTGATTTTTGATTGAATTTAGTGCTCATGAAAGATAATAGCTGGAAAGCCCTGGAACCAGGGTATGCAGTTGGCCTGTGATGACTTCCACATCCACCCGCCTCTCAGCTGAGGAGACTTCAGACTACCCAACAACCCCCCTAACCTCGTCTGTTCTGTTCTGGTTCTTATACCTAGGCTTTGCACTTCAGTAATTTAGTGAAAGCAGGATTTATTTTATTTTACTTTTTGTCAGTTGATGTAATATTTTGGACACAGCATTAATAGACAATGCATTTTATTCTCCTAGTCAGCAGACACAATAGTCCCCTGTTCTATCATCAGTCTCTATTGCATTTGATTGCAACTCTAAGGGTACCTCTTCACAAAAAAGTTGACATGGGCTCCTACTCAGATGTTGCCCCTAACCCAGGCACACACAACAGAACATCATCTAACTCGAGTTTGGCCATGTCTGAAATCTGGGCTGAGTAGAGATATCCCAGTAGAGTAAGTGGACAGGCTAGAACCTAGATCCCACTTTCACTTGGGCTGGTAAACTGTCCACTCTGCAGTGTTGATGAAGACTACTTAACTTGAGTGTTGATAGTCCTCCAATGCCTTCCCACAAGTCAGCATAGGCAGGGACACCTCCAGAAAGTGAACAATTCTCACTTTAACTTAGCATGGCACCACTAAAGATTTGGTTAGGCAGAGAGAACGCCAGGCCAAATTTCAGTGAGTGGCATTGTGACCCAGCATGTCAGGTTGAAACACCATTTGACATGGACAGAAGTCTAGAGCATGCCAAACTGCAAGTCATTTTATTTAGTGAATTCATATGCTAAGGATACTTTCTTGGCTCCCTGCAGCACTGAGCTCAGGTCAGGTGAATACCCTCTTCCTCTGGGGTCTGGGCTTTCCCTTTCACTAACCTGTTGGCTCAAATCCAGGCTGGCAAGAAAAGGAGGCTTGGCTGAAATTAACCAACTCCAGCCATACTGGGCTGCAGTGTACAGAGTTGAGCTGCAGGGAGCCAAGAAAGTAGATTTAAGAACAAAAATCCGCTAGCCAGACCCCTTCCGAATCCCCCCACTTCCAGGGTTTAATTTCTGAAAACAGCTGGTCAGCTAACCCCAGGCCTACCCCAGGGAAGGAGTAGAGGGGAGCTACTCCACCTTTGATCCTATATTAAAGGCTTCATCCCTGGAGGCACGGCGCCCCCTGCCCCACTGGGGCACATGGCCCTGTCTCATCCCACCCCACCTTCCATTCGTGTGGCTCTCCTTGTCGGCTAACCTGCTTCCCCCACCCTGACCACTTCATTAGCCATCTTCCCCTGCATCACAGGGTGCGCTACCTACCACAGAGAAGCGAGAAAGAACACATTTGGGTAAAAACAAGCCCTGGCTAATGTGCTGCTCTCTCCAACGTGTGCCTGGCTTTAGCAAAGTATTTAATTAGCCTCCACAAACTTCTTTTCCTCGCCTGCAGATTATAGTGATCTCAACCCAAGAAGCCCTGGAATGTGATTCCTTCTGAGGACATGCTCAATTGAGATGTAATGACATTGACTTGGTGTGCAAAAGAGTGAAGAAGAGCGTGGAATAGATTTTATTAACACTACTGAGCTGCTTGTGAATGATTTTGTGACTATAGATATTGGTGACTTCTTTCTCTGAGTGTCATTGTAATTGGCAGTGAAAGTCACTAGATTTGTCACTGGTCACTTTGACACTTACTTTCTCACTAGGGAAACCAAAAAGTCACTAAATCTAGTGAGAAAGTAGCTAAATTGGCAACACTCTGGCCGGACTCCAGGGCAGTTCCAGCTCCGGGCAGTCTCTGCTTCCCGCCACCTGTGGGGCCCTGTCTGTCTCCCCGGAGCCAAGCCAACTCAAACTGGTGCAGAAGCCTGGCCAGTCTTGGCCAGGTGCGGGGGAGGGGAGGGAGACACAGTGTGGGGGCTTGGCTGCGCCCCTCCAGGCAAGTGGGTCCTGAAGGAGCCCGACTGGGGCAGGCCCTGGCCTGGCTGATCGCACCACTGCCGAGGAGCTGGAGCCCTGGCTGCGCTGCCAGCTCAGCCCAGCAGACACAGTCACCTCCCAGCAGGGCCAGTATGTGTGACTGGGAGGCAGGGCATGAGGGAATGGGTCTCTGGGGAACCTGGGGTAAAGGAGGGTTGCTGGCTGGGAGGCAGTGGGGGAGATCTGTGTGTGTTGGGGCACTAGGGAGTGGGGGTTCTGTTTGGGGTGCTAGGCGGTCCTGGTGGGGCTGTGGGCGGGGGGGAGCACTGGGCAGAGGTGATATTGTGCAGGGTGCTGTGCATTTGTGGGGAGGGGGTGGGGACGGGGTGCTGGGCATAACAGGTCGAGGGGGACACTGGGCATAAGGAGTTGGGAGGTGTCGCAGAGGCGCCAACTTTCTGATTTCCCCGGGGGTGCTTGATCCCCGCTCTGACCCAGGCTAACTGAAGTGCCCAGAGCAGGCTAACTCTACAGTGAAGACATAGACTCATAGACTTTAAGGTCAGAAAAGACCATTGTGATCATCTACTCTGACTTCCTGCACATTGCAGGTCACAGAACCTCACCCACCCACCCCTGTAATAGACCCCTAACCTCTGGCTAAGTTACTGAAGTCCTCAAATCATGGTTTAAAGACTTAAAGTTACAGAGAATTCACCGTTTACACTAATTTAAACCTGCAAGTGACCCATGCCCCATGCTGCAGAGGAAGGTGAAAACCCCCAAGGGTCTCTGCCACTCTGACCTGGGGGAAAATTCCTTCCCGACCCCAAATATGGTGATCAGTTAGACCCTGAGCTTGTGGGCAAGACCCACCAGCCAGATATACCTGGGAAAGAATTGTCTGTAGTAACTCAGAGCCCTCCCCATCTAGTGTCCTGTCTCCAGTTGTTGGGGATTTTTGCTACTGGCAGCCACCGATGGGCCACATGCAATTGTTGGCAGACCCATCATACCATCCCCTCCATAAACTTATCAAACTCAGTCTTGAAGCCAGTTAGGTTTTTTGCCCCACTGCTCCCCTTGGAAGGCTGTTCTAGAACTTCACTCTTCTGATGGTTAGAAACCTTCACCTAATTTCAAGACTAAACTTGTTGATGCACAGTTTATATCCATTTGTTCTTGTGTCCACATTGGTGCTTATCTTAAATAACTCCTCTCACACCCTGGTGTTTATCCCTCTGATGTATTTATAGAGAGCAATCCTATCTCCCCTCAGCCTTGTTTTGGTTAAGCTAAACAAACCAGGCTCTTTGAGTCTCCTCTCATAATGTAGGTTTTCCATTTCTTGGATCATCTACAGATTTAGTAAAAATCCTTGCTATTGGATTTGCAATTTCATGTTCTAGTTCCTCTAATATTCTAAGATGGAGACTATCCAGGCCTCCTGATTTAGTCCTAGTATGCTGTTTGAGTTTGACTTTCACCTCAGGTTTAGAAATTTCTACCTCCATATCCTCGTTGCCATTAGCCACCCTGCCACTACCCCTAACTCTTCATGAGCCTAATTAAAAACTTAAGCAAAGTATTTGTTTAGGTGTTGGGTCATGCCTAGATAATCTTTAATCTCCACCCCATCCTCAGTGCTTAGTGGTCCCACTTCTTCTTTCCTTGTTTTCTTCTTATTTATGTGGCCATAGAACCTTTTACTATTGTTTTTAATTCCTTTTGCGAGGTCCAACTCTGCTTCACTTTTGGCAGTTCTCACTTTATCCTTACACTTTCTGACCTCCAAGTGGTAGCTTTCTTTGCTGATCCCTCACATCTTTCATTCCTTGTAGGCTTTCAGCTTTCTCTTAATCACCTGTCTGAGATGGTTGCTTATCCAGCTTGGTCTGCAATCCTTCCCTATGAATTTTTCCCCCTTGCTTGGGATGCAGGCTCTTAGTTGCCCCTGAGTCCCAGTATCTGCTGGTAAAGATAGAGTAAAAATGACAATCACTTGTCAGTAGAGGGGCTATTTTTTAGCTTTTCCCAAGGGCCAACCCAACATAAGGGTACTTGGTAGAGTTTCACAGTACAGAGTGTGTTAGATAGGGAGTACTTGTCTGTATGTGGTTTCTGGATAGTTTTGACAATCTGGGTGAGAAACAGGAATGGGGGCATTGACACTGGGTCACTGAGGGTTTTCTGTTCAATTAACCTTTCATTCACGACTCCAACTCCCTCCTCTGAGCACTCTAACTTTCCAGTCTCCTTTTCCCACTCTGTTCCCTCAGCCTCTTGACTTGTCTATTTTCCCTCTCATCACATCCTCTGTGGCTGCATCTTGATGCCTTTCAGCTGAACTGTTTTGTTTTCTGGCATGCAATTTTGTGAGATGCACCAAATCCTCAAATTTCATGTTCAGACATTTGGTGCACCCTGGTTCAACAGTTTAACTGGGAGGCAGCACCCTGTGGCATGGCACAGAAGGCAAGGTCATCCCTGAGGCCTTGTTTACACAGAAAAGTTATGCTGCTTTGAGTATACTGGTATAATTAAGGTGGTATAATCTGTCCTTTGTGGATGTGGTTATACCAATAAAGATGTACTTATACTGGTAAATCTTATTACCACATAGGAAGGGACCTTTATACCAGCATAACTATGTCCACGAGTACAACCTTATCAGTAAAAGATCACACCGCTAACTGACATAGTTATACATGTACAAAAACTGTGTGTAGACCATGCCTAATAAATCAGGGAACAGGGCATTGCAGGGACAGTGTGATTGCAAGAGAGACAGTAAAAATAAAATAAAATAAAAATTAAAAAAAAATCAGCTGAAAATAGGAACAAGTGTTTTGCTAAAAGTTTGGCTAAAATTAATCCAATGTCTCAGGCAGGTCTGTTACAGATGCCAGAACTTCTGTGGGCCTGTCACAGGGTGACTGAAAGATTACAGCTGGGAAAGATTACAGTTCTTACTGCCCAGTTGGGCTTCGAGAAGGTACCGAGCCAAATAAAACGGAAAACAGCATCAGGGGAAGGTGGCTACCTGTTGACCTGTCTTAGATTAAAACCTTGTAGGAAGTGGAGGAGGACATATTGGCTGCAACACTATTTGTTTGTTATGGCTTTGCAGCAATGTACAGCTGCAGCACAGCTTGAGTGAAATGAATCCATAGATGACTAGAGAGAGGAAGTAAGGAGACTAGTTCTGATATCGGATAGGTATCAGGCAACAGAAATTTCTGGCGATTCTGCATTGTGTCCTGTAATTCTTAGGAAGACTTGGGGGTCAGCTCCTAGTAGATCAGCAACAAAATATATAGTGCATCTGACAGTGAGATGAGTCCAGTTAAATAAAAAGGTCATTGTCACACTAGTAGAAAAGCAGATCACTTGGGTGCCTTCTCAATGTGATCTGGCCTTACCTAGCTGACCCCCAAACTTTTGGCATCATTGCTGTAATGATGTAAGTTTGGTCACATTCTGGATTTCTTTAAGTAGCTCCAAACTAATCCCTCCCATATTTTTCCATAGAGAAGCAACCTTAATGCAAAGCAGACCTGGTCCTGAGGTAGGAGAATTCTTTATTGCAGCCTGCAGTGCACATGGGCTGATACTCTCTTTAGTGGGGGATATGAGGAGGAAGGTGTCAGGGGCCTATTAAATTTTTTTTTCATTCCCTTTGTCTTGCTTCATTCTTGTGTGTATCAGTGAGTACTTTGGCAGTTGGTGATATTTGTCTTATTTTTCTCACCCTTTGCAAAAGCCGTCTTCTGCTTAACATGCACATTCTTTCCTTCAGAGCTGTTTCCCTCCTCAATAGGCTATTGCAATTGGCTAAATGCCAAACAGTAGGGTGAACTGCATGAAAGAGCCTTGATCATAGACAGGCAGTCTTACAATTTCTTTCTTGTATTCAAGATGCAGATGGATGCCATTAGTACGATTTTAACTCAGAATTTGCACAGCTTGCCTGCAAAACTGAGACTAATACTAAATATTTACGTTGTGCTTTTCATCTTCAAAATGCTCTAAAACATAAATCCTCACAACATCCCTGTGAAATAGGTATGAAATAGGTTTTATTATACTCTTTTTAAAGGTGGGGAAACTGAGGAATGCACTAGGTTTACTTGTCCAAGGACACATCACACAACAAGTTGTTATCAGAGTCAGGATTAGAACTCAGGAGTTCTTGATGCTCCAGTAATGTTCTACACCATGCCTTCTGGTCTAAAAACGGTCATGTTTCACTTGGCAACACATTGTTCTCCAGGTGACAAGAGGTGATATGTGCCATCAACCATGAAAATATATCTTAAGTAAGAGCTTACTAGTCAAATTTGATCTACTTCTGAAAACCATATGGCCAAATTCTCTCTTACACTAAGATCCAGTGTAGCGAAGGAGATTGGGGTCAGAGGACTATCAGAGAGCCCTTGCTGTAAGAGAGGGTCTGGATCTCTGTTCCTAATCCATAGTTCATAACAATGGAAAATTACTTTGGCATTGTCCTCACTCCACCCCAATCTGCCTATTTGAAAGAACAATACAGGGCCTTAAAAGTTTTGCTGCATTAACTATACTGATACAGTTACAGTGGCACCCTAGTGTGGACATATTTATACTGGTATAAAAGTGCCTATACTGGCATAGCTTATTTTGGTTAGGCAAGGCCATGCCTATGCTAGAGGAAATAGTAGTATAATATACCGCTCCTAGTGCAGACTTAGCTATACTAGCAAAGCTGCAGTTTGTACTGGTATAGCAGAACCACCCCCCATGAATAAAATAAGCTATACCTGCAGAACCGCAGCTTTGCCGGTTTCGCTGCATCTGAACTGGGGACTTGTGCTAACTATGTGTCAGGAGTAAGGCCCTGCAGCTGCACCTGCTCAGTACTTCTGATGCCCTACCGAGCCAGCTAGGCTGCCTGATGGACCTTCTGCCAGATTGGCTCAGGAAGCCAGCAGGCTGGTTCTTAAGCCCAGCAGCAGCAGTAGCTCACTGGCTGTTCAATGCACATGCCCACAAACTCTCTGCCTCCTTGTGCTCATCTCTTGCCAATCCCTGCTCCTGCTTTGTTCCTCCATAGCTGCAGCCCAGATCCTGCCTTTCACTCAGTCTTGTTTCCAACCTCTCCCAGCCTTGCTTCTGCCTCAGAACCAGCCCTGCTCCTGCCTTCCCTGACTCCTGGTAATCCAGTTCGGACCCTCGGCTCAGATTCATGACTCCGACTCTGTCTTGACCCTTGGCTCTGGCATTCAGACTATGACCACTAGGCCTGATTCCCACTCCTACTACTAGGCCTGACCACCTATGATCCGGTGCCCTGACACTTGTTGGTTGGGGATCACACCCCTGACTGACAAAACTGTGCTAGCACAAGTCTGTCATGTAGACCTAGCTGTATTCTGGTTCGGGAATTTAAATAAGATATACTGGTATATGACACCTTTATATCAGAATAACTGTCTAAACTAGGATATTTACCAGTATAGCTACGTCAGCAAAAATCTACCCTTAACTGACATAGTTACACCAATAAAGCTTCTAAGGGCTAGTCTACACTTAAAATGCTACAGAGTGCTGCTGTAGCACTTCAATGAAGATGCTACCTATGCCAACAGGAGGGCTTCTCTCATTGGTGGAGGTACTCCACCTCCCCGAGAGGCAGTAGCTAGGTCGACAAGATAATTCTCCTATTGACCTAGCACTGTCTACACTGCGGGATTAGGTTGGTTTAACTGGCTTGCTCACAAGTGTAGATTTTTCACACCCCTGAGTGATGTAGATATACCAACCTATTTTCCTTGTGTACACCAGGCCTAAGCATAGACCAGCCTAGAAAATCTGACTGGGGAAAAGACTGAGCTGTGAGGTGCGGTTTCTAAGTCTTTCTAAGGCTATGTATTCGCTATACCCACTACAATGACACAGCTTCGGTGCTGCATCTGTGCCGCTGTAGTGCTATAGGTAGGGCCCTGTCAAATTCACGGTCCATTTTGGTCAATTTCTCGGTCATAGGATTTTAAAAATTGTAAATCTCATGGTTTCAGCTATTTAAATCTGAAATGTCATGGTGTTTTAATTGTAGGGATCCTGACCCAAAAAGGAGTTGGGAGGGGGCCCTGTCACAAAGCTATTGTAATGCGAGGGTTGCGGTACTGCTACCATTACTTCTGCACTGCTGCTGCTGGTGGTGCTGCCTTCAGAGCTGGGCAGCTGGGGAGTGGCGGCTGCTGGCCGGGAGCCCAGCTCTGAAGGCGGCAGAGCCACCGCCAGCAGCAGTGCAGAAGTAAGGATGGCAGGGTATCATATGGTATTGCCACCCTTACTTCTGCGTTGTTGCCTGCAGAACTGGGCCCTCCATCAGCAGCTGCCACTCTCCGGTTGCCCAGCTCTGAAGGCAGGGTATGGTATTGCCACCCTTACTTCTGCGCTGCTGGAGGTGTGGGAGTGGGGATGACTTCAGAGCTGGGCACCTGGCCAACAGCTGCTCCTCTCTGGTCACCCAGCTCTGAAGGCAGCACAGAAGTAAGGGTGACCCCCCAAAAGAGTCTTGCGACCCCCCTGCAAGTCTCTTTTGAGTCAGAACCCTCAATTTGAAAAACACTGGTCTTCCCCATGAAATCTGTATAGTATGGGGTAAAAGCACACAAAAGACCCGATTTCATGGGAGGAGACCAGATTTCACAGTCCATGATGCATTTTTCTTGGCCGTGAACTTGGTAGGGCTATAGTATAGACACTTGCTGCATCGACAGAAGAGGTTTTTCCATCAACGTAGTTAATCCACCCACCTCTATTAGAGGCAGTAGGTAGGCTGACAGAAGAATTTTTCTATTGACATAGCCACGTCTACAAAGGGGGTTAGGTCGACTTAACTATGGTCCTCAGGGTGTGAAATTTTTCACAACACTGAGCGAGTTAGTTGTATTGATCTAATTTTTAAGTGAAGACCAGGCCTAAGAGATGGACCATTGAGGATTCAAAGACGCTTAATTATGATAGACACCAGTTGACAGGCTTATCATCATGAAAGGTGTTTGAATCCTCAATGGGCCATCTCTTAAGCTTGGTCTACTCTAGGAACTTACATCACTGGGTATACCCCTGAGAAATGTAGCTATACTGACCTAACCCCTGGTGTAGACAGTGCTAGGTCAATTGGAGAATTCTTCCGTCAACCAGACTACTGCCTCTTGGAGTGGTGGATTACCTATGCTGACACAAGAACCCCTCCCATCAGCATAGGTAGAGTCTACACTGAAGTGCTGCAGCAGTCCAGCTGGTTCATGGTAGCATTTTAAGTGTAGACACACCCTTAGAGAAAATAGGGAGTCCAAACCCTAGTGTGTGCATAGGTAACTTGAGAAAACGGATATGGAAAGCAAAGGTAGTGACACTGGCTCTAAGGGCACTGAATAAGCTGGTTGAGTGAGAGAGGGAGTCACTCATCCAATGTTCCCTCTAATTTTTGACAGGCTGTGTGCGCAAAAAATTTCTTCTGTGCAAATTTTTGATAGGCCATGTGCACAAAAAATTTCTTCTGTGCAAACTGTTGTGCTTCTGTGCAAATTTTTGTGTGCGTGGTGTTTTGCCATGTGTGCAGGGTTTAGGATCTGTGTGCACACACACACGCGCACAGCTTAGAGGGAACAGTCAACTCATCTCTCTCTGGACACAGCAGCAGGAGCTGACTCTGACAAGAGAATAGCAGAACAGGAACTTGCTTTTCAGACATAAAGTTCATTCTGTTCTCTGTGTAACTAAGATGAGAATGTCTTATGTAGTTCATTTTATGAGGTATGTTAAGCAAAACATTTATTTTACTTTAATTTCCCCCGCTTTTATTCAATCTTGTTTTTGTTAGAATTACTGTTGTGTAGGTAGTTGCACACAGACATCCCCCAAAACAAGAGAACTTAAACAATTTCTGGAACATACACTCTCTTCTGTCTTGGCCAAGGGGCCCATCTTGACACGCTCCATATTCTATGTTGGGAGCGGCACAGGAGCCAGTTATAATGGCCTCGCCCCAATTGAGGGTACTCCACTCACCCACCAGTGGAATTCTCAGTTGGCCAGTCACCTGCAGATTTTACCTCCTTTGTGCTGGATGGGAGAGGGAATCTTCCCTCCAATGATCAAGATGGAGAAAAGGGAAGTGTCAGGGGCTTTTTTTGTTTGTTTTTGTGTTTTTTCTTTTCATTATCCACAATTGCAGATGAAGTCATGGAAATGATAGGCAGGGAAGTTCATAAAAATCATTGAATGGGAAATTACAGCTGGAATAAATTATCACATTTCTATGGATTCCATGTCCACAGTGTTCAACATCAACTATCCTATTTTACTTTACAGTAGTATAAGTAAGTGCATCTGGACCAATTAGGCGTTTTTTGTTGTTTTGTCCTTTCAGAAAAAATGCAAAAGCCTAATGGAGCTGGAAAACATTTTTTATTTTCTTGGAAGATTTAAGAATAAACATCTCTGATTGGTGAGGACAAAGATGCTCTAACATTCCTGGGATCTAACCAGGGCCACAAAACTACCTAAGGATTGAATGACAAAGTTACTTGTATGTTCACTGCAAAGCCAGGAGGTGTTTCAGCCAACTTCTGTTCAGCAGTTGTGCTACTCTTTAAAATATGAGACATGATGATAAATCTTTGCAAGCACTTAGAAATGAGGTAAAAGTCAGGGAACTATTTGGACTGGTCTTTCTGAGGCACCATTGATGCTCCATATATTAATCTACTCAAAGAGTTTTCTCCAAATCATTCTCAGTTGGGGCAAGTGTGCAACTTCCAAAAATGAGCTGGAATTCCACTCTGAAGCCCCACAGTTCCACCACCTTCTATGTGAATTCTGGGAAAGCACAGGAAGAAACTGTGCTCCCAATACTAGCTTTAGTGCAGGACCACCAATTTACACAAGCTGAGGATTCTGGTTTTCTATTGTTGGTTTTTAAAAATGCATCGAACACATGCTTGTAAGACATCTTTTATAACTTAACACGTGATACATGTGGTGATGTATGTTTTTAATTAATTGCCTTTACCTTACCCATTATTTCTGACTGATTCTCACATCAGTGAGGCCTTTGGAGAGGAAGGTGCGGGGCTTAGAGCACTAGTTTAGGACTTGGCAGACCTAGGCCCAAGTGTCTGCTCTGCTACAGGCTTTCTATGTGACCTTGGGCAAGTCACTTAGCCTCTCTGTGCCCCACCCTGTAAAATGGGGTGATTAGCACTTCCCTACCTCACAGGGATGTTGTGAGGATAAGATGGTGAAGTGCTTATATATTACAGTGATAGGGACCCTGTAAGTTCCTAAGATAGATAGATCCTGGACTTTCCAGATATGGGGAATGTTCTTCCATCTAAGTATTTTTTTAAATATGTATTAATGCTGATGATGTGTTAAAAATTAATTAAATATATAGAAGTTTCAAATACAACTTCAGAAAAGCAATGTAAATAGTAAAATATTAATGCAAGCTAATTCAAATTATTTAATTTTAGAATTTCTTTTTTTCTTTTGAAAGACACCTTTATATACTTTGTATACAAAGTATAAACAAATTCCCAGATTTACCCCCTAGAAATGGTAAATTCAGGGAAAAGTAGTAATATCAGCTAACAGGCATTTGTGTGCTAAAACAATTTGTATGCATATATGATAATAAACAGTCAACAAAGGCTTAAAGAAGTCTGGACTAACAGGTTACCTAAGTGTCAATATCTTGAAACCCCCTTCCCGCCACCCCCCTACCATAGGCAAGATCAACCATAGGTCTCTGCTTGCTAAGGAGCAAATGTGGAATATGTACCTTTATAACAGGGATTGGCAACCTTTGGCACACAGCCCGTCAGAGAAATCCGCTGGCAGGCTGGGACGGTTTATTTACCTGCAGCATCCGCAGGTGCGGCCAATCACAACTCCCACTGGCCGCGGTTCGCCATTCCAGGCCAATGCAGACTTCAGAAAGTGGCATGGGCTGAGGGATGTGCTGGCCGCCGCTTCCCACAGCCCGCATTGGCCTGGAACGGCGAACCGCAGCCAGTGGAGCTGTGATTGGCTGAACCTGCAAACGCTGCAGGTAAACAAACTGTCCTGGCCCGCCAGTGGATTTCCCTGATGGGCCATGTCATAAATATAAAGGGAAGGGTAAACCCCTTTGAAATCCCTCCTGGCCAGGGGAAAGCTCCTCTCACCTGTAAAGGGTTAAGAAGCTAAAGGTAACCTCGCTGGCACCTGACCAAAATGACCAGTGAGGAGACAAGATACTTTCAAAAGCTGGGAGGAGGGAGAGAAACAAAGGGTCTGTGTCTGTCTGTATGCTGCTTGCCAGGGACAGAACAGGAATGGAGTCTTAGAACTTTTAGTAAGTAATCTAGCTAGGTATGTGTTAGATTATGATTTCTTTAAATGGCTGAGAAAAGAATTGTGCTGAATAGAATAACTATTTCTGTCTGTGTATCTTTTTTGTAACTTAAGGTTTTGCCTAGAGGGGTTCTCTATGTTTTTTAATCTAATTACCCTGTAAGATATCTACCATCCTGATTTTACAGGGGGGATTTCTTTATTTCTATTTACTTCTATTTTTTATTAAAAGTCTTCTTGTAAAAAACTGAATGCTTTTTCATTGTTCTCAGATCCAAGGGTTTGGGTCTGTGGTCACCTATGCAAATTGGTGAGGCTTTTTATCCAACATTTCCCAGGAAAGGGGGGGTGCAAGTGTTGGGAGGATTGTTCATTGTTCTTAAGATCCAAGGGTCTGGGTCTGTAGTCACCTAGGCAAATTGGTGAGGCTTTTTACCAAACCTTGTCCAGGAAGTGGGGTGCAGGGTTTTGGGAAGTATTTTGGGGGGAAAGATGCGTCCAAACAGCTCTTCCCCAGTAACCAGTATTAGTTTGGTGGTGGTAGCGGCCAGTCCAAGGACAACGGGGGGAATATTTTGTACCTTGGGGAAGTTTTGACCTAAGCTGGTAAAGATAAGCTTAGGAGGTTTTTTCGTGCAGGTCCCCACATCTGTACCCTAGAGTTCAGAGTGGGGGAGGAACCTTGACAGGCCACGTGCCAAAGGTTGCTGATCCCTGCTTTATAATATAGGAGAGGGACCCAGACGAAAGAATAAAGGATTAGATCCTCACACCACCTGTGTCCCCTCAGAATCACATGAAAGGGCCAGAATGGCAAAAAGGTGTCTTGAAACCTTGGTATCTGGAGGAGGATTCCCCAGGTGCAGGAACTGTGGAACACAGCCATAAGGTCCTTTTTTGCTGCTCCTGCCCTTTTCTCTGGTCCATAAGGGCTGAAGCATGGATGAAGCTCACTCCAGATCTCGTTTTCTCTTCCTCTCTATCTCCTGGCTGCATCCCATAGCAATGTAAAGGGTGGAGGCTAAATTCTAAACTATTCCCATAAATTGAATGAAGTTATGCAGCTAACTTTCAACCTTCTGGTCTTTTATTCTGGAATTCTGTGCATTGTTAACAAGTCACAGACGTATTCATCACATGAACAGGAGCAAGACAATTTTTTCATTCATTATGTATTCATTCCAAGGTGCACCTATTGAGTTCCAGGAGGTGGGTGTGCACAAGCTCACCCACATCTGAAGGCGTCTCCCCTCACCTAAGAGGATCAACTAAACCCAGGGCCCAAATGATTTTTGGGGACAACTAATAAGAAAACGGGGACAGGAGTGAAATCATAGGGCCATAAGCAGGGAACTGGAAGGGGACACCAAGCAGAGAAGCCCAGACAGTAACCACTGCTCCTCAAAGGAAAACAGGGAACCAGCAGATGTGGCCCAGAGGAACTCCAAGGTGCATATGAGCATATATTATTGTGAGGGGGTGTACCTGGCCTTTCAAGCCCCCTGCTGGAGCACCATGGTCCTACCACACCCCATCCCAGGAAAGGAGCCTCTAGGCTTGCTTAGAAACAGCCACTCAGAGCTCAGCAGGCTCAGACAAAAGGAGCTTCAGGGGCTGAGCAGCTCAGTTCCCAGCTGGAGTCAGATAGGCAAGGAAGGGTGTTCTGTTCCAGATAAAGGGCGCTCAATGGGCAGCATTAGCTAAACCTGGGAGCAAGAGGACCTGAGAGCTCTAGCACTAAGGTAATGGACAGAGGTAAAGAGGCCGGGTAGGAAGAGGCCCAGGGAATGTAGCAGCAACCAAGTAAAGGGAGCAGCATGTGGCTGCTGTTTATAGGGTCCCTGGGTTGAGATCTGAAGTGGTGGACAGGCTGCAGTGCTGCAATGGCCTAAGTTCCGGAAAGGGGACATGGCTAGTTTAAAAACCCAAGACAAAGGGCTAGATTTAAAAGGGCCCCCAGGGATAGGGCTGAAGGCCCTGGTGTGAGTAGACTGACAGTTCTGGCAGGACTCTTTACTAAGCCCTGAGAAGGGGATAGATTTCCTTCAGACACCTGAACAGAGGGTTGGATTTAAAGAAGCCCAAGAGGGGCTGAAGAGAGAAGGCACCCTCAGGACGGAGGGTCTGAATCCAGCTTGAGCCAGGGACTGGAAGACTTTTGTTTGTATTTGTTTTAGACTTGAATACCCTGGAAGGGGTTAGTTCATCCATTTCAGACTCTGTGACTTGGCTGGAGGGCTGAGCCACTGAAGGAAGGTCAACAACCTACAGGGGTGCAGGGACCCAGGAATGATTGCAGTATCACATCCAGCCAACAGAAGGCACTCACGAGAGGTGAATGTCCCACATCACAGCTATATTGGACTCTTTACTGACTGTTTAAAAGAGATCATCTTATTTAAGATCAAAGAGCAATAGAGATACAATCCTATGCCTTTTGAAATGTTTGGAAAAACTCCCAATTATTCCAGTGGTGCTCAGATCCCAGACAGAGAACCAGATCTTTAGTTAGTGTAAATGATGATATACCCTGGGGTGTTAAGATATTCAAAAGTTTAGGAAGTGGTGTTCTTCATTCCTTACATAGCTTGAGAATCTAGCTTTCTCAGTACTAATTGATTGTTGTCACAAAAACAACTGTACAGTTGTGACCTGCCCCCCTCCACTCCTTCATCTAACTTGGAGAAGGTGTTATGGAGCAGTTCAGGACAATCCTTACCCCAAGGACTCAATGTTGCCTCTGTAGCTTCCTCCCATCCCAGCTGGCCAAGTGCGCAAAAAGCAGAGACTCATAATGGAACTCAGGTCTCCTTCCTGTTGGCACTGTAGTGTACTGACCACCATGCCAAACTGCTTGTGACTTGTTTTCAGAGATCAGCAAATATCAGCAGCTCTCAAACTATAATCCAGGCTGGTGGTCTGTGCTGGCTCGCTGGTCAAATGGTACATCTTCCTTTTTTCTGGCACATCAAATGACATTTGATGTCAGGCAAAATACAGTGCATACTTTACTGATACCTTTCCATGTAAGTAACTTTCATTGGGATATTATGTGATCATGAACAGGAGTAGAAATGGTCCATATAAGTGTAAATGGGAGGGGATTTGATCTACAAAGCAATCTCTATTAAGTTGTCAAGAGTGTAGAAAGAGTCTGAGAAGTTCTTCCCTTATTGCACTGTTTTTGAGAGTTCTTCTTTTAAAATGTATTTCCTGTCGCATATTACTTGCTTAGAGCTAAATAGGATTACGGTTTACTAGAAAACTATCTATACAATTGCTTCTTATGTTTCACTTTCTCTTCTTTAATTAAATATTGAATTTGGAAGGTGGGTTTGATGGCTCAGAGACTGCTGTCTGATTCCTGCTTGGTGCTAATTGTTGGGTTAGGAATCACTACTATGAGAGAAGCAAGTTTTTTAATCTTTGGAAACTATGTAGATTTTGAAAGCATTTGTCTGTGAAAAGAAGAAATAACCTGAGGGCAGGTTGCCAGCTTCTTTCAACAAAGCTCAAGATGATGGTACATGTTTTTGGGATAGCACAGAATCAATCAATCAGCACAAAAGGCTGCAGAGGAGATAATGCTTGTTGCAGCCTGCCACTACAGGCCTGTTATTGTAAATGCCTGACTAATTAATGAATGAAGAGAATGGTGAAACTTGCACAGAATATTGAGGGATAACTTCATTTAAATATTTTATTTATAAGAAGAACTTCAGACAGTCTTGAGAGCCACAATTGTTTTCATTGACAATGAGAGCTTTATTAGGTAACCTCCTGTCTTAAAAACAAACCCAAGTATCCACAAATGTATAGTGTAAAATTATATTATGCCTTTATTAGCAGATCACCTGTGTTAGGCAACTTATTTTGAGTCATTACCCAAGAGATTTCACTGTATCTTTTTCATATTGATCAAAGACTTGGTGCTCCATTTTACTTTTAAGGAACAGATGTATTATTGTTAATTTGTGTTTCAGTAGTGCCTGATGGCCCCAAATGAGATAAGAGTCCCGTTGTGCTAGGTGTTGTACATGTGCACACAGTCAGAGACAGTCTTAACTTACACTGGACTTATCAGTGGATCATAGAATCATAGAATATCAGGGTTGGAAGGGACCTCAGGAGGTCATCTAGTCCAACCCCCTGCTCAAAGCAGGACCAATCCCCAATTAAATCATCCCAGCCAGGGCTTTGTCAAGCCTGACCTTAAAGACTTCTGAGGAAGGAGATTCTACCACCTCCCTAGGTAGCGCATTCCAGTGTTTCACCACCCTCCTAGTGAAAAAGTTTTTCCTAATATCCAACCTAAACCTCCCCCACTGCAACTTGAGACCATTACTCCTTGTCCTGTCCTCTTCTACCACTGAGAATAGTCTAGAACCATCCTCTCTGGAACCCCCTCTCAGGTAGTTGAAAGCAGCTATCAAATCCCCCCTCATTCTTCTCTTCTGCAGACTAAACAATCTCAGTTCCCTGGGATTGTTTAGACACTTCAGAAAGCAAACAATCAACACACATTCCTGAAATTCCGTACAGTTTACCTCTGTAATCTTTCTAATATTGCTTTTGTATTACAGATGCAGTGTCAAACTTTCCACATACACAAGTGTAGGTATAATACCATTAACTTGTCAGAAGTAGTCTGGACAATTCCATGACAAGCTTAGATTGCCTTAATAGTTCACCTCAGCTTTGACCTATGTGGAATAAACTTTTCTGGGATGAAGTGGCGATTAGTTTTAATGCTGGCTGATCCCTGGAACTATTTAGATGCGGAGAGATATATGCTGCTTAGAAAAATCAATGGGGGGAAGTTGGTGAACCATAGTATCCAATGGTTTATAAATGATGTGGTTGGTTTGTTTGCAGCATTTACTGAATTTTGAATCTGATTCTCTCTCCATTGAGATTAATACCACGTAGTACTTGTCATGCTATTATGTAGGTGTGAGTGTACTGTAAGTACATGCACATATACTGTATAGCATACAGAGACACACACTCATGCTCAGACCCCCACACACCCATATGCTAGGAGCAGCTTTGAGCAATAACTACATGATGAAGAAGCATGAACCACATAAATATTCTATACACTGATCAGTAATTTTAAAGTAACAAGATGACTTATGAATGCTTTTAGAAAGTAATACTGCCAAATGCTTGTCTAATTACTGCTGGTAGTACTATAATGAAACAATTCATGGTGTAATATACTATTCTTCTAAAATCTGCAGTAGAGAACAATGATGGGGAGTCCTATAAAACACACAATTATGAGAGCAGACAGTTAAAACAAAGTATGTATGCAGAATTAAGGGATTGGTTACAAGAAAGTTATATTACAAGCAATACAATAAACAATGGATTCTTTGTTTTTAAACCTGGCTTTGGAATAAACAATCGATAATTCTTTACAGAAAAAAGTTACCAGCTGTAAACTTAATTTACAGGCTATGTCTTAGAGTAAAAATAAAGGTTATAAATCCATTAAAAATTTTAAATATAGTATGGACTGAAGTCAAAATTTTTTAACTCTCATAGCCTATGGAGTCATCTTAATTGCATATAATAAGGTAGTGATTTAATTAAGGGGTTCTGGTTGAAGAGTCTGAAAATTAAGCTGTTGCTAGCATCCTCAAAATGGAAAAGGTATTCTTATAGTGCAGGGGCATTTATGGCAAAGGATGCCACACGAATTATTTACTTATAAATATTCCACTCCTCTTTGCAGGAGTGGAATTTTGATTCCCTGTCTCTTCCAGTTTGATTACAAACATTTCAGCGTTCTGCTTTGCGTTAGGTAAGTTTATGAATCTTTTAGTGTTTTACTACAGCAGTATCAAACAAGAAAAAATATTACAATTGACTATAATTCCTAGTTCTTAAATGACAAAGCCAGGTTTAAAAACAAACTTCACAAATTGTCTTACCTATATTATGAACACCACCTTTGATTATTAAAACTGAAAAAAAAAAATCCAGAAATGTAATTTACTTTCTACTAAATAGCCTTAAGATATTTGTTTGTTGGATTCTTTGCAGTTCTCTTAGCTTGGACAATGAAAATAGACTACTAGTCAGCTGATATGCTGCGATTGCTGCATATCTCCCTGACCACTATACTCTAATTATTTCTGTTAGTATTTGCCTGTCTGTCATCTTATACTCAGATTTGGGGCAGGGACCATCTTTTTTTCTCTGTTTGTACAGTGCCTATTACAATGGGCCCTAATGTCTGATTGAAGCCTGTAGGCACTACTGCAGTACAAATAAATAATCATCTATGTAAATTAACTTCCAGTCAATTTCCTTTTTTGTTTTTTCATGCATCAGGACATTTGTGCATTGTTTGGATTGCAAAAGTGGCAAGAGAATGTTTTGTAACAATTCATATAGAACTTAACTTTTTTTTAAAAAATGGAAAGAAACACTTATACTGGATTGGTAAAAGCCTGGGTAGTTTTAGAACCATATACATTTGGGGCCAAATTTGTCCAGCAAGATCTCTTTCAGGAGAGAATGTTAGTTTCAAATATCATTTTCCTGGTTTTGGTTATGATCTAGAAAAATGTAATGTTTTAAAAGGTATACTGTATTAATTGTGTCCGATTTAAAGGAAAAAAGTGATGATGTGAGGTATAATGTTCACAGAGATATAAGAGGTCCACAGTTGCTGCTCTCTAAAAATCAGAGAAGAGCATTGATATATTAAATAAAAGTCACCACTTGGGGGTGGTAACTGTGTTTGCAGACCTCTAGATTTAAAAGCAAAACAGTAGGGGACTGCAAACTCTGTGAATGATGGGATTGGTCAGGCTGGGCACACATAGATTGGAGTTGGGTGGCTTGTATCACTAGCTGACCTAGTTCCAGAAACCACTGATGCTGGTATAATATATCCAAACCAGCCACAGCCCTAACAGGATATCTGGAAATTAATAAAGATTTCAGTTTATAAATGTAGATCCATCATAATGTGAAATCCACCCTTAATCTGCCTCTGGTATCTTTGTCATCACACAGTGGTTGAAATTTAACAAATACACACTCACCCCTGACTGGCCAATTTTCATGGGGTGTATCCTAATTATAAAGCACGGTACTTACTAACTGGCATGTGCTTAAGGCCTTTCCTTCCTATCCCACCTAAGGATGATTAAATGTGGTTGGTTTTACCAGATTTGATGTCTATAGTTAATCTTATATTTGGAAGATCTTTCCATCTCAGTGCTTCCA
Organism: Caretta caretta; assembly: GCF_965140235.1. NCBI lineage: Eukaryota > Metazoa > Chordata > Testudines > Cheloniidae > Caretta > Caretta caretta. The sequence goes on from NC_134209.1 coordinate 73,989,964, forward strand.
CAATTGAGAGATAACATATCTGTGCTAGTTACAGCATGCACAAAGTAAATACATGAAATAAATCATAACAATCAAGGATTCTTCTGTTGTCACTTTTCTTTGTAAAAAGAACTTCTGCTCTACATTCCAGGCTAGCTTCTGTTATGCTGGATTGATTTTTGTGCTGGTCAGCTGGTGCAAAAGGGCCATAAAACTAGTGGCTTATTGAGCTGACGAGTCCCTTGGGAGGGGTTGTGCCAGCTCAGTGCTATCTTCCCACCCCCAACCTCCAGCATAGCAGATATGGGTGCGAAAGGGGAATGTTGCTGGTCTTTGACAATCTCCGTCTGGCACAATGACCATTTGTGGCTGCAGACAGTCAGTATAATATAGATGATCCCATGGCTGTGGTAAACTGCACTGGAGCCCCGTACAGGGATAGGTCACCACCAGGATTGTGGAGCCACAAAGCACTCCTTTGTGCCTTCTCTCCTCTAGTTTCATGAAATGTATATTGGGTGCAAGTGAGAATCTAGTCCCATGTGTTCGGAGGATATACAAGGGACATTGCCACTCACAGTCTTAAATAATGCAAGAGAGTAGAACTGCTGACAGTCTCATTTTATAAACTCAGAAAGATGGGAGGCAGTGTTGATGGGAACTCTGCAGACCACCCTATCTACTTAGCTGTGGAGGTTAATCCCTATTCTAAGGGGATATTTTCCTTTTGATAGTAGCCTTTTAATACTGACTTAGGTACAGTACTCCAAAACCACCTATGGCTGCCTCTTCCTAGGGTAAAGTCAGAATTTGCTTGGTCCAGTTACTATAATAGGGGAATGCCAGCTCATCCAGGCCCAGATTCATTAGTCTAAAGCCTCAATTTCCCACTACTTTCCCATTCCCCCAAATCATGCAAGAAAGCATGAGTAAGAGCACCTGAATTCTGGTGCCCTGGGAGTGATAATCACAAGAGTGATAACGGGGAGATATCCTAAAACCTCTCCAACACTAGGGGTAACCACACCCACCATATAAAAACTTTTAATGAACCTATCTTCTCCTCCTTCTGCGGGCTATGACCAAGCATTATTTCTGTTGGCTGTGGAATATCGGAAAGTGCAGGGAGGGACTGTTGGAAGACAGTGAGCTCTGGAATGTTAGGACCTCATGTTATGAGCTCAGTTTCTTCTGATCTGCCATGAAACTTTCTGGAAGACATAAATGGGTTTTTTTTTTGGCCCTGTCTTTGCAGCAGGCTGACCTTTCTTGTGACCAGTGCCCTGTACACTAAGAAAAGCTCTGTTTCAGCTGTTGGTGGTCAACAATTGGTGTCATAAATGAAAGCTGTGTGGTTAAATCCAATACAAGCCATTGAAAGTATAAATGTCTTTCAAAATATTGACAGGTTTCAGAGGAACAGCCGTGTTAGTCTGTATTCGCAAAAAGAAAAGGAGTACTTGTGGCACCTTAGAGACTAACCAATTTATTTGAGCATGAGCTTTCGTGAGCCACAGCTCACTTCATCAGATGTGTACCGTGGAAACTGCAGCAGACTTTATATACACACAGAGAATATGAAACAATACCTCCTCCCACCCCACTGTCCTGCTGGTAATAGCTTATCTAAAGTGATCAGCAGGTGGGCCATTTAATAAATTAAAGTTTGTTTTAATACCATTAGAATTATTCAGTTTCTTCCCCTGAAGTTTTAATAACTGTCTGACCTTGGCCCTTACAATTTCTGATCTTAAAAGAAATGAAAATATGCAGAAAGGAACAAACTTTACATTGCTGAGACATCTACAAGTCATAACAAATAGTGCATAATTATAACTGCCCAAAAAAGAGGGAATTGTCTGCATTCTGAGGTGGACTTTACTGACATTGTTAAACATTTCAGTGTTGTATCTATTATATACAGTAATAAAGTGGATCAAAATGTATATAAAGCTGTAATAAAAACTAGAGTACAGTACTTAATTTAGTAAATAAAAGTACACCCAGGGTAATTCATGAGATGCCTTTTTGTATCTTGTCTTCAAATATACAGACATGTTGTACATCTTTGAAAATAAACTTATTTTGTAGCTTACATAGCTGTTTACACAATTTGTATGCAATTACTTGTGTGTTTAATTGCATACAAAATACATGTAAATGGGGTTCTACAATGACAACCTATTCTTAAAATTGCATCTGAGTTCCATGCTGGACTGGCTTAAAAAAAAAAAAAAGGGGGCAAACTATTTGCAGTTTTAAGTATTTTGTACCTATTTTCCCAATGAGCATTGTTAAGTCATGTGAGTTTCAAATACTACCAAGGTAATAGCATCCATTGCTTTAAATACCTGCCTTTAAGCTTTATGACAAGTGAAAAACCTTAAGGGGAAGGGAACGGATTCTATGCCACCATATGTGCAAAAGATAACATCCATTTGCATTAGGCCCCATTTATTTTTACCTAGCCAATCCAAATCAAGAATTGGCAGACTGCTCTCTTGACCTGCCTGGATCCATGATCCAGTTGACTCCTCTGAAGAAGTGTGGTCTTATGTCTCTCATTGTATCCCTGTTCATCTTGTGTAGTCAAAATGTAGAACCATAAAATTTCTGTGATTCTTCAGTTGAAAAATTAGCTGTAGAATTAACAGCCTGTCACAGAATCTTCTGTGGACTGTGGAAATGAGGGTGGGAACTTTACTGGATTCTACATAAAATGGAGCTGGTGTTTTATAGCAGATTGTTATATTCTAATTCCAGCATCCATTTAGTCTGATACCTAAATTATGAATTCTATTGGATGTCAACCAATCAGGAACTGTCCTGCCAGCATTCAGACTGATTGAAATAGAAACCTATGAGCATTTGGGGAGGAAATTGAGAAGGGAATGATTTTTAAAGGACTTTTACTCTCCAGTGAGAGCAGCACAGGGCCCTGACTTGCAGATAAGTTTGTATTAGGTTAGTAGGAACTGCTGGCAAGTGGAAAAGGAGTACTTGTGGCACCTTAGAGACTAACCAATTTATTTGAGCATGAGCTTTCGTGAGCTACAGCTCACTTCATCGGATGCATACCGTGGAAACTGCAGAAGACATTATATACACACATATGTCTTCTGCAGTTTCCACGGTATGCATCCGATGAAGTGAGCTGTAGCTCACGAAAGCTCATGCTCACATAAATTGGTTAGTCTCTAAGGTGCCACAAGTACTCCTTTTCTTTTTGCGAATACAGACTAACACGGCTGTTACTCTGAAATGCTGGCAAGTGGTGAAAACAGGAAGTACAAGAATGTATAAGGCTGTAAAAAAGAAAATGGTTTGAGACTATAGATTTTATTCTACTAATAATTTTTCTGGAGTAACAGCAGCTACTCATCAAGAAATATCAACTTGTAATAAATGTCCATATGTTTTCTTTTACATGGCTATTCATTTTATTATAATTATTCTTTTACAGCTGGGCTATTGTTAGCTGTTAAGTTCTGTTGTGATCTCTGAGGAGAACTGTTTTGCAGACTAGCAGCAAGAGAAATGCTCAAAGTGAGCCTGACACGGGCCTCTCTGATCCTGAAGTGGATGAAAACATTTTGAAGCATCTGCATTAAATTCTAAATACGTCACTTGTAGACATTGAGTAAGTTATCACATTTTAATTAGATACATTTATTGTTGTGTACTCAGAAAAGTAGTGAAATATATTTAGATATGCTTCTCCAGTAGTCCCAGCAATTCCCATGCCTAATTGTTTATTTGTGGGATGATGGAATTTTGCTATACGCCTATAAAATGTTCGCTATACAGTTTAAATAACGAGTGTTGAAAAAAATTGTCTCATTGAAACCCAATACTGTTATGACTCTCAAATACTATGGTAATAGACACTATAAAACAGATTAATCACCAAAGTAAAATATTTAGCGACTCTGTTAAAGCTATTAATTTTAAGCTTACTAATGACAGTTGTATGTTAAAATAGAGTGGGTAGCTTTGTTTTGATTTGCATATCATTCTACCTGCATGTCAAGCTATTCTGCTTGTAACATACAAGAATCAGTGCACTCTCACATGCTTCAAGAACAGCGCCAGGGAGTGTTTCATATGCTCTTGTGGCACTTCCACTATGTGTGAACTTCACAAAGAGAATTTCAGCACTCTGGCTTGATGGTAGGTTGCTCAGAAGAGAAACTGGCACTTTCACATAGTTGCAGCCTACCTCATTAATTTGAAGGAACAATACATTTTTTTCTGTTGGGGGCGGGGTCTGAGGCATATTTAAAACTAATATTTTAGGGAGTAGGAAATTACATTTTCGTCTTGTCAGTTTAAACAACATCCTGTCTTTTTAAGGACTAACTCCACGTGCACTGAAAACCAAGGAGAAGCTGAGATTTGGAGCTACCTCCAGTTGCTCCAACACTCTAAACAGAATCCTTTACATTGGCCACAAAAGCATTTCATTAAACTGGGAGTATATGGAATCAGGCCTCAAGACCCTAATTTGTTTACTTTTACAGCTCCTTCTATTGTAAAGACCTGTATGTAGAAACTGACTAGGTTTAGTAAATTTTCCCTGTGAAGCCACAGACTTCTTAAGCAGTCAGTTCTACCTAAACTAGCTTGTAAATTACAAGAACGGTGTTAGTTCACTTTAGGCCCCAAAATTAGGTTTTGTAAAAAAATAAGCTTTTAAATAAATTTTCATTTGCTTAATTTTCAAAAAATTAGAAATAAACATTACTCTATAGTGTTTGCAACTTAAAAGGTGCAAACTTGTGTTAGTGTTTGAAAATCTGCAACTTTAAAATTTTTAAATATTTATAATAACAGTGTTTACATCACATAACACAGTAGTGAAGAATATAAATTGCATTTGGAAAGCAAATCCATTGAATGGTTCTACATTGCTGAAATTATTATGTATAATTAACAAGTATTATTTGTTAAGCATCTGTGGTATGCTCAGTGTTATGGTAAACACAAATAACATCAGTCCTTGCTGTAAGGACCTCATAGTTTAAAAGTCAGGCTCCTATAAGACAAAATTCATTAGGGGACCCAAAGAAAATTAAAACATTACACTGTTTTTCTTTCTCTGTTCTTCTCTTACATAATGGGGATGTAAAGAGGACATTTGGCTGATGCTGATTACCATAGAGACGAGTCACTAGAGTGGCCTTGCCAAAGAAATTTCAACCAAAACTTAAAAAGTATTTAGGCATCAAACTCCCATTGAAATCAATAGGAGTCAGGCGCTTAACAGTCCCCTGTGAGCCTAAGTTTCTGCTGGTCAGCATTCACAAAGCTGCCTGAAGTCCTGATGCCACCATCCCCAGCTACCAAGCAGCTCAGTGTTCTAGTTCAAGCTGAAACTTTGGAGGCCCAAAAGCAGGATTCTCAAACTGGGCAGGGGAATGCCTATCTTGTTAACAGGGCAAAATCCATGCCTAAAACTGGTCAGACCCTAAAGCAAGCAGCCTGGATACAGGCCACAAACGTAGCACACCACCAACCCAAACAGCCGCCAATAGCTCAGGAAAGTGTAGTGCAAGTGTAAGAGAGATCTCAACCATGAGCACAAGACAGATTCGGCTACTAGAGCATAGGCTACTTAAGTGGCAGACCTGGTTTAGGAGAAGGTTTATAGATGAAGATTCCAAGCAGAGAGAGGTGCCTACCTCTGGCCTGTCAGCCAGGTGCACCAGGCCAGCTGCTTAAACACCTAAATCCCTCTCCCTGGCATTTCACTCCTGCCTAGTTTATGCAACTCCCTAGTCAATGTACTAGCTTCTGAAGATCCCTTTCTTGTGACCAAAAAGAAAAGGAGTACTTGTGGCACCTTAGAGACTAACCAATTTATTTGAGCATAAGCTTTCGTGATCTACAGCTCACTTCATCGGATGCATGAAAGCTCACCAAAGCTTATGCTCAAATAAATTGGTTAGTCTCTAAGGTGCCACAAGTACTCCTTTTCTTTTTGCGAATACAGACTAACACGGCTGCTACTCTGAAACCTTTCTTGTGACCAACTCTTCCCACACATTGTATGGGGAGCCTAGGCTTCTAATCTGGGGCTGAGGATTCCACTTGGTGTCAGGTGGAGCAACACCTCAATACCACTGAGGATGTGGGCTGAGGTTATTGTGGTGAATTGGGAAAAACCATGAGGATTTGGTTTAGATAATAGTGGGCCCCTGCTGAAGATATTTGTCCATTTGTTAGCAAAGTTTGCAATTTGGGGGTCTTGTTAGATTCCTAGCTGCTTTTAGATGATGACAGCAGCAGCATGTACCTCTGGCTCCTATTAGAAAGTCCAACAGTTCCTCTGTGACCTGCCTTCTATAATCCATGGAGCTAATCTTATACAATAGTTCTGTGGTATACTGGAAGGGTTCATGCACTGGTGTGTGAATAGTCACAGATTGAAATCCCTGGCAGTTCTCTTGAATAAGTAATCAACATTCTTTGGCCTTTAAGCTTTTAATCATTAGGATACTTTACTGAGAAATGTGGTGCATTCTCTATCAGCTGAAGTCTTTAAATCATGACTTTCTAAACAATATGCTATCATCAGAAATTATGGCTTGATGCAGATATTTCTGAATTAAATTCTAAATCCTGTTAAATGTAAAACAAACTAGATGATCATAATAGTCCCTCCCAGCCTTGACAATCTATAGTTTTGCCATGGCTAAAATGGATTATTGCAATGTCCTCCACATTTGGCCACAACTTAAATCCACCCATGAAATGAATATGGTGCAGAGTCTGACAATATGCTTCTATAGCTGGTTATGCCACATTACAATCTCCTGAATAGGTATCTGCACCTTTCACCTGTTGGTTTACCAAGTTAAGGTGGTGATTTTGCTGGACAAACCCTTAGTCCTGCCTTTGCCAGAGATGGCCTCTCGCCCCATGGGGATCCTCATGGGGAGACTGGTGGCTCCTAGTAGGGGCACTAGGCTTTGAAGCGTGCTTCGCATCTCGTTGCCCGGAGTGGCCACACGCACGGCTTCCCTGCCGGTGCGTGTGTCCTGTGGGAGGGAGGTGGTGTCCAGGTGTGACGGGTCAGGGCTCGGCTGACAGCAGTGCCCAAGAGCGAGGGGGCTGAGCTGGGTGGGCCCAGTACGGGAGTCGGGGGTACTCGGGTGCGGGGGGGCTGGACAGCTATATGGTGACCCGGGCCCCGAGACCCCCTAACAATAGCGGGCGGCGCCCGGCAGGGAGGTGTCGGCCGAGCGCTGAGCCCAGCCGGGCCGGGCCGGGCCGGGCCGAGCCGAGCCGAGTCGGGGGGGCGGGAGCTGGGCGCGGCCCCTCCCCGAGCGCTGCTGCCGCCGCCGCCGCTGGCCGCTCCCCGCCGGTGTGGCTAGCTCCTCACCATGGTTGCAGCAGCACAAAGCCGCCAGCGCAGGAGGCCGCTCCCCCCCTGAGAGCCCGGCCCCGCCCGCGCCGAGCCAGCCACCTCCCCGCGCCCAGCCGGGAGCGCAGCCCCGCAGCCCCCGGCAGCCCGGATGGGAGGCGCCGGCGGGGATGCAGCAGCCACGGAGCGGGACGGCGGAGTCCAGTAGAGCAGGAGCCGGGAGCCGCCGCTGCCGCCAGGCGCCAGGACAGTGGGAGCCCCCGGGCCGCTCTCCCCGCTGTCGGCCGGGCTTGGCCGGGCGGCGGCGCTGCTGAGTCCCGGCGTTTCACCCCCAGCGGCCGCGAGCCGGGCCGGAGCAGCGAGAGGCCGCGCCCGCCGCGCAGCGACAGGAGCCGGGACCCCGCCGGGACCGAGCCCGGCTTCCCACCGCCGCGCGCCTTACGGGGCCGGGGCTCGGCGCAGCTTCCGAGCCCGCTCCTCACCCAGCGGGAGCCGCGGCCGGAGCCCAGACAGGAGGCGGCGGGGCCGGGGCGCTGCAGTCCGGGGCAGAGAAGGGGCGAGATGGCGTCGTACGTGGATAACAGCTTCCGCCAGGCGGTGATGAAGAACCCGGCGGAGAGGAGCCCCCAGGTACCCCCTTGCTGCTCCCACCCCCTTGCTGCTCCCTCCCAGCGGCCCGGAGAGGAGCCCCCGGTACCCCCAGTCCGCCCCTGCTCTCGCTCTCCCGCGTACTGCCCCAGAGGGGAGCCCCCAGGTATCTACTCACCGCTGCCGCGGAGAAGAGCCCCTACATCCTTTGTTTATCCTCTCCCCTTTCAAGAGGAGCCTAACCTCCGGTACCTACCCCCATTTCCCCCCCTGGATAGGAGCCCCGAGGTACAGGCAGGTACGACCTGATCTGTGCCCCCTAGGTACTGCACACAGGGGCAACAGGTACCTATTTCCCTATACGTGCTTCTAGGTATGCGGTTTTCCTTACTCACCCTCCGCTCACCCCGACCAGAGCCCCCAGATAACGAGTCCTCCGTTCGCCAACATTTCCCATAGCTACTTCTTGTTTGTCTCTCTCACACCGCACGCACATCTCATCTGTTTCTAGTACTCCTTTCTCTATCTGTACATACACACACTAACTAATCTGTTTTCAGACATCTCTAACCCCCTTTCCCACTCACGGGATGGAGGAACAGTCCTATTCATTCACAACCAGCACTAGTTTTAGGATTTCTCTCTTTCTCCCGCCCCCCCCCCCCGCCAGTAGTGTTGTTATTTGTTGGGGTCTCACATCCCCTTAATCTGTCCTTCCATTCCCACCACCTCTATCTTTGCCTAAAATTGGGCAGAGAACCCATCTGTGTGGTCAGACAGCAGCAGAGGAGAAGGGGGAGGGCACCTCTTTGGCTGAGAGTTTCGTAAATCCTGAAAGCTGACTCTGTGGGAAGCACTTAGATTTAGTAACTGCTGCTATGTTTTCCTCTTTTCCTTTTGAAAAGTATTCGTTTTAAAAGAAAACACTATTGTGTTAACAGAAACTTTGAATACCATAGTGTGCATAGGAGTGCATGATACAACATATTTACTGTTATACAAACTTTACTCAGCCAAAATATAGATGTATAGGATTGCTAGCTCATGGAAAGAGAAGAAAATGTTTTGAATACATTTTTTTTATATTGCACAACTGAGTGGCCTTTTATATTGTTGGCCATTAATTAACTGAGGTTATATATCTGTTCCCAATACAACATAAGTACAGTAGTTGAATGCTGGAATTGAATTAACTTTGTACATCTATAGCTCATTACAGCATTACTGGCCCATACATTTATAAGAGAGGTGAGTGTGGTATTTTTGGCAAATCTCTGCCTCCCAAAAATAGGGTGAAATTCTTGCACAGTAGTATGGGAGAAAGATTTTTGAAATACTTGAATCAGGCTTTACTTGGGGATGCGGTTATGTGTGTGTGTATGTGTGGGATAAATAAAAATTGATGCCGTCATTTGCTCCTGCAGGATTGAAAGCACACAGAGCTTTATAAACATTAGAGACAGAAGGGGAAGAAAATGTGTAAAAATGTTTTGACTGTTAGTTGTTTTTTTTGAGTCACGTTAAGGTGAGTGAGTTCTTTTTGCTTTGGAGTGGTGATTGGATGTTTTTGCTGCCAACCATCTAAACACAAATAAGCTTTATTCTGATCCCTATGTCAAGCTGTAGTTCAGTAGCTAATGATTCAAGGAGTTACTTTGCTCATTAGTTGCAGTGCCATCTGTCCTGTTTTCTAAAGATTTGTCCTGTTTCTCTAAGAACTCTGTGTGTCCTGATCTTAGTGAGGGGCTTTATTTTTAATTACCATGGTTACTTATGATTTTGCGCATATGTATGTATATCATAGTTAGAAAAGGTGGTCCTGATTATATGAAAAAACATAATCTTCTCTATTTCATTCTAGAGCAAAGTCCTTTTATTATGATGAAACTAAAGTTGTGTTCCCGTGTCCTTGCTTGACCTTTCCAAATGTCTGTTACAGTACTTGTCTTAAATGTTGGCACCAGTATGAAAGCCTCTAGGTATCAGAGTAGCACAGTTACTGAAAAGTTAGATTTGGAGACAGAGTGCTATTTCAGAAGGATACTATTTGTTAACGTAGCAAGATCCCTTGTTCTGTAAGAAGCTTAAATTCCAGTAATGGGAGTCAGACAGGGATGTCAGAGATCTTGGGAGAAGATTATAAAAAGACTGTCAGTTGGTCAGCCGCAGGGATATTGGCAGTTGCTCAGAAATCAGTCAGGTAGTGGGCCTTCAAACCAGCCTGTGAGAGACAAAACTTCCACTGTGACAGTTGAATATCTGTGCCAAATAAAGTGAACTGTTAAACTTTCCTGTGTCCCTGCCAATCTGTTTAAAAAAAGAAAAGGGGTGTGTGTGTGTGGGGGGGAAGAAATGACTCGATGAGGACACTAGCATGAATGCAGGGGGTAGAGCCAGTGTGAAGAACACTGTGTAGAAAGCTAAATCCAGAACACCATGATTGTATTAACACTGCAAAACTTCAAGTATCAGTACACCAAAAGCCTGCTGTACCAGTCTACACAGAAAGAAACCCTAAATCCATTAGGCTCTGACTGGCCAAAAGAGTCAACAAATAAGATCAGATCTATGGGAAACATGCTGTGTTGGCAGTGCTGGAAGTCTTTGAGGCTGGTGATCAAATGTGCTGCTTATTGCTTCTGGGGAGAAGGCTCAAAAGAGGAAAATTCCTTTATACTTTTTAGAATGTTTAATGTATTTTTTTTTTGAGATTTAGATATTTAAACTCATTATCTTTAACAGTAGTTGTGAGTCAAAGCCTTGTATTTTGAAAATATACACCTTCATTTTCATCTGTGTTTTTCTGAATTGAGTGGATTGAGGTTTTTTTTTTTTTAAATTTAAATTTTTCTTTTTTCCTTTCTGAGAAGGATTTACTTCAGTTTAATCTTAGGGCAGACTATGTGGCGATGAGTAAGCTTCTTTCTTGAATTCTGTACTTTGCAGTTAAAAAGCAAAACTTTAAAAAGCAGTGTTTTTACCAAGCCATAAAGGCCTTGGTCTTCCGCTTTTTGTCTTCCCTAAATAATAACCCAGATTTTTCCAGAAAGGTAGTCATTTCATTTTGTTTTGAGGACTCTTCAGATATCCTTAAGTGGTATGATTCTGACTGTAATGAAAAAGGGTTGGGAGGAGAATGTATACTCTTTCATATTGACAGAAATGTGCATGGAAGAGAATGTGCATAGTCAAGGAAGCATCTATTGGTCATATTTCTTTGTTCCCGTCACTGCTTATTGAATATATTTGTGTTTTAACAAGCACTTTCTCTATATGACCAACTTCTCCTCCTTATTCTGTGACATCTGTAATTCTGCTTTTGACATTAGTGTTTTGCCTTCAATTATGGTGATGTAAATTTACTGTTATGACTTCATTGTGAGTTGAAATGAGAACAGAAGACTGCCCTTGTTTGAACACACAGCTTTGAGAACTGTTAAATATGATTAAATTATGAAGAGGGGGGGAGTCAGTGAAATCTTAGAACCTTTTCTCAGTGCAGAAGTCCTTTTCTAATTTGGACAGATTTTAAAAGGTCCTCTCAGAGCATTGCTCCAGAGGTTATTGCAGAAAAATCTTTAACTTATGTTGTGCGGGAGTGTCCTTGTTTACACAGTGGGTATTCAAAGCCTATCTAAATTATTCTAGTCAATGGAGTGCTGTATCCTAGTTCACAAAGAATTTTAGGTCATGGCTACACTTGCAGATGTAGAGCACTTTGAGTTAAACCTGCCTTCGGAGAACGCAGTAGGGAAAGCGCTGCAGTCTATCCACCCTGACAGCTGCAAGCGCACTGGCGTGGCCACATTTGCAGCACTTGCAGCAGCATTGGGAGCAGTGCATTATGGGCAGCACCTCTTTCCATTATGGCGCTGTGGCTTGTGGGAAGGGGGAGGAGGGGCGGGGCATTCTGTGTCCTGTCCCAATGCCCCGTGATGCATCGGTTTGCATCCCAGCAATCCCTGTGCTTCTGTCCACATTTGGCGCCATTTTTCAATGTTTTTTTATACTGCACACTCTGTCTTCCCTTTCGGTCTGCGGGAATGGAGCCCGAACTGCTGAGGAGTATGCTGACGAGTCTTGCCAGCACGTCACGTTTGGTAGTTGAGTTATTCCTTATGATACAAAGTGACAGTGAGGGCTCCGACGATGATATTGACTTGAGTAACGCATATGACACGAGTTTGCTTGTGGCATTCATGAACATGCTCACCACCGTGGAACACCGCTTTTGGGCTTGGAAAACAAGCACTGAATGGTAGGATCACATCATCATGCAAGTCTGGGATGATGAGCAGCGGCTGCAGAACTTGCGGATGAGAAAAGTCCCATGAAAGTGGCTGTGTGAGGAGCTTGCCCCCAGCCTGCGGCGCAAGGACACGAGATTGAGAGCTGCCCTGATGGTGGAGAAGTGGGTGGCTATATTGCAGTCTGGAAGCTGGTAACTCCAGACAGCTACTGATTGGTCGCTAACTGGTTTGGAGTGGGAAAGTTGACCGCTGGAATTGTGTTGATGCAAGTTTGCAGGACCATTAATCACATCCTGTTCAGAAGAACCGTGACTCTGGGTAACATTCATGACATTGTGGATGGCTTTTCACAAATGGGTTTCCCTACCTGCGGAAGGGCGATAGATGGTGCACACATTCCAATTCTGGCACCAGCCCACCTAGCCTCAGAGTACGTTAATTGGAAGGGGTATTTCTCTATGGTTCTCCAGGCACTTGTGGATCACTGTGGGCATTTCTTTGACATTAATGCAGGCTGGCTTAGAAAGGTGCATGATGCACGCATCTTTCGGACCACTGGCCTGTTCAGGAAGCTGCAAGCCAGGACTTTTTTCCCAGACCAGAAGATCACCATAGGGGAAGTCGAAATGGCCATTGTGATCCTTGGAGACCCCGCTTACCCTTTAATGCCGGGGCTCATGAAACCCTACACAGGGAGCCCTGACAGCAGCAAGGAGCAGTTCATCAGCAGGCTGAGCTGGTGCAGAATGACTGTGGAGTGTGCTTTTGGCTGTTTAAAGGGCCGCTGGCGCTCTCTGTATGGGAAGCTGGACCTGGCTGATGACAGCATCCCAGCGGTTATCATCCGCATGCTGTACCCTCCATAACATTTGTGAAGGGAAGGGTGAATGATTCACTTAGCCATGGAACTCGGCGGTTCAACACCTAGAGGCTGAATTTGAACAGCCAGAGAGCAGGGCTATTAGAGGGGCCCAGCATGGGGCTGCAAGGTTTAGGGATGCCTTGAGGGAGCAATTTGAGGCTGAAAGCCACCAGTAATGTCTGGTGCCCTGCACGGGAGTGAAGTGCAGTGGTTCCAATGTTAGTAGGAATCTGCGACTGCTACGCTGACTTGCAGTGCCTGTTTCTTTCCTGGGCTAAGGTATCTTTTACTTTATGCAATAATAGTGTTTTCAAACCCAAAAAAACATTTATTGCAAAGAAAACCCATTTATTGCAAAGAAACACAACTGCTTGGGAAACGGAAAGGGCAAGGGGATGGGGTGGGGAACGGTACAGATTTGCGTATGTCCTGTTATCATACTCAGCCTTCTTGTCTGGAGTGCTGTGCAATGAGTGCTGCGCTTCAGGATAGCTATATTCCATGGTGATGAGGGTTGAGTGCAGTGGGTAAGGGTCGTAGGTTTCAGGGCTGGGTGGTGAAGCTACAGGTGTTGGAGGCAGCTAGTGGCGGTTAGGAACCTGGATGTTGGGGAAAATGGGTTGGAGGTGACATGAGGGCACAAGGGAAAGAATTGTGGGACAAGGGCTGCGGCGGGCGGGGACGGTAGTGCTCCGCCTGCATGGCTACGAGCACCTGGATAGAGTCCGCTTGGCGGTCCATTATGCTTATCAGCCGATCCGTGCTTTTCTGCTGGAGCACCACGCTTTTGTGCCGGCGCTCCTCATTCTGCTGGCGGATCCTACTTTCACTGTCCTGCCACTGCTTCGCTTTTTGGTTTTCATTACTTGAATGCTGCATTACTTCATGCAACGTCTTCCTTGCTTTTATGTGGCTTCTTTCTGATTCTTTGGAGTCTTTCAGCCGGTGATAACACGGATGTCTGAGATCTCAAGGTTGCATCTGTAAAGGCAAAATGCAACACTTAACAGAGGCAGCATTGTTCACACCAGAGAGAGCAATGATTCTCCTGTACTTAAGGGCAAGCACAGTCTACACAATAGCATAATTTGCCCATCCCCAAGCGAGTGCACATAACCCACGGGAGCTCCAAAATGGTGAGTAGGCACAGGGTCAAGTGTGACTGATTGTTTCACGGGCTGTATTGTCCTCTGGGTTTCTGTGCCTTGGGGAGAGCCAACAGCAGCAGGGGGTCCCTACACTGAACACTGTCCCCACATTTTCCACAGGAGTTCGTCCTGGAAGGTATCTCGCTACTGAGGGTGATCTGGGAAGCAAGGGAGGGTCTTCTACTGCAATGCGGCTTCCTCCCTGGCCCATATGCAGCTTGCCTGTATGCACCAATGGTCCCCCCGCCCCTCATGGCACAGTGACATGGACAAGCTAGCCTTACTGGGACAAGGACGACAGTGGCTCTCCCGAGAAACCTGCGCAAGTGCATTGCCCAAGTTCTGGATGGGACCTTTGAAGAGATCACTGAGGCCAATTACCGCGATGTGAGGGAGCACATCAACGCCTTATTCCGCATCTAGGCATGTATGCAGCCCTAACTCTCCTCGCCCCAAGAACGTGCACCGAATAACTTCCTTCCCAAAATAAAAAGCTGCTTACTGGGAACCTCCTCTGGTGTTTTGTCCTTCCCCAAGCACCAGCTGCTGCGACTGGCTACCTTTCTCCTGGCTTGAGAACAGCTCCTGGCTGCATGCATCTAGGGATTCCGGGGTGTCTTCCTCCACCTCAGCACCCTCACTCCTGCTTTGCTGGTCCTCCTCCTCCTGCCTTGTTGAACTGGGCTCTGAAGTGTCCATGGTGGTACTCGGAGTGGAGGTGGGGTCGCCCCCAAGTATCGCATCCAGCTCTTTGTAAAAAAGGCAGGTTGCAGGGGCAGCACTGGAGCGGCTGTTTGCCTTGTGGGCTTTGCGGTAGGCATTCTGCAGCTCATTCACTTTAACCCTGCACTGCAGTGCGTCCCGGTCATGGCCCCTTTCCGTTATGTCCCTTGATATCTGTCCGAAGGTATCGTAATTCCTACGGCTGGAGCACAGCTGGGACTGGACAGCTTCCTCCCCCCAACACTGATGAGGTCCAACACCTTGCCATTGCTCCATACTGGGGATCGCCTGGCGCATGGTCACCTGGAAAGATTCGCTGAGAGCACTCCACGCCTGGCTGAGCAAATAGGAAGGGGATTTTCAAAATTCCCAGAGAATTTAAAGGGCGGGTCTGATGGTTGGTCACTTGAGGGCAGGGCAGTAGAGTTCAAAGTGATGACTAGAGTGACTAGAACAGGCATTAGGGGGACACTTCTGGAGGCCGATCAGAGCGCACTAACAGACCAGGGCGTCCACACTGGCACTGCGGCACTCCAGTGGGGGTGCACAGAACGTTATTCTACTCGCCGAGGTGGAGTACCAGCTGTGTTCTAGCCGCGGAGTCGGAGCGCTCTACGTGCTTTGCCAGTGTGGACGGGTAGTGAGCTAATGCGATCTAACTCGCAAGTGTAGCCAAGCCTTCAGAAAGTAATAAAACCCCAAATGCATATGACCAGTTGTTTTACATGTGCATTATTCATTGTGTCTGTTGCATAACAGAACTCTTCTCTTATGTAATTGCTTTATTAAGCTATTCATGTTGTTTTCTTTGAAGGCTTAAATAGAAAATTTGGTCACCAAACAAGTTAGTTAAACCTCTACATGTTAATTAATTGCAAACAGATATTTGCCCCCAAGCTTTATATTAACGAAGTGATTTTTTTTTTCAAAACCCTTTTTATATTTGTGGCTTCAAGCCTTTTGAAAACAATTTCTTAATGGTTTAACAGTTAAGTAAAAATAGTTGAGTGAAATATTATGCTATTTGCAGCTAACTGTGAAGAATAAAAGTCCTCTTTAAAAAGAACTTAAAACCTAAACTACTTGCTTTTTACATTACCATTTCTATATGATACATGAACTGATGAGTAGAGTGATCAGATGTATGTAAATTGTTAATTTTTGCATCATTTTACTTAAATCACCTACAGTAAGATTAGAGCTGTGGGAAGAACTTGATACAAATAGTTCCTAGACCCATTGACAAGTTGCTAAAGCACTCTTCTGGAATTCGGCAGTCTGGTAAATTCAACAAATTCAGTACTAGAATAATTAATAGCAGAGGAGTGGCATTAGCAATATGTTTTATGTTGGAAGGGGAGGGCTATCTAGTTACCCATAGCTCAATACCAATGACATCTGTTAATGTCAGAGTACCTCAAGACAGGATGCCTCTGTCTGGGAGATAATTCTGTTGCCAAGTATTTGAGAGAAACAATGGTTTAACTATAGGAGGTACCTATATTTGTTCCAATTAAATTTTCAGCTTGTTCTCCAGTAGCATTGTCTATGGAATACAGCATTCTTTTATCTGGTAACAGATGAAAGAGTTTAATTGTGTGAGAACTCATTAATAGAGGACAGACATGAACATTCACTTCTTGATCTAGCATTATGTTGCTGAATCATTCCAAATGAGTGTAAAGCTGTTTGTGGTGCGACGTGGTCATAGAAAACAAGTGCTTTCAAATGGTACTGTATGTGGTGCTTGGTTAAAAGGACCAAGGTCAGATATATTTTTAAAATGCAGATCTCCTATCCATCTTACAAATGCATTTGAAGATTAAAACTAATTTTTAAAAAAGCATTTTTTATTTTGCTGTCTACTTTTTGCATTTGTCTTAGATTGGACAACAACAATATGCAAGTACAACTATTGTTTAGTTCATTTTGCTTTCAGGTTCTTCTGCACTAGCAACATGCTGTGAGGGTTGGGTTGCAAATACCTCAGGAGAATGACAGGTTTCAGAGTAGCAGCCATGTTAGTCTGTATCCGCAAAAGGAACAGGAGTACTTGTGGCACTTTAGAGACTAACAAATTTATTAGAGCATAAGCTTTCGTGGGCTACAGCCCCCTTCATCGGATGCACAGAATGGAACATATAGTAAGAAGATATATATGTGTTTGTGTGTGTATGTATATATATATAAATATAAAAGTTGGAAGTTGCAGGCTAATTAGTTAAGATGAACTATTATCAGCAGGAGAAAAAAAACTTTTGTAGTGATGATCAAGATGGCCCATTTACAGTATCTAGTTTGCATATTAATTCAAGCTCAGCAGTTTCTCGTTGGAGTCTGTTTTTGAAGCTTTTCTGTTGTAAAATTGCCACCCTTAAATCTTCTACTGAGTGGCCAGAGAGGTTGAAGTGTTCTCCTACCGGTTTTTGAATGTTATGATTCTTGATATCAGATTTGTGTCCATTTATTCTTTTGTGTAGAGACTGTCCGGTTTGGCCAATGTACCTGGCAGAGGGGCATTGCTGGCACATGATGGCATATATCACATTGGTAGATGTGCAGGTGAACAAGCCCCTGATGGCGTGGCTAATGTGATTAGGTCCTATGATGGTGTCACTTGAATAAATAAACTGTCCGCGTATAAATAAATTTATTAGTCTCTAAGGTGCCACAAGTACTCCTGTTCGTTTTTTCTCAGGAGAATGTTTACATTAAAATATATAATGTATTTTTAACCATCTTTTAATGCACTTGGGCAGTTGGAAATGAAGAGAGCCAGCACAATGAGCAGCAATGTAACGTTTGCAATTTGGGAACCCCTAATCTAAGACATTAAGTGTAGCACTTCTCTTTCAGAATAAAAATGCAGAGTAATTTGTAAAAAGGAAAAAAATAAAGGTAAACTATAATTTACATAAATATTTATAACATGAGTATGTTTAGTCCTTTAGCAGTGAAACAGTGATTCCATTGTTATTCAGTCTGGCCTGTTGCACTTGCAAACTTCAATCTTGTCCAGTGGCAGAATGAGAAATGTAGTGGTTTCACTTACATGATATATACTTCAAAATCTCTGAACTGGATACAATAAAAGTAAAGCAAAAAAAGCTTGTTTATAAAGATTTCTGGGCTTATACTTCATGCCAGTCTGAAACTAGTAAAAAGTTAATATGGATCAAATAAAATATTCTTTCAATAAATGGCTTTTGTCAACTTTTAGTAATAGTGGTGGTTGTAACTATAAAATTTGTGTGATTGTTAGCTCTTTGATATTTGGGCTTGGTTGGCAAGGCTTGAAAAACTGGTCATGCGCTTGCTTGCTGAAGGACTAAACCTCCTAGCCAAAGGTGGCGATTTTTATTGTATTTTATTGGAGCCCAGAGGAACAGGAACTGGCCCTGTTGAGCTAACTGGTATTCAAATTCATGGGAAGATGCAGTCCTTGTCCTGAAGTGCTTAGAATTAAATTACTTACACCTAATAAGTGGGTGTAATAAATACAAGGAAGGGGAGGATAAGGAGAACAGTGATAAGGTTACATAGGTTAGCTATGTGCATAACTTGATGATTCCAAGACGTTTCTTATAGGCAGAGCTGGTAGCAATGCCTGTAGTTAAGATTGTCTTCTACTTTCCATTAAAAGCAACGGAAAACAGAGGCTTACATGTTAACTGCTCAGAAAATTGTGTTGGGGAAAAATAGGCAGCTCTTGTCAATGTAATGTTCCCCCCCCCCCCCAAGTTTCTTTGAAAAGTCCGAGCATCTCAAGGGTGTGTGACAGATATTTGAAGTTTGGCAAGAGGGTGTTCCTGGGATAGGAGAAGTGGTTAGTGCTGCTTGTGATCCGTGAAAATCACCAGTTGCAAATGTTCAGAGCAAGTTAAAAGTTGGCTGCTAAATCACTGAACACCCCAGGAAACCTCTCAGGAGACCAAAAGTGTTGTTTTAAAATAAAAATTGTCAAAACTACCTATTTTTCGCTACCATTGCTCTTGGAAATGGCTAAAGCACTCTTGCTCAAAGCATCCCCCCCCCCACAAATCAACCTGAGACAGAGACCAAGCATGCAAAACTTTTTTTTTTCTGAATGGTTAGTTTGTCAAAACTAGAGGTAAGTGAAAACCAAGTTTTCATGGAAAATGTTAGAACAACTTTAATTATAAATGTCTACTCTGCCTATAATGACTCTCACTGGCCCTTTATTTCACTTGGTCATTTCCTGTAAGAATCATAGGAGAAAGTTTGTCTTAAAATCACTCCTCTACATCAAATACTTCATTAGACTAGTTCAATGCATAATAGTCAGCATGGAAGAACATGGGAAGGTTTTTATAGGAACCATGAACTAGGTGACTGAGGCTGGTATTAGGCGCCTGGGGGAAGTGCTCAAAAAGATATGGGATGCTGCACAAATGCTCTTTGATGGGGCCTCAACTTAGATGATGGATTGACAAGACTACTCAAAATATCAACAGGGTCTTGCATAGAGGAGGAGGGAGCGAGAAGTGGCCTATCGGGGGTTGGGATTGTGGGTGTGACTTAGTGAAGAGGGGAAGTTAGTGTTGGTTGACTAGGAAGTTGATGGAAGTGAAAGAGAGAATGAACTTGTACGGAACATGGTTGTAGTACTTTTTCCAGAGGGTTTCACTGGCATGTGAAAGGGAGCTGGAGGGGAGGAAGAGAAGAGTGGGGGGTAGGATAGATTTTTGAAGAGGTCCAGGGTGATGGAGATTGTGGAGCAGGAGGAATCAGCAATTGAGTCAACAGAGCATAAGAAAAGAGAAAGTATGGAAGAGATGGTCCAGCGTGGCAAAAGTCATAGCTATGAAAGGGGTGGAGACTGGAGAGGCATGAGGTGCACGTGTGGAAAATCTGATAGGAAAATGCTTGGATGGGATAGGAGTATGTGTGAAGGGAGGAGAGCGGAGTTGGAGGGATTTGTTCAGAGTTGGAGGGTGGAATTGGAATGGGAAAGAAGTAGCCTTTTTGGGGGGGATGAACTAGAACAAATATTAAAATACCTCAGTAGTGGGATCTTGAGGCAGCAGTCTGCTGAAAAGTCTAATTCCTTACTGGCATGTTGTTCCTAGTTGGTGAGTGCAGTCCCTGGACACTGCTTGGGGGTTTTATCTCCAGCATTAGCCGCTATTAGGTGTCTTATAAACTTGAAACTCTATGCCTTCCTAGCTTCTAGAAGGGAGAAAGAGCTCTTCTTTTGCCTCATCTGTCCTTCAGAGCTTCCTGGCTGCTGTGAGGAGGTTGGGATTGTTATTCTGCCAATTTGTCTTTTGGCGTGGTCCTCCACTATGAGTAGTGGTCCAGTTCCTTCCTCAAGTTTCCCCCAAGCTGCAGCAATATGAAATGAACACGATTCTTGACAGTTTCAGTGCTTCCCATAGGGCCCTCAGTAGCAGCAGTGAACTTTACTTTTCTTCTTCTTGTTAAAGCTAGTGGCATCAGCAGCATGACAGAGGAGCTGTCTGCAGACTGACCTATCTACAGTTCGTAGTAAGGAACTTTTGAAACCCAGCTTCCCTTCCTGCTCTTGCACTTAGGTGGACTCAGGAGCGAGCAGTTTGTATTTACCAGGGTACAAGCTCAGGAAGCAGCTCATCAGCCCAATCTTTTTATGTTTGCTGTCTCAACTTGCATCTCAGATTTGGGAGCATGTGTCCCTACCCACAGAAGTGGCAATGAATACCTGCTTCCCTCCAAACAGCATCAAACCTTCTGGTGAGCAAGGGGAGTAAGTGAACAACCAGTAAAAGGGAAACCTGAATGAAAAGGGAGAGAAAACAAGACCGGAGTGGTAATGGGACAGGAGAAGAGAGAACTGCAGCACAAAAAGGTTGTAGTATTACCATTGTATTACTGGGATACCAGTTGGAATCTCAATCTCAAGACTCATGCGGGAATGATAAATTTGTAGTAGTAGTGGAAAAATCAGTTATGGGCAGAAGAAATTACCAGTTTTCATTCCTGTCTGCAGATAGAACTAGCAGTGGGGAAAAATCATAATCGGTTTAACATTTTTTTTGCTCACTGTGGGAATAAAATTGAAGCCTGATACATGTAAATGGCATAATGCTTACTGTAGCACAGTTCTGTGTGATTTTTTTCTCCAATGACAAACATTAGCTCTTTATATTTCTTATGATTTTTTTTTAAAAAGTGTATGTAGGCTTCTTTAGCAAACGTTACCTAGCAAGTACATTTATTCATTGGCTGAGAATAGCTTTAAATCCTTTTTCAGAAAAGGTAGTCTTCTAAGCCTATTATAAAATCCAGTGGATGAATTGGTTGTAACAACTACTGTTCTCAACTTCCAGAACTCTTAAAAGCTGTTTGCTCAGGTGAATTATTGGTAAGTGATCTCTGCTCATTTTACCAATGGCTTTGTCACTATAATTTAGGTTTTCATAACTCGCTTTTCTAGGGTAAAAGTGCAACTCTGTTCAGTTGATAGCTCTTAAAACCATCATACATACACTGAACAGTCATTGTAAGAACTTAAAATGACTTTTAATAAATCATTTTCTGTAATCATATATAGTATCTTGCTCCTGAGAGAAAATTATTGCAAACGTGAAAGTAATTTTTACTTTTTCTTGGTTGCACTTGGGAACCCTTTCCTATAGAAGACATCCCCATTTTGGTACCTTACTAGCCGAGGAAAAGTTCTGTTAATGATTTTTAATGATCTAGAACTAGATGTTAATTCATGGCAGGGGAGTAGAAATGGTCTTTGGAAAAGGAAGTTGAGTATGCAAACCATATGTATTGTTTAGTTTGTATCATGACCATGAATTTTTAATGTAATTTAATTTTTTGTTTTAATGTTCTAGGTTTTTAAAAAGTATTTATAATATTGCATTCTAATAACATTGAAATGGGAAGTGGAGGACCATTTGTCATTTGCAGGGCTAGAGGTCAAAAGTTCTTATCCCCTACCCATTTTCTATATTTCATACTGTTTCAGACATCCTGAATGTGAACTGATACCTTCTCAACTATAAGTGATGGAAATTTGCTTTAAAAAATAAAAGCTTGTATTCTGCAGAATCTGTGTGTGTTGTCATGTCATATGCTCTTGTCAAAAATGCCAGTTGTATAACGGCAGAACTGAAAAATATAATTCTAATACTTTCTCATTTCAGAATTTTGGGAAACTTACATGTGTAAAAATGAAAATGCATTCATGTTCATGAATCTTCAAAAAGTTTACAATAAATCAATGTTCAGATGTACAGTAAATGACAAATTATTGGCAACTTTTTTCAATATGAAATTTGGGGATTCTTCGTCTCTATCATGTAAATAAAATTCTGAACCTAGACCTTTAGAAATATGATAAAAATCTACTATACAAATTCAGGTCAATAGTTGCATCTAAGAAGTTGGGTGTGTATATTCTTGTCATTATAATGGAATTCTGGTTATGCCCTTTACTTTGGATGGTTGATGGATGCCTCATTTGCATAATGTCTTAGCCTGATTCAGCTGTTCCTGCCCAGGCAAAATTCCAGTTGACTTTACAGGAAACTTCCTCACAAAAGAAGTGAAGGATCAGATGACTAGGTGGTAATGCAATTGTGGTGTTTTTTAGAGTGAGGTTAAAATATATATTTTTTACCATCTCTTCACAGAAAATATAAACAGTGGTCAATATAGTCTGAAGGTGCTGTTCCCAAACACATCCTAAGCAGAGTGAAAGTGACTTGATGCATGGCAATTTCACTGCTGCCCCAAGCCTTCTGAACAGCAGTAGTAATGATGAACAATCTCTCTTTAATTTCACTTTTTCATTGGACAAATCATTAGAGAGGAGTGCACTCGAAGCAAGTTCATTTTTGTATTTTCAGGAGGATAAACTTATGTTTTTCTCAAGAGTCATCTAGTCCATCAGTGTTTGAACCAACTGTCATCAGGGGTGGAAAGCAAGGAAACTTGGTTTGCAATATATTTTTCAGTCAGAAGGCACCCATGTGCACTAATGATGGGCATCTAATAAGTACTTGTAGGAATTCTATATGATTTGAATATAGTATAATCTATGCTGTGTTAGAAGATCTATGATAGACCTGTATTGACATGGATTAAAATATGTAACGTGTAGGATATGGCATACTAGAGTTGTGTATATCTGATAGCCAAGTTCCTTGTTCATTTTAGTGTTTACAGGTATTTTTAAAAATAGAAAAGTAGTAGTAGTAAGTTGGAGGCATTCTGGAGAGCATCTTGAGGGAGACCGACTTGGAGTGTAATTTGATTTTTACTGGCATGCAAACAGAATTAACGTGCAAATAACCACACATGTTGATTAAGGGAAATCAGATCAGTATCCTTTAAGTCTAGAAAATACATCCTATACCATGTTGTGTCTAACTTTGAAGACTATTACAAGACACTGCTGCTAAAATCTTGCTTAGAGAATACTCTCTCTTAAGGCCAGAATTCCCTCTTCCAAACAATAACCGTACTAAAATGAGGATTAACAATACCTCGACAATGTACGAGTAACAAACACCAGCTTGAACTGCTGGGTAGGTTTTGGCTACCTTTGTGAAAGGGGTTTCAGTTCAGAATATAGTGAAGGAATACTGGATGAAAGAAACACATCAGAATAATCAGGACTGAATGTTAATTGATCTGAAAGGCAGATATTAGTCTTTAAAAGTAAGCAGGTACAGAAAAATATATGACAGTCTTTGCATTTCATGTTGCCTGTACACAAGGCACAATGTACGAATACAGACTAACACGGCTGTTACTCTGAAACAAGGCACAATGTACTTCATAGCAAGTAAGGGATGTAGATCTTGCAGCAATGTACATTGTATGAGTGTGTAGCAAAAATCTCAATTCTGTGATATCTTCAGGCAAACTTAATATATAGGATTGAATTATTGACATGAATAATACAATTAGTTCAGTAGCACCTGTTTTGATATTCAGTTTATTTTACACCAGCCACACTTTCAGTATGTTGAAGGTTATCATCTTTAGGTTTCAGAGTTAACCTAAACAAATGAGACAGCTCAAATTTCTCATGGCTGTTTCAGGTTGCTTGCACACTCTGAAAACACCACTGCATCAGTTTACGTTCTGTTCCTCTTTTCAGGGTTGTCTGCACAACCACCGGGGTAGAAACATTTAAAAAAAATGAAAATTGAGACTCTGGAGCACTGTTTTGGAGCAGGGAATGATTTCAGTGGCAAATTCCACAGGTGTGTAATACACAGGACCCTGCCTATGTGAAATAAATTGACCTTTGTTTAATTCCTAATTGGCAGGTATATGTATTACACAAACCACAAACTGTCATCGTTGTTTGCCATCTCTTTGGAGACAGCAAAGACTGAATGGGTATGGAGATGTGTGGTCCCCC
Organism: Caretta caretta; assembly: GCF_965140235.1. Taxonomy (NCBI): domain Eukaryota; kingdom Metazoa; phylum Chordata; order Testudines; family Cheloniidae; genus Caretta; species Caretta caretta. The sequence continues at coordinate 74,014,268 of NC_134209.1, forward strand.
CCACAAGTCGCGGTTGGAATACTGTGAAGAAACTGGCACTGTTGCTGCCCAACTGTGGGAAAACACAAACCTCTAGTCTCCAGGGCTGTCGATCCAGCACTTTCACAAAGAAATTTTTAAAAAACAGCGCATTGGTTATGCCAATAAGAACACAAGCAAAGAAGTTGAAGTTATTACATGAGGTAATTATGTAGAAGCCAGAAACATGAGTTTTCTGTGGAGACTTGCTAGGGATATTGGTCAGCTTGTCTGATGTACTCTGACTAAATCCCTCTTTACTGTTTGAGATGCTAAGCAGTTTACTGAACATACTTCCTGCTAAGGAGGAAATGAACATTCATTACACAGTACAAATGAACAAACTAGCCTAAACTTACTCTAAATTAGGAAGAGAGTAAACCTGTTATACGAAGATCTCAGAATGAGAGACATTTGACATTGTATTTAGAGCTATTGTATACGTGCTTCTGGATAACCTGTTACTTACAGGAGCTCTGTTTTTAATAAACACAGTACAGATGTCGGCAAATTCAATGTGTGTGAAATGTGCTGGGCTGACTGTCCTGAAGATCGAAATATTTTATTTTATAGACAACATCAGTATGTGTGAAATTCCTACGGGATAGCTCATGCTTAAGGCTTCAGCTAGCTACCTGCAGGTTAGAAAGAGATTAACAAAAAAAAATCTTTTTTTTTGGGTCTCGTTCTTCTGAAGCATCAGATACGATCACAGCTGGATATGGGGCACTGGATGGGGTGGGCCAGTGGTCTGACATGGCACCAACTATTCTCTCTCAGGTACTTGGCTGACTGGTTCTTGCTCACATGCTCAGAGTCTAACTGATGACCATATGTGGGATTGGGGTTAGATAAAAATCAGTGACCTTATTTTTTTTGTCTTTCTCTGCGGTGTGTGGGTGAGGGTCACTTGCCTGGATTTCTGGGTATATCTTACTTATTTCCCTGCCATTGCAAGGGTCTCAGGCATTGGTGCTCCTTGGTCCCTCCTGTTATCTGCTTATGACACATATGTCTAGTCTCCTTTGTGATGTAATACTTTGGTCTAATTTCAGTTATTTGGTTTCGTGTGTGGGTGGTAGGTGGTGTTGATGGCCTGTGACACACAGGAGATCAGATTAGATGGTTGAGTTTCCTCTTTTGGCTTTAAACTCTATGACCCTATGAATTGGAATTGGCACTGGTTTCTCCACGCTGCCCTACAAACCTGATTTGGAGGGATTGCTTTCTGGAATGAGAGGGTAGCTAAGTTTACATCCTCATTTCTTGGCTTCTCTGCAGAAATTTCCTGCAGTGGGCCTGTTAGTACTGGTGCTTTGTTTTTGTGTGTGTTCATTTAAGAATTAGGCTGAGAAAATAAAGTCATTGGACATAGGCCACTGAATAGCCATCATGTGGAAATAAATTTTAGTTACTACTGTGTTGGGTGGATTTGACCTAACTAATTATGGAGACTGTTCTGTTCCCTGCACTTTTATTAAGGTAGGTCACTTGATCACTGCTGTCTTCTTTTTGTTTTTTTGGAATGGGTAACTATGGAGTAGTCAGTATCCTAGGGTATGTCTACTCTGCAGTTAGACACCTGTGGCTGGCCTGTGCTAGCTGACCTGGGCTAAGGGGTGCAGGCTAAGGGGCTGTTTGGCTGGTGTAGACGTTCAGGCTCAGGCGAGATCCTGGATCTAGGACCCTATGAGGTAAGACGCTCTGGTACCATCCTGAGCCGAAGCATCTACACTGCAGTTAAATAGTCCCTTAGCACGAGCCCCATGAGCTGGCATGGGCCAGCCAGGGGTTTTTAATTGCAGTGTAGACATACCCTTACTTCCTCCCAACTCCTCAAAATACCATTGAAGTAGGATTGTGTAACTATTTTAAAGAAGGTTTCAAAGTGGTAGCCGTGTTAGTCTGTTTATTCGAAAAAACAACGAGGAATCCTTGTGGGAGTCACTTTAATTGAATTGTCTCGTTAGCACTGACCCCCCACTTGGTAAGGCAACTCCCATTTTTTCATGTACTGTGTATATATACCTGCTACTATACACTCCTGTCCTGATAATGCTTGTTACCTCCAGAGAAAGGGAAGTGCCTAGAAGATGTAAAAGGAAACTTAGTTTGATAGCATCCTGTCTGGCAAGAACTCACTTACCAATAGCTGGGATGTGAAATCCTTACTTCTGTATTGTTTTGTCATTATAGTTCCCACTTTGCTATTGCTGAAACCTGTTACTTTGCTATTGTTTGTCTGTATAATCTCTGTCTGGTTCTGTGATTTTCTGTCTGCTGTATAATTAATTTTGCAGGGTGTTAACTAATTAAGGTGGTGGGATATAATTGGTTACATAATCATGTTACAATATGTTAGGATTGGTTAGTTAAATTTCAGGAAAATGATTGGTTAAGGTATAGCTAAGCAGAAATCAAGTTTTACTATATAGTCTGCAGTCAGTCAGGAAGTGGGTGGGTGTGTGTGTGGGGGGGGGGGAAATGGGAACAGGGAATGGGGGTGGGGAAATTGGAATCATGTTTGCTAAGGGCAGGAATGGGAACAGGGGCACAGGTGTAAGGCTCTGTGGTGTCAGAGCTGGGAAGGGGGATACTAAGGAAGGAAACTGGAATCATGCTTGCTGGAAGTTCACCCCAATAAACATCGAATTGTTTGCACCTTTGAACTTCGGGTATTGTTGCTCTCTGTTCATGCGAGAAGGACCAGGGAAGTAAGTGGGTGAAGGAATAAGCCCCCTAACAATAGCCGTGTTAGTCTGTACCGGAAAAAACAACAAGGAGTCCTTGTGGGAGTCACTTTAATTGAATTGTCTCGTTAGCACTGACCCCCCCCACTTGGTAAGGCAACTCCCATTTTTTCATGTACTGTGTATATATACCTGCTACTAGGGTGACCAGATGTCCCAATTTTTGGGTCTTTTTCTTATGTAGGCTTCTATTACCCCTGAAACCTGTCCCGATTTTTCACATTTGCTGTCTGGTCACCCTAGCTGCTACTGTATTTTCTACTCCACGCATTTTATGAAGTGGGTATTAGCCCACGAAAACTTATGCCCAAATAAATTTGTTAGTCTCTAAGGTGCCACAAAGATTCCTCATTGTTTTTATTTTAAAGACGGTTACACAAAACCAGAATATGCAGCATCTCTGTTCTGTACTCAAGAAAAATCACCAGACCACTAAGTATTTTGGGGAACGATATCAAAATTGTTCTGAGATGGTATAATGGTTCCAAGGAATCTTCATTTGTTGAACTAAGGGAATTTTGTGTGGATTGAATTCCCACTATTTAACAGTTCCCCCTCAAAAGTACTGAGAGAACTAAGCATGCCAAACATACCACCTGAATCTGTAAATTGAATATGTAACAGAACTTTTTCTCATTGTTTTTTCCTCACTCTTGCATCGAGCCTCTCTGTTCTATTAGTGTGGCCTCTTTGAGCTCCTCCTCCTCCTTTTAAATAATCTCCCCATTATGATTTTCTGGCTTTAATATTGTTTTATCCTGTTTCATTTATACCTTTTTTGTTTTTGAGTGCAATAGATGAAAACTGATAAATTGGTGATTTGGAAGAGGGTCTAGAAAGAAAAGTAGGAAAGTCTTGTTGGCTGACTGTTTACTTTTGTATATAATACATATACATGAAAATGTGTAATGTCTGTGCTGAAAATAAATCTTTTATTTTTTCACAAATTCTTTCATAGTACATTCTTCATAAAGTATTTACAATTTTTTCTTTAAACAACAACAAAAAAAGTCCACAATATGCCGTGAACTGTTTTTGTGTATTTTAAGTTCTCTTTTATGGCATTAAAGTAGTATGGTAGATAAACTAGCATCAGTATTCTGTTAAGGGAATTTAACAATTTTGCGTGAGAAACTACTATAATGTGACTTTTGTGTATAGATTTTTATTGGTATACTGTTGTATTTTAACAAATGTTCTTCAATATTATGTCATATGAAGAGATGTGATTATAATGCAGATGTATTTTTCTGTATTAAAATTAAGACTAAAGTCTGGTAGAAACAAAACATAATAAGATGTTTTTTGAGTCTCAAAGTCCCAGTGTGCTGTAATAATTGAACAATTACAGGTATATATATTTTGCTTTCTGCAAGATATGATATGGTGTACCTTTGTTAGTAAGTGAGTTGAAAAATCTACGAGGACTGTCTGCTCTTAAGAGATTTGGCAGTGCAGGTTAGGCACAGTGAGTACGCAGGCATATATGCTCACACTGTAAAGAGTAATAGTTACTGTTAATAAATCCTGAATAGAGATTAGTTTGTTTAAAATAGGTCTACTCTAATGATGTCCCTAAGGTAAAGAACTGTTTTTATGTTCTGTTAAAACTGCAAAGTGATGTATGTTTTCATTTAAGTGATTATATAATTTAATAAAATATTCTGTGTTTTGGGATAGATTCTTATCTTAAAAAAATCTTGCTAACAGCAGCTTCATGATGTTTACATTAGAACATTAGTTTATTTTTAGGTCTGGTACCTCAGTATTTGTCAGCCAAGTATTGGCTAGTCAAAGTTCTTCAGTTGTTATAATGCAGTCCAGAGTTGACTTGCCTGAATTGTGCATAATTAAGCCTGATGCATCAAGGAGAGTTTTAGGCTGTTGGGAAATGCACAGACGGAACTATTCAGTCTTCGTAAAGTGTACAAATAGGTAGAAATATAGATTAATGCAGTGTTCATTTAATTGTTAACTCAAATAGTTACAGTACATCGAATTGAATTAATATGGTAAAATGCGTATGCGTGACTTACAGGAGGCTGCTGTAAGTTTCCTATGCACGCGATGGGACCCAGAGGGATCGGGATATTGTTAGTCACCAGTACTGAAACATATGTCTAAACCAAGTGGCTCCTGAACAGTTCAGCCTATATTGAGAAAATAGTGACCATATTGTGCAACAGTGTTTTGGCTGCAAAACTCATACTTTTTTTTTTCCCCTTGTGCATCTCTGCAATATAACTCAAACAGAATAAAGATAACATTGCAAGTTTTGCCTTAAACAGCCTCCAAGATTTATAGTAGATTGATTTCTGGTCCTCACATTTCATCCCTTTGTTTGTGAGCAGTTGTTTTCCTTCCCTAACTCGTTCTAGTTATAAATGTCTTGGATGTAGGACATACCTGACAACTGGGATCAGGAAATTGCCTCCTCCAGAAATGGTACTTATGTTTGTCACAAGGGCCTGTCCATCTAGAAATCTTCTCATGTGGAAGCCCAAACCTTCAACTGCACAATAGCTGACCTGGGAAGTGAAAATGGTGTAAAAAAGACATGGCTGGTTTTTCCTCTAGTTTTGCAATCCTAACTTTGATGTTGACATGGAGACAATAAGACAGCTGTCTGGTTAAATGCAGAGGCCACAATTTTATTTTAACTTAAACTGTAATTTAACTGATTGAAGAGTGTGCTCTCTTGAACCTCCACATGTCCCCCAAAACAACCTACCCCTACCTCCCAGGGCTATTTCAGTCCAGATTTTCAGCTGGCGACAGTGGCTTCAATGTATTTTAGTCTGGATGCCACAACCCTGCCTTTCTCCCATCTCCCTCCATATAAGAAATAGGAGAATGAGTGCAACAATTTAGTTCTAGACTTGAAACCAGACCTGGATGCCAAAATTAAAAAGGTGAAAATACCCATAGAGCTCATTGCGAATACTACCTGCAGGAAAAAATCCCTTTCAGGTCCTCAAAAGACAATTGGTTGAGCCCCTGGCATTTTGGAGATATAGCATGTCTATCTGAAGGCAACCACATTGTGTGAGTGATATGGCTGCCTTTGGCCCAATGAAAACCCCAGTGAGCAGGGAGAATTGAGTGTTCTTTTTTTATTAAATTATTGATATGCACCCCCCAAAAAACAAACAAACCAATCCCACCATTGTCATCTAAGATTGTGCAGTCTCATTATGTTGTATAGTTGAAATTGTTATTTTTGTGCTACCACCCACGGTGTGCTTGGAGCTTTCCAAACACTTAAGGAAGGTCCATGCTTTGAAGAGCTCATAACATGGAATATAATGGTCATTCCCATATAAATACCACAAGCCTCTTTCTATTTTCTAATCTAATTTAAACTTTTAAAGATTATATTCCACAAAAAACCCTTAAAGAGAACCTGGTCTTTCTGATGTACTTGGGCCCAAAGATAACGTGAATGAAAGCTAACTACTTTAAAATTGTATCATTGACCTGTGATTTTTAAAAAGTTGGTGAGTACTTCATTTAACCCTCTGGAGTACACAAGTGAGATTGGATATTTTACTTTTTCTCCTATTGCAATTCATTATTGATAAATTGTTTCATCCTGCTGTAGGTTTTGAACTATCAACAAAATTCAAAATAAATGTCTTTATTTTAAATTTGAAATAATTTGCTGCCATATATATTGTTTAGAACTGAACTTTGTTTGTATTTTCTACTGTGGAAAGTTGCCTAAGTATGATAAAATCCAAATGAGTGCAATCTGTGTATTTAGCTGTTTTCAGGAAAATTAATTGCTAGTTTAGTTTATTTTCTAATGCATATTTGAATTTGCAGAGTTGTGTAAGAGATGCTCATTGATCTCTGTTGGAACATATAATTGAAAATTTTCTTAGCTATTAAGTTTGCAAGCATAGTCAATTTTTTTTTAACTTTAGTCCAAGTGGTAGTATAATATTCATTAGAGTTAGAAATGGTGGCTGTTTTGTTCATTGTTGTTTCCTGAAGACTACATTTTCTAAGGTTTCTCTCTGCAACCCTGACAGTGGGTATAAACTTTCTAGCAGGAGAAGGAACAGGAAAGAGATAATCTCTTTTGACATCATTCTCCTTATGATAGGAGGCTGGCTGGCTGATCCTGTTCATTTTTTTCCTGTATCAACTGCAGGAGGAGAGTAGACTCCTTGTTTTTTAACATTTTCTTTGGCACCTTGCCCTTCCCCTCCCCTGTTTAATATTTTCCGCTGTCAAGGTTAGATTACTGTTGAGGAAACTTTAAGTAAAGTTTTTTTTCTTTTTTTCTGTTTCTGTAGCTCTCAGTGTAAAGGCTGATCTCTTGTTTGTGTATTTTGCCTTCTCTAGTTGGCAGGGATTGCACTGAGTAGCCCTTTGGTTTCAGAGTATTCTGATTTATTGTGTGGGAGACTGGAACCTCTGCTTAGTATAAACGGAGGCTTCCCTCACAGGGCTGGGACTAGGGGTTGCAGTCCCAGGGCGGCGAATGCTTTGTGGGTGGTTGGTGCTCCCTGGGTGGGGTAAAGAAGGCAGTGGTGGTGGAGGAGGAGAAGGATTCTGACCTATGATTTGTGCCCTCCATGAATTTGGACCCTGGCTATGTTGCTGGAAAAGACAGTGGGTTTCCATAGTAAAAAGTGCGGGAACCATTGCCATAGTTTGATTCTACTTTCTAGTGGCCCATCAGCACATCAGTCCTTCTGTAAGAGTAAAATAGGCTCTTGGAGGGTGCTGTTTTTATCTGTCAGGGGAATAGTGAAGTCTTGATTTCAGGGTGCAAAGTTTGAGGTCTAAGGGAGAAGGTGCTTGAGCCCTCTCACTTTGAATAGGATAGCATCTTTAATAAAGATGTTTTTGGAAGTCATTGAAATTTAAATAGATGTTAACAAAAACAAATGTAAAAGATGTTAAACAGTTGGACTAAAATTTTCCTCCTCCTCTCTTGATGCCACACTTCCACTAGTTTTCCAGTTATGACTGTGCTTGTTTGTGTTAGAAAATCTATCCATTGCTTATAGGTACAGATGAGCTAGTGCTGAACATGTTTCAAGTGCAATTTTAGGCACCATTCAACAGTGATCAATACTGCTTCAATAACTATGGCATTTTAAACTGAAGCAGTGTTTTGACTAAACATGGGTTGTTCTTATTTAAGCTTTCAGTTTACCTGTCCACATTGCTTGTACAGCCAACCAGTAGCTCACAACAACACACAGTAATGATTTAATTTTGTAGCATAAACAATCTCAGTCATCCTGTGCAGAAAAGACCTGAATTGTCTTAAAAAAAAAAAAAAAAGTTTCCTAACTGCTAGTTCTGTGAACTCCACCTGAGGTCTGAAAGTCAAGCTATTTTCTTTCTGCATCGTTCACCACCACTGGTAAGATAAATTCTGCACTCTACTACCTTAATCCCGCCCCCCGTGCATATGCATTATGATACAGTCTTTAATTATATGATCATACTATTTTATTTCATGGGACTCCTGCCTTATTCTTTGCATAGGACGGACTGAGCTTTGGGTATGAACAAGAGTTGTGTAGTGAGGGAGGCTGTTGTCTGTATGACCTCTGCTTCATTTGTTACAGAAATTGGAAGGTGTGTAGTGAATGAAATGCAATTACAGGAGGAGAAACGATTTTTCTCATGGTAAAGACAGTTGAATGTCACTGAAGAACTGGATTCTATCCTTGCCTCTGCCACAGAGTTCCTATGTGATGCTGGCAAATCAAAATTTTCACAATTGGCCACAATAGTGTATTCCATGTTTTCCGGACACATGGTGCCAGATTTGCAGAGGTGGTAAGCACTCTCAGTTGCAATTAAAGTTAATTAAAGCAGTACTTTGAACATATAAATGCTATAAAAATAAATAGTCTGGAAAATCAGACCCTATATGTCTCTAAATTGAACATCCAAAATTAGAGGACGCTACTGACAGTTTTGGCTTTAATCTCTGTGCTTCTATTTCATGGCTGTAAAATGGAGATAATACCACCTAATCTCCCAGGAGTGTTAGGATGATAAATTAACTATGACCTGGGCCCACACATTGAATGTGGAGGAAAAAAAGAAATATTGAGTAACTGCTGATTCACTGAATGAAGAAGGCTTCCTGTGGAAAAAATAGTACATGACCATGTAATTGAAAACTATCATGCATCTGCACAAGGGAGCAAAATAAGGTTGCACAGCCAACCTTAAGTCTGGCATTTCCTAACTTTTGAGAGCTTGCCTGTGCAACCTTAATGTATTTTTTTATGTAATTAAATATATTGTGAAATTTAAATGGTGATACTACCACTAAAATTGCAAGCAATTTTTTGAAGACTTAATGGCTGTGGAAAAGATTGCTCTGTAGGTGGGCCAGCAAGGTCTGGGAACAACCTTGCTAGTGGGAAACACAACACCGACTTTCTCCTGACATCCAGAAAATGAGAGAGACAGGGCTATCCTTCTGGGTGCTTCCTCTGTGAACCCCTTTTAAGGGCTTTCCTCTTTGGTAATGACATATGGGCTAATACATTAGGTTTTCTAGGTAATGCTAGTAGATTTTTGGTAAACTTTCCAAGCCTTATCTGGCAAATCAATATTTATGTTTGTGGGTGAGTAGTTTTAGAGCAGACCATGTTAGGAAACTTCTTCATTGAGACTGTGTTCCAAGGAATGAACAGAAGTTTATATTGCGGGGGGAGGGAGTCGGGGGAGGAGGAGAAGAGAAGGTAATGCTATGAATGAAATGGGAAAATTATACTGTTATTATACTGATAGATTATACTGTTCAGTTTTAAAGAACCACTTTATTTTAGAGAAAGCATTTGATTGTAATCACTCACATTGAAAATTGTAGCATTTTCTGTTAGCTTTAGTGAATGTAAATAATGTAATGTAAAAGCAAACCTTAGCTAAGCGTATATAACTATTTATTTTGGTATGAAAATGTAGTTGTCTTATTTCAGATATTACTGCATCCAGTAATGGACCATAAAAATACCAACAAAAGAATGTTCACTGATGAATCATCAGTATTGAGGAATTTGAATGAGCAGGCATTCAGTTGTGATGGCAGTATTGACATAAGGTATCTGTATTGAAGTTGGCTTGAATTTTATAGGGTTTGGGGAAAAAATGTCAATAGCCTCGATATTTTACATTTGCAAGACTTAAGATGCCGCAGTAATGAGTTGTAAAAAAGTTTTGTTAATGGACAGCCTATTGTTAATGAATAGCCATTTACATACAGTAGCATTTCAAATAGATGCAGACTCCATTCATTCATGAAATGTTATGTTCTCAAAGCAAGAGAATGAAATGAATGTGTTTTATGGGAATTGTTTACTTGCTTTTTCAGGTTACTTAATCTTATTTTTACTTTAGCTGGCTAAGAAAATTCATGATATATCACTTTCTTTAACTATAAGGTAGGACTGTTTAAAAAACAAAACAAACAATTCTCCCACCAAAAGAAGAAAAAACTGTACCAGACGTGGTAACTAGAGGATTAAACCTGTTAGCCACCAGTAAATACAAAAGATGGGGGAATAAAGAGGGTTCCAATGAGAGATAAGGACAGTAACCCAAGTGAGAAGTCTATAGTCTTCCCATCACCTGGCTGGTGGGAAGAGGGAAGGTGCTGGGGGTACCCAGCAGGGTGTAAAGCCCCAAAGAAGCGTCCAGGGACTATTTTTTCTATCAGCCTGTGGTTAGTAGGTGTTTTATACATAGATTAATAGATTCATACATATTAAGGTCAGAAGGTACCATTATGATCATCTAGTCTGACCTCCTGCACAACGCAGGCCACGGAATCTCACCGACCCACTCCCGCGAAAAACCTTTCACCTATGTCTGAGCTATTGAAGTCCTCAGATCGTGGTTTAAAGACTTGAAGGAGCAGAGAGTCCACCAGCAAGTGACCTGTGGCCCATGCTACAGAGGAAAGCTCTGTCTACCTGTTGCAAGAAAGAAGGATTTACTGGTTTCTTCACAGCAGCCAGGAGGTTCTGGAGTAGAGAGAACAGGCTGATGCATGATTCCACCCCTTCTGCAGCAATATAGTTTTAGGTGCTCGAATTTTGAATGACTTTGTAACCTCATGCATTGTGTGGAAGACATGATTCTTCAGTTTTACTGCTGCCCAGAAAGTTATCAATTGTAACAATTGAAAGCCGTCAGGCTCTTGTTAGTTTCACTCTGCTGCTATTTGTTTGGGTGCAATAGCAGGGGCAAAGAAACTATTTGTCTGAACTCAAAACAATGCTTTACCACTTTACACCATTCACTTTGTTTCCCTCCTGAAAACTTTCTTTTCTGTGATGGTCATAGGAAGGGAGTTAATAACTAATTCCTCCTCTAAGGCAGCTCCATCCCTGGGATATCTCAGTGTGTTTTGGCTTTTCTGTCTAGGGCAGGGTTTTTCAATCCGTGGATCGGGACCCACAATAGGGTCTTCAGAATGTTTCATAGGGTTGCATGGCAGCTTCTGTGGCTTCAGTCCCATGGAGCTGGCTGGGCTCGCCTCCCTGTTCCAGGCACTGCAACCTCTGGGGTCCCAACGCCACTCAGGTTTAACCCAGCCATCATGACGACAGGAGTCCAAGTAGGCCAAATTTGAGTGAATGACATTACAACCCCATGAGCCAGGTAACTCCACTCTCACAAATTTGGTCCAGTCATGGGAGTGGGGACAAACTTGAGCACCACTGGAACCACAGAGGTTGCGACACCCGGAGCAGAGAGCTGAGCCAAGTCTAGCCGGCCACACAGCGCAGGAGCTGCCACTGTGAAGTGAGTGCCGGGCAGGATCTGACCAAAATCATCCCAGGGCCTCTACTCCCAGACTATTTACTGGGTCACGACAAGCCATCAACATTTACAAATGAATCTTGAGTCCAGTGATAGCAAGGGAGGGAGCACTAGTGTAGGAAGGGCTCCAGCTGGCTGTCGGCAATTTAAGCACCGTCTTCTCTAGCCTTAGTTGGAGGATGCCTATGGGATGCAATGGTTAAAACAGGGGTTCTCAGACTTTTATACTGGTGCCCCCTTTCACATACCAAGCCTCTGAGTGCGACCCCCCCACACACACATTAAAAACACTTTAAAATATATTTAACACAGTTATAAATGCTGGAGGCAAAGTGGGGTTTTGGGGTGGAGGCTGACAGCTCGCACCCCCCATGTAATAACCTTGTGACCCCTTGAGGGGTCCCGACCCCCCAGTTTAGAACTCCTGGGTTAAAATGACAGAAGCAGCAAATGCATTGTGTATATTTACCGTGGTGAAAAGTCTAGCCTTCCTACCACCCGGCTGGCGGGAAAAGGGAAGGTGGTGTGTGTGGTATCTGCCAGAGTGAGGTCACTGGACACTTTTGATTATAGTTCTTCTTCTTGAATGTAGTAACATTTTGTGATAGTTTTAGTGAATGTAAATAGTTGTAAAATTAAATTCTTAATTAACCTGCGTATAAAGATTAATTTTTGTTATGAAGTTCTGGTTGGCTTATTTGAGTTATTATGACATTCAATGATGGGCTAGAAAAACATCCACAAAGCATTGTTCCTTGATGAATTGTAAATGCTGAGGAAGTAATACTACCAATGTAGCTGAAGTGTTGGCAGCAGTAAAGGGAATCATTTGGCAAAAAAATCTAGTTGTAGAGAAGTTTTTTAGATTTCAGGCTTCTCAGTGCAGATGCACTTTATTTTTGTGTCTCTTCCAATGCTGAATACGGGGAACACAAGAAGTCCCAAATTATTGTAAAGATAGAAAAAAAGTAATAAAGGCAAGAAACCGAACTTTACAACAAAATGGCTATTTAGTCCTCCACAGTCACCAGGTGTAAGTTCGTGTAGACAATTGAGTAGAAATTTCAAGTAGAATTTTTTGTTAATGTGTGGTGACAAAAATATTTTGGAAGACAAGGTATTGGTTCTACAGATGTGCATTTTTAAACTTACATAGCTAGTAATCCTTTTTTTTGGTCTTCTGTTATTGCTATTATGTCAACATAATCTTTTATTAAAGAGCAAATTCAGTTGGCAAAACATCTGCCAGTTAACAGCAATATTATCTATCTTCACAAAGAACAAAGCATAGTTTGTTCAGAACCAAGGAAGCATCCGTGTGAAATATGTGGTGTTTCTAGTCCATTAAAATGTTGTTCATATTTTCATCTCAGATGACTCTTCTTTGTAATTGAGGTCTGTATTGTCAAATGATTCTACTTTAAATTATTTGTAGTGGACTTAACTACACTGTGCTCTTGTCTGTGTTGTTCACTTACTCCCTGTACTTAAAATATAAGGCATCCTCTATTTTCTTGTCACATGCATTGTAAGTAGTTTTCAGCTTCTAGTTATAAAATTTAACCCTTGCCTATAAACTGACATTTTTTCTTACTCAAATATAGCCTGTTTATTTTGTGGGCATAACTATCCATAAATATACTTATTCCACTGTGAAAATCAGGATATTTTTAAAATAACATTAATATGTTACTTCTAGCAAACTGTTTTAGTTTGCCTACATTTAGAAATATTCTTATAGTTGGAACTTGAGGAAAATGGAAAAACAAGAATTTTAAAAATATTGAAGCGTAAGATCAAAAATAGGTAGTAAACCAGAAGGGTATATAATGTAACTTGTAACTAAAACACTGTGTTCAAATGTATTAGAAACTGGAAGTATAATCATCCACAGTTTAGATGAATAAAGCACTTTTTGTTTATAAGAATGTAGCCTATTAGGAGTGTGAAATTCTATAATTGTGTGGCGTTCCACTGTATTTGTAATAAGTAGGACATATTTTCCTAATTGGTAGCTCATATTTGAAGTTAATAGCATGGGGAAGGGAAAGCGGTTGCTTTTGCTGCCTTTTTTTAAAGAGGACAGTTTAGTTACATATTTACAGTGATTCAGTTGGGAAGCAAAATACCACACTTTTCAATAGTCAAACATTTACCCAGATTTCTAAATTGTACTTACTACATCTAAAATTAGACCCCATTATCTAAATTTCTGCAGGAGCAGAGCTTTGTTTAGCTGTTTAATCTTGGATTTTGAACCAAGTTTTCTGATAAACATATTTAGAAATTGCATAATATGCAATGGTTAACAGAATTATGGGCTAGCTATTGAGCAAAATCAGGCAGCGATCTTTATTTTTGCTTTAATAGAAAGCATCTATGAATATTTATGAATTAATGCAGTTGATTGAGGCATTGTCTACACTACAGAGTTTTGTCGACAAAAGTTATGTTGACACTAATAAAAATCAGTATTGCATGCATCGCTCCCTCTGTCGGCAAAATGTGTCCTCGGGGCACTCTCATCGACAGTGTGAGCAATGCACTGTGTGTACCTATCCCACAATCCAGCTCGACACCTTCTGTTGCTAGGCCTTGTGGGAAGGTGGAGCGGATTATGATGCATCTTGGGACAGGGCTCAATGTACCATTATGCATTGCTTTCTGTCCCAGGATTCCATGGGCTTCCAACTTTCTTTCATAGCATTTTTCAATGGCCCTTGTTTTCTATGCACCTTGGCATCTTTGAGAAGGGATGTATCCCCCCTGTTCTCCTATGCTCTGATAACTGTGATTAAGACATCAAAGATGGCAGTGCAGTTAATCATGAAGTTCCTAACTGAAGAAGACTCCCAGTTGCCTGACATGCTGTATGACATGGATAGGAGCAACTTTAGATTTCTTTTGGCATTCGCAGAACAGCCACAGAGGGTGGATGGTTGCTTTTGGGCTCGGGAAACAAGCGCTAAATGGTGGGATTGTATCATCATGCAGGTCTGGGATGACGAGCAGTGGCTACAGAACTTTTGGAGGCAGAAAGCCACCTTTCTGGAACTGTGTGCAGAGCTCACCCCAGCACTACGGCACAAGGACACCAGAATGAGAGCTGCTCTATCAGTAGACAAGTGCGTGGCAATCGCTGTGTGGCAGCTGGTGACTCCAGGCTGCTACTGGTTGGTTGTGAATCAATTTGGAGTCAGGAAGTTGACTGCTGAGGCTGTGTTAATTCAAGGTGCAGGGCAATTAATTGCATCCTGCTATGAAGGTCCGTGACTCTGGGAAATGTGTGTGAAATAGTGGACGGCTTTGCAGAAATGGGTTTCCCTAAGTGTGGAGGGGTGATAGATGGCACTCATATTCCAGTTTTGGCCAGACCACCTTGCAATGGAGAACAGAATAGGAAGGGGTACTTCTCCACGGTGTTACATGTGCTTGTGGATCACCGTGAATGTTTCACTGACATCAACATGGGGTGGTCCAGGAAGGTGCATGATGCATGCATCTTCGGGAACACCAGCCTATACAGAAAGCTACAAGCAGGGACTTTCTTTCCAGACCAGCAGGTTACAGTGGGGGATGTTGAAATGCCCATAGTGATCCTGGGAGACCCAGCATGCCCCTTACAGCTATGGCTCATAAAAACTTGCACAGGGAACTTGGACAGCAATAACGAGTGATTCAACATCAGGCTGAGTAGGTGCAGGATGACGGTGGAATGTGCCTGTGGCAGATTAAAGGCATGCTGGTGATGTCTTTATGGCAGGTTAGACCTCAATGCGGATAATATTCCCATGGTCATAGCCGTGTGTTGTATATTGCATAATCTTTGTGAAGCTAAGGGAGAAAGGTTTGCTCAGGGGTGGAGTGTTGAGGCAGACCGCTTGGCTGCTGATTTTGAGCAGCCGGATACCAGGGCTATCAGAGGGGGGGAATTGGAATCAGGGAGGTTTTGAGGCAAAACTTTGAAAATGAGAATCAGTAATGTATATCTCTGTGATTGGTGCTGCAATGTTACATTACATATAGTTTTCCTAGGAAGTGAAATGTTGGGCCTTATATTCCAGTAAGCAAATGATTAAACTGCCTGTGTATGTATTGGTAGTGCCTGCTATCTCAATTTGTAGGAAACAAACAAAGATGAGTTACCGTTCAAAAACTTTGCTTTTATTGCACAAGAAACACACACCCACACGGTTGGTAGGAAAGGAGGTACAGGGAAGGGCAGACTTTCAGAGCTGTGTGTAGGTCCAGCTATCATTTTGAAAGTTGTCCGAGGGGGTGGAGTGAAGGGGAAGCAGAGAATTCCTGGAAAGTAGAAAGGACTGTGTGGGTGGAGTGGAGGGGGCACAGCATTATTAAGGACTTCAGCATCTGCGTTTACTTCTCCATAACTTTAATCATCTGTTCAGTAGCGTCCTTAACAAACTCCTAATTTTCTTTTCTGCCCTGACTTTCCGCTTCCCTCCACTCCTTGTGTTCCTTTTTCTCTGCATTGGAGAAATGCAGTACCTCCTGGAACATGTCTTCTTTGCTCCATCTTGGGCACTTCCTTATCTGGCAGAGACTGCACGGCCAGTATGTGTGGGGTGTTCCTCCAGGTCACATCTACCGAAGCACAAGGAACAATGCAAAGAAGCATGATTAAGTTCACGCATAGTATTGAAACATTTCAGTAAAATATACCTCTGGTAACATAACAATCGCTTTCTCACTGACCTTTGGCAAGCACATATCTTGGCAAACACCCAAAGCATGGTGAATGTGGCGTGGGTGGGGAGGTGCTCTACATGGGGAAAAGAGCACTCAGCAAGGTTTGCAGTACAGCTGACTAGGGGGAAAATTCTAAAATTCTCCCACACTTTTCCACAGGCGGGGGTCACTGTAGCAGATATCTCACTGTTGAGGGTAAGCAGGGAAACGAGGTACATCTACTCCACGCTTGTGGCTTCCGCTCTGATCCCTAGGCTGTTCACCTGTGCCGCTTTGGTCCTTGCACAAGTGATTGCCAAATGGTGTGGGAAAATTTCCTACAATGGAGAAAAGAACAAAGGAGCTCTATCAAGGAACCTTTGGCAGAGGATTGCCAAGAATCTCCATATCAAACTTTCCTAGAGATCTCTCTGGAGGATTCCCTTGAGATCTTGGCATGCATCAACAGTCTGTTCCACTGTACCGATTAGCTGCGGAGGGGAATGTCCGGCACACAGAAACACAGCTAGCCATTGCATTTCTATACCCTGAACCCACCTCCAGACTATACAAACCACAGCCACGTATCAGGTGTCTCCTCTCCTGCTTCTTGCTTGCCAGAGAGTAACTGCTCAGACTGGCTAAACACCTCCAGAATGTTGAATAGTTCCTGGCTGCCTGCCCCACAGGGTGACCCCTCCGGGCGTGCTACATCGTCATCTAACTCCACCTCTTCATCAATACTTCAACCTCTGGGTTAGGTCTTCTTTCCACCACTTCCAGGACCGCTGAAGTATCGACGAGGCTCTTGGCGGTTGAAGTGGGGTCGCCACTTAGGATAGCATCCAGCTCCTTATAGAACCAGCAGGTCTTAAGTGCAGCACTGGAACGATGGTTTGCCTCCCTTGCCTTATGGTATGCCTGCCTCAGCTTCTTTATCTTTGCTGTACACTGCAGTGTGTCCTGATCATAGCCCTTTTTGCACAAGCCTCGAGAAATCTGCTAGTAGGTATCTCAATTCCTGTGGCTCAAGTGCACCTGGGACTGCACAGCCTCCCCATATACTGAGCAGATCCAGCATCTCCGCAGTGGTCCAAGCGGGAGAGCATTTGCTGCGATAAGCCACCATGGTCACCTGGGAAGATACAATGAGACCTCTCCATGCGGAGCCAACGGGAAATGGAATTTCAAAAATTCCTGGGGCTTCTAAGGGGGAGGGGCATATGGTTGTTTACCTGGCTGCAGGGCAGTGGAGTTCAAACTGCTGACCAGAGCGGTCAGGATGGGCATTGTGGGACACTCCTTTAGGCCAATTAAAGTGATAAAATCAAGTGTGGTGTCTACACTGGCACTTTGTTGACAAAAAGTCTTAAGTCTCTGATCGGGGTTTTATTTTGTCCCCAAAACAGGGCACTTTTGCTGCCAAAAGTCACATTGCAGTGTTTACGTGTTCACTGTTTTGTCGACAAAAGCTGCCTTGTGTTGAGAAACAGTCTTCAGATTGATCGAGTTAGAAGAGCAGAGTAGTGGACCTGTTAAACAGAGTGTGTGTTTGTTTTTTGAGTCTGTGAGACTTTCAAAGTTGACCCTTTGGGGATGTCTTTCGTAAATCCAATTCCTATAGGCATCAGCTGGAGCAGTGTGTGCATACTGGAGGGGAGAATAAACCTGTTAGTGTGTGTGCATTAAAACTAGATGTCTTATAATTACTAATAGGCAGACATTTGAAGGACAGTGCCTGTTTGTATGTAGGATGCAGCCATCTCTTAAGGCTTGTCTGTTTCCCTTACCAGCCTGACATGCAAACTTATCTTTTCAGACGCTTAAGAATTCAGAATGAATTTTCAGTAAAGGTTTTCTTGAGTATTTTGCAACTTGTTTCATAGCCTTTCAAAACAACTATTGTATTTTAAATTTTGTTCTAAATTAAAATGTACGTTTTGACTTTTTCTTGCCCTTTTCAAGGAAAGTGAAAAATTAACTCCACTATAAACCTTCTCAGCTTTTGAAATTGCATGAAGAGGTGACAATTTTTTTTTCTCAGATGGAACAGTTTAATTTTCTGTTTATATGGAGGGGTCAGATTACAGTTACTTTAGAGTATTTCTGTAGGTGCACAGAAGAAACTTGGTGACCAATTTACATTATACAAAGCTATAAACAGAAGATGGTTTATTGTAGTTTCATTAACAGTTGAAAGTTATTTTCTTTCTGAATTAGTTGTGAGGAGTGGTATATGAATTAATGGAATTCAGTGAGCAAAGTTAGCAGCAACAGAAAAGGGAGCAGAGCTATAATGAGGAGCAAAATTTTAATTGTTCTGGATTGCCTTCACAATGGCAACCTTTTATTTTAGGAAGAGAATCTGATGTGGCTACTTTGGCTATGTCATTACTGGGAAAAATATTTGTGTTACATCACGATTGCTAGCTGAATGTAAAAGCCAAGGGGAGACAAGGTGCAGGTAGCTTTGACCTTGTAGTTAGTTGAAGTTAATTAGTCCCATATCCTATCCTCCCACCTGGGGTTTACCTTGATTAGTTACATCAATGTAAAATCTGCAGTGTCTCATCTCCACTGGAATTTTACATGGAGACAGGTGTTTCCTTGTAAAAAACACTATTTGCGGTGAAGACCCAGCGTTTGTCTTAATTCCCCGCAGTACTCTTTGAACTCTTTTGAGTTATGGATCTTTTTCTGTGCTAAGACTGGCACCTGGTACTTAAGCTGTGTTTAGCAGTGGAGGTGACTTTTGCCATAACATTCTGTAATGTGGACAACGCTGTAAACTAAAGGAATTTTTGCCATTATAAGATGTCTCCACTAAGGAGTTTGCTGGTATAGCTATTCCAGCACGCTGTCTCTAGTGTTAAATGAGGCTTTAGTGTCTTTGATAATATGTGTGCATGTATTTATTTACATAGCTCTCCTGAGAGAATTCAGAAGCAGTCTCCTTCATTTTCATGGTATTCAGTGAAGTATTTGTAGTCTCTTTGGTATTTCACAAAACTTATGTTAAGTACTTCATCAGCACTGAATCCACAGACTTGATTTCCATTTTGTAATGCCGTGACAATAATAAGATTTTTACTTTGAGATGTTAAATGGCTATTTATGTCTGTGTTTTCCCTTTCAGTTTAGCTGTTTTTCCTCTTCCCATGTGGATGTCTTTCCATTATTTCCCTCTACAAACTTTGTATGACGGAGCACTATCATAATTGCCATGCCTCTCTTGCTAGACACAGGTTTGAGTAGATTATTGTGGTTCACTGTTAGGCAGCTTCTGAATGAAACTTCCATTCTCGCTGGCAGGTGTGGGGGAGAAGAACAGTTTTCTTTCAAGGTGACAGATATGACGTTAATAACCAGCATTGATTGCTGACTCTCCAGTGTGAGTTTTGTAAATGCTAAAGGCCATGCTTTGCTCCAATGATACTACTCTTTCTTAATTCAGGTGGGTACGATTGTGTTTCATGTGACTAGGACATGCAATTCTATAAAGCCTCTCAGATAAATACATAGAGAATTATCTAGTTTCGGTAAGTTTGTTTTAGCTATATTACATCTTGGAATCCCAGTTAGAGAAAAACAGGCCTTCCCATGCCATAAAATCTTTGGTTGTAAGTAAATGGGTTTAAAAAAATTAAGTGTTTAATATACATCTAAGTGCTACAGAATTTCTCTAATGTGGACTGAGGTCAGAATCTAGGAAGTGAAATCTCTTAGCTAATTTTAGAGAGTGAAAACCACTTCTGGAAGTGGAAGCTTGAACTAGACTAGAGTACTACCATCTGTTGGGAAAAACTAGGTAAGGAAAAGCACCAACAGAAAGTTACATAATTCCCTATTGTTTTGCTGGAGTGATGGCCACCAGGGTAGCTTCATGGCAAAGAAGTTTAGATTATAATCTAATCGAAGTATGCAAAAAGGGATGTCACAAACACTTTGCCTTTTTTTTTTCCTTTTCAAAATGGATGACTCAGACGGCAACTGTATCCAGCCATTCTGGTTTTAGGCCTGGTCTACACTGAAAAGTTATATTGGCGTAACTGTGTCAGTCGAGGTGTGAAAATCGACACACCCGACCCAAATAGTTATGCCAAGACAGCTGCATATACGCCAGGGTGTGCTCCTATTTACGTAACTTCCCTGAATGAAGTTATCGATGTTTCTGCACCAATAGAAAAACCCATAGTGTCGGTGTAGGCTGTATCTATACTGTGGGGCTGTGCTGACATAGCTATGCCAGTATAGTTTCCATAGTGTAGACATACCCCGAGGCTAGGACTTTTGAATGTCAGATCAGTGAATTAGTGAAAATTACAGTCTTCTGAGTTCTAAAGAAGGCATGACTGCATTGTTGAGTAAGATAGATGCAGATTATGCCAATCCTATTTAAAATAGTGTTTAATTATAAGAGATATTGACCATTAAATGACCATCCTGCTGCAAAATAGGAAAATAAGTAAAGTATTTTAAAATAAAAACACACATGCATTTGTGTGTTTTGGGCTTAATACTTTGCTATAACATTTTATATATCAGTGCTTATAGGTATCAAAATAAACCATGCAAGTCAATCTCTCCCCAAGAAAGGATATCTATCCCACATTTCTGCTTCTTGTTTTGGCCCAGTTCATGTAGAAGTTGGGGAATAACGGCACTAATTTCTAACAGTTGACTAACTTTATTTTTCTCTCCCAGTTGCACCAAAAGTCCGTCCCTTAAGCTTGATATTGATTAGAATTTGACTTGAATTCTTCATATGCTAACCCAGGCATCCTTATCAGAAGATAAATAAATTACTTTGCTGATAAGGTTAAGGAGCTTATGCCACCCCTTTTAATATGAATTTTGGCTGATGGAACACCTGATGAGCAAGGCCCATGTAAGTTATGACAGCTTTCCTAAGTTAGGGTAGCCCCAGAAGGCTACTGTATGGACTGCAGGGCTATCCAGAATCTCCACAGCGTGGGGTGCCCTCTGCTCCCAGATATGCCTCTGTGGCACGGCTTTTGCGAGGGGCTCTCAGAATGAGTCAGAAGGCAGCATTATGGCTGTTGTCTGTAGTGTGTCTGCCAGGGGAATCCTCCTCCAGCCAGAACTGGGACTTCTAGGATCCCTTTATGCCTTTTTCGCTCTTCACCTAGTATAAAGAGGCTGGAGCAAAGATGAGGCTGTTGCCACAGATCTCCAGGTCCTGTATGGCAGGGGTTCTCGACCTTTTTCTTTCTGAGGACTCCCCAACATGTTATAAAAACTCCACGGCCCACTTGTGCCACAACAACTCTTTTTCTACATATAAAAGCCAGAGCCAGCGTTAAGGGCAATTGCCTGGAGCCCCCCACGAAGTTAAGTTCAGCTTCAGCCTTGGGTCGTGGGGCTCAAGGCCCTGGAATTCTGCCCCATGTGGTGAGGTTTCAGCTTTCTGCCCTGGGCCCCAGCAAGTCTAACGCTGGCCCTACTTGGCGGCCCCCCTGAACCTGCTTGCGGCCCCCTAGGGGGCCCCGGACCCCTGGTTGAGAACCACTGCTGTATGGTATTAAGTGCACTGTTGACACTCAACAAATAAGTTAAGTGAATATGTTTGCACATATACAAATAACTTAATTAATCATCCCAAAATGAATGAAATTGATTTACCAGAGAGAGGGCTTTAAGGAGTAGACTCTAGGGGTATGTCTACACTACAGTAAAGACATGTGGCACAACGGTGGCTGTGAGGCTAAATTTTTGGGCTTTGTGAGGCTAAATTTTTGCTGTGTAGATATTCAGTCTCAGGCAGGAGGGAGGGAGGTTTCAGAGCCTGGGCTCCAGCCTGAGCCTGAACGTATATGCTGTGATTTTTTACCCTTGCAGCCAGAGCCCCGCAAGCCTGAGTCGGTTGACCTGGGCTCTCAGACTTGAGGCCACAGGTGTGTTTTTTTTTTTTTTTTTGCAGTGTAGACATATTGTTAAGCTACTGCAGTGGACAGCTTTTTAAAAGGACATGCAAAGACTTTCTTGCAAATGCCTGTGAAGTGACTAATAGGAATTTTTTATCTCTGTATTGTGATGACAACACTCCGCCCCACCCCCGGTATATTGCCTGACTGTGATGTAAGAAAAAGGGCTGGCTTACACATTTCACATCAGTGAGGACTAGGAAAAGTAAGGGAACTCCTGCAGAGGAAACACGTACCTTTTAAAAATCTTTTTTTGCCCTAGTGAAATATTTCAGATTCAAATTAAAAAAAAATTAGTCAAATAGGCATAATTGGCAGAGTGCTATTTTTTTTCCATGGGTGCATATGTAAAGGGTGCATTGTCGCTGTGAGATTGCCCACATGCTCAGTGTAGAATCTTATTTTTTGCTATCTGGTTTGGTTGGTTGGTTTCCTGGGCATCTGTTGCATTACTGCCAATTTAATAGCCACAAATGCTTGTCACCTCTGCCACCTGAGTTGTCGTTATTGTTAATATGTATAGCTTTCGGCCCAAACTGCCAAGTCTCACAATTTTAATCTATTTTCACTTAATTAAAAAGTTTCTTGTCCTCATGGTTGCAGAGAGAAGCTTGAAAATGTGATTCAAGTTCATCCTAAAAAATTAAACCAAAAAGGAAATAAAAAGGAACAAATGCTCCAATTATGAGATTTAAAAAAACCTCATGATTTTGGGGGCCTAACTCATGTCTTTTGAGGGTTGGCAATACTAAAAGTGTTATTGTTCGGATGCATATAATGCCAATATGTTGTTTTTGGTGAAGAGGGAGGGGGTTTCCCTTTCTAATAGAAGAAGATGGAGCTTTGGGTAATATTCAACTTACCAGTCCTTGGCTGGCATCCATCTGTTACCCATCACCATGGCATATGAGTGCCTAGCTCCAATAAAATTGGCAAAACATTTGCTCTTGAAGAGACAGTTAAGTAATCATTGGTGTTTCAGTTGGATGGTGTGCCTGGCTATGAATGTTGTGAAGATTTACTGTCAGGTACCTGCAGCCTACAGTTAACAGTCTGATGCTGCAGAGAACTGGATAAAGTTTAGAAAACTCAAAAGCAGCTTCCATGGCCTTATTTTATACAAACAAAAATGGGTAGACTGTAGGAGTCACTAAAATGATAAAGTAAGCAACCTTTCTTGAGTTCAAATGTGCAAATCTAGTGTCTTTTCTCTAGTATTGCTCTTGTAATTTGGTGTTCACTAATTAAGTATGTAACATGCTGAACAGTACTGATAGCTTTACTTTTAAATATGGAGATAAAATGGCTGTATCAAGAAAATATTTACCTGTCTTTTTGTGAATACTGTCAAGAATGTAGTAACCATAGCCCTAGATTTTGTGTGATTCTAAACAATACATCCTCTGATTATGTAAAATACCCAGTGGCTATCTCCTAAAATAAATGCTGCTTGTTGTTTTGTGTGGGACCGGAGGTGAGGGTTGTTGAACAGGAAGAGAGACGACATAGAAAGGAAGTCCATGATCTTGATAGGGAAATGAGGACCTGTGTCCCATCCTCAAAGGAGGAGGAAAAAAATTAACATGTACTCTGTTATTTATATACAGTTAATGTAAGAATGTATGCTCTTAATACAACCAAATTTAGAGCTCTAATATTGGAAGCAAGTTGTTTTGAGGTACTTTTTGCTGAAAACAAATGGGAGTTGTAGGTGCTCAGCATCTTTCAGGATCAAGCTTCAATTGTGTTCATGCTAAATATAGTTCATTGCTGTAGTGCAAATGTATTGGAAGCTGAGACTGACTTTAGGATACATTTACTGTGCTCCACTTTGCGTTTCAGTGAAGATGTATATTTATTTTCATGTAACTCTGCAACCCTTTAATATTTTGTAAATTTCTCCTATTATATAACAAATTAAAGCTTTTAGGTAGGGGTGTCGATTAATCACAGTTAACTCATGTGATTAACTCAAAAAAAATGAATTGTGATTAATCGCAGTTATAATCTTACTGTTAAACAATAGAATACCAATTGAAATTTATTAAATATTTTGGATGTTTTTCTACATTTTCATATATATTGTATTCTGTGTTGTAATTGAATTCAGCGTATATTATTTTTTATGAAAAATATTTCCATTGTAAAAATGATAAACAAAAGAAATAGTATTTTTCAGTTCACCTCATGCAAGTACTGTAGTGTAATCTTTGTTGTGAAAGTGCAATTTACAAACGTAGATTTTTTTTGTGACATAACTGCACTCAAAACCAAAACAATGTAAAACTTTAGAGGCTACAAGTCCACTCAGTCCTACTTCTTGTTCAGCCAATCGCTAAGACAAACAAGTTTGTTTACATTTACAGGTGATAATGCTGCCCTCTTCTTATTTACAATGTCACCAGAAAGTGAGAACAGGCATTTGCATGACACTTTTGTAGCTGGCATTGCAAGGTATTTACGTGCCAGATATGCTAAACATTTGTATGTCCCTTCATGGTTTGGCCACCATTCCAGAGGATATGCTTCTATGATGATGACGCTAGTTAAAAAAAACCTGCATTAATTAAATTCGTGATACAGTTCTCCTCCAAGGAGTTCAATGTCTTCTGCTTTGTTTTACCGATATTCTGCCATATATTTCATGTTATAGCAGTCTTGGATGATGACCCAGAACATGTTCATTTTAAGAACACTTTAATTGTAGATTTCACAAAAAGCAAAGAAGGTACCAGTGTGAGATTTCTAAAGATAGCTAGAGCACTCAACCCAAGGTTTAAGAATCTGGAGTGCCTTCCAAAATCTGAGAGGGATGAAACATGGAGCATGCTTTCAGAAGTCTTAAAAGAGCAACACTCCAATGTGGAAACTACAGAACCTGAAGCACCTAAAAAGAAAAATCAACCTTCTGCTGGTGGCATGTGACTCAAATAATGAAAAATTGCATAGAATCATAGAAGATTAGGGTTGCAAGAGACCTCAGGAGGTCACTTTGTCCAACCCCCTGCTCAATGCAGCACCAACCCCAACTAAGTCATCCCAGCCAGGGCTTTTGTCAAGCTGGGCCTTAAAAACCTCTCAGGATGGAGATTCCACTACCTCCCTAGGTAACCCATTCCAATGCATCAGCACCCTCCTAGGGAAATAGTTTTTCCTAATATCCAGCCTAGACCTCCCCCACTGCAATTTGAGACCATTGCTGCTTGTTCTGTCATCTGCCACCACTGAGAACAGCCTAGCTTCATCCTCTTTGGGTAGTTGAAGGCTGCTATGAAATCCCCCCTCACTCTTCTGCAGACTAAATAAGCCCAATTCCCTCAGCTTCTCCTTGTAAGTCATGTGTGCCAACCCCCTAATCATTTTAGTTGCCCTCCGCTGGATTCTCTCTAATTTGTCCACATCTTTTCTGTAGTGGGGGGCCTGAAACTGGATGCAATGCTCCAGATGTGGCCTCACCAGTGCCGAATAGAGGGGAATAATCACTTCTCTCGATCTGCTGGCCGTGCTCCTAATAATGCAGCCCAATGTGCCATTAGCCTTCTTGGCAACAAGGGCACACTGTTGACTCATATCCATCATCTTGTCCATTGTAATCCCCAGGTCCTTTTCTGCAGAACTGCCGCTTAGCCAGTCGGTCCCCAGCCTGTAGCAGTGCATGGGATTCTTCTGTCCTAAGAGCAGGACTCTGCACTTGTCCTTGTTGAACCTTATCAGATTTCTTTTGGCCCAATCTTCCAATTTGTCTCAGTCACTCTGGATCCTATCCCTACCCTGCAGGGTATCTACCTCTTCTCCCAGCTTATTGTCTTCCGCAAACTTCCTGAGGGTGTAATTCATCCCATCATCCAGATAATTTATGAAGATGTTGAACAAAACTGACCCCTGTGGCACTCCTCTTGATACCGGTTACCAACTAGACACTGAGCCGTTGATCACTACCCGTTGAGCCCGACGATCTAGCCAGCTTTTTATCCACCTTATCGTCCATTCATCCAATCCATACTTTTTTAACTTGCTGGCAAGAATATTGTGGGAAACCGTATAAAAAGCTTTGCTAAAGTCAAGATATTGTACGTCCAATGCTTTCTCCATATCCACAGAGCCAGTTATTTCATCATAGAAGGCAATCAGGTTGGTCAGGCATGACTTGCCTTTGATGAATCCATTTTGACTGTCCCTGATCACCTTCCTCTCCTCCAAGTGGTTCAAAATGGATTCCTTGAGGATCTGCTCCATGAGTTTTCCAGGGACTGAGGTGAGTCTGACCAGTCTGTAGTTCTCCAGATTCTCCTTCTTCCCTTTTTAAAAGACGGGCACTATACATGAGTTGGTCCACACTGCTTTGGATTGTTATCGAGTAGAACCCATCAACAGCATGGATACATGTCCCTTGGAAGGGTGGTTGAAACATGAAGGGACATATGAATCTTTAGCACGTCTGGCACATAAACATCTTGTGATGCCGGCTACAACAGTGCCATGAGAACACCTTTTTCTCACTTTCAGGTGACATTGTAAACAAGAAGTGAGCAACATTATCTCCTGCAAATGTAAACAAACTTGCTTGACTGAGTGATTGGCTGAACAAGAAATTGGGCTGTGAGGGGACTTGCAGGCTCTAAAATTTTACATTGTTTTATTTTTGAATGCATAATTGTAAATTTGTAAGTTCAACTTTTCATGATAAAGAGATTTCAGTACTAGGTGAATTAGGTGAATTGAAAAATAGTATTTTTGTTTTTTACAGTGCAAATACTTGTAATCAAAAATAAATATTAAGTGAGCACTGTACACTTCGTATTCTGTGTTGTAATTGAAATCAATCTATTTGAAAATGTAGAAAACATCCGAAATATTTAAATAAACGGTACTCTATTATTAACAGTGTAATTAATCACAATGAATTTTTTTAATCGTGTGACAGCCCTACTTTTAGGTGCATCAGTTCTGTGATGGTTTTTTTCTAAGGGCCTGATATTAAAAATAAGGTTCATGGAGAAAAGTGTGCATGCATCATGTAATTGTTGTGTGTTGGGTAATTACAAATTTCACAAAGATCAAAAGATGGATTACTACACTAAAGAATTTAGCAATCCAAATAATTGACTTGACAGACAAGTTATTTTGTGATATACATCAGCGAAGAGTAGAGGAGGACATGGATATTGGATGACTGCATGGCTAGTCACTTCAGGGATACATGTATCCTGATGGTACGAAAGTGCTTTTTGTTTTCAAAGTTGAAGTGCAAGTCTACTCACTTTTTGTATGTGAATTTCTGGAAGTGGTTTTTAGTCATTCCAATGAGTGCAGGGTAGAAACATGAAATGTAGACTTGGAACAGTACTCGAAGCATATGGAGCAGGATGAAAGAAGGCACAAACACATGCAAGAGAGAGAAATAGTTACTGAAGGTGGTGTCTTCTGCAGAGTAGTGGAGAGTCTGGTATGGACCATGAGAATGAAGGTTATGGTACCAGTTGCCTATAAAGCTGAAACAGGTAACTTGGCTGCATACAGAGCCACAAAATGAGGTATATCTATTTCCCCCTTATACAAAAAGGCTCGTCAGTGTTTCTGGTAGTAACCCCACTAATGCTGCAAGTGTTTCAAGCAAACTTTTAGTCTTTCCACTGTTGGACAGCATTTAGAGGGACTCTTAAGTTAAAAGAAAGAAAAATATAACTATAAATATAATATTATATAAATAAAATATACAAAGAAACAGAAGCATTTCATATTGATAAAAGCATCTACAGGGGTACTATAGAGGTTGGTGCAAGGGCTGGCTTAATATACTGTAATATAATATACTGCAATATAGGGGGACTTTGTCAGTACCACTGAGGACAGAATTAATGCAAAGAAACTGAAAGGTAAAAACATGGTCAAAACAGAATTGAATTTAGAAAAGTAATCCAAAACATGGATATTCAGTATGAGAGAGAGAACCATGGTTGGCGTGCTGGAGGCCTATAGCCAGTAGTCTGCTCAGCAGATTGATTGAAGGTAGAAGTGAACGGGGACCAGGCAACCGCCACGTCGTCTGGCAGATTAGCTAGAGCTGAGAATCTATTGCTGACATCAGTACGAAAGCTGTTGGCTAAACCTGGCACATGGAATGCACGAAAGTGATTATAAGCACACTCGTAATCAACTGAAGTGAAAATTTAACACCCTGGCACTCCGCGATTGCGAAGCATATTATAACCAAGTGGCGGATGATGTCAAATTTGGCTTAGCCAGGGGTGACTTGAAGCCAGCATTCTGTGCCATTCATAACCTCAGCAGTCAAGAGGTAGTCACTACAAACGGCATCCTGAATGACAGCCAAGGCCATCCGTGTAAATTGAATGATCATATTCTCTCATGCTGGGTGGAACGTTATCAGAGTGTCCTGAACCATCCTCCAGCTGATGCTTGTTCAGAGCTGGATGATCTGGCAGTCTCTGTGGTTCCGGATCCAGACATTTGTACTAGTGACCAACATTGGATGAAGTGAAGTGTGCCATCTCTAAACTGAAAAATGAACACACAGCCACTGCTGAGGCAACCCCTCAGAACTGCTAAAATGTGCTATTGATCCTGCAGCAGAATCACTTCTGGCCATCTTTTATCTGGTGTGGAGAACTGGAACCCTGCCAACCACCTGGAAGGACGGTATTGTGATCTCAACTCTATAAAGGCAAGGGACCGCGCAGTGAATGTAAGAGCTACAGGCTTGCTCTCTGTTCCAGGGAAGGTGTTCACACACATTTTGCTGGCACGCCTGAAGCCTTTGCTACATCAGCAGCGTCATCCCCAGCAGTCAGGCTTTACAAGGAACATGTCCACATTAGATGCCATCTTGGCTCGTGTGTTGTCGGAGATATATTGCAAGTTCAGGAAGCCCCTGCATGTAGTGTGTGTTGATCTTAAGGCTGTATTTGATCCAATAGACTGTGTCATGTTATGGAAGGCCTTAGGGTGTAGGTGTCCCTACCACTCTGCTGGACTTGAGTAGAGAGCTGCATAATGGAACCACTGCCTGTGTTTGTCTGGGGAACTGGATGTCAACGCCTTTTAAAAACGTATCTAGTGTTAGGCAGGGTTGTGTTCTGGCCCCTACACTCTTTGTCGGGCAGTGGATTTCATAATGCAGCATTCTGTCAGGTCCACAGGCACTGAGATCAGTGATCTCTTGCTTACAGACCTTGACTATGCTTGATGTTTGTTTGGTACAGAGACCCCACAGGTTTTGAGAGGCACTCCAGCTTATGGAGGAGTCAGCTAAGATTTGTATCCGTGTTTCACGGTCAAAGACAAAAATGCAAAATCTAGGACCAGGTTCACCTGCAACTCCAATCTCTTTGAACAACGAGACCGCCAAATCAGTTTCCAGCTTTTGCTATCTGGGTTCTATACTTCTCAGTTCCTCCAATTCTCACACGGAGGTTCTCCATTGAATTGGCATCACAGCATCTGCCATGGGCCATTTACAATGGATATAGAATCAACATCATCTTAGTATGACAACCAAGTTCAGGATTTATTCAAGCTGTATCCTTCTCATACTGTTGTTTGGCTGCAAAACATGGACACTACGCTGCTCAGACTGGACAGAGCTGGAGGCTTTTCACACAAAATGTCAATGTTGTATATTGGGCATAAGGTGGAATGACTTCATCTGTAATGCAGATGTTCATGGTCGTTCGGGGCCATTGTCTTCAGGCGGCGCCTTTCGCTTTTCGGACATGGATGCCACAAGATGTTCCAGTGAACGCCGTTCTTTGGGTGGCTTGTAAAATCTGAGATAACATTTCACCAACTGAGGGGTGGAGGCAGCCCAGAGGCAGACCCCCTATTCCATGGGTTCATCAAGTCTGTTCCGATGTTGGATTCTCAGGCAGTCAAGCCTTTGCGGTTGTGCAAGAACAGACCAAATAGTGAATGATCACTATGGCCGACTGTCTGTCTGGCTAAGTCTTGAAGAAGAATAAGAAGAGAAACTTGAATTTAAGTAATGCTACAAAAACTTAGTGGACCGCAAACTTGAATTTGCGTGCGCAAGAGTGGCCAAAATAGTAGTGTGCTTTTGGGCTCGGTGTGCAGACTAGAGAGAAATATTCCCCCACTAAACTTCACTGGTAAAACTACGGCTAGTGCACTGGATATGATTATGGCATTCTGTCATAATGGTGCAAACTAGGGATGTAAAATATTTAAATTATTAACGGGTTAACCAGTAAGTATTAGTCAAACTGTTAACCCCCAGCCCTGGGCCATCCAGAGTGGCCCCAGCCCCGCTCCCTTTAATTGGTTAACCAGTTAACCGATATCATTTTAATCATTTAAACAGTTAACTTTTTAAACAATAGTGCCGACAAATTGAAGTGGATTGCATGTAGAAAAACAAAAACTATCTGTCCCTGAAACCTGTTGAGTCATTTTAGTGGCCATTGGAATAGAGTGCTGCTTCAGAGGATTTCATTTTTCTTGCTGTGCTGTAACACGCTATTGAAAGGTGGCTTTCTGAAATCTGTCAATAGCTCTCATCCCTCTGATTCACCTTGCTATTCTTATTTCATTTTTCTCTCACTCTGCCCACCATATATCTGTGCACTTAACTTCCTGCTTCTTCTCTCCTATTGAATCCCCATGTGGCCCAGCAACTCCTCCCAGCTATCAGCACTCAGTTGATTCGCCTCATATGCTGCCCCTAAAACTGTTCCTATAAATCCTAAACTTGAGGGATTAATTTTTGGGAAGATCAAATAATAAATACATATAGCTTGGAAAAACATTTGATGGGAGAAGGTGGTTATAACAGTTTGCAAGTTTTTGAAGGCTATTAATTGCATGGCTAAAATGGGGAGCTGACTCCAAAACACTCTGAGCAGCCAGTCTCGCTCTCTGTTACTCAGTTGTGGAGTACTCTGTCCTACAGTGGTTACACTTGAGCCATGCAGAGCTGGTATTGAACTCAATCTTGAAGGATCATCACAATGATTTTGAAAGACACTTGCATTATATTGCAATACTGCCTCATGGGGATTGCGCCACAAAGTGAGGCAGTAAGATCATGGAGTTGAACTGGAGAACTGATTTGAACTGATGTTTTTACTTGAACTGGAACTGAACCCTAATTTTGTCATACCTACTGAACCTGAACAATAACTGAACTTAAATAAATAAGGTTGCCGGTTAAAATGAAGGTTCAGCATTTTTTAGAATGCGATATTTTTAAGAAACTGATCTTATTTTCATTATTGAACAAGATAAAATAAAAAGTAGGCATGTGATTGATACCAGAAAGGCCTGCACAATGAGACGACAATGAGAATAGACGGAGGCCAACCCACAGGAGTAGGGAGGGAAAGGGGAAGCTTAGGGCACCACATTAGACAACAGGGGCTCTCAAAGATAGATGAACCATCTGAGACCTGGGGAGAAAAGAGGTGGAATGCTCCCTAGTCCCAGAATTAAATAACTCTTCAAACCCAAGGGAAAAAGTAATGGCTCCCCAATTCTTCTCATCCTCAGGCCTCCTTTGACCCTCTCCTACTCCTGGGGCAGCTCCTCCCACCACTTGTCCCAAACATAAATTTATCCTTTCACCACAGAGGTCCAAAATGACAAAACAAGATATTATTTCAGTTAGCTCAAACAAATTGTTTATTTGACAAACAAAAACACTAGGAAAACTCATGGAGAGTTAAAAGTTAATAAATAAATAAATTTTAAATAAAAAAAAATAGTTTGTTTTAAATTTCAACTTTCTTTTTTGAATTTACTTCACTACAACTGAAACATCAGTTTGAACTCATTCAAATCAAAACTTTTTCTGGTGGCTTAAACTGAAACTGAACCCAAACCTGAACTGAATCAAAATAAATTCTGGTTGACTCCCTGGGAGGGATATCTTTTAGTAAAAAAGGAGAGATGAAAAACAGGTGTGCATGATCGAAGATACCCACTGTCTGGACACAATCCACTACCTAGGAGCTTAAAGGCCAGAAAAATCTTTGCCCTTGAAAATCCCTTACCTCAAAATTCCACTGTGGAAGGCTACAGAGTAACTAAATGCTGATCTTGGAGAACCTGGTTCCTTCAGAACAATTCCCTCCAGGCACTGACCTTGAATGAAAACACTTGTGTACTCTAAATCAAGCAAGAGCTAGGGAGTCAAAAGAGTGGTGACAGTGTGACCAAGCTGAGGAACGGCTCCATTGAGCAGAAAATTCATCCTAAATGCTAAATTCGACAGTTTTATGTTCTAAATAATTGGGAACAGCAGATAGAAGATCCTGCTGAAGTCCAAAGGGCTGGTGACTTTGACAGATTGATGAAAATTTGCCTCAGTATTTTGGTCCTGAGACCTTTGTCCTTGCATTTTTTCCCCTGAAACTGTTGCCGTCCATGCTTTAGTTTTCCCAAGTCTGATCTCTGACCTACAGTGTATTTTAAAAATTAATACTGGCCACTCCAGGCTTGTATTAAACTCCCAAGGTTACAGCTTTTCCCTGATCTTGGATGGGTAGATGCTGCCACCACCCGAGTGCAAAAACCCCTTTGAGAATCAGAAAGGCACTCTTGGGAATTTCTTCCTGTGGGGTTCCCTCAAGCCCTTTCACTCCCCCTCTGGGGAAGAGCTGAGGAAGAAAACAAAGGAAATTAGCTGTTGTCACCAGCTAGTTAAACAACATATGCACAAACCTCTTAGGGACACACAAATCCAATCCTGTTCTTAAAAAAGGTAAATTTTATTGAAAACAAAAAGAAAGAAAATACATTTGGAACTGAGGCTTTTTGCTGTGTTTAAAAAAAAACAAGTACAAGGATTAAACATCAAGATAGCTTCTTGAGGTCCAGCTTAAAAGTTACAAGCAAAACAAAAGCACCTTGGGTTAGCACAGAGGAGTCCACAAGCCATAAAGAAATAAGAGAGAAACCTAATCGTGTCTTCCTAGACATTTCCTGATCTATTTACATATCTGGGGTTTCAGATTAGTAGTTTCTAGGTATGATCTGATAATTTTCATACCTGGCTCAAGGTTTTACAGCATAGCTTCAGCCCTGTCCCTGCTCTCTGGGAGAACAACACAGATGGGAAGTTTTTTCCCAATTTTAAAAAGTTCTAGGCTTCCCATTGGCTCTTTTGGTCAGGTGCCTACTCCCTTCCTTTTACCTATGGACTTTTTAACCCTTTACAGGTAAAGCAAGTAGAGAACAGCTATTAACAGGGATTTTATAGCTAAGTGGCTGGCTCGGTGTCCATGAAAGGGAGTTCCCCCCCTTCATTTATCACAAGAGCCATGAGAGTTGGGGAAATAGTGTAATTGCTCTACTAATTCTTAGTGATGGGTTTACCTTGTATTGTCGGAGTGGGGGCACGTCTAATGCTTAATGGCAATATTTTTGAAGGCAGGTTCACTATAGACACAAGTTAGAAAAAAGGATATATTGTTAGGTGTCAGTGGGAAAGGAGGACAAAGTTGTAGTTGAGAACAGGGCACACTTCTCCCAGCCTGCTTGGCAAACTACAAGAAGTCTTGTCTCTGTTGTTAGAAATGGTCATAGCAGCTCTAGCTCTCCTGCTTACTATATTGATTTTCTTTTTGTAACATGCTTGCTAGCTTCCATTACCTTTCTGCTCTCATATCTGTTTTCTCCTTTTGTGTGCATGATTTTTAATCAGAGCAGTACTACTGACAGTAAGTTATCCAAATTCTATTGCATCTTCCAGAAAAGAATCTACTACATGTATATGTAAACCACTGGAATAGAGGAAGAGACAGAAACATTGGATAGAATACTCCAGTTGAGGCCTAATCAGCGTGGAGTAGAGCAGAAGAATTACTTCTTGTGTCTTGCTTATAACACTCCTGCTAATACCTCCCAGAATAATGGGTTTTTTTTTTGTTTTTTTTTGCAACTGTGTTACACTGTTGACTCATATTTAGTTTGTGATCCACTATGACCCCCGAAATTCCATTCTGCAGTACTCCTTCCTAGGCAATCATTTCCCATTTGGTATGTGTGCAACTCATTGTTCCTTCTTAAATGGAGTACTTTGTATTTGTCCTTATTGAATTTCATCCTATTTTCTTCAGACTGTTTCTCCAGTTTTTCCAGATCAGTTTGAATTTTAATCCTGTCCTCTAAAGCACTTGCAACCCCTCCCAGCTTGGTATCGTCTGCAAACTTTAAGTGCTCTCTATGCCATTATCTAAATCATTGATGAAGATACTGAACAGAGCTGGACCCAGAACTGATCCCTGCAGGACACCACTCGTTACGCCCTTCCAGCATGACTGTGATCCACTGATAACTACTCTCTGGGAATGGTTTTCCAACCAGTTATGCGCCCACCTTATAGTAGCTCCATCTAGGTTATATTTCCCTTTTGTTTATGAGAAGGTCATGCGAGACCATATCAGAAGCCTTACCAAAGTCAAGATTTACCACATCTACCTCTTCCACAAGGCTTGTTACCCTGTGAAAGGAAGGTATTAGGTTGGTTTGACATGATTTGTTCTTGACAAATCCATGCTGACTATTACTTATCACCTTATTATCTCTAAGTGTTTTAAAACTGATTGCTTAATTATTTATTCCATTCTCTTTCCGGGTACTGAAGTTAAGCTGACTGGTCTGTAATTCCTTGTGTTGTCCTTATTTCTCTTTTAGGCTCCAGGTGAACCCCTCATTTGGGATCCATATTTGCTGTCAATCGCTATTGGTTCTTAGTGTCAAAAGGCAGTGTGTGAGATCACATCAATGGAAGATCTATACTGTATGTGAGGATAGGTTACTTTTAAACTAGCTCCTGGCTTTTTTCCCTTAAAGTAAACACTCTATTCCATATTTTGCAACATAGTGTTCTGCCTTAGTTTTGTCAAAAGGCATCCAATCCCAAACCCAAAGAATGGCACAAATTAGATGTGTGAAGGGTGCACGCAGTGAACAGAACTTCAAATAACTAACTGATTTACATTGTGAGTAATTTGTGACAGGGACCATCTTGTTGCTATGTCCGTACAGTGCCTGTGTACAAACCCCAGTCCTGTTCCAAGACTGGGGCTTGTAGGTGCCACTTCAATACAAATAATAATAAAAGCATTGCCTCTATTCTGATCACTCCACCCTCAATGTACAAGGAAGAAATCATTTAAAGCTTTTCTAAGTAAGGTGAGTGAGATGTTTTATTGAAGATGTAAGTAAGTCCTTAGGGAACATAGTTCCCCAGGGGATCAAAGATTGTTTCCGAAAGCTGCAATTCCTGGACTGTGACGGCAACTGTTGGAGTGGAAGATATATGTAAACAGTAATCTATTCTTCGATCCCCATATTCACTATGTGTTATAAACAAGATCAGCAAGCATCCATAGAGATGCTTTGGCTGGGTATTCCATAAGATTCAGAAATAATTCTCTATCTGGTCTTGTCTTTGCCTCCCTTGTATCTTCACTGTTTCATACTTCCCCATTTAATTGAGATTACTGGAGAGCTATATTAGAGAATGGAAAACTTATACTCTTGCTAATTTATTTTCTTCTGGAAATCTTTCCACTAAGCCATCCTACCCAATGGAAACATTAATTGATACAAATGTTTTCTCATTTAATTCTAGAGCTTTAACAAGTGGTGTGCATATGTAATTAATGACTCACTAGGTCAGTATTAAGATGACATTAAGTACAACTTAACAGTTTTGGAAGCAATCTTCCGGTGGCTCACTAGGTGGATGGGGATCAGCATCTCCTCTGTCCCCCTTAAAGCTCTAGAGTTACTATGATTTATGTTGAGAAGAAAGAAAAAAAACCTACCAGAGCAGATTAACAGGGAGAGAACTAGAATAGAGGAAGCTAGCAGTTATCTTATCAATATAGTAGTTCAACAGGCACAAAACTTGCCAATGTCTTACTACTTTGTGCACTTCGTAATTGATGCCTGGGAATAATCAATAACAGCTAGAGTTGGATGAATATTGCAAAAAAATAAAAATTCTGAAGTTATTAATTCTAATTTAAGAATAATTAGTTTTCTTGGTTCATGCTATTTGGCTTTTCTTGGGAAGTTGAGCAATATATTTTTTTTATTTGTATTTTTAAATACTCTGTGGAAGTGAATCTTACAGTCGCATGCTCAAATATTTACTCTAAATGATATTTTATATGTGACTGGATGCTACCTGAAGCAGCAGAGACAAGCAATTAAACCAGACAAGAATGCGACCACACTTCACACCTAGATCATGCATGCTTGTGCAATTACTTTGTGTGAATGTGAGAAGACAAAAATTAAAGTCTGCGTCTAACCAAGGCTGATTTGGCCCAGAAGGAAAAATAAACGTTTTAAAAAAATTTTACATACCTTATACTGCCTCCCTAAACATCTGCCTTTTTCTGAGAGATTCAAATCTTTTTTGCTTTCTTTAAACTCTCACTGTGATAAACTACAATTGTTCAGTCAGGGGACAAAACTATATCAAGTGAGCTTTACAATCAGTCACAACTGACTGATGCTTTTCAAATATAGGTAAGGCCCTACTTGAATTGTGCGATGATTGTGAAATAATTGCGGCTGAGTTGCAGACAAACACATGGGAAATCACGGAAAAGTGATTGCAGTAATTTGGAAAAGCCAGAGGAGACCTATTTGTTTAAGAAATATTTGCAGGAACAACATAAACACTCAAGTATTATGTTATGCCTACTAATTTTTTTGATAACCAGACATTTTGCTGCAGCTGTGTTACAATTGGAGCACCCGGAGCACCCTGCTCACCCCTGAGACTGACAGCCCCAGCTGTGAGCCCAGCCTGGGGCTCAGTTTCACAGCAGGGAGCCTACCAGTGGTGAAATTGACATTCTTGTCAGTTTCATGGCTGCTGCTATTTCACATTTTGTCTCAGGCTCTGGCTGTCACCTCTGGGGCTGGGCTGGGGTGGGGTTGTGGGGGCTCCAACTGTGAGCCCTGCGCATCTGTCAGTGTCAGGGCTGGAGGAGCTGTCAGCCCCTGCCACAGCTGTGGGGCTGGAGGAGTTGTTCCCTTCCTCTCCCTGCCCTTGGTGGGGCTCTTTTTCTATAACGAACCCCTGCTTATAATGAACAAATGGCTTGGATCCCAACATGTTCGTTTTAGTGAAGGTATACTGTAACTAAAATCAGAATTGTGGTGTCAGAGTAACAGCCGTGTTAGTCTGTATTCGCAAAAAGAAAAGGAGTACTTGTGGCACCTTAAAGACTAACCAATTTATTTGAGCATGAGCTTTCGTGAGCTTTCATGCATCCGATAAAGTGAGCTGTAGCTCACGAAGCTTATGCTCAAATAAATTGGTTGGTCTCTAAGGTGTCACAAGTACTCCTTTTCTTTTTGAGAATTGTGGTGGAAGTCTAATAGAGAGATCTGCAATTTCCTCAATATTCCAAGGGAAGTAGGGCCTTAAAGATGGGATATCAGATAATGTGCGATGAACTCTTGGCTTTCACTCCGAAGAGTAATTGAGCCACCATTCCCACCAAAAATCAAATAAATTAGAATAAAAGATTTGGTAGTAGGGAATTGTTCAGAGCTTGGTCAAGTAAATTATTCATTACAAGTGATTCACTCAGGGTATGTCTTCACTGCAGGATTAACTCTGGTGATTGGTGCATGGGTCTGAGCACTTGAGTTAGACGAGCCCAGGTGTGAGCCATAAATGAGTTACCAGTTCTCACTGGTGCTGCATTCACTTGTGTGTGTTGCTAGGACTTCGGAGGGCATAACCTGTGGTTCTTTGCATTGCTATAAGCTGAATTGCTCTGTTTCTTTCTCAGTGAATTTTGAGAGAACTTGTCTGTCCTCTAGTCCCTTCCCACAGTTCCTCTTCTTCCCACTCTGGTGTGGGGAAAAGAGGAATTTTGGGAAGGGATTGGAGGACTATCAGTACTCAAGTAATTTAACTTGTGTCCTCACTGTAAAGTGGACTGGTTTCCAGCTAGAGCAGGGGTAGTCAATTATTTTTTGTCAAGGTCCAAATTTCTTGCTCAAGGTATAGTAAAGGTCCAGACTCCAGAGAAAATAATAGTAAAAAATAACAATAGTGATGATACTAAATACGTAAATAAAGAGACTTCTGGGTCTGTTCAAAAGCATCTGGCAGTCCAGGTTTGGCCCACGGTCTTCCTATTGACTACCCCTGAGCTAGTATGAAAGCAGAATCTGGACAATAACCTATATCTCCAGCTGGGCCAACTAACCTGGTTTGAAAATACCGCTAAACTGAGCTCAGAGGCTTTTTGTGTATGGATGGGAGTGGGATTGCAGTGACACTTGGGTAAGAGCCTGCACTAACTCTGCAGTGAAGACATACCCTCAGTTACTGTTTAGTGAAAGTGCTAGAAAATGACTGCATCTTCTTGATTTGGTTGGTGTTAGTCCTGCTATGTTGTCCATTTCACACTGTAAACTGCAGTGCCTAGAGAGATCTAGGGAGGGGTTGCTTACAGAAGGATGGCTGTTACCCTGATTGAAGGTAGAGAAGATTTGTGTGGTAGATTCGTAGAACATTTTACTTTAAAGAACAAGTTATCTGTAGAAAAGTCTTACAATTCACACTGTGAAACTCTAGTACTTGCTTTTGCTGATGGCAGTGTAAACAATGTTTATGTGTACATGTTTTGCTAACACCTCTAAGCCCTGGAGACCCCATTATTCTAGGCACTGTACACAACTAAATGGCAGTCCTGTCCAAAAAGTTTCAATCTAATTACTTTTACCTTAAATACTAAGGACAATGACAAGTATATCAAGTAACTGAATAATCTCTGTTGAAAGTCATCTACTTAAATATTAACTAGTCTTATTCTTATTCAACATTCTTTCAAAAGAATGAAATAATCAAACGTGGCAGTACTGTGTGTACAATGGGCATAGGAAAACTGAAATTTACTATTTCCTTTCCCCCCCTCAAATGCCAGTGCTTCCTGATAAAGCCAACTACTACCATTTCAATTTTGGAGTGTTTTAACTGCAGGCAGTTTCAAACTGACCAATTTTGAATCTTGATGGTACAGTTCTTAAATGCACTGTAAAATTAGGGGAAAGAAAATATTTTGTTGGGTGTTGTCTGCATAGTAACAGTGGCTTAAATCCCACATCTCCCCAAATGCACAATAAAAACCTCTCAAAGTATCAAAGATAGACTGAGACATATGTGAGTCAAAATAGATGATCACAAATTATTCCAGTGTATTTTTAGAGACCTTCCCAATGTTGCTGATGAGGGATCATTCTTTTGAGCATTAGTGGAACCACTTCATGTTTCTAACCTTTTATTTCCCTGAGTTGTTCAGCAGGGTGCTGTATCAGAATCTCCTGATAGATTCCGTACTGCCAATAGGTTTCTCCTTTCATTTAGTCTTATGCCAATAAAATAGTTCTACAGAGTTAAAAAAAAAATAGGCAAAATCACAAGCGTCTTCCTACTTCAGAAATTTGTTAGGGGAATGATATTTGTAATGCACTGCCATTTAAAACTCCTTGCTGTAGTGAACTTGTCCCTGAATCTTTTTCCTTTTTCCAGGGGAAAGTGATATTGAGAGGTTCTGCACATGAACACAGCTTGTGTTTTCCTCTCTCTTTTTGTAGCTGTATGACTTTATAAAAGTATAATTCTTAAAATGTAATTTAGCTTTTCTACAGTCAGGTCATTTTTTCAGCTTTGATTTACTGTTCCAGAAAAAGGAAGCTTCTGGGGGGAGTTGAGGGGTGAGGGAGGATAACTAAACCTGGGTGTAGGTATAAAATCTGTATCTGGGTGGCCAAACCTCAGCTCGTGAGCAAAATGTGGCTCTTTTACAGTTAAAGTACGGCTCGCGGAGCTCCCCATACCCCCCTCCCCATTCTCTACCTACCAGACTCGGGGGGGTGGCAGAGGGCACTTGGGGCTTCTGCCCTTATGGCAGGTGGTGGGGCTAGGTGCTTCTGCCCAACAGGGAGAGGGGATTAGGGGTTTCAGCCCCAAGCCCCACCACCCCCTACAGGGCAAGAGCCCTGGTGGATGCGCCTGGCTCTCGGACTTCTAAAGATTATTGTATGCAGCTCGGAGGGTCAGTATGTTTGGCCACCCCTGAAATGCCAGCAGAAGTCTACAG
The DNA here is from genome assembly GCF_965140235.1 of Caretta caretta. Lineage (NCBI taxonomy): Eukaryota > Metazoa > Chordata > Testudines > Cheloniidae > Caretta > Caretta caretta. The sequence goes on from NC_134209.1 coordinate 74,054,597, forward strand.
TGAATGGCTTAAAAATTGTAAACAGTGATGGAGGAGAGTCGTTGGAACAAAATATAAAAATCAGATGAATGTCATGCAGAAAGTAAATTGCTTAATTGTTTAAAAACATTAAGAGAATTCTGCTTTCCTGCTGGTCATTGTGGGTAGATTGCACATTGAACCTCACCGCAAAGATATTATGAAGCAATCACATTCCAACTCGCGTCATGGCTCATGACCAATTAGAATGCCAGGGGTCTTGTTGCTATCAGATCAAATTATAATGTAGCTATCTTTAGCATTTCTGCAGGCAACTGAAACTAGATAAAGTTTGAGCTGAAGTCTGATGAACAAAGTTATATTTTAAAACTTTGTTGTGTAGTTTTCCTGTATTCCCTCTCCCCCAACATCCTTCAGAAAACATCAGTAGTGTTACAGACCCCATTAGTGAGCTTGAGTGATTGGTATAGACTTGGAACTGAATTCAGTCTGAACCTCTGACTCCTACCATTGCTCCCTTACCCCCTCCCCCAAGTACTCCCCTGTTGCCATGGAAACTCAGTCTCTAACCTTATTTTTCCTTTTTATACCAGAATGCCTCCAGCAGCAGGCAAGTGCATGACATTGTTAGTTTGTTTCAGGCTGCAAAACAAGATCATAGCAGAAATGGAGCCAGTTCTAAATGCTTCAGACTAAGCTATAATAAGCATTATTATACTGTTGGGAAAAAAATAACACTCCCTTCTGATGCCTGAATTATGGCCCATAATATTTTGTTGCATATTATTTTCTGGTACACTTTTTTTCTCTGTCTCCTCTTCTAGTCCACAGACCATTCTTAGCCTTAACGGTACCAGATTGTGGCAGTTTGCCCTCATTCCTCTTCGCTCAAAACTGTGTTCCCACTTTTCCAGTCCAAGCGTTCTCTCTGGGTTTCTCCTGTTTTGATGTACATTACTATTCCGTGCTGGAGTGGAAATGATGCATGATAGTATAATAGTGCTTTCTGCAGTGAAACCTAGTAGAATAGAGAAGTGAAGAATTTCCATGCAGCAAGGATCCTGCTGCTGCTGCCACTAAATGGTGGTGTGTGGCATGAAAATGGCAATGCTGACTTTCTTTGATGTGTCTCAAGTGAGAAGATATGGCTAGAGAGAAAGTTGCAAAAGAAAAAAAAAAAGCACCCTAAATTGGATATGTGAATATTTGAACATGAGAGTAGAGAACATTTTTATTTTTAGATAATAAATTGGTGGATATTCATTTTCTGGAAAACATGGCTTTAAAAGTAAATTTACAAAAACCCCTGCATTTTGTTTTATAGTTGTTTATAATGGGGTATTGAAGTTCTCTCAGTTTTTATTTGACAAAGGTATCATTAGCAAGAAAGCAATTTCAGACAAGTGATATACCTACAACCTAGAACATTGGTTATAATGAAACCTTCATTGCCAAACCTTTTATAGCTTGTTTAGATGTGCTTTGAATCTGATGTACTTACTGTATTTTCTTTAATAGTTTATTACTGGGCAGCTTGGTGGCTGGAGGGTGGTGCTTTGTATTGTCACAGGGGAGATGAGTTTCTCTTTTCTTTGTGGTCTACTAGTGGATAGATTGGTTGTATTGAATGAAGTCAGCGCCTAGGAAGAAAATTCCTTGAATTTCAGCCCAGAAGAATTTCATCACTTGAATTTCAGCTCACATAACCTAAAGGGTAACTATAAAAGAAGGAGAAACTGGAGAATCCTCTTATCTGAAAGTGATGGTACCTTCAAAATAATAATAATAATAATAATGAATAATAAAACTTCCAAAAATATTTGAACATGCCTAAGAATCATAGGGTAAGAAGGGACCACCAGAGTTATCTGGTCTAACCCCTGCCAATATGTACTTTTTGTTGTGTCTAACGATCCACGATAGATGAATATCCAGCCTCCTTTGGAAAATCTCCAGTGAAGAAGCTTTCACAACCTCCATAGGCAGTCTGTTCCGTTGTCCTACTGTTCTTCGAGGCAGGAAGCTTTTCCTGAGATTTAATCCAAATCTGCTATCCTGTAGTTTGAACCCATTGCTTCTTGTCCTGCCCTCTGTGGCAGAACAACTTTTCTCCATATTTTTTACGGCAACCTTTCAAGTATCTAAAGACTACTCTCATCCCCCCACATCCCCCATTGCCTTTTTTCCAAACTAAACATACCTGGTTCCGTCAACCTTTGCTCATATGGCTTGCATTCCATCCCTTTGATCATCTTTGTCAATTGTGTCCAGATCCTTTACAGTTTCTCTACATCCTTTCTATATGTTGATAACCAAAATTGGACACAGTACTCCAGCTGAGCCCCAACCAGTGCCAAGTAGAGAAGCACTGTCACCTCCTGTGACTCGCATTCTATGTCTCTGTTAATGCAACCTAAAATTGCATTTGCTTTTTTTTTTTTTGCAACAGCATCACATTGCTGACTCATGTTGAGGTTGTGATCCACCACAACTCCCAGATTCTTCTCAGCAGTGCTGCTGCCAAGCCAGATTTCCCCCATTCTTTATTTGTGCATTTGATTTTTCTTCCCTAAGCATAGCACCTTACATTTGTCTTTGTTGAATTTCACTTTTTTGTCTGTAGCCCAGTTCTCCAGTTCATCAATATCCTACTGAATTTTAGCTCTATCCTCCAAAGTGTTGGCAACCCCCTTTAGCTTTCTGTCATCTGCAAACTTGATCAGTATGCTCTCTGTATCTACAATTCAGGTTGTTAATAAAAATGTTAAACAACACCAAACCCAGAAAAGATTTCTGTGGAATCCCACTTGAGATCTCCCTCCAATCTGACGACATTCTATTAATAGTTACTCTTTCTTCGTGGTTGTTTAACCAATTATGTATTCACGTAATGGTGGTTCTGTCAGACCCGTATTTCTCCCATTTACTTATCAGAATGTCATGTTGGGACTGTGTCAAAAGCCTTGCTGAATTCCAGGTATATTTATGCCTACCACATTCCCCCTAACCACCAAATCAGTTACCCTGTCAAAGAAGGAGCTGAGGCTGGTTTGGCAGGATGTGTTCTTCGTAAATCCATGCTGGCTGCTAGTCTTCATCATAAACTCCATATTTTAATGTTTTTGTCTGCTTTTATTTTCCAAGAGGTTTTCATGTTTATTGTAAGTATCTCACAGATTATAAAGCTGGATTTCTTTCAAGGTTTAATGGGCAGGGAGGGGGAGAAGCTGATAACAATTGTTGTGAATGTGCTGAAGGTAGAAAACAAACCCCACCACTCTAAATTTGTTTTTGGTATTTAGATTAGTGACATCAACTTGAGGCTCTTGAGCCCCAAGAGGCTCCTCATATCTGAGCATGTGTGGCTTAAGCATAACATCATATGGCAACCTGCCAGCAATGAAATAGTTCACTTGGACTTATAGAGGAAAGATATAAATTAACATATACTAAGACTGATCAGTTCAATCAGTTTGCATTAACAGTCAACTAAAGAGAAAAATTGTTTCTCAGCTTTTTAAAAAAAAGTTTCCGTAGTGCAGAATAATTGTGTCACATGTCATGTAGACAAGCTGTGGGTGCCAATATCACACATCAAATTTTGTACTGAAATAGGAGAGGAATGGGGATAGGGCATATTTGTCATTTAAATTTAGACTGTATTAGAGCATTAATGATATTAACACATTGCACTTCCAGGAAAACTAATGGCCCTCAGCCAGTCACTCCTCGCTGATCTCTGATTCCAAGGAAATGCCCTTCATTATACTAGATATTGTTTAAAGTTTCTAATATTGTAGCTGAAAGTTCTTGAAAGTAATTGAGGTTTTATAATGTGTAGGCTGAAACCGTAAGTTTTTACTTGTTTAACATAATATAATTTAGAACAATGTTGCCTACAGTGAGGAGTACATTGTTCATCTGCCTTAGGATATAAAACGTTTGTATTCTGGGGTATTTAATGGCTTTCATATGATGCAAGTTTGGTATAATTTTTCTTCCAGTCAATGAAAAATCCACATATGTAGATTTCTATTGGATTTTGCATTCATCGCCATAGCAATTTATAAAAGAATGCCTCTTTAGATTGCCAACAATTAATTATCATCTGTCTTGTAAGGCATACTCTTAATGTTTAGTTCAAGAAAAAATATTGGTCACTTACATACCTTTTCTAGAAAGGAAGAGAGTTTTTAATTAACAGTTCTTTTTATGCAGGTCGAAAAACATGTAGGCTGCACCTGGATTTATTCTAAAATGCTTGAATTTTATTTGCACCACTTGGAAGAATGGTCAATGTGTCAAAATAAAACTTGGAAGAAAGTTTTATTTAGAAATTTTTTTAAAAAAAATTCTAAGTGTTTGCTTTCAAGATTAGATGGTAGAAGAGGGGAAAAAATTAGGATATTGACAGCAATTATAGAAATAGACCCCTTGAATCCTAACTAAGTTTTGTGAAGATGTTTTGACTTCTTGCTGTGTCATGTCAGAATTTGGAAGCATTAACCATTTTACTACTTGTCTGTTCAGATAATATGTGATGTTCCTGGAGTTCGGGAGAAAACACATCTGGCTCATCTTATCTGATGATTTTGGTCAGTGTCGGTGTTACTCCATTGGGGGCCCTAAGCAGGAATGTTGTTGCGGGCCTTCCCACACATACAACATATACTAATAATTAATAGAGGGGACCACTAGAGATGCTTGGGGCCCTAAGCAATCGCTTATTCTGCTTATGCCTACCACTGGCTCCGATTTTTGGTAAAACAACCATTTAGATTAGCAGTATAGAGTATGCTGGAGGTGGTTAGCAACAAAAGAGTTGACTTTCAACATACCAAGCAGATTGACCATGAAACTTAAGAAAAGTGTTTTGGATAATAGGGAAATCCTAGTGAACTGCAACATATAGTGCATTTTAGTTCTCTAAAATACATATTTTTGCACATTCTCTTTAGAACCATATCCCCCAAGTGTGTATTTCAAGAGTACCACACCTGTTTTGTTAGCAGTGCTGACTTATGTGCACAGACTCTGCTAATTTTATTATTTAAAACTTATTAAGCACTACAAAAATGTTTCACAATATTGAAAGTAAATATTATACTTTCTATAGAGTGTGTACGTACTTATGTTCACTAAACTTCTCGTGGTGGCTGGCCTGCTACACCGTGATCTTTTTTCATTAGGAACAGTAAAATAAATCCTCCAACAGTTTTTATTCTTTATTTTTTTGACAAGTGGAGAAAAAAAGATGAAGTGTTTCTTTTCTTTAGAAAAGAAGATCTAGTGGGTGATCCTTTTAAGGAGCACTGTTAGTACGTACCTACATTCTTGTAGAGAAGAAAAAAATAACGGTCCAGTGTTTCTAGAAGGGGGGAAAATGTTGCAGAGTGGCCATTGGTGATCCAGGTGATCTGTTTCTAAGTAGGCTAGCCTTGTTGGCACTTGGTGTTACTTGTGCAACATAAAACAAAATAATTTGTAAAAGTTTATCTGCTTAGCCATAAAATGTATTCTCCTGACCTTCCCACCGTGATATTGAAGAGAACAATACATGACTTGCATGTCAAGAAAAATTTTTTACCTCAGAGGTGGTGAGGAGAATGATGCAAGGCTTATGTTAAAAGAGGAGAACATAATGAAATGTTTTGTAATAAATCCAGGAATTCATAGTACTAAACCTGAAACTAAATTTTCAGTTACTTGGGCAGGAAGAGCGGGGTGGCATGAATTGAAAGGGAATCCAGATTCTGTAGCCTTTCCATGTAGGGGTAAGGCACTTGCTCTTAATTTAAAAGAAAAAAGATTCCTGTTATATGACGTATACTTCATAGAATGTCTCACCATCTGCAATCCACATTGCAGAAGAGGTGAAGAGGAAGAGTGATGTCCCACAGGTGAACAAAAACCATTCAGAAGACACCCGTTTCTGTATGTTGTAACTAGATGTGAAATTCTTTGAATAGGAATGGTTTCAGAGTAGCAGCCATGTTAGTCTGTATTCGCAAAAAGAAAAGGAGTGGCACCTTAGAGACTAACAAATTTATTTGAGCATAAGCTTTCGTGAGCATCTGTTGAAGTGAGCTGTAGCTCACCAAAGCTTATGCTCAAATAAATTTGTTAGTCTCTAAGGTGCCACGAGTATTCCTTTTCTTTTTGAAAAGGAATGTTATTTCAAGAGAAGCAATAGATGTTACAAACAGAATTACAACCTCAGCTCTAACTATTGGAGTAAATATATTTAGTTCTGGTTTTATTTAAAGATTGAAAAATTAGTATAGTGTTGATGGTTTTTTTTTTAGAAAATAATTAATTTATTCAAACAACTTAGGTGGAATTTGCAAACATTTGTGATGCATCCCCCTTTGTGTGCTATACCAGAAGGAGGACAGGAGACACTGGTTTTGGTTTAATTAGGCCGCAGCTTAAACTATCTGGGAGTACTGGGCAGATTAGTGTACAGTGCAAGTAAATCCATGATAATTTCAATATTACCTGGGGGCTTCTGTCAGATCCTGGTCCCCAGCCAACCCAGTGTTGGAACCTTACCATCCGTCCCTCGAATGAGGGTTAAGATGAGCTATAAGGGGGTGGGGTTGGCTCCCTGCTGTGCCAGTCATGGGATCCCCAACCCCTTCCCCCCCATTTCTGATCCTTTAACAAACATTTCCTTTACATGTTTACCAATCCATTTATCTGAACACTGTATCCCTTTCCTGTGGAGTACCTGCACTGGACATCTGCCACACACTTACATAATGAGTTGTGACATCATAGCCTAACTCCCGTTCTATGCTTGTCTCAACTACACCCCCTAAAACCACCATGATGAAGTCAAAAACACCCCACTCTGCTTTGGCCAATCTAGCGGTGAAGGAAAAATTAATTCCCAGCCGCCCGAGAAAGGAGCGGCTAGTGTAATGCTCACAGCAGATCCTGACCAAATCTGGTATTTCTCTATTTACAAGAATGGGAGTGGATGGGAGTGGGTGCTGCTCTGCTTGGTCTGGATGAGAGAGGGCTTTTCCTGCCTGGATTACATCTATATACTTTCCCCTCCCTTCTGGTCAGGCCACCTGGGCGGATGAGTCAGTGTCCCCATGCTGACCCGCTCTCGCTCTGCGGGAGGCAGCAGTGTCCATGCTTCTCTGTCTCTTAAAGAGGTAATCCCTTTATCTCAGTAAGCCAGATAACAGCCCCCATACTTAAGGTGCGGTCATTTCTACCACAGATACAAATGAAGCATGGCAATAATGTTTGTGCACACTCTTGTACATTGTTGAGTCATCCATATCCAGAACAAAAGCACAAACTTTGATTCTGTAACTAAACCTGACTACTGCATACTGTGCCTTGTTCAGGTGGAAAAAACCCTACAAACAGCCAGGAAACTTGAGATTCACCATGCAGACTTTGCCTTCTAATTTTTGTGGATGGGGTTTGACCCCCTCTGGAACAGGCAGGGGGGCATCATAGGATTAGAAGGGACCTTGAAAGGTCATCTAGTCCAGTCCCCTGCGCTCATGGTAGGACTAAGTATTACCTAGACTCTCCTAATTTGCTGGCAGTGAGAGATATGTGAATCGGAGCTTGGGGTTACTGTATGGAGATCGAGCCACCATGTTAATTTCTGATGCTCTGTTCCCCTTGGCAGAATGGCTGCCATAGTCCATGCTCCCCCAAATCCCCTTGGGGACATTTCATTGTATAGTGGGGGAAGTGAGTCCCCCTGCTGTCTTCCCTTTCTTGGGTGCTCTATTTGATGTTGCCCAAATCCTCATGTTTACGTTCGTAGGTGTAGATTGGTGGTGCTGGCTGTTGTTGCAACAATTTTAAATCTGTTTTTGATACTAGATAGAGACTTTTGTAGAAGTCCCTATCAACAAAATGAGATGGAAAAAGTTGCCCAACACAGTTTTAAAATCTTTTTAGTAAAATTGCTAAGTTATGTCCTGCCTGATTCTAACAACTGTTAGGCAGAAGTTTTAAGAATAGCCTCTACAAATTGTCCTGTAAGATGTGTAACTGTAATAGATATGCCTTTAGTTGCAGCAGGATAAATGATCACTCCTATTTCTTAACTTCCTTTACTTCAACATTTTGAGTGATAATCAAGTTGAGATTATGCATCTGCTTAGTTTAGTAGTCATTTCTGTGAATAGGTGGGTGTTTGTTGGTAAACTCTTGTTGCCTTTCTCTATAAAATGACTGTCAAAGGGGAAGACTCCATTTTGATATCAGCATTCTGTCTTGTTTCTATAAATAACTTGTAGGGTTTTCTACTTTCATCATATGCAGGAGATCTCTGCTGTTCTGTATTAGTGGAGTCACTCAATACTGCTCGGTTTTATCAGATATGTATGAAAAAGGGCATGAACAGGTCTTCCTGGATTTTAGATTTGATTACAGTATGAAGCTGTTGTGTTCCAAGATCAGTTATTTTTTTATGGATGGGATCAAATTTGTATTTCATCTGGAACTTTTCATGCCTTCATTTTTAAACTGTTCTTAAGAGCCTGATTCCCTTTGAAAATGCGCAACACATATCACTTTTTTTTCTTTTTTTGTGAAAGTGAAAATCTGGGAGGGAGAGGGGAATTTTCCTGACAGCTAATGTGCAAAATATGTCTCAAATTACAAAGCAAGGTGAAGCATTTAGCTTGAAGGGAATAGGACCTTCATGTTTACAACTTGTATTCTTAGAAGGCAACTAAACATTATTCACACATTTATTCCTCTTAGTATCTCTATTATCTTGCATGCAAATGTTAACTAAAACTGGGGAGGAGACATTTGCACTACTAATGAAAGTAGTGAAAAATCATGGTTCACTTTTACCAGTGAGTTTAGCATTATTTTTTGGCATTGTGATAAATTATTTAATACTGCATCTGCAGAAATAGTAGGACTGCAAACCTCTGCTTAAGAATCAGATTGATATAACCAGCATTTGAGAGGTCAAAATACATTTGACAGCTGAAAATACAAAATTGATATGTTGTTCTAGTATAATTAACATATAAAAATGAATATATGAACAAAAAGTCCAGAAAGAAGTCTACATATTCTGTTCAATCAAGTGATGAAGAATACTACCAGAATTACCGTAATTGCCTCTAATGTTGCTTATCAGATTTCTAATTTCTAATTTTAAATGACTATAAATTGTAATTACTCTGTTTTTCTCATTGTTTTGAAAACATGTAATTTCTTTAACCTTTTTTGTTGTTCAGATAAAATTTTCTGGAAAGTAGTGAAAAGACCGTTGCCTGCTGTTCTGAAGAGCAGGTGATAGAATTTTGTTGTTGTTTTTTTTAATCAGGACCCTAGCCTGAACAAACTGATCAATCACTTTTAAAAAATATTGAAGGCAGACATTAAGATTTGGCAGTTATTCTCTTAGTATAGAGAGCAGCTCTTTCCAAAAGAAAACTATGTAAAGAAAGTAACCGAGAAGTTGCAAAACTATCAGTAGTTTCTATTGTGTTTGTAATGTGTCAGATTCTAATAGTAAGCAGATTTTTTTTCAACGGACAAAATACAGATGTGTACAGGAGGTAGGTAACTTGCATGACATGACAAGTATGGCCTATAATGGCCTATGTAATAAAATACTGGTCTGTTACATGAAACAGGGTGAAAATTCTTTGACAACTGGGTATAGTAGTAAAACAGATATTTGGCTCTGTATTACACTAGAGCGTTTATCTGAGCTTTAGCTCTAAAATTAACCACTGTACACAAAGATTGATTTTTAACATGGCTGGAAATCATTTAAATGAATTGAGTACTTGGTGGAAGCTCTGTCTGTCTATACAGATTAGTATTGTATGTGTTCACGTCATTAAAATAAACTTTAAAAACAAAAAGTCTAGTCTAGAGATGACATGAAAACACAAATCACTCCATGTGCAGTATGTGCGTACATTTGTCTTGATTGTGGCCTACTCTAAGCCAAACCATATATGCATTAACCAGCATTTTACCTGCTGCATATTGGAAGTCTTATTACATTTCTGTGTGTGTTTATAAACTTACTTCTATGTGAAACATAGTGAGTTCCAAAGTGGTATGGCTACAGTTAAAAAGGAATTATTCAGGCTGGCCTGATGAGCTAATTGATATGATTTGACACTATCTGGAATGAATTGATGGTACAGGGAACTAGGTTTGGAATGTGAGTCTGGTCCCTCATTCAGATAGTTGGCAGAGGGTGGGAGTGTTGTGGAAACAACATACTTGTTCCTTAAAAGTACATACTCTTCCTGGCCCTCTTTTGTGAAAAATGTGAAAAGTAGCCAGTCAAAGAATATTGCAAAACACTCAATAAATATTGAGTTTAGTCTCAGCATTGAAGAAATTCAGAGTGGTACAATGGCTGATTTAGGAAGTCCTCAGCAGAATTAGGAATAGAACTCAAACCTCCCTTTTATTAACCACAAAAGCAGCTTTCATCCCCAGTGGGGCAGATTTGAATCATCATAACTTCCATAATTTAAAAAAAAATCTGTTTTTTCACAATCTTCTATGTTGTTCTTGGAAAAGTATGTAATCAGAAATGCTACTTCATTTCCACCTGCTAACTTTTAATAGCAAATTGAAGATATTTTATAAAATATATATCATTTTATTTCATAGTTCTATTCCGTGCTCTGCTTAGAGCCTCCAAAAGGTCTGAGGTAGGGTGGCCAGGTGTCTTTTTTTTTTTTTTTTAAACTGGAAAATCCAGTCAAAAAGGGGACCTCACAGTGTCTGGTCAGATCTACTTACAGGACACCCAAATTCCGGTTACTGCAGGCTGGGAGATGCCGAGTCATCACCCCCGCCAGCCCCTACTCAGCCAGGGCTGCCTCCTACCTGCATTGGGTGGCTGCAGCTCCCAGCCCTGGTTCTGCAGGCGAGTCCCTCCGACCAGGGCAGGGAGGGGGGGAGAGGGGAAGAGCAGTGAGCGACTGTGGGGGGTGTGGTAGGGGGAGGAGGGAGAATGGGGCCTTGGGGGGGGTAGGGGAGGTTCTGGCACTTCTGCTGGAGTGTCCTGTTTTTATATATTATAAAGTTGGCAACCCTAATCTGAGGATGTTTCTTTTGTGGAAAAACCTTTAAATTGTGCACATAGCTACACTACCCTATGTGATTGTAAATTTATTAGTGTTGCCTGTGTGTTCCCTTTCCTTTGACTGCCATTGTTTGTTGAACTAGTTTGTTGTCTTAAATTGGATTGTGAGCTTTTTGGAACAGGGACATTTTCTTCAGGATTCATACAGCACCTAGCATAGAGGGGCCAAACCTTGATTGGAGCCTCTGGGTGACACACAGCAATGCTAAAATCTAAATAGTTCTCTGTAAAAAGACTGTGTGTTCCATTGTTGTAAACTGAGGATGCCTTTTGCTGAAAAGGTAATTATTTCTAGTGCAGCTTCACAGATGATAGTGCTAGTGTAAACTGGGCATAGGCATGTATAAGACCTTTTCAGGTCTACAGTATTGAAATGTCTGTGCCTGTTAGTGTTGCCACCAGTGGACTTTTACTGGTGCACAGAAACTTGTTTGATAGGTTTTCAACTCCAACAGTTTGGTCTTGAATATAAAACAAAGCAGTTTATACTAGCAAAGGGTTAAAATATTACTTTTTGGCTTTAAATAGCTGAGATTTTCCATTTCAGATTCTTTCACAATGGGGTGAGCACTCCAGGCTTCTAATTTTGAGGACTTCAAAGGTCAACTCAAAAAAATATCAGGTCTCTCCTGATTTATCTGGTATGGGGTGCAAGTTCAGTAGTCCTCAAGATGCTCCCTAACTTTGTCTCAACGTCCATTGTTCAATAATATTAGACCTTATACTGTATTACTTTACTTTATCCTTCCGTTTCCTTATTAAAACCTTTGGTCAAGTGTAAAACGTGAATATAGTTTCTGTATGTTGTACTTATTCATAATTGATATGGGGCCCACTTACGAAAGGTCCTGATTCATATTAAAAAGTGGGATTGTTTGGAATTGATGCATCTGGTGTCTTTAAAATGCTGTTGTACACATTGAACCAGTGTGACTAATGTAACTTAAGCCATGTCTACACTACTCACCGGATCGGCGGGTAGTGGTCCATCTCTCGGGGATCGATTTATCGCGTCTAGTGTAGACATGATAAATCGATCCCCAATCGCTCTGCCATCGACTCCAGAACTCCACCACTGCAAGAGGCGGAAGCGGAGTCGACAGGGGAGCAGCGGCCATCGATCCCGCGCTGCGAGGACGCGAAGTAAGTGTTTCTAAATCGATCTAAGATACGTCGACTTCAGCTACGCTATTCTTGTAGCTGAAGTTGAGTATCTTAGTCGATTTCCCCCCTCTTTCCCCCCCCCCAGTGTAGACCAGGCCTTAGGTTTGTGTACATAATCTTCTGAAAGATGTTGCATTTTTGTTGTTGTAGGGTCAGGTCAGTCTTATGTAGTAAGCTTTGCTGGATGCTTGGAAATTTCCATAAAATTATTGAATCCATATTTTCTACTTTAGTCCTATTGCCTTTAAAAAAAAAACACTCAATTTTTATTTTTTTAAAATGCACCTTGACCTTTACATGAGAAGATTGGAAGATGGACTGTAGAAACAATAGCAATCACATCTTATATAACAACATCCTATTTATAGGTGGAAACAGCTGCATCCTTTGCCTCTACATGCAAGAAATCCTGTTGTTCTCAAATCATCAGGTTAGTGTTGCTGTGGGAAAATGTAGGACTATTAGAGGTATTATTAAACAATTTTTTTAACACACAAAAGGGAAGGGGAGAGTGGGGAATCTTTTTGATTGTGCTCTTAAAATTGAGTGTCAAAAATATTGTGTAACTTTTAGGCTATCTGTGCTACTGAACTTCCATTATGATAAAATACGGTATTAGGTTTATTAGTGAAGTATGTTCTTCACAATTGCTTTTGTGTGTTGCATCACTCTTGGGGCTGCTTGAGCATATCATCTTCTGAAGAAATGCTTCATGTCATTGATGTCCGGTCATCTTAGTCCTCAGAATAAATATATTACAAATAAATAAGGGGAGCTGTGATCAATACTTTAGGGGAGATTCATTGCCCTGTTGCTCTCCCTTTGCACCAGTCAGGTAGAACAAGAGAATAGAAACCACCTATAAGTCCATTATCTGGAATTCCGGTGGTATGGGGGAGTCCCTAGCAGGCATACAGCCAGCATAGCCTTAACAACAGCTCAGCCTGTTTCCTGTGCCTTCCCACTACATCTACTGGTGCAGGGAACATGTTTGGGTTGATGGAGGTGGTGTGGCTGGAGTTGTGTGGTGCTCCAGTTATCTCAACATGCATATGATCTGTTGGGCGCTATAGCTAGCTGGCCCAAGGTAGAACAGGGTCAGAGAATTAGGGAGCTGTAATTTGTTGGTGGTCCTTGGGTTGCCCTTGTTTTTCCTCTACTTGTCTGCCCTGGGTGATGCTATGGGAGAGGGAAGCTGTCTTTTGCAGAGAGAGCTATCTGAGCTTCCATACTATTCTGTCTGGGGCTCTGACAGCCCATTAGTAAACCCTTATAACTCTTCCCTGTGATGACTGGGATTCAGTAACTTCAGTTTAAAAATCAGTGCATGGCTCAGGGAACAGAGTTTTAATTCATAATTAAACACATTTTTTCTTACTACATTTTATCTTGGGAACGACAAGTTGGATATCCCTCTTCAACATTCATGCTATACGCTTTGAGAAGAGTAAGAATTTACTACATTTAAAATACTGTGGGAGAGGAACTTTAAAAGAGTAAACACCTTCTTGAAAACAAACACCCCAAATGCTGCAAATTTTAAATTGAAGAAGTGCTCGATAGTTGCAATTTATAAGTTTCACATGATACAAAGTGCTGTAAAAAGGATACTGAGTAAAAAGCAATATCTTAATATCAATACACAGTTTTAACTCTGCCCCCATAGGTGTGCCAGCCTTCCAGCACTCCCTTTCTCAAATTCCACCCACTAACCTGCATCACAAACAGACCTGACTTTCTTCCTTCTTCACACCAGTCCAACTGAGTCATTAAAGTAAAGCTATATTAATATGTATTGTTTATTTGGATGCCTCAAATTTTAGGCCTGATTTTGCAGAAGTGGTGGATATGATAGGTGATCAAAACCTCAAACTTTGGCCTTAGATGTCTACTTTTCATAGATTAAAGCCAGAAGGGACCATTCAGATGATCTGATCTGACTGCCTGCATAACACAGGCCACAGAACCTCACCTAGTAATTCCATTTGGGCATATCTTTTAAAAAGATATCTGATTTAAAGACTTAAAGTGATGGAGAATCCACCACATTCCTTAGCAAGTTATTTTAGTGACTGTTTGCACTCAGTTTTTAAAAAAGCAACAACTAAAAAACAAACCTGCATTTCTAGTCTGAATTTGTCCAGCTCCAGCTTCCAGTCTTTGGATCTTATGTTTTATGCTACATTAAAAACCTTTACTATCAGAAATCTTTCTCCAAGCAGAGTGGATAAAAATCAATGATATTTTTTATTCAAATAGGTATTTTTTATTTTGATGTTTAAATTATTTTTTCTTTAAATAAGTTAAAATGAAATCTGAATTTAATACAAAATACGTTAAGGCCAAAATTTCGTTGTTAATGTGAAACATGTTTTTGATAAGGGTATATGTATCTAATACATTTGAAGATTATTTAATAAAAATAAAATATATATGCTGTTTTCTGTGTTTAATTAAATTCCGGTTACCACCCTAATGCAGCTTGACGCAAATCACGAGCAAAAAATTAACTACCTAGTAAATAAGCAATATATCAGTCACCATTTTCTAACCTACTTAAAATGTACAGTTAATAAGAATCTGAAAATATTGAGCTATATAATTGCTTAAATGAATGTGTATAGTTATAGTGTACCTTCTAGGTAGCAAAAAGATGACCAAATCTAGTGTAAAGACTCTATTTAGTTGTAAATTAACATGCTTTAATGGTTATAGCAACCAGTGAGAATGCACCTTTCTTTAGAAAATAACTGAAGTACAAATGGAAAACTTGATCAAAATTCATGATTTAAATATAGGTTATGTGGTGATTTCAATTACTGATTTAAATCACCTTGATTTACATCAATCCACCCTGTCTCCAAGTACGTACTTGTAAATGGTGACTAAATCACTTCTTAACTTTCACTTGGATAAACTAAATAGACAGAGCTTCTTTAATTTCTCACTGCAAAGCATTTTTTCTAGTTCTCAAATCATTGTTTTTCCTTTCTGGAAAATGGGCATAAAACATTCTTTAATAGTATATTTGAAATGTGGCAGAAATAAATTTTTCTCAAAACTCTGGGATTTCTTCTCTACAGTTGATTTCAGTCATAATTTTGTTTTTGTTTAGTTTTTTTTGTTGCCATTTTTATGGTGTTTGAAAATTGTCTTGGGATAGAGCTGTTGCTTCTGCTGCTCTGAGTTTGTGGACACTGTTATGAGTAATGCCCAGGTTTAAACTGGCATTAATTGTATAACATTTATTCTTATGTCTTGGATCTGATCACAAACTGAACAGTTTTACACTTGTACTAAGCAGTGTGCTGTTGTCATTTCGCCTACAGAATGTGTCTACAGTGCTTTTATCCTTTCATTCAAATAGGTATGCTGTATATTTTTTTGAGCTGCTTTTTAAATTATAAACGGCTAGAACGAAGCAAAAGATATTTTATTATTACTAGAAGCCCTCCTTATCTTAGATTTTTGCATCATCCTGTTCTCTTCCCCTCATTTATCGTGTTTGATGTTTATCTTGCTAGAAATCTAGTTTCAGTTCAGTAATCTTGGTGTTAAACTGGTTTGTTTCACAGATTCTTTAGTAAATAGAGATTACCCTCTGGGTCTTGTGATTGTATTAAACTTGCTCTGTTCTTTGGCCTTATTGTAGGATTGGCTAATAATTAGGACATTTTTGTGCTTGTTCTTGAAAGGATTACTGTTTTTTCTCAGAATTCAGAGGGCAGAGTAGGAAACAGTGGAGCCAACCAGATGTCCTGTGAATGAGTGGGGGCTAGCCCTTTGGCAGCATTTATTTCACCTGTGTAAATGGGTGTAAAAAGCTCTATAAACAAACTATTGGCTATTGTAGAAGACTGCTGGTCTTCAGTATAGAGCCTTCTAAGATTAGAATAGTTGTGCTCTTGAACAGTAATAGTTGGTGTATATATAAAATGCAAGCAACTTATTTTTTATTTTCAAAATAAGTGTGTATTTTGTCTGTGCTATATCTGTTATCTGGCTTTTTGAAGGTACATCCAGTGGAGGACTATTATGAACTATTGCTTTCTTATATTTACTGTCTCTTGTCAGATGCAAAATATTTATGGTTGCATTATATTTGTGGTCACTTCAAAAATATTACAAGAAAGGTTATTAAACTTGCTCTTCTTGGCCTTTCTTAAACACAACACTCTGGGTATGTCTACACTGCCCACGTTACACCACTGTGACGTGGGCAGTGTAGACACGCTTTATCACCGGGGGAGAGCTCTCCCAGCAATTTAAAACAAAATACTATCTGAATGAGCCGTGGTAGCTTTATCCCAGCGATAAAGTGCTGTCTGTACTGCCGCTTTTCAGCACTAAAGCTTTTGTCGCTCGGGGATGTTTTTTCACACCCCTGAACGACAAAAGTTTTAGCTCTGAAAGTGGCACTGTAGACATAGCCTCTGTCTGAGGCCTGGTTTACACTAGAAAGTTTTATTGGTATCACTGAGCTGGGTAGAAATGTGAAAAAAATCACACCTTTAACTGACATAGCTGTGTTGGCAAAATCCCTAGTGTCGATGGTGATACTGACTAAAATGGTCCTTTTGGTAGTATAGCTTATTCCATTCTGGGAATGGGGAAGGCTATACTGCCAAAAGGACTTTTTAGCCATTATAAGCTGTCTCTATTAGGGGAATTGGCAGGTATAGCTATGATATATCTGTACTGGCAAATCTTTCAAGTATAGACAAGGTCTGAGTCAAAGCTTTTGTCTTCTAAATTATCATATGGGTTCAGATGGTAATGTAACACTTTTGTAAGTAAATATACTTGCATTTAAGTAATCAGAAGAGGGCTACAGAGTGAAACAAATTAAAAATGATGTACAAAAGGATACATATGAAAGTTCATTTCTTACTGAAGTGTGCTGTCTTGATTCTTTTTTTTTGTTGTTGACCGCAAGAACAACTTATTTGCTAGCCTTAATGTAAAGCGCTTTGCTCACCACATTGACTTTTTTGACACTTACATTTTTAAAAAAATTATCTTTTTCAAAAGAATCATGTGCACACTTAAAAAGCAAAGCACGCTCTAGGAGTTGGTGCAGATAATGTGAACAGCCCGAGTATAAGTGCTTTCCAGGTCTGTTAAGCTTTCCTTTGTTGGGTTGAATGGAGACCAGAAACCACTTATTCATGAGCACTCAATGTGACAGTGTCCATCTGGAGGCTGTACAAATGAATGGAATGCCTTTTAACAGTAAAGGCAGCAACAGTATTTCATTTTACCTGAGAATGGGATCACAGCCAGGAATTTTTTTTCTCAGACAACCAAATATTGACATTTTAGTTGCCTATTGCCATATTATCAGAATATTTTTCCCTTTGATCACAAGAGCCGTGAGAGTGAAATCTGAGAGATTCCTTTTGTAGGAAAGGATTTCTATCAAAGATTCAACAAACGTGTCCTTTCAAATACCATCTGAGGGCACACAGTGCACATCTAGGAAATTCTCCATTAAAACTAGGTAAGACATTCCTCATATTTATAAAATAAAAAAATCCACCCTTTAAAAAATATTTGCTACCTTTCAACTGGAGCTAATGTAAATCATATAACTAATTTAAGCAGGAAAGCTTTGGAAGACGCAACCTGAATGTTAGGAGTTAATATTCCGCTGAAAAAATGCAACTAAATTTGGGAAGTATGAAAATGCAGAGCTTAGTCATTTTTGTTCAAAGTCATCTGTTTTGGTATAAAGTATTAATATTTTTTTAAAGTTTTGTAACGAATAGGAAGGGATAGATCCCTCCAGCAGTTTACGAGAAATGCAGTTCTGAAGATACACCCCACTTGTTACTTGATTTGTTACTGCCCTTTTCTAATTCCTCCTCTGTCTTCCTGTTGCTATCTGTATCAAGTTTAGAATTCTTTTCCTGATTTTTTTTTTTAAAGCCCACATTTCTGTTCTGCCTATGTCTTTGCTCTTGTTTCATCCTCTTTTTCCCTCTCATAACCTATGTTCCTCTCCAGTTGCTAATGAAATATTGATCCTCGTTCATCCTCCTACCACTTGTTTTCAAGCCTGCTTTTCTATTCCTTAGTTCTGAAGTCCCTTTTTCTACTGGTGGAATGTACCATAATTGAAGTCTCTCCTTAACACATTTTTTTCATGTGACCTTTCAGGGTTAAACCCATCCAAAAAGACAGTGTTTA
Organism: Caretta caretta; assembly: GCF_965140235.1. NCBI lineage: Eukaryota > Metazoa > Chordata > Testudines > Cheloniidae > Caretta > Caretta caretta. The sequence goes on from NC_134209.1 coordinate 74,073,048, forward strand.
ACTGTTAAAAAAAAATTCTGCCATGCTCTGAGTTTACACCATCAATTTGTCAGAGTGCATTTTGTTACTGAAAGAAAGTCTTTGTCTGAATTTGCATTTGTGATCCTTTGGGCAGGGACCACGCCTCCTTTAATATTTTGAACAGTGCCATGCACAGGCATGTTGAAGCAACTACGTAGCAAGATACATTCCATACCTTGAAATCTTAAAACCAAAAGGCCATATATAGTATAGTTTGTTGCAGTTCATTACAGTGGGCAATTTTTGCCTACGACTCAGTGTGTTGTAAGTTAGCAATGAGTTGCGTTAACAGTATTGTGTGAAAAGGCTTTAATGGTGGCTGCCTACGTTAAATTTCAGTCTAACCAGACCATCACTTTCATAAGCAGTAAATCTAACTAAATTCACACCTAAAATGTGTATGACATAGGAAAACTTTCTTCTCAACTGTCAAATAAGCATTAGGATAAAGGACAAGGTGTCCAGCTTCAAAGTAAAGTGTTATCAATAGCTTTTTAAAGAGCAATCTATGGAACACACTTATTATATTAATAGGATGCATACATCTGTCTGTAATTATCAAGTATTTATTTCCAGCTGTTTCACTGAAGTATAGTTGGGGCTGTTGTGTACTTCAGTGGCTAATACATTTGAATTTGTAAATGTTCAGCATAAACTAGTAAATAGTTAACTGCTTATAGATCTAAACAACTGTTGGTTTAGAGTCCAAGTTAATAATTTCAATGAGCATTCTTGCATTTAATCTGTAGTTAAGAGCTCTGTCATGAGCCATTCCAAAAATATCTTGGCTTTGTTTCGAGGAAGAAACCTTAAAGTTTCCAATTCATCTGAAATACAATGTTTGATTCAAGAGATCTGCCAAAATGAAAATCCAGGGTAAATTATTGTATATGAACAATAAACTCGCAGTATTGCATGTCAATGACTGTTCTTTTTCTAATGTTTTTAATGAATTTAGGGTATAGCTAAGCTGTGATCCCATTGGAAGTCAATGAGAGGTGTCAGAGGAACAGCCGTGTTAGTCTGTATTCGCAAAAAGAAAAGGAGTACTTGTGGCACCTTAGAGACTAACCAATTTATTTGAGCATGAGCTTTCGTGAGCCACAGCTCACTTCATCAGATGAAGTGAGCTGTGGCTCACGAAAGCTCATGCTCAAATAAATTGGTTAGTCTCTAAGGTGCCACAAGTACTCCTTTTCTTAATGAGAGGTGGGGAACTAAGGCCTTATCTACATGAGAAAGGTGTATTGGTGTGATTTAAAATCAATGTAATTAAACCAATGAAAAAACCTGAGTAGATATTCTTATTTTGGTTCAAGCCAGGCTTTTTTTAGTTTAGCTCAAATCAGTGAGAAATCCATTTATGCTAATCAGATAAATTACTCTTAAACTGAAGTATGCTTCCATGCTGCAGTTTATGCTGGTTTAAATAAATTGATTTAGCAAACAATTTAAGTTTAAACAGATGCAACTTTCTCATGTAGATAACGCCTAGTTCCCATGTACATCCTTGAAAATCTCCACTCTATTGTTCATGAAACGTGTTATTTTGATGACCCTGAAGATTGAAGCAACGAATGTTAGTCACATTGCTTAATGCACTACTAGAAGGCACTTGGTTACTCTGGTGATAAGTGCGGTTTAAGAACCTCTATAGAATAGGTACAGTGTTCTGTGGGCTGCTCTAAATTGCAACAGAGAACCACATCCTGAGGGAATTCTGCGCCAAAAAAAATTAAAAATTATGACCACAATATTTTAAAATTCTGCAAATTTTATTTGTCAGTAAATAAATGTGGCTCCAGCATTGCAGTGGGGAGCACAGGCCACTGGCTGCAATGAGGTGGAACATCACCCTGAGGCTCCCACTTCCCCTGTGAGAGGAACTCAGCAGTGAGGCTGCACCCGACCATAATACAGTGCAAGGGCTGGGTCTGCCACAGAAACACCTTGGGGCCCTGCCCCTCTGCGCCAGGTGTGGGTGGGCAGGCTCAGCCCAGCAGGATCCAAGTGTGGAGTGGCTTAGTGTGGGGGATCCAGGTGTGGGGTGAGAGGTTTCTGTGTGGGGCAATCTGGGTGCGGTGGGCTCAGTGGGAGATCTGGATGCACAGGGGCTTGTTGGGGGGTTCTAGGTGCAGAGGTAATGAAACTCTGCAGGGAATCAAGATGAAGGTGGTTAGGGCTTGGCGGGGAGGGGGAGCGGGCGGGAGGCAGGGCCATCTCTACCCATACGCAAAGTACGCAGCTGTGTAGGGCACCAGGAAATTTGGGGCTCCAAATTCCCTGGTGCCCTATGTAGCTGTGTGTTGCTCCAGCCCCTGCCCCGCCTCTTCCCTGTGGTCCCAGCCCTGCTCCGCACCAGCCCTGCCCCCATTCCACGCCTTCCCCAAAGCCTCCAGCCTGCCCCTTCCCGTCCCTGCTCTGCCTCAGCCCTGCCCCGCCCCAACTTCCCTGAGGACTGCAGCAGGGCTGGGCCTGCACTCACCGGTGGCAGGAAGTGCAGCAAGCCGGCCCCAGCTTTTCATGTACTATGTGTATATATACCTGCTGTTGTATTTTCCACTCCATGCATCTGATGTAGTGGGTTTTAGCCCCCGAAAGCTTATGCCCAAATAAATTTGTTAGTCTCTAAGGTGCCACAAGGACTCCTCGTTGTTTTTGCTGATACAGACTAACATGGCTACCACTCTGGAACCTATTCACTGCATAGTTGAACATTTAAGGCATAAAGTAAAGACAACTTTCTGTCATGTATAGGCACTTCTTGCTACTGCAGTGTTGATTCTATTGGCTAGGCTGATGCAGTGCCTAAAGAGGTTGTTGGAATTATTAATATTTGATTATATGAATATCGATATAGGAAACCACCAAACACTAATTTAACCAGAAATTCCTTTATTAAATCCAAAGGCCAAATGGTATTTATACAGTTGCTCTAAACATGCCTAAATAATAAACAATTTACTACATCCAAACAGTAACAAAATATTTATAACCAATTGTCAAGATACTTACAAATGGGCTAACCCAAGGGGTGCTTAGATCCTTATTGGTGAGCTCCAAATGGTCAGGCGGGTATTAGCAGCGAACCCTTTAACAAACAGGTGATATGATTGCCAATTAGTGACTTCAGCTAAGAACCAATTTGCACCAGTTCACCCTTATTTCCCGTTTTAATCCAAATAAAATTTACAGCCTCCTTTCTTCCCAAGGCCTTGCCTTTCTTATCTCCCCCAGAGATTTTTATAGTGGGGGTGCTGATGGAGGGAAACCATGCATTTGGTATTTGGTATCACTACTACTTCAAGCTGGGGGTGCGGGAGCACCTCTAGCACCCCTAGTTCCAGCAACACTGTTCTCCTGCAATCCTTGCTTACCAGCAGAACAGTGGGAAGGAAGGTTCGGGCTTGTTTCTTTTAAGACAGTTTTTCTTTGTTTTATTACTGCAGCTTTTTATTTTATTAGTTACTTTTGGAACCATACATTCTTCCCACACTGCAAGTAATAGTTCTTATTCTCACAGTCTTCTTTTACTTGCTGATTGAGGCCTTCTTTCTACTAGCCACAAACTATAAAGCAAATATAGTATTTTTCTTAACCAAACTTAAGCTAATGCTAATTCTCTGTTTATACTTAACCCACACAGATGAAGTAATTTTCTGGAATATGCAATTTATGGCTACATGAATTTTGTATTGCATGTTCTCTTTGACAACTTCTAGGTCTAATTTTTACCCCTTACCTTTTTTCTCATGTTTTTCTCAGTTAGATAGGGGCAAGCAAACAACCACAATTGTGTTCTTGGTTGAGAATGGATTTGGCATGAGAGGAGTTGGCAAACTACATACCTGTCGACAGAACAGCATATCTGATAGGTCGGGAATTGCTTTCATGTGACTTGTGCCACAGTGTGCCCACAGTAAGATTAGTGTCCTTTGGAAAGAAATACCTCAAAATATTATGTTGCTATAATAAATTTAAATATAAGAAAATCTCATGTCAAATGGCTCCTTGATGTTTAAAAATGAAAAGTGTAACTGGCTGATAGCATATAAGTAAGCTATGAAAAGGTGCATGTTCAAATGTGAACAAGTTTCATAGCCTGAAATAACATCTATTTAAGTGTGCTTTATGCCATGTTAACTAAGGTAATGACTGGGAACAAAAAAATGATGGCACAATTAATTGTAGTGGACCAACCATACTACTTCTGTGTTTTGCAATATTTGGATTTTTGGGGGTTTCTTCATTAAATGTAATAGAAAGAGAGCTAAGTTGAGTTCCTGTTAATTTTACAGAACAAAAAACTGACATCTTTTACTACTTACATTTGTGTACTGACCTGCATGTCAGGAGCTGGAAGGGTGACACTTTTGACTGTTGTTGTAGTCTAGCAGTATAAAATCATCATGTATTATAGGTCATATTTTTAAAGATATCTAGGTGTCTTAGCGCCGTACTAAGTGCCTAGTGGGATTTTCAGAAGTCAATGGGAATTAGGTGACGAGGTGCTTTTGAAAATTCCACTAGGTGCCTCATTAAAATCTGGCCTTCCATCCTTGGTAGTAATTAAACCACCACAATGGTGTTTTTGTGGCAACTCTGGTGGGTGACTGATATTTACAATAGATGTTAATTTCTTTTGTTTCAGAGAGTTGTCATGGCAGCAAATCAGCCTGCTTGCTATTTTAGCAGCAAGTGCTCACAGGCCATTAAACTCATCAGTACAGTGACCTCAGCTGCTGCTTCTTAACAAATAATTTATAGAAATGTTTCTCTTCCTTTTGGGTGTCTTGTGCTGAACTTCAGCTTATAAAGAAAAAAATGGGTTTCAGAGTAGCAGCCGTGTTAGTCTGTATTCGCAAAAAGAAAAGGAGTACTTGTGGCACCTTAGAGACTAATGAAGTGAACTGTAGCTCACGAAAGCTTATGCTCAAATAAATTTGTTAGTCTCTAAGGTGCCACAAGTACTACTCCTTTAAAAAAGAAAAGAAAAAAATGTTTCTTGCACTGCCTGGTCACTAACACACTTGAAGTATGAAAACACCTGAAGTAATAAGTCCATGCTACTCCTAGGGACGACTGATTTTTCTAGACGCTGATTAAAGTGTTTCCCTTAATCCACATAAGAAAAATGTAGAAACGACAGGTAGTTAAGTTGCCTGTTTGAGTTTCAGCACTCAGGACAGTACTGAAAAAGAGGCAGTGACCCACAGCAGTTCTAGGAATTGCCGAAAGGATCCTGTTGAATCCGTTTTCAGAATGTTTTATCTTTAAAGTTGTAGAGTGGATGCTTTCATATCCTAGAGGAGAAGTTAGATAATGCTTAAGCTATTAATTTACTTAAGTTGACTATATAGCAACATTGCATTTGAATTCAGTGCACTGGTAAAATTAATAGTGAATTTAGCTCTGCTAATGTGAATAATGCAGTTTTACTCAAATACTTTCAGATGTCTCTTGTTGGGCAAAGATGACTTTGTAGCCAAATGTTCCTTAGTTAGAATGGAGATATAGTAGCATGAAATATACCTTTAAAATATTCTAATTTCAGCTCAGAATACGTAACTATGTATTACATAAATTTATATCTATTTACATACTTACATTTGTAGAAAGCTCAGATCTCTGCCATCATAAATAATTTTCATTTAAAAAACAAATGGTGGTTAGTAGTTCTAGAACATCTGATTTTGAATATTGGTTGGTTGTTATCACTGATTTGACCTCCACAGTCAGTATATTTGAATTTTGTTCCCTTGAATAATGGGCAGACAGCTAGCTTTATAAATGATATAGGGACATTGAACAGATATTAAACTAAAAGGGAGCAAATATTTGGCCTGCTGAGCTTGACAGTTTTGTTTTTCCCACATAGTCAGAACCTAGAAGTCAGTGCAACCCTAAAATAATATACCAGCATGAATATGCAGTGGATGGAAAAATAGGTAAAACATTTTTAGTACAAGATTCCAGGGAACGGTTATTAAGATATTTAAGGGAAGAGAGGCATACAATATTTTAAATTTGTGAATAACTCATGAGAGCTCTTCATAATTATGGACTATGTGCAGTCAGTAGGAGACATCTTTTGTGGTAAACCATTTTGCCTATAGGTGGACACAATATCTAAGAACGGATCTCTAACTCCTGAATTTGAGCCTTTTTGTTAAGTCATTTGTCTGACTTTTGAGAGTCTCCAGAGCAGACAAGAAATGCACAACTGCACCCTATAATTTTCTTTGTTCATTAGTTTTTTGTTGAATTTAAGAGGTGGCAGGCTTTAATTTCCCATCTAGCCTTTTCACATTTATCCCCCATCTTATGGGATCATTATAATCATGAATGTCTTAATTTCGTCTTTATTCTGTTAAAAGCTTCAGCAGCAGCATGATATAGTGAATAAATTGTGTTGATTTGAATGTTTAAAATCTGCTTGTGTGGGTGGATCATTAAACCTTCCAGTAGCACACTCATATATTTGAATGGGTTGTGCTGGTGAGATTGAAAAATGGTTTTGAGAAACTAGTAATGTCTGCAAAAAGAAAAGGAGGACTTGTGGCACCTTAGAGACTAACAAATTTATTTGAGCATAAGCTTTCGTGAGTTACAGCTCACTTCATCAGATGCATGCAGTGGAAAATACGATGAAGTGAGCTGTAGCTCACGGAAGCTTATGCTCAAATAAATTTGTTAGTCTCTAAGGTGCCACAAGTACTCCTTTTCTTTTTGCGGATACAGACTAACACGGCTGCTACTCTGAAACCTGTAGTAATGTATGCTAATTCTTAATGCTTGTACGTTACCCAGTGAGACTTAACACAAAACAGAAGTAGATGTTTTTTCCTCTGGTTTGCATTAGAAAAACATTGAGTAAATGTAATAAAATAAACATACAGTGGTATCTACTTTATTTTTGTCAAAAAAGCTAACTGTGAACAGAGTTTAATTATAGCACAAGAAGGTTTATTTGATGAAAGATTGCCTTTCTTCCTGTCCATCCCCAAGCCTTCTATAACTGCATCCAAGGATGTCTCTCTCTGATGCTAAAGGCACTGGTATTTGTGCAAAGTTAGGGTCTCTGGAAGGCACCATTTTCATTTTCTGTTGGGAACAGCTGCAGCAAAACAAAGAACCAAGGATTGTTTGATGCAACATCTCTAAAAGGGTAATTGCAACTTTCCTATTTCCCTTCTAGTTTGCTTAACTGAAGCAGAGAAGGTGAATAATCATCTTGGAATGCAGCACTGTAACCTATCTGCTGGGTGATAAATTCTGATTTCCAAGTGGATTAGCACTGTGAAGCCTGCTTATAGTGGAGTCAAATTTCATCATAAACTTTAAGAAACTTCATTCAAAGGTCCACATTATAGGTTTGTCTTGATCAGGGTAAATGAACATATTGGTTAACATATTCTAAAACTCTCTGTTCTTTGAGTGATGGTCCCTATTGTATTCCACTGAGGGGTTTACGCATGTGCACCATACATCTGCTGCCAGAAAATTTGAAGGTAGTAATGTCTGTTGGTCTGTGTGTGCACCCTGACTCACCTCAGGGTTTCATCCGAGGTGACAGAAGGGGCGGACCAACCCTGTCTCCAGTTCCTTCTCACCACTGTGTGGTCTGGGTCAGAACTATTAGTGTCCTCTTGAATGTGACACGCCTTTAAAAGAGTATAATTATATATAGTTAGTTTTTATAGTATTTTTGCTGTTTTTACTGCTTTAGGTAGTTTTTAGTCATTTTGGTAGAATTTAGAGTAGAACTAGGACTTTGGGGTCTTTATTTCCCATCCCACTCCTTCCCCCCTCTCCCCTTACCGTTACTGGACTATGTTGAAAACCCCTGACTTTAAAATCTGCACTTCCTACCTGCGCCTTCCCCAGGGAAGTACAAAATGCAATTGAAGACCTCCCTTTTGATGAATCCTATCTTTTAAATCCAAAAACTGATTATTCCCGCCACATCCTCAAGGATTCAAGAGCTACACTTTGTTCCTTGGGTATTTACACATCTGTGCCAAAGTGTAAATTCTACTGCCTGCCAGCCACACAACGTTATAGGACTTCCTAGTTTTTCCATCAGAGGCCTTAACCACCATACAAGCACCAGCATTCCCAAAGATCTTGCCCTCTGGGTCTGCCTTCACAGCCTTCCTCCTCTCACATGCAACCTGCACAGAAAAGATATTTCTGAGAAAACAGAGAGCCATCAACCACATTGCCTACTGCCATACAGCCGCCCCACTCCCTTTGGAGGTCGTCTAGCACTTTTTCTACCAGCTTGGGTGCAATAACAATGAACAAATGGGTGCTAAACATCATCCACCATGGCTATACAATCGAGTTCATCACGCTACCTGATCCGCAACCACTCCCCGCTTTCCCATATCCCTCCTCAGGGACCACTCTCACAACAGCATTGTCACCCCAGAGGTGAACTTCGTACTACAAAGAGGAGTGATAGAGCGGGTCCCTCTGGAATACCAAGGGATGGGGTTCTACTCAGCTTACTTTCTGATACTGAAAAAGAAGGGTGGGTGAAGGCCAATTCTAGATCTGTCTTCTCAATCAATTCATTTGGAAGTACAATTTTTGTATGGTCAAACTAGGAGTGATCACTCTCAGGGAAATGCCCTCATACTCCCCTGATCAGATCAACTATGCTTTCCTGCCTCTTCCACTCCTACAACGAGTACTCCATAAGATCAGATGTGACAGAGCGACAGTCATCCTGATCACCCCTTCTGTCCCAGACAGTTCTGGTTTCCCAAAGTCCTGTGTATGTCCACCCGTCTCCCAATTGCCATTTCCACCTTCTCCAATCTGCTGATGCAACACAACAGCAAGATAAGACATCCCAATCCACAAGTCTTTCACCTCAGAGCGTGGTATTTGGATGGGCATCTTCTGTAGAACAGGAGTGTTTGCAGAAGTGCAAATATCCTTTCCAGCAGCAGGAGGAAATCCACTAGGGGCTGTGGAAATGCTTTGCTTCCTGGGTACAACAAAAAGGGATGTACCCCAGAAGTGGTGGGGATTCCCCTTATGCTGGACTACCTCCTGTCCTTGAAGGCATCGGATCTTGCTCTCAATTCCTTCAAGGTCCAGTAGTGGCAATTAGTATGGTCCCGTCCCCCCCCATTATGGAAGAACATTCTGTCTTTACTCATCTGTTGACTGCTAGGTTTTGGAAAGGCCTCACCAGTACCTTCACACCCATACAACCCATCGCTCCACAGTAGGACTTCAACCTAGTTCTATCTGTACTTACAAAACCACCATTTGAACGTCTGGCATCGTGTGTTATGTCCCTCTTTTCCATGAAAGTCGCCTTCCTTGTTGCTATCGCTTCAGCAAAAAAGGTAGGTGAGCGTGGGGCCATGAGAGCCTATGTTAATCAACCCATTCACTTCCCCAAGCCGCACACCTGAGAAGAGGACCAACTCCACTCCCGCGCTGTCCATCGAGCCTTGGCCTTCTATCTGCAGAGAATGAGACCGATCAGGAAATCCCCCAAGCTGTTTCTGGCAATAACTGAAAGAGTAAAGGGTTAGGCAATATCCACACAGAGAATCTCCATGTCGATTTTGGGGTACCATTACACTGTATCAATTATCTGGCCTGCCTGTAGCCTCTGATGAGAGAGCTCATTCCACGAGAATTCAAGCTTCAACCATGGCCTCCCTGCAGGATGCTTATCCAGGACATATGTAGAGTGGTCACATGGAGTTCAGAACACACCTTTGATTGTCTTGGTGCAAGCTTAAGCGGTGGTTGCCTCCTTTGGTGCTGCTGTCCTCTGCTCTGCCCTCCCATCTTCATCCTTGCACCCTTCTCCAAATTAGGTACTACTTGCTTATCACCTTCAGTGGAATACAGTAGGGACCATCACTCAAAGAAAAGGAGGTTACTTGTAATTGGAGGTTCTTTGAGATGTGTGAGCCATATCTCTCTTCCACTTCCCGTCCTCCTTCCCCTTTATGATGGAGAAGGAACTGGAGATGCATTAGGTTTGTCCCGTCCTTTATCGCTTCATATGAAACCATGAGGTGAGTCAGGGTGTATGTGCGTACCAACGGACACTACTAGTTTTAAATTCTCCAGCTCTGGACGCATGGTGCTTAGGCATAACTCCCTCAGAGAAAAACAGCTGGGGACCAGACATGTCAGTTATAGGTAAGTAACCTCCACTTATAGACAGGAAAGTTGTTCTTAAGCACTTCTAACTGCAGTTAGGGTATGTCTATGCGGCAAAGGACTCCTCTGTGGCAGTGAGTCTTAGAGGAAGGGACCAGGCTCCAAGACCCTTCCGCTCACCAGGTTTTCAGAGCCTGGGCTCCAACCTGAGCCCCAATACCGGTGCTGCTATTTTTAGCCCCTCAGTATGAGCCCAGTTTTAAGTCTGAGTCAGTTAACCAAGGCTCTGAGACTCATTACTGCAGGTCTTGGGGTTTTTTGGCATTGTAGATATATATCCTAATTGTGTTGGCTTAAAATATGTTTAAAAAATGAAAACCCCCATTTTACCCTAGTCAGACAAAACGCTATGAAACGTTATCAGTTCTGAACACAGTTGTCATCAAATGGTTATCTTTACCAGAAGACTACATTGAGTTAGAACATAGCTCCTCAAAGTTGCATTACCTAATTCAGTGGTTCTCAAACTTTTTATATTGGTGACCCCTTTCACACAGCAAGCCTCTGAGTGTGACCCCCCCATTAGAAATTAAAAGCATATGTTTATAAATAAATGTGGGTGCCCCCTTCACCCCCTGGCTACCATACACTCCCCGCTCCTTCTTTGCTCCTAAACCCTGTGCCCTCCCATCCCCCCCCCCCCCGTCCCCATGCCCATGTGGGGAAACGGACCTGCATGCACTGCGGCGCTGGTATTGCTTCTCGCTCCCCCCATGTGGCCTGTGTAAGGAGAGAGTGCAATATCAGGGCTCCTTGCATCCAGGTCCCTTTCCCCACCTGGGCTGTGTAAGGGGAGGGCAGAGAGAGGCAGCTCCTGATCAGCCATGCAAAGAAAGCGCAGAAATTGGGCTTGTTTTTGGCTTAATTGGCTTGTGAGTTGCTTGTTGTCTAGTGTTTGGCTTGTAGCTTTTTTTGATCAGCTCCCAGCAAGCAGGGGCAAGGTGGGGAGAGAGTCAGGGATGCACAGTGGGCCCATCACAGTCCCAGACTGCACACTGTGGGGATCAGGTCAATAGTGTTGGGGTTCTTAGGGATTGGCTTGTTTTGGCCTTGTTTTGAAATGGGATTAGCTTGATTTTTTGCTTACTGTGAAAGTCGGGGTGCTTATTTACTGCGTCAAAGTTGGCAACTGTGCTCCTGATGCTTGCCTCACAGCACAACCCAGGTGGGGAAAGTGACTTGGATGCAGGGAGCTCTGGCGTTGTTCCTCACTTCCTCCCTCACAGCCCTCTAGGGGAGCGAGCAGTATCTGTGTCATCACTTGCTCCCACCCACCATGCTCCTACACAGGGAGGAAGCAGGGAGGCTTGCAGCCCCGTGCCTTTGGCCGGGGGCAGAGCTCACAGCTCGCAACCCCTACATAAGCATGTGGTAACCCCCTGAGGGGTTGTGACTTCCAGTTTGAGAACCAGTGACCTAGCATGATGTTGACCATGGCCTTGCAGTCAACAAAGACAGGAATAACTCACATTCAACGTAGTATCATGTGGTTCCGGTAGTATGTACATTTTATGGCATTGGGCCCCAGCATTGTAAGCGTCAAACTTACACGAGAAGTGTTGGATGAATGCTACTACACAGAAGTGATACAATAAGGTTTACATCCTACAACTGAGTTAAATCCAGTATGAACAATTAACAGTTCCAGTTTACATGTGGAATTTTGTTTCTCTACCAGTAGATTGTAATTATTGTATATATTTTATTTCAAGTTTGATTATAACTTATTTTGAAATAAATCTCTCGGAAAAAATGTATACTCAACATCTTTTATTATTTGATTTAAGAAACTGTATTTGCAAAATACTAGCTGTGCAGAATATTTGGCACATTTTCATACACGTGACCATTTTGGCCTCTGTTTTGTTTATATTTGACTTGTACTAAAATGTTTGAATACTTTATTGCACAGCTTAGCCAAAATGTTTTTACTTGTACTTGTATACTTCCTAATTTAGATTTTATCGTAGATGACTGTTCACAATTTTAGCAATTTGATTTTTTGTACCTACTGCAAATATATTTCGTTTTATTACTTTTACATGTTTTCATAGCTCTTTGTATTTACATAGCCTGCAACTAACTAAGAATAAGAACAACTCTTGCTCTGAAGAGTTTGATTTTACATGACTATTTCCAAGTGGTTAATTTTAAAACATTAAATTTTTAAAAAAAGTTTTGGTATATTTGGCAAGTATTTTTTCTCTCAAATTTTAAGAGCCAGATTTCCAGGATGACTTACAACTTCTGCAATGCGTTGAAGCCATTTGGATTGCAGGCAGTGTGAATTAATGCAGAATTTGGCTGTAAAGAAATTAATAAAATATTCTGAATTTGTGTAGTGTCTGGTCTTAAATGAAAGCTTGAACTCCTCAGGTATTGACTGTATTAACATGTTAATAGAATGTGACAAGTTAAGACATGGCTGGCTCACACATGACTAATATTCTGTTGCTGACAATGGCAGCTAATAGCCTGTTGGCAGGGGTGAAATACTAACAGATGGTTGTCCCTATAAACAGGCTGAAGCACTGTTTTGTTGTGCAAATGAGTGCCCCTCCCCCACTTTATGCCCCTGTAACTGGGTTAGTCAGTCCTCCTTTCTCTGTGCTATCTGTGCAGAAGGGCATTCCGGAGTACATTGCACTCGTATTGCTGTTACTACCCTGGGTTTGTCTATATCAGACATAAACCACTTTCTGGCTTATCCTTGGTGTCAGCCTAGGGTAAACTATAAATGATTGATTTCAGAGTAACAGCCGCGTTAGTCTGTATTCGCAAAAAGAAAAGGAGTACTTGTGGCACCTTAGAGACTAACCAGTTTATTTGAGCATAAGCTTTCGTGAGCTACAGTTTATGCTCAAATAAATTGGTTAGTCTCTAAGGTGCCACAAGTACTCCTTTTCTCTCTATAAATGATTGTTGCTTGGAACAAATATTTAGGGAGTGTTCAGATTAGCCTTTATGAAGGTGTTAGCTGACTTTATGGGCAATTGATTAATTCAAGGTAAAAAAAATCTAGTGTAGACGTACACCATGCTGTTTAAAGGACATGGTGTGATAAATTGCCTGTTTACGTCACCCAATCCCTATGTTTAAATGTACTGTAAAATTTAAATATGTAAAAGTTCTATGGCTTTAGCACAGATCTGAATTTAAAAGAGAAAATAGATAGGGAAACAACTGCATTAACCTCTTTATCCCAACAGTTTAATCTCTGAGTGTTGGAGAAAATTGCATAGGAGGATGAGGCTATATATTTACACCATATCATTGATATACTAGAACATATTTAATCTTAATTTCTAAATCCTTAATGAAGTGGGCAAGATCTGTAGAAATTGGCGGTATTACATGGTCAGATCGTGCCCATTTGGAAGTAATATTCAGTAGTTGGCTTTGGGACTCAAAGATAATCTTTTTGAAGAATGAATTGTTTGCTTCTTTGGGATAAATATTTGGCGGCAGCAACTTTAAATTATCAATTACATTAGAAAAAATGATAAACCATATAAAGAGGTATCTGTGGGAGGTGTAAAGCAATATGAAGGAGTCAGCTGAAAATTAAAATTAGACATGAGCTCAAGGATTCAAAACAAACTCATAAAACTGCAGGCTCAAAAAAAATCAGTTGGATAATACTGGGGAAAATGAATATGCTGATAACAAGCGCTCCCAAAAAAGGATTTTTATAAAAAACACACAGTTATTTGTCTTGAAAGTCTAAAGGTAGTCAAGAACAATGATAACATATCCTATGAAATATTCTGTAGTGATCCGTACACTTCAGAAACTCCAAGCTCTTGAGGTAATTGAAAAATATATGGAAGTATAGGCTTGCCAGACATATAAGATTGGTAAAGGTACTTTAGATGAAGAATGAGGGAGATTCTAGAGGCAATAGCAAATGTGAAGAATGGCAGAACTCCAGGGGGGCCTGATGCCTTTCCAACTGAACTGTGAAAGATATTTAAGGAGTTCTTAGCAGGCTATTTCACTGATACCTCTAATGCTCTTCTGTGGGGCAGGAATTTGCGTAGTTTATGAAGACTACTGTTGTATTTATCCCTGAGGTTAGGGAAAAAATATTGCCTCTTGTGGACATTACAGGTGTATGTTATTGGTGAGTCCTAATCTACTGTTCCTAGCAAAAATATTAGCCACCTGTTTGCAGTCCATTCTGCCATTCTATCTACGTCTGGATCAAACTATCGTTCAGTAAAGACACGAAAAGATGAAAAGTCCAGGCGTTCTTAAAATAATTCACATCACCTTATCAAAAGAGAATCCATTTTTCTTGTTACCTTTGATGTAGGAAAGGCTTTTAATAGGATTGAGTGGAATTTTTTGTTTTGTTTTGTCCATCTGCCTCTTAGTTCCTCAAATGGATTGTGCCCTAGCAGAAATGGTCACACTTGACGTGAGAATTGGGGGGGGGGGGGGGAAGGGTAGGAAGTTATTGTTATGGAAACATCCAATGCCTCAAATGTATGTGGCATATGACAAATACGTTGTTACTATGCAATACTCAGAGCATTTGGTCACAAAATCCATCACACATGATTTTTTTAATATTAAAATGTTTGAGACTTACCTGGGTTCATAAATATGATTGAAGACAGAACTGCCATTCAGTTTAAGACAAATCACAGAAACATGCCCAGGGAAGTGTAAAGAAGTTTAATTCTGTAATGTGATTCCTTTCTAGATGAGTTTTGCAAGATATTTGCAGTGTTGTTTCAGCCATGTTGATCCTAGGATATTAGAGAGATAGGTGGGTGAGGGAAGTTACTATTTCAGGTGGCAAAGCTTTTCTCTTTCAGCAACAGAAGTTGGTTCAATAAAAGATATCTCACCCACCCTGCCTCTCTCATTTTTCAAGATATGTAAAGTCTTAGTAGGCCCTGCTCTAAATTTTGATGTCAATGATGTAATCTCCTGCCAAACAGAAACATTTGATGAATGTATCACTATACAATGTTTCTCTAAATAAAATTTGTAATAGTTAATATTTCTGGTACTTACTGATAATTTTTAAACTTGTTCAAACATCTTAGAGTTAATAAGAGTACTACATCTGATCCATGCTTTAATCTGCTGTCTATATTTACTAGTATACAAAATCTAAAATGTGCTGATCTGTCAAGTATGTGGGAACTTCACATTGTATCTTTTTCTACTACCTCCCTCACAGTCTTCCTCCCACACAAATATTTAAACAACCAGCTGCAAATTTTTTACAAATTAGTGTCCCAGTTAATTAAAATGTTATGTTTGGAGAGACTTATAACCAGGATTTGGAGGAAAAGGAAACTACAATTCAACAATAAAATGCATTTATAAAACATCTTTTAACACAGTTTGTTGGTCCATGTGAGCTGTAAAGAATCCACATGCTGCAAACAATTGACTAAATTGTGCACATGTATATACTGGAGTGACCTAGAACCGTGGGAATTCAGCTCCAAAAACAGACCATAACCCTTAATTGCCAGCAGTTGGTCCTCTGTGTGTCTGTGGGCTATAGTGTCACTCCTACATAAAGTCAATACATTCAACCAGTTTAGAGTAACACTTCAAGACAGCCACCTATGGAGTGGAGTACAACAGTAGGGGGGAGGCACCTCTTTTCTCCAAGAACCCCCAACATGAACAAAAAGCTACTGTGGAAGATTTTAATGACTTGTCTGAAAAACCCAGTACTTTATTGAACTCCGTAGATCTCAACCTTGGCAGAAAGAGTTAGGAGAATCTAGGATTGAACCATAACACGTAAAAAACCAAAACATACTTGACAAACTCTTAGTCCTGCTCTTCTCCCCCCCCCCACCTTATATTTTGTTATGGCTCATTATTTAAGAACTGTTAATAGTGTTTGAGTACCAGCTGTGTGTGTGTACCATAGTTGTCATCCTAAGGTGACATTTGCAGCATACTGAGAAGGTGTTATGCACATGACTAGGCCAGTTTAGGTGTAAAAGTTTTGTTCGCTGGAAAATTGAGAGTAGGCACTCTTCTACTTCCAGTGTGCGTATGTAGGGATGAGTGGGTTCTAGTAATCCTAGTTGATTCCCTCTATGCTATTTTTTCTCCTATTGTAACTTGAGTTGATTGCATATTAAATCGAGTGAGTTAACCTACACCTTTGCAAATGCTAATCTAGATACTGCATAGACATTTGTTCCAAGACACACAAGCTGTCTTCAGCAGAAGAAAGAAGTGTATTTTAAACCCATATTAAGCTACCACATGTTAAAATCCGAGTGAAAACAAAGCTGTTGAAGTTTTAACCTAAACTTCAACCGCCTTGTTTTCACGAGGATTTTAACATGTCATCTAAATATAGGTTAAAATTATTTTTTTCCTTGTGAAGACAAAGTAAGGATTAGCACTTACAAAGGTATTAGTTAACTCAAGGTAATGGGCAATCAGTTAACTAGGTTGAAAAATAGAAACTATATCCCTAGTTTAGAAATAATGCATTTAGTGCAACATAAGGTGGTTTGGAGTTAGTGGTTCCTTACCTTCTCCAGATATTGATGGAAAAGAAAATAAGCTTGTACTCCATTTTTGTGCCTTAAATTGAAATAAAAAGAATAACTATCATTTGGGAAGCTTCATTCTTGCTCCTTTATGGATAGTTGACATTACCCTTGCAAAGAAAGGAGTATGTTTTGTCTTAGCAATAGAGCACTGAATTTCTTAGAAGGAAGCATTTTGATTTACCGTAGCAAGGACAAAATGTTCAGCTAGGACAGCAGTTTCACATCCTGCCACAGACAGGAATGGAAACCAGTATTGCTTTGCAATTTTTGCATGTACAGTAGAGAGGGTAGCTTTTTCTTTGGTGTGAGCTGTTGAGGTGGGGGGCACACTTCAGCCCAATAATAGTATATTTACAGCATATCTTTGCCCAGTTTTGTAGGATGGCAACTCCTGCCCCTTATGCACTCTCTTCTGTCAGGACTCTTTAACACAGTTTAGTTAAACTGGTGCATGTTTCTCTGTGAACACTTCTATATTGGTTTAAGCCTGAGGTTTTTTTTTGTTTAATGTGCACCGCTAAGCTGGTAGAAGCCAGATATAGGCCTTTGCCAGTATAGCTGTGCCTGCAGACCCCCCAGAGTAGACACAACATAAGCTGACAGAAAGAATTCTGATGCTGACACAGCTGTGTCACCTCCCCAAATGACATTAGCTAAGGTGACATAAACACTCTTCTGTAGGTATAGTTGCATCTACACCGGGGTTTTGCTGTCATAAGTATTGATTACATGGTCTGTTTTCTTACACTCCTAGCTGAGATAGCTGTGCTAGCAAAATTTTGTAGTATAGAGCTAGCCTTAAACTGATACAAGAATATCGACACACACACTTAAACTGATATAATTGAATGGGTGTAAAATCATACCTTTAGTTATATCAGTACAACTTTGTGTGTAGACCAGTCCTCAATCTCTCCTGCCTATTACTTGATCTAAAGTAGTATATAAACAATTAAATGTTGTTTTAAATTCAAAATTACTTTTTGTTTCTGGGGTCTCCATGGAAATTATTTTAACTGTTGCCAAAACCTGTGGGTAGGGGTTGGGGTTGGGGTTAGGACTTGAATCATTATAGTCAACTCAAGTGAAGTTTCACAAAGTTTCATCCCCTAATGCCCCTACTCTACTTGGGCTACATTGATGACATCTTCGTCATCTGGATCCATGGAAAAGAAGCCCTTGAGGAATTCCACCATGATTTCAACGATTTCCATCCCACCATCAACCTCAGCCTGGACCAGTGCACACAAGAGATTCGCTTCCTGGACACTACGGTGCTAATAAGCAATAGTCGCATAAACACCACCCTATACCGGAAACCTACTGACCGCTATTCCTACCAACATGCCTCCAGCTTTCATCCAGGCCACACCGCACGATCCATTTTCTACAGCCAAGCTCTACGATACAACCGCATTTGCTCCAACCCCTCAGACAGAGACAAACACCTACAAGATCTCTATCAAGCATTCTTACAACTACAATATCCACCTGCGGAAGTGAAGAAACAGATTGACAGAGCCAGAAGAGTACCCAGAAGTCACCTACTATAGGACAGGCCCAACAAAGAAAACAACACAACGCCACTAGCCGTCACCTTTAGCCCCCAACTAAAACCTCTCCAACGCATCAAGGATCTACAACCTATCCTGAAGGACGACCTATCACTCTCACAGATCTTGGGAGACAGGCCAGTCCTTGATTACAGACAGCCCCCAACCTGAAGCAAATACTCTCCAGCAACCACACAACAGAACCACTAACCCAGGAACCTATCCTTGCAACAAAGCCCATTGCCAACTGTGTCCACATATGTATTCAGGGGACACCATCATAGGGCCTAATCACATCAGCCACACTATCAGAGGCTCGTTCACCTGCACATCTACCAATATGATACATGTGACAGCAATGCCTCTCTGCCATGTTTGTTGGCCAAACTGGACAGTTTCTACGTAAAAGAATAAATGGACACAAATCAGACGTCAAGAATTTAACATTCAAAAGGCAGTCGGAGAACACTTCCATCTCTTTGGTAACTCGATTACAGACCTAAAAGTTGCAATTTTTCCACAAAAAAATTTCAAAAACAGACTTCAACGAGAGACTGCTGAATTGGACTTAATTTGAAAACTGGATACAATTAACTTAGGCTTGAATAAAGACTGGGAGTGGATGGGTCATTCCACAAAGTAAAACTATTTCTCTATATTTATTCCTCCCCCCGCTGTTCCTCAGACGTTCTTGTCAACTGCTGGAAATGGCCCACCTTGATTATCACTACAAAAGGTCCCCCCACTATCCTGCTGGTAATAGCTCACCTTACCTGATCACTCTCATTACAGTGTGTATGGTAATGCCCATTGTTTCATGTTCTCTATGTATATAAATCTCCCCACTGTATTTTCCACTGAATGCACCCAACAAAGTGAGCTGTAGCTCACAAAAGCTTATGCTCAAATAAATTGGTTAGTCTCTAAGGTGCCACAAGTACTCCTTTTCTTTTTGCGGACACAGACTAACACGGCTGCTACTCTGAAACCTTTGTGTAGTAAGTGACAGTTCTGGCAGAATATTTACATAGCTATGTAAACTGTGATTTTATTCCCACTGGGAACAGAAGCAAAGCTCACTCTTCTTGATATGTACATGTAGTTCTAATCGGAAAACTGATGGAGAACCGTGTGTCTAAAAGGTGGGGGAGGTGTATTTATCTCTGAACTTCTTGAAGGATATAGATGGCTCAGTCTGCCACCTTGTGGTAATTTGAGTTGTGTTTACATTATGGAAACTAATAGAGCAAACAGACTGTTAACTGCACACTTTTTTTGTATAGGCTGTGGATTGATTTGTAGAACAATTTTCAGAAATATGACTTGTTCATTGGGAACAGTTGTATAAAGCTTAATGTAGCTGAGTTCAGTAGCTGCTTAACATCAGTAAGATAGGGATTTTGCCCAACTGTTCTGGTCAAATGTTCATAAATGTAGGATGTATTTGCATAATATATTTTTGAAGGACAAAATAAAGCAGTTTTACTGAGAGTTATAGTCCTTAATATTTTGGCAGTTATATATGGAATATCAAAATTAATAGGTTTTTATAGTCATTGTTTACACTGTTGTTTTATAAAATGACTTCTGTAACTTCAGTATAATTCAGAGTTTGTGGCGCTCCTGTGCCTTTTGTGAATACATAATGTTAAAAAGGCTGCTATACAAATATTTGAAAAGGATTTTTTAAACAAATATCTCATGGATAAAAAGATGAGTTAATGGACACTTATGTGAAAGTATTTAAAGTTTGTACTTCCCTCTATCCTCTGGACCACAGAAATTGGAGCTCTAGCTTTTTCTGAGCTAAGTGGAAAACTTTCTGAGATAGCAGCTGGCTCTCTGAATGCTCTGAGCCTGTTGCCTCCTGGTGAAACGAGAAAATTGACTGAATTTCTGAGAGACCAGTTGGGTGAGCTAATAGCTTTTTCTTGGACCAGCTTCTGTTGGTGGAAGGGACCAACTTTTAAGCTTCAGAGTTGTCCTTCAAGTCTGGGAATCAGAGTGTCTGAGTTACACACAAGTTGGACAAAGTGTTTGTTTGTTAAATGTAAAGTTGTTGCAGGTGAGGATGAAATGGATAAGTGGGTGATATGGTTAGGGTCGATTTCTGAGTGTTGTACGTTATCTTGTAGATTTTTTGAGGCAGGCAGTGATGCAGTAATAGTGAGGAATGCTGGTGTGTAGGGAGATCATCTCCATAGTGGCAAGCATGATGTTTTGGGGGAGGCTGTTGTTGCAGAGTTTCTAGATGAAGTTGGTAGAGTCTTGGAGGAAGCTGGCCTTTTGTGTGGTGAGTGGTTTGAGGATGGCTTCTGAGCTTTGGTATTCCTTCAGTAAGAGTGCATGATGGGTCTGCCTGGGTTTCCTTGTTTGGGTATCTTGGGGAGCATGTAGAAGTTGTGGGGGATGAGGTTGTAGTGTTTTTCTGGGAAGAGTTTGGGGAAGGATTTGATGGTATCCTTAAATTCCTGGGTGAACTGTGATGTGGGGTTATCTTTGAGTTCATAGATTCATAGATATTTAGGTCAGAAGGGACCATTATGATCATCTAGTCTGACCTCCTGCACAACGCAGGCCACAGAATTTCACCCACCACTCCTACAAAAAAACCCCTCACACCTATATCTGTGCTATTGAAGTCCTCAGATCGTAGTTTAAAGACTTCAAGGAGCAGAGAATCCTCCAGCAAGTGACCCGTGCCCCATGCTACAGAGGAAGGCGAAAAACCTCCAGGGCCTCTTCCAATCTGCCCTGGAGGAAAATTCCTTCCTGACCCCAAATATGGCGATCAGCTAAACCCTGAGCATATGGGCAAGATTCATCAGCCAGATACTACAGAAAATTCTTTCCTGGGTAACTCGGATCTCACCCCATCTAATAGCCCATCACAGGCCATTGGGCCTATTTACCATGAATATTTAATTACCAAAACCATGTTATCCTATCATACCATCTCCTCCATAAACTTATCTAGTTTAATCTTAAAGCCAGATAGATCTTTTGTCCCCACTGCTTCCCTTGGAAGGCTATTCCAAAACTTCACTCCTCTGATGGTTAAAAACCTTCATCTAATTTCTAGTCTAAATTTCCTAGTGGCCAGTTTATATCCATTTGTTCTTGTGTCCACGTTGGTACTGAGCTTAAATAATTCCTCTCCCTCTCTGTTATTAATCCCTCTGATATATTTATAGAGAGCAATCATATCTCCCCTCAACCTTCTTTTAGTTAGGCTAAACAAGCCAAGCTCCTTGAGTCTCCTTTCATAAGACAAGTTTTCCATTCCTCGGATCATCCTAGTAGCCCTTCTCTGTACCTGTTCCAGTTTGAATTCATCCTTCTTAAACATGGGAGACCAGAACTGCACACAGTATTCCAGGTGAGGTCTCACTAGTGCCTTGTATAACGGTACTAAAACCTCCTTATCCCTACTGGAAATACCTCTCCTGATGCATCCCAAGACCGCATTAGCTTTTTTCACAGCCATATCACATTGGCGGCTCATAGTCATCCTATGATCAACCAATACTCCAAGGTCCTTTTCCTCCTCCGTTACTTCTAATTGATGCGTCCCTAGCTTATAACTAAAATTCTTGTTATTAATCCCTAAATGCATGACCTTACACTTCTCACTATTAAATTTCATCCTATTACTATTACTTCAGTTTACAAGGTCATCCATATCCTCCTGTAGGGTATCCCTGTCCTTCTCAAAATTGGCAGTACCTCCCAGCTTTGTATCATCCGCAACTTTATTAGCACACTCCCACTTTTTGTGCCAAGGTCAGTAATAAAAAGATTAAATAAGATTGGTCCCAAAACCGATCCTTGAGGAACTCCACTGGTAACCTCCCTCCAGCCTGACAGTTCACCTTTCAGTAGGACCCGTTGTAGTCTCCCCTTTAACCAATTCCTTATCCACCTTTCAATTTTCCTATTGATCCCCATCTTATCCAATTTAACTAATAATTCCCCATGTGGCACGGTATCAAATGCCTTACTAAAATCTAGGTAAATTAGATCCACTGAGTTTTCTTTGCCTAAAAAATCTGTTACCTTCTCAAAGAAGGAGATCAGGTTGGTTTGGCACGATCTACCTTTTGTAAAACCATGTTGTATTTTGTGCCATTTACCATTGACTTCAATGTCCTTAACTACCTTCTCCTTCAAAATTTTTTCCAAGACCTTGCATACTACAGATGTCAAACTAACAGGCCTATAATTACCCGGATCACCTTTTTTCCCTTTCTTAAAAATAGGAACTATGTTAGCAATTCTCCAATCATACGGTACAACCCCTGAGTTTACAGATTCATTAAAAATTCTTGCTAAAGGGCTTGCAATTTCTTGTGCCAATTCCTTTAATATTCTTGGATGAAGATTATCTGGGCCCCCCCCGATTTAGTCCCATTAAGCTGTTGAGTTTCGCTTCTACCTCAAATATGGTGATGTCTACCTCCATATCCTCATTCCCCTTTGTCATGCTACCATTATCCCTAAGATTCTCTTTAGTCTTATTAAAGACTGAGGCAAAGTATTTGTTTAGATATTGGGCCATGCCTAGATTATCCTCGACCTCCACTCCATCCTCAGTGTTTAGCGGTCCCACTTATTCTTTCTTTGTTTTCTTCTCATTTATATGACTATAGAACTTTTACTATTGGTTTTAGTTCTTTATAGTGGGTGCAAAAATGAGGAGTCCGGTGGCATCTTGAAGACTAACAGATTTATTTGGGCATAAGCTTTCATGGGTAAGAACCCATGGAGTCAGGGTGTTGTCTGCTAGCCTTCATGACACAGTCATCACGCTTAAGGACTGCAATGACACTCCCTCTGTCTGCTGATTTGATTGCTGTCTGGTGATTGAATTTCAGGGACTGTATAGTTATCCTCTTGTTGGTGAGAGATTGTGGTGGATATAATGTTCAATGAGGATTTTACAGTTAACTTTTTCCTGAATTTTTAAAGTTATAACTGAGTTTTTCTCCTGTTAGCACTGCAGTGTTCCAAACCACACACAAGTGTACACAGTATATATTGTAAAAGCAGCAAAGACTCCTGTGGCACCTTATAGACGAACAGACGAGCATGAGCTTTTATGGGTGAATGCCCACTTCGTTGGAATGTTTGTTCATCTATACGGTGCCACAGGACTTTTTCAGAGTAACAGCCATGTTAGTCTGTATTCGCAAAAAGAAAAGGAGTACTTGTGGCACCTTAGAGACTAACCAATTTATTTGAGCATAAGCTTTCGTGAGCTATAGCTCACTTCATAACGCCACAGTATGCATCCGATGAAGTGAGCTGTAGCTCACGAAAGCTTATGCTCAAATAAATTGGTTAGTCTCTAAGGTGCTACAGGACTCTTTGCCGCTTTTACAGATCCAGACTAACACTGCTATCCCTCTGAAGCTTGACAGTATATATTGGTAACAGATATAAATGAATTCAGCCTCATGTCTGGCTCTGCTGCATCATTCCATAAATTGTAGCATTCTATGGGTTTAACAGAGCTTGACAAGTTAAGGGAGAATATTGTGAAAAGATTTTGCTTTTTTTACTTTATTTTCTTTGTGAATGCCAGGGGGAGCTCTTTCCTATTAGCAGCTTCGTTCTCTTGAAAGACACTGCTTGTAAAATAGGTTACAGCAGTGTTGCAAGGAATTGGTCATGCAATGGTGTTAAATCAAGCATCAGCTGAAATTTGTGTTCAATAGTTTGTTTTGTTTTCATAGGATTCTGCTGCTTGGATGTACTGGCTATTTCATTCCTGCTTGTTTTTCACATGCCAAAATATAGACAATTTTCAGACCCCTGATTGTGGGCTGTCTCCATATTTTTCTCGCCTTTTTGCCCCAGGCAGCAGCCATCGTGGTGCCATGTAAATATGGCTTCTGCACCATCAAGTACAAATTTGTGAAGCAGAAATCCACCCCCCCAAGCCCACAAATAAATGAGAAATTAGAAGGATTGAGCACTAAATCCATTCCTTTACTTGTAAAGTGAGTGAAATTGCAGAGACAAATATTTGGAACTTCCCCTTCATGCTATATATTCCTCAAGTTTAGGTTCGCACTTAAACGTCAGTGTTTTTCAGTTTATTCTTTCAACAATCTATCAGCCTGCATTTTTTTCTTCGGCTATGCAATGCTGACCTTTATAGCCTCTTTGGACCCTTGTTGTTTTTGTGTAAATCTGTTTAATCTCTTACTATGCACAAAGTACCTTCAGAATGTGGTAGGCATTGGTGCTCTAAATATAAATTTACCCTTTAAAATCTCTATCTCACTCCAGTTGTCTTTTTTCCTTTTTTGGCAAGGAACTACCATCCAGTAAGTATTAACAATTCTGATTTTGATTTGGTGAATATCTAAGTAAAATTCTGCTTTTAAAAAGTCATCCACCTTTTAAAAAAAATCTTAATTTTAATCTATTGTGATGGCTTTAATACAGGT
The DNA here is from genome assembly GCF_965140235.1 of Caretta caretta. Taxonomy (NCBI): domain Eukaryota; kingdom Metazoa; phylum Chordata; order Testudines; family Cheloniidae; genus Caretta; species Caretta caretta. The sequence goes on from NC_134209.1 coordinate 74,097,822, forward strand.
CTTGACTTTGACCTTTAGTTAAAATATGATTCTTGGAATATCTCTGAATTGTGTGAAGAGATTTCTGTTTCATCTTAATTTATTATGACACATCTTGTCAGCACATCATTTTAATGTTAGTTTCTGCTAGGAGCTTGTTGGGGTTGGGAGAGAAGATGAAGTTGGTGGCCAAACATCCATTCTCATGGACCTCTCAGAAGCATTTGACCATGAGGTACTGGTGATCCCAATTGAGAAAGGTGGCAGTGGTCCAGATGAATGTGCCAAACTGCTCTGAGTCCCACCCAAAGGGCAGTAAATGGAAACTGGACATGTAGCACTAGATTCTTCACTTGTGGAGTTTCACAAAGTTCAGGTTTCAGAGTAGCAGCCGTGTTAGTCTGTATTCGCAAAAAGAAAAGGAGTACTTGTGGCACCTTAGAGACTAACCAATTTATCTGAGCATAAGCTTTCGTGAGCTACAGCTCACTTCATCAGGTGCATTCAAGGTTCAGTAGCTCTTTAGTCCTATTCAGCATCTGCATGCAGCCACTAGGTGAACTGACAACATGGACTCAAGTGCCAGCAGGATATAGATGAGAGACAGCTCTACTTATCTTTCAGCATATACGATCATACTGCTACCACAAAGATGGTCCATAGCTTAGATGAGATCCAGCTCATAGATGGAGAGCAGCTGGTGGAAGCTCAACCCAAGCAAGGCAGAGATTATGCTGGGGGCAGAAGAAAGTCCTCTGGTTGACCTGAGAATCTATCCCATCCTGGTGGATGATGACCTGGCCTCAGTTATACACTTTCATCAACTCCCATCTGGATTGTAGCAATGCAGTACACCTAGCCATGAAGCTATCAGTCTGTAGAAAACTCCAGCTGCTACAGAATGCTACAGCTCATCTCCTCAGCAACATGGGCTACTGTGAGCACATCAATCCTGTTCTGTCTCTGCAGTGGCTTTCTGTAGAATATTGAATCAAGTTTAAGGTCCCAGCGTTTTATCTTAAAATTGTTCAGTGACCTGGGCACAGCATATCTAAAAGATGACCTAAAACTCTGTGATGAAGACTCTGGTAAACAGCTCTTCTCCTTAGGCACAATGGAACTGGTTGCCATAAGGGCAAAAGCTAGTCTTTTGCAGGAGGCAGACTTTTCCCAGGGCAGTCTAAGACCGGAACAAGCTCCCACAGGAACTAAGGACCATCAAAAACCTTGCATTTTCTACTCCAGGTGCAAGGCATATTTCTTCAACCTTGCATTCTCAAAAATATATAGCAGGATGTATATCAATTTTTTTTTAAGAAAGAAACCCAAAACCAAACCAACAAGAACAAAAATGTCCCCACATTACATATTGATGGCTTATCACCTGTTTAACATAGTCTTTTGCAATGGGCTAGCTGGGTATGTAGTTTTGATGTTGACTGATTCTCAACTGTCTACTTTAGAAAAGAAATCTTACTTTTGCATTTCCCTTCTATAGTTGAAGTCATGTCTGCCACAACCTCAGATAGCAAGCTTCTGTTGTGGTTTTCTTAAGAAGAGTAGACAAGTGATTGTCCCCTATGACTAAGTTCCATTTAAAAAGTGGACAGTTACAACAATATCAAACCCTCCACCATAGTTAAATAGTGCCAGCTGTGGCATGGAATGAGCCTGAATGAAGTGTCCTTGGTGTACTGTTTTTTAGAGGATGACGATTAGGATATGATCCAAATTCTGTAACTTCAGGCTGGTATTCCCGTAATTAAATCTTGGCACGTTTAGTAGCTTTTTATCTTCTTAAACATTACTATTTTAGTGAATTGGATATCTGAGGGCTATGGTAATTCATTTGGTCTCATTGCCCTGGCTTTCAAGCTTTCTTATGTAATTAGGATTGTAACTGTGCTTTCTCATATAGTAGTGTTTATTTTTAGAAACACTGAGAAGTGGGTTGGGATGGAAAGAAGATTATTGGGCATGAGGTTAACATTTTTTTTTTTAAGTGTTGATTTTTTCCCCTCAGTAAAAACACTCAGGATATGTCTACACTACAGCTTACGCCAGCAGAAATTATGTTGCTTGGGATGTGAATAAACCACCCCTGTGAGGGACATAAGTTACAGTGACATAAGCGGCAGTGTGGGCAGCTTCTCCTGTTGACATAGCTTCTGCTGTTCATGGAGGTGATTTTATTATGCTGACAGGAGAGCTCTCTCCTATCGGCATAGAGTGTCTTCACCAGATATCTGGAGCTGCGCTGCAGTTTTGTACGTGTAGACATACCCTCCGTTGTAGATACTGAGTTTCCCTGAGCTTGCTTTCACAAAAGAAATGAAGGTCCTAAAATACCTTAATAGAAGGAAGCGGAGGAATTGTGATGTTAATTGAATTGTTAAATAAAACAGCCAACTAAAATCATGGGCCAGACTTCTGTCTTTATAGTCAAATCAAACACAAGAAGAACCACAGCAAAAACATAAGGATTTTCTTTTTGTTTATACTTTTAGTGACGTTGAAAGCATACTTGTGTATAACATTCCATTAGAAGTTTCTGGTATGTAAATGCAGAACACTAACAAAACTCTCACGCTCTGCCTAATGTAAACATTGACTATTTGGAACATGTATTAGTAATATTTCGAGCAAACTCAGTAGAAGACTGTTGGGAGCTCTGTGAAGATGGTAACAATTTTAATACCTTACACCGATACAAGAAGCATAATAAATGTTTTCTATCTGTTTGCAGGATTTGGAGATAGTGTATTCCTATTTACATGGAATGGAAGCCTTGTCTAATCTGAGGGAACACCAACTCAGGTATGGTATTTTAACGCTAATATTATGCTATTTATGTGCTAAAGAGGCATCTGTTAGTTGTGAATTAGAAAATATTTTTTTACCCAGATATCATGGTGATAAATATCTTCATACTTGTAATAATACTTGATTTCTTTTATCTTATAAACTTGGCAGTAATATTTAGTAAATTAAAAATCTGCATTATCAGCACAATCAGCTGTAAATGTAGAGTTTTTAAAACCAGAGTAATAAACTTCTGTAGAAGATTGGTTGCTAGATTTTTTTCACCACTCATGTATTTTAGTTAAATAAATTCAGTTTATATGAAATATTTCAGTGAATAATTTTAGATTAAATACTTCCAGAAATTTTAACTTGTATTATAGGCAGAGCTGGCAGTGCCAACTATAGCTAAGGTTGTCTAATGCTTTCTATTTTAAGACCCTGTTCTCAGTTGGCTGTAACTTTGCCAAACTTTAAACTGTTTCGGATGAAATTTTCCATGCTATCTGTCTCATGTTGAATTTTTATGGACTGCTTCAGCCAAAATGGTTGAACTGCTTCTGAGAATAAAGTTGAGGAAACAAATAAGCTTTTTCTTAATGTTACACTCCTACAGCTATTTTAGGAACCTGTAAGCACCTCCATGTTTTTGAGAAGGGACTTGAAATTCCATGAGGGTTGCCTTGTTTTTAGAGAGGTACAATTTGCTATCCTCATTAAAATCTACCCAAATTTGGCTAACTTAAGTCTCTGAAAATAATTGTTTGTATATGATGAGGACTGATTTGTTAGAAAATGTCAGCAAAGTTCTCTGAACATTGTCTCCTCTGAGTATGCTCCACCTGAACAGAGCTCTGTGTTAACCACACTGCATGAGCTCCAACTTGTGTCTGGACAGAGCTTTTCATGCAGTTGGTTCTGGCTGCAGAGGACCTCTTTACTTCTGGGGCAATTCTATGCCAAAAAAAAATTCAGTGCAAAATATTTTAAAATTCTGCAAATTTTAGTTGTCAAAATAACACTCCATAATCAGGCCAGTTTCAATTATTTTGGTAATTTATTTCAAAATACCTGTCAGCAAGTATGTCTGTAACAATACAGACATACACAAAAATACCCCAAGGAGTAGAGAGTTAAGGAAACCCCTATGACAACCCAGTTCCTGTCCTGCAGCATGTAAGTCGCTGTCAGCTATATCTGTGTGTGCTGCAAGCAAGCCAGCCACACCTTGGCTCTTACCACAAAGTGACTCCAACACACTCCCAGTCCCAGATTTTTCCCAGAAACGTATGTCCTATACAGGTCTTCCCTCTCCTGGTCAATACAAATATGTTAAGTCTGTTGTTCCTTAAAGGCAATAATATGCACATATCTTGTTACCCCAAATGGAGTTACCCCCACACTTGAACTTGAACACACTGGGTTAGATAAAATAATAAAACAGATTGTACAAGTGAGTACAAGTAATCAGACATGAAAGTCAGAAATGTTTACAAGAAAAATAAAGATTACTAGTATCTACTTAAGCAACGAAAACTTTCTCATCACAAGCTCTAGCAGCTGACCAAACTCTCAGGTCAGGACCCCTCCCCTAGAGTCCAACAGCTACTTCCTTTGTCTCTTCAGGTGCAGTGAATAAGATGGGCAAGGGGGGGCGGAGAGAGGAGTGTTTTGTGGTGTCTGCCCCTTCTTTTTATAGTCCTGTCCCACTTTGAGAAGCATTTCCAGCTGGGAGCAAGGTGACAAGCAATCTGTGCAGAAGGAAATTGGTTCTTTGCCAAAATGTAGAATTTTGCCCTTGACCCCTTTCCTGCCAAAGAATGGCCACTAAGCAGGTAATGCTCTATTGGCCTAGGTGACACCTGGCTGAGGCATCAGCTTGCCCTTTGTCTCTGAGGAACTGGTTTGGCCACTCCCCAGGTTTATCTGAGAAACATACAGTAGAACCTCAGGGTTACGAACACCAGAGTTATGAATTTACCAGTCAACCACATGCCGCATTTGGAACTGGAACTAAGCAATAAGGCTGCAGCAGAGATGGGAAAAAAAAAAAGCAGCAAATACTGTACAGTACTATGCTAAATGTAAACTACTAAAAAAAGGGAAAGCAACGTTTTCCTTCGTCAAAGTGAAGTTTGAAAGCTGTATTAACTCAATATTCAGTTGTAAACTTCTGAAAGAACAACCGTACCATAACATTTTGTTCAGAATTAAACATCTCAGAGTTACAGCCTGCATTCCTGAGGTGTTTGTAACTCTGAGGTTCTACTGTACTTTTAGTTACGATTTCAGCTCGTTTATAACTTCATATATAATGCTGCTGCGTGCATTTTGCCATGATATCATTGATCAGCAAATTGAGTTTTCAAATGATACTTTACAAGGCATACTTCGTACAAACATTATAACAGTGTATAGGGTGTGAACACAGGTATATTCTATCATATTCAGAAGTTAGAAAATGCTACAGCTGTATTTGCCCTTGCAACATTAATTTGGCCCCCTGCTCTGTATGTATTATGATACAATCTTTAATTACATGATCACAAACAGTTTTTCTATAGGACCCCTGCCTCATTCAGTTCCCGCAATGGACTGTGTGCTGGGAATGAATCAGTTGTGTAGTCAGCGAGGTTATTGTCTATATTGTCCTGCCTCATTTGTTTCTGAAGTTGCGAAGTGTGTGGTGAGTGATGCAGGAGCATGCATGGGAGAAAAGGGTGAGATGATCTCGTGGCTAAGGCAGTTGAATACTGCGTTGGAGAATGATTTTATCCCTACTTGTGCCACAAAGCTCCTGTGTGAGCAAGTCACTTAAACCAAACTTTTTGTAGGCGGTCACTAAGGGCATGGCTACACCGGAAACTTCGAAGTGCTGCTGTGGGAGTGCTCCCGTGTCAACGCTTTGAAGTGCGAGTGTGGTTGCGCGTGAGCGCTGGGAGAGAGGTCTCCCAGCGCTCCTGGTAATCCACCTCCACGAGGGGATTAGCCTGTCCACACAAGCACTTTAAAGCGCTCAGACTTGTGGCACTCAGGGGGGTGATTTTTCACACCCCTGAGCCAACAAGTTAGAGCACTATAAATGTAAGTGTAGACAAGCCCTAAGGGTATGTCTGCACTGCCTTTTGGAGGACTCTTCAAGTCTGTGTGCTAAAAATAGCTGTTTGGATGTTGCAGCTCTAGATTCTAAACTTAATTAAAACTGAATTGCTGGCGACATGATTTCTTATAACTGATGTGTACAGTTTGACATGAGTAGTGTTACTACTGCTATTCTGTAAAAATCACATGGTTTGAGTAGTGTTAGCAAAGGGCGGCCTGAAGCAAAGCTAGGAGTCCTTGGCCACTATAGGAGCAGTTATAATACCACTTTCCATCATATTTAAATACCTGTTCATTTGCAAGTGCAATACATCATCTTTAGTTTTAATTGAAAAAAAGTGTCAAGAGAATTGAGCACTTCTGAAAATAAATGTTTTAATAAAAATAATTTACGTTAACATAAGTTATAGGTGAAGACAAGGCTGGATTTCCAGTTAGGCACGAGACTAGAGGTGCTGGTGTTCTAGGGGTGCCTAAAAGTTAAAAAGTATTTAAATTATTTTTTATATTTCTTGTTTAATTTTTTATGGAAAACTATGAAGGTCAGCTATAGGCGGAGGGGGGAAGAGGGGCGCTGAAGATGCTGTGCCTAGGGGTATGTAAAGTGTAAATCCTGCCCTGGGTGAAGAGGTGTTCGAGGATATAGCGGTACCATACTGTGAAGGGTTAAGATAGTGGCAATCTAGAAATCGGTTAAACACTTCTAAATTTTTTTAAATATTTCCTGATGTGTCCATAGAATATAATGCCAACTAGGAAAAAATATTCAAGGATTTATTTAAATCAGGTCAGTTACATGCATGTAACCTCAAATCTTCCCACTTTCTTACTAATTGTATAAAAGAGGCCACATTTTATTTATTTTTTCGTAAAATAATTTATAATATAGTATACTAGTGGCTCATGTTCTATGTGTATCTCCTATTGCTTTCTCCCACTCTTGCTGGGGATACTTTTTGCCCACATTTTAAACATTTGGACTGGTTGCTACAGAATTGAAAGTGTTATGCATATAAGTGTCTTTCACTGTTACAGTAACTCCTCACTTAACGTGGTAGTTATGTTCCTGAAAAATGCTACTTTAAGCGAAACGATGTTAAGCAAATCCAATTTCCTCATAAGAATTAATGTAAATGTGGTGGTGGTGGGGATGGGGGGAATTTTTTCCGCCAGACAAAGCAAACACACACACAGAGTATAAGTTTTAAACAAACAATTTAATACTGTACACAGCAATGATTATTGTGAAGCTTGGTTAAGATGGTGGAGTCAGAGGGTGGGATATTTCCTAGGGAATGCCTTACTGCTAAATGATGAACTAGCACTCAGCTGAGCCCTCAAGGGTTAACACATTTTTGTTAATGTAGCCTCACACTCTACAAGGAAGAATGAATGGAGGAAGGAGACACAGCATGGCAGAGAGAGACAGAGACACCTGTGTTTGTGTGTGAGAGTGAGAGACAGACGCACACACACCTTGCCTCTTTAAGTACTCTGACCCCATTCTAAGTACACTGCCTTTTAAAGTAGATCAGCAAGATGAGACAGCAGCTGCTGTCAGCAAGCTCCCTCCATCCTGAGCCCTGTTGTGTCACCCCTCCTGCTCTGTGGAGTTAAGGTACAGGAGCGGGGGGCAGGGGACACCCTGACATTAGCACTCCTTTCCCCCCCACCTCTGCACAGCAAGCAGGAGGCTTGGGGAGCAGCTCCAAGGCAGAGGGCAGGAGCAGCACACGGCAGTGGCGGGAGGAACAGCTGAACTGCCTGGCAATTGATAGCCTGCTGCGCACTGCCACACAGGGAACTTAGGGGAGTGGGGAGCTGATAGGGGGCTGGCGGCCCACCCTGGTTCCAAGCCCCCACCAGCTAGCTCAAACGGGCTGCTCTTCTTGCAAGCAGTGGACAAAGCAGGCAGCTGCCAAACAATGTTATAAGGGAGCATTGTGCAACTTTAAACATTTCATGTTCTGTAATTGATCAGCAATGAAACGTTAACCGGGACAACTTTAAGTGAGGAGTTACTGTACGAGGTCCTGAGTAAAATTAGTGCACAATCTTAATTAGTCCTATACCATCATAATCACTGCAGTAGGTGATGCTGTTCTGGTTCTGATAGTCTTATGAACTTTAGAGAGAAGTAGGGGTGGCCAACTTTCTCATTTATGAAAACCAGACACTGAGCGCTGGTACCTGCTCCGCCTCTTCCCCTGAGGCCCCATCCCTTGTTCCACTTCTTTCCCTTGAGGCCCTGCTCCCACTCCTCTTCTCTCCCCACCCCGTCCCTGGCTGTTCTCTCTATTACTCTCCCTCTGCCAGCTGAGCAGGGCTCTAGGGATGGGGGAGGGGGCGACTGGGGCAGGATGTTGGAGAGAGAGCCGGGCTCCAGGAGTGGGGTGACTGGGGCAGGGCTGGGGAGGGAGAGCTTTTATGTTTCAGTATTAATGCAGCAGTGGTACTATCAAGTAAAGTTTATGTGGTTGGTTTATTTGACATTCAATTTCCTTAAATTAATATTTCAATTTTGTAAAAACATTAGATTTTTAATAGAGAATAAATAATGACTATGTTACAGTGCAAAAACTAGCATAGAGGGGCAAGCCAAATTACTTTTGTTACCTTTTTTAATGCATTGAATTAACTGACACAAATCAGATCTATGGTCTGGATGCTTTAGTCTATAGACTGTTACTTTGTCCTTCACATGTCATTTTATGCAGTTTTATCCAAGTATTGATTTTTTTTTTTCTCCAAGAGCAGTCAGAATATATTTTGCAACTTCTATGTAGGTACAGAATTCACTTCACTTTGTTGGAAGGTGAGCTTTGATCACTCACAAACTGTTGCAGTATTAATTATTATGAAATTGTATGTAACATTTTTAGCGCACTTATTCATGTTTGAGAATACTAGGCTTAAATTGACCTTATAACTTGTAAACAAAGATCATCGTGGCCTGATACATTGATGCATGGCTTTGGCTTGTAAATTGGAATTAAGTCAAGAGATTCTTTCTAAGGAATGTGTGGAACTTGTCCTGTTAACTTTATTAACACAGAGAATTCCTAGTAGAGAGCTTCTGTTTACAATACCATACATAGAAAAGGCTGACTTCATCCAGATTCAGGTTTATAGCATTTTCTAGGGTAGTAACACTCTTTTTGTGCCTGTTAGTTTGTAAACCATTTTTGGAGATGAATTGTTTTTGTGGATTTTTTTAAACAGCAAACTTTTCTTCTAAAATAGCTTTGTTCACTACTGAAAAATACTATCTTAAAGTTTTGGGTTTTTTGAGGTTGGTTTTGGTTTTGAACTTGGTTGACTAAATTATGTTGTGATGTAGGAGATAGATGTAACATTCAAATAAATATCAGCACACCCACAGTACTGGTCAGAAACTTCATATATAGGAAGGAAGTAATCAACTGCCTATTATGAAAGAGCTTTAATTATATTATAACAAAACACATACATTTGTTACTGGAAACACTGTGCCGGCTTTTGCAAGAGGATTGTGTTACTTGTTTATCTACTGAAAATTCAGCCATACTGCTACTACGGAAGGGTGAATTTGTCTGACTAAAGGAGGAATGGATTTCAACCTTTGCCCCACACTCAAATCAAAGTTTAATTTACGTGCTAGTAAAATTGCACTGTCACTGAGAAACCAGAGTCTCCTATAATTCCTTAATCCCAGCCTGCGCATCACACAGAACTCTGCTAGCAGAGCAGAGGCTAGAGAAGAACTTATCAGTTTCCTTTATTAATATTTCACGTTTTTTAAACCTTAGCTCCAGAAGTAGTGATTTTCCTATTCTGTACCTTCTCTTGGTTTCTCTATTCTGCAGATTGATTTATGACAAGTAAGACCAAGAGGCTCAATAACTGAAGATTGAGATCCTAGAACTAAGGGCAGGCATCTGGCTTTTTTAAGGTTGCAGGATCTTCTCATGGAAAGCCATGTGATACAGTGGACAATATTTCAGCAGTAGGATGTATTAATAAGTAGTGAGGCCCAATAAGCTTCTCATTGCACAAGGAAGCAAAAGTGCCCTTCCAGTGAGTAGAAACTTTTTCTTGATGTAGGAGATGCAGATCAGAGAGGTTCTCAACATCAAAGTGGACTGTTTGATACAGGAGCGGATAGTCTATTGCCAGGGGAAGGAATGGTCACAGCCCCCTCTGTTCATAAAGAATTCAGAGAAAAATTCAGGCCCTGTCCATCAACAGGAAAAACTCCCTTGTTTCCCCTCACTAGCCAAGGTTGTTAACAATCTATGGTGAGAGAGTGGGTATAGGGGTAATTTTAGTAGAACCAAATTGGCTATTGAGGCCTTGGAGCTAGGAGGGAATAGCAATGGCCGTGGGGAAACCTTGTCACATTTTACAGAAAAATCTAACTGATCCAGGGGCCCAAACCAGTTTCTCCCTCCACTTCTTGGGAAGCCAGGCTGTCAGACTTTTCCCCACTTGCCTGGGGTGCTGGGTGGATTGATTTGAATCATGATTTGAATTACCAAGTGGGACGCCTCAATTTAAATAATCAATTTTAATCAACTTTATTTGTACTTCATTTATTTTCTAAAGAAAGGTGCATTCTCATTGCACCTTTAAAAATCATTAAAACATTTTAAGTAAATGGAGCCTGTACACTAGATTGGGTACATCTTTTTGCTACTACAAGGGTATACTATAATTGTATACATTTAATTAAGAAATTATGTAACTTAATATTTTCAAATTCTTATTAATGGTGAATTTTGAGTGTTAGAAAATGGTGAATGATATATTGCTTATTTATTAGGTAATTCACTTTTTGCTCATGAGTTTGTCTCAAGCTTCATTAGCATGGCAACCGGAATTTTAACTGAACACACACAACAACATATACAGTTTATTTTTATCAAGCAAAACAGCCTCAGTGTTTAGGATACATAAACTTCTCTTGTCAAAACATGTTTCACATTTTTCATCTAAATTAACCAGAGGGATTAACTGTAGTCAGTGAATTAAATTGATTATTTCAGGTTAGGCTAGAAGAAAATTTCAAATATGCCTAAATACAAGTGTCTGCAGATTAAATTCTTAGTCTCATCTCTGTCTCTTGAAAATGAGACAGTCTCCTAAATTACTTAGGCTGAACTGTTGTGATATTTATAAATTTTGACCTCAAAAGTTGGATGTTTTCCCCCGGTTCCTGTCTTTACATAGAAAAACAAACTTTAACTCAGCTTTTGATAGAGGCTCCTCAATTCAGCATATTTATTTAAATACTCTAAGAGATTATAATAAATTTAGGCCTTAACATATTTTGAATTAAATTCATATTTCATTTAAAATGTCTGTTTTTAAAGCGAAAAAGCTTATAACTTAAATTAAAATCCGTTTTTTTAAAAAAAAATCAATTTTTAGCCACCCTGGTGGAATGAGGGTTATAGTGCTGGGAAACTTTATCTTGATATGTCATCAGAAGCTAGTGGGTCATCTTCACATAGCAAGATATCTCATTGCAACAGAAGTGATCACACCCCTAGGGACTGAGAATTTCTGCCTGGAATTCAAATATAGTTCCTACTGGTTTAATAAAATATTCACGTTAGCTTCTTAAGCAAATCTCCTTATACTTGTCCATCAAGTAGCCTTTCTATTAGCAGTTTGTTCTGTAAATATAGAATATGTACTGGGGGGAGGCGGGGGGGGGGGGAAATGGTGTAAGACACTGAGCCACAATGCTGTGTGTTTCATGAAGATAAAGTGGTTCTAAGAATCATCACTGATTTCATCACGAAGAAGAAGGTTACCATTCTCAGGACTTAGGAAATTCCCTTACAATTGTTTTGTCTGAAATAAGTGCACCTGAAGGAAAAGTGGCATGTATTGGATGTGAAAGGGGCATTAAGGATTTTCCTGAAGTCTGGAGAGAGGATTTTCCTGCAGGAAAATCTCTTCACCTTTTGTAACTTACTGACCTTTTGGAATTGGAAACGAGCAAGGGATTTTAATGCTAAAGCTTCAAAATTTCAGCCAAGGGCAGAACTGTCAACATGAGGTACTTTTTTGAGGTATATTTGGCTTGACCTGAAAAAGCAGGTACTGGAAATCTCACAAAAGACGTCTGATCAGTATTGCATATTGCTTTATTTTTCTTAAAATGTGCCTTATATTCTGAACTATCTTACACTGAAATGTGAAATAATACTTAACTCCTCTACAGTGCTTTTCATCAGCAGATCTCAAAGCATGTTATAAAGGAGCTCAATATCATTATCCCCATTTTACAGAGACTAAGCATTTCATGGGAGAGGTTACATCCCACTAATAGTCACGTTAGGTAAACTGAATGAGGAGTTATTTGTGGCACCGTAGAGACGAACACATTTATTTGAGCATAAGCTTTCATGGGCTAAAACCCACTTCATCAGATGCATGCAGTGGAAAATACAGTAGGAAGATATATATAGAACATGAAAAAATGGGTGTTGCCATACACACTATAAGGAGAGTAATCAATTAAGGTGAGCCATTATAAGAATGATCAGTTGAGGTGAGCTAGGTAAACTGGCAACTTCAGTACTGTAAGCTCACCAGTTGAAATACGTCTGTAAACAACTTAAACATATATTATTTTCATTAAGGGCTGAGAATAAATGTGAAAATATTCATTGAATATTTTAATAAAACTTTTTCCGGACATTGAGGCCTCCTTTGAATGATAAACTATAAAGGTGGTAAAGGGGAAAAAAAAATGTCCTATTTTTTTCTCTTACAGACTGATGTGTGAGACTGTGAGATATGAAAGGCATGAAGCAAACGAAGTTCTGTACTAGTAAGTGTTTCCTCTTTTCTTCTATGTGCAGTTCAGTGAACCAAATCTTTCCGAAAGTGTTAAAGGGTGTGTTTATTCCAACTTGCTGATTAAAAGTGTGTTCTGTAAACACAAATGAGACACCTTAACTTCATCACGTAGCATAGAAATGTACAGGTTCAAACTGGTGTTCGTGATAGAGCTGATGTGCATTGTTGTAACTTAGTAGTCAGTGAAAGGCCAGAGAATTAGTGGATGTGGAATGTCATCTCCTCAGATTAAGCTGTCATCTGGATTTATATCAATCAAGATAAAGCAGTAGTGACCAGCTTTTCCTGCCATAGGTGGCAGATCAACAAATCTAGCATGGGTGATAATTAGCAGGGATGTGAATTGATGTCATTTTAGATACAGTGGAGATCTCTTAACAACACGCATCCTTAAGTGTGCCATTAATTCCCCCTCCTCCCCCCAATGGGCTAATTTTTTTCAGATTTCTAATGTAAAGCAGGTAACCTGCAATGCAGTATAGTGTTCATCAGTGGATGAGTTGAAAAGTGTATGAATAATGCAGCCTTGCAAATTCCTCTAATCCACTGGCCCAGAGCCTGTAATTTTGTTTTTGCACAGGCAAATAATTTTTTTGTATTTTCATTATTGATCATGACAAAGAATGGTGAACATACTTATGTGCTAAATTTTCAAGATTGCAAGGTAGGTATACTGTCTGAAACTGGGAAAACTAAACAATTGTATCTAAAGAAAGGTATCTGGAAAATAAAGATTGGTGGAAACGAACATACTCTAATATCAGTATCTAGCTGGCGTAATCTGAAATGATTGATTGTGCCATAACTATTTTATCAGGGAAACTTATGGTGGCAGTTTTTGTTACATTTTGGTTTGACTGCATTCCTTCTTTGTGTGTACTTATGTTTAATAACGATCATCTAGACTCTAAATGTCAGGAATAGGAGTTTTACCTGATCATTAGTTTAAACAAAGAATGGGTATCATAGACACCCCATATTTGTTTTTTTGTGAACAAAATAAATGCTGCTATTCACAGAATTTATCCTTAAATTAGGATTCAGGGTGTATATTCTGAGAAAATGTAACATGCAAGTGGAAAATCCTGAAGTCTGGGTTAATTTGAAGTGCCTTTCCCATTCCTTTGCATTGATTCCCTTTGTCAGATCTTTCATGTGACTTTATCTTCACTTTGATCTTCTGCCTGTCCTTTCTACTTACTTTCTGACCCTTTTTTTGCACTCTATTCAGTTCGTCTAATTGGCAATTTCTTCCTATACACACAAGTGCAAAATGTTTTTGGTTTTAGCATGATCAATCTGTGCACACTTGGACTCCATGAAAACCTATGCAGTACTGGGATATTTTTTTTAAATTGTTGGAATTTTGTCAAGTCAGACACACACAAATTTGTCTGTCTAGGTTGTAGTTTAGCATTTTGATATGTTCATAGAATATCTGGGTTGGAAAGGACCTCAGGAGGTCATCTAATCCAACCCCCTGCTCAAAACAGGACCAATCCCCAATTTTTGCCCCAGATCCCTAAATGGCCCCCTCAAGGATTGAACTCACAATCCTCGGTTTAGCAGGCCAATGCTCAAATCACTGAGCTATCCCTCCCCCCTGTTGTGAAATCAAAGATGGATCCATAAGGAAATCCAGGAAATTCTCCTTGACTACATATGTTCACTACATCCCTACTTAAGAGTGGCTCTGAAATTCTGGTGTTTTCAGTACACTTGTACGTTTAGTTAATTTCCATCTTCTTTTGGCATGGTAAACCTCATGGGGGGGGGAACTTGTTCTTCATTTGTGTCCTTTCTAAGCTTAGCATACGCATGTCAAGACACATGTGCATATTATTGAGGGTTGTAAAATTAAAATGTAAAAGATGCATTCACTAGCCCTTGTATCTATGTGTTTCAAGGGTTAGGTAATGGGATAGAGACACTCTTATTTCTAGGTCAGTAGTGACCAAAAAAGTTATTTTTGACCTGCATGAAATGAGATGGGCATCAATCCAGTTTTCTAGTGGACATTGAAAAACTTCACAACTGGTAGCCCTTATTTTGTAGTCTCAAAGGCCAAGGATTTAAGTAGGCATGGAGATTGAACTCCTACCTGTTCAGTACAGTGCTACAATGATTTCAGTGCTGTCAATGTGACAGTTTGTCACAAGTTCTAAAATACACTTAAAAAAAAGTCTCTATGGAAGTAGCTGCAACTATGACTGAGCTATAAATGATTGATTGACCTCTTTTTTTTCCCCATGTATATATGAATGACCTCCCTCAGGCACAACTTAATGTATCGATATTGGGAAGCTAAATCTTTATTTCTCTTCATGTGAAGATGAAAACCAATATACTTGCTGTCAGGTGGAACAAACTACTCACAGAAGCAACATATATTCACTGTAAATATCATGTTTCTAAATAAAGGACTGAACCCTTGTTTTCTCACGTAGGGCGGGAGAGAGCACTACATGGGCGCGGGGTTGAGGGGAGAGGCACCAATTTTCTCATCTAAAGTTATGAGGTACACATTTAAAAATGTAACACACAAAATTATCCATGTTCATCAAAAACCATGCTATCCATTTTTATCTTTGTCCTAAAACAAATAAGTTGTAAGAATTCATAATATCTATATAAATCTTTAATTTTTTTTAAATGGCTAAAAAGGAAAAACAGAGCATGTTGTTAAAATTGACTTAGCTCATCTGCATTTACTTTACTATCAGTGGGTGTATGTGTCTGCAACAAATTCTCAAACCCTAGGGCTATCTCTTTGTTTAACATGGGAACTAGGTTATTAAAAGTGGCAGTTCAGCTCCAGTTATTCTTCATTTGCCAGACCTCTCTACTAGTTTCACTTGATGTGAAGTTAATGATAGAAGGGCTAAAATAGCCTTTGAGGCAAAAATTCAGGTTTGAGGTTTTTCCACCTACTCACACTCCTGATTTTCTTACCTGTTTGACAAGACACTCCTACCCCAAAGTCTGACTTAAAAAAATTTTTTTTTTTTGCTGCTTACTACATTCTGTCAAAGTACTTGTTAAAAAGATTCTTGTTCTTCACCTCTACATCATATTGACACTTGGCACTGCCATAGATGAGATTTGGTCAGCACTTTTATTTATAAACCTAATTTTTAATAGTTGTATAAGTTGCCATTTAATTTGTCAGGCTTAACCTTGGCAGCCAAAATACAATTTTTTTTTTATGATCAAGTTAGATTAAATCAGCTCAGCCATATTTGGCAAATGAAAGATCTTTGTGACTATAAAAACTTTTGGCAAATGAGGGATCTTTCTGACTTTTTAAACTTCTCTGAATTAAAAAATACAAATGCAAAAGACCCCCAACTTTAAATTTTTTTTTTTTCAGTGAACATGGTTGATAAGTGGTATATGGCTATGCAGTTCGACATTTGTATATATGATTTTGGTTATGAGGAAGGGAGTGAGCCATGTCCCATCGGTGTACCAAAAATGATTTTGGGGATCTATTCCTACAATTTTAATTTTGATTAGATTGAAAAGCCGAGTCTTTAAAATATAAAGTTTTAATAATAAGGTTCTGTTTTACTAGGAAGCAGTTTTTATTCTTATAAGAAAACTATATGGAATCAATGTGTGAGTATTCAAATAACTTAAATAACTTGCATGCTTCTCTTATCCCCTTTGAGTACATTATGGAATAAGTTATGCTGACAGAAAACTTTTCAATTTTGATGGCAGGTTGTCATCTAAAGAGATTAAAATCGACAATGTTCACATGTGGCTGAAATACGCTGGGGAGGTGACAATGACTTCGGTACTTCGGGCCAAATTGATCTCTAGTGTTTGACTTCAGTGGAGTTAAACTATAGATGAATTTATTGCATTAAGTTTTTATGATTGATAAAAAAAAAAAAAAGGTTGCTCTGATACTTTGTGACCTTTGATAAGAGGATCCTCCTAGCCACTGCATGATTGTTAGTTCCTCCTTCCTTCTCCAGCTTCTTTTCTGAGAATGTGTATCCAATACAAAATTTTCAAGACTGATCTCTTTGATAAATACTTCCTAAATTCTTGCCAATGAGAAAATATTTCAGAGTTTGATTGTTAGTTATAGATTAGTGGTTTCAATAGGGTTGCCTCCTAAAACTGAAATGCCTTAGATGAGTGTTCTCCACCTTTTAAATGTTTTGAACTAATTTTAAAGAAGAATCATCTTCTTCCATCAACACTTCCTAAAATTCCCTAATTTTTAATATAATAATTTGGAATTTTTCCTATTTTTTTCTAATACAGTACTCCATTAGTTCTGTTACCAAGTGCATGTTTAATGTAAAAAACCCTTAATCTGTCTTCAGTGATGGACATCATTTAACTAAAAAATTAAATACATACACTACTACACAAATGATGACTTGAGAAGACTTCTAAATGATAGGTGGAGTCGAATCAGTTGTTTTGCTAAACTGAAGATCCACAGTATGCAGCCGATGAAGTGAGCTGTAGCTCACGAAAGCTTATGCTCAGATAAATTTGTTAGTCTCTAAGGTGCCACAAGTACTCCTGTTCTTTTTGAAGGTCCACAGTTTCAGGTTCTCAAAAGAGAACTTACAATTTGTTGGCTGAATTTCTGATTAAGGTACACTGTATCTCTTATTGAAATGTTTAGCTGCAAAACTATACCTCAGTCTCCCATCTTTCATTTCCCCCCTCCTACAACTTCTTAAAAAAAAAAAAAGTATAGTGTTATTTGGAGTAAGAAATAACTATGGAATTGCTAATATTACAGTATGGTTGATAGCTGTTGGTAAATTATATTTCTGTGGTGAATGTAGTTTTAATTTTTAATACGTTGAAAGCAATATAATATATATGGGGAGAAAAGGATTTTTACCTCTGCTCCCATTGAGCAGCTCTGTGTTCTAAGATTAGATCCAAATGCTCTCGTTCTGTAGCTGTGATATCACAGAATGACATCGTCTGGGGTGCTGCAACTCAGTGAATCCTGCTACTGGATCTTTACAGGACAGTAAGTAAGTAAGGCCAGATCCCTAGCCCTTTTGCATTATGTGGCATAGTGTCTTTGCAGCTGCCAAAATCTTCCCTTTTCTTTCTGCATGCAGTCTCTGGGTCCACTGAAATGAAATTGTGGATGACCTGCATATGTGTAGACCCTAATTAGCTGGAGAGAGGGATGGCAGAGAAGAAGGTATGAAGTAATTTAAAAGGCCCATGGAGTGCTACTTGCTGACAGCCCCAAAATGTAGCTGTTGACAAACAGTAAGAGAAGTGATCATTGGATGTTTCATATCTGCATGCGGACCCCAGCAACCCCTGGAGAAGGATGGTGTTTAGGAGAGGGAAGCATGCTTAAAGACCTATTCACAGATCTTGCTCCCTAACTGCTGTTCTCTCCAATTCTCATAAGCAAAATCTAATTGAAATAAAGATTTTACATAGAATCAAAATTAATATAGTTTAATATATTTTGGAACTTGTGTATTAAAACATTTTGAAAAGTAGCTAAGGACTCGTAGCAGATGTTCTTAAAAACAAAACCCAACACTCTAGCTATTTCATTGTAGCTGTAGATCTGTGTAATATCCATTGCTATGCAATGAGAGGCAAGACACAGATTTAGAGGGTTCTTGAGGATGAGCGTGGGGAACTTATTTGTATGTGCTTCCCAGAGTGATTCTTTGGCTCCTACAGTAAAGCAGCCAGTAGCTCCTTCATAGCCCCTCCTTGCCAGCCTGTGTCTTCAGGATTGGTCAATAGCACAGAGGCAGCATATGCAAGAGAGGGGGGCTAATGAAGGAGGCCCTGCAAGTGTGCATAGTCTTACATAGCTATAGAGTGGGAGGTGGATGCATGCAAGGCATAATGTGGCCCTTAGTGTTTGTGGTGACTCTCAGCCTGGACAGCGTACTCTAAATAGACATAGCTCTTTTTCAATTACTTTTAAATTTAATGCTTTGTTAATTAACATTTAATGGTCCAGACTTATACTGTGCACCATTTACATACTGGTGAAAGGTCTGGGATGTTGAGAGAAGTCAAAATTTTCATGCTTGATATTTTAGGTTCCCAGTATAATTATTTCCTCTTGTTTTCTTTGACACTTTGCTGTACTCTTACTCTAAACTTATTTTTTCCGAACATTGTGTGTTTCTTCATGGAGGCTTTGGAAATATTTCAGAATTTACTGTTTTTAATGCTCAGTGAAGATCCTTGATTTCAGAGTTAGTAACAGATTTCCTCTTAACCCGTGTATTTCCAAGGGCACAGAAGACATTTTGCATCTGTTTGATTAAAACCCCTCTAAATAAACATCATACTCAGGATTAAGTCTGTTCTGAAACTTTTGTCTGGATCAGCATACTGATTTTTAGATAGACCTCTTCAGGCAATATATATTCATTCTCCTTGTACTTCCATAGGTTCCTGTGAAAGTCATCCAACAGGATATTTAATAATGCAGAGTGTCATTGCTGAACGGCCGGTCTATTGCTTTTTCGCTCTCCTGAAGGTGTATTATACCTTCTGATAGCCAGACAGTTGGCAAAGTGGTACTGGGATCCTGCCAGCTCTGCACTGCAGTAAATCAGGATTTCTTGTTTATATATTTTATTGGGAGGGCATTTGCCATGGGGAGCTTCTTAGCCAACATCTGCCGTTAGGACAAATACATTCAAGGACTTGATAGTTGATTCTGCATAGATAATGTTATTGAATAAAGACTTAATAGTATAGACAATTCATTGTAGTACAATGAGTTCTTCTAGATTTTTTACATTATTGTTTTCGACATGCTTTGTGAGCCTTTTGTCAATTTGAAATTAAGGCTTTTACAAGAATTATAGGTTGCACCCTCTTTTTTTACAATAAATGTTTGACTAAAGACAGTCATATTTTTATTGTTGCAGCAGTGCTGGGAATAAGAGGTAGTTTAGAGAAATAATGCCAGGGCATAGGATTATTAAGTAGTAGACTGTGTCCACAAAATCTGTATGTAGGATTATGTAATCATATACCACTTCCATCACAGTTTTACCAGTAAATTAGAATGGAATTTTCTTAAGAAAAGAGTCTACTGCTTTTTCTTCCTGAATTTCTATCCGTAATCTCAAGTGCTATATAATTGCTGAAAATTTTAATATCAATCTTATGCAGTGTTAGGTTATTTATGCAGGGAAACGTGGCTGATCATTGTCTATAGACAGGTATGAAAAAGCTTGTTCACTAATTGTTAAAAACAGACTTATGGAAGCTGTTTTTTACAAACACCTGTCTCTGTAGAGGCTTACTTTTTGTAGTACAAAATCTCTTTTATGCTGTTCTTAGAGTAATTGGTGCTATTTTTGGTGAGTAGAAAAAGATAAAAGAATATTGTTGAGAAAGATGCATTGGTTATGTGTGCAGAAATCTACAAATAAATTATTTCCTGAAGTGTTGGCCTAGTGTTTTGTATGTCCTGTGTTTACATTTTTAGATACCAAGAGCCAAATTTTGCCAACTTTCATCCCATTTCATCAGCGAGTCACAATTGTGGACATCAGTTTAAACACAAGTGCCACTTAAAATCACAAGTTTAATGATAGCTAGGAACACCGTTTTTTGTTGCCCTTCTGATATTTGTGATCTTTCTATTTTGTTAAATTTGGGATGAGGTTGACGGATAAGGAGAAATATACAGTAGCAATATAATTATTTGGTTAATATACATCAAGTTAAAATGTTCAGGTATTTGGTGGTGGGGGAGGGCAGGTAGGGTTGTAGCTGACACATAGACCATCAGTTGTACCTTCAGTACATACTCTGTCATATTTCTTTGTTTGGGATGTATCTTATTCTTTAAACCCTGCTTACATATAGCATCAGGAATCTGATGGCCAATTATTATTTATCAGTTAGTTGACAGACCAGTTAAAAATGTGAACAACTCACCACCTGATTGCAGATAATGTGCCAGTGATCAAACAACTCAGGTAAGATGGTAGCTGACTACTTGGGAAAATATTGAAAAATGTGGATGTTTTTTTTTTGCAATGCAACATCACCAATCACTTCAAGGGAAATGTCTAATACTATAGTAGTTGCTTACATAAACAAAGGAGGGCCTGAAAACAGCTGTCTACATACAGATGTTGACTATAATGAGATGGGCAAGGAAAAAGCTGTTATCTTCAGAACTGCGTATGTGTGAGGAAAACTCAACTCAAACACATGAGAGATGAATCTGAAGAAACTAACACCCTCGGAGTATGGGTTTATAGATAAGCTCTCTTTTAATTCCATCATGTAACGTCTAATACTTGACACTGGAAAGGTGTTTCTCATTTCCAATATGTCCGCTTTTCTCCTATGGCTTGGACTAATTCTCTCCCATCTTTTCTGCTTATTCAAAATAGATGTTGGAACACAAGTAGTCTTCTCTCATTTTCCAAACATCTTTCAAGAAAGAGGAATCTGGGTATACATATCCAAGTCCATATAACTGAGGGGCAACTTCAGTTGTTGCCTTGAACCTGTGCTCAGGTTCTGAGACCTGGTTTATGCACAACATATTTATTGGTATCACTATTTGGGGTGTGTGTGTGTGTGGAGGGTTTAAATCAATAAACCTCCCAATGAAAAGCACTGGGATAACAGCAGTCACAGACTAGTGGAGTTGTACTGCTTTAACTATAACTCTGTGGTTAAGAGGTACAGTTTTGGTGTATGGGCAAACCTTTAGATTGTAGGAACCATAGTGATTTCCTGAGGGTTCCACTTTTCTTGCCAGAGTCAAGGAAGATATGTTTCTGTAGGCTCTTGCCGATCTTGTAATCTTTGCAAGTCGGAAATGGGTTAGGAAATACAAGACCACCTCTTAAAATTTGGACTGATTCTCTCAGTGTCTTCTGGAAGTTATGGGTATGCTATTTAATTGGTGGTCCTTATGGAGCCCGGGTTACAAAACTTGAAGGGAAAATAAATCTCTTTAAGCCTTCTCCATCCCCTTCAGGGTAGAGATTCTCAAGTTTATAATCCAGGGCATGAATACATGAAAGCTCTCTTCTGGTTTGATTTCCATCAGAGAAAGTCCCTGATCCTGCAGGCATTCATAAATGTGCTTAACTGTACACAGACGTTATCCTAGTTAAACCAATGGGAAAACTCTCATGCATAAAGTTAAGCATGTGCTTAAGCGTTTGCAAGATTGGGTCCTAAATATCTTATCTCCAGTTCTACTACAGTACTGACCTAACCCATAATCCATTGTTGCAAAGATTGTATTTATACTGATGCCATTTGTGGCAGGAGTGGAGAATCAGATATTTAAGTGGGCCATTTAAATCTATGGCACTATTTTAACAGAGAAAAAGAAATTTTAGGCCATGTTCAGGGAAGTCTTGCTAGAGATGACGCAAGTAATTTGTTGGGTCCTGCAAGGTACTGAACAGTACCTTAATTTCAAGTGACTTCCCAAATATTAAGGGTATTCAGGAGTTTGTACAGTCCAGAACCTTGAAGGTCAAGGGTTGGTTATAATTTTGAATCACTCTGGTTCAGAAACTATAGCATTTAGCCTCCTGGCTATCACCCAGGTGAGGCGACTATTTTTACTGAAGGAATGAATATCCAAATAACAAATCCAAATAATTTAACAGATGGTGCTAAAACTATTTTATGTGAGCCATTGTCTGCAGTCCCTGGCCTTAATGTGAGCATGCCCAAGGAAAACATGCATGAGTGCTGTGTGCATTGATTAGGTTTATAATAAAAGTTAAAATGTTGTATGGGTTCTCTTTCAGAAACCTGGAATTATGATGTACTCTGCTAAATAGAAACTGACCTCAAACCTTAACAGTTATGTTGAACCAAGTCAATTGAAAAATGTTTAAAGTAGTTTCAGGTACCGTATCTGTTCCAAAGATTGTGGGGGTAAGATGGAAGTTGTAGCTATTGCATCACTTGGGCAAGCAACTCATGATGTAAAGAAAATACGTATTTTTCAATTAAACATAGGACAATATAATATTAAAATCAGATACTCTCACAGCAGAATTTTTAACCTCCTTCAGCTTGATCAATTTGGCTGTCTGAATACTACAGGCTCAATGGGAGAGTCTACAACCTCCTTGAATCACAGCAATGTGATAAGTGGAGCTTAGGAACTCAGCCAGTGTAGCCATATGATGGCAGAGCTTTATAAACTCTACCAGACCTTTGAAATTTATGAATATCTCTGTATCTGGGAGAGCATTCATATATTAGAAATGTATTGTGAAGAAGTCCCCAAAAAAGCATCTGACGTTATCAGCAGTTAGAAGTGTGCTTTTGATGTCATCAGGGACTGTTCAATTAAAAAAAACCTTAGTTTTCAAACAGTTATTTGTGTGACAACTTCACAAAGTCATGTTTCAAAGTTCCACGTTTCAGAAATGACTTGTCTGATTTATCTCAAGTTTTGCAGGTGCAAAAAAAAACAAAAAAAAAACCCCAACAACTTCCCTCTAGCTACTGACCTCATATTCAAGTAAAAAGGACTTCTTTGAGAAAGTTGGAGAGGGAACCATAGTCGTGCATCTAATGGAAAGCAGGTTAGAACCCTGACTCTGGAGTTCCTTTTACAAGTCCATAATTCCTGTAAATCAAGGATTTGCATACACTGAGGCAAGGTGAATCTAAATTTTTCAGCAAGTCCCCTGGTGTCTGCAGTGTTGTGTTACAATAGAATCGAAATTCCACAATTGCTTAATTTAAAATAAAATCTTACTTTATTGAATATAAAGCATGAATTAAATCAACATAATAGCAGTTTTGTGTTTTTATGTTGTACTCAATTTTACATTGGTCCAACACTGCATTCAGAATGCTGCAGATTTTTATCAATATGTAGTCTGCGTTGTAGAAGTTGTAACGGGAAGCTGGTGCTTTTGGCAGCTTGCACCTTTTGCATTTGAGTATATGGGAGGCATTTTGCAATCATGGGATAAGCACATTAGCTGGATATTTCTGAGTTTGGGGGCAGTTTGCTTCCCAGGTCCATACCCATTCTTCTCCAACTGTAAGGGCTGCTCTATGTGCCAAAATTTTGTTGGCAAAACTTGCCTGCATCCACATTTGATTTTGACATGTATCAATAAAACTCTGACTTCAAGTTGGTCAAATTAAACCTCCTCACAGAATGACAGACCCCCTTTATTGATGCTGTTCCACCAGCAGAATGCCTCTGTGGACATTCGATTACCCGTATTGATAAAAACTGTCCACTGTGGTAGCTGTTGGAAGTTCCACAGATACAGAAGAACCTGGAACCTTCTTCTTAAAACAGACATGCAGTTGCCATTTCCATCTGGTGATGTATCAAACAATTCCACCACTTGGCATTCATGTAACATGGAGCAAGTGAGAAGTGTGTGTTTAGAAAAACAAAGACCAGCATATGTCAAACACTTGTTCCTTTCTGTCATATTAGTCTCATCTTTTGTCTTCAAGCAATGTCACAATCTGAAGGACTATATCTCCTTGTTCCCATACAGTAATTTAGGTCAATGGATTTTCTAACATCAAATTGACTGAAAGATTAACTTATTACTGGACTCCATATAATTTATCTCAAGAAGCTCCTTGTAGTGGATACTTTTGGAAAGGCCACCAGTGTGCCTTCTGCCTCAGCTAACTCCAGATTAATGGGTGCTCACAGAGACCCAGGCAAAAAGGGCCTGTGAATGTTCTGCCTTGTAATTTGCTCTGATCAACTGGCCAGAGTATTTTTTTGGCAGAAACTGTAATGGTTCCCCTAACTGTGGACTGACTGGGCAAGCACTACACTTAACACCCCATATACTCAACCTGTGGCTGTGGAATTTTCCACTGAAGCTACCCACGCTCCAGAATTTTACATCCACTTCTAAGCTCCCGTTTTTTAAAAAGTGTAGCCATTGTGGTTGCAAAGAGAACCTACCAAATATGAACAGTGTAAACTGGTGGAGTACTATCTGCCTGAGTCTGCACGCGTCATGGAACAATAGCTCTTAGAGGTCTGAACTTTCCTGTTCATCTCAGTGAGGTGCTAATTTAGTGATGCAGGTATCAGTGACACTGTTGACTATTTCAGTGCTGATAATTTAACCATTAGCTAATGTGTTTATTCTACAAACGTAAACTACAAAATTCTATATTATGTTGAAAATTAAAAAGGAAATAGTAGCGTAAAATAAACTGGATTTAGTATCATATTCATTTTCATATTCATTAACCTAATTTTTTAAAATTTACCTGAAGCTGCTGCAGAATCTCCAGTCTTATGCACAAAAGGGCTGCAGAATGCAAGGTGTTTTGCCGCAGAAGTAGTATCAAGCTTAATACAAAATACATGGGGCCTTGATTGTGCACCTGCATTAGAAGATAATAGTATTTGCAGAATGATTTCTTTTAGTAATTGCAGATTCTCATGGTCGTCCTTATCTAGATGACTTAGTCTAATCAATCTTTTAATGCAAAGAACAACTACTGGTACGTATTGTCTGTTTCAGCATTTGCTCATTGTTCTGTGCCTTACTACTGTACTTCAGGTGTGTAACTCAGAAATACCTCAGCTAAAGTCAGTGTAAAACTAGTGTGAATGAGATAGGAATTAGACTGTCCACAAGAAAGAATGCCTGGTTTAGTATGTGGTTTTTAAAAAAAATAAAAATAAATATTTTGTTTTCACCTGGACCTTGTTATATCACCTACTTGTGTAATCTGAGTAACATCTGATGAGAATTGGTTTGGGGAACTAGAGGATTCTTCACTGGTTTGTGGTCTGAATAAGCTGCTTTTTTCAGCGACAGGTGAATTACTGAAAAGCTTCGTTTCCAAACAGCATCGTTAAAAGCTTTTTCCTCACTTTGGGCCTGATCCTGCAAGGTGCTGAGCACCTCCTGTCAGGTCAGTTGTGGGTGCTCAGTATATTGCAGGAGTGGGCTATTAATGCACAAACCTCTGTGTCAGAGAGCTTAATTTACAAATGCATTGTCTTGTTGTGCCCATTTTAGTGCTGCTTCCAAACCTGTGTTTGCACAATGCTGTACTTCTATCTAGAACATAATACTGTAATATTAGAGTTTCTGCAATAATGATCTGTTATTTCAAAGACTGTATCTAACTATAAACAATAGTTTTTCATATTCTCAAAAGCTTATTGTTCCCTAAATGCCTGGAAAACTTTCCTTGTAATATTATTGAATTTACTTGTTGTGTAACTTCTAATAGTGCAGCAATAGCTTTTAAGGGAGCGATGCATGTTCTCCACATGCTATAGGACTGGTTTTGATACTCTTCTCCCATGCACTCCTTTTTGCCAAAAAGAAACCAGTCTACAAGAGATTTTACAAATAAGATTTTATGCCAGGTTAGATTTTTTTTCCTGGAGATTAGAAGGTATCTTTGGGACAGATGGTAGGCAAAATTTTGTTGTTAATCTGTTGTCTGGTCATAGCTCAAAAATGCCTTAGTCTAAATACTCCAGATCTGTTTTAAATGGTTTGTCTTGCTTTGGCTATTTTCATAGATTCACAGGGTGCAATTATCTATTTTCATAGATTCATAGGGTGCAATTAAGTCTACTGTAGCCAGATGTGAGCTTCTTGCATCATGCATAACTGCCATGCGTGCCATAAGAAATTCAAAGGAGCTGTTGCACCATGCATAATTCCTAAGTTGTTTTTGTTAAATTATTTTTCTAGGAAGCCCACAATTTGTGGATGTGAATTTCCTAAGGCATGTGTGGAGTGGCGGGTAGGAGGGCAAGTGTGGAGTGGGGAGAAGGGGGACTGTGATTGCAGAGTTCCTAGAGTATACATTGTCTAGAGAGCAGAACATCCAAACTCTGGAACGTGACTCCAGAAGTCGGTAATGAGAAGGCTGCCCACTTGTTTGCACCCCACACGTTGAGAAATGATTCATGTTAAAACCAAGAAGGGAGCGAGAGTAAAGGAGGGATGGAGATGCTCTGCTCCTTTCCCTGCCCTTCTCCCCTTCTGCTGCTTTCTGGCTGTCCAGACCCCATCACTTCACCACCACAATTCAAGTGCAGCTTCTCACCTACACAGTGCTATCATCCAAGGGAAGCACCATTTCAAAAGGCTGTAGAGCTGGCTCTGTAGCCTCTTGAACCAGGGCTACTAGGAACACAGTACTATGCTGGTGGGGGTTTGGGGTGAAGGGCAGACACCCCACTGGCAATCCTATCCCACCTAACAGCCAAGAAATTCCCTCCATAACTCTTACCAGCAGCTTCCTTACCCAGCATCCCTACCTGCCACTTACTTCTGCCATAATGTCTCACCCACATCCAAAATCAGCAATTATAATTAAAGAAAAAATCAGTTTAGATTCTGTTAAACCTCATAGAGGCAATGTTGGAAGAAGGAGTGATGGGTGTAGGGGAAATGGGTGGGGAGGAGAAGAAGCAGAGAGAAAATCAGATGTCCAAATGTTGATTATATGTCAAAATTTGCCATGTCTGAGTGATTGTTCCTGAAACTTTGATCTATTTATGCATCAGTTCCTTTATGGCTTTCTTTTGTTTGATAATTCAATATTCTTAATTGATGCCACAAACCATCACAAAGAAGATAATCTTGAGCAGTACCAAAAATATAGCTGTGAAATAGAATCAAGTCCAGTGTATTCCAGCTTTAGATAAGTTTAGGGTGCAGATTGCACAAGTCACTAATAACAGGTTCTTTACTCATTGGCTACGTAACATTTATTATAGGAAGTGAGGTTGGTGGTCACAGAAAGAGTGACATGAAAGACTTGCCTTAAAATTCAAATATATATATATATATATGTGTGTGTGTGTATGTGTGTATCAAAATACCCCTTGGATTGTGCATTCTTACAGCCTTATGCTGGTACAAGATGAAAAACAGCCCAACCTTGTACATACTGGTAACTGTAAAGATAGTTTTTCTTCTACCTGGAGATCACCATAAGAGAGCTTGTTAGTACTCTGCAGTGAAGATATATACAGAGATTTTAATTTGTGTTCCTTCTGGACAGTTCAGGGCCCAAGATATTTGAAGTATCCCTATCCTGATTTACAATCAAATAATTAAGTTTGACTTTCAGCTTTTCCTTTTCAGAAACTGTCATTTCAATGTGCAGTGTGAACTCTTCCTTCAACTGCTTCCATTTTTGAGAAGTTCTTAATCTTAAAACAAAAAGAAAAGGAGTACTTGTGGCACCTTAGAGACTAACCAATTTATTTGAGCATAAGCTTTCGTGAGCTACAGCTCACTTCATCGGATGCATTCAGTGGAAAATACCACTGAATGCATCCGATGAAGTGAGCTGTAGCTCACGAAAGCTTATGCTCAAAGGTTTATGTAGCTCACGAAACCTTATGCTCAAAGGCTTAGTCTCTAAGGTTCCACAAGTACTCCTTTTCTTTTTGCGAATACAGACTAACACGGCTGCTACTCTGAAATTAATCTTAAAACAGTAATTCCAAGTCCTATTTTCATATTTTGCTGTCTGCCTTCACAGATCAATTTGTGTACTTGCAAACTTCCTCTACTGCACCGTGCCAGCTTCCCTCAGTTCATGCTCATGTTTCTTTCCCTCAGTTCATGCTCATGTTTCTATATCCTCTACAGTCTGTCTCTAACTCAGCTTTTCAGTCAGATTAAAGCTTTCTTTATTTTTCCTAATTTGTTTTCAGTTTTATTTAAACTTTTGTTGTCACCATTTCTCAGTGCCTATTAGTATCAGTAAAAAAAGAGAATAGATATCCTTGACAACATGCCTGGGAAGAAAACACCAGTTTGTTCCTGGTATGCAAGGAACAGTAAGCAAGACATGTTGCCATTGACACACATCTTATTTTCTGGTCTTATGTCCTGTGATGATGCTCTAATTTGCCCCCATTGGAATTTGTCTTCCAGGATAAGTTCTTGTAGCGTGTAGTTTCCCATATCACGATAGTGTTGCCCATTTGGTGAGAATAAGAAAGAACTATTTTTGGCCACATGGCCATCTCAGTCAATTGTTCTGTACTTGGTCATTGAGGGAAATGAGATTGTGATCTATTTGTTTATCATCCAGGTATCTGATGTCTCTTCATGGCAAACAGTTTCATTATTAAGTCCGCAAGAGTGACTTATTTCTGTCATGGCTATATGTTCAGGGAAGAACTGAAAGAGAATTAACTTCCTAACTATGAATGTTAATACTCTGTCGTTTATATGCTTTTTTAGTAATTTATAGCCATTTTTCTGATTGTTGCTTTTTTTCTGTCTCACATCATCCTCTCTCTTTAAAAATTACTAGATGCATTTCTACAGCGCTCATCACTGTGGTATCTCGGTACTCTTTTTTGAGGACATAGTCATGTATGTACTTTCAGCTTTGCTTTTTAAAATGAGAAATGTGCAGCTGGCTTAAATAGCTTACTTAGCTTAAATATTGTATTTTAATAACTATGCTGTCACCTTTAGTTAAAAGATACGTGGGCTAGGCTTGCTTGAAGGTTGAACAAGCTAATTGTTGCTAAAAACTTGAAGCTTGTAATTTAAAGAATTAAGTAGGAAGTGCTATAGAATGATTAATTCTACATCCTTAAGAGTGAACCTCAGTCATTTTGATTTTTGATGAAAATGTTATGTACATTTATTGACTGGATTCAAGCATCTGGGCAACAAGCTGTAGGAGTGGTGAAAACTGAAGAAGCAAAGAATGAATGGGCACAGCCTAGCCTACACCAATTAAGATGGCACAAACTACTTGCTGTTCTAATGTGGTTATTCCCTGTAAAACTTTAGAAACTAGTTTAATCCCCCATCTAGGTGTCACCTACAGACATGTTTCTTGGAGGTTCTGAGGGCAATGAAGGGGTGGTTGTGTTGTACAGGCGGGAAGGCCAGCTGAGATATAAGCTGGGTCAGGATCACTGAGAGAAGCAAACTGCAACTTGTTCCTCCTTTCCTGCTAGTAACTAATCACTATCACTTGTCCTGATCTCCCCCCCCCCCAAAAAAAAAGGGGGGGGGAAAGCTGCTTTTCCCTGCTGCAGCATTATGCTAGGAAGAAGCATGGAACAGCAGCACAAAGTAGCACCAGACACACTGGCAGCCCAGAATTGTTTGGTGTGGGCGGGCTGACAAATGAGTGGAGGTGCTCTTGGAATGTGAGCCCTCTGTCTGCACTGTGGTTGGCAAGACAGAGCCATGAAGTGAGTAAATATTTTTTTGGACGAGGGGATGGGAAGGAGGGACCATCCAGAAATGGGGAAGGAGCTCATGTTGAAGGCTAGGGGCTCTGTCCTCCATCAGAGGGTAAGAGATTCTGCAGAATACAAACCAATATTACTTGGCTTGACTTTGTTTTTGATCTTTTATAATCAGGTGCAGTTTTATTTTATTGGGCTGCTGTGATTGTGTGCTGTGGGCTACTGCTACCAACTATTGCAATTTTAAAAATCTATTAAGTAATTCAAAGTGTTCTGGTGATGTATGTGTTTTTACGGGGAAATTAGAATTGTTTAAGGAATTTTGATGCAAATGATTAAACACGAGCTTTCCTTCATAGTTTGTTATGCATTTTTGGCTCATAGTTTTGTGATGCTCTTTCTAACATATTTTTGCAATGTCTACCGAGTATCTAAATTATTTTTCTCATCATTTTCTCTTCTTTATTCCAGCCCTGATGATATTGGCACCTGTTGGTATATCCTGCTGTCTGGTTCAGTGTTCATCAAAGAGTCTATGTTTCTTCCAAGGAGCAGGTATATCTATTTAAATATCTGTATATTTTAAAAGAAGACCATGAAATGGAATTCTAGTCAGTTTTTTAAAAAGTACTCAGGTTATACCTTTAGTATTTCTTGTCATTTTTTGCAGTTTTACAATCCTATTTTCTCATTTTTTCTAAATATCTCTCTTCTGTTTGAGTGAGAGACCCACACAGAGGGAGATATTGACTAGACATCAAGGTGCTGTTAAATGCACAGAACTAAACAAGTTGGAAAACAGAAAAAATATGTTTTGTAGTGGTGTACTCAAAGGACACAACTGGAATTGGGAGACCTATTGTTCTAGGCATATGTCGAACAGATACAAAGATGCAGTCCTTGCCTTGAAGAGCTTATAGTCTAACAAGAAAAGTGGCATAGAAAGGATGTGTAACATTGTTTTAGATTGAATTTACACGTATTAAACATTTTTTGTCTATTTAAGTAACAGACTTAGAAACATTTTGAGTCAATGATACATCGCTGAAATCTGTATTTATTATTTCTGGTAGCATCGTAGTCAATTATGCACTGTGCCAAACAGAAGGAAAATCACAGTCCCTATCACTAAGAGTTTATGGCCTGAGAGTCAAAAATAGGAGAATGGGTACAGCAAAAATGTAGTGGTTACAGTTTTGATTAACATGTTTTGATGATATGACGTTTTTAGTAGTGCAGTTTGTTTTGCATTAGAAATATAAACTCTCTCCATTGCCCTTCTATCTTACTAATATTACTTGACTAATTTCTTGTAGTTGTCATAGATTTGGTTTGTCAGGAGAGGTTTGAATGTTATGTGGCTTTCACCCAGCTCTCGAAGGGTATTCAAAGCCTAAGGTATGGTGTGGAAGAAAATATATAGATGGATTGCAAAAGTA
Source organism: Caretta caretta (assembly GCF_965140235.1). Lineage (NCBI taxonomy): Eukaryota > Metazoa > Chordata > Testudines > Cheloniidae > Caretta > Caretta caretta. The sequence goes on from NC_134209.1 coordinate 74,129,184, forward strand.
GGCATCCCTGGGGGCGGGCAGCAAAGTTCCATAAGTAGCAAGGGTTGGAGTAACAGGCCCTGAAAGGCAAGGTTAAACTTACACTTGATGTGGTTGGGATAAGAAGAACAGTCCAAAATGACAGGCAAGATGATGATAGGTAGAGGATGTTTTGTTGGTGTCAGAGTACAGAGAAAGGGGAGAGAGTAATCAAGGTGGTAGATAAGAGCTTCAACAAGAGTCTCAGGTGTAAGGAAAAAAGAGAAAGTCAGGACTTTCATAACTTGTGTATGAAGAAACAGCAAGATTTGGAAATGGACTGACTCTGACAAGGGAGAGGGAGGAGTCAAAGATGATACCTAGGTTATGTGCCTGATAGAGGGTAGTTGTGAACAGTGGTAGAGAATGGAGGAAAAATGAATTCACTTTCAGTTAACAGTGAGAGACTAACAAGGAGATATGAGATTGGCGAGATGGCCATTGGTTAGGAGAAGAAGATTTAAGAGTCATCAGTGTAGAGATCATAATTAAAGCAACATGAATGATTAGATCATCCAGAGAGAGAGAAGAGGAGTGGGCTAGGACAGAGCCCTGTAATAACCCACAATAAGTGTAGCAGAAATGGTAAGGACCTTCTGGAAGAGACTGAAGGAACAGCCAGAGATAGAGCAAAGAGAGAATGGTGTCGTGAAACCCAAAGCAGGACAAGTTATGAAGCAGGAGGGAGTGATTTTTAGTGTTTATTTTCTCTGCAATGGGGAGGAGTTCCCTCCTTAACAAACAGTGTGTGTTCTTGCTGTTGCTCTCTGACTGCAAATACAAAATGGTAGGGTTTTGCAAGTTCCCATTAGGACACAAATCTCAAAGGGAATTGGGCTCAAAATTAGGCAAAAAGTGTGTGTCTGTCTAGTTATCATCGACCTTGCATCCAGAGAAGTGGATAACAGCTCCTTCAAGAACCTATCAGGTAAACACATAATTTGGGAGTAATTTAGTGTATCCTAAAGTTATTACTATTTCTCTTACCCCCCGAAAGAGCAATTTATTTAAAATTAATAGCAGCTGTTAAATGCAAAGACCCTTCACTGAATGCTGGAAATGTAGACTGACAATCTGGGTTAACTTGCTGTATTTCAGTTTGATGCTGCAGCACATGCTGGCACAGTATTGATATCAGGACCTTGCAAATTTCCTAAATTGTTGCTAGGTGAGCTAAGGTCAGACTTTCATCCTCTAACTTGGTTTTATGGGTTTGGCAGATTCTTCAAGTTACTTAAACATATTTTTGTGGTTTCAGATTTGTTTCCCCTTCCTAAAGACTCCTTAATCTTAAATGCTCAGAGATTAGTTTCTGGTGTGGTGGGTCACGACTGAAACCTGTTACTCTACATTTTCATCAACCAAATCTTTGTTTCAGGTGATGGCTTGGCAGTGTTTGGTTACATACAATGGTTTCCCTGCTCCTCCTCTTCCTTTTCCTCACTTTAAATAGCTTTGGGAAAGGTTTTAACTGCAGTAAACTTCATGTTATCAGCACCCAAACCAACTGTACTTTGAGTCACTCTTAACTAAATTAATTGCATTCATTTCAAATCCAGGTGGGTTTGATTTAAATTAAATTGATTTAAATCACTAGTCAGGAAGACTCGATTTAATCATGGATTTCTATATAAAAGTGCATTCTTGTTGGTTGTTATAACCTTACTATATATTCTTCACAACTCAGAGATAGATGTAGGTTTCATTTTTAGACAGTACACACTATACATTTTTAAAGTGATTTATTTTGAAAACTTTTCAGATTAGTTTTACAGCTATATCAGAAAATGATTGTTTGGTTATTTCATTTACCAAAGATAATTGAAGCAGATATTTATGTAGTCATTGGGAGGTGAACTATCTCTAATTCAACAGGTTAATCATTAATATTTGGAGGATATTCTTTCCATGCTGGATTAGGAGGAAAACATCACCAGACAGACATGTAAATTGTTTTATTTAACTAAAACAACAACGTTATGTATTCTGGATTTTTTTCTTCAACAGCAAACATATAATATTTAACAAAACAAGCATATGAATTTTTGAATTTAGCTAAACATTTAAGGTTTTTTAAATCAGGCTTGTTTTCAGTAAAATTGTTTTTAACTAAACTAGTTAAATGAAATATTTAAAAAACACCAATAAAAATTAAATCCACTATGTCAGCCAGATCAACATGAGAAACTTAAAATATTGGCTTCTGCTGCTAACTCAGTCGTCTTCCCCTTCATTTTCCTGTTTATTCATAATCTGGAAAAGAAAAACAAGCTTTCCTGCTTTTTCGGTCCCGAACGATTTCTCAATTTGGAATGAATTAGTCCAAAGGAAAAAAATATTCTTTCTATACTGGCGGAAGAAGCTACTGCTGTTAAAAGTGAGATTATCACTTTAACAGTCTCTGAATCCAAGTGCTTAAGTGCCTTCCACCAGTTCACTGGTGTGACTTTCTTTAAAAAATCATCGGCAAACATATATTTCTTGAATGGTTCACCCTTACCTCTGAAGTTTATTATAGCTGGCATTATGGAGGGATGATTGCTGGATGTCCATGTCATAGCCAACTCCTCCTCTTCAGCAGTTAAGGTTTGACCCTGGTACTGAGTATTGAAAATATTTGCAAGAAAATGAGCTGGAGATAGTGCTTGTCCCATTCGTTTTTTTAATGCTTGTAATTTAACTCTGTCGTTGCATATTTCTCTTTTTAAGATCTCACTCAGTGCCTTCCAAATTTCAACAGTGTCAGCAATAAAACAGCTATTTCCCTGCATTTTGTTCAAGGTTACAGAAATAGGCTTCAGGGCACTCAGCATGTGTTCAACATTTCTCATAAGCCCAATGTTGAGAACTTTGGCTGTGGCAGTGCCATCTATTTCCTTCATGATTTTGTTCACAAACTGTCATCAGATTAGGCCAGTTCTTGATATATTGCTCAAAACAGTCCACTACTGAGTTCCATCGCACGTCTTGTGGGAGAATTAGCTTGGTTCCTCCCACTTTTTTCAGAGCAGCTGCTGCAAAGCGGTTGTTAGGGCAGTATTTTGCAATTTCAACAACATTAGCCTTTATTTCTGGAACACTGAAGTCTTTGGCTAGGAGGTGCATCAAATGAGCACTGCAACCATATGTTGTTAGCTTGGGACTCTCTTCTAAATTTCTTCTCATCTTGGATACATTTGCAGCATTGTCCGTGACCAAGCTGTGTACTAGACATTTGAATTTTTTTTCACCATTTGTTATAGCTTTTACTGCTCCCGCTTGTAAGTATTCTGCTGTGTGTGCATTTCCTGATGTATCAATTGTTTCTGTAAGGAACACATTCCCTTCTTCTGTTGTCAGACAAACACATACAACAGGATCATTGTGGACATTGGTCCACCCATCAAGACTCAGGTTAACAATTTCACCTTCTAGACCTTTTGCACACTGCTCAATTTCTCTTTCATACACTTTATCCAGCAATTTGCCTGTGACATCTGCTCTGTTGGGTGGATTGTATCCTGGTCTTAAAGGCTGAACCATGTTAATGAAGTATAGGTTCTTAATCATACAGAAAGGAGAGTTTGTTGCTTAAACAAACTAGGCAACTTTTTCATCAGTTACCTCTTTTTGTAATTTGCTGGTTCTTATCACAAAGTTATCTATGGTTGTTTCTGGATTACGGAGATTTTATTTTTCTTTTTGCCACAGGTGATATACTGTGACTATGTGACATACATGATGTTACTGAAACATTATCATTGGCGGATAGCTCTGAAACTATAGAAAATGATAGGCACGCCTTTGGAGTGCTGCTGCTGGAAGCTCCTGAGAAGTGGGAGAGCTACCGGCACCTGGACCATGGCTCTACCTGCACTCCGCCATGAGGCCCCACTCTGCCTCTTCCCCCCAATAATAGTTGGAGTGAAAAAATATTAAAAACAAAATAAAACTATGAACATTGTATTTGGCTGGTAAGATATGCACACCAGATAGATGATCAACAATTGCAGAAAGTGAATTTTCTAATATTTGACCCTTTCAAATTGCTTCTGGTTGCACAGGGCTAAGATTTTGGGCCAAATGAATCAGACACAAATTGGAATTTCCAATGAAGCAACAACCAAACTAAACAAATATTTTAGTAAGCTGACTTTGCTGTTAAATAGTTTGGTCAGAAGTATACACCAAATCTGTAGGAGTTTGGGTCACAAAAGCCTTGGATGTATTTTAATTTAAAAAGTCACTCCTTATCTATCCTATTTATAATTTTCAAATAAAAACATTTGAAGTAGTGCATGGATCTCTTATCTTTGCTAGAGATATGTAGATTCTTACCTAGAATCGTCGTGTCAGCAGTTGTTCTGAAGATGTTTTTGAAGGGAACCTAAAATTAGAATGCTAATAGCACAGCTTTATTGGCAGAGGAAATATCACTATTTAAGGTGAGGAAAATTATTCTGAATAACCTCTATCGGTTTCAGAAATATTGTATAACTCTGTCCAGGACACTCACTTTTATTATTTTCAGGCACTTCATAGATTGTGGATAACTCTTTAATCACAGCAAGTCACACACTTTTGTCATTGTCGCTTTCGTAAAATAAAAAACATCGGTGCTATATTTGAATAAAAATGTATCATGAAATATTAAGACACTTAAATATGTTCAAATATGTTTAGAGAAATGACAAAGTGGGATAGCTTTTTCTTTCATTTTCTTTTTTTAAGTACGAGGTTTAACAATTTAAAAGTTAAAGTAAAAACTTGTTATGCTTCAGTCAACTTTTCATACCTAGGCATGCAGTAGTTTGTACTGGATATTGTTCCTAGATGTAGATGTTACCTCCATTAGGATAAATTGATATTACAGAAAGGGAGGGTAGCTAGCTAATGAAATGAATTACCAAAGACTTTGGTAAAGTATAGGTTAGATTTAAATATAAGGATTTTAAATTTTAGTTTGGGATTGTAAAAATTAAAGTTTACTTGCAGCATCCAGCATTGAGAGATTACTTGCTCAGTACTGAAGGGAGGAGTTCAACTGTATTACTTATCATACATATTGTACTTTCCTGGGGTCCCTGATAAGATCAGAATCAGAGTGAAACTGACATGCTACTAGTCAGCATTTCCCCAAAAGGAACAACAAAGTGAACTCTGTGTTTAAAAAAAAAAAAGAAAGAAAGAAAGAAATAGCATCTGTACATTGCTTTGGGAAGGGAGAGAAACAGAAGGGAAGGTATACAGAAGAAAAATGTAGGTAGAAGGGAAATCCACACATGGAGGGAAGATGTTGACTAAATGAGGGAATGGGAGAGCTGTGCCATATAGATGGTCCAACCATAGTGTCTAACAAGGTCATAGTAAGTTGTACCTTCACACCACTGCAGAAGAGTGTTTTCTAGGTCAACCTATTATTGACTTCTGTCTGGAGATGCAACATCAGCTAGCAACCAAAAGCCACTTCTGACCCTCACGTTGTGGGAGATTAATCCTCATGTTGTGCTTTTGGGGTGGCTAGGGAAAGACAGTAGGGATCCTGAAAACAAAGCCCCACCAACCTCTCCATTCTCCTTTAAAAATAAAATGAAGTGGAATATCAAGCAGTAAATTAGAAACTGCCTCTTATGCTGGGAATAAGACTACCTCTGTTTTGCCCCTTGAAATTCTGCTCCATTTCACTTCTTTTATGAAACACACTTCTTCCCAGAAAGAAAAGGAGTACTTGTGGCACCTTAGAGACTAACCAATTTATTTGAGCATGAGCTTTCGTGAGCTACAGCTCACTTCAGCTCATGAAAGCTCATGCTCAAATAAATGGGTTAGTCTCTAAGGTGCCACAAGTACTTCTTTTCTTTTTGCGAATACAGATTAACACGGCTGTTACTCTGAAACTTCTTCCCAGGAAGCTCTTAACAATAATCCAATAAAGAGATGTTTAAAAAGGTGCATTGTCACTGTTTAGAGATTTACCTTTATTTAGTCATCTGGTGTATTGGCTAAACTTCATTGTCTGTAAAACTGACTGTAATCTCCTTGGGGCAGAGATTACTCATGCTGTGTAAATACAGACACGCTGATGGTACTGGGTAACTGAAATACAGATGAGAAGGAGGTGGCAATGAGGGAAAATGGCCGCAATAAGGACCTCAGGAACATAAACACACACAATCCAAATGGTGGTAGTGGAAAAAGTGCCAAAACAAGGTGAATAGGAGAGAAGGAAACTACAGTAACCCATTAAGCACCTACAACTCTCACTCAGACTAGACAATTATGGCGATAGCTTCTTGAAAACGGGAAGTATGGTAATTTAGGGGTCCCTCCTGTATTATAAGGGGTAAACGCTGTCCCCAACGATGACATCTAAGAGAGTCCCATAAATGGTCTTCATTGCATCTGCAAGTGGCAGAAGTCAGTCCATCTGTTGAAAAGAGAAGCTTTTCAGACCAACAAATACGTTGTAATTTTGGAGCTAATGTTTCCCTACAGTTGGTAGGAATTGAGAGCCAAGATTAAGCTCTCACTACAAAATGCTGCAGTAATTAGGAGGCAGAGCAGGACAGCCACCATTGCTCAACCCCTCTGATTTTACCTTCAGAAAGGAATTTAGTTTACACTTGATACAACTGCTGATCTCTCAGACTTCTTACTACTCCTGTGTTAATTGAATATAGAACATTTATTTCAGTGTGCAGTTGGATTTATTTGAGTGCATGTATATCCAAATACAGAGTAGAAATCTAGAGAACTACAGACTCTGGGTGAAATGCAGAGTCTGGGGCTATTTGAGATTTGTGATTTTAATATGTATGATTTTTAATCTAAATGAATTAGAATTGTCTCTAATGTGGTCAGCATGTGCACTTTCGCCTTCTCTTTGGAATGTCCTAATTCTGTTTTACTAGCAAAATCTTGGCTGAGTTGTCATTCTTAATCTTACTCAGTTTCTAGCTTTTGAAAAACATTTGATCAATTTTTATTTCTATCTTCTGAATTGGGACTTGTAGGCTGAAGAAAGGATTTTAAAAATAAGTGAATATTCAACTTTGAATTAAAAATTTTCATGCGGCTGAGAACTTTCAAATGCATATCACAATGCAGGGGGGGAGAAGGATTTACTGTATATTAATTAGTTTAACTGTGTGTTCAGACAAGGTCTTGCTTCTCAGATAATATTTTTCCTACTACTATTTGTCCTTCAGTAAGTTCATAATGCTTATTTTGTGACATCACATTATTTCCATGGTAACACTGATGTCATGAAATAAGCACATGATTTCTCTGCAAGATCAGGCAGAAGCTGGGTTGTTTGAATCAATGTCTTTATCAAAATAGAAATATCTCCAATAATACTGGTCAAATTTTTTTTCTATAAATGTCTTCCATGTTTGCGGTAGTGTAAAATTTCCCCCTTTTTATAAAACTTAAATTATTTAGTGCAGCTTAAGAGCTTTCTTTCTCAACCTTATTCTGATGAGTGTCGCTGACTTCTAGTATGCTGTACTCTCAGCTGCAGTCTTTAGTTACTTGATCAAGTTGGGAATTTTGTTGTGGTTGCTATAACTACTACTTTCCAGATGTTTGTACAGCTGATTAATGCATTTTTTAAAAATTCACTGAAGATTGCCATAAAATAAGTCTCTTATTAGAATACTTGAAACAGCCATAAAAAGAACCCTGTTTTGCGATTGCAGCTTGAATAGTTTCCAAGGTCACCTGCTGGTTTTGAAGTCTGTAGACAGATGACCATCATCTGCAGTAGATTTGCAAAAACAAATACATAGGCTTTATTAGCACTTCATCTGTAGATTTCAGAGTTTTGCAATGTTTCAGATTAACTACTGTAGTAATTGCAAAACCAAAGGACATTCAATGATGAATGAAAATGAAAGGCAGCTTGTATAAAATTGACACACACAATTTTTTTTTTTTTAAACACAATGTAGAATTAACCTGGGGAACTTACTTCCACACTATATTAAATAGCTTAGTAGGATTCAAAAAGGGATTAAACATTGTTTGGATAAAAATAGGCATTTTCATTAGATAGGACTTTTTAAAAGAAAAGTAAATTCATATGTTTCAGTGCATCAGTCAGTTTTTTGAGTACATCTACACAGCAAAGCAGTGCAAGCCCACTCGAGCTATTTTGAATCCAGCTAGTGCGAGTAACGATAGCAGTGAAGACAGTGCAGCACGGGCTAATGAGCAGAATACTTACCCAGGGTCCATGCTGAGCTTGTACCGTATATGCTGAAACCCCTTCTGTGCTCTTTTCACTGCTGTTGTTACTCATGCTAGCTGGATTCAAACTAGCATGGGTGGATATACGATAAAGGACATGGATTATGAAGAATCCCTAATTTCAAATTTCAGAGTAACAGCTGTGTTAGTCTGTATTCGCAAAAAGAAAAGGAGTACTTGTGGCACCTTAGAGACTAACCAATTTAAAATGTTGGAAATATTCCTTGAGTCGGATACGTTGAATTGGTTAGTCTCTAAGGTGCCACAAGTACTACGTTTCTAATTTCAAATTGTCCACTTTGTTTTTCTAAGAGCTTCCCTTGAAAAGTGCTGGCCACTGTCAGAAATCTACCAGACTCGGTGTCCGCTAGTCTGATATGATCTGGCAATTCAATCATGTTTTAAAGGTTATTGGAATGTGTAAATGGATGCAGTGGTGTCTTCCTGGGTCTGTAGGGCCTGAAATAATAGCTGAGTGGTGTGAACTGCCCTTTTCATCTTAATGGGGTGTTAACTGAACTTTGAAGATGAAGACTTAAATTTCAACACTATTCCACTGTTGATCATTTTATCCTGTAATCCTAAATTGCTTTACATGCCTCTTCAGAGGATCAAGGCCCCAAATGTCTCAGACCCAGTTGCTGAAATTCTCCTCCCCTTCCGTCAACAATTTCTACAATGCAGGTATGTTGTCAGTCCAGAAACCTGTGGCATATCAAATGCTGAAAATATGGTTGATTTTAAAATTTCAAAATTTATGTAAAAATACATAAGTGGTTATTGTACCGCTCTTACTATCTATTTTCACATTTAATTCGTTATAAATCCCAATTTTTAATTCAATGAAGTTATCACTGAATGAAATTATGTCTTCTACACTTAAGATTCCAGGGTAGGGTGACCTGGTGTCCAGTTTTCAACCATAACGCCTGTTCGAAAAGGGATCCTGGCCACTCCAGTGAGTACCATTGACTGTCTGGCAGCGCTGCGCAGCCTGTAGCCTCTGCATTATGCGGCTCCTGGGAAGCAGCCTGCATGTCCCACACTCTGGCTTCTATGTGTAGGGGGAGTCAGGGGGCTCCGCACGCTGCCCCCGCCCCAACCACTGCCCCGCAGCTGCCATTGGCCAATGGGAGCTGTTGGGGTGACGCTTGCGGACAGGACAGTGGTGCACCAGTGCGCAGAGTTGCCTGTCTGTGCCTCCATGTGGGAGCTGGAGGGGGACATGCAGGCTGCTTCCGGGAGCTGCCTGAGGTAAGCGCTGCCCGGAGCCTGCATCCCTGACCTCCCCCCAACCCCAGCCCTGATCCCCCTCCTGCCTTAAGTCCCAGCCCAGAGCACCCTCCTACACCCCAAACCCCTCATCCCCAACCCCACCCCAGAGCCCCCTCTCGCCCTCCAACCCCCCGACCCAGACCTGATCCTCCTCCCACCCTCCGGAGCACTCTCCTACATTTCAAATCCCTCATCCCCAGCCCCACATCAGAGCCTGTACCTCCTCCCACACCCCAAGCCTCTGCCTCAGCCCTAGAGCCTCCTCCCATGTTCCGAACCCCTCAGCTTCACCCCCCAGGCCTCTCCTGCACCCCAAACCCGTCATCCCTGGCCCCACTCCAGAGCCTGCACCCCCAGCTGGAGCTCTCAGCCTCTCTTGTATCCAAACCCACTACCTCAGCCTGGAGTCCCCTCCCACATTCCAAACTTCTCATTTCTGGCCCCACCCCATAGCCCGCACCCCCAGCCAGAGCCCTCACCACCTCCCGCACCCTAGGCCCCTGAGCCAGCCTGGTGAAAATGATCAAGTGAGTGAGGGTGGGGACAGCAAGTGATGGGGGAAGGGGAAATGGAGTGAACAGGGGGCTGGCCCTTGGAGAAGGGGCAGGGCATGGGCGGGGCCTCAGAGGTGGAGCAGGGGGCGGGGCAAGGGTGTTCGTTTTTGTGCAAGTAGAAATTTGGCAACTCTATTCCAGGGACTTAACCATAGAACTGATGTCCACTTTGGTGCTGACTGCATAGGGCTTTTTTCTCCGCTCTTTTACTAGTCCTGCATTACTCATTGCGTGCTTAACTGCTTTTCTTGAAGATATGTAGAGTTAAAACAGGTATTACTTTGGGGAAGTTCTATGGACTGTGTTACGCAGGGTATCTAGCTAAATGATCATAATGATCCCTTATGGCTAAGGCCCTACCAAATTCATGGTCATAGGATTTTAAAAATCTTAAATTTCATGATTTTAGCTGTTTAAATCTGAAATTTCACAGTGGTGTACTTGTAGGGGTTCTGACCCAAAGGACTTGTGGCGGGGGGGAGTCGCAATGCTATTGTAGGAGGGATTGCGGTACGGCTATGCTTACTTCTGTGAAGAGAGCTCTCCTGCCAACAAAGAGTGGCTATGCTGTGCTGCTGTAAGGTGCGCAGTGTAGATGTAGCCTTAGTTACCCCCAGTGTAAAAACACACCTTTTTTAGCAGTGAAGAGCAGGATAGGTCTAACCTAGAATAAAAAGATGTGTTGTGTGTGTCATTCGTCAGTTAAAAAAAGTACTGGTACCTTTTTTTTTTTTTTTAAAGCAGTGAAGATATGGCATCAGTCAAATAAAACAGTGGGGAAAGGGAAAGCTGCACTGAATCCATTCCACCCATGAATAGAACCTGAATGGCAGGTTAGCAACAGAGACCCTGGTTTCTCCCAGATGTCACTTAAATTGCTGGCCTAAAAATTTAAGGTTATTGTGGAAGTTAGCATGGCAGAAATCAGAATGCTTTGTTTTGGAATTTACGTCTATCTTGCTCTAGTGGTCTCTGGTTATAGCATGGCATAAGTAAATTTGTTGTTGATCATATGCCAGGATTTGACCTTGGGATTCTGAAGAGATCAGACACTCCAAATCCCCATATTTACTACGTCATTATCAAAGAATAATAAATTAATAGAAATTTATCAAAAGCATTTGTCTGGGAGTGGTTGAGGTCATGAAGCTGGTATGTGGAAGCACTGCCTATATGACACATGCAGCACATATCTACAGGCAGAAGGGGTGGTTGGGTCACCCAAGCAGGAAATTAACCATCAAAAAGAATGTTGTTCCTCTGTGCATTCAGGTTTAGAAAGAAAAAAAAAAAACACAGGGAAAATGGGAAGAGAATGGGTTTGTGTAGATAGCAATAGCAGCAGCATGGCTGCTTCTTGAAAGCTAAAGACCACGAGTACAGGTTAGACCACTTTAATTTCTAAAAGTCATAAACAAGGGATATCTGTAAATTTTCTTGTTAATATTCTACTGAGAGAGACTCAGAAGTTACTGTCTGCTACAGCAGTGTAATAAGGAGCCATATAACATTCAGGAAAAAAGGTTTGTAGATAATTATCTAGCTCTTTTGGATATGAAGTGGTGAGCATGAAATGCTCAATATATACTTTAATCTTTTTTTGGCTTATTTTTTATTATGAATACGTGAATGGCCTGAGAAAGCTAAGCAAGAAAGATACTAACTTATTCTTAGAATACTTCAAAATGCAGAATAATAATAAAAAAATGTAACTGGGGGGGAAGAGGGGGAGAATCTAGTTATCTTAATCCCAAGTGTTGTATTTTGGTACACACAGCTCTTGGAAGTGTGTATGGTAGATTTCATGTTTTGATCAGCAAGTGTTCAAAATACTTAGTTTCACAGAACTAATTTTCAAGTACACACTTCTTGTGAAAATCCAGTGTTAGGGCTTCAGAGAATGGTAGTTAAGCTTTTGTACATCAAATTACTGGATTCTGGTTAATAGTTAATTGGAATAATTACAAATATCTGTTTTTATTACATTTTTAGTTTGATATTTTAGGACAATTTTTAATAAACATCTACAACAAAAGTATACATGGAATGACTATAAATAAAATCAGTTAAAAAGACGTATATTTTTCTTCACTACATCTTTTTAAAGTTAGTGTCTTTTCACTCTGAATAATAGGTGTAATAAGGTGCGTTTACAATGTTTTTTAAACCCTACTTACAAATATTCTTGAGAATGCTGTTTATGCACCTGTTGATGCTATGTTGCTGTTTGTTCTGTTTATGAACCATTCATTGCCATTGGAATGAAAGATAAAAAATTAAAAACAGATATGTTTAGGGGAAAAAACCCTGTAAGTGTTTGGTGATATATTCATCTTTCTATAGTTATCAGTAAAGTAAAAGTGGGCTTTTTGGAACAATTTAAGGAGTTAACCCTATTTTTTATAATGTGTATCTATTGGAATAATGTTAGTAGAATGTTTTTAGTATTTCTAGGTAGTGGAGCTTTTTTCAAGTTTGTGTTGCTTGTGATGAATACGTTTACATTCCAGTGCTGAGAAATAATGTTCCTTTGGGAAGTTAGTCTGATGTGAAAAATAGAATGTGGAGGCCCCTGGCAAGGGAACAGTATTGAATATAGGAGAGACTTCTGTGATCAGCCACTATCTTCTTTCCTGACAACCCTAAAAAGTGTACGTACCAACATCTCTCAGAATTTGACTAAACGGACAGAGACTGCATTTGAAGAAACCTGCTTTGTCCTGCCACATTCATGAAGCCTATAAATAGCATGGGCAGACAGGACAGCTCGCCTTCATTGCTACAAGTTTTTGACTGTCTGGACATCTGAGTTTTGTAAAAAATTTAGTTAGTTGTGTCTGATAATTACAGGTCTTCTGGTTAACTAGGAAAGATGTGTGAAATTCTTTTTGTGGGATCACATAGTCTTGAGGAGACAGAAATATAAAATTTTGTAGAAAACTATAATTTTGTCCTCCATTTCCAGTGTTTGGTTGGAAGATTTTAATAGCTAATATTTCATGTACTTGCATTAATATTTATTGTTATAATAAATTTATCATGGAGGTTTGACTGAAGTTCCATAATATTTCCTAAAGACTTATTTAGAAAAAGTTTATGCGTACAGAAAGTTTGCTTTCATTTTAAACACATAACTTTGGAAATAGCATGGCCAAAACTTGTTCAGAGAGCAATTAATATTTTAATTTGTTTTTTATCCACTTTACACATCACAATATTTAACTGGTATTTGATTGTAAAGTAGGTGCGTGTAACTAATACAGGGTTTTGCTGATATGGGCCTTTTTGGTTTCTAAAACTGTAACAAATATTTAAATAACTGGGGTGAAATTCTCACACCCACTGTAGCCTCTTCATGCTGGGTAAAAGAGCTTGAGCAGTATAAAGAGGCTGTCAGGAGGAGTTCCCCCAGCATAGAGCAGTGGTCCCCAAACTTTTTCTGTCATGCTCCCCCCTTACCCTTAATGGAATCTGACCCCCTCCTGCTGGGAGCCATGGTTGGGAGCCACAGCCAGGAACAGGGCCCTGGGTGGGAGTGGGGCTGAGGCAGAGCGGAGCTGAGTGGTGCTCCCTCCTTACCCCCCCGGGGGCTGGTCTGGGCCCCACAACGCCCCCTAGGGAGGCGTGCTGCACAGTTTGGGGACCACTGACCTAGAGGAAGACAGCTGTAAGGCTTCCCCTCCTCCCCAAAGCATCTACAAGCCCTTCTGTTGGCAGTATCACTGTGTTCATCAGCGACATGTAGCATGCAGTGCACTAGATATGATAGGTGGGTCTGCACTATGGTTGCTGTAATTTAGGCCCCCACAGCAATTACGATGAGGATTTCTTCAGTCTCTGGGGCAGCTCTGGATTGGGAGAACGTAAAGGTGGCTTAATACTGTCTTAGACTTACCTTTCCTTAGGCCATGAGTCTGTTCTATATTGAGCATACTTGAAAATGAGTTATTTTAGGAACGAAAAGTTTTTATACGTCGTAGGTAGGAAGAGATGCTTTTTAGCTTTTAATCACTTCAGTCCGTGTTATGTGTTGTCACATGTGCGTGAATGATACAGTATAACCAAATGCAAAGTAGTAGTATGCAAAAGTCTCTACAGCAGGAATTGAAAGAACTGTGTGTTTCAGTTTGAAACAAAAGACTGCTGTTCGGGTCTCTGGCTCCCTAGCAACAGCAGAGGATAAAACTCCATCTACTACCAGCCTTATCATTCCATGTTTGGAGGAGGGAGGGAATAAATTAATGTTGCATCTCTAGTCTGTAAGAGCTAATATCTAATTTTCCCCTTAATTTTCTCCAGCTAACCAGCAAACCAAAGTACTGCAGAAGACAGGTATCTAGTGATAGACCCTCTGGTAAAGGGTTTAACCTGCTGGATACCTGTATTCTGTTGAAATTAGACCTTCCTGGTTATTAGGGTCTCTTGTAGAGCGTTTTTTCCTAGCGTTTTACATAAGGCTTCGTTAGGTATTATAATCAGCTCAATGGAGCGCCAATTATGAGAGTTGCCTGTATTGCTTGATACAGTATATGAATAACTGTATCTTTTAGGCTGAATTTTTAAAATCCTATTCACTAATGTTCAATTAAGACAAGCTTGTTTAGGTCTTTTCCAATTTCTTTGATTGTGATTAATTTTCCAAGGTGCAATATATCTGTCTTCCACCATTCCCTCCTCTGTGTGTTACTCCTTATTGGAGACTGCCGGATCAGGGGATGGGAGTCAGGAGATTTGAGTTCTGTTCTTGTCAATGTCACAGCAAATCAGTGGTTATAGTCAAGACACTTAATCTTCTTTTTGCCATCATTTCCTCATCTCTTGCATACAGTACTTCATGGAGACGATGTGAAGCATGTTTCGGGCTTAAGAAGTACTTTGAGGTCTTTGGATGAAAGATTATGATTGCTCAGAGGTCCAGTATGAAACTGGAGAAAAGCCTGTTGAGAGTCTTTGGGTTAAGTTTAGAGGCAAGAGCAACAAGGGTGATGTCGTGGTGGGCGTTTACTATAGACCACCAGACCAGGAGGATGAGGTAGACGAGGCTTTCTTCAGACATCTAACAGAAGTTTCCAGATCATGGGTCCTGGTTCTCATGGGGAACTTCAGTCACACTGACATCTGCTGGGAGAACAATAAAGCAGTGCAAATCCAGGAAGTTTTTGGAGGGTGTTGGGGACAACTTCCTGGTACAAGTGCTGGAGGAACCAACTAGGGGCCATGCACCTCTTGACCTGCTGCTCACAAACAGGGAAGAATTGGTAGGGGAAGTAGAAGTGGGTGGCAACCTGGGCAGCAGTGACCATGAGATGGTCAAGTTCAGGATCCTGACAAAAGGAAGAAAGGAGAGCAGCAGAATACGGACCCTGTATTTCAGAAAAGCAGACTTTGACTCCCTTTGGGAACTGATGGGCAGGATCTCTTTGGAGGCTAATATGAGGGGGAAAGGAGTCAGAGAGCTGGCTGTATTTTAAAGAAGCCTTATTGTGGGCGCACGAACAAACCATCCCGATGTGCAGAAAAAAGCCAAGCTGGTTGCCTGCCATATTTGCTATCAACAGAGAAATCTTCAGTGAGCTTAATCACAAAAAGGAAGCTTACAAGAAGTGGAAATTTGGACAGATGACTAGAGAGGAGTATAAATATATTGCTTGAGCATGCAGGGGTGTAATCAGGAAGGCCAAAGCACAACTAGAGTTGCAGCTAGTGAGGGATGTCAAGGGTGACAAGAAGGGTTTCTACAGGTATGTTAGCAACAAGAAGATGATCAGGGAAAGTGTGGGACCCTTACTGAATGGAGGAGACAATGTAGTGACAGATGACGTGGAAAAAGCTGAAGTACTCAATGCTTTTTTTTGCCTTGGTCTTCACAGACAAGGTCAGCCCCAAGACTGCTGCACAGGGCAGCACAGTATGGGGAGGAGGTGAGCAGCCCTCAGCGGTGAAAGAATAGGTAAGGACTATTTAGAAAAGCTGGACATGCACAAGTCCATGGGGCCGGATGCAATACATCTGAGGGTGCTGAGGGAGTTGGCTGATGTGATTGCAGAGCCATTGGCCATTGTCTTTGAAAACTTGTGGTGATTGTGGGAGGTCCCAGACGATTGGAAAAAGGCAAATATAGTGCCCATCTTTAAAAAAGGGAAGAGGGAGAATCTGGAGAACTACAGACTGGTCAGCCTCACCTCAGTCCCTGGAAAAATCATGGAGCAGGTCCTCAAGGAATCCATTTTGAAGCACTTGGAGGAGAGGAAGGTGATCAGGAACTGTCAACATGGATTCACCAAGGGCAAGTCATGCCTGACTAATCTAATTGCCTTCTATGATGAGATAACTGGCTCTGTGGGTATGGGGAAAGCAGTGCATGTGATGTACCTTGAGTTTAGCAAAGCTTTTGATACGGTCTCCCACAGTATTCTTGCCAACAAATTAAAAAAGTATGGATTGGATGAGTGGACTGTAAGATGGATAAAAAGCTAGCTAGATCATCAGGCTCAATGGGTAGTGATCAATGGCTTGATGTCTAGTTGGGGATCGGTCCTGGGTCCAATTTTCTTCAATGTTTTCATTAATGATCTGAATGATGGGATTTATTGCACCCTCAGCAAGTTCGCAGATTACACTAAGATGGGGGGAGAGGTATATATGCTGGAGGATGGGATTAGGGTCCAGAGTGACCTAAACAAATTGGAGGATTGGGCCAAAAGAAATCTGTTGAGGTTCAACAGGAACAAGTGCAGAGTCCTGCATTTAGGATGGAAGAATTCCATGTATTGCTACAAGCTGGGGACCAACTTCCTAAGTGGCAGTTCTGCAGAAAAGGACATGGGGATTACAGTGGATGAGAAGCTGGATATGAGTCAACAGTGTGCCCTTGTTGCCGAGAAGGCTAACGGCATATTGGTCTGCATTGCCAGCAGATTGAGGGAAGTGATTACTCACCTCTATTTGGCACTGGTGAGGCCACATCTGGAGTATTTCATCCAGTCTTGGGCCCCCCACTACAGAAAGAATGTGGACAAATTGGAGAGAGGGCAACAAAAATGATAAGGGGGCTGGAGCACATGACTTATGAGGAGAGGCTGAGGGACTGGGCTTAGTTAGTCTGCAGAAGAGAAGAATGAGGGGGGATTTGATAGCAGCCTTCAACTACCTGAAGGTGGATTCCAAAGAGGATGGAGCTTGGCTGTTCTCAGTGGTGGCAGATGACAGAACAAGGAGCAATGGTCTCAAGTTGCAGTGGTGGAGGTCGAGGTTGGATGTTAGGAAAAACTCTTTCACTAGGAGGGTGGTGAAGCACTGGAATGCATTACCTAGGGAGGTGGTGGAATCTCCATCCTTAAAGGTTTTTAAGGCCCAGCTTGTCAAAGCCCGGCTGGAATGATTTAGTTGGTGTTGGTCCTGCTTTGAGTAGGGGGTTGGACTAGATGCCCTCCTGAGAACTTTTCCAGCCCTAATCTTCTATGATTCTATGTAGGGCTGTCAAGCGACTAAAAATATTAATCGTGCTGTTAAACAATAGTAGAATACCAATTATTTAAATATTTTTGGAAGTTATCTACATTTTCAAATATATTGATTTCAGTTACAACACAGAATACAAAGTGTACAGTGCTCCCTTTATATTTATATTTATTTTTATTATGAATATTTGCACTATAAAAAATAAAAGAAATAGTAGTTTTCAATTCACTACACGTACTATAGTGCTCTCTCTTTATCATGAAAGTTCAATTTACAAATGTAGAATTATGAACAAAAAATAACTGCATTCAAAAATAAAACAGTGTAAAACTTTAGAGCCTACAAGTCCACTCAGTCCTACTTCAGCCAATTGCTCAGACAAACAAGTTTGGTTACAATTTGTAGGAGAAAATACTGCCCATTTCTTGTTTACAGTGTCACCTGAAAGTGAGAACAGGTGTTCTCATGGCACTGTTGTAGCCTGAGTCGCAATATATTGATATGCCAGATGTGCTAATGATTCATATGTCCATTCCTCTTCAGCCACCATTCCATAGGACATGCATCCATGCTGATTATGGGTTCTGCTCGATAACAATCAAAAGCAGAGCAGACCGAGGCAGGTTCATTTTCATCATCTGAGACAGATGCCACCAGCAGAAGGTTGATTTTCTTTTTTGATGGTTTGGGTTCTGTAGTTTCAGCATTGGAGTGTTGCTCTTTTAAGCCTTCTGAAAACATGCTCCACACCTCGTCCCTCTCAGATTTTGGAAGACACTTCAGATTCTTAAACCTTGGATCGAGCGCTGCAGCTATTTTTAGAAATCTCAAATTGGTATCTTCTTTTCATTTTGTCAAATCTGCAGTGAAAGTATTTTTAAAATGAACATGGGCTGGGTCATCATCCGAGACTGCTATAACATAAAATATATGGCAGATGTGGGTAAAACAGAACAGGAGACATACAGTTCTTCCCCAAGGAGTTCAGTCACAAATCTAATTAACGCATTTTTTTTTAACAAGCATCATCAGCATGGAAGCATGTCCTCTGGAATGGTGGCTGAAGCATGAAGGGGCATACGAATGTTTAGCATATATGGCATGTAAATGCCTTGCAATGCCGGCTGCAAAAGTGCCATGCGAATGCCTGTTCTCACTTTCAGGTGATCTTGTAAATAAGAAGCAGGCAGCATTATCTCCCATAAATGTAAACAAACTTGTTTGTCTTAGCAATTGGCTGAACAAGAAGTAGGACTGAGTGGACTTGTAGCCTCTAAAGTTTTACATTGTTTTTGGTTTTGAGTGCAGCTACGAAACAAACAAAAAATCTACATTTGTAAGTTACACTTTCATGATAGAGGTTGCACTATAGTACTTATATGAGGTGAATTGAAAAATATTTTTTATTTATCATTTTTACAGTACAAATATTTGTAACAAAAATAATATAAAGTGAGCTCTGTACTCTTTGTATTCTGTGTTGTAATAGAAATCAATATATTTGAAAACGTAGAAAAACATTCAAAATATTTAATAAATTTCAATTGGCATTCAATTGTTTAACGGTGCAATTAAGTGCGATTAATTTTTTTTAATCACCATTAATTTTTTTGAGTTAATCACATGAGTTAACTGCGATTAATGGACAGCCCTAATTCGATTATATTTACATGCCTGCGGTATATCCCCTGTTGAACGTGAGTAATTCAGTATGTTTTGACTGTATACATATTACTGATAATTCCTAAGTGCAACAGCGAAACTTTGGCAAATATACTGGTGGTCAGTTCCTAACATCCGATCCTATTGTTAGAAACTGGACTTTTTTTTCACAAGTGTTGATTCAGTGCATGCTTTCTGCCTTAATGTATTGACTGTTTTCTCCCTTGTGCTGTTTGTTAAAGCTCTTTCAGGTAATTCAGACATGTAGTAAGTAAGCAAGCAGGAGTGAGTTTTGGAATGTGTTGTCTTCCTGTATTTGGTTTCTTAAAACTTAAAAAATTAGGTAAGAGGGTGATGTCAGGCCAAATTTAGTGGTTGAGAACTAAAAGCTCCTGTCCATAAGAGACAGCAAAAAATCTCCAGAAGAAGAGGGGCGAGAGTGGAGTGGAAAGGCAAGTATTTGTTTCACTTTCTGGGGTATTCAAAAATGTTACTTCGAGGTTATATTTAAAAACCTAGTGACAGGAACAGATTTCTAACCTAGAGTAAAAACTGTACTGTTAGAAATCAGTCTTTTGGGGGTATGATAGGGAAACACAGAGATCTTATCTTGATTTATTTTTCCAGTTAGGATATAAAGTTACATTCTTGCCACCACAATGTCTGTCTTGTTTACAATAAATTGATTAGGTGATTTTTTTTCCTGAGATTTTTTTATGTAGCTATTTTGGTTATTGGTGTGGGTGATGACAAAAAATCAAGTAGTTTAGATTCTAAAGCCATTTTTCAAAACATTAATGAAGTAATGGTTTAATTTTCCCTTCTACCTTTAAAGGTAGCTGCAATTTGAATAAAATTCAAGAATGTGTTGATGAGTAAGGCGGGACACATTCTTTTAGTATTAGGTAATAGAAGAATGCTCATCTTTGCCTCTGGAAATGTGTGCATCTTATTGAGCAGATTTTAGGGTTTTTTATTATTGAATCTTTAAAAAGTCTCAGTATTTTGTAAAATCATTGTCTACTGTAAAAGCGTCATGTACTATTAAATATGTACATGGTTATGGTGAAGGAGCACAGCTGGCATTGCTTTTCAGTATTTGACTGCCTTCTTTGCAAGCTATTGAAATGCTCTTGTGCAGGAATCACCATTTGGGCAGCAAGTGAATTTTTTCATTCTTTGCTAATCACGCTGCAGGGCAGGAGGGTAGTAGTAGATTCACTAGAAATACCATTAAGAATGACATTAAGTTCCTAGTTGGCCTCATTATGAAATTGAGAAAAATTAAGAAAGCATTACTTGGCATACATTTTTTTTTTTAAATAAAACAGTAAATGATGCATAGCAGCATCATTGTGTAATAGATAAATAGGTGCAGTCTCAAAGGCTGGACTTACATTAGTCACTCTCTGTTTTTAAGGTCGGGACAGTAAGCTTGATTTTTGACACCCTTTTCCCAAAATGTCTTTAATCCCCATTTTCCCACTCAAATTTATGATCCTCTTCTGACAAGGAGAATGTTTATTGAAAATTTTGGGGTTTGTTGGATAAAACTGTTTTGATGAGAGAAGTACAATTTTTTTTTTCAAGCTTTCTAACCCCATCCATTCAGCTATAAGAAGAATCTTTAATGTAGCACGTTATATTTAACTATAAAGGAGATATAGGTGTTAGAAAGCCTCTTTGATATCAGTGTAATTTTTGTGCATTGTGACTTGGTTACTTGCATATATATCAATGTAACTGTTTAACATCTACAATTATTGCTACTGCTATAGCTATCATAGCACCTAGGAGCCCTCATTGTATTAGGTGCTGTATAAACAATTCTCCCTAAATTCTACAAATCAAAAGTGTATTGGCATTGGCATTCTTTTTATCAGTTAATCAAAGGGGGGAAATCTGCACAACAATTTTGCTCTCGACATGTGTGTATTTTTTATGTCTTTTTAAGTGTCTGGGGAGAGTTTTTAAATACTTTCTTGATTTGTATTACAGTTTTGATATTGTTCTGATTAGGTGTTTTTCTTCCTCAGTTTTGGCAAGCGTTCTGCAGGAAGCTTCAGGCGTGGCTGTGAATGCATTGTTTTAGAGCCATCTGAAATGATTGTGGTAAGTCTGTGGTGCCAATTTCTTTCAAACAATATTTTTTTCAAATTAAATTACACTTTCAAGTTGTCATTAAGCATAGACAAAATTCAGTAATGTTTGAAATTACTTTGAATTGTCTACACTATACTCAGTTTAAGATGGTACTAAATTTAGTGTGTGATTTTTTTTTTTTAATTTAATGCCCTAGTTTGCAATCATTATACATAGCACAAAAGTTGGAAATGCCATTTAATTAAATGAATGAAATAAACCTTTCAATAAAGTTAAACTGCAAGTTAAAAAATGCCTGTAAGGATAAGACAATCATATTTAAAATAGAGATGGCAACTATGATTATCCACGAGTATTTATGATATGTAATTAAGCATCTTTGCTTAAAATTGATTAACTGAGTTTATTTTAAGAGTTATTAACAGTTGATTAAATTCTGTTTTATTTGAGACATGTAAGGCTTGAGAATGCAGTTTAGGGATTTTTTTACTATTATAATTTTAAAAATTTCAGCATTACTAGTATAAAGGCATATTTGTCATTTAGAACACCTGCTGTGGTCCAGTGCAGAAAAGCTTTATTCCCCAGAAAGTTCTCAAATTCAACACTTCCATCAGTGTCATTGGGCACATCATCCAAACAGATATACCTCCATGACAGGAGAGATTAAATACTTTTGCTCTCTTTCTGAAGGATGTGGTATTCAGACCATAACACAGGTATAATCACCATATAGCCAAACACGAAATTATACAAACACTATATTATCCATATACCATATTATCCAAATGCAGGGCAAATCATATTCAATTGCTGAAAATTAATGCCATCTATATTTACTGGAGATGTTTTAGAAATCAGGATTAGTGAATTAGGCAGTATTGTAGAAGACATAAGTTATTCATGCCTGCAGTATATCATTGAATCATAGGACTGGAAAGGACCTCGAGAGGTCTTCTAGTCCAGTTCCCTGCACTCAAGGCAGGACTAAATATTAGAGCATCCTTGACAGGTTATTTTCTAACCTGCTCTTAAAAACCTCCAAGGATGGAGATCCAAATGTCCTGACTTCTAGAAGCATTAAAGAATAGCTTTCACACAAAGTGTAACTTCCTAACTTATTTAAAATTTATACCCATTAATCTTCAGGTTTTTAAAAATTCTTTGCCACTTTCACTCTAAATGAATACAACGTTGGTTGTGTAATAGCAGTTTACCTTGTCATCTGTCTCCTCCTCTGTCCCCGTCCTGCTAATAAAACTCTGATGCATTCTGTTTTAATGACTTCACAGCATTGAGGGAAGTAGAAATGAGAAATGCCCATTCCTCGCCCCGCCCTCCAATTCAAATGCCATAATTCTGCTGTGGGGAAAGTGGCAGTCAGCTCTTTTCAAGGTGTGAATCCACCCACTTTGGCTCCCTGTTCCCACTGTACCTTGTGTATGATGCAGGCTCTGGGAGCAGCTTGCTATCCCCAATTCCTGCTGCTATGATACCCATCTTTAGCTTTGGGTGGTACCAATGGATGTCCTTGGTACACAGCTCTTTGGTGGGTGGGAGGAAAGTGAGGGACACAAAATGCGGGTGGGGGGAGGGGGGCGAGGACAGAGAAAATAAGGGGCCTAGCAGGGTGATAGGGAAAAGAGACCAGAAACAAAAAAGGTTACAGCTGGGCCAAGACATGATGAGCGGGGCCTGTGGTGGGTGCTGAATGAGGGCACTTAGCTGGCAATCCATCCAAAGTAGGTCATGAATACGAAGACCTTTGGAACCTCTGAGTTAAACCTTTGAAGTATACTTTGGCCCAACCTTTCAGAGGACTTACTGCACTTTGAGTGGAAAGAACTCAAGATTCAGAGGACAGCATGTGGAGCAGCTACCAAGTCATCACCACACATTTGTTGCATACCATAAGTGTTTATGGGTATGTCTGCACTGCAGTACACCTGTGGCTGGCCCATGCCAGCTGAGTCGGGCTTGGGCAAAGCTGTTTAATTACGGTGCAGACCTTTTGGCTTGGGCTGGAGTCTGAGCTCTAGGATCCTGTGCGGTGGGAGGGTCCCAGAGCTTGGGCTGCAGCCCAAACCTTAACGTCCACACTGCAATTAACAGCCCCTTAGCCCGAGCCCCGTGAGCCTGAGTCATTGGCATGGACCATCCACAGGTGTCTAATTGTGGTGTAGACATACCCTTAATAGTCATGCTACTCATACTTCATACAACTGGTTCGGGTAGGACTAGTTCTTATTAAAACTTCTTGTCATGTCAGCAGAATGTAATGGTGTTTCATTTGTATAGATGGTGAAAAGAAACATGAGAAGGAAAAAATCACCTGCATGGTGGTAGTTTGTCATAATCATCTTTTCTTAACCCACCTATCACTGCTTACGTCCTGTTTCTTTTGGAGAACAATCTTTTTGGCCTTGGGATACAGACTGAGGAATGTGAATGGATTTAATCTGCACCTAAGGACAATACTGGACAGTTTTCGCCACTTTCTGCTTCCTTGTAGATGTGGCGTAATTCTAGCATGAAATGATGGCTTTTTAGTAGTAAGGTAGGCACAGGGGAGAGAGATACAGAAAGGCAAATTACTACAACTTTGTTATCTTGCATGAAAGTCAGAATTCTGAATTGTAAAAACATTTTCATAGCAATACATTATTGTGTAGTAACATGCCTGTGACTTTGCTGCAGCCTCCAGAACAGAGAGAGGATATTGATATTGCTGAGCGGGAAATTCCTTATTCAGTCACTCATCTACTAGAAATGTCTGGGGTTTTTTCCTTTGCTGCTATTACAAAGTAAATTGCTTTTTATGTAAATTTAATCTTTTTCAAATTTCTCTGATGTGAAAATTCCTTTTTAAAAGTCTCAAAATATTTAAAATATGTAATTAAAACAGTGTTGCCCATTGAAGAGAGGCAGGATGGGATTGGAAGGTCCCAAGAGTGACCCGTTGAAATCTGTAGGAAAGCTATAAGTTCCTTCCCATGGGAGAGCTTCATTTGCCAGTGTATTGCATAGACAAAAACATCACTATGTGCAAGAATAAAAATTGAGGAAAAGGATGTTAACTTTTTTTTTAAATAGAGTAAGGCACTTATAAAATATGTGAAAGTGTCTGCTCAATACTCTTTTCATAGTGATACTTGTTCTTTCTCAGCCCTGCGGACATTTGATTTCTTGGCACTGAGTTCATGCTTTTCACTGTTAAAAATGCAGGAAATTCATAACCAACCACATTTTCTGAAATGGAGTTCAAAGTGCCCTTTCATAAACTAAATCTTAAACTGAATTGGGCTTGTTCAGTAGCAATGACACTTATAGTTAAGGATTGTCTAAAATAAAAGCTTCCACGTGGCTAAGAGCAGAAGAAAAGATAGGCTTCTGTTTTATTGCAGAATATGCGGTAACTTTCATTTGTAGGGAAATGACCCTTCATTGCGTTTATTTTATTGTAGGTGGACTATATGGATGAAAATGAAGAATATTTCCAGCGTCAAGCTTCCCATAGACAATCCAGAAGGAGATTTAGGAAAATCAATCAAAAAGGAGAAAGACAAACCATTATTGATACTGTGGATCCTTATCCTGTGGGGAAGCCACCTTTACCTAGAGGTTATCATACGGTAAGTTACCTACATATGTTTTAAATACAAGACAAGGGAAAAATATTTTTACAAAAATAATCACCTGAAAGGTCAAATTCACTGCTTGCCTAAGCAGGTGGAATTCTGTGTGGGAGTTTCTCCTTAGGGTATCAGTGAATTTGGCCCAAAGTGTGTGCACCCGTGTGCCCATGTAATTTGCTTCATAACTCAGATTGAGAGTAGAGAATACTTAATTTGTTGCACATTTATTGTTAAACAATGCTGGCAAGAGGACAGCACATATCTTTCCTTGCTATTCCAGTTATTTTTGGCAACTTTGAAACAAATCAGTTACCTAATACATGTGATTCCAATTTCCTGTCAATAATTGAAAATGTAATAGAAATATGTGGTGTACAGTGTTCCTGTGGCTAATCAGTAAAGAATTCATTTTTATGTGTAGCAATTGTTTTCTCAAAAAACCTGTATTGCATTGTGGTAGAAATAGTCCATGATTTTGGCTTGTCATTTCTCTATGCAAGACCCAGATCTTGAAATATTAAACTAACTTTTATTGCTGACTAATACGAGACCAGAAATTTTGGTCTGAATCATGATATTTTTGCCCAGAGTGAAATACTGCAGTCTGTCCTTTATCATCAGACAAAGCATCGTCAGAGTTTTCTTCAAAATAGTTTTTGTGTAATTTTACAGATTGAAAGTTATAGGCTTCCTTCATAAAAGAGGAAAGATCATAATTATTAATATTTTAAACATGTTCTACAAAATAATCTGTTTATTTTATTTTTCTGTTGAGCAAGGGTCTGCTAGGGTAAGAGTAATTAGATTTGCTGTTAACTTCAACAGCATACAAAATACTCTGAAAAGTAAGTGGCCTTCAAATCCTGTACTCAGCTGTTTTTTTGTGGCCCTGAACCTGCAAAAATATACTAGTACACAAATAGATAACTTTATGAATGTGATTGGTCATATTGAGTATAAAGTAACTCAAACACATAAGTGTTTGCAGAATCAGGGCTTTGTTTTAAAAATGTTGTCTCTGATGTGAAGTAGAGGGTTTTTTTCCCCTCATTTTTTCCCTACCCATCCATATTCC
This sequence comes from Caretta caretta, assembly GCF_965140235.1. Classification (NCBI taxonomy): domain Eukaryota; kingdom Metazoa; phylum Chordata; order Testudines; family Cheloniidae; genus Caretta; species Caretta caretta. The sequence goes on from NC_134209.1 coordinate 74,155,196, forward strand.
TTTACTTGTTGCCAATTTCCTGTTGTAATCCATTGCATGACTGTAAATGTATAGCTGTTTGATTACATCCACTGTTGGAGGTTTTTCTTCCTGAGTTAAATAAATATATCTTACATCAACACTTTTTACGTATTTTGTTTATACAACAGGCTCCTTTTAATGGTTTAATGTTCTGCTCAATTTTGATTTTCTCCAAATTTATTATGGATTTCTTAGTTGAGTCATTTTCTTTGGCTTATTTGTGAAACCCTTTTGGAGTTTTAAGATAAGAGATTCTACTGGTTTGTGTCAAACCACCTTTATGTGGCATACATGTTTGGGTCAGTCATGCTACAAGTGAAGGAAGGAATTGTTGATGGATTTTATTTAGATGTAACTTATACATCTAATCTACTGTTTGAAAAATGGTAACTAGACTTGACAATGTCATTTGCTATAGGAGGGCCACACCTGTTGTATAAATTACTTTTTAAGAATACCTAATGGCTTGGTGTAGATTTAAATCCAGTATGAAGAGCAAAAGCTCATCATTAATCATTTTGTTTAAGTTCATAATGATTGTACAAGTCTATTGGGAAATACATTATGAGTACCAGGTAGACTTGTCAGTAGAAGCTGAAATAATTACTGACAATTAAAATATTTTTTTAAATCAACGTATAATTTAAATTATTATTTAATTACTTGAGATCCCTTTTTTACGGAAAATATTAAACCCAGCAAGTTCAAGTTGAAATTACGGAAATTGAAGACTTTTTATTTTTATAGTGCTTGCTAATCTTCATTGTTTACATTCCTATCACATTGATATTATTTATATTCTGTATATTTAAAAATATGCATTTTCCAGTCACTCACATCTGTGAAGGTTGTCTCTTCCTCACTGTCCTGCCTTTTTGGCCACCCAAAAGGTTTTTTTGTTTGTTTTAAAATCAAAATTGTTTGAAAATCTAAATGTGTCTTTAAAATGGTACTGAAATGTATTCTCTGAAACTGATAGGAATGCAAAGTGCATTATTTTAGTACATCTCCTGAGGGGTTCTGAACATTCACAATTCCCATTAGTAGCATCTCTCAGGATCAGGCCTTCAGTTATCTAAAATTTAGAAGTTGGTATGAATAAACTAACACATTTAAAAAAAAAGTTTGAAAAACCGCATATGAAATGAATGGTCAAGTATATTGGATTAGTCTTCAGTTGCATGCTCTAATTGTGGGTATGTTTTGATTTGCGTGTTAAATACATTAAGATCAATAATAAAAAAATAAATAAAATAAAATAACTTCATCCAGACAATAGACTGCATAGCTTTAGAGTAAACTAGGTTCTTGAATTTTATTTTATACAAGCTCCTTATTTACCATATCACTGAAATGTTTGCTAAAAGAGTATCAATATTTTATTTCACATTGGCCCAATTGATTGTGTACTTAGAAAGCCGGTGTTCAAAATAGTCAAAAAATGACATGCTAAATAGCATCTCTGAAGGAAGTTGGCTATAGTGAAAATGTAGATGAAATTATATAAAGATAGTTCTAAAATGGAAAATGCATGACAATGCTTTGCAAAAATTGTAAATAAAGCTAAATGCATTATGTTTAATTGTTGCATGGATTACAGAACATTTACACATTCAGCCAATTTATCAGGGAACAGGACTCGCCTTAAAATAATTTTAACATTATCTCAGGGTGGTATGTACTATAGCATGTCTGATTATGTTCATCTTTTCCTTTCCTCCTATATGGCATTCATTTCATTTTGGCTCACAGGAATGCACTAAACCTCAGGTATTGTAATTTTATATGTATCGTCCACTAACAATTTTACTTGTAAGTTTGCAGTGTGACTAATTGTATCGTAATACCAATGCAGCGTTGTGGCAAAATTTGTGTGCTATCTGTGTTTTCTATATTGATGTTTTATATATTTCTTCTATAGTGAGAGTGCTTCAAATAAATGTGGGATATGGTGACAGTCTCCTTAATGTGATTACAGTAGAACCTCAGAGTTACAGACACCTCGGGAATGGAGGTTGTCCATAACTGAAATGTTCCGTAACTGAACAAAATGCAGCTCCGGCTCCAGCAGTTCACACTCTGGGCCAGGTTTCTCGCCATGACAAGCTTGTCCCCCGGCTACAGTGGGGTGAGAGGGGTGTGGTGGTGGTGAAAACGGTGCATCTCCTTCCCGGCGGGGAGAGGGGGTTGTGAAAGCAGCAACCCCTCTCCCAGCCATGGGATGGAGATGGTGAAAATCGCACCCATGGCTTACAGGAAAGCAGCGCAGACCCCGGTGCTGCTCTTGCTCCTGCTATCTTGAGCTGGCAATGGGGGCTCACAGCTTTGCTTGTGAATCTGTCTCTTCAGCTCCTAGCTGTAAGTTGGTGGGGGTGGGGACAGACAGCCCAGATGTGCCTGCCTTTAAGATGCAATACAGGCATAGTACAGTATTTGCTTTTTTGGGGGGGGGGGGTCTCCACTGCTGCCTGATTGGTTACTTCCAGTTTCAAATGGTGTCTGGTTGACCAGTCAGTCTGTAACTCTGGTGTTCGTATCTTTGAGGATCTACTGTAATTTATCTTCTTCCTTTCCTTCATGACATCACAAGATTGAGGTGATATAACTGGAAGATGATGCGCAAAGCACAGAAATAAGGAAAATACATAGTATATTTAACAGAATGTATTTATGTATTTTCTCAGTATAGACGACTTTTTAGACTTTTGTATTGGTTCCAAAAATAAGGTCCATTTGTAGCTGTTCTGCACTTGCACTTTGTAAGGTCAGGAAAATAAGTTGGAGAAATGAAAAAATAGGCAGTGAAAATTTCGTTAACTGAAAATTTTTAGGTTTTGCTTTTGCCTTTTTGTTACTGTTTGATTCAGCCTGAGACAGTGAGATTAGACTTTATTACAACACTCTTCAGTTGCTCTTGATAGAAATGAGAAAGGAGCTTGAATGAGCTTACCAGAACATGTTGAAGAATCGCTTTTGGGGAAGTCATGTCTGAGTGAATAAGCAAAGTTCTAGATTGGAGCCAGTCTCACCTGAACAAAAATTAAGATTGTAGGATTTCTGTCTCAGATCAGCTCTTAAATACCAACCTACTTTGAAGACCTAAATGCCCTGCTTTATGATTTTAAATTTTATTTTTAATTACATTGATGCAAATGAAAAAAAAACACTTATGCATATACTATATGTGATGCTTTATAGGAATTTATTTGGTATATTTTGTGCTACAGAGTTAGTAATGTAAAACATAAAGAAATTCCTTTGGTACTTAGAGCTTGGTTGATAAATTAAAAGAACAAGTTTCTTTAAGATCCTCACTTGGAGCAAAATATTCTTTTTATTTTGTTTTATCCTGCTGATCTTATAGCAGAAAATCTGATTACTGTTTTTTAGCTAACACTACTAATGAACTGTTGTACTGGCACTCAATTCATTTGTGTGTTTCAAGGTTTCTTTTTTTTTTTGAAATTATCAAATGGGCTTCAGTGCAGTTTCTTACAAAGCTGTGAGTTGTGACATAGCCTGTTGTGCTGAAATACCATCTTTTTGTAACAATCAAGATATATTTTTATCTTTCTAGGAGCCCAGTCCTCATCTCTTTGAAATCAATGGTAAAAACTCCCCCTGACTTAGGTGGGGTAAAAATTGAGCCCTAAATGCACAGTAATAGTAGGGAAATTCATTCCAGTGTTAACTATGGTAGTTCAAATTCTTACTAGAATGTAAGGGGGTATACTTCATCAATATGTTGGTTTAATAGCCTTAAACATGAATATGAATGATCATATGAAATAAATCAGGATTCTGATCTTGAGTATGGCCCTTAAAAATTGATGTAGTTTTCTAGACAGTTTTTTTTTGTAAGAGGATCGGAAAAGAACAGTGTCGGAGAAGGATTCTAGGAATAGCTTCAGATAGATTAATATTAACTCTTGCATACTTAACTAACCAGTGGAATGCTTAAGGTTGATCTTAAAATGTGGATTTTGGTGTCTTTGTATACATTCTAGTCAGAGCTGGTTGCCTAAAGTTAGGGATGCTCAACAAAGCATTTTTCCTTTATAAGCCTTTATTTTTGGTGGCTTATAACTTTGCCAAACTTTAACCATTTGGGCTGAAATTTTTCATGCTTTTGTATTTGCTTGAGATTTTTTTAAAAAACTTCCGCAAAAACAGCCATTTCCATTAATAAGATTAGGGAAAATTAGATAGGTTTACCAAAGCTAAATTTCTGTCTGATCATTTTTTTTAGGTGTTCTAGTTCCCCTGTGCCAGAATTGGGGCTGCTTTGTAACAATTTATGAAAACTCTGTTGGTGTTTGCTTAATGTCTGAATATGTTGGTTTAGATTAATGGGGTCTGTAAGAAAACACAAGCAGGCAGGAAAAAGAGTGTCTCAAGATAAGCCACTTGTTCACAAACACTTGAGGATTCTTAGGAGACAATGCCTGGACAGGAAAGGACGTGTGAATATGCAAGAGGAAAGAGAATTGTAGCAGCCTTTAAAAAGGGACTCTCTGAGAGGGGGATTGTTTGGGGGAATTGAGCTGACAAAGGTACCTGCTGTGGTGTCTGAAAAAGTTGGGTGTTCCTAGGTTACCATCATGGAAGGGTAAGCCTTTAGGTAAGGTAGATACGCATATAGACTGCTTTTGTTTTTAAATCTTTTTTTCTACATGTTTTGTTCCCACTGCTAAAATAAACAAACCTTTGGTTTTGGAAAATTGTTCTGTAAAGTATGGTTTCAGTGTCTTGAAATGAAGAATGTTAAGTGCCAAACCGCAGGTGCAGGTTAAACACACCTGGTGCACAGGGCGCTGTCGCCTAGGGTTTGCTCTAAGAGTGGGAGAATTGCAGAATTATAACCCGAATAGGTAAAGGCATGAGGCCTGACGCCTGAAGGGGTCGCACTCAGAGAGCAGAAAGGGACAGAAGTGCATCTGGGCCAGTAACCATAAGAGTCTTGTGCAGGGGTCGGCAACCTTTCAGAAGTGGTGTGCCGAGTCTTTATTTATTAACTCTAATTTAAAGTTTCGCGTGGCAGTTATACATTTAAACATTTTTAGAAGGTCTCTTTGTATAAATCTATAATATATAATTAAACTATTGTTGTATGTAAAGTAAATAAGGTTTTTAAAATGTTTGAGAAGCTTCATTTAAAATTAAATGAAAATGCAGAGCCCCCCGGACTGGTGGCCAGGACCCGGGCAGTGTGAGTGCCACTGAAAATCAGCTCATGTGCTGCCTTTGGCACGTGTGCCATAGGTTACCTACCCCTGGTATAGTGCATCTATGATTTGGAGCACAAACATAAGCAGGGGGGTAGTGCTTGGGTCAGTCAGATATCTTTTGCTGTCCCCATGAAAATCTGTTCAGATTGGAACAAGTTATAAGACTGAAAATTGCTATTTGAACGTGATCAATAGAGCTTTTAGTAGCTAGCTGTTGACAATCTTTGGAAGAATTCCTAGTGCACTGAGCATGCTCCTCAACCCACCCAGCTTGAGCTCCAGATGCGATGTCTGCAGTTGCCAATCCATTGGCCTATGAGAAGGAGTGGTGGGCAGGGAGTCATAAATTCTAGTCTTTGCTCTTTCACTTAAAGGTATTTAATATTTCTATAAACTTCACAGTCCTCATTAGTGAGCCAGCCCTCCTACCTCTTAGGCAGCAGACAAATATCATTCTCTCTCCCTCAGTTTTTCAAATGAGAGTTCACACAAGGTCACTTTGAGCAGAGCTGGAAACAGAGCATAGTTTCTAACATGGCAGATCCAAGTCTCATCCTCAGCAACACTTTCAGAATAAATAAATCAAATCTGTGTACTTAGCTGTACTCTATAACCAGAACCACTCCCCTCCAAAGCCAGAAATAGAGCCCAGGAATCCTGACATTCAACTGTTAGTTTAGCAAATCGTTTTGTAAACCGTTGGCTCTCAACCTTTCCAAACTACTGTACCCCTTTCAGGAGTCTTTGTCTTGCGTAGCCCCAAGTTTCATCTCACTTAAAAACTACTTGCTTACAAAATCAGACATAAAAATACAAAAGTGTCACAGCACACTAATACTGAAAAATTGCTTTCTTTGTTATTTTTACCATATAATTATAAAATAAATCTACTGGAATATAAATATTGTACTTACATTTTAGTGTATACTATAGATAGTAATGTAAACAAATCGTTTGTCTGTATGAAAGTTTAGTTTATTTCGACTTTGCTAGTGCTTTTGTTGTAGCCTCTTGTAAAACTAGGCAAATATCTAGATGAGTGGATGTACCCTGGAAGACCTCGGTGTACCCCTGGTTAAGAACTACTGGTGTAAACCACTGTCAAAATGTATGTTGTATCTAGCTCTGTTTGTTGTTCCACATAGAAGATAACAGCCTAGAGGTTTGCTTTGGCTCTAAAGGTCCTGGGTTCAAGCACTTGTTAATGACCCCTGTGGTGTCCGTAGGAGTCTATATGATGGAATTTGGGGTTTTTTCTTTTTATAAAGCCTAGAAAATCAAATACAGAAAACTACATTTAAAAATGTTAAGGGTTGCAAATTCAAGCATCCAGTGATTAGGAACACCAGGTTTAAGGTTGCCCGGGCAACCTTAATTTATCTGCCTTATGTGTATACGTTATAATAGCCTTTAATTACATGATCATGTACTATTTGTTCTGCAGGATTCCTGCTTCATTCAGCACACAGGATAGACTATGAATGATGCTCAGGACCAAGGATGTTCTCTTGTATTTAATAAACTGGAATAGAACCCAGGAGAGCTGTGTTCTATTCCAAACTCTGTCATAGGCTTCCTATAGGATATTAGGCAAGACATTTTAATATTAAAAGAATGAGAGTTACATGACTGGCTGATCCAACTACACTGTGAATATCTCAAACTTTTAAAAAAATTGAACAGTCCAAATGCTTGTGATATTTGCTAATGTTTACTTAGCTCTCAAGCTTTTGGAATAGCACATGCATGTAAAGTTTAAACAGGAGAAAAAGATTTTGTTATATAATTATATAGAAAAAAAATGTTTAAAATAGAGGTGTGGATATCAACGGATTAGATAGATATAGGGAATGGGGGTTATAGATGTATTGCTACCAGTCTTAGGATGGATGGAGTTCCTGTGACATTCATCAGCACCCTCTAACACATTGAGTTTCGGAAGAGTTAAGGGAGGTGATGCCTGGTTAGATAGCCCTGATTCCTGTCTTGAAGAGTCAAGGGCCTTTTCTTACATTTTAGCTAGGACGATATGGGATGAGGAAAAGGTCCTGTTCAGATCCCAGGGAAATGCCACCATCACCACACACAAAAAGAATAAAGGATCAGAATAAAAGAACAGAGGGATTAGAAAAAGGATATTATAAAGGAACACTAAGCCCAATTACAAAGAAAGCAAACTTAAAGAAATTAATGCATTCACTTCTAATAGGCAAGAATGCAAAGCATATTCCTCAACAATGCAGACTTTATGGCACTGTAATATGCCTCACTAATGCAATTACCTTGCTTGTAAACTCAAATGTTCTGTCTGCTAATTTCAGTGCTCCTTATTCTGTACAGTAAATTGATGCCAATATAGTCATATACTTAAAGCTGACTTTCCAATTTGATTTTTAATGTAATACTTCAGCCATTATAGTTTGTATCAAAGTGAATCTAAGAACGTGATTTTTTCAGCCCACATGCACTTTATATCAATCACAAGAAATGAGTTTAGTATGAAAAAATCACTGTCAGTCTCCCAGACCTCAGCAGCTTCAATTTCATATTCCTCACAATCTTAACAAATTTCTAATGCATTTTATTTATTTATTTTAATATAGATTCTTTTACTAAAAATCCTTACACCAGGTGAGTGTTCATTCCAGAATGCTGATTTCATATGTGGTTCTTCCATTCTCACTGAGTTTATTTGCAGAAGATGAGTAAATAAGTTGCCAGGGCTGTGCAGAGCCTCCTAGCATGCAAGCAGGACCAGGAAAATCACTGGGGAATTTAAAGTGATAGCTTACAATTTTAACACTGTTCTCAGGGGGTGTAATGCCCACACTTTTGTACATGAATACATATTTGTGTAAACGTCTATATAACATCTGAAACGTAAAAATTTAAATTTATTTGAAGGTTAAATCTATTGGCAAAGGAGTGAGGGTGGGTCCATAATGCGGTAGAACCTAGCAGGAAGAATATTTATGCCGAGTAATTTTATTTCTTTTTAAAAAAAAAAAAGAATCTAATTTTAAAACATTCTTCTGTTTTTTCCTAGCTTTTTTAATGACATTTCATGGTGATGTCACCCCAAATTTGCAGAGATTGTCAAGATAAAATATATTCAACTTACTCTAACATAAATAATCAAATGCTAAATGTGTATAGATAATATTAAAAGTACTCATTTCTGAAGTGTATGTATGTACTGTATAAGTGAGTGTGTATCTTTAAGAGTGAGACATAAACTCACAAAAACGAGGAAATTCTGGATTGCGCTGCCATTCTCCCAGAAAGCAAAGGATTTCTGAGGCTAGTACAGCAGCTTTAACCTGCTTTGTCTAGAAATTGCAATACAATGGTCCTCTGTGGAGATGTCAAGGAACAATAGGTGAATATATATATACATACAGTACCGTTCCATGTGTGCTGCAGTTTCCAGGAAATCATGGCCTGTTAGCCTCAGAATTGGTTAACAGGATGTACTTCTGTCTTTTTACTATATTAAGGTATTTCTGTTTTTTAATCAGGATGTAAAAAATTATCATTTTATTCCATAGAATATGCAGGTGATGAATTAAACAGGTAATGTAAATCAGAAATGAGTGTGTGTTAGAACAGAGATTGTTCTTTCTTCCTGTTAATGGTATACAATTGCAAATTAATGCAAAGCAGTTCAGAATTGTATGCAGTGTGCTGTTTATCCAAGTTTCAGCTTCTGTCTGAGGATGTCTATTTTTATATATTACATCATCTCTGCTGCAGAACTTGTGTATCCATTGGGATTTGCCGTTCTTTCATTCCCCTTGGAAAGAGAGCTTGTACTGATGTCATAATTGGACGCATCTTTTGGTTGCATTTGGAAATTCAAAGTAGAGTGCTGTGTATCATGTCATACAGTGTTTCAGGCAATTTAGGTGTCAGTAATAATACTGCCAGTTTGGGTTCTGTTTTCAATTTGTGAATATTGACAATGCTCTGTTTGTAAACATGTAAAAACTTTCTCAAGAAAAATGTAGATTTACCACAATAAGGATGAGTTTTTATCATCATCTTATGAGGTGGATTTTTTTTTTACTATTGCAATTTATAATTTTGTCTAGCTGACATAGGGATATTGATGTAGCATTAAATGCTAGCTTTATCTTTAAAACTAAAATGTATGCTCACTTTTTCAACAGAAAAATCAAGTTCTCATGCATAACTGTGGTTTCCTAAGCTGATCATTCCCAATGAAAAAATAGCTAGAATTTCTGCTATTTATCTTTAGGTGCAAGGAATATTAAAATGTTTTAATTGCGATGTTTTCTTTTGTTGTTTTTAAACAGTTAGTATAGAATGTCTACCTTCAGGTTAAGGTTATACAGTATCAAACAATTAATACCTTACATATCTGTTGGTATGTGGGGGTGGTCTATGTGTGGATAGACTTGGGTTTTTTTATATTGCTTGCACAGCTCTTTAAAATTTGCAGACTTTGTTAGGATGTCAACACCATTTAGATAAATAGAAAGGTAATAAATGTCTGGTCCTTTAATACTTGCTCTCTCTTTAAAAACTTTTAACAAGGGTGCCAATCCTTTGAGTTATTTTGAATCTTCTTAACTTACCATTTTACAGAAAGAATTTACTTAAAACGGTAAAGTTCAAAGCTCTTATAAAATTTGTTTTAATTAAGCATTTAAACTGAGCATCACTAACAAAATATACAATTAAAAATGCACAAGCCATCACATTTCAGAACAGTGTATTAGAGAACCTATTCCTCCTTCACCTACTACCAAGACTTAGGACATTATCCACACTGCGGGAGGGCATTGCTGCAGCTATGTTGCTGTCATGCCATGACATAGCGGTTTTCCATTGCTGTAGTTAATCCAACTCCCCAAGCAACAATAGCTAAGGGTATGTCTTCACTACCCGCCGGATCGGCAGGCAGCGATCGATCTGGCGGGGATCTATTTATCGCGTCTAGTCTAGGCGCGATAAATCGACCCCCCAAGTGCTCTCCCGTTGACTCCTGTACTCCAGCACCGCAAGAGGCTCAGGTGGAGTCAACAGGGGAGTGGCAGCAGTTGACTCACCGTGGTGAAGACACCATAGTAAGTCGATATAAGTACGCTGACTTCAGCTACGTTATTCACATAGCTGAAGTTGCATAACTGAGATCGATTCCCTCCCCCCCACCCACCCAATGTAGACCAGGGCTAAGTTAATGGAAGAATTATTTTGTCAACCTACCTATTTCCACACCCCTCCCTGACTGGCATAGCTATGTCTGTCTTTGTGTGTCTAAGGGCTTGTGTTTGCTACCTGGGTAAGTCGACATAGCTTAGGTCAACTTACCCTCGGTGTCTTCACTGCACTGATGGGAGATGCTCTCTGGTCAATTTCTCTTACTCTTCTTGGAGAGCTGGAGTACTGGGGTCGACTGGAGAGTGCTCTGCTGTCAATTTAGCGGCTCTTCACTAGACCTGCTAAATCAAATCCCTGCTGCATCGATTGCAACAGCAATGATCTCCCCATAGTGAAGACCCAGCCCTAAGCTTTAAGTGTAGATCTTGGCTCAAGCTCAGCATATGATACTTCTCTTCCCAAGTTTCAAAGTTTTAACAGTGGTTGAGAACAGTGGCACTTTGCAGTTCTTGCAACTGTCAAATACTTCAGAGGAAAATCAGTATTATCTAACTCTGTTTTGCCTACTTAGTATTAGCCCTAAATGGCAATACCTAAAGGGCGCAACGATGATTGGGGTCCTGTTTTGTTAGGTGCTGTGCAAACACATAGTGAGATGGTTCCTGAAGAAATCACAGTCTGAACAGGTAAGACACACACAAGGTAGAAGGTGAAACAGAAGCACAGAGAGGTGGTGTGACTAAGCCAAGGTCAGGTAATAGATTAGTGTCTGAGCCAGGATCAAAACCTAGAACTCCAGCTCCCAGTCTAATGCCCTGTCCAATACAGTGCACGGTCACAAGGATATTCCATGTCTTTGGGCTAAATATGCCCTGTATTTCATGTGCTCCCTTGTATTTTTCAGGCTTTCTTGTTGTTATTCTGAAGGAATTATTTTAAAAGTTTATAAAAAATTAAACATAAGGAAATCCTTACAATCAGCTGCTTTGGTGTCGGTCGTCCAGAGCATGTCTGACTTGAAGTAATATAAAAGAAGTTGCCTAAGGTTTATTCAGGATGGATTCTTAAGGTTGTTGATAGCAGGATAGTTTATCATTTGTGATGTACTATTGCACAGTGAGAGTCATTACAGAACATGAATAGGAATCAGATTAATTTTAGTGGGTTATAGTTGCATTTCTTTTATTTAGAAGCTGTTTGATTAAAAGTGGTATTTAAGGGTGAGTCACAGGTGTTCAAAAACACTTGTTTGTAAGATTCCAAAAGAGGAAATACAGCTGCTTAAACATGTAATTAGCATTGTATTTTAACCAAATTTTAAAATCCTTAGGATGTCTGCAACTCAGAGAGCTGCTTCCTCTGGTTGAGTGACATCACATCTACTTTTAAACATGGATACACATTCCGTTATAAACCTTTGTTTCCAAACAGTCTTAACTTGGTAAAATTTTGGGCAGAAATTCACGTCCACAAGTGCATATTTAGTGTAAGTGCTGAACAAAAATCAGTTGAACTATCTGAGTTATTTATCCATGAATAAAGATGTAAAGTAAAATTTTTGAGTGCCTAAGACTGTTTTGTAAATAAGATTTAGGTATTTTCAAAAATTTTACTTAATGTCCCCTTTAGGAGGGAAAAAAATCTTCAATCCACATATAGCTTTCAATGAAGAAATTGCCTTAGTGTAAAGAAATGGTTACAAACAGAAATGCTGAGATTGAAAACAAAGATGAAAATGTAGTACTGCAATATGCATGGTCAGCACATATTCAATTGCTTAAAACTTTATTTGTAAATCAAACTTCTACAAATATATTGCAGGCACTTGTTATCAGTGTGGATCAAGTGTATGACATGTATGAAGTTTGTAAACTTCACCCATGTGTATCAGAGCACTAATAACTTCCAACTTTTAAAAAGGCTATATGTATCTTGTACTACCACAAAATTAAAAATAATTCTCATGAATTTGTTGAAACTCATTTTAATCCATATCACTGAAGAGGGTTAAGATGACCACATAAAATGAATAAAATATGGATTTTAGTTGTCAATAGTAACTAATTGTAGTAGTATATTTGAGGAACTTACGTTCATAGAAATTTTTTTTTATTCATCTAGAAATTGTCTTTTTTCTGTCTAAACTTTCAGATAGATTCAGTACAATTTTAGTGCTGCTTGGCACAAAACCAGCACAACCAATTGTGCTGTCTAGATCAGTGAACATAGTTGAGATATGAAAACTAGAGTATACTGGCTAAAAATAATTTGATAAAATGCCAATTTATATTTTTAATTTTTATTGTATCTCACTAGTTTTTTCACCTCCCCCAAGTTACCTAGTGAGTCTTGAAAGATCTGGAAATATCCATGACAATAGATGAAAGATACTTAAAGTTAGCATACCTGACAATAAATAACAGAAAACAAAATGGCGTAGCATTAAAACTAGACTAAGATTTTACTTGATTTTTTTTTTCATGGATAGATTATAGATTTTGCAAAGTGTTTTAGTATTCTTTTAAATAAGTTAAAATGGTTAATGTAACGTAACTATATTTTGTTACTGATGTTTGAACCCATTGATCTTGTTACTGGAGGGGGCAATCCAGTGAAGGGTTGTCACCATTTGCCCTGCAACCCTGGGTACCTTTATAATGTTTTGCTGCTGAAGCTCCCTGCCTGGTACGCTCATAACCAGCCTGTGAGCATCTAGGTCACACCCTGAAGTGTCCGTGTGCTGGACAGCCCTGCTTCAGCAGCTCTCACCCTAGCAGCCTGTCTATAGCCCCACTCTTGCTTCCATCAGACTTGGCTACGACCAGCAAGGTGATTCCAACGCACACTCAGTCCTGAATTGTACCAAAACCGTGTGCTTTGCAATGTCCAGCCCTCTCTTGGATAGTTCAGGGAAATCATAAGGTTAATTTGTTCCTCTAAAGACACAAAAGTGCATTACAGCTTGGTATTACCTTAAGTGGGGTAACTACTCCCTTCCATTTAAACACAGCACTGTGTTATTTGGGGTATGTAATAAGAGTTTCAGTTACGTCTCTTCTTATCCAAAATCCAACAAGGCATACTCAAATGTTAGAAACAATGTCCCATTTACTAAAATTTGGGGTAAGAGAGAAGGAAGGAAGACCAGAGAGAACAACTCTCTCTCCTTTTTCCATCTAATTCTGAAAGAAGGTTTTGGTAGCCCACAAGGTCATTTCCTCTCTGTCTTTGTAGTCTCAAATGGAAAGGTTCAAGTCTGAACTTTCTCAGAACCATCAGGCTCACAGTAATAAAGGAAGCCACCTTGACTGGGTGATGAGCCTAGGGTGCCCAGTGATTAACACACATACTCTGGTCTAAGGGAGCAGTGAAGAGCATAAATTGGCTAGAGTTCAGGGCAATCCACCTGGTCCTCAAAAATATCCTACCACTGTATCCTCGTGACAACAGTCAACAGAACAGCTGTGGTGTACATGAACAAGCAAGGAGGTACACAGCCATCCACTCTCAACAAGACAATTCTTATGCATGGGGTAGAGAAGAAGCTAAAATTCATTTGGGCACTTCCACATCTCTGGAGAACTCAGTTCCATAGCAGGTAGACAGAAGACCAGATGAGGACCCAGTGGAGTGGGTGTTCTATCCCATCCTCTTTCAAGCTAACAACATGGAGATTTGGGTCTCTATTACTGAGCCTTCTCACTTATCCTTCTGCCCAAAGAGGAATGCCACATTCTTTTCAAGACGCAAGAATGTATAATGTCCTCTATTAATCTTGGCCTCAGAGGGTCACGTATGCCTTCCCTCCCCCCCCCCCCCTGTACTTTTTTCGCAGTTAGAGAGCAGGAGAAGGCACAGTAATTCTAGTGTTTTTATTTTGTCATTGAGATCCTTGTTTTCCAATCTGATTGATACACTCTTGTAGCTACTTTCCACCTACCAAGCTGAGAGAACCTGCTAAATAATGGGGTGACCTCATAGCCATCCAGACTCAATGAGACTCCAATTATCTGTTTGGATATGGAAAGGAGACAGTTAAAGCAACAAAGCTCTTCCTGCACAGTAATTACTGACATCCAGAAAATAGCCATCCACTTCAGAATGAACTAGTCAAGGACAGATTTTGTAATAGGTGCCCAGAGCCTGCTCCTCTAAAGTTAGCCATTATATTAGAATTCCCTTAAGATGGACTAACCCTAGGGCTAAAGGACTATTGATATTTTAAAAAAAAAAAAAAAGAAGTGCTAGTATAGAGAAGCAATCTGCTTGTATGGTGGAAGAAAAAATATTGCGAAGAAACAGTTTCTTTTTCAGAGGGGTTACTATAAGGTAATGATTGAAGAGAAAATTATTTTTAAAACTCTAATCGTGTCTTTATGGCCAGATACATAAATCTAAAATTATTATTAATTTTTTTAGTGTTTAACAGTAATCATAAAAACAGTTTATATTTCCTTTTAAACGAATAATGTTGTTAATATGCATTAAACTCCATCTAGATTTATGTAGATGGTAAAATTTTACTTTTATGGAAGCCGACTGTAAAATTAAAATCAGAATAGATGAAATTTTTAAATAAATGACTGAATGGCATCGAGTATATATCAAATATTAATGGCATATGTTTTAGATAATCTTTTAAAATAAAAATTTAGACAGTGGAACCATGATATATGAGTTACAGGAGTGCAAAACAGTGAATGGAAAAAATGTCACTAGTGCAAAAACACATTTTGAATAAAGCATAATTAAAAATAAAGTACAAGTGTTTTTGCATGCTGAGTCTTTGTGGCAAGGTTTTATCTAAAGTAGGTTTTTCCAGCTAAATTATAAATCCTGAAAATGGGGGGGGACACACTCATTACAAGAGTGCCACAAGAAGTTCCACAGTTGCCTCATGTTTCTGTTCCAAAGCAATTGTCAGCTGTCAGAAATGAAGACTTGATGATGGTTGTAGAATACTTTTCATACGTTTTGCACCGTGCTGATGTTTTGAGGCATATGACATACAAAGGTAAGAATGTTTTCTTTACTAAAAACTGAGAGCTGAGTACACAAGGTGACAAATTGGTCTGTAATCAAAGGGAAGATTGGCAGACCACAATGCATCAAGCCCAGCTGAGGCACCAGTCTGACTGTACTCTGGCCTTGTCATTTATATTAAAGTTCCGGATTATAGATTCATCTGCAGTAATAGCTCAACAGAAGGGCATTTGTTCAAATGTTCTGTAACATTAGTAAATGGGTTATCAAAATAGCAGACATTACAATGCAGTAACTGTAGCTTTGGTGTTGCCAGGATATTAATTGGTTGCAATGAGCTTCATTAATTTAACAATGCCACTGCCTGTCTGTTTGTTTTAAAAGGTGAACTGGTGATATTTATCATGTTTAATCCTTTACGTTTTGGCTGAAGTAATAACATTTTAACAAGAAAAACTCTATGTGGTGATTTTGATAAGTAATTTGTTTAAGAGCGGGTTAGACAAACACCTGTCAGGAATAATAGATAATTAGTCCTGCCTTGAGTGTAGGGGACTGTAGATGACCTCAAGAGGTTCCTTCCAGTTCTGTGATTCTGTTTGTTCTTCTTTGAGTGATTGCTCATGTCGATTCCAAGTAGGTGTGTGCGCGCCACATGCACAGTTGCCGGAAGGTTTCTCCCCTAGCGGTATCCGTCAGGTCAGCTGTGGAGCCCCTCATGGCACCTTCATGGCGGTGTATTTAGGTTCTTGTCTACCCGCTGCCTCTTCAGTTCCTTCTTATTGCCAGTGACTGTTGTTGGAACAGCGCTCTCTTGCTAACAGCAAACCATCCCCTAGTGGACTTTTCCCCTGCTCTGACTCAGCTGGCACCGTTGACTCCGGCCTCACCGGGAGGTCCGTCGAGTCCGGTTCTAGTGGACTCCCTGGTGTGGGAGAGTCGGGAGGAGGACATAAATCTTCCACCTGTACCGGATGCCTTTAAGGAGGCTAGGGACCTCATAGCAATGACTGTGCAGTCCCCCGCACCTGCAATGGCACCAGCACTGCAAAGAGGCACCATGCCCTCTAGGGGCAAGCTGACGATGATGAGACACTGCTCGCCCTCACCTTGGCACCGCTCCTCAGCACCGTTTTGCTACACACCGCTTTGGTTGCTGAGGTTGGACTGGTAGGCCTTGTCGGACTCTGTGGTGGAGTCGTACGCCTCTGGGTGAAGCTGGCACTGCTCCTGGCACCGCCCGAGGCAGGAGGAAGGGCAGCCACTACCCATGATGTCCTGGCCTCCACAGTGGCAGGCACCAGCTCAATGGCCCTTCTGAACCCCGTGGGCATACCACCATGCCCAAGGGCCAGGGTCCAGATCCTTGTTGGGGGTTTCGGAGGCATGGATCCCTCCATCATCAACATCGGTAGCCCGGGATCCTCTGCTAGGGCAGGAGATGGGTACGCTGGTCGGCAGGGAGTCTGCTGTGGGACCCGGGGCCGGTACCGAGATAGGCCCAGGAACCAGGACTGCTCAGCATAAGGGGATCCCTGCGAACCAGTGGCAGGAAGACCTGGTGCCTCTGGGGGCATCTTCCACATCTTCCCTGGATAAAGTAGTGGTGGGCACTTCCATGGACAATAGGGCACACCAAGAGTTGCTCAGGAGGGTGGCTCAAAACTTAAGCATGCAGGTGGAAGAAGTCTCAGAGGAGACAGATATGATACTCTGGTCCCTGAAAGTCCTTTGAGGGTGGCTTTGCCCCTCATGAAGACTATCCATAACACCCCTAAGGTGTTGTGGCAAACACCCTTCTCTCTTCCACCCCATGGCTAAAGAGGTAGAGAGGAAATACTCTGTGCCCTCTAAGGGGTACAAGCACCTGCTTACTCATCCTCAGCCGGGTACTCTGGTAGTGGAGGCGGTCAACTAGAAAGAAAGGGAGGGACAACTGGGTCCGATTCCTACATCCAAAAAGGCGAAGAAGCTGGATCTCTTTGGTAGGAAGGTGTATTTTACCAGGGGACTCCGGCTTAATGTTGCCAACCAGCAGGCAGTCCTTAGCAGCTATAGCTATAATTGCTTGAACATGCTGTCCAAATTTCAGGATCTTCTGGCGGACTCCTGCTTGGACTTTGCGGCTGTCCTGGAGGAGGGCAGAGTCATTGTGAGGACCTCCTTATGTGTCTCCCTGGACTCGGTGGACTCAGCAATCTGGATGATGGCAACTGTGATAGCTCCAGAGATGGAGCTAAAGGCTTTAAGTGTTGGGACTCCCACTCAAAGTCCAACACACTATCCAGGACTTGCCTTTTGACTGTTCAGGGCTTTTCTCGGAGCAAACAGACACTAGGCTCCACAGCCTGAAAGACTTGCAGGCAACCCTGAAGTCCCCTGGGGCTTCATATGCCAGCCCCCCCAAAGAGAGCCTTTTAAGCCGCAACCCACCGCTCACTTCTACTCAGCTCCTCCTAGGCAGGACTACAGCAGGAAGCAGTGCTGGAGTAATAGGCGGAGGCCCTCTGTCCTTCTCTAATCAGGACCAAGGCACAGCAAAGCAGCCCTCAGCCTCCAAACCAAACTTTTGAACATGCACCTGGGGCGATGCACCAGTTCAGTTCCTGGATCCTTCCCCTCCCTTTGTGAATCATCTATCCCATTTCTACCATGCCTGGGCTCAAATACTTCAGACCAGTGGGTCTTGAGCATGGTAGAATTGGGGTATTCTCTTAAATTCTATTTCCTCCTGCCTTCCCACCCACCCTTCTTTTCCCTCTTCAGGGACCCTTCTCATGAACAGCTTCTAGTTCAGGAGGAGCGAACGCTCCGATAACTCAGGGCAGTAGAGGTGGTCTCTCTGGAGTTCTTCTCCCAGTATTTCCTAATCTCAAAGGCCAAGGGTGGGCTCAGGCCTATTTTATACCAGCGAAACCTAAACAGACTCACAAAGAAGTTGAAGTTCCGCATGGTCTCCCTGGCTTCCATTATTCCTTCCCTGGATCTGGGGGACTGGTACGCCACCCTCGACTTGACAGACACGTACTTTCATGTGTCCATAATCCCATCCCACGGATGGTTCCTAGGTTTCGTGGTCAACAACACCCACTATCAGTTTACTGTCCTCCCCTTAGGCCTCTCGGCAGCCCCTCGGGTGTTCACTAAGTGCATGGCAGTTGTGGCAGCCTTCCTGCGGAAGCAGCAAAGGCAAGTATTTCCGTACCTAGATGACTGGCTAATCAAGGGCCGCTCCCAGGCCCAAGTGGAGGCCCACATGAGCCTGGTGCGGACAATGTTCCACAGGCTCAGCCTTATTTTGAACTTGACAGTGTCAACCACAACTCCCACTCAAAGAATAAAGTTCCCCGGAGCTCTCCTAGACTCCAGTCAGGCCAGGGAATTCCTCCTGGAATTTCGCTTCCTCGCCATGGGTGCCATCATAGAGGATCTCAGAAGGTTACCTACCTTTCATAACTGAGGTTCTTTGAGGTGCGTTGCTCATGTCCATTCCAAGACCCACCTGCCTCCCTTCTGTTGGAGTATCTGGTAAGAAGGAGCAGAAGAGGCAGAAGATAAGCAGGGACACATATACACCACCATGAAGGCGTGACTCCAGGGGGCTCCCCAGCTGACCTGACGGGTACCACTAGGGGAAAAACCTTTTGGCCACTGTGCATGCAGTGCACACACACCTACTGGGATTGGACATGAGTAACACATCTTAAAGAACAACAGTTACAAAAGGTAGGTAACTGTTTTTTCCGTGAAGTTTTCTGAGTGTTTAGAGAAAAGTTGTGGGTAAATTTGAAGTAGTCCCACAGGTGTTTGTGAATTCTAAATCCACTGCAGCATGTTAGAGGAAAAGGCGCTGTGTGTAGAGCCCTACAAGGATACAAAATGTGTATCCACAGCCTATCTGTGATCTGCAAATATGGTCCGCAGATATAAAGCGAATAGCTGCTGATTTGCAGGGCTCCTAGATATAAAATTTGGATCCACATCCCTCCACAATCTGCAAACATGGTCCATGGATATGAATATCTGCAGCTATAAAGCGGATAGCCGCAGATTTGCAGGGCTCTACTTGTGTGGTATATGAGGCATTTAAACATTCCTTATTGCAGCATTCAGAGCAAATTTCTTCCCCCCTCCCCCCCTGCTCTTTTTACGCCTATCAGCCATATCCTAGGAGACAAATTATTGGGGAGGGCTAGGAGGGAGAGAGAAAAATGATATAGAAGTAGTTTGATATTCCTGTGTGCACCAGGAAATTTGTGTCCAACAACACTGAGTTTTTTAAAACATTAGTTTTTAGACTTGTCCTTTGCCTTTCACTGTATTAAAGAGAAAATGTTCCCATGCATTCATTTAAGATGATGTACTGCTGTTGCTTCTGGTGTTCTGCAGGTTTTCAGAATGGGTGAAAAGGATAAAACCAGGTATCTTGTTAAAGGGTTATTCTGTTTCTAGATTCAGAAAATTTAGTGTGTTGCTAATGTATGCTCCTAGCTAACAAGTCTCCTTTTCTTTCCACCCATACTCTCATTGCATATTGTCCCTGGCCTCGTTTGCCATTCTTTTCACTCATCTCTTTCAAATTTCTCTGCAGAACACAATTTTTCTAGGAGGACTGTAAAACTCTAGTCCTCCTTATGGAAAACTTGGGTTGGATGACTAAGACTCATAACTACCTTATGACCAACTAAAACGCTAAGAGCTAAACTTGGCTTGAATATTGCTTTTCGCTCCCTTTCATCTTTAGCCATAATTTGAATATTGTTATTAAAGCAAAGTTGCATTTTACTTAACTGTTCATAATTATCTAAGATAGGATACTTTCCAGGGTATCTGAACTTTTTAGAGGTCCTTAAATGAATTCCAATTATATTTGAAATAGGATTTAAAACTTATAAAATGTTGGTCAGATTTCTGCCTTACTCATTTTATGTAAAGTGTAACGGGATTTTAATTACTTTGTTAAAAACAATTATAGATAAAATTACTCCATATGAAGATGCTTTGATATTCAGGAGATGGGGTTGGGGGAGGGAGAGAAAGAAACAAGAGGCTTGATATCTTATGTTTTTATACATGTTAAGCAACAAAGTAACTACCAAAGATAGTTAAAAGCCCTGCACATGAAACAGTAAACAACTGTTTTATTAGTTTAAGTTACAGCAAGGGCGGTGGCACAGGCTTTGTCAAATTTAAGAGACAGTCTTATTGGGTTTGCGATTCATAAAAGTGTTAGCTACTGAAACTGCTTCAGCAACTAAGTGTCAGTTTGGCTAGGTTGTTATGTTTCCCATCCTTCTATAAAGTCAGTGCTTTATTTTCTCATGTGAGAGAAGAGATTTGCTGTTGGTAACCAGGTAATTTTCAGTAATTAAGATGGAGGGGGGTGGTATGGTTGTCTGAGAATTCCCTGCCTTTCTCCCACCCTTCTAACTTTTTTGTTCCGTTCATATTTTCCTGTTTCTCTCAAGGGTTTTACCACAGATGGCTAGGCTGGACTCCTTTTGAGGACCATCACTTTTGCTGCTGAGTCAAATAATAAAGTACCATGTATGTGTACAGTTTAATATATAACAAGCTGCGGTGATTGGTGCACTGTTTCCCCACCTAGGCATGAAATGTTTTGCCTTGGCAGAACTCCCATCACCTACTAGCCAGGAGTTGAAACACCAAACTCACGTTAGTGCTTGGCACTAACCACAAGGCCACCAAGCCAAACTAAAAGCATTTTTTAATTACTTTGACGAGAAGTAATATTTTTGCTTTACTTCATAATCTTGTTTTACTTTTTATAAGTTTCATGAATTGGATAATTTACAGTATCAGTGGGCAGAACTTCATTTACAACTGCCCATGCTTGGCATTTGCAAGAATGAAACTTAAATTTAACATTTTAAAATTCTTAGTCAATTATTGAAGAATGTTAAGGTCATTTACAAATTACTATAAATACCCACACTTTTTCCCTTTGCAGAAATTTGTTTATAAAATAGAGTTGTATCAAGAAGAACTTACATAATTCAGCTTTAAAAGAATTGCTTTTAGCATGTATTAGAAAATCAAGGATATGTGTGCTGTATTAAATGGGCCCATAAAGGTAAATATATTCCCTTTAAAAACGGCCTGATATTAAATAAATTTTTCCCTAAAATAATGTTCTAAAAATAGACTGTGGCTCTTAGTTGCCTCAGAATCCTTCTTTATTAAACTTAATTTTTACTAAATGTCTAGCCTAATTTGCCAACAATCAGCGTCAGTACAGAAAATTATCACTATGTAGCAAGTTAGACGAATTAACATAGGGCAAGTTATTTTGGTGGAGACAGCTGTAGAGTACATGTTAATATTTTTCAGGATTCATCTTTCATGTGTGTTTATGCATGTTTAATAGCTTTTAGCTTCATAGACTGCATATTTATATATATTTTTTACAATAGCAGCAGCAAAAAAGTTCTTGTTTAGTTCATCAATGGTGGTCTCTGATTTAAGGAATCTAATGTAAATATGTAGCATAGATCAAATTCTAGCAACATGACAGCTTAATGGCCGAGTAGCTGGTTCTGTTTGTTGGCAATGGCTCGGTCTCCACTGTCATCAGTTTGTGACCCTCCAAAAATTTGTATTGTACACAGATGACATTTATTTTATTGCTTGAGTATTTTCCCTGTTGCATTATAGCTTGTCTGTAGCATGATGCTGCAGATATAAAACTGGAAGTAATGTGTTTTCTATGGGAGTGTCTGGGTAAATTGCTCCATTTTAAAATGTAATTTTCATGCACCATGTACATGACTGAAACTGTCAAAGTTAGTCTTTTTATATC
This sequence comes from Caretta caretta, assembly GCF_965140235.1. Lineage (NCBI taxonomy): Eukaryota > Metazoa > Chordata > Testudines > Cheloniidae > Caretta > Caretta caretta. The sequence goes on from NC_134209.1 coordinate 74,177,372, forward strand.
TCCTGGATTGTTCACTCCATTGTTTTAATGGAAATTACTCAATCTCCATATAGAAGTATAATCTGTTTTCAAAAATATGGTTGTTGGTATTTGTGAAAATTCAGAATCTTACCTATACCAGTCCAAAGACATTTGGAGTTGGAGTAGTGTTTAAACGGTTCAAAATCCATGAATGCTTGTCAAGTGTGCTGTTTATAAATACTCGACAGAGATGTTTTACAGCTTTGCAGCAATTTTATGTTTGGGTGAGTGAAGGAGAAGGTGTTGTCTAACACATTTCTTTATCTTCACCTGGGTGAAAAATCCTATTTAGTCTAGAGCTTGTGTTGAAGTAAGTCTTGCTCCTTATTCCCTCCCTGTCTTCAGTTACACTCTTTTGGAGCGAGCACTCAGTGGATTCCTTCCCTCTGGGACTTGCTTGACCTACAGAAGCTGATATAATACAGGCAAGAGCTTGTTACTTTATCTGACTTGTCCATTTCTACCTTAATGAGTGAAATGGTTTAAGTATTTGAGGGGGTGAGCCTCAAGGAATGTGTCTTCCATTTGAGTCGAAATTTCCGTGTATAGAGGGAAAGGGAGGGAGAGAGAGAGAGAAATCGACTTACATCACTGGAACTGCATTGAGAGTGCCTGTCTGTGCAGGTTAAGAGACAGACTACAGTGTCTTTGCTTTCTGGAGGAAGCAGCAATGCCGTTTGTATCCTAAGAGGAATTTTTTATTTAGAAAAGGAAGCATTCTTTCTACCCAGGAAATGGCTTTCCTTGTGCGTTGCTATGCCAACTGCCTGCAGCCATGGTCTTCCAAAGTAAGCACAATAACGTAATTATATTGGCATATTACATTCAGACTCGTGATTCTCTAGGTTTTTGTGTGTGTAACTGTGTTGTATTTCTGTTACTGACTCTCGGTAGTAGACATGCTTGCCTTGAGTCTGAGGGTCAGACATCATGAAATTAAATGTCCATCAATGTCATGCTGCTAAGATTAATTGTGCAAACTTGGTTAGTTGAGTGGAACAGAGATCACTGGTCACCACTCTGTCAGCTTCATTAGCAGCCAGGGAGGAGGTCCCTATGCACATGCTCTGTCCTGATTTTTGGGGGTGTGCTGTGTAGGGGTGTGTGTGTGATTGTAAATGAAACAGGTTTATTAACCATGCTTGACTGAATGCTGGAGGCTGGTTCTAACAACCTGACTAATATAATACTGTATTAAGCCTTTTTGAGGGAGTCTCTGTGCAGTCAGCCATTTTAGCTTTTTTTTTTTCCTCCTTTTTCTTTTCCTCCCATTCTTCAGTCTCAGGGAATGATCTTGTTCACTTGGAAGAATGCTGGATGTTTAGGGCTTCATCAGACTCCCTACATCCTGACATGCTTAGACTTTCAGTGTTACAAAAATGGAGACGAACGCTGTTGTTTGGATTGCTTTTCTGTATTACAAGTGTGAGAGGTTTTTTGAGCTTAGTGGTAGTGACACTTTAAGCTCCAGCTTGGTTCCTCTCCCCCTTCTTTTTGTAATTTAATGCTATAGAGGGTGACTTTCCATCCATGAAAAATTGGTACATGATGTGTAAATTCAGTTCAGCATATGTTTCTTCATTATGAAACCACTAGCGATCCCAGCTAACCATGGAATTATGGGCCAGCAGGAGAAACATTCAGTAAGTATTGCAAATTCTGTTTGTTCTATCAATAACCTGTCACAGTTAACTGCTTTTAAATTGGAGCTGCTTCCTTTATTGCTGATCTGCTTTAATGATGGTAGTTTTAATGGTGGTATTCAGGGGAAAAAAAAGTTGCACCTGTGACAATATTAAATTTTTTATTAAATGGTTGTATTTCATACTTTTTAGAAAAGACATAAATCACTTGATTCTTTTAAATTGTTTTTTATTTTAAATGAAAAAATGTTAAGACAGTTGTCTTGGTTGCGGCTTATAAACATTCTATTTCAACTTTTCACTTGTGTATTTCATAACTTTTCAAAAGCATACATCAGGTGTATACTGAGTGACCTATATTTTAGGAGATTGTGGGGGTAAGCTTGATCGGTAGTGTGTGGTGCTAGAATGTGATAGCTTTCTAGCATGGGAGGATGCGTTAGTAACTAGTTTGGTTATATGTCTAATATGGTCATCCCACTAATTGCTTAAAAATGTAAAACCATTGGTGAAAATTCAGAATAATTTAGAGTGAACAAAAGCTATAAGTACTGGTGCTTTATAATTGATCCCATGAGTCAGCTACACTTTTGCCATGCTGTAATCCCATCGGCAACCACTCTTTGTTGTTTGTGAGAACAGCAACTCTTACGAGTCTGAGTCTCGGGTGTCAAAAAATGTGAGTTGGTAGACTGTTCTTATAAAAGAAAAACCTTGGAAACTTTAATTCATTTTCTAACAGTTAATGCTGTTACTTAATACACACAGCTTTATCAGTTTATGCAGTACAATTTTCAGTCTCTTCAGTAATTTAGAAAGGTTTTTACAGATAGTGTGAACGTGTATAGACATACATGTGTATGTAATATAGTAGAATATACAGTACACAGAAGTGGTGTACTGTGTATGAGACCCATTTAGAGATGAAAAGTCCTGGAAGGATGTGATGGGAGGAACTTTATATGGAAATATTTTATTCATACATTCAATGTAGGTAAGATGCAGTGACTTTTAATTTCTGCTTTTCTAAGCATTTCATCTAGAAATGCCTCACAAAAAGTTGCATAGACTTCCGTAAAGTATGTAGCAGACATAGTGTGGAACCTCCTATTGAAAACTATATTGGTTCATGCTGTTAAGCTTGAGTGTAATTAATTTAATGGTCTTGTTTCATTCTCCTTATAAAGGAGTTCACATTACCAAACTCTTGGCTGTTCATGGTGCGCTAAAGAGTTTGATACTAATGAAAAGATTGAAATATCATGGAGACTAAGCTACTTCTCCCTCTTAAATAAGTTCTACCAGGCCTGATTGAGGATGTTTGTAAGATTACAAATTGAATTGAAAATGGTAACGTTGTGTTTGGTGCTGGTGTTCACTCAGTTTTCATCTTCATTAGTCTCCTTGTTCCTCCCACTTCTCCCTCTAAGAATGTTCTTTCAAGGCTCTAAATATGCTGTAGAAATAGAGTAAGAGTCTAAAGAAAATGCAGTCATTACTTGTGGGTGGCGGGGAAAAAAAGCATGAACTTGTTATTCTGCAGATCAAAATTTTTATAAATTGTGCCTCTCATAATCTAATATTGTTATTTCAAATTAATGTAATCACATGGATTAAGAATTTCACTGTAAGGAATATATTCTAGATAATTTTTAAAATTGAAAATAGGAGTGAGAAATTAAACCCTCAAATGATACCTTGATAAATCAGATTCTAACAAGATCACCATATGCATGTAAAATTAGAAGAATCATATATCGTGAGATAATCCTAGTGCAAGGTTATATATATATTTTGTATTAACAAAAGCATTAGTTAAAATGAAAGCCTTGATGTAAGCTTAAGTCTTTGTGACATGTTCATAACATGAACATTTCTTCTTTGGGTTGAAACTTTCCATGATTGTTCTCAGCTCAGAGGTGATTTCACTGGAAAACAGGAGGGAAAATCTCAAAACTGGTTAATGTGCTATTGGTGGGGGGAAGAACTTCAAAGTTTCAAGATACACATTTTTTTCTTGGTATTATAAAAAAAAATGCACATAATTTTTATTGGTAGGCGACAGGATCTGAGAGTAAAATAAATATGAAAATGTTCTGATTTGAAAAATCACTGCTGAGCAGGCCCTGTTAGCATATGCCAAAATTTTATGTCATATTAAAGAAGCCCTATCCCCTTTGTGACATCCGAGGGTACTCTTTCCCAGCTTGACCTGCACAAACAATTTGCAAGTGGCAGAGTGCAAGTGTCTCATCGATTCCCAGGATTTAGCTCTGTGTGTAAGAATTTAAATTAGGGTATGTCTGTACTGCATTTTAAAAGCCGAGGCAGCAAGTCTCAGAGTCCAGATCTACAGCCTCAGGCTCACGCTATGGTGCTAAAGGTAACTGTGTAGACATTTGGACTTGGGCTCCAACTTGCTGCTGCTGGTTTTAAAACAGTGTAGAGATATACCCTTAGTTCCTACCGTTACAGTTACTTCTTTTCCAGATGTATTGTTGCTCTATTATCCCACTGCTGCAGAAAAATGTCTTAATACCGAAATTAATAGAAAACACAAAGCTTCAAATTTATCACTTCTGCCACAGTGAGTTATTAGAGAGGGTGATGTAATATTTTTTATTGGACCAACTTCTGTTGGTGAGAGAGACAAGCTTTTGAGCTACACAGAGCTCTTCTTCAAGTCTGGATGTCTACACAGCAATTAGACACCTGCAGTATGCCAGCTGACTCTGGCTAAGGGGCCTTTTAATTGCAGTGTAGACTTCTGGGTTTAGGCTGGAGCCCTGGCTCTAGGACCTGTGAGGTGGGGACAGTCGCAAAGCTCTGGCTGCAGCCTGAGCCCGGTAGTTGTATACTGCAGTGAAATAGCCCCACAGTCTAAGCCCCAGGAGCCCGAGTCAGCTGTCACGGGCCAACTGCAGTTTTTCTTTGCAGTGTAGCTATACGCCAAGTGTTACAGTTAAATGCAAGGTGGAACAGATTGTTCAGCATAAGTAGTTAGCACATACTCTAAGGGACCATTGCAGGTAGGGTGGCCCAGTAACACCTCTGCAGTCATAGAACAAAAAAAAAGGGGGGGTAGCAGGTTACAGAATGTGGCAATAAGTCATAAATTCAGTGTGTCTATTCAGTCCATGATTTTTAGTGTCTATCAGAGTAATGAATTCCATCTTGCAGGCTCACCTTTTGAAAGTGTTGTGCAGGTTTTACATTTCTGAAGAAGAGCGCTGTGTGGCTCAAAACGTTGTTCTCTCTCTTTCACCAACAGAAGTTGGGTCTCTTTAATATTCTGGGGCTCACACTGCTACAACTACACTGGATACATCAGTGAGTTATGAAAATTAATCCCTAGAACTAATCAAAATTAGGTGTGTACTACAAAGTCTGGTTCAGGTCACTTAAATTCTAGAATCCATGGGCCTTTTATGTGTCTTGTTTTCTTTTTAAAAGTCAAGGAAATGCAAACCAATATTAATAATAATACAATAATAATAATAATAATTCAGTGTTAAGATTATGTATTTAAACAAAAAGTCAAGGGATGCAAATGTTAAGGTTCTCATATAATGCTCATTTATCCATGCTGCCTCCATATTGTATTTTGGAAATTAGTTACACATCTACTGTTAAACATAGTTTATGTAAATATATACAGCATGTACAATGTGAGTGATTTAAATGTCACTTTGAGAACCTTATCTTTTCCCTGTCTTGTTTTTTGTTTAACTATGGAATGTTAACACTTTATTAACTAAGTTCAAAAAGCCCATTCCTATCTTCCTCTGAAAACTGGGGTATGAAATAACCATTATATTTATACACTATTGTTCATGCATGATGACTAACTCATGAATTGCAGGATACACTGGAGTTGTGTGCACAATAGTGGATAAAAGTTATTGCTTTGAAATACAATGTTGTAATGAAGGGCATGTTTCACTGGCAGATTAGCTCAATTGTTTTCTCCTTGTGTGATTGTGTAGCCATTGCAGTCATATGAGGTGCATGGTATAAACTGGTGGGGCTACTGGCAGAGTGTTGTGAGGTCCTCAGCTCTGCATCTGACTCACCTCATTCTTTTGGTCCACCGGAGCGTGGATCTGATAATCCTAATATGGGGTATTATGGGTTATTTTTACAGGAATGAGAGTGAGCTATTGAGTCAGGAGATGAAAAGAGTCTTTTAGTCAGTGTTGTGTCAATTGAGAATTTTTATTTCCTATTCTAATTTTGTACATTCTTTTAAGACTATTGATTAGCACATATATTAATCAGATTTAAACACAAAACTGTGCAGAGGAAATGAAAACCTTTCTTTTTAATGCTAGAGGAGAAATGGCTATTCATACATTCACTTTTCTGGAAACAAGATGTATGTAATACATGAGTGATGTAGTATGAGATGGAGAGGAGAGGACAAGAATTGCAGTATAATCATGTGATCACATGGATTAACTATTACCTGAACATTAAAAAAGTTCAGGAAAGTCCACTGTTGTTTTCTGCTGCACAGTGTAGCTATCGCTGTTGGTTGATATTTGCTCATCTCAATGAAATATGCATTGGGGCTTGCTGTGGATATTTTTGTGTATTTAACATCTCTTATTTACCACTAAAAACTGAACAATGCATCCAGATTGGATGGTCCCATCCACTTATTCTTATCCATCTCTTATATTCACTTTGAAATAGTCTCTCTCTTAAGGCCAATGAAATAAGTCTTGGATTTAGCTAGTGATTGGCTTCCTCCTCTACATTCCTGGGAGACAGCAGGGGGTTATTGAAAGCCCATGGTAGATTGTCTCCTTGCACTCAGTTCTGGTGTCTAGCTCTAACCCTGGCCTGGTGCAGCAATTAACAGGGAAGGTTTGGCTTTGCCCCTGTAGCCCTGGGCTGGAGCATGCTCATGTGCTCTGTCATGGTGGCACATGTGCAGTCTGGTCAACATTAGGAGCTGTGGGAGTCTGAAGCATTCTCAGTGAGGATGGAATCTTGGAATTTTAGTTGCGAAAATCCAAGTCTGTACTGAACATATGCAAACTGCAATTTTTTTTGAAAAGCTTATGACGTGATTTTACAAAGGTTTATAACTTGGCTAAATGCGGGTGGGTTTTTACAAGGACAACAATGGGCACATCTCTGACATAAAGGCCATCCCTTGCCAAGTTTCACATTCCTGATTCAGAGCATTGGAGATGTAAGAGCTTTCTAAGTACAAAGTCATCAGAATTTTTTAACATGGGCAAAACAATGTATTTTTCCCTAGCCTCTTCCTTGGAAATGGCTGAACTTTTTTGACTGAATTTCCAAAAAAATTCAGTCTGAGACAGATGTCGCATTTCAGGCAAAATGGTTAAAAGTTTGGCAAAGATATAAGCAACAAAAATCAGTCTTATAATGGGAAGCGTTGGGCTACCTTAATAATAAGCGGTGCTACCAGCCACTCTTATAATATCATAGATGGCCAATCCAGTGGTGGTAAGTGCTCCTAAGCAGTCAGGTTTATAAGACTGCACTGTGGATTAGATATTTTCACATCTTTCCCACACAGTGACTACTGTACATATATATTTCAGTATTCAGAATGTAGAAATGGGACTACATGGGAAGTCCACCTAGTCTAGTATACTGTCTTAGAGGCTGACTCTGGATGGTTAATAAGTTGTAGAAACGTCGGGCCTAAGTTTACAGTAGAACCTCAGAGATACGAACATCAGAGTTACGAACGGACTGGCCAACCACACATCTCATTTGGAACTGGAAGTATGTGATCAGGCAGCCACAGAGATGGGGGAGCCAATACAGTACAGTACTGTATTAAATGTAAACTACTAAAAAAAATCAAGGGAAAATTAAAAAAAATATTTTTTTTGACAAGATAAGGAAAATTTCTGGGCTTGTTTCATATAAATTAAGATGATTAAAAGCAGCAGTTTTCTTCTGCATAGTCAAGTTTCAAAGCTGTATTAAGTCAATGTTCAGTTGTAAACTTTTGAGAACAGCCATAGCGTTTTATTCGGAGTCATGAACAACTGCCATTCCTGAGGTGTTCATAACTCTGAGGTTCTACTATTCTTGCAAATACAGGTGAAGTTGATCTGAGCTGCAGGTGCTCATCCCCTCTGAAAATTGCCTATGTAATTGCCTATCTTAATTTGCTTCTGTTGCACAGGTTAATAAGGACAAAAGCAGATCACAAGCCCAAGTGCAAAAAATAAATGAAGTTTTGTGCTTTAAAAAAAAAAAGTACAGGATAAATAAGTACCAGCAAATAAAACTGGCAGTTAAAGACTATGTACTTGAAGCAGCAGAATGTCTGTTAGAGATGAGAGCAGCCACTAGTCAGCTGAAGTCTTTTGTCTCAGTTTCTAATTATTCATTTTCCCACATGTCAAAAGGTTTGTACTCTTCGTATACTGTATATCATGTTGCATCATTGTTACATCTGAAAAATCATAACTCTGATCTTACTGGGCATGTGAATTGGTTTCAGAATCAGTGACGTGATGAACTGCAGTATATCAAAATGTAGTATAGCTCATAATTTGACAAATTATCCATTGAGGAACCATATTTATGAGTTATAAACTTGGATTGGTTAAATATCTATACTATATTAACCTCATCTCTGTCATTCCTGGATTATACATTGGAAATTCTTAAATCCAAATTTGTTAATGTTCGTCAAAGAGAAGTGATTATCAGGAAAGAAATCAATATGTGTTCTGCAATAAATATTTTCTTAACTAGAACATTATAAGGCAATAAATTGTAACACGAACCCCTTAGTATAAGGAATGTTCATTGTCAGCTTTTTCACTAATTTTACTGAAGGTGCTGGAACCTAGCTTCTCATAATAAGCATTTAATAGGCTGGTTATATCAGACTCCTATAACTAAGTTTCTCAGGATATCAGAATTCTTTAATAAAGCCTATGAGGATTTTAAGTTTTTGATTCCCCAGGTAGTGCTGTAGAAAATAAGGTATAGGTAAAATGCTTACTCTGTAAAACATAATAAATGAAGCCTTTCTGTGAATTTCTCAGGAATCTGTTTTTCAGTTTGGAGATGTTGCAGTTAGTGGGAGTAATGTTACACAGTTTTTCTGGATTTTGTGCAGCTTAGAAGCTTATAATGCATTTAAGTGTGCTGAAACACAAATTGTTGCCAGAATTCATTATCTACAAGTATTTGATGACAAGTCTAAGATACTTTGTGTTGAACAGAGTCAACGTTAAGTGTTTTAGAAGAGAAAATTGGGAAACATGAATATTTCAGGATTTAGCCGTGATGAAAATATCTTGCACCTGACACATTTCACTTTGTAGAATTAATGAAAAAATATTGGTCACTCGTGTGATGATACATTTTGTATTACAAAGATCTACACGGATGATCTCCAGCATATGAACCTGGTAATGCATCGTCTTGACCCTATCTTGAAACTAAAGCATCTTTTTGTAAACCATCAATGTTTTCTTTCTTGCAACAAAAGTATTAAGTGACCTACAGCACCAGACCGTATTAGTACTCAGTGACCAGTTGTAACCTTTATTGTGCTGCTCATTGTGTCCAACAGTATATAATTGTGTAGATTTGGGCTGCACTGCTTTGGTTGCGGAGAAAACATTTGAGAGGACAAATGTCAGGGTTTTTTTAACTGAGTTTAGACCACTGACGTTCAATAAGTTATCAGAGATGGTAGAAGCACTTCGTCCTGTCACCTCCTCTTTGGATTCATGTCCTTGACTAGAGAGAACCAGTAGAGAAGGACTGGGTCCACGTCTGGTGGAGATTCAGTGCCTTCATTAAGGAGGGCTGGCTTCTCTTGAGGAAGCTGTTGTGTGTCTGGCTCAAGAAACCAATGCTTGATATTAACAATACAAGTAACTATCTGCCAGTATCACATGTTTGTGTTTGGTTAAGATCACAGAGGAAATTATTCTGAAGTACCAAGTTGATCTCCTTGACTCTTGTCAGTCTGATTACAGAAAGTGCACTTTCAGCACTTGTAGACTATCCTTCTGGTAACGGATAATAAACAGCAGACATACTCAGTCAAAGATTTGGATATAATCTCTGACATTTCTTGCACTCAATCTGTATCCTCAGTTTCATGTCTGAAGTCTCACCCAGCTTGCTCTTTTCCAAGCTCCAGTCTCTGTGGGCACTGCATAAGCCACTTGGCCACACAACTGCGTTGGATTTACTAGTTTAAGGTCGACGCTAATATTGTGACTCTACAGCAGGGAAGAACAGTTGAAGGCGTATTTCAATTCTGAAAAGTTGAGGATATGTAAATTACATCATGCTGTTTTGCAGGTCTGGTCCTTTTGTGTATGCAGTCACGTCTGCTTGCTTTAGAGTTAAAAATAGTTTATTGCTTTTTGCTTCTTTGATCCCTATAGAACCAAGTGTGCGAGCTGGAATCTTTCTACACCATGAATAGAATTGCTTACTAAATTCCAATCTGTCACATTTCTGCAAACCTGTTGAATGCTCTGGGAGTTACACAGGTGTCAATATAGCCTAATTTGACATGCAGAACATTTATTACAGGAGATGACACTTGAGAAAGAGAGCACAGTTGGGGAGACTGATCCTACATTCAGAATGTAGGGGCTGGCAGTTAGAAAAAAAATTGTATTTGTAAACTGAGCACATTTGATTGGTAAATTAATTATTGAAATACAATAAACATGAAAACCCACAGTGCTGTGTTTAGAAGTACTGTTAGAGTGGAATTTGGTCTTTAAATTTCAGTTCCCAGATTTTCAAGGGCTGGCCTCCCCCGCACTGGGAACCCTTCTCTGACACTTTTCCTCCTCACCCACCTGTATCAACTGTGCTCTTGAGTCCTTCATCTTTTTCTCAAGTAAGCAGCCAAAAGTATTTCAACACCCATAAGGTGTGCTACTCTGCTTCTGGTTATCCTCGGACCAGGGCAGGGCTCAAATTTCTACAGATAACTAGATGGAACTTTTTTCAAAAAATCACAAGTTGGCAAATTTTAACTCTTTCATTCCAGACTGTTCAGTCAACACCGTTTTTTGCCACAGCTCTTATTATGGTGTGTCCCAAACATGCGTGTCTATCCCTGCCTGTTGCACAGTCCATCTGAGCTCATTTGCTTAAGGAAGTGGGGCCGGACAAAAGAAATTTAAGTAGGGTTTTTTTTTGGTCTGCCTTTAAGATTTTTTTTTTTTTTGGTCCTATTTTTATACCTTCTGAGAAATAAAGTTCAGGTTTCTGGTCAGAAGAGGAATAGAAAAATAACTACATTTTGATTCTTCTTATGATGCTGTATAGTTTCTTTTAGAAATTACTGTCATGGAATTTTGTAAGTCTTACATTTGAAATCTTCTTAAATGACAGTTAAGGATGGTTATCTCCATTTTTATTTTTTACTCTCACTTTAAAAAGAGAAGTTGGGGCCCAGTAATAACCCAATATATATCCGTTTAAAAAATTGGGGATGTTTTTAGGAACCTTTGTGGGTAACCCTGCCTACATAGGAATAAGTCCAGATCACAGGCTCTTTCATGGTAGCAATAGGGGAAGAGACCCCAACTATTAAAAAGTGAAGCTGTTCAGCACAGTGGGGACAGGGTAAGGGAGCAGCACTAGAAACCTTTATGGACAGCAGGAATTGTGGTGTGTAAGAGGCAGTACTCTACCCCCTGAGACCTTCAGTTTTCCTCCTGACATTCCATGACAGGTTCACTTTGCTTTACCAAGAGGTGCACACAGAATCATAGCAGCAAGACTCTTCAGGAGATTGCTCGTCCACATGTAGGTCCTGGTGACTGATTCTAGGGGCTTCTGTGCTTTTCTGTTTCACCCAGAGCTGCCAAAGAACTAGTTGCTTAGTAGCTGGGCTGTTTTCTCCTACTTTCCTATTGTTTGCTACCACCATGAGCGTGGAGATATGAAGCTCCCTCTTGCACATCACAGCAAAGGGCTGTGATTATTTCAGTTAGCAAGGGGATTCCTGAGGTTCCTAAATATGGTTTCTTAAATAGTGGTTTTAGACTATAACTGACATTTCTGTCTAGAAAGCATGTGTATTTGCAAGAACTGACGTGGCTAATATAGCAGATGACAGAGTTGTGCTGCCCTTCCAGAATCTGAAAACACAAATGACCTTGTTAACCTTCCGCAGCATGGAGTATCCTGGAATGGCCGTTTTAACCCTGTTATAAATCAGTAATTAGGATTTGAGTCATAAATTGTCTGGCAATTGGAAGGTGACCTGCTGAAATAGCTGACACACGTACATTTCCTGGTCTGTGTAGCTTGTCTTAGGTAACTGAAGTTTTTTCTTTCATCTATGTCATATGTGAAATGGGATCCAAACTGCTGAGACCACAAGCAATCCCAATCTTTCCAGGCTGATTTGTGTATCTTTTTGTTCCTGTGAATTGGGAATCTCTGAGGTCAAAGCCTTTCTCCCCTTCCCCACCCCTCACCCCCAATGGATCAGGGGCCCAAGAAGTATTTCATGATAGCAGCATCAAGCCTCCCTCACTGAGCTGGGTGTGTAGATTGCTGTATGGATTTTTTTTAGACCTTTCACTTAAGGAAGGAAAATGGGGACTGACTCAGAATGTTGAAAATATTCTGGATGCCATACCTCCGAAGGGTCATGTTACCTTAGACATAAAAATGCAATGTTGACACTGCAATGCAAGCCCAGGGTTTGAACTCAGGCTCAACACACAAATTGTGTTATCCCAGGACCTTACAGAAGTGGAGGGTCTGAGCCTGAGTCAAGCTGGGACCCTAGGTTCAAGCCCTATTGCTTTGCAGTGTAGATACAGCATCACTGGAATTGTGCTCTAGGAGTCCGCCAAAAGGATTCTACAATCCCATGACTTTCTTTGTCCTCTGGATAGTCAAGTTTGGTGGATGGTCAAGTTTTCCCACACTGCATCATGAACAAAGGGCTAAAACAGCCTCATTTCGGGAGGGCACTAGGAAGTCTGTGATACAGATGGTTGGACTTAGGCTAGCATAATAGTGTAGATGCTGGAGCCCCAGGTTGGAACCCAGAGTTCAACAGTTCCAAATCTGGGGTTACAAATTAGTGTAGATGCTCAAGCCTTCAGTAAACAAACCTGCTAACTTGAGTTTTACTAACCCTGGGCTTACATTGCCATATAGACATACCTTAATTATCTCTACCTTTTATAGATCTGATCCAAGATCCAGTGTATTCAATGTAAAGACAAGATTCTCAATTACTTCATTGGTCTTGGAAAGAATACTGAGAGACACCATCACCTCAAATTTGGTTCAAACTTTAGGTTTTGTTTTTTAAAAAGTTACAAAATATAACTGTAGAAATTTATAGGGTTTGTTTTTGGTGTTTTTAATATTCCCCAATAGTGTTTGCAGTTCAACTTTTATAACTGTGAAAACTTGTGTGTCACTGATTTTCATTGTCTTCAATGAAATTAAGATACAAATCAACAGCAGAAAATTAATAAAGAAAACAAAACAAACAAAAATCCAGACCCATCTTAAATAGTGAGAGGTGTATTGGAATTTTAACTGTCAATTCCAAATACAGTAGAATCTCAGAATTACGAACACCAGAATTACAAAGTGAGCAGTCAACCACACACTTCATTTGGAACTGGAAGTATGCAATCAGGCAGCAGTAGAGATAAAATAAAAAAGCAAATACAGTACAGTGCTGTGTTAAGTATAAACTACAAAAAAAAAAAAGGGGAAGTTTAAAAAAAATTTGACAAGGAAAGGAAATTTTCTGTGCTTATTTCATTTAAATTAGGATGGTCAAAAGCAGCATTTTTCTTCTGTATAGTAAAGTTTCAAAGCTGTATTAAGTCAATGTTCAGTTGAAAACTTTTGAAAAACCACCATAACGTTTTGTTCAGAGTTATGAACAACCTCCATTCCCGAGGTGTTCATAACTCTGAGGTTCTACTGTAACCCAAAGTGTTGATAACACGGACAAGATACATTTGTGTTTCAATACTTAAGTTATGACTGGAGAGAGACAATTGCTTGACCAGCCTCCAGATTTAGACAGAGAAATAAAATTGAAGCGGAATCAACACTTCCCTTGTTCTCATCCAGTTTGAAACCTTTAATAAATACTGGTTTCAGAGTAGCAGCTGGGTTAGTCTGTATCCATAAAAAGAAAAGGAGTACTTGTGACACCTTGCTCTAATAGCTCTGCTCTAATAAATTTGTTAGTCTCTAAGGTGTCACGAGTACTCCTTTTCTTAATAAATACTATACAGTGGACTTTCTGAAGAGAAGCTCTGATGAGTTCTGAAGTGGTAGAAATTGCCTAAGCACAGAGATGGCCACTGATTTTTCATTTTTAAAGCAATCATAACACAATTGCTTGATTTATTAGCTTTTAAAGTTAACTTTTTACTGAGTCTCAGAGCTACTGATTTCTCTAAAGTGAGGTAGCTGGAACTTAATAAAAAAAGGACTGTTCTGGTGGTAGGTTGGTGGAGAACATATCTCATTATTATTGCCTCATTTTCCAACACCAGTGCCTCCTGTTTGACACTAGTGTTGCCCCTCTGCTGAGCAGTACCACAATTACAGGGCCTCACAGATTGGCTCCCCGTGGAGGGGAGATCGGTGACATGGCTATATTCTAAGCTTTATTTTATGTGCTTTATTTTCACATGGTACACGAGTCTTGGAAGAGAGACGTTTGCAAATGGCATGTACACAATCCCTTCTTCCAGAAATCTCAGCCAACACACCAATGACAGGTTTCCAGGAAGCAACTTTCTGATCCTAGCAGAAAGCCAGTTTTCTTGCTGCTTTCAACAACTTCCTCTACATAGGACTCTTGCATTAGCAAACTAAAATACATGTATTTTTCAAGGACTGAATATTCATTCACATGCTAAGAAAAAGAACTTGGAAGACTGTTTATAACAGTGCCATCTGATGAGTCCTCCCGTTATATCATTATTTGTGTTACAGAAATATCTAAGAATCCCAATCAAGGATCCAGTTGTGCTAGGTACTATGTGGACAAGAAACAGAGATGACAGTCCCTGCCCCAGAGAGCTCATCTGTATTTCAGATAGGACTCAACAGGTAGATCAAAGACCAACAGGAGTTGGGATGGGGGGGGGGGGAGGGGTGGAAGAAGTAAAAATAAAACTGAGTTTAGCAGAAAAAAACAGAAGTTACTGCCCCTAAGGTTGATGACAATCAGAGTTTATAACTTAGGTTCTTAAGGTTCTGGCTAGACCAAGTGCTGTGTTCAAAGTAATAGTTCCCAAACTTTTTCATGCTGCGACACCTTTCAGGCTCACCTCTGTTAATGGAACCCTGAGGTGTTTGAGAGGTGTGTAAACATTTTAAGTGGCAAAAGAAGGTTGGGTCTTGCCCCCAGGTGGAGAGGCCTGGGAGGGTGAGATGCAACCCCAAAGGCATAGGAGGCCATGCAGGAGTTGTAGAGTGAGCCTGCCCTGCACTGACCCCACAGTGGTGGCTCCTGTCCCCCAGGGCTGGCTCTGCTCTGGGTATTGCAACCTGGTACCAGCATATGGATTCATGTCACAGTACTGCTCAGATTTGTCCTGGCCTCCTTGATGGGGGAGGCTGGGCCAAATTTGAGTGAATGGTGTTGCAACGCCACTTGCCAGGAACCAGGTTACAACGCAGTAGAGTGGGGAGCCAAGCCTTGCCAAACCTGTGGGATGGGAACCACAAGAGTCTTGCAACCCTCTTGTTACCTTCTGGGTCATGACCCACAGTTTTGGAAATGCTGGTTTAGAGAATTGGATATTAGCAGGGTTAAGAAGGTGTTTCACCATCTACGCCTAGCTAGAAAGAAGTTCAGCCTTATCTTTTGGATGCGGATCATACATGTAGTTAAATCTTGCATTGATTTGGAAACTGGATCTGTTGCATGAGTTGACTGTCCACTTGGTAATCAGTGTCTTGTAAAGAACACAAGACACCTGTGCTGAAGGATTTACACTGGTTACTTGTGAGATTCCAGGTAGATTTTAAGATGTTTGTTTGGACCTATAATGCCCTAAAAGACCAGTCACAAATCTGCTTGAAGGTCTACCTTTCTATCCCCATGATGCACTGCTACTGGTGCGGTCAGCCGTGACACTGATGCTGGTTCGCTCTGTGTTTCACCTCATGGGGATCCTGGCAAGATTTTCTCCAAAGGGCCGTAGGCCTCTGGTATGCCTTCCTGCTTCTGGTCTCAAATAGCTGGGTTTGTTTATTGATTTTCAGGGCACACTACAAGCACTATTTGTTTTGGCTGGTATTTTGGGGAGACTTGAGGGAGAGTGAAGTACTGACCTACATGTTGGGTGTGTTTGTTTAGAGCTGCTGGTTGGTAGAAGGGGTGATTGAAATTTGTTTTTTGATTTTGTGATTTATTTATTTTTAATAATTGGCAGGGCACTTGTGTCTAAGTGTGAGTGCTTCTTAATTTTCTAAATTGGAAAAAAATAAATTATAGACTAAGAATAAAGAACTGAAAACTTAACCTATACCACTCAGTACAAAGCAGTTTTAAAAATCCTGTTTGATACCTGCTGCTGTGCCATTTGGAAAAGAGCTTTCTAGCCTTGGAAAATTCTACTTGCTCACTCACCTGAAGAGCATATACATGTTTTAAAGATTGGGTTAATTCTCATTAATTATTTCTATAATCATGGTAAGGATTGGGAAGTGGATTTTGTCTAGACTGGTAGATGTTCACTGCAGTCTTGTGAGGCTGGCTTAAGGAATAGGACAGCTATTGTAGGTAGTAGGGATGCCTGTTACCATGCATATTTTTAAAGAATTTGTTGCAAAATGAAGGTTAGATGGTTTCATGAATTTTCTTTCGCTGCTGTACTGGGACAAAAACCCAAAACAAGCGAATAATCCTCTGGTCCTACAATAAAACTTCCATTCTATTCCTCATAGAAACAGTGCTATTACTCTTTAAATAGCTACAACATATTGTAAGCTTTTTAATTTTGTGAAGTCAAACCTAAAAAATTAGCCAGGGTGAATGCGTAAACAAGGTAATATTTATTCTGATTATATATTCGTGATGTATAAAGGAAGCTGCTTTATCTTTTAAAAATGTGTTTGAACTATGTTTCCTGGTTGGTATATTTAGATCATTTAACTGAACAGCAATCTGACATTTTTACAGGACATGCTAGTTTCTTATATGAATACAAATCGTTGCTTTCAGCTTTTGCATGCTATTTTTATATACATGTGTTTTTTCCTGTGGACTTTATAATGAAAAGTATCATTCTTGCTAAGGCCAGGTTATTTAATCATGTGTAAAAGGTAGGGGAGGGGAGGATAGGTTATCTGCCCATTTCCCCTTTTAGCCCTCAAAATGTAACATAATTTATATAAACACAAGAATGTTGTGTCCATCATCTTTATTTTGAAATGCCAGTATTATGCATTTAGGGATTCAGTACTCACTACTGCCCTCCCCTGTTAAGTTGCACTTGGTGATTCAATATGGTGATTGTGCAGCAGCTGCATTTTTGCTTTATTTTAGATTGTGCTATTTTTGGAGCATTTTTAAAATAGATTTTCATGGATGTTTTGTTATCTACTTTTGTGTATGACCGTGTAAATCTTGTAGTTTAATTCTGTAGAATCATAGACTCATAGAATATCAGGGTTGGAAGGGACTGCAAGAGGTCATCTCGTCCAGCCCCCTGCTCAAAGCAAGACCAATCCCCAACTAAATCATCCCAGCAAGGGCTTTGTCAAGCCTGACCTTAAAAACCTCTAAGGAAGGAGATTCCACCACCTCCCTAGGTAACCCATTCCAATGCTTCACCACCCTCCTAGTAAAAAAGTTTGTCCTAATATCCAACCTAAACCTCCCCCCGTACACTTTCACTTGGTAAGGCTGAATATTCTAACAATTCTAACACAAATTTATGCATTAGCAAGGGTTATGTAGGGGTGGTATAAGAATGTAGATTAAACTGGTGGACCAAAGTGAATACGTGGGTGACTGCAGACTTGGTATGTGCCTGCTCTTCAGCTAGAGACTGTCTTTAGAGAACCAAATAGTGATTTAACGTGGAGGCACAGTGTAGTAAATCTCACCAAAGCATAAGTACATGGAATATAAATTGGGATGGTACAGGCATTAATAAAGGAAATGGGAAATTCGGGTTCCTAAAATCAGTGGATTGTTTTTCTTTCCTATTGAGTAAAATATTCCAAATGGCTTAATGATGCCCTGCTATGATAAAGCTAAGATTATGACATTGGAACTGATTCTTTGATGATGACATTCATTGTGATTGCAGACTTACTGGAATTTAAACAGACTTAAAAAACATTGTTATTGTGGGGCTGTCCTTAATTGGTTATCTCATGTCTCCATTTAAATTTGAAACTAATATATTTTAGGGTGTTTTTTTTTAGGGGGGGAATTAAAGTCTCGTTATTCAAATTAAAACCTCAAACTTTTTTTACTGCACAGGAAACGTCCTAATTTTTTTAATCATTCCTCTTAGAAATATAAAAGAAATATGTAGTTTGTATATTAAGAGATCATCTATCTTAGTAATAAAACCTAAAATGAACATTTTGTTGGCTATTGTTTCTTATTCTTTGGGCCTCACTGGGTATGTCCACACAGCATTTTGGAGCGAGCTTCCCAGCCTGGGTCAAAAGACTTGGGCTCGTGGGTTCGTCTAGCCCTGTGAAAATAGCCGTGTAGACACAGTGCTTTGAAGTTGTGGCTCAGCCTGATGCTCTGGCTCCGAAGCCTAGGGAGCGGATGGCTTCAGAGCTCGAGTTTTAGCCCATGACGCAACTTCAGAGCACTGGCTGTGCTTGCGTCAGCCCTGCTTAGCTGAGTCTTCTGACCTGGGCTGGGATTCTCGCTCTGAGATGCCGTCTAGTCACACCCTGTAGGTTTCTACACAGTCACTGGTAAGGAAACAAGTTGCATCATGAGACCTTTCTCATATGAATGACTTAACTTTGAGGGAAGACAGCCTCTTTCCTGTTCACATGAATGTTCGTTGACTTCAAAGTACATTTTGCCATTTTACGCTCAAAGGAAAGAGAGGACTTTGAGATCATCTTACTGTAATACAGCACTTTTGAAAGTTTTACTCACGGTGAACGCTGCTTCATTGGACAGCCACGTTTTGGCTTTTTGTCTTTACATTAGCATATGAAATTAAAGCTAATAGTAAAATAAATCAAAATGAATTGAAAATATACAAGTGCATTCTGAAATATATATTAGTCCAATTAGTTTATGAAAGCATAAACCATTGCAATTCAGAATTGAGGTGTCCCAGCTCG
Organism: Caretta caretta; assembly: GCF_965140235.1. Taxonomy (NCBI): domain Eukaryota; kingdom Metazoa; phylum Chordata; order Testudines; family Cheloniidae; genus Caretta; species Caretta caretta. The sequence continues at coordinate 74,196,361 of NC_134209.1, forward strand.
TCCCACTATAGTGACTGGAAATTTGACAAGAATAAATTTGTCACTATTCAAATAGTGACAGCTCCAGTGAAGAAGCCAAAAAAGACTGTGAGGGGAAGATCTACTACCTGCCGTAAGGGAACGGAGTGGGCTGGAGGCGAACCATGACCTGTGCCAGGCAGCTCAATGCCCCCATTGGGAACTCGGGCCCTAGCTCAGGTCGAACGGTGCAGCCCATCTCATACTTCGCCTGTGACCCTGGATAGCGGTGTGGACCCAGGCCAGCTTCAGGTGCCGTCGACACCTGAAGCCCTTCAAGTGACTCGAGAGATCTTAATCCTCCCGGAGCCACCCACACTGGCTCCAGCGGTACCCCAGTCTTAGAGAAAACCCACTCTGGGACCTATAAGTGTGTCCCCACCTCAGCGGCATCATTCCCCATTGAGAGGGACATCCCACCATCGCTTGCCTGCCCGAAGCCATCATGCCTCAGGGCTAGAGAGGCAGGTTCAGCTGAGCCCTCTTCGGTCCCCACACCTGGGGCAGCGATTGAAGGACTTGAGGCATACCTCGCCCGTGGATTGGCATAGATCCTCTGGGGCACACGCCACATGGAAAGAACTCTGGGACTGGCCCCAACAGTCTCCAAGGGCCCAGTACCAATCCCGGGATCGATCTGACACCAGAGACCGCCGATTGCGGGGCTGTCATCGCCCATCTCCAAGAAGGAGATTGCCCTACTCAGGACGATCCTCCTAGCAACCAGCCTGTAGTAGCTCCCGGTCCCATTCAACGTCCCGGTACCGGTCGAGTAGCGTGAGGTGTGGATCGCCAGGTATCCGACGCATATCCGCTGTATGCCATCGGTGCCCAAGAGCCCGACCAAAACAATCTCGCTTGGACAGGTCAGCTTCGGGACGCAGCAATAGGCCCTGGTCAGACAAGAGCCTCACCGCTCAGCCTGATCCTGGTCACCTGGTACCGACCGCTCTGCTGGTAGCTCCATCTTGGCGTGAGGTTCCTTGCCTGCGGGACAAGCCCCAGTACCAGTGGTGCCAACTACATTATCAGCACTGAAACCTGCCTCATGGCCTTAAGCGCAATGTCCTTCACCATGGTACTCATGGAACCTCTGGGGGTTCACCCAACCTTCCCAGGCTGCCTGATTGGTGTCAGGAGCCTCGGTATCCCGCCCCCTTCCTGTGCTCGAGGCTTCAGGGGGTCAGACCCCACAGGTCCAGGAGTACCTAGGACAGACAATGTTCTCTCATGACATGACGGTCAAATTCTTGAGAGGGCTGGAGACAGACTTTCCACAGGTGCGGGCTCCTGTCCTGCAATGGGATCTTAACTTGGTCCTCTCTAGGCTCACTGGCCTGCCCTCTGAACCTCTAGGTTCCTGCTCCCTTTCCCATCTGTCACGGAAGGTTGCGTTCCTGGTGGTGGTAGTGTTGGCGAGATGGGTCTCGGAAATTAAAGCCTTGACCTCAGAACTGCCGTACACGGTCTTCTACAAAGATATGGTTCTGTTGCGGCCCTACCCAGCCTTCCTGCCAAAGGTGGTCTCCACCTTTGATATGAACCAGGACATCTTCCTTCCAGTATTCTGTCCCAAACTGCACAAGACCAGTGAGGAGAGGCGTCTTCACACCCTGGATGTCCGGAAGGCCTGGGCTTTTTACTTATATCATACCAAGCCTTTCCGTAAATCGACTCAACTCTTCATCACTACAGCGGATAGGATGAAGGGTCATTCGGTGTCCTTGCAGAGGATTTCCAATTGGATCACCTCATGCATAAGGACCTGCTATGACCTGGCGGGGGTTCTGCCGCTGCTGATTGTCAGAACCTACTCCATGAGAGCATAGGCATCTTCGGCAGCCTTCTATGTGCACATCTCTGTCCAGGACATCTGTAGAGCTGCAACGTGGTCCTCTGTCCACACATTTACCGATCATTATGCCATCACTCAGCAGGCCAGGCACAACGCTGGGTTTGGCAAAGCTGTGTTGTAATCTACACATCCCATGAACTCCTGCCCACCTCCAGGGGTACTGGAGTCACCTAATATGGAATGGACATGAGCAAGCACTTGAAGAAGAAAAGACCGTTACCTTTTCCATAACTGGTGTTCTTTGAGATGTGTTGCTCATGTCCATTCCACAACCCACCCTACTTCCCCACTGTCGGAGTTTCTGGCAAGAAGGAACTGAGGGTGTGGGGAGCCGGCGCTGCTCCAAAGGGTGCGAGAGCCGGTCCCCTAAGGATACTGCTAAGGGAAAAACTTCCAACACCAACTGGTGCATGTGGCGAGCACGCACACCTAATATAGAATGGACATGAGCAGCACATCTCGAAGAACACCAATTACGGGAAAGGTAACTGTCTTTTCAAGGCCCCTAGTGCAGTTCATTCCACCTGATATTATTTGCATGATTACACTGTGCCTTCCTAGTATAAATACCCTAGTTGAATGAGATAACGAGTCTCCTTCTGTGCCTAATATGAAGTGTTAGGCCTTGAACAAATTAAGTGCTTACGCACTTAATGAAGCTGGCACCGATTACAGTGTATTTTTCCAGGAGCATACAACACCAGTAGTCTGTGATCTACATTGGCTATCTACTGATTTCTGGGTAGAATTTCACATGTTGGTGTTTCCTATAAGGCCTTAAATGCTTTGGGGCTGCCTATTTGAGACAATGCTTTTGTCCTCAGTAGTGAGCAAAGGCACCTGGTTTGGTGCCTACTTGGTGTAACAGGGAATTGCCAACATGACGTTCTTCAGGAGAAAGGAGTAGGCCCTTCATTACATGTAAAAAATAAATAAATCAGTGACTGGTATCAGACCTACCTCTTGCTGTTTGAGACGCCTCAAGAAATGATCTTAGTAGCTGAAACATTTAGAGGATTGATTGTAAAGTATAGGAAAATAAAGGCTTATTTCAGCAAACTAATGACATGCACGGGCATAGCTGTTGCTATGGTCTTGCTATAATACCCTTTGCAGGAAAATTCTCTTCCCCCAGTTTTGCCTAGATGTGTGTTTAAAAACCACATTCTTGTACACGGTACTAGCCTGCTCACATATACAGCTGTTCTGAAACAGTGGGATGAGTGCAGAGGAAAAAAATCCTCAAAAGGTGGGTAATGTTAGTAGTGATGTTTTTAATGAAATACTATCTGAAATACCACTTGAATAAAGAGATGAAACTTAGTGTTTCCTTATCTGCTGACGGTATGTTGTCTGTCCAAAAACTTTAGTTATTTTCCGAAAAAAGAGGAAAGCTGGTGTCTTCTTTCCTTCTGTCTGCATTTATTATGAGGGACTGATGTGTAAATATATAGCCAGATATATTTTCATTGCCTGGGCTTAATTATGAGCATAAAACTTTCCCAGGGAATTTGGTAAACTAGGTTAATGTATTAATGATCACATATGTCCCAGTGATTAATAAAGTGTCATAAACTGAGACACGCTTTTAAAGGTAAGAGGAAAATATACATATTTATGATGCATTATAAGTGATAAAATAATAAGGCTGAACAGTTGAAGTGTCATATGTAGGAAAACCTTAAAAAATGACAAATTTTATGTCTATAGTTTTCCCACTGAACTGAATCCCTGAATGTCGTCCCCTGCTGCCCAACATATAACCCATGCAACTTTGTTTATAAAGAAAAAATTGTTTATATTCAGAAGCAAAGTTCCTTTTTTCTGAAACTAGATGATATTTGATATACGAGTTAAACAAAATGATTGTGCTAAGTTGTGTTAAGAGGGATTCACACACCAAACCATCACATGTTAAATGACTGCACATCTGCCATTCTACTTGAATTTCAGGCAATTCAAAAAGGGCAATATAAAGTTCATAATGTATAATAACTACACAAATTTAACTTTTTAACTGACTAAATTTCAATATGCAAGTTAATTTCATATCTAAAATGTGAAACTCTTTCTGTAGAACGGTCAGTAGTTGTATAGACACCGAGCCTTTCTACCATATCTGACAGGTTTCAGAGTAACAGCCGTGTTAGTCTGTCTTTACAAAAAGAACAGGAGTACTTGTGGCACCTTAGAGACTAACCAATTTATTTGAGCATGAGCTTTCGTGAGCTACAGCTCACTTCATCGGATGCATACCGTGGAAACTGCAGTAGACATTATATACACACAGAGACCATGAAACAATACCCCCTCCCACCCCACTGTCCTGCTGGTAATAGCTTATCTAAAGTGATCATCAAGTTGGGCCATTTCCAGCACAAATCCAGGTTTTCTCAGCCTCCGCCGCCCCCCCCCCCCCCCACACACACAAACTCACTCTCCTGCTGGTAATAGCCCATCCAAAGTGACCACTCTCTTCACAATGTGTATGATAATCAAGGTGGGTCATTTCCAGCACAAATCCAGGTTCTCTCACTCCCTCACCCCCCTACAAAAACCACACACACAAACTCACTCTCCTGCTGGTAATAGCTTATCAAAAGTGACCACTCTCCCTACAATGTGCATGATAATCAAGGTGGGCCATTTCCAGCATAAATCCAGGTTTTCTCACCCCCCCACCCCCATACACACACAAACTCACTCTCCTGCTGGTAATAGCTCATCCAAAGTGACCACTCTCCCTACAATGTGCATGGTAATCAAGGTGGGTCATTTCCAGCACAGATCCAAGCTTTCTCCCCCCCCTCCCCCCCCCCCCCCCGGGGACACACACACACACACACACACAAACTCACTCTCCTGCTGGCAATAGCTCATCCAAACTGACCACTCTGCAAGTTTAAATCCAAGTTTAACCAGAACGTCGGGGGGGGGGGGGGAGGTAGGAAAAAGCAAGGGGAAACAGGCTACCTTGCATAATGACTTAGCCACTCCCAGTCTCTATTTAAGCCTAAATTAATAGTATCCAATTTGCAAATGAATTCCAATTCAGCAGTTTCTCGCTGGAGTCTGGATTTGAAGTTTTTTTGTTGTAAGATAGTGACCTTCATGTCGGTGATCGTGTGACCAGAGAGATTGAAGTGTTCTCCGACTGGTTTATGAATGTTATAATTCTTGACATCTGATTTGTGTCCATTTATTCTTTTACGTAGAGACTGTCCAGTTTGACCAATGTACATGGCAGAGGGGCATTGCTGGCACATGATGGCATATATCACATTGGTGGATGTGCAGGTGAACGAGCCTCTGATAGTGTGGCTGATGTTATTAGGCCCTGTGATGGTGTCCCCTGAATAGATATGTGGGCACAGTTGGCAACGGGCTTTGTTGCAAGGATAGGTTCCTGGGCTAATGGTTCTGTTGTGTGGTATGTGGTTATTGGTGAGTATTTGCTTCAGGTTGGGGGCTGTCTGTAGGCAAGGACCTGCCTGTCTCCCAAGATTTGTGAGAGTGTTGTGTCATCCTTCAGGATAGGTTGTAGATCCTTAATAATGCGTTGGAGGGGTTTTAGTTGGGGGCTGAAAGTGACCGCTAGTGGTGTTCTGTTATTTTCTTTGTTAGGCCTGTCCTGTAGTAGGTGACTTCTGGGAACTCTTCTGGCTCTATCAATCTGTTTCTTCACTTCCGCAGGTGGGTATTGTAGTTGTAAGAATGCTTGATAGATTCACCTTTAACTTGAGGTCAGAGGCTGAGTATGATGATTCAGTGTCTTGTAGTCTATGCTAATCCGTGTAGCCACTCAGGGGTGATACTCAGCTGGGATCTGGTTAATCATGCCGCATAAATTGCAGCAGATTTTGTCACAGGAACTCTAAATTTCTTCTGTAAGTGGGTAGGGAGGGGTTTGGTGTATTAGTGCTACTGAAGCTAAACACAATCTGTTGTTTGCCTGCCAACCCAAAGCAGAGATGTCTTTTACTCAATTATAATACATTTGAGTTGTATTAGTTTGGTCTAGAAAGGTTGTTCAGGGAGGAGGGCAAATGAGTGGAGACAATCTTAATAGTACAATAGCAGAATTTTCTATTGTGTAGATCTTATTTTAGCAGCACTATTTGCATTACTGTAATATTATTTATATGATTTCAGAGTAAACCTCCATTTTATGGTGTGTAGAATTTGATTAACGTTTTGATCCATGCCAAAAGTGAAAATGTACAGTTTTAGCCTGTTGATGCTTAGAGATACATTTATGTGCAGGTACATAAGAAAATCATGTGTTTTAAGCATATTTTATCTTGAGTGCAAAACTAAGTGGTATATTTAAAACATCTTGTTCTAAAATGGCTGAACAGAGCGTGTGCTCACAAGAAGGGACCAGCGTTCTTGTGCTCTTTCCTTTTCCTCGCTTTTCCACCCTTATCATTGTAACGGTATTGTTGCAGTAATTTTTTTTTTTAGACCGCTGAGAACAGGTACATGGGATTCCCTCTGGAGTCTATCATCTCTGCTCTTTAACTGATCAGAGCAATTGCTATGCCAGGAACTTCCTCTCCCTCCTGAGAGTTAGCAAGCTGATTCTACAGCACTCTGAATCCCTGCTCACAAGTGAGAAAGTGGGCATCGAATCTGGATCTCCCATATGACTGGTCAGTGCACTGTTGTGAGGCCACTAATTAGTCTGGATTTGTTTTTTGCAATAAATGTTCAGGACAGTTATTTAAAACATAAATTAATTTGATAGCTTTTTAAAAAAAAAAGGAATAGGGCATACTTATTTCATTGCAGTTTAGATTTTTTTACACCTGATTTTCAGCCATGTATTCTCCAATGAGATATTTCTACCTTCTCTACAGAGTAGTATTGACAATAACTTCCCATGGGGACTATGTATTCCTCAGTCACAACAGGAAGAAAGTTACCAGCCAAGGGTAGAAATGACTAGGAAACTCATAAGTAAAATAAATACCTGTGCTCTGTACTTTCTTCAAGAAGCTGCAGGAGTGAATGTCAGCTCCTTGAAACGGTCTTTCCTTTCAGACTAAACCCAGTGGCTTGTTATGAATATCTGTTCCTCTACCTTCACAGCCCTCACCTGTGGAGTTCCACAAGGCTCAGTTTTTTCCCCATATTATCCAACATTTGTATGAAGTTGTTGGAAAGGTTAGTGAGACAATCTGGGCTGCACACAGCACAGTCCTTTTGTAGCCTCAGCTCTGAATGTTTGCCACAGTGGGGTGCATGTATGGCACCAACTGGCACTGCTTTGTAAGACTCTAAAGCTTGTTGAGAAATGCTGGAGAGAATGGGGATGAGGGGAGGATGTGGTCCCCCACCTAAAATGAGAGTGTCATGCAATTGATACATTATTGTTAAATGCCACCTAAAATCAAAATGGTTGGAAAACAGAAAATCGTCTGGGATTTTTAATGTGATGACGAGAGTTGTTGCCGCTTTGAAACTTTAAATTCTCATATACAAATGCTAAATTGTTCATTGTGGTCATATCAGAGAAGAACCCAATCAGGTAATTTTAAATGTGAGTTAAAATGTGATATTTGTTTAAAATGATTCTTAAAAACCATTTTTACAATGATTTCTTTAACCTCTTTGCAATCAGCATTAAGAACATTTCCAGAGGTTTAATCCAACCCTCTCCCCTTTAATTTAAGCGTTTTCTGATGCAACACTTTTTACAATATTCTTCTGCATTATACCTTAATTGTGAAAAAATATGCAAACTTCTCTTCACTGGTTCCACCTTATGTACTATTCCAAATACAAAATTGTGCTTATGTACACCATTGGAAAAACAGAAATGAAAAATATAAATAAGAACAAGAAATTATCTATTGTTTTATTATATTTGATACAGTAATAAAAAGGCACCTATCCAACTGCCTGGTTGCGCTTGCTGCCAATACATATGGTTAAAACTTCTACTTTTGCTTTCCCTTGCCATATAAATGTCGGTGGAGACACAAAGTGGCTTACATGTGCACTCATGGGAGACTAATTCATTTATTTATGGTGTAGTAGTAAATAACATTGCATGAAAGAATCATGACTCCAATCTGATTATTACATGTCCCAGAAAATGCTGTGAAGGTTGGCCCAATTTTTCTGTTGGAGCATGAGTGTAATTTTCACTTAAGTGACTGGGAGTTGTACCCATGTATTGAGGACAAACGTGATCCTATAACTTCGGGGGGTGGGGGGGTGGAAACAAGACTAACAGCTGCATAAAAACCAACGTTAAATGGTTTTGTCATTTAATTGTAGCCATTCAATACAAGTACAATAGAAAGCTGTTTTTTAGTTTTAAAAGATCTCAATGTTATGTTATCACTTTAACCGTAATTTGAGGTAATTGCACTCTTTCAACTTGTTTCCTCCCCCCACCCCCCATCTCAGGTTTGATGCATTATTTGTGTCATCTCTTCACATTCAGTTTAATTGCTTGTGTGAGAAAACATGGGGAGGGTTTAACCCATTTATAAGGTGCTCTCCATCCATTGATTGATGTTTTGTGTATACTGAAAGGAACTATGGGAAAATAGCTGGGGAAAATTGTACTCAGTGCTTAACTTCATGTAAGGGTTACTGCAGAGCACTACGAGGTGCATAGCATGTAGCAGTCTTCAGCCCTGAACAACCTGGGATGGAAAAAGCTCAAGCTTTCCTCAGACTGTTTGCATATCTTCTAGATCAGCTGGCCATAAGCCATTGGTTTAATTTCAACATCTGTATTCCTTTTTTAGAGTGTGCTTATAATATAGATGTTTACCAGTGCAGGAGAGAGATGAAAAACTTGCTTAAAAATAATCATGCAGTGTGTTGATCTTAATTTTGAGTGTTCCATTTTTGGAGGATAGCAAATTCTATGCACAATATAGCTGTGTAATGAGTAAAGACTCACTAGGGAGTAACATCCTTGTTGGACACCTTGTATAACTTAGATATTTATTTTAAATTTAACACTGCACTGCACATGTCAGTCTGCATCATGTCTGTAGACAAAAATCAATAGAAATTAGTTTATTATTCTGTAATTACTTATGTTGACTGCTGCCTTTAAAATCACTGAACCATAGAACTAATGTTTCCCTTGATGTCTCCCTTGGTTAGTGAAAGAATTATATTGAAGTAGCCGATGAGATGAATACCCATCATCTTTATTACAGTCACTTATTCCAGCAGTCTGGGTATTGTTCATTTCACTTCTGCTGGTTAATGTAACAAACCAAATATTTATAAACGTTTTCTTATAAGTGACAAGCAAATGTATTAGCATTGTGGAAGAATCAAAGAATGAAATGTTTTATGTTACCGTCTTCATACAATGCCTAGGTGACCCTCATTTTGATTGGAGTCACAGTGCTATCTCAATACAAATCATAAAAATAATCATACGCTGCAGCTCCTCCTCCTCCTCTTTCTCCTTTAGTAGCAATGAGAAAGGAATATGGAATAACCATTAATACCCTCCCTATTTGACCAATGTCATCTTGTAGGAAAAAATTTGTTCTTCAGTGAGACAGAAAACTGAGATGACTTTGTTGCATTTCAGTTACTTTAGGGTTGGTCGTCCACAAGAAACATGTAGCCAGAGGCTAAATATCTTTCTGATATAATCTTAATGTGTGAAGTAGATAACTAGGATGGACCAAAGGAATAATTTATAAACAGTATCTGTGGTGGTACTTTATATTCTTTTTGCAGCATTTAAATAGGTTTTGGATGCATTCACTATTAACTAAATGTTCTTCGTACAAATTAAAGGTACAGTACTGAATAAACTTTAATCTACAAATATATTTGGGGCTGAAGAATCAGTACTGAAGGGGATGGTACCTTCTTTGCTTAATACATTGGAATATCAAAACTGAAATAAGAAAAGGAGGACTTGTGGCACCTTAGAGACTAACAAATTTATTTGAGCATGAGCTTTCGTGAGCTACAGCTCTGAGCTGTAGCTCACGAAAGCTCATGCTCAAATAAATTTGTTAGTCTCTAAGGTGCCACAAGTCCTCCTTTTCTTTTTGCGAATACAGACTAACACGGCTGCTACTCTGAAAACTGAAATAGTAGTCCATAAAAAGATGATAGCTTGGTTTATCTTCTCATGAAACCATGATGCACATGTCCTATTAAACTATGCCATAGGGCTATTCAGCAGTGATGAATAAGAGAATATTTTGTATTTGCTTTCATACCTTCTCAAGACTAGTAATGTACTTAAATTGCTTTGAAAGTTTTTAACTGTTTGTCTTGGTGAAATGCTGATGAGCCTTAAACTGAAGACCATGTTTATGAACTATTGCCATTTGTGAATCTAAAAGTGAATGATGTATAAGATCTCTCTAGTTTTTACTTTTCTGATCATCTGAAAAATGTATTTCAGATTTTTTTATCTCTAGTATTCACTGTTTTCACTTACTACAGTAATTATCAATTGAAAAATGCAAAGGACTGCAATTCATACGAACTCATTTTATATTATTTTGTATTATTGTAGTTCCTGGGAATGGGATATTGAACTACAACTTGCACCCTGTCCTGTGTGTGTTAACTAAATACAAATTTTGACATGAAAAAAATCTGTGCGAATTTTATATAAATATAGCACTGAAGGTTTCAGTTTTAATGTAAAAAAGTGGAGTATCTTTTGTTTATTGTACTTCACACAAAGTGTTATATATAGTACAGTTACAACAAAGGGTAACCCACTTGTTTCACGTTAAAACAGAACACTTTCAGTGCTATATCAATAAATTAATACATCTTTAGAAGCATCAACTCACTGTGATATCCTTGTAGGATAGGTTGATTACAAGTAGAAAGGAGTTGTTTGCTGTGTGTAGGCTGAAGGAAGGTTACATAAATATACTGCCTTGTGTTATTTCTCTAAGTAAAAGAGCTCATTCTTTCTGAAAAGTGAGATACATTCTTTTAGAATACATTATATGAGAGGGGAAATTTTCAGTTGACTAGCAACCAGTAATACATAATTTCAAAAGTTTAAGGGCAACTAGGATTTTTTTTCCAGAGCTTACTGAGAAGGGATTGTCTTTATTAAGTCCTGAGGGAGGGCTCAATGGTGAAGCAAAGTGCATCATTGATTATGTTGGAAATCCTAGGAAAAATTTTTTCTTTGAGCACAATAGTCTAATACCACAGTGATGGAGTGTGTGTGTGTGTATGTATATATATATATATATATATATATATATACATACACACACACACACACACATATAGAATATGCCAGGGGTGACGAAACTTATGACCCTCCAAGCCACATAGGACAATCTTCAGAAGTTCAAGAACCGGGGCACGCCTGCCGGGACTCAGGGCTTCAGCCCCACTGTGGGGTGGTGGGGTAGGGGCTTCAGCCCTGCAGGGAAGGGGGTCTTGGTGCTTTAGCCCTTTGGAAGGTGCCTGCTTGAGCTTGAGGCTTCAGCCCTGCTCCTGCTGAAGCCCCAAGCTCTGGCAGGTGCGCCCCACGGAGCTGAAGCTCTGAGACCCTCCTCCCCACTGAGCAGAAGCCAGAAGGTCCCCTCAGACTTTTGCCAGTGTTTGCTGGCCCCACTTGATCACATGGTGCAACCAGATCCCCTCTCTACACAGCAACTGGTGGAGCCAACAAGCTGGGAGCTGCGGCCGTGAGGGTAGGCAATGGCAAACAGCAGGGAACTGTTGGGAGTCGCTGCTGCCTCTCCCAAGGAGTTAAAACAGCAGCCCCTCCCTGCAGCTTCCACCTGTTTGTCATGTCCTCTCCATGCAGAGCTAACACCTGGAACCTGCAGGGAAGGGCTGCTGAGGGTAAGCTGGGGGCATGCCTGGGGGGAGGGGGAGGAGGGATGGGGCATGACTCAAGCTATTGGGAGGGACAAACCTTTAAATTGTGCCCTCCCCACCAGTAGGCATCAGTTGTCACTGGCAGAAGTCCCGAGCTCCCCACTGCCAGTCTGGTAGGTGGAGAATGGAAGAGGAATGGGGGTAGCCGCATGTTAACTGCAAAAGAGCCGCATGTGGCTCAAGAGCTGCGGTTTGGCCACCACTGAAATATGCTGTCATGGTCATAAAAGTTAAAGATTAAAAAAAAAAAATCCTTTCTTGTCATGTTTCTCTCTCCGTCCCCAATCATGCAGCATTGTTTTGTACATTTCTAATATTTTGTCTAGTTTAGTGTAGGATATCTGTTACAACACCAAATGCTCAAAATCATGAATCAAGTCCCAAATAATCATGATACTGCCTTAAAAAAATCATGAGACTTTAAAAAAAAATGAGTTTTTTCTTTGTTGGATTTTGAGCCTTTTTTCCTCCTCCTGTCTTTCTTTTAAACAAAAGCTGAGATTTTCACAAAATCACTTGATTCCAGGAACTGGAACTTGAAGAAAAGCACCAAATACCATGAGACTGATATCTCAAGGAATGGGAGTTTGTCATTTCTCTAAGGAGTGTATTCCACTTTGTAACTGGACATTTTTCTTGATACTCATTAGCCTAATAACATGTCTCTAGCAATCCTCCACCCCTTAGTTGTATATGAATCAATTTATATGGATTTAACTCTTTTTTCTTATAAGTTAATTCCTCAAGTTTCTTGGTATATTTTGTTCTTCACTGAACTTCTTTCCTGTTTGTCCCTGTTGTTGTATTTATTTGGTAATCTAGTTCTTAGAACTGAATGCAGCATTATATGTGGGTTTTTATCAAAGACATTTAGAGAACTATTTATGTAGTAGAAAATTGCATTGGCCTTTTCTCTTACCATACATACTGCAAATGCATATTTGCTGTTTTTTTCCCTGTTCCACTGACTGTAAATCTTCAGATTTATTTGATATTCTACATTGTGTTTGTTATATTTTTGGAAGCATAGTATTAAAAAATATGAAGAAATATTCAGCAAGAGTCCAATCCTGAGCTCCTTACTTGGCCAAAGGTGACAATGAGGTTATAAGAAACCCAGGGTGAAGCCCATTATGATCTAGAATACAGGATATATCAAGTCCTATCTTTTGTTGCATAGACAAGGCGTGTTCTAGAGGATGTGAAAGATCATGCTCTCCTTACACTAGAAGGAACTTCGATAGAAGTAATAGTTGGTTTTGCACTCACATAAGAAGTAACTCACTTTGAGAGTGATGGTGGTAAAACATTGCTTTAAGGGTAGGAAGATTATTGATATTGTGATTATATGTTTAAAGGTATAACGCTTTTTATTTCATGTCTGAGATAGTTTTTGTCCCAAGGACAATAATTTCACACAATTGTTGGTAAAGAAAATGGAAAAAATACTGTTTCATTTTACAGTTTTAAAAAGGAAATGTGTTGATTCTCTTAAGGAGTTCTCCGAAATGGGATGTATGCTCCATTTGCTGGGTGGTTGTTTTATTTGAAAGAACAGTGTCTGTGCATGCGAAATGATATTTTGACTTCTAGTAATCGCTAGTAGAAAATTAATACTTATTTTCATGGGCTCATTTTTCCTTTAGTCAGTAGGAATCCATTTTTCTCAAGTATCTTATAGGCCGTAGACTTTCCCCTGCACTTTGCCATAATCTTAATTTTTTAAAATCTATCTAGGTAACCAGTGTGGTTCTCTGACAGGTAGATTTGGTGTGAAATTGGATAACTCGTCAACAACTCTATAAAAATTAATAACTGAATTTAGTGCATGTGTAATAAAGATATGTCAGAGTTAGTTAGATATGTGTAAGAATGGATACTATAATGATTTTCCTAAATTGCCTCTTGTGCAATTCTGTCAGCCATATATTCTTTCACATCCCCTAATATCTCTGAACATTCAAGGGGAAAAAAGATGTGAGAAGCCTCTTCCCCAAAGTAGCAGTAGTACATAAGAAATTGCCTTTGCTGGTGTTTTCTTAGATTACAGCACAGAAAACATTTTTTTTCCAGATACAGTAACGTGCTTGTTGTGTAAACATGGGACAAATTAGGACTATTTTGATAGATGGCTGAGTTTAAAAAAAACAATGTTTTTTTCACTGAAACTGACTCACCAACCTTTGCCCTGGGACTACATTGTAACTTTATATTCAAAAGCACATAGAATGCATGTAAAAGTTGCAGTCCTCTTTGTTTAAATTATTTTAGATCTTGGAAAGTACACATTTAGTCTAAAGAAAATAAGGAATAAGAAAGGTCCTAATGTATAAGCATGTTGTGTTGAACTGCAAAAAAAAGCACTGAGTGAATTTTACTTTAATCAGTGCACTATTTTTTCTACATAGACTAATTTTGTAGAATGGATATTTTAGTAATAAACAGAATTTTATTTGAATGCTCTTGAAAAGTTAGAATGAAGAGGTATAATATTCATTAGTTCAGATTGACTTTTTATTTGGAAATATTCTAATCCCTTAATACTAATACCCTTCTTAGGGAAATGACAGAAACTTACTTTAATTGTGTGGAGAACTTTCTTATATGCTCCTTTAGAACTGACTACATGCTGGAGTATCGGCATAAATAGTAGCCTACATTAGTAAAGTGTATTAGGAATTCAGGAGGTCTGTTTTTATTTACACCATATTTTATCAGTTAGACACTGTGCCTATCTTTTTTGAGTCTCTTAAAAACTAAATACTTGCTGTTTGCGTAAAATATTTCGAGATTTAACTACTGTATCTTCCAGAATTGAATATTATTTAATAATTTTTGGTCAGTTTTTGGAATTAGTCCTTAGAGGGTTGCATTCGTTAGGGTTATGACTTGAGGAGAATTGTACGAATGCTGATGAAAGGAATTCTGTAGCTAGAAGCAAAGCTATCTAAAAGGCATTATGAAAAAAGGTGGTGATTGGCTTACTCAGGTTCATACTGTGCTGGTTTGCATTATCTACTGGATTTTGGATATATTAGCAATTGTTGCATAACCTGTTACTACTTTAAAAAAATACGTAAACTCTCGCAAAGGTGTATTACTTAAGATTTTTGAGAGCTTGTATTGGACATGTGAGTGCTCTGTGTTTTCCTTCATGTCAAAGAAATCTAGACACGTGGCTATAAGGTGTGAGGGATGCAGCACCACCTCCTCCTCTAAGGGTGTTGTGAATGACATTTTCAAATGTATTTTACCTTAAATTAGGGCTGTCAAGCCATTTTAAAAATTGCAATCACACAATTAAAAACTAATCATATGATTAAAAAAATTAATCACAATTAATCACGCTGATGAACACTAATAGAATGCCATTTATTTAAATATTTTGGATGTTTTCTACATTTTCAAATATGTTGATTTCAATTACTACACAGAATACAGAGTGTACAGTGCTCACTTTATATTTGCACTGTAAAAAACAAATAGTATTTTTCAATTCATCAATACAAATACCGTAGTGCAGTTTCTGACCTTCTTCCCCTCCTTCTCCCCTCCCCCCACAGAAAGCGGAGCTGCCCTTCTTTGGGTAAGCCCAGACAAATTCTGTCACCCCTTTAGTTGTGGTGCAGTCATTATCATGAAAGTTGAACTTACAAAAGTAGAATTATGTACAAAAAATAACTGCACTCAAAAATAAAACACTGTAAAACTTTATAGCGCATACAAGCCCACTCAGTCCTACTTCGTGTTCAGCTAATCGTCCAAACAAACAACTTTGCTTACATTTACAGGAGATAATTCTTCCCGTTTCTTGTTTACAATGTCACCTGAAAGTGAGAACAGGCATTTGCATGGCACTTTTGTAGCCGGTGTTGCAAGATATTTATGTGCTATATCGGCTAAAAATTCATGTGTACCTTCATGCTTCAACCACCATTCCAAAGGACATGCGTCCATGCTGATGTTGGGTTCTGCTCGATAACGATTCAAGGCAGAGCAGACCGACACATGTTCATTTTCATCATCTGAGTCATATGCCACCAGCAGAATGTTCTTTTTTTGGTGGTCCAGGTTTTGAGGTTTCCACATTGGTGTGTTGCTCTTTTAAGACTTTGGAAAGCATGCACCACACCTCATCCCTCTCAGATGTTGGAAGACATTTCAGATTCTTAAATCTTGGGTCGAGTGCTGTAGTTATCTTTAGAAATCTGACACTGGTACCTTTATTGCGTTTTGTCAAATCTGCAGTGAAAGTGTTCTTAAAACGAACATGCCCTGGGTCGTCATCTGAGACTGCTGTGACACAAAATATATGGCAGAATGCAGGTAAAACAGAGCAGGAGACATATAATTATTTCGCATGGAGTTGAGTCACAAATATAATTAGTGCATTATTTTTTTAACAAACGTCATCAGCATGGAAGCATGTCCTCTGGAATGGTGGCTGAAGCATGAAGGGGCATACAAATGTTTAGCATATCTGGCATGTAAATACTTTTCAATGCTGGCTACAAAAGTGCTATGCGAATGCCTGTTCTCACTTTGAGGTGACATGGTAAATAATAATTTACCAGCATTATGTCTGGTAAATGTAAATAAGCTTGTTTGTCTTTGCGATTGGCTGATCAACAAGTAGGACCAAGTGGACTTGTTGGCTCTAAAGTTTTACATTGTTTTGTTTTTGAGTGCAGTTATGTAACAAAAAAAATCCTGCTTTTGTAAGTTGTACTTTCACAATAGAGAGATTGCACTACAGTACTTGTATGAGGAATTGAAAAATACTATTTTTTATTTATCATTTTTACAGTGCAAATATTTGTAATAAAAATATGTAAAGTGAGCACTGTACACTTTGTATTCTGTTATAATTGAAATCAATATATTTGAAAATGTACAAAAACATCCAAAAATACTTTATCAATTTTAATTGGTATTCTATTGTTTAAGAGTGTGATTAAAACTTCAATTCATCGCGATTAATTTTTTAATCGTGATTAATTTTTTTAGTTAATTGTATGAGTTAATTGCAATTAATTAACAGCCTTACTTTTAATAGAACATAAGAATAGCCATACTGGGTCAGACCAAAGGTCCATCCAGCCCAGTATCCTGTCTGCTGACAGTGGCAAATGCCAGGTGCCCCAGAGGGCGTGAACCTAACAGGTAATGATCAAGTGATCTCTCTCCTGCCATCCATCTCCACTCTCTGACAAACAGTGGCTAGGGACACCATTCCTTGCCCATCCTGGCTAATAGCCATTAATGGACTTAACCTCCATGAATTTATCCAGTTCTCTTTTAAACCCTGTTATAGTCCTAGCCTTCACAACCTCCTCAGGCAAGGAGTTCCACAGGTTGACTGTGTGCTGTGTGAAGAAGGACTTCCTTTTATTTGTTTTAAACCTGCTGCCTATTAATTTCATTTGGTGGCCCCTAGTTCTTATATTATGGGAACAAGTAAATAACTTTTCCTTATTCAAGTTCTCCACACCACTCATGATTTTATATACCTCTATCATATCCCCTCTTAGTCTCCTCTTTTCCAAGCTAAAAAGTCCTAGCCTCTTTAATCTCTCCTCATATGGGACCCGTTCGAAACCCCTAATCATTTTAGTTGCCCTTTTCTAATACCAGTGTATCCTTTTTTGAGATGAGGAGACCACATCTGTATGCAGTATTCAAGATGTGGGCGTACCATGAATTTATATAAGGGCAATAAGATATTCTCCGTCTTAGTCTCTATCCCTTTTTTAATGATTCCTAACATCCTGTTGGTTTTTTTGACTGCCGCTGCACACTGCGTGGACCTCTTTATAGAACTATCCACGATGACTCCAAGATCTTTCCTGATTAGTTGTAGCTAAATTAGCCCCCATCATATTGTATGTATAGTTGGGGTTATTTTTTCCAATGTGCATTACTTTACATTTATCCACATTAAATTTCATTTGCCATTTTGTTGCCCAATCACTTAGTTTTGTGACATCTTTTTGAAGTTCTTCACAGTCTGCTTTGGTCTTAACTATCTTGAGCAGTTTAGTATTGTCTGCAAACTTTGCCACCTCGCTGTTTATCCCTTTCTCTGGATCATTTATGAATAAGTTGAATAGGATTGGTCCTAGGACTGACCCTTGGGGAGCACCACTAGTTACCCCTCTCCATTCTGAAAATTTACCATTTATTTCTACCCTTTGTTCCCTGTCTTTTAACCAGTTCCCAATCCATGAAAGGATCTTCCCTCTTACCCCATGACAACTTAATTTATGTGAGAGCCTTTGGTGAGGGACCTTGTTGAAGGCTTTCTGGAAAACTAAGTACACTATGTCCACTGGATCCCTCTTGTCCGCATGTTTGTTGACCCCTCCAGAGAACTCTAATAGATTAGTAAGATTTCCTTTACAGAAACCATGTTGACTTTTGCCCAACAATTTATGTTCTTCTGTGTGTCTGGCAGTTTTATTTTTTACTATTGTTTCAACTAATTTGCCCAGTACTGACCTTAGACTTACTGGTCTGTAATTGCCGGTAATAATAGAAAGAAAGTTATAAATGCCTCAAATGAAACACTTCATTTCAGATCAAACAGAATGTTATATATAACCCAAAACCATTTTTGGTTTTGTTTTTATTTTGGATTCATTTGAAACTTTTTCCGGAATTTTCATTTCAGCCAGCAAACTGAAAAATCAGTTTCTTACACAGCTCCAATCAGGATACCGTGTGAGACGTTCTGAGTTCGTGCAGACTGTGATTGGTTAGCTAGAGGGTCCCAAAGAATTGTGAGCAATACAAAGCAAATTTGAATATGGATCATTTTTGGTTTTTTAATTTTTTTGGCAGAAATGAGTAAATATTATTTAAAAGAATTATTGTAAATTAGTTGCCTTCTGAAGAGTTAATGTGCCAAATTTGGAGATTTAAATCAAACACTGAGTTGTGAAGCAGAAGTTTAGTCCTGTGTTTAAGTGAAAATCTCAGTGCAACTTCAACTTCAGAGTTCATATCAATGCCCCCATAATAACATTGGTGCTAATTTGGAATATGTAATAGAGCAGTGTTTTTCAATCCATGGGTTGCGACTCAGTACTGGGTCATGGCATGTAAGGTCCTGGTTCATCTTGCTCTGGTCAGCACCGCCGACCGGGACGTTAAAAGTCCTGTTAGTGGTGCTGCCTGGCTAAGGCAGGCTCGTGTCTACCTTTTCCAACACTGCACTGTGCCCCGGAAGCAGCCAGAAGCAATCTGGCTTCCAGGCAAGGGGGCCACGGGGCTCCACGCACGGTGCTCCCCCCCACCCCCCCGAGCACCAACTCTGGTCAATAGGAACTGGGGGGGGGGAACTGCCTGTGGGTGAGAGTTGCGCAGAGCCACTTGTGAGCCTCGGCCAGCAGCAGGTCTGGCTCCTAGGCAGCTTCCAGGGTACGGTGCGGTGCGGTCTGCGGTGCACCCCAGCTGCGCCGCTGACCAGGAGCTGCCAGAGGTAAGTCTCCACCTATGCCCCAATTTGCTGCCCCAGCTCTGAGCCCCCCCAAACCTGGAACCCCTTCCTACACCCCAAACACCCCAGCCCAGAGCCCTGACCCCCTCCTGCAGCCCAACCCTTTGCCCCAGCTGAGCCCCTCCTGCTCTCCAAACCCCTCACCCCCAGCCCAGCGCCCTGACCCGCTCCCACATCCCTGCCCCAGCCTGAACCCCCCATTCCTGGCCCTACCTTGCAGCCCTCACCCTTGCACCCTAATCCTCTGCCCCAGCCCTGAGTCCTTCCAACACCCCAAACCTCTCATCCCCAGATCCGTTGGGTCAACAATTTTCTTCAACTGGGTCCCCAGAAAAAAAGTTTGAAAACCACTGTAATAGAATTTGCTGGACACACAAAATGGTTTAAATATCCAATATCATTATAATATTTACTGTCTGTATATATTTACAAAAAGTGTAATATTTAAATTGCCTGCCTGCAATATGTAGTATGGTGTAAATGAGGAATAGACTTTTATGGTTTTGGGTAGGTAGCATTGGGATATTAGATCTTCAGTAATATGATTGACCAACCATTCAAACATTTCTTCAGATTGTACTTTTATTAGGTTGGCTGTTGTTTCCCTTTGTGAAGGTCTTTAGTCAACTATCAGTTTTTATACACAATTTACATTGATTTCCATGGGAGCTACACATGTGGAACCACATTAAAATACAGACCTTAAACTTAGGGAATGGAGGGTAGCTCGGGTTGAGTAAGGGCTTGTTTGGTGTATAAACAGTTTAAGTTGCTAGGGTTTTAATCAGTTTGGTGGTGGTGTTGAAGTGATTACAGCAGTGTATATTCCTTTATTGGAATGTGACCAAATAGATTCTGCAGTCGCTTAAATTGTTCACTTACATTGGTTGCTGAATAATTTTTGTAGCTCTAAAAATTATTAGTTTTTCTTTATTTCCTATGTGTTTCTGAGTTTATGGTTTAAAGAGTGACGGATAGTTGACTCAAGTAGGTTTTACTTGTGCTATAATCATTGATTTCAGTGACACAGAAGTATAGAAAATCCATATTCAAAGTGCTTTACTACTGAAAAGTGTACAGTAACTCCTCACTTAAAATCATCCCGGTTAAAGTTCTTTCGTTGCTGCATCGCTCTTCTATTAGAGAACATGCTAGTTTAAAGTTGCACAATGTTCTAATGTCCTCCATCCCCACACCCGCGGATCAGTGCCCTCCCCCACCCACTTCCTGCCCACCGCAGTCAGCTGTTTCGCTGCATGTAGGGAGACTCGGAGGGATGGGGGAGGTGTGAGGACATAGCATTCTGGGGGTAGAGGGCCGAACTGAGTGGGAACAGGTGGGGTGGGGCCGGGAAGAGACAGGGTGAGGTCTTGGGGGAAGGAGTCGAGTGGGGGTGGGGCTTGGGGCAGAGCTGGGGGTTGAGCACCCCCGCGTCAGTTTACAAAGTCGGTGCCTGTGGATTACAGGCTCTCTCCCCTGCTGCCTAGGACAGCTTTACTCACCTGGTAGCTGAGAGAGAGCTGCTGATCTGATGTCAGACTTCCTGCGCCTAGACACACCCCCTGCACTAGCACCAAGCTGTCCTGGGACCCCATCGCTCATGGCTCTTTCCTCTGACCGGCTCCCGGGCTGCAGCGCCCAAGGGTAGCCTGCCCCAGCTGAGCGGCTGCCTCCGGGCTGCTCTCTCTTCTTGTGAGATCAATGCTGCTGCTCCCTCCACCTGCTCCTCTCATGTGATTAGCTGCCGCTCTGACAGGAAGGTCTGCCAGAAGTCTATGGCTGTGTCCAGCTCTGCAGAGATCTAGAGGCCCAGTGCCTCTGCGTTGTGTGTTCCGAGTGAGCATACCATGAAACCTGGCAGATTGGTTCCCTTAGGAGAGGACTGGTCTTCTCAGTGGGCGGGCATTCAGTGACTTATCTGGAGCAGACATTTGTGTGATCTGCTGCTCAGAGGCCAGCAGAGACATCCCCCTCGGGTGCCGGGGAAGGACGCAGCACAGTATCCCTTCCTATGTGCTGTTGCTTGCCTGCTCTGCCTGGCTCCTGTATCGAGCCCAAACCTGCAGAGTTTGCAAGGGGAGGGCTCTGCTGGCCTGCGGGAGGGTGTTGTTGGCCCATACCCTCACCCTGGGGCCAGAGGATATTCACTTACCCTAGTTACAGCTGTGAATCAATCAGCATATAATGTCTTTTGTCTGGCAAAACATTTTCCCCTGGAACCTAACCCCCTCCCCCCCCCCGTTTACGTTAATTCTCATGGGGAAATTGGATTTGCTTAACATTGTTTCGCTTAAAGTCGCATTTTTCAGGAACGTAACTACAACATTGAGTGAGGAATTACTGTATAACATTGGTCATTCCTAATCCCATCCTTCAAGAAACCCTTACTGTTTAAACTGACAAAAGGCTCTCTCACGGAATTTAGTTATATCGAAACACATCATTGGAATTGAAATGCATTTTGTTCATCTGTGTTTGTTTTTAGATATGGTCTTTGTGTCTCTTGTTAAATTTGAAGAAATTTTTTTTTCTTTTTTTTACTCCTGTGATACTTTGTTGAACTGTTAGCAAATTTAACAACCATAAATCTTAAAGTTGCAAGTTGTATCCTCAAACCCCAAGGGCCGCCTTAATACGGTTTGTACAGCTTTTGGTCCCGGCAGGGAGTAAAGTGTGGCATGAACAATTTAAATGTGTTTTGGAGTGCATACCTGATCCATATGGTAATGCTGCTTTTTCTACCCCATCTGTAGCTTCCTGCAGATTTCACAAAACTGCATCTTACTGACAGTCTCCACCCACAGGTGACCCACGTTACCTCTAGTCACTCAGGATGTAGCATCACTAGTGATTCTGGAAGCAGCAGCCTTTCTGATATCTACCAGGTAAGACAGTATTTCATAGTACTCAAACAATTTTCTTAAGATAAATATTTTAATTCCAAAATGTCAACCTAGAAGTGATTACATGAACTGCAATGTAGGTATTTTGATGCACCTAATGTTGAATGTACATTTCATTGCTATTTGTCACTATTCATCTAGTGAAACAAAAGAAAAACCAAATTATTTATAAGAAAGTACGTTTCCTTTTGAAAATGGAGCAATTTGAGATTTTGATCCATATACTAGTCTAACATTTAAAGGTAACTCATGGTTGATTACCTGATGAATCTGATATACATTCTCCTATTTATTTGAAGGTAATACATAGGTCTAGTCTTCACTACAAAGTATAGCTATACCAGCAAAGCCCTTTAGTGGAAATACAGCATATACTGGCAAAATGAGTCCTTTTGCTGGTATAATTGTCTCTGTATTGGGTGGTGAGGTGGTAGACATAGTTTAGGAGTGGTGTTTTTGTTTTCCCCCTACACGCCTATCCCACATAGCTGTGCTGATAAAACTTTGTAGCATAGACTTAGCTTCAATGTTTACTTGTAACTATCAGAGCCACTTGGCAGCATCTAGAGAAATGACCATAATACAAGCCAACGTGTTCTGTATGAACTTTGATTGTCTCTATTGGTAATTTATAGTTTTGGAGATAAATGTTTTCATCCAATGTTAGATTGGAAGTTCTGAAATTTTAGAATTTAAGGTTTATGACCTAGTATGTGAGAGACTGCCTCTCTCCTGATGCCAGACTGCCACAGTTGAGATTAGTTGGTTTTCTTGAGCTGGAACACACTTAGTGTAAAGAGGGAGTTGCCAACAGTGTGCACTTTGAGGGTCTTTAACTTTGCTCTCAGTCTTCCTAGTCTATCAGAACTTGGTTTTAAGACTTTGCATAGCTCATCTGTTCTTCTAGGTATTTGGGAAGGTGGCAGGCTAAGAGTTGGAGGGATTTTTAAAATTGTTGTTATGCCTCTTGTGAAGGGCTTTTTGTCATAAATTTGGTGGGATATATTTGTATATCTTTGGAGTGACTTGAATAGTCAACAATTTATTGTGAAAATTATCTAAAGGCTTTCAAAGTGTTTGGTAAATGCTTGTTTTATAAATCTAAATAACAAAAATATTTGAAATAAAAACAAAAATAAGTCATATTCCTAAATTCTGTCTGATGCACACATGATGCAACTCCCAATGAAATCAAGGAATTACAGGCAAGTATTGGAGAAAAGAATTTATACCCATAAATAGGAAAATGTACAGTTTTAAATGTGTACGTAGGGAAACATGAGTGGATTTGAAACAAATTAATTAACTTTAATTGGAGTTATCTCTTAAAAGTATTTTGGAGTGCTGCTCACACTTTAGTTTTTCAAAAACCACTTTCTGCCTACTATAGGAGCAATCAAGTCACTTACAAAATGATCAGAAGTTTACATAGGTAAGAAAGTAGTTGTGGGCAGATTAGAAAAAATTCGTAATTTAGATTAAGGGAGAAAACCTATATATGCAGAAGCATAGATTTTTAGTTGCCTTGGTATTTGATATTGTGTTCTCCACGATGCATGTTGTTGTTATTGGCTGCCTTTAATAGGCAATTTTGAACTTGAACAATTGTTACATATAATTACTTTAGATTTTAGCAATAGTCTGATTTGGTGGTTAAACCTGGAATCTTCTTTGTAATTGAAGACTGGCTAAAGTCTTGGTCTCAGCTCAGTTTAGACAGTAATCACAGTATCATAGGGACTTATTTTAACAAAATTACTAAAGTAACTGTACAGTTAGGAATGCATGACAAGTACAGTGAATTTACCTTCAAAAATCAGAATTTTTGCCTCTCTAAGAGAATGGTGCCTCTGGGTCAGGATTTGGGGTTATACTGAGTGGAATTGAGGAATTAATTCATTGTCTCACTGTTTAAGTGTGCTTTTATTCTAAAGATTCCAAAGTGCCTTACAAATTCTATTCACATAATAGCAACAAAATGCATCTGTCTCTGGAAGCTAGTTACGGGTTGAATTTGGGTATACAACAAGGACACAGGTACTGCACTGAACAATGGCAGCGAAATTTTGGCAGAGTGTTAAGCAAACCCATATCAATGGCTCTCTAATGGTCATGAAGAGGAGACAAGACCTTTGGATTTTTAAGTTTTATCCAAAAGATCTTTCCTACAGTCAGCTTCACGGAATTCAAAATCCCATGTTCATAGAAGCTACAAAGGAATAGTTACAGTAAAAGCTCTGTTATCCGTCATGTTGGGGGAATAGGGGGTGCTGGTTAATCGAATATTCTGGTTAACGGAGAGTTAGTTATACTTTACCAATGGAATACCAATTTTCAAAGAATTAGAACACAATAAAATGAATAAAGTATAAAATGGTATACAGGTACTCACCAATCCAGTATTAGTACTGCACTGCAGAGTGGTTGGTTTCTTGAAGCACTTAGGTGTATACGGGTAAAGTTTTCTATGTAGTAGGTTATCTTATGACCCTACGTATCAGTATGGGCAGCACGTGGCGTACACCCAGATCACTAAAAATACACTTAACATTAAAACTATACTGAACATAATTTAATCTTTCTTTGATGATTCAGAAGGCACTTCAGGATCTTGCAGTGCCTCAGGGTCATCTTATCAACATCAGTTATCATTGATGTAGAAGGTGTAAGAGATTGGGCTGAATCTGTAATGACCCTGTTACACACCCTGGAAGCTGTGTTTTTTTTCCCCCTGACTTCAGCTTGTTTACTTGTCTTCTGCCCCTTTTGCATAAAAGTAGAGTGCAGAATATGCAATTACATAACGTGCTGGGCAGTATACTAGTCCTGGTTACTAGATTGAAGATTTGTATTGGGAGATATCAGAAATGCCGGTTAATTGAGCTTTCTGCTTAATTGAGTGCCGGATAACAGAGCATTTACTGTATTTTATTTTCCAGTGCGTGGAACTTATCTGCTAAAGGTAAGTTGCAGTAATGGAATTACCTTTATGTAGCATATGGCTTGGGTTTCAAATGAACCTTAGGGAGTTAGGGATGGCCTTTTGGCAACTAATTTCTTTAGGCTCCTTTGAAAATCTGAGCCAGGACTTTTTAAATGCTCTGTTGTAAATGAGGCTGATTTTTTTTTAATTTAGATTCTAGAACATGAAAAAACTCCATCTAAAAGTCCTTCACATACAAACTTAATATTATTCTGAATCCTGCACATGCCACTCTGTGTAAATGAAGTTGTTAAAAGGCCTCACTTAAGAGGCTAGTTTAGTTATGCTAAGGGTGGTCCATAGCCTGCGCTTAAATAAGTTGTAATTTATGAAAGTAGTCACTGACATTAAAGCCATTTTGATTTTGTGGACACTTGTTACAAATAATGTATCTCTTCCTAACAAATTCATGTGTGTCAAATACTTTTCACCGGGAAAGAAAAATTAAAGCTCATGCAGTAGGAAATGAAATTTACCGTGGTGCAGAGGGACCTATGTAAGGCTTAAGCCCCATTGAAGTTTGCTTTTAAGTGAAGTGCCAGGCCTTCTGTGCAGGGGCGAATTTCAGTCTGTGAATAGCCAAAAATATCATTCATTTTTGGGATTCTGAGTTTTGAAATGATGATGTGGGAAATTGCTATAGTTAGGGCTGGGTCAGCACTTCTCTTGTAATTACCCTTTTTCAGCAATTTCTAACTCTTTGCTGATGGTTTTTATGTTCCAAATGATTTTATACCTATAAATCCATAGATTTTTTTTTCAAATACAAATTTTCTTAAATTAATCTTTTAATCTGCTAGTTCCAGGTACATTATTATTCATTATATTTTAAGGAATATATTGTCTCAGTTGTTTAACCTGAAAGCTGCAATTATTCATGTGTGCCTGTTTTTAAGAGAGACTTAAAATTATGCATTTTTAAAAAGTGTCCAAATTCGTTCAGTCTACTGTGTAATAAGATAACTTTTCAAAACTGTTATTTTAATAATCACTATATAATAAAGGATTCAGATAACTTGAAAATATAAAATTGAATATTACTCCATGATTTTTTGTTTTTGTGCAAATACTCTTCAAGCTGTGCTTTTTCCAAATAAAAAACTGTGTATGCACTCAGATACAGTGATGTGCATTCTTATGCATAGATCTTCAAGATAGATATTGTACAGCAGTGTTTTTCAATCTTTTTCATGTATGGACCCATAGCATTTTCAGATGAAGGGGCGGACCCCCTTTGGAAATCGTAGGCATAGTCTGCGGACCTCCAAGGGTCCGTGGACCACAGGTTGAAAACCACCGTTTTACAACATTTACATACTTCATTTATTTTCTACAAAGTAGAAAAAGGGTATGTTTTATGACTGTTCAGAGGTGAAGGTAAATCATTAATCTCTGACCTCTGGTTTAGTCTATAAAGGAAATGAGCGTGGCATCTTGCTGCAGTGGATACATAGGTTAGAAGACTACTGGTTTTTTTTTGCAGCTGCAATTCATTTGAATCAAGTCAAAGACTCAATAATCCATGAAAAATCCTGGTTAGAACTGAGACACTAGTACAATTAGTCTCTCATAAGTACGGACTATTACCTTCATTTTTATCCTCTCTCTCATTTTTATTTAAAAACAAAATATTGTAAACTAAAACTTATATTTACATAAACTTTGTTACTGTATCTTGGTTTTGATCATATACTGGGCATTAGATAATCAGCATTGTTTGCTTTGGTTTGATCTGATATCATGGTGTTTTCTTTAAAATGGACATCTATACATTTTCTAGAATAGATAATGCTGAAAAGAGGTGCTTAGCAAGATTGTTGGCTTAAAGAGGCCTGCTGATTCAAATGGTTAATACAAATCAATAAAATGTTTCCCTTTTGTTTAATTGTGAAGTGTATTATTAACTAACCCTTCACTGCAAATCTGAGTGTATGGTGTCACACATTTTCTCAGTTAACTGTAGCTCTGTATTTGCTTCTTAGCAAATACAGAGGTGGTGTGGTGAAACCTCAAGAGCTGCTGTTTGTAATGAAAATAGATTCGTAGATCTTTTTAAATTTGAATAAATCATGAAGCTGAATCATCAGATGCTTTCAGCATTGATCTTAGAATAGTCCTGTTTCAATATTAATGTCATAACTAAATTTAAATGTCAAGTGCTGCACATGAAAGATAAATTCATTTAGGACAAGTATTACTTGCCAGGATGATATATGTAATCTTTTCTCCTGCCTCTTCTGAGATAGAGATCATTGGGGTGCTTTGAATAAGGCTTCTTAATGTTGTTTTATACCTTAGTTCAGGAAGCAGATTTATAAAGTGCCATACTATTTAAATTTGCTTTTTGAGGAGGGAGGGGAGACTGGATGTTAAGAGATTGTTCTTGGCGCACACATGAGCCTATACATACCATAATACCCACTTCTGTCTTGTGCTGACTTTGGAAAACTACCTTTCACTACTGCTTTCCACATGCAGTAACTGCTTCCTTTATGGACACCTGTGGTTTATGCTGCCAGCTGACAAGCCAAGTTTGGCAATCAAGAAACTTGAGCCTATGAGGGTCCTGTGTTGTTTTCTTCCCTCCCCCTGTTTTGAAAAGGTGGAAACTGTTTTTAGATCGAACCTTGCACCCCTTGATAATCTGTACCTTATTCCCTGATGACCAGAAACTTCTACGCTTAAGCTCTGTACCATTTTTTTTATTTTAACATTATCTTAATAAAATTATTAATTCTTTCTCTTGGCAGCATTTCTTTCCCTTATCCTGCAGTCAAATTGCACAGCTTCCTGTTAGCCTGACATGCCCTCTTGCTTCTGCTCCAAATTGTCTGGAACAGCAAAGGAAACTGCTAACATCCTTTTTGTGACCCTCCCAGGATACACGTATCCCTTGGTAGTTTTCAAGACGTGAGCTTGTTTCTCACTATTATGACTATTAGAGGAAAAAAAGAAATGCACTCCACCCCGAAAAAATGCTCTTCAAAAAAAGGACCAAAAGTCTTAACCCATCTCTTTGCAAACCCTGCTTCTGTATTATACAAGTACAAAACACACACTCACTTTGAGATCTTAATAAAACAGATCAGCCTTTGGCAGTCAGAGTTGTAGTGTGACATGCTTCTGGTGTGAGTGAATAGTATGTTATGCTACCTCAAAAAAAGCAAATTGTTAGGTAGCTGGAGGTAAGACTAGTCTTCCTGGAGCATGTTCTTTTAGATTCTGAAGTGAGAATACAGCTGAAAACAAATTCCCTCCTATAACAGATATTAGTTGCTTAAATGATTACATAATTGTGTCAGTATGACTTGAGTGGACTAAAAATTTAGATTTCTGTCAGCTTCATGGTTGCATCGTCATTCACATTATCCTCAGCTATTCATGGAGAAAAAATTATTTGATAGCCGTAATTCACATACTAGAAAGAGAAGGTGGGTGAGGTAATATCTTTTATTCAAGTTTACACAGAGATCTTCTCTGAAGAAGCTCCGTGTAAGCTCAAAAACTTCTCTGTCTCACCAGCAGAAGTTGGTCCAATAAGAAATATTACCTCCCCCGCGCTGTCCCTGTAATATCCTGGGACCAACACAGTTACAACACTGCATAATCCACGTATGACATACATGTATTGTTTAGATGTGGAATGAACTTCATAGTAATGCATTAGATATTGTAGTTTTCCAACCAGGGGATCCAGAGGAGAAACTCTTGGTAGTGGTCAAAAAGCACACAACGGAAAGGTCATCCCTTCAAGATCTTTTTGATTTTCATCTAACTATTGCCAATCTCCTGGGATGGGGGCACGTCTGAAGCAGGACTGTCTTGGGACAAGGGTCTTCCTTTGAACCAAGGATGTACAAAGCTATCTTGGAGCTGCAGGCAATCCTGCTAACCCTTCTATTCCTTGAGAAGTTCTTAAAAGGCCACATCACTTTTATGAGAGCAGAAAACCCAGTGATGGTTGTCTGTCTCAACAAACAAGACTAAACAGAGGTCAAAGTCCTGTTGCTGGAATCAGCTCTTCTTTTCCAAGGGTCCAAGAAGAACATCTCATCTGTGAAAGCTTTCTGTACCCCAGGCTGACTGTTGAGCAAATCCATTCTTTATCCAGGGGAATAGTTATTCAGTGGGAAAGTCTTTCATCATTTCAGTCTTGTTTCCTGCATCGACTTTCCCCTTTTGGGCCTGCTTGCATCACAGTCCAATCACATTCTCCAGAGCTATTGCAGGAGGTACCCCAACCTAAATGCTTGGGTTTAGGATGGCTTCTTAGTTCCCTGGACAGGAGAGTTTACCTATATGTCGTCCTTGCTTCCCACTTATCTGGGAGGTCCTCCAGACCCCCTATTTCCTCTGTTTCTAAAATTTGTCATGAATTATTGCATCAGAGCTGACATTTTTCTTTTTTTATTTAAGATTCATTTGGCAGAGCTTCCTGAGATATGGAACTGTTTTGTGGTGGATGGGAAAGGACTTTTCACTTTTGGAAAAGTCTTCTACTTGTCTCTGGAAAGACATATCTTTAAAATGGCTTGGTCTAGAAACCTCAGATTATGGAGAAGCACTGTTCACTTCGCAGTTTAGGTTGTAACCAGATTTCTGTTTTGAAACAAATTGTAGCCTGCTTTTAATGTATTTAGAAAGCTAATTTATTTTTCAAATTTCCCAGGTCTTTAGTCAGAGAGGACAACATGCTTAGAGAATGCATTTGCTTCTGTGGAGTTTGATCATGAACATCTTGGAAGTCTAGCATATATTATATGATATCTTCATGGGGCCTTCTGGATTTTCTAGGCCCTGACAGAAACCAGTAGATTTTAGAAAGGAACTGCTGGGTGTGTCTACACAGCAAAGAAAAACCTGCGGCTGGCCTGTGCCAGCTGACCTGGGCTTGGGCTGCAGGGCTGTTTCATTGCTGTGTAGACTTCCGGGCTCAGGCTGGAGCCCAGGCTCTGGGACCCTGCAGGATGGAAGGGTCCCAGGCCTCGGGCACCAGCCTGAGCCCAGAAGTCTACACAGCAATGAAACAGTCCTGCAGCCCAAGCCCTGAGAGTCCAAGTCGGCTGGCATAGGCCAGCTGTGGGTTTTTCTTTGCTGTATAGACATACTCAAAGGGACCAGTCCAACTATTTCCCCTACAACACATGGGAAAACATGCTACTACCACTTCACATCTTCATGTCCGCATACAGGTACTCCCCTCACCTCATAACACATTCATGCAGACATAAATCTGGAAACAGATCGATTGAAATATTTGAATATGCCTGAAAGAGGATCCTGCAAACTTGTAATGTTAAACTGAATCCATTAAGTTTGAAGGACTTTACAGTGTCTGCAATGTAGTTTTGAAGAAATTCTGGAGTGGCTCTAGTAAGGAGGAAACCAAAATACACAACTGTGTATTTTGACAGTAAATTAATATATGTGTTGGCATGTGCAAACTTGTTAGGTGTGGTCTGAGGGGAAACTAAAATTCCTTTCACTTTGAGTGCTTATTGTTTGTGTGGAATTATTTTAATTACTCATTATATTTTTATGACTTTTTACCATTTTTGGAGAAATTATTTACACTTAATCAGTTGCTTTTAGCATTTTTCATTATTTTAAAAAAATCTGATAAAGATATTTACATTCTAGTATAAAATAGCACATTGTACTACTTCTACAAAATATAATTGGTTAAATTTGCATTTGTGAATTCCCCTTTGTTCTTAGCTAGACCACAGTTGTCACTGTGTCTGAGTCATGAAATCAGGATCATTATTATACTGTCATGCACACAGTAGAAGACAGTCCCTGGTCTAAACAGCTTAGAATCATAGAAATGTAGAGCTGGAAGGGACCTTGAAAGTTCATCAATTCCAGCCCCGTGTTGTGGCAGGACCAAGTAAGTCTAGACCATCCCTGAGAGGTGTTTATCCAGCCTGTTCTTATAAACCTCCAATGGTGGGGATTACACCAGCACCCTTGGAAACCTATTCCAGAGTGTAACTCCCCTAGTTCAAAAACAGACTCCAGTGAGAGACTGTTGAATTGGAATTAATTTGCAAACTGGATACAATTAACTTAGGCTTGAATAGAGACTGGGAGTGGATGGGTCATTACACAGAGTAAGACTATTTCCCCATGTTTATCCCCCCCCACCCCTACCCCCCACTGTTCCTCAGACGTTCTTGTCAACTGCTGGAAATAGCCCACCTTGATTATCACTACAAAAGGTCCTCCCCCCCGCCCCCCCGCTGTCCTGCTGGTAATAGCTGACCTAAGTGATCACTCTGGTTGCAGTGTGTATGGTAACACCCATTGTTTCATGTTCTCTATGTATATAAATCTCCCCACTGTATTTTCCACTGAATGCATTCGATGAAGTGAGCTGTAGCTCACGAAAGCTTGTGCTCATATAAATTGGTTAGTCTCTAAGGTGCCACAAGTACTCCTTTTCTTTTTGTGAATACAGACTAACACGGCTGCTACTCTGAAACATATCCTAGTTAGAAAGTTTTTCCTAATCTCAAACCTGAATCTCCGTTGCTACAGATTAAACCCATTACTGCTTGTCCTTCCTGCAATGGACATAGATAACAATTGATCATCATCCTCTTTATTACCAGCCCCTTACCATGTCTGAAGACTATTATGAGGTTCCCCCTTAGTCTAATTTTGTTTGTTTTCTAATTTACAGTGGGTTAGAAGATGGACATTTTAGCAGTGATGTTGCATGAGAAGCTTATTTTACATAAAGAATATTGAACAGTAATCTGACCTTGCTTATAAGTGCAGCCCCTTTTGTAGGATTCACATATAGTATGCCATAGCTGAAAATAAACACTCCAGAGATTTCAGAATTGAGTTAAATAAATAAATTATAGATTTTTTTATTTAGATCTTACTGTACTAAGCTACTGGGCCTGATTCTATCCATTGACTCAGGTGGATCTACTTCTATTATACACAGGTGAGAGATCAGGTTAGTAATATCAGTTTACAAGGGCATTCAGCAGTTTCCAGTACAGAAAACAGGTGACAATACTTACCCTACATATTACACGTTTACTTTTTAAAATAAATTAGAGCTGCACTGATTCTAAAAATCAGTGTCAAGTTTCTAATTTATGGTGATCGCAGCTAATAAATTAAGGCCTGCTGCTCTGTTCCTTATGGGGATATTGTACATTCATCCACCCCTGATTTCAGCTGTAGAAGAGATTAATTAACTTTGTAAAACCTGCTTTCACAGATATATTTTATGTTGCATCTGGTTGCAGATTCTTTGATCTCTAGAAGCACGCACTAACGAGGTATGTTGTGAAGTTACATTTAAAGTCAGTTGTGTGAAAAATTCCTTAGGCAATTCTTTAGTTTTAATTAGTATACCTCTGCAAAAGCAAGCGTTTGGATGTGGCCAACCTGGTAATGTCTTGGACTGCTTAAGATGAGTAAATATTTACTTTTCTGTCAAACATCTATTTTCAGATAAAAAGATGTCTGAAACTGTCTTTGAAGCTCCCTATTTGGAGCAGTTAATTTTAGGTACTTTTGTAGAGACTTAAAAAAAATAAAAATAAATGGTTAATCTTGAGTTTTTTCTTTTTGATCATTAGAGTAGGATTCTTGCATTAGAGGTGGGCTGGGGGAAATTACTATTTCTCAAAGTGTTTGCAGTGGTCAGCAAAAATATTTCTATCCCTGATGGGTAAAATGATTATTTTAAAGATCTGATTGCTCTTGTTTTTGATTCCTTTAGTGTGACATGAAATTGAGTGGAATCTCATGAACTGCTAATGTTAGAGATTAATGATTTTTATCTTATAAAGATGCTGTATTATCAGATGGTATGAATGAGCGTTTTCTACTTCTAGTTGATTTCATGAGAGCTAAAATGTCAGAATTGGTGTGTGTGTTTCTTCTTAGAGTGCTGGTCCCTATATGTATTCCGCTATGGGGATATGCATGTGGTCCATGTTCCTGAGACCGGGGAATTCTTGCAAGCCGTGTCGGTTGGTCCGTGCGAGTGCCCCTACTCTCCTCATGCTCCACACCGAAGGTGTAGGAGGCAGCGTGAACTAGCTTCCTCTCTAGGTCCTTCTGACCGCTACATGTCCTGAGTTGGAATTCTCCAGTATCCAGAGCTGATCCTTTCTCTTGTAAATATTCAGTTTTATATTCTTAGGGGTTTTTTGTTAGTGTTTTGATAGCTCCCCAGTTAGTCAGTGTTAGAATCCATATCGTGGGAACCCTGCCTGTCTCCCAGCACGGTATTTAAATTACACTTAGGATATAGGCTTCAAAAACTGTCTCCTTCTCCTTTTCAGTCAGTGACGACCACCAACAGTGCCTTTATTGCAGAGGTCCCCAAACTGTGGGGTGCGCCCTCTTAAGGGGGCGCAGAGGAACATTTTCAGGGTGGGGGGTGGCTGAGGCCCAGGCCAGCCCCCCGCGGGGCAGGAAGGGAGTGCCACCCAGCTCCGTTCCTGGCCCCAGACTTGGCTGCTGGCCCCAGCGGCTGACCCAGGCCCCCAGCAGCCGATCCCAGTATCTGCTGTGGCCCCAGTCTTGGTCCCTTACCCCTGTCTGTGTCCCCCCACCTTCTGAAGCCACAGACCCACTCCCAGACCCAGCTCGGGGCAGTGGGTGTGGACAGGGCTCAAGGGGGGAGGCACAAGGTAAAAAGTTTGGGCACCACTGCTTTGTTGCCTCACAGAAGCTCATATCTCAGCTAAACTGCAAAATCTGCTGCTGTTTTTCCTGCTAAATGTGGCAGGTGAAAGAACTTTGGCTTCAGAAGCACCTTAGTGAGCACATGGTTAGCTGTCAGTCAGACCCAGACTGGGGAGGCTGCCCCTGTACCTCAGCCAGAAGAATTAAATCGTGTGCCCCCTAGTACTGTGTTTGACTCCAACGCAGAAAGCTAGCAGAAGGAAAAAAACTTTCATATGAGCCCACTCATGAGAGTAAGGGGCATTCTCACAAACGAAAAAGCAGATCCCTTCCGAGACCTTCTAAGACGAGAGATCTGTCCCCAATCTTGTCCAAGCTACGTGAGCCTTCACACCCAAGAGAGGAGGACTTAGGAGGTCCTCCAAATCCTCACGGGCATGATCAGAAGGCACCTAGAAGCAAGGTTCCTTTGGCACTAGTCTTAGCATCACCTTCAACACCAATTGTAGTGCTAACTAAAATTAAACACTGGTTCCTGAAAAACTGGAAACTGCTGGTGCTGTCACAGAACACCAGGTTGGAGACTCGTTCACTGATGGTACTGTCACGGCTCCATAAGGAACCGACATCTAAATCTACCTGTCAGTATGGAGTGATAAGACACAATGTCCGAAAGGGCCAGTTACACCACTCCAGAGGATATCTTCATCCTCCTCTTGTTATTGGGAACAATACTCACCAAGGAGATACTAACACCAGGGGAAATCAAGTCCTCCGGAAGAATTCTGTGTTCCTTTCTGGCCACTAGCCACAGTTTCCCCTCATGGGGACCAACAGCACTGCTAATGGAACTTGATCCAACCTTTCAATTGTCAGGAGAATTGGACTTACCAGAGGAACCAGCTTCACCTCCACCTGGAGAGATTAGCCCAGACAGGAGACCATGGGTCTCCAGGAACCAGCCTCTGCGACACCAGCAGAGACCTCCTCCTCAGGATTGATTGTACCCAATGCTTTGGGGACCACCAGAACCGACTTTTGATCTATCATACTGGCCTTATTGGGTCCCTTGCAACACTTATGCATGCTGTCTGGAATCTGTGTGATCCAGCAAGGAGTCGTACCGCTGCTCTCCTCCAAAGCGTCAACCCAGGATTGCCTCTTGAGCTCATGGAAGAAGAGGAAAATGAGCTGAATCCTCCAGTACCAACCAGGGTATCATCCTCCTCATTTGATGAGGCAGTTGCTCCAGCCTCACCATCTCCCCTAGATGATTGTAGACAATTTCAGGAGCTGTTATGGAGAGTGGTAGAATAGTTCCAAATCTTCTTAGAGGAGGTCCTGGATATCCTACAGCCAGAGGGATCCAGTCAGGTTGTACGCTCGGTAAATGAAACCATATTAGAACTATCAATGGCAGTATGGCTCACACTGGCTACTTATGCCCCTACTCCCAAGAGGGAAGAAAAGTAGTACTTTGTCCTGGTAAAGAGAGCAGAGGTCTTGTTCAGCTCAGATGAGGCAGCTCCCCCATCTTCCCATTCTTGGATGACTGGCTTTTGACTGGCAGGTCGTGCCTGGAAGTCTTAGCATCAGTCTTGTTGCTGCTGCTCCACCATCTAACATCCCTAGGATCCTGGATAAACATAGAGACGTCTAACTTGACTGCTACTCAGACCATAGAATTTATACGAACAACCTTAGATTTGATCAGGATGAAGGCCTGTCTCCACAAGGACAGATTTCACACCAAGGGCACTCTGATAGATCTAGTTACACACAGCCCTCCAATCTCAGTTGGATATGTCTAGTTACAAAATGTCTCTTTTGGGACATATGGTGTGATGTACTTATATGACACCATTCACCAGACTCCACATTCGTTGCCTGCAGGCTTGGATCCAAACAGTATATACACAGAGCAAGCACAGCATGAACACCATAGGAACAAGCCCCTCAAGGTCAGGGCCTTACTGACGTGGTGGAGGGGCCTGGACTTGTGTATGCAGGAGTTCCATTTCTTTCCCCTGTGCTCAACAAGATGATTAGATTCACTCTGATAGGCTGGGGAGCCCATGTAGATGATCATAAAGTGCAAGGTACTCTAACACCTCACAAAGTCAGAAAGCACATAGCTCTTCTGGTACTGAGAGCAGTTTGAGAAACCTTCAAAGTTTTCCTACCACTCATACACTACCAGCATGTCCTGATAATGTTGGACAACATAACAATCATTTTCTATATAAACAAGCAGGGAGGGGTGAGATCCCTCCACTGTGTATAGAAGTGGTCTATTTATGGAACTGGTGTATCCAGAAGCACATCACTCTGTCTGTCGTCTAACTTCTGGGTGCCCAAAACTCGCTGGCAGACAGCCTCAGCAGGCATTTTGCCACAAGTGGGAATTACATAGTTCAGTAGTGGATAGCATCTTCACTCAGCGGGGAATCCCCGCTTGGGACCTGTTGCCTGCTAAGCCCAACAGGTAGTGCAGCATATACTGCTCAAGAGGAGTTCAATGACAGTATTCCAGAGGGGATGTTCTCCTTGACCTATGCCTTTCCTCCCATCCTACAACTATCTCTGGTTCTATGGAGGATTGGACAGGACAGAGTATGAGTTATCTTCATCACCTCCAAATGGCCTAGATAGTTCTGCTTTCCCAAGTCCCTGACAAATGTCAACCCATCTGACCATCAGTATTCATTCCTCCTGAATCTCTGACCAAGGAGAATGACAAGGCCAGGATCCCAACCCGGAGTCTCTTCATCTCATGGCTTGGTATTTGGATGGGCATCACACTGAAAACGTTCATGCTGTGCAAGCCGTTCTTAATAGCAGAAAGGACTTCACCAGGAAATGTTAGTTAGCCAAAGGGATATATTTCTCTGTCTGGATCCAGCAAAACTTGGTCACCAAAAATAGTGGATAAGTCTGCTATTTTGGATTATCTCCTTGCACTCAAGGTGACAGGCCTTTCCCAAAGCCTGCTGTGGATTCACATCTGGCCAATCAGTGTTTGTCACCTGCTAACAGATGGTTACTTGATCTTTAGTCATCCAGGAACAGCCAGGTTTTTGAGGGGTCTGATCAAAACCTTGCTGCTGGGAGCGGGGGACAACCCTCATGGAGATCTTAACTTGGTGCTTTCAGCATTCAGTAGGCCACCCTTTGAACCATTAGGTATGTGTTCTGTGTCTCACTTGTCAGTGAAGGTCGTGTTCATCACTGACATAACCTTGCCCAGAAGGGTAGGTGAACATGAGGACCTAATGGCCAATCCACCATACACAATATTCCACAAGGACAAAGTCTTGGTACACCTAAACCCGAAATTCACTCCTAAAATAGTTTAGGAATTTCACAAAAATCAGTTAATTCACATATGTGTTTTTCCTGAAACCCCATGCCTCTAGCAACTAGAGATTTCATTCCGTCAACATGAGATAAGAATTGGCATTTTACCTGCAGAGAACGAAACAGATCAGGAAATCTCCTAGACTATTGGTGGCCAAAGCAGAATGAGTGTGAGGATAAGCTATATCCTCTCAAAGAATCTCTAATTCTTACTCTATTAGTTGGCACAATTTCCTCCTCCTCTTGGGGTAAGGGCTCACTCTAGAAGGGTACATGCAGTCTCATTTAGCATCACTTCAAGAGTTGTCCCTGCTTGATAGTTACAGGGCAGCTATGTGGAGTATGAGCCACACACTCATGAGACATTATGCCTTGGCCCAAGACTACTTGGCTGACGCATCCTTTGGGCAGCAGTTCTAAAGCAGCTCTATAAACTTCATTATCATGCCCCTCTCCCCTGAGTGCTTGTTGTGAGTCACCCCCAGTGGACTGTACATGGGAACCAGTACTCACGGAAGAAAGGGAAGTTACTGGCCTTATTGTAGCTGGAGTTCTTCCAGATGTATGGTCCCTGTCTGCATTCAGCTGCCCGACCTTCTTCCCTCTGCTTTGGATCATGACGAGATTTGTGGCAGAGAAGGAACTGGAGAGGCTTTTAGTCAGCCCTATTCCTGATACTCTCGATGTGGAGCACAAGGATAACGAGTGCACAGGTGTGGTCAGCAGAAACAGCTTGCTATAACTTCTCCGTCTCAAGCGCTTAGAGTTCCTGTGTACCCCCACAGGGTCTACACATCTTGAAGAACTCCAGTTATAATAAGGTGAGTAACTTTCCTTCAAAGGGGATATTCAAGGTGGTATCACAATTACTTTCCTTGTAGGCCTCATGCCTCTTGACCACCAGGGTTGGAAATGAATCCATTATGCCTCTTTGGAAAGCTAAAAATCCAGTTTTCCAGTGTCTTCCTTTATTATAATAGCTTTCAGTTCCTTAATGATTGCTGCAATTTATTCCATGTACTGATGACACTTTTTTTTTCTTTTTTCTTAAAAGACCATTCCTGTTATCTAACTTCTTCACTTCTGCTAAATGGTAATATTCAGTAAACATCTGCTTTTCGGAGAACAGAATCAAGCCTGTTGTCTAACCTAAGACAAATATCAGTAGAATTACTAAGAGAAGAAATATAGTTTTAAATAACCATTTTACAGCTCCTTTGTGGTTTATAAAAATGATGGCCTCACATTCCTACTTGTTTTTATGTTAGAAATACCAAATACTTATTACCCTCTATTTGAGGAGTGGGATTGTGACATAGCTGAAATCTGAGTTGCAAATCTTCCAGCTGCTAATTGAGCACAGTGTTACTGAGTCTTAAAAATTGAATTTGATCCTATCCCTCCCCAATAGGCTGTCAGCCGCAAACAGTGTTATAGTCGCAATCCTCCAAAGGATGACAGAGTTCTCCAGGAAAAAGGGGATCTCGTGGCCTGAGAGATTTATGTCCATCACAATAGTTTTAGCTAAGAAAAAAGCAGGAAAAACTGCATTTTTTAAAAAAAAATGCAATCTTAAGACAGCAAAATAATTAAATAATAAAAGACACAGTCCCCTATAATTCACTGTTCCCTTGGTGGAGCACCATGTGATCCCTCAAAAATCAGTTGCTTTTTTATTATTACAGTGATATTAGGGGTTTTAAATAATCAATTTGTAACAAAATAGTTCCTGTTTCTCGGTTTTAGTATAATGGGGTTAACTGAAAGTTAGCATCCATGTCAACCATGATGCTTTTTGAAAAACTTAACCTTGTCCTGATCAGTAGGAATGACAATTGCTAGCAAGATTAATATTTGCAAATCAGACCAATTAATTAGTTTGTGGCTCGGTAACCTGAATTGACACTTTCAGAATCGGAGGTTCTTCCAAAGTTGTGTAACAAGCTGTTGAGCCACCTGGCTGCCATTTTAAAATGTACCATTGGTTTATACTCAGCAATCTCACTAAACCAAGACTGATTTTTTTAATCAGAATAGAAGGAAATAAAGTAAAAATGATTTTATTTTACTTTATATTTTATCAAAGAAGATACTGTTTGTATTAAATAGTGAAAAAAACAAAACAAAAACAAAAAACACATAGACGTAAAGGTGAGAAAGATGATGCTATAGAAGACAAATATAAGCTTATGTCTTTGGCAGGCAAGTGCTGTCTCCCCTTTTGCTGTTTTTGGAGAACGGCTTCAGATCTTTTCAACTTAAAGCCCATTGTTCGCACAAGGGATGGTTTTTGAGAATCACAACTATAAAGTCTACTATGTCCAGATTCTTTTTTTTTTTAAATGCATTTGGCTGTGTTGTTGACCTCCAGAATCTCTGAAATTGACCCTCCTTTGGGGCGGAGAGTGCTGATTTGGGAAGCAGTGGCTTAGAATATTCTCATTAGCAGCTTATGTTTCTTAAAAAAAAAAAATCACAGCAAGAGAGGTTTAGCAGCTGCTGTGGCATTAAATCAGGTTCTGAGAAAAAAGCAGCTCAATCTGAAATGACAGGCAAATATGTTTATGGGATTTATTAAATATTTGGTCTTAAAATTGAATAATTAAAATATATTTTTACATTTAGGGATCTATAAGGTTGATAGAAAGCTGGCTAGATTGTTGGGCTCAATGGGTAATGATCAATGGCTCCATGTCTAGTTGGCAGCCGGTATCAAGTGGAGTGCCCCAAAGGTTGGTCCTTGGGCCGGTTTTGTTCAATATCTTCATTAATGATCTGGAGGATGGTGTGGATTGTACTCTCAGCAAGTTTGCAGATGACACTAAACTGGGAGGAGAGGTAGATACACTGGAGGGTAAGAATAGGATACAGAGGGACCTAGACAAATCAGAGGATTGGGCCAAAAGAAATCTGATGAGGTTCAACAAGGACAAGTGCAGACTCCTGCACTTAGGACGGAAGAATCCCATGCACCGCTACAGACTAGGGACCAAATGGCTCGGCAGCAGTTCTGCAGAAAAGGACCTAGGGGTTACAGTGGACGAGAAGCTGGATATGAGTCAACAGTGTGCCGTTGTTGCCAAGAAGGCCAATGGCATTTTGGGATTTATAAGCAAGGGCATTGCCAGCAGATCGAGGGATGTGATCGTTCCCCTCTATTTGACATTGGTGAGGCCTCATCTGGAGTACTGTGTCCAGTTTTGGGCCCTACACTACAAGAAGGATGTGGAAAAATTGGAAAGAGTCCAGCGGAGGGCAACAAAAATGATTAGGGGACTGGAACACATGACTTATGAGGAGAGGCTGAGGGAACTGGGATTGTTTAGTCTGCAGAAGAGAAGAATGAGGGGGGATTTGATAGCTGCTTTCTACTACCTGAAAGGGGGTTCCAAAGAGGATAGCTCTAGAGTGTTCTCAGTGGTAGCAGATGACAGAACGAGGAGTAATGGTCTCAAGTTGCAGTGGGGGAGGTTTAGGTTGGATATTAGGAAAAACTTTTTCACTAGGAGGGTGGTGAAACACTGGAATGCATTACCTAGGGAGGATGGTGGAATCTCCTTCCTTAGATATTTTTAAGGTCAGGCTTGACAAAGCCCTGGCTGGGATGATTTAGTTGGGGATTGGTCCTGCTTTGAACAGGGGGTTGGACTAGATGACCTCCTGAGGTCCCTTCCAACCCTGATATTGTATGATTTACCTCTGGGTACTATACTAATGACCTCTAGCTGTGTGTTGGCTGGATTTTTGTTCATTTTCATAGGCTCTAAAGCAGATTAAGTTTGGTAGATATTCTGTGTATTCCCTCTGTGGTGCTCCAGCACTGACTTCACATGTTTTCCGCATCTGTAAATTCTTATGCCTTTATACTTATAAATAAATAAAAATCTTAGCTTCACCACTTCATAGCTGAGCTTTTTTATGCAGTTTCTATATAGACAGACAGTAGCTATTGTAGTCTTCAATGGTATTTTGATAGTACTGGTTGATACCAATATTCTCTGTGAACTAATGACCGTATTACATATACTACATTGATAGGTTCCTGCAAAAACTAATTTTTGGAGATCTCGAATATTAAAGTTTTATTTAACAGCTTAATTTTTTAGTCATTTTGTAAAAGAACTGGCCTAGTGAATTTAAATTGCCCTCTTCTTCTGCTTAGACATGCTTCCTAAAAAGGCACATAACATGCTTATATAAATGTCTACTTTATTCACACCAGTCTTAAATCTTGCCAAAGACATTCTGTTTCAAAAAAATTACTGACTTCCTTTTTTTTAGAAATATAGTGAAGGAAAAAATCAGAACAAAAAGTGGTATGTCAAATTGACTTGTTGATCTTCCACAAAGCAGAGTAAAATTCACTTCATTTACATATTTCAAGTGGAAAAGAATGGCTTTTGAGGACACATCTAAATGTTTTAATTTGATTTATCTGTGTGTGTATTTAGGCCACAGAAAGTGAGGCTGGTGATATGGATCTGAGTGGATTACCAGAGACTG
The DNA here is from genome assembly GCF_965140235.1 of Caretta caretta. NCBI lineage: Eukaryota > Metazoa > Chordata > Testudines > Cheloniidae > Caretta > Caretta caretta. The sequence continues at coordinate 74,238,003 of NC_134209.1, forward strand.
CAGTGGATTCTGAGGATGATGATGATGAAGAAGACATTGAGAGGGCGTCAGACCCTCTGATGAGCAGGGATATTGTTAGAGACTGCCTGGAGAAAGACCCAATAGACAGGACAGATGATGACATTGGTAAGTTGGCATGAAAACTAGCTGGAGGAAGTGGGAAATTGAGCCTCAGGACACTTTAATAGTATTTAACATTTTCTAACTTGTTTCTCGGTCCCAAACTTAGTAGAGTGAATCTGTGTAGCAAATATCTAACTTCATGTGAAATAATTGTTTAAAATACCAAATGATTGATTTTACAGGTTACATGTGGATAACTCGAATAAATAATTCTGTTAACAATAACAGATGTTAAGCTGAAAACAAAATTAATGAAGCAACTCAATTTAATTTTAAACTAGATACTTCACTGATATGATGCAGATTTTAGGTTGCAAATTAATGTCACAAAAACATACTACTAACCTAAAAGAGAAGAAAATATTCAGTTACAGCACAAGTTTATGAAAATAGCAAGATATGATTTAAGATACTCCTCTTCTTCCACAGTACAAATGGACTTCTTGAATTATTTGTTAAATTTTTTTTTAAGCTATTGATTCCCAAGTATAGGGTTGCCAACTTTCTAATGTCTGAAAACTGGAGAGACATACCCCACTCTGCCTCTTCCCCCAAGGCCCCACCCCTGCTTTCTCCTCTCTCCCCATTCCCCCATTGCTCACTGCTCTCCTCCTTCCCCACCCCCACCGAAATGGGTTCCCTCTGCTCCTGGGCTAGGATAGGAGCTGCAGCCTGAGATGGAGCCTGCCCGCCCATGAGATGCAGATAGGAGGTGGCCCCAGCTTGATGACCCAGTGCCTCTCCCAATCCCCATGGTAACCGGACTGTTGGTGTCCGATCAGTATTTCTGACCAGACACTGTACAGGTCCCTTTTCGACCAGACAGTCTGGTCTAAAACCGGACACCTGGCAACCCTACGAGTTTAGTATATTACAGATGCTTGTTTAAGAAAAAAAGTGGGTGGGTACGAGGAAAAAACGGGAAATTAATGTGCTATTGATGTATATTAATGCTTGGAGTCTGCTAGAGCTGAGAGACTGCAGATTGTAATTTGACACCAGAGACTTGTGTGTCTTGTAAGAATCTCTGGTGACTGAAAAGGCTTTCACAGAGTTCTAGAGAATTTTGAAATTAACAAAAATTGTCACAATAATGGAAATACTAATTGCATATCAAGTCAATGAAAATTAATTCCTGTTGATCACAGTTAGGGCCCTACCAATTTCACAATATATAAACACAACCCTGTTCAGAAGGACCAGTTAAAAGCATGGTTATGTTTTCATGAAAAACAGGTCATGGACCGTGAAATTAAGCCCTTCCCTGTGAAATCCGATGTCCCCTTGTTCAAAGGAGTGCCCCAGCAAAGGGGCCTACTAGCTCTGGCTGGGCTGGGGAGGAACAGGACTTGTCCATCCCCTGCACAGCCACTGGAGGGAAGGAGAGGAAGACTAGACCCATCTCCGGGTGCCTCCCCCTGCTGCAGGATGCTCTGGGATTGGGCAGTAGCTCCAGAGGTTCCTGCAGTTGGAGGAGACTTGTGGAGTTGGGTCCGATCTTCCCTGTGCTACTGGGAGCGCCCATGTGTTATCATAAGTATTTCAGACCAGATTATTTACCCTTAGTTATACCTGTGCAAGACCATTTCCTTCAAATGTTCTCTTTATTGGGGTTGCTCAGGTGTGGCTAAAACTAGACTTTTGTGCTACATTTGTGAATCCTCAGCAGAATTGTTAGCTGAGATCAGACAGATTCCAACTCTCTCTCATGTCTGTGTTGATTCTGCCCTGCTAACAGGGGTAAAAAAGAGTACAAGCTTACTTTTGTTAATAAAGGGATCAGGTAGAACTTGATTACACATGAAGTATAAGACATTGAAAGAGTCACTTCATATTACTGTAACCATGCTTTTAACTGGTCCTTCTGAACAGGGTTGTGTTTATATATTGTGTGATATTGTACAGCACATCATTGTAAAACCTAAACCCAAAAGGGCTGGCTAGAGTTAGGAATATGAATTTGCCTGTTTTTATGAAATTGTCTCTCATCTTAGGTTTCAGAGTAACAGCCGTGTTTGTGTTTATAAAACATGCTTTGTGTGTATAAAAAGATCTTCTACACTTTCCACAGTATGCATCCGATGAAGTGAGCTGTAGCTCACGAAAGCTTATGCTCAAATAAATTGGTTAGTCTCTAAGGTGCCACAAGTACTCCTTTTCTCTCATCTTATTACCTTAATACGAAGGTGGGCAAACTACCGCCCGGGGGCTGCATCTGGCCCCCCAGGTGCTTTAATTCAGTTCTTGAGCTCCCGCCAGGGAGCAGGGTCTGGGGCTTGCCTCGCTCCGCGCGACTCCTGGAAGCAGCGGCATGTCCCCCCTCTGGCTCCTATGCATAGGGGCAGCCATGGGGCTCCGCACGCTGCCCCTGTCTCAAGCACCGCTCCTGCAGCTCCCATTGGCCGCACAGGCAGTGTACAGAGACGCCTGGCCACCCCTCTGCACAGGAGCTGGAGGGGAGACATGCCACTGCTTCTGGGAGCTGCTTGAGGTAAGCACTGCCTGGAACCTGCACCTTGACCCCCTCCCGCGCCCCAACCTCCTGCCCCAGTCCTGATCTCACTCCCTCCCTCCTAACCCCTTGGTCCCAACCTGGAGCACCCTACTGCATCCCCGGCCCCACCCCAGAGCGCTCAATCAACCCTCCCGTTCCCCCGCACCCTAACCTCCAATTTTGTGAGCATTCATGGCCTGCCATACAATTTCCATAACCAGATGTGGCCCTTGGCCCAGAAAGTTTACCCACCCCTGCCTCAATATGTCTTTAAATGTCCTTATTTGTATGGGTTTATATTAGTTATATAGTATACTTTTTTGTTGTTTGGATCCAAATGTCCTGTAGACAGCTTAAGGGTATGATACTGCCACAAAAATACTTTGTAAAACTTAATTTCTTCTGATTAAAAGGACCTATCATGGTTTTAATAGAACTATTACAATTACTCTGTGGAGTCATTGTGATTTCATTGGATGTATTCAAGGCACATGGTTACATTACAATATTTTCATTATTCTGGCTTTTACTTTATAGATCTTTCATTGATATTATAATAAGCTAATCTGTCTCCAAAAAACCCCAAGTAATTATAACAGCTCTCTGTACATTATTTATCAGTATACAGACAGCACTGTACAGTACTTTAACTTAAAGAACCCTAAAGCATTTTTCTGAAGAGCTGCCTTTACTTAGCTTTGTTGTTTTGATGTGTATGACTCAGTGGCTTTTTTTCTCTTTCAGAACAACTATTGGAATTCATGCATCAGTTGCCTGCTTTTGCCAACATGACAATGTCAGTGAGGAGAGAACTTTGTGCTGTGATGGTATTTGCAGTTGTGGAGAGGGCAGGAACCATAGTACTAAATGATGGGGAAGAGGTCAGTAGAATTTGCTTTGAATCGTCTTTTGTGCAGACGTCAAAAAATGTGGAAACTTTTTTTTTGAAGTTTGGAAATTCATTTCTAGTTGCTGGAAAGTAGCACTAGGAAGTAAATTGTTTGTATGCTTGTTTTGTGTTGTGTTGATTATGGTTTTATTCAGTTCAGTTTGCAAATGGTTTTTCAGTTTAAACACCCAAATCAATTTACAAGATACATGCAGTAGACCTTAGGAAAATGTTCTCAATAAAGGCTATACAAGCACATGTATTGTTAATGATCAGAGCTGATTTCAAATGCTTTTTATTTTGATCTTTCAGTATGATTTAAATACTGTCATGGGTTTTATGAATTGTATAGGTTTTATAATTCCAAGATTTAATTAAAGGCTAAATATTAGATTCCTTAAGGAGATGGAAGGAATTATAATAATTTTTCAGGTAAACTAGTTCATCCTCCTCCTTTCTTGTTTTCATAAATAGTTGCTAAAAATAAACAAACTTTTAAAAAATTTATAAGCAATTCTGGGAATAGTGTTTGTACAGTACCATGCTAAAATGCTAAGTGAGTAGGTGATTGCTCTTTTCACCTATCCTGCACTGTTCAATTTCTAGCTGGACTCCTGGTCAGTTATATTGAATGGTTCTGTGGAAGTGACATATCCTGATGGAAGAACAGAGATACTGTGTATGGGAAACAGTTTTGGTGTTTCCCCTACTATGGACAAGGAATACATGAAAGGAGTGATGAGAACCAAAGTGGATGACTGCCAGGTAGAGTATTTTACTCCATATATATATTTGCAAAACACAATTATAAATTATATAGTACTGTCCTTACAAGTGGACCTGCATTTTAAAAAAAGTTTGTGGCAGAGTTCATGTTAAGTTTACCTGGTAGGGTGCAGACACAGGCCTTGGAATTGTTCAATAGAGTAATTTTAACAGGGATATTTTCTATCCAATAAATTTTATTCAAAAATCAGTTTCCTTCTTTCCTTTTATTTCAAATGCAGAAATGGCTTTGTACTTAGTTGGGGCGAGGTCTTTAAGCACTTTTCTAATAGGTTCATTGACAAAGGTGAAGTAAAGTATTCTGTTTAGTACTGTGTGCTGGAAATTTGATATTAGTTACGAAATGACCTGAAAAAAACCTAAATTCATGTTGAACCATATTGGGGCAAAATGTACAGGTAACACATGAGTTTATCGAAGCAATCAATCAGAAGTCTCAAATACACAAGGTCAGAGGACCCATCAAGAAAAAGCAGCATAATTTATCACTGCCCTCATGTTTGGTTAATATGATTGCAAATGAAATGTCAGTTCAGTTTTTGGTAATTGTTCATAAAAAAATGATTCCAGTTCAAATTGGAGGTTGACATCCCCAGGTAATAAAATGAAATGCACAGCTACTGCATGAATGGATTTATGTGGCCAAAAGCCCAAGAGAAAAATATCTGGGTCTAAAAGGAAAAGGATTTATGGTTCCGTTTGGACCATTTGTCAAATTATTTTACTTGTAGTGAATTTCTGGAGAAATGCCAATTGTCCAGTGGACACAGTCTGATATTTTGACTAGTGTAATGTAAAGTGTATTGTAAATATCTAAATTATCCAAGTACATTAACACCACTAGTAATCGTATTTAGATAGCACTTCTGTTGCTGGCTTAAATATAAATTGAGATTCTTTTGATTTCTTTTATAAGTGGCAGTTTCCCTTAAAATGCTGCAAATGCATATCTTATGTTGAAGGGGAATGGTCCATGTTGGAATGTAAATGTTTTCATCTAAAATTAATTGTTTTCTGTGTATCTATGCTACTCATAAATTAAAATGGTAGAGTTCTTTTAATGGCTGGCTTAATATATTTGTGATTACTCAAAGAACAAAAGTGAAAGTTTGCTCACCCGTAGAAATAGTGGCACCATAATTATTGATAGGGCTTTCCTATCGTTGTTCCCTTTTTAAATGGCCCTGAAGAGGAAGAGGTTTCCTTGAGGACAACTTTGCAAGTGGGATTTACTTTTATTGGTGGAGAAAATGCAACTATATGAATATTCTACGGAGATATTAAATCATCTTGAATCAACGAATCTTGCACTCTCCTGAGGCAAAAATTATTGTGGAATTTATCACACTTACTTATTCAGCTGTTTACTATAGCAGAGCTCATGGAAAGACAATTTTGGCCATCCATGGCCTGAGAAGTTACTTTATCTTCAGTAATCATAGAATACTTGTATTTTAAGTCCAGACAGTTTTTCTGAGGTCTCAGAACTCTGTACCTTTTAATATCTATGTTTGATGATTCTTTCCAGTTTGTCTGCATAGCCCAACAAGATTACTGCCGCATCCTCAATCAAGTGGAAAAAAACATGCAGAAGGTAGAAGAGGAGGGGGAGATTGTTATGGTGAAGGAGCACAGGGAGCTTGATCGCACTGGAACAAGAAAGGGTCACATTGTCATCAAGGTAAAAAAAAACAAAAAACCAGATTCTTTGTAGACTTGTATGAGATCTTCCTTGGTGAGCAAAGTCCAGAATTAGTTCAGTCATATATTTGAAATATAAGCTTTCCAAAGATTCTGAAATAAGAGCTAAAAAACTATTCAAAATTAAACACAAAAAAATGCTGCTGTTTGAGGGTTTTTTGATTTGTTTTAATTTAGTAAAGCTTATCAATCTCTTTATTACAATGGTCAGGCTATTTTTTTATTGTTTAGCACATTGATGACTAAACAGGCTTAATGATACTGTTATGTTTAGTGTACCATCAAGATGTTAGCTGAAAATAAAAAAGCATTCATGTTTTAGTTAATAATTAAGCTTTTATTTGTTATAGGGAACATCAGAAAGATTAACAATGCATTTGGTGGAAGAGCACTCAGTGGTGGATCCAACGTTTATTGAGGATTTCCTTTTGACCTACAGGACCTTCCTTTCCAGCCCAATGGAAGTGGGCAAGAAATTGTTGGAGTGGTTCAATGACCCTAGCCTCAGGGATAAGGTTGAAAAAATGACTACTTAAAACTACGATTGTGAACTCACATGTATTTAAATATAAAGTATTACGATCTAAATAAAAATTACAAAAATATTTTTATCTTTAAACCAGTATAACTAGATTTGGTTGAACAACCAGCTAATAGTATATGAGGAAATGTTGCTTGTAGAAAATGTATGTTAAATCAGGCGAATAGTTATTTAAAAAAGTGTAAGGCACTACCTTTAAACACTGAAGGGGGAGCAGGGGAGGTATTTCATCACTCATGTATCCATGCTTGTCAACTCTGTATATTAAATAATTGGTTGAAGAGGTATCAATCATCCTTTTAAAAAGTCATCAGCATTTCAAGAAAAAAGAAAAGGAGGACGTGTGGCACCTTAGAGACTAACAAATTTATTGAGCATAAGCTTTCCTGAGCTACAGCTCACTTCATCGGATGCATTCAGTGGAAAATACAGTGGGGGGAGATTTATATACACAGAGAATATGAAACAAATGGGTGTTACCATACACACTGTAACAAGAGTGATCAGGTAAGGTGAGCTATTACCAGCATGAGAGCTGGGGGGCAAAAAACCTTTTGTAGTGACAGTCAAGGTGGGCCATTTCCAGCAGTTGACAAGAATGTCTGAGGAACAGCTGTGGGGGGAGAGAGGGGGGAGATAAACATGGGGAAATAGTTTTACTTTGTGTAATGACCCATCCACTCCCAGTCTCTATTCAAGCCTAAGTTAATTGTATCCAGTTTGCAAATTAATTCCAATTCAGCAGTCTCTCTTTGGAGTCTGTTTTTGAAGATTTTTTGTTGAAGAATTGCCACTTTTAGCTCTGTAATCAAGTGACCAAAGAGATTGAAGTGTTCTCCGACTGGTTTTTGAACGTTATAATTCTTGATGTCTGATTTGTGTCCATTTATTCTTTTACGTAGAGACTGTTCAGTTTGGCCAATGTACATGGCAGAGGGGCATTGCTGCAGCATTTCAGTAGACTATAGTCATAGAATCATAGAAGATTAGGGTTGGAAGAGACCTCAGGAGGTCATCTAGTCCAACCCCCTGCTCAAAGCAGGACCAACACCAACTAAATCATCCAGCCAGGGCTTTGTCAAGCCAGGCCTTTAAAAACCTCTAAGGATAGAGATTCCCCCACCTACCTAGGTAACCCATTCCAGTGCTTCACCACCCTCCTAGTGAAATAGTGTTTCCTAATATCCAGCCTAGACCTCCCCCACTGCAACTTGAGACCATTGTTCCTTTTTCTGTCATCTGTCACCTCTGAGAACAGCCAAGCTCCATCCTCTTTGGAACCCACCTTCAGGTAGTAGAAGGCTGCTATCAAATCCCCCCCTCACTCTTCTCTTCTGCAGACGAAAGAAGCCCAGTTCCCTCAGCCTCTCCTCATAAGTCGTGTGCTGCAGCCCCCTAATCACTTTCGTTGCCCTCTGCTGGATTCTCTCCGATTTGTCCACATCTTTCTGTAGTGGGGGCCCCAAAACTGGACTCAGTACTCCAGATGTGGCCTCACCAGTGCCAAATAGAGGGGAATAATCACTGGACACATGAAGAGAGGAGATGAGCCTGGACACATGAAGAGAGGAGATGGAAAATAGAACTGGGAATTGGGCCAAGGAGACTGGGACTGGGAGCCAGTTGGGTCAGAGAGGTACAAGGGGGCTGAATTAAGGTTGCACAAAACGATCTTTGCTAACTTTTGGGTGCTTGACTTTGCAACCTTAACGTTCTTTGATTCTATCAGCATTAAAAAAAGAGCTAGATAAATCCATGGAGCATAGGTCCATCAATGGCTATTAGCCAGGGTGGACAGGGATGGTGTCCCTTGTCTCTGTTTGCCAGAAGCTGGGAATGGGCGACAGGGGATGGATCGCTTGATGATTTCCTGTTCTGTTCATTCCCATTGGCCACTATAGGAAGATAGGATACTGGGCTAGATGGACCTTTGGTCTGACCCAGTATGGCCATTCTTATGTTATGTTCTTCGAACATAGGGATTTTTTAATGTGTAATATATATATATGCCCCTTCTGTCCATCAGTAGACACCTCTTTTGAGTGCAATGTCTATTTTGTTAGTAACTTACGACATCTACTGTGATGTCTAATAACCTTTTCATAAAAAAATCAACTTTGATACAGAAAACTTGTCCATTCTTGTCTAATAGTTTAGCACACTACTGTTTAATATTATGAAAGCAATATACAATTTCTCCCCATCTAACCTCATTCAACACAGATCAAAAAAACCCTTTAAATAACCATTTAAAATGTAAAATACATTTAATGAAATAAGTAGAGTATAACTCTTCTCCCCTCCCAAAATAAATTAAAGAAAATATAAATTAAAACATGAAGTTTATGATGACCTGGAGATGCCATATTAATCTCTTCAAATGTGAGATTCAACAATGGCTGACATTGCAGTAAGAGTAGCTCAAATTTTGAACAGGGAGGTGGGGAATATTTAAAAAAAAAAATTAATTCCAAGCCTTAGAATAGAACCAGGAATTTTGTGTAAATGGCCCATTCAGCAGTGACCCTAGGATAGGAAAATAATTCCATGAAATCATGGAGCACCACAGGCGCTGATTATACTTCATTGTCAGAAAGGAAAGCGGTGAAATTCTGTCCTCGTCCTCTCTCCAACCCTGCCACACCCAATAAAAAATAAATACAACCACTAAAATCCAGTTTAGTGTTTTAAAAGATTTTGTAAAGCAGTTTCTTGTTTGCTTTTGTACAGTAGTTTTCAAATAAAAACATAAACCTTAGATTCTGTGGCTACTTGTATTTACAACATAGAAATGCCAAGTTTTGTTCGGTTAAAACAATGAATGATATATATCCATAAAATTTCAAAAAGATTTAACCCACATGTAAGTGTGACTTGTTTTAAAAATAAATCTGAAAAGCATGGCTGTGGATTGATAAAGCTACTATCCTGACCTTATCCCACATCATTTGCTTAGGAACTGCAGCACACGTGTGCAATTATCTCATTATTAGGAACCCCTAAAATAGTTAGAAAACCTAAAATAGTTAATTAGTCTTCAGTGTTATCAATTTGAACAATTACACTAAATTTGCTTGCTTTTGTAGATAAGTAGGAATCTACTTGAGGACTCTGAGAATCCTTAACACAGTAGACAACCATACAGCTCCAAATCATGTCAAGGTCTATTTATGGATGCTTTAATCTCAGATCATTGACACAAAAGTGGCTTTGGTATTGTGTAAGTGCATGCAGGTGGCAGTTGTATTGTCTTCATATGATTAAAATCTGCACAAGTTTTTATTAATGAAAAGCAGCTATTGGTAATGCTTAGTGTTTTTTTTTTTCCTCAGTAACTCACTTTGCCAACATAGCAGAAGTAATACAATCATCATTTTGGGTTACTATTTTGCATTTTAAGAACATAAAATATGTTGATGGAACCAAGTCTGGTTTTAAATCAGTGGGGGGGAAATGCTGATGACTGAAACTTATAGGTAGCTGTATTGTGCTTCAAAAGCTGACAGATGTTTAGCTATAGTGGTGCTGCCATAAGGGAGTCTTTGCTGTAGTATAGTCTTATATTGTAGTTTTAAAATATGGGAAGGAACAAAAGGATCTTTCCTAAACTGCTGATCAAAATGGGTGTCAGAAGGCTAATGTTAGAAAGCAACCCAATCCGAGTTGTAAAGATGACAAGAATAAATTCATTCACTAATAGAGCTATTTTATCTCTTCTGCCTTTTGTAAAGACCAATTTTACACACACTTACAGAGGCACACTCCTTATGAAGTTAATGGCTTTTTTGTCTAAAGGCTAGAGAATAAAATACTGAAGGATTTAAAATAGAGTAGAGTAAATCCTGCCTCCTTATGGAAGTTGCCATTTTCTTAAAATGCAAGAAATTTATAGTGCATTGATAAGCAACTACCACAACAACACATGCATAGAAAGGTTTTAGCACCAATTCTTGTTGATTACATGTCAGGAATTGTAGTGAACTATGTAAATGCAGGCTTAATTTTCTGCTCTCTGACAAGTTTGATGTAACCAATGCTACCATTTTGAACAACTGTGAACTTTCCAAGCACAGTTTTAGATCTTTGCTCATTTTGTGTCTCCTTGGTGACCTGCTGGTAAAATGTTGTTGCGTGTCAGTGGAGTTGGCCTTCAGCAAAATTTTTCAGTTTTCACAACTAAAGTACATGGAAACTGGAAAATAACCTGTTTAAATCTTTAGAAATAGAACTGTTCTCTGAGTGTGTACCAGGATAAAGTTTTATATTATTAATTGACCTACAGGTTACACGGGTAGTATTGTTGTGGGTGAACAATCACTTCAATGATTTTGAAGGAGATCCTGCTATGACTCGATTTCTAGAGGAATTTGAGAACAATTTGGAAAGAGAGGTAAGAATAATGGGGTTTTGTAAGAAGAAAAATTTGGGAGGAGGAGTATTCAGGCTACTGGGTATAATGTGTGTCGTCATCATGCTACTTTTTTTCCCCCTGCAGAAAATGGGTGGACATCTGAGGCTATTAAATATTGCATGTGCTGCTAAAGCTAAACGAAGATTGATAACGTTAACAAAGCCATCTCGAGAAGCTCCTTTGCCTTTTATCTTGCTGGGAGGGTCAGAAAAGGGATTTGGAATCTTTGTTGACAGTGTGGATTTAGGTAGCAAAGCCACAGAAGCAGGCTTGAAACGTGGTGACCAGGTACATAATTTTAAAGTTTATCAAGTGTATCCTTGAAATTTCAGTGTCTTTAGTTGAGCTATTTTATTCCTTTTTTCCCCCATGAGTGCTGTTATATGTCATATAGATCTACAGTGTAACTTGTTGCATACATCTTTGTACACTGAGACAGAGATTCTCACGTTTCTGTGTGTCATTAAATAAAAATAGTAAATTGTCATCTTTACATTTTTTAGATACTGGAGGTGAATGGTCAAAACTTTGAAAACATTCAGCTGTCAAAAGCCATGGAAATTCTTAGAAATAATACTCATTTATCTATCACTGTGAAAACCAACTTATTTGGTAGGTTTGAGTGCACCTTTTACTTTTTGTCTTACTCTAGTAATCCTATATTCAATCTTTCAGATTAAGCCTTTAGTTTTGTTTGCGTGTTATGTACGCATAATGTGGGAAAATAATTTATAATGCAGAAAGAAAAATTAGTAATTAAAGCATTTGAGTTAGGGATGGGAAGACCACAAAAAGAATTTTAGGTTCCCAAAGCATTTTATAACACTTTTTATTTTTTAAAATTACCTTTAGTGGAAATTGCTGAGAGAAAACACAACTAATTTTTTAATTAATTTACATTACAGTTGTAAAAAATGCAAATTATCTCACATATGAAGAGGTTATACTCTCACTTTCTGAGATTTTAAGACCAATAGGGACCACTGTATAACCCCTATAACCCTCTCGTCTGACCTGCTAACATGTGTATATGCACAAACATTCCTCTGGATACAGACTTCTCTTGGAACTTAGATGATCTATCTTCGTTTCACTTGTCTTTGCCTTCTCTTTTTGTATTTGGCCTGGCTCACATTCTTTCAGTCCTCACCCAGAGTAAATGCCGTGAAGCCATATGAACCTATCTGTGGAAAAAATTAACTAACTCACTCATTTCCCCCACTTGCAAATCCCAGTCGCAAACATCTAATGTCTAGTGGTACATAGACATCATCTCTCACTTCCATCAGAAATTAATAATTTAGAGTCTGATCCTTAAGACTGAGTGCGTTGATTTCAATAGGACTATCCTTGGGACTCAGCACTATGCCCAGAAGTAAGCCCTTGTAGGATCAGGCTCCTTTACTTGTATGCTTCTATTTTATTATGACAGAGGATGGATATTCTTTTCAGATTTTTAAAATGAGCATGTAAACATTTTTACGTAAAAATTAAGGTTGTTTTTTAAATGATTGGTAGAATTTGCTGAGCAGACTTTTCTATAATGTTAACAGTAGATTGGCATGGTGCTTTATACTTTCTTCATACTCGGTTTTCTTTTAAAATACGCTGTTTATCCTTTTTCTTCCTATGCAGTTTTTAAAGAACTTCTAACAAGATTGTCAGAGGAAAAAAGAAATGGTGCTCCCCATCTACCTAAAATAGGTGATATTAAAAAGGCCAGTCGTTACTCCATCCCAGACCTTGCTGTTGATGTGGAGCAGGTGATAGGACTAGAAAAAGTAAATAAGAAAAGTAAAGCCAATACTGTTGGAGGGAGAAACAAACTAAAGAAGATACTTGACAAAACTCGAATCAGTATCCTGCCTCAGAAACCATACAAGTAAGCATTTCTTAATCTCCTCTAAAATGTTTTGTTTTAAAACTGTTGAATTGCTGGAACTTTTATATACAAGGATACAGATCTGTTAAGACAAAAATGTAGGTGGTTCTTTTCTCTATGACCTATGACTCGTTAACTAAGATATTTGGGTTGGTCACTCTTCCTTTTGGAAATGTGCCTGCCCACTTTGTGTATGTTTCCATCACCTTAGGTATCAGTGCGCTAATAAACTATATAAGCATACAAGCTTTTCTGACTGTTCTCCATTCCCTCCTCCTAAACACAGTTGTGGTGTGTGCTTGATATTTCTTCTGTGTGTCTTTCTTCTATGTACTCCTTTTCTTCTATCTCCCAGCCACATTCAGTTACTCCTGGAGTTACTCTGAGAAAAAGAGTATGATTTAATTGGGGATCGGTCTTGCTTTGAGCAGGGGGTTGGACTAGATGACCTTCTGAGGTCCCTTCCAACCCTGATACTCTATGATTCTATGAAAAGCAGTTGCAAAAATGTGGCAAACATCTTGCTTGTAACGTAGCAGATTTGGTCTGAGGTCTGGTGGAATGGAGTTTCACAATTGTGGGCCAACCAGGGTTGAGAAGGTGCAATTCTCGTACCAGTATTCACAGCTGTTAACATCACCATTCCTGATGCCAGCATGTGCAGGTTTCTGTTCTCATCACTGCACTGCTGGTTTGAAAAATAGTTTTACATCAGTTAGAATTTTTTGCTAAGTTGAATATTAGCAAGGCAGTGTCTTATGGAGCTAAATTTGTTTTTAGAGAGAATAGGTGGGCAAACAAATTGTGTTTGCAATTGACGGTAGCAGCTGTAAAAGTTGTGGATTTCTCCAGTCCATTGGCCTAATGTGATCTGCACATTAGCATGTGGGAGACCAAATTACCATCCCAAAACCAAATTTGCAACCCAGGTACTTCAGTGGAGTTGGACACGATTACACAAAGACTAAATTTGGTCCCCCAGTCTCTCTTGCCCTACACTGGCGTGGGGCCTTTTAGAAATGGTGTGTTAAGACGCTAGATAGAAGGAATGTGTTGTGGTGGTAAACAACTGTGTCCCCGACCAATTGAGGAATGAGTTGGACATTGTTTTATGGGCGTCTCTTGCAGTCTTTCTCGGTAGAAGTCTGGGGAGCCTAATGGTGATCCTTGAAGTAAGGGAGTAGGAAGATGAAAACAATGAAACACCAACCCTCCACATCTCCAGCCAAGGAGCTTTTGTGGGGTCCCAGATGAGTAGATAGATGATCCAATGGAACCAATACTTCCTATTGCAGCATCACTTTTCTCTTCTGTATCCCATAGGAAGGCATCTCTCTGCCCGCAGTAATGGAGAGGATAATTGGTGCTCAGATTTTTTTACTTCAGTAGTAATAACTGAGAACAGAACTGCTTCAATTAATGTTTAGGTATTAAAAACTAACAAACACGGTAGTGAAGATGCTATTGGCAGCAAGGGAAGAAAGAACATTTCTTGCTTTATAAATGGTAAATTGAACATAAATTATAAAATGCAAATAGTGTATAATTTTAAAATGAATTTGTCTTGAAAATGGAGGTAGGCCACTGAAATTAAGGTTTCAGAAATTTATAAAGCAATGTGTGTTGTTGAAGTAATGCATGGTTTTAATCTTTTGTAATGATTTAGTTCATAGTCTTTTTTATTGTGTTCACCCTTCCAGTCCCTGTGTTAAAATAAGATTTACAGTAGAAATTAGCATATCTGATTCCTGTGGATGAAGTGGAATGTGTAAATCCTTATAAAAAGAGCCTTATTTAATATTATCTGACTCTTAACTACTTCTCATTCTTTATATAACCATTCTTGCATATTTGTTCCTCTTAGTTCTCTGATGAACTGGACACATCATTCGCTGGAGTTTGTACTGTTCTCTATTAATCTTACTGATCGCATCAAATTCATTTCTCTTAGTTTGTCACTTATTTTTTCTTTCTCCATTTTTTTCTTCCTCCTTGCACTTTGCTAATTCCTGTGTAGGGGACTGTTTGGGTAAGAGTCAGAAAAAAATACAGTTGATCTAAAATCCTTTCCTTGCTAGCCTTAATCCCTGTGTTATGTATAACAATGTATGTTCCCAAAACCCACTGACATAGGTATGTTGTTGTGGCACCCAGGATCTTGCAATACTGCCATTTTAAAGTTCGATTTTCCTGGTTTTTACTTATTGTTTACAACAGTTCAAATCTCATAGAAGTTTGATGTAGTTAAAAACAAAAATTAGGTTAGGCTCTTTATAAGAGAGAAAGTGAATACTTTTGCTCATGTATAACCTTTCATATGAGACTCTTAAAGCACTTTAGAAATATTACCTGTTTACTCCTGACAAGACCATAGTTAAGAACAGCCACCAAAGTGAAGCCATATCTGGTATGGAATACAGCATCTGTTTAAAAATATACAGTAAAACTAAACAGTTTGACAGGAAGTAAAAATGAATGCAGTATCTCATTGAAACTGCAAGAGGCATTTAGTTAGGCAAAGTGTTATTACCTCAGCGTGAATGTAGCCAAAACGTTGTTAACGCCTCGACTCTTATGAAAAATACTTCAGTAAGTTATCACCAGAAGTGATTGCGTTCTTGGGTTTTGCACTTGAAAGACAACACATCCAGCAACATAGATGTGTGGCAACAACCTACCAAATATTGTTGAGTGGTAGCTTAGAGGAAAGAGTGTTATCTACTGAATTGCTATCACCACTTTTCACAGCACTCTAGGTTTTGTGTGGCGGTATCTCATCAAAATACTGATTTGGCCATAAGAAAGTGGGGCTTATGTGCACTGGGCAAAACACTTGTACTTAAGCACAAAATGGCATGGCTAAATGTGCAATGGCAACTCTAAATGAAAATGTAAGTAATAGATAAGAGTCAAATGCTTCCTATGGAATCCATGTAGATTTTCTGTTTGTTGACGAATTAGCCACGATTTTAAAAAATGAGTGCCTCAGGTACTTTAATTTAGTGGCCTAATTTTCAAAGGTGTGTTGGGCATCCAGCAGTTCTGACTTATTTATTTAGCAACCTAATATTGATTTAGGAGTCTGTTAGGCATTCACTGTTGAAAACCTTGGTGTTTGGTTGTTAAATTTTAAAAATATTTCCCTCTGCTACAATGGTTATCATTAAACATTTAAACTTTGCCCACCAAAATGTTGTATTTGACGTTCTCAGATACATCCATGTATGTAAAATCAACAGTTTGGCTCCTCATCAAGAGCACATTACCCTGGCTTCAACACCCTCCACTGCTTCCAATTTGTTTCCATTGCCAATTAAGATTTTCTTCCTGCACTCAAAGCCATCAATAGTACACATCATTAGATGACATCTCTCCATCTATGACTCGCTAATACTGTTTTGTTCCTCTGGAATAATGCAGTTCACCAAAAATAAAGTGCCTGAGAGCTGGAGAAATAATATTCTGGGATGAGGGGATCTTTTTTGGAATGAGTTACAAGAGGCGATTAGACTGAGCCAAAGTCTGATTAGTTTTAAAGTGCACTGCATGTTACCCCTTTTTAATAAATCTTCCCCACCCTGAATAAAGTGCTGAGATAACAAAACTAGTCATTTTTCCAGAAGTAGGAAGGGCAAAGAGCAGAATCCTCAATGGTTATTGGTAAGCAGATCTAATTTTATTGTTACGTAGCACTTGGATACTGTGGCTAAATGCGCCGTGAAGAAACTATGAGATAGCTACTGCTTTCTGAGGACCATTAACATTTAAATAGCAAATACTGTAGCCATAACTAAAGCTTTGAAGATTTAAGTTCTGAAATTTCTTATTTTCTCATTACCCCTTGGCACAGTGACATTGGAATTGGCCAGTCGCAGGATGACAGCATTGTAGGATTGAGGCAGAGCAAACACATTCCTCCTGCTTTACCTGTCAGTGGAACTCTGTCATCCAGTAATCCAGATTTATTGCAGTCACATCACCGCATCTTAGACTTCAATAGTACTCCAGGTGAGCATCAATTTTTTTTACTCTTACCTCTAATTTTCCTCTAGTCACACTTCACTTTTAGATACTCCTTGTTCTGGATCTACCCTCAGTTTGTATTAACATATGTTTTAACCTATAAACTGATCATGTATTGTATTAATATACAGTTCTTTTTTGTGTCATTGCTCCAGTTTATTTCAACTCCAGGCAAATATGTATATATTTTTGTTGTATGCAGAATGTATTGTCTATAATTCAGTATATTTTTATTTTTATATACAATATAAATTTATTTATTTATTTATATACAATGCAAATTTTTTTATTTATATATAATACCCTGAATTACATATAAAATAAATATATATAATATAAAACCAGTGTAAACTTCAGGTACGTGGTATATTCTAATTTGTCTTCTAGCTACACAGACATCGCTGGTAGGCAGTAATTTGTACAAGCCTGCAGTAATCTACAATATCACACACAAACTGTATACTAAAGTAGACTATAATACATTCATTAAAGGGGAAAGATGGTCTTGAAGTTAGCACTGGGACTGCAGAGATTTAGGGTTCAATTCCTGTTTCTGCCACAGACTTTCTTGGGCAAGTCATTTCTTATCTCTCTGCCTCACCTCCTCATCTTTAAATTGGGGACAATCTCCCAGTCTCGCTCTGCCTTGTCTCTTCAGATTATAAACTCTCTGGGTCACAGTCTCTGTCTTACCGTGTGTATGTGTAGCACCTAGCACAATGAATCTTTCATCTCCCGGCCTATAGGCATCACTGTAGTCATAGTAGTAATATGTGGCTCACAGACATCAAACAAATTTCATGCCTTGAAATGGAAGCTAGCACAATTCTTAAACTGCGTCAGAAGAGCTAAGGAAAGTTTAAAAAAGAAAGTAAGTATTCATAGGCTTTTATCTTAGATATGATAAATGTGAGTTGAACAGTGGAATAATGCTTTAGCTTTAGCATTATAGCAGCACCTCAGTGACTTTTAGGAAAACAAAAAAGTGTCACCATGCCTCAGTGGGTCACAGTTGAGGATACAAGATTCAGTGCAAACTGCTGAAAAATAGGACAGATTCACCCCAAAGTGATGCTTATTCTTCCATTAGATATACCAATCCAGTACAAAAGTAAACTTCTGTCTCTGACTTAACAAGAAGTCAGAAATGCAGTCTCTTTAGGCATTCCAGTACTAATTTCACCACCCAGACACTAGATTTTATGATGAGTGGTTATTTAAAACCAATTTAATCAAATAAAGGGTCCTTCTAATCCCAAGAGATCAGCCACATAGCCAGGTCAATATATAACTCAGATCTTACCTAATAATCATGCGGTTGCCAATCCTTTAGTATCTACTATTTAAAGGTTTATTTATAGAGAAAAGAAAGAGGAGAGAGTTAAAATGGTTAAGGAAGTCATATATACATATACACATTCATTGCAAATTTCTTGGATCTGATTTTTAGGAGTGATGTTACAGACTGCTGGCTTGTAAAGTCTTAGGTAACTTCCAAAAGGTTGGAAGGCCCTCAATTCATAGTCAATTTGCTGCTGTTCATGTAAGTCCATAGTCCAGAGATCAGAACAGGAAAGAAGCAAAATGGAGATGCTTCCAGGGTCCTTTATACCTTCTCCCAGGTGGAGAGGATGCTCTCAGTCTTAGTTTGTGAAAAAATACAGGCACAAGATGGCATCCAGGGTCACATGAGCAAGTCACATGCCCTTGTATGCTTTGATGACTCATAGGAGCAGCCATTACTCATATTTTGGCTAAAGCATCCACAGGAAGCCAACTGGGTGGGGACAGTCTTCTTCTATGGCCCATTCTGAGATTTAAGTGTTCTTTAAAGGGCCATCAACTTGAATAGTTTATTCACAATGTGCTGGCCAGACTGCGTATAAATTACCCTGTGGGTGTTATCCCAGGAGCAAACACGTTTGAAATATAGGTCTATGTAGCCAATATTCATAACTTCAGATACAAAAATTATATATGCATATAAACAGGGTAATCATACTCAGCAAGTCATAACTTTTCCATTGATACCGTACATGATATACTTTGTTCAAGATTTGTTGCAATTGTCTGACAGCGGCAATATTAATGATATAAATGGTCATGTTCCAATCATGCAGCATCACAGGCTGCTACTTAGTAATTTATTGTATTATAATAAAACTTGTCCAAATATGCTCCAAATAGTTTTTAAAAAATTCTTGGCTTTTTTCCTAACCAACCAAAAAAACAAAACAAAACCCTACAAACAAAAAATAAAACCCCTCCTACTAGATCAGATATGTTAAGGGTTTTAGGAATATTTGGGATATAGACACAAGCCATTGAATGTTTTCAGTGTACCTGAAGACTTGAAAAAACTTTAAAGCTTACAGTTTTTAATTTGGATGTTACCTGGGACTAAATAAAAGATGGGGACATGGGCAGTTTTCAGAAAATTGAATGCATTGAAGTAGAAAGGGAAAGCCTCTTGGAGTTGCCATCCTTTAAGGCTTTAGGGACTATGCTTCAGGATGGGACATAAAACTAATTGCTCAAGTAAGCTTTGAAAATCAACATTTTGGAAGAGTAGTCTTCAAGGAAATAAAACACCCATTCTAGAAGCTTGAAGCCAGCAACAATCTGTTTTATATACTGCTTTGTGTAGGGTTTTTGTTTTTAAATAGCAGTTTATTTTTAAATGTTCAAATACTCCATAACACTTTTGCTCTCATGGCTGTATTCCACTGGGATTCATGAGTATACTATGATTTTTAACTGAGTGTTCATCACCTTTAATTTCCCCTTTACCTTCAGATAGAAACTCCAAGTAGACTAGATTCTTATCTACAAGGCAAGGCTTTTCCTAGTACTCCACTCCAGTTTCTTTCTGGGAAGATGAAAAAAATTGTACAAGCTGTCAAGTAGTAAAATTAAGTTGTCATGCTTAATTTATAAAAACAAGAATACCTTATGAAACATCTCATTATCTGAATGCGACTGTGCCCCTTGCGACCACGAATGCTAGTCCATTGACTTTACTCACATGCAACCCTCCTATGAGTGAATGGAGGAAAGGAAACTGGTATGTCATTTTTCACTTATGACAAAGCAATCGGACAGATCTTGAGCACAGTTTTCCAGAGACACTCTCCGTGTCCCTAACATTAATCTAAAACTACATTTTAGGGGAATAGTCAATGTATGGAAAGATTTACAGTTATTTTAGTTTTCAATGTGGTGTTAACTAGGGATAGGCTTGGCTCAAGCCACACAGTTTGGATCTGTTTTTGCCAAAGTTAGGGGATGGTAAGATCTGAGGCATTGATTTGTTCCATCATGAGATAATTGTTATCTGCATTGTTGAGTTCTGAATCTGAACTGCCTCGAAGTTTGGGATTGTTTGGATCTGAGGCTTCGGATCAAGATCAGCTCTAGATTGCATTTTTAATTTAAAAATCCTGTATGCTTTTTATATAGGGTATGATACTACTTAGAAGATGTTCAGACCTGTATTGGACATGAAAAATTGTGGTAAGAGTAAGCCGTGGTGGTGGTGATAATATCATAGAACCTAGGAACCCAAGTCATGAACTATTGTGCTAGGTATTGTACAAAGATAGAATAAAAGCAATCCCTGCCCCAAAGAGTGTACAGTCTAAGTATTAAACAAGAGACAGAAGATAAATAGACAGGAGAATACAAGGAAACATTGAGACAGTATTGGTCATCGTGACATGTAGTGGTCTCAGTTCGCAAACGGCCTAATCATTATGAAGATTTTTTTAGGCATCATGGTGGAGGAGAGTTTTAAGGAGAGATTTGGAGGAGGATGATGAGGTAGCTTTGCTGATGTTTATGGGGAACTTCTCCAAGTGCCAGTGGCAGCATGGGAAAAAATATAAAAAAGTCTGCTTGCTTGCAGATCTTAACAAGCTGGCAACGGAGGCTGGCATCATGGGCAATTAGAGGTGGGAGTTGACGTCTTGGTAGTAAATGAGAGATGACGGAAAGGTGGGGATAGGCCACGAAAGGCCTTGAAAATGAAGACAAGCAGCTTGTTTCATGTGATAATGAAGTGGCGGCAAAGAGAAGATTGACATGGTCAAAATGATAGGCTGGGGAAATGATCTTTGCAGCAACGTTCAGAATGGATATGAGTGGGGCATGATGACATTTGTCAAGGCCAGAGAAAAGGGTGTTGCAGTAATCTAGTCACAAGGTGAAAAAAGCCTGCACAAGTATTTTAGCTGCGTCTTAGAATCATAGGACCGGAGCGGACCTTAATTTTTCACTGATCAGGTATTTGTTCTTCATACTGACTCTTGTAATCGTAAAGAACAGGTTACCTTCCTCTTGAGAAAGATGAGGCTGTTAATGCAATCAGTGGGCTCTCACTAGGAGTTGAGTTTGCAGTGGCACACAGTAAAATAGTTGAGAACTTCCATTTTGTGTTTAATGTTTATTTTATGTTTTTTTTCAAAGTAGTATATTGAGCTCTTTTTCCTTTTCCTTTTCCTACCTGTTTTTCTTTCTTAATGGGTAGGACATTATTTGGGACACGGTGCTTAATCTCAAACCTTCAGGGTTTGACTGCTTCTCCTCCCAAGATGGCAGAGCAACCGAGAAATTACGGAAACACGCTCTGTCCCTGAAAGCCTTCTTCTGAAGGAACCTCACTCTCCAGGGAAAGGCAGAGTGAGTTTGCAATTTGTCTAGCTCTAGGATACCTGAATATTTGGCATAGCAACAAAGTGCTCTGTTTTGATTATCATACATTAATAATTTTTAAAATAGGCTTAGAAATATGGTTACATAAAGGCATTACTGAATCATTGTAGTTGGGATATGAAATTCAAGGAAATTACTGAATTGGCCTAAATTTAGCTTAATGAATATGTAAAGTATGAGGTAATCAGTCAGTTTTAATATTTTTTCATTCTGTTCTTCGAGTTGCAAAACAGTGAATAAATGTGGATGTCCCAGTAGTGATCACGGTATATATCACTATATAAAATAAGCAATGTATGAGAGAGATGAAGTCTCATGTTCCCTAAATTTACTAGTTTGGTTACATCGTGTAATAATGGGAAAACATTCTGTAATATTTGTTTTTATCTCGACACTTCTGTTGATGAATATATGTATTTTTGTAGGGGGGTTTTTTTTTTTTAAACAAAATATACATGTAGTGCACATTCAGGTCTAATAGTAAATTCCCTTTTCTGTGAATTGCTGCCAAATAAGATTCCTTTTCTTCAAAGGAAATGTTTTTATCTAGCAGTTCGTTTATCAGTATCAGTCTATTTAAGTATTAGTCTTGGCACTAGATCCAGGAGACTTCTCTTTTGCTTTCTGTTTTCATGTTGTTCATACGACCTTTATGTCCTTTAGAATAAAAATACAAATTGCACCTCCTCTTACTGTGATGAAAAACGGAGCAGGAATTTAGATCCGTGACACGCACACAAATATCAAAGCTTATTTACCTCTGAAAAATATATTAACTTCCCCGGTCAGTTAAAAGATTAGAGTGGAAGTGCTTACCTTTATCATGAAAAATACCACGGGGGCAGGATTATTGTGCCCTTTTGTAAGTCCAGTGGCAAAGAACTGCAAGATAGTCTACAGCTTTGCTTTTTATATTCTATTTCTACTATAAATTGCCAGAATGATAAAATGTGGGATCATCTCCATATCCAGATTCAATTGTCCAGTATCTTCAGAGTGGCAGAGCTCCTCCTTTACATGAGGGGGAGTTCTCTTCAGCTGCCCAAATCTCACTACATGATTCCTCTACTTACCAAAGGGACTTCCCTCCTGACTGTTTTGGGGAGAGAGAAGAGTTACATTCAGGATGAACCCACACCCCTTTGCACTGGTTCTGGCACCATTGGATGTCACCTACCATACTTTATTGACCCCCTCAGTGGCGATACTGAGATTCTTGGGCTGCAAGTCAACAGCAATTTTCATGAGTCCCTAGTCTTTCGTGTGGGACCACAGAAAGAGACATTCTCCTACTTTATCTATCCCTGTTCGATTACCTCAGGTACAGGAATCCCTTGAAGAGCAGGAGGCCGGAGCAGATAAGGATGATTCTCTGCAAATGAACGTCTTTCAGACGAGGCAGTTACGCTGCCTCCACTTTCTCTGGCTGATGATTTCAAACAATGAATGAAATGTATTGCAGACTCTTTACCAGTCCCCTTAGAGGATGTCAGAGAGTCACAGTCAAGCTCCTAGATATTCTTTAATGGTCACTTTCAGCTAATGTTAGCTTGCAAATTAAGTGCCTATTAGACCCTAGCAAAATTATTTTTATTTTCACATCCTGAGCCTAACTCTCTGGCTGTGGAAGCAGTGAATGAACAAGTAGCACAAAAAGTTCACATCTTATGATAAGGATCAGAAACACCTTGACAAAGGATGCTGCCTTCTATACCCTGGACATAAGGAGGATGAGGACCTTTTATTTGGACAGAAGCAGACCATTTAGAAAATTTCCAAGACTGTTGTCAAGGTTCCTCCCCCACTCTGAACTCTAGGGTACAGATGTGGGGACCTGCATGAAAAACTTCCTAAGCTTATCTTTACCAGCTTAGGTCAAAACTTCCCCAAGGTACAAAATATTCCACCCGTTGTCCTTGGACTGGCCGCTACCACCACCAAACTAATACTGGTTACTGGGGAAGAGCTGTTTGGACGCGTCTTTCCCCCCAAAATACTTCCCAAAACCTTGCACCCCACTTCCTGGACAAGGTTTGGTAAAAAGCCTCACCAATTTGCCTAGGTGACTACAGACCCAGACCCTTGGATCTTAAGAACAATGAACCATCCTCCCAACACTTGCACCCCCCCCCTTTCCTGGGAAATGTTGGATAAAAAGCCTCACCAATTTGCATAGGTGACCACAGACGCAAACCCTTGGATCTGAGAACAATGAACAATCCTCCCAACACTTGCACCCCCCCTTCCCTGGGAAATGTTGGATAAAAAGCCTCACCAATTTGCATAGGTGACCACAGACCCAAACCCTTGGATCTGAGAACAATGAAAAAGCATTCAGTTTCTTACAAGAAGACTTTTAAAAAAAATAGAAGTAAATAGAAATAAAGAAATCCCCCCTGTAAAATCAGGATGGTAGATATCTTACAGGGTAATTAGATTCAAAAACATAGAGAACCCCTCTAGGCAAAACCTTAAGTTACAAAAAAGATACACAGACAGAAATAGTTATTCTATTCAGCACAATTCTTTTCTCAGCCATTTAAAGAAATCATAATCTAACACATACCTAGCTAGATTACTTACTAAAAGTTCTAAGACTCCATTCCTGGTCTATCCCTGGCAGAAACCAGCATATAGACAGACACACAGACCCTTTGTTTCTCTCCCTCCTCCCAGCTTTTGAAAGTATCTTGTCTCCTCATTGGTCATTTTGGTCAGGTGCCAGTGAGGTTACGTTTAGCTTCTTAACCCTTTACAGGTGAGAGGAGCTTTCCCCTGGCCAGGAGAGATTTCAAAGGGGTTTACCCTTCCCTTTATATTTATGACAACTATCGTATCAATTGGTGGGAGGTCCAAAGGGTCCAGAATCTCCACCCAAGACTCTTCAGATGGATTTCTGGATGTATTCTTCCTTGTTATCGTAGGGTGTATTAGCATTCCACAGTCTCTCTCTCCATCATTGTGGTATTACTCAAAAACATTTCCATTCTTGAGATCTGCAAAGCTGCAACTTTGTCTTCAATACATATATTTTCCATGCACCACACAATGGTTTATTCTTCTAGCTGTTGTCCTTGGGAAAGCAGTCTTGTCTTCAGTATTGAACTTGACTCTGAAGCTTTCTCCTTTTGTTGTGAAGTGGAGCACCCAAAGGAACACTACTCGAAGAAGAAAGAGATTATTCATCTTGTGTAGTAATTTGAGTTCTTCGAGGTGTGTACCTATGGGTGTTCCTCTACCATCCTCCTTCCCCTCTGCTTCCAAGTGTCTTCTATGGGACATAGCAATGGAAAAGGAACTGAGGGCAGTCTACCAGTGCAGGCCTATATATACTTAGTGCAGAGCATGAGGATGTGTAGAGTGCATGTGCAGGCCGGATGGGTAGTATTATATCTCCGGTCAAAGCACATCTGAACTGGAGTCCCATAGGAACACACATCTCAAACTCCAGTTTCTGCATAAGGTGAGTAACATTTCCTTACCTATCCATCTTGCTGGTCATTTGTATACGCCTGGATCTTCAGTTTGTACAAGGAATTGTGATTGAACACACAAGTTAAGTGCACAGTTGTATATACAGTTCTACAATTAACTGTCTGAAAATCATTCTCAGAAAGGCCAATATTTTCAAACTTGACTGCCTGAACTTCGTCAGCTAAATCCATATTTAGACACCTGAAAAAATTGCTCGATTTTCATATGTGCAGCGCACCTTCAGCTCACTTTGACTTGAGTGGAATTCATGGATACACCTTTTCAGGTGTCTTTTTAAATGTGAATTTAGGTTCCTTATTTTAGGTTCCCGCATTTGGAAATGTTCACCCAAGTATTTGTCCTTGCAGCATCATAATGCAAAGATCCCAAACCAGAGAGACTGAAATGTGGGTTGAGTGTCTCTTGCCCAGTTTGTTCCAGTACCAGTTTCCTAAGAAGCTATTTGAATCACACCCCCTTGCAGGTGCTGCTCTCCTGACCTGTAAAAGGTTCCATTTTTGGTGTAATGAGGAGGAAAACTCAGCACTAACATGTTCACTTTTTGCAGAAATCCCAAACTTTCTAAGGCAACAAAACAAACACACTCTTTGGGCTCTCAGTATACGAGTCAAGGACTTGGGATGGGGAGTTGTTTTTGCTGTCTTGATGCAGAGTCTATTTAAAAGCGGCATATAATCCAGACTCGGAGCAGTTCCATTTAATCTATCAGAGAAACCCAGACTTCCAAGCTGCATGACTTGCCCTCTGTAGTGGATCCAAATTAATCTACTACATCCACAAAATCTTATGCAGGTCTCACTCATCTAATACCTTAAAGGTTCTATATGTGAGTCCTTAAGCCTGGGACTTTCTACCATATTAGTAGGTTTGAGATGGTCTCTTGTAGATGAAGTTTCTGGGTGTAAATTCAGGTTAGACCCACCAGATGCATATCAGTTGGGAGCTATGTCCTGTAAAACAATTTCAGGGGAGGAAAGGGGAGAAGAATGAAAATACAGCGACCCTGATGTCAGAAGTAATTGTGCAGATAAACTCCTGTGGTGTCATCATGTCATTGTTCTTTGACCTGCATTTGTGTTTTTTTTTCTTCTTCAGACTTACCAGACCAAGTTCTGAGGGTTTTCAAGGCAGACCAGCAAAGTCGTTATATTATGATTAGTAAGGACACAACAGCAAAGGAAGTGGTCATTCAGGCAATTAGAGAGTTTGCTGTAACTGCTACTCCCGATGCATATTCTTTGTGTGAAGTCTCTGTCACTCCAGAGGGTGTAATCAAGCAAAGGAGGCTTCCAGATCAGCTATCCAAGCTTGCTGATAGGATACAGCTAAGTGGCAGGTGAGACTATGGTTTATATTATGTAAGTTTAATAAGAATTCTGATGCATATGGGTATCTTGTGACAGTCTGTTTTCTCCCCAAAATATTTCAACTTCAAGGTTACTATTCTAAGCTAGTTAGAGCATATACACTTATTTCAATCTGCAACTTTTCTCTAGTATATGATAATCTTAGCTATCAATTTTCTTCTGGTATTTTATTTTTATAGGTATTATCTGAAAAACAACATGGAGACAGAAACACTGTGCTCAGATGAAGATGCTCAGGAGTTACTGCGGGAAAGTCAAATTTCCCTACTGCAGCTCAGTACTGTTGAGATGGCTGCTCAGCTCTCCATGCGAAACTTTGAGCTGTTTCGTAACATTGAACCCACAGAATACATAGACGACCTGTTTAAACTCAAATCTAAAATCAGTTGTACTAACTTGAAAAAGTTTGAAGAAGTGATAAACCAAGAAACATTTTGGGTAGCATCTGAGATTCTAAGAGAAACCAACCAGCTAAAAAGAATGAAGATCATTAAACATTTCATTAAGATAGCACTGCACTGCAGGGAATGCAAGAACTTCAACTCCATGTTTGCAATTATCAGGTAAATAGGGGAAGGTTTGTGTGGGTTTTTTGTTTGTTTGTTTTTGTTTTTTTTTAACAGTGAATTCAGTTCAGGTTCCTCAGGGGTAATATGTCAAAATGAATAGAAATTTGCATTAAACAGAAAGGGAGCTGACTAATACTATTACCACAAGCTTCAGACACTCCTATAAAGATAGGAAAAGATTTTTCCCCCCAAATAATCTTATATCCTGATATTAAAATGTTTTTTGAAATAATCCTTGGAACTCTGCCACCTTTATAAAAACTGAAACTAGAGGAATTAGGGAATAAAGAATTTGTGTGGCATGGGAGGAAAGAGATTTTTGAGAAGGATGGCAGTCAGAGATAGTCAAACTTAAGAAAAAAATAAAAAATGTAAGAGGCTCCAGGAGTGAGAATAAGTCCAGCAATTGCATGGAGGAAGGATATCAAAAGGATTGCGTATCCCCTTGTTCTACTCTTGTGGTTGTGCCTGTGGGAAAGGTAATAGGGGAGGGTGAATAGTAAAAAGAATTTGCAGTTATAAGAAAGCAGGTGGCTTGTGGTATTTTTTGTCTTAGTGCTTGATCCTTACAAGATACCGAGTTCATCTCATGAAGTGCTATTTGACCTCACCCCCTGTTTTCTTTGGGGAGTTAAGATGTGCATTACCTCATAGAAGGTGCTCAGTACCCTGCATTTATTGAGTCTTGGTATATTATTGATTGTAGTTTTGTACTATCAGCTGTTTAGGCTGTTGACAAAAGAAAAATTGTTCCCAGTGGGAGGGTGTACTATTATCAACGTTATGTGGAGCTGAAGAAAGTAATAGAAGCAATAAGAATGCAGTTCTTCGAATTCGGGTTACTGTATTACTGTGGTCTGTTCTCAGGGGTTTGTATTTCATGTGCAGAAAATCCAGCTGGGGGAAATGTGATATAAAATTCCTCAGATTAAGGTATTTTAATTTTAAAAAAATCCCTACAGTAATCTAATTTTAAATTACAGAATGTAAAAGTAGAAAATGTTTAGTACCTGTATTAAAGACATACTTAAACACTCTTGCACCCTTCAGAATACTTCAGGTTCCAGAAATAAAAATATATAACACCACAGTAATAGAAATGTAAATATCACAGGCTACAAAAAAGGCTATTGGCATACATTGGTATCACCCTTTCATGCAAAAGTATGTTAAAAAAAAAAAAAATCAGCTCTGCCACTTGTCCTGAAGGTCAGTGGATTTGAACCCCATCAGACCAGAAGGGGAAGAAAATTCTCCAAAATCAGAGACCCCCAGAGGTTAGGAATCTGTCAGTGCCCCTGAAGCATTTAAATCTAGGGACTTAGTTCAGCCACTTCATCTCAGCTTAAGTCCTGCTTCAGAGTATGGAGTGAGAGGCAGCCTGTCAGTTAGCTAGAATTTGAACAAAAGCTGACATTATCGATTAATATCAATACCTCCTTTGCAGCCAGAAGTGAATAGTTAGTCAGTACCACTGGTGTAAAGTACTCCCTTTACCAACAGCAGTAAGGGAGTGGACCACAGGTTTTTTTCAGCCAGCTGCAGCTTCTGTATATCCTTAAGTATAGAGCAGGGATCGGCAACCTTTGGCACACGGCCCATCAGGGAAATCCGCTGGCGGGCTGGCACTGTTGTTTACCTGCAGGTTCGGCTGATCGCAGCTCCCTGTGGTTTGCCGTTTCTGGCCAATGGGGGCTGCGGGAAGCGGCAGCCAGTACATCCCTCAGCCCGTGCTGCTTCCCGCAGCCCCCATTGGCCAGTGGGAGCTGCGATCAGCTGAACCTGCGGACGCTGCAGGTAAACAAACCATCCCGGCCTGCCAGCGGATTTCCCGGATGGGCGACGTGCCAAAGGTTGCCGATCCCTGGTATAGAGTCTATTTCAGCAAATCCATCTGGAGGTGTCATGGCACATGGATTGTGGCAAAGGAAATGGTCTTAGTACTTTCACCAGGTATAGATTTGGAGAAAAGCATCCCTGGTCACTGACACAGTCTGGGAATCCAGGAGAGACTGTGAGTCCAGATATACCTATAGATTGTAAACTTCCATGGTAAACGGCAGACAACTCCTCAGTAGTGGAGGCAAATACCAATTCAGCCATAGTCCCTAATTGCGTCCCTCAATTCACAGGCATTACCTGTTTTATCTGGGTATATTGCATTGTATAGATTCCATCAGTCATTATAGTTAATATAAAATTCATAGCTTTAAGATATATATTTTCATAACATGTATTGTATAGATTTTATAATGCACATTTTCAAAATGCAATTTTTACTTATCAATATTTGCGCTTGGTTGGTATATTGCTGTATGACAACACTTGCCTGATATGGGAGATGATATTTCTGCTACACAAAATTGTATAGTGTTTTATATTTGGGTGTTGCAGTTTTCTTTCTATTAAGTTTGCATAGTCTGTATTTAATTGAACAAACAAAACAAAACCCTAATGAACTGTTTTCAGTGGCCTGAATTTGGCACCGGTTGCAAGGCTCCGCACTACTTGGGAAAAACTTCCAAGCAAATATGAGAAGCTGTTTCAAGATCTTCAAGACCTGTTTGATCCATCTAGGAACATGGCAAAATATCGTAATGTCCTGAACAGCCAAAACCTACAGCCTCCCATTATTCCTCTCTTCCCTGTTATCAAAAAGGACCTTACTTTCCTTCATGAAGGTAAATGCAAAATAGCATGGTTATTTATCTCCACAGAAAATAGATTTTGCAGCCTCGTAGATGATACCATTACTATTTACTTGTCTTCTTTTTACTAAATATAGGAAATGACTCAAAAGTGGAAGGCTTGGTCAATTTTGAGAAACTGAGAATGATTGCAAAAGAAATTCGTCATGTTGGTCGAATGGCTTCTGTTAACATGGATCCTGCTGTAATGTTCAGGACTAGGTAGGTTTGTCTTCAACAGAGCTTCAATTGTTTGAGACAAAAAATTGAGTATCAACAATAAAATAAGTAATTCTCTAGTGCCCCTCCACAGTCCTTAACAAAAGAAACACTGCAAATTAAATAATGAAAGATGAGACTTTATCTTCCCACCTGTGGGGCCTCTTTGTTCTTTCCATGCCTGGAACACTCATAGAAGTCAATGGGAGTTTTCAGTTGCAAGATTGGACTGTATAACTTCTGTATCACTGGTTGTATTGCAGCATTTTAGATGTACGATGTCTCATTCACTACCTTGTACCACTTTTGGGTAATCACAGTTATGTACTGTATCCACATTTTAAAACCGGCTTTAAAAAGGAAAGTAATTCTAGATCTTAACATGGAGGGAACAGTGTTTTATGTTCTCCCACTGATAGCCAATTTGCCTGATTGCATGATGAGATCCCACCAATTCATAGTCTGAATGAAGATATTCGATTTCACTATATACTGTAGTAGAGGAAAGTTTATTGTATGAAATGTTGATGCACAGGACAATCTAAATTGCTCACAGTTTACTACAAATAGGAATATTTGAATGTCAGCATAAATCAATGGTGCAGGAGAATGTGGAGTGATTGCTGTTTGGTTTTGTGTAGAGACAGCGTAATGCACTCTCGCTTAATCTGAACTAGAAGAGTTTTTAATATCCAACTGTGCGCCTGAGAAAAGTCTGTTTTAGTGTTTGTGGGCTTCTAGTACTGCTTGTCCTGAGGTCTGGTCTTTTCTTTCTGAGCTTGTGATCTTTCTCTATCTCTTCCTAAACCCATGCTTCACTCTTCATGGCTCTCACTTGCAGGAAGAAGAAATGGAGGAGTTTGGGGTAAGTGGTTGGAGACAACGCACACGGACAAACATTCTTTTCTGACCATTTGCATTGTTTTTCTACTTGCTATCTTTAATTTTCTGATGCTTTGACATTTTTCTTTTAACCCTTTTGTACTTACAATAAGTTTAATCCAATGGTGCTTTTGCTTTTGAGGTCAAAAACACAAGAGCTGTGAAACTATTTACAGATATTTCTGAGTGTGATTTGGGGAAGGGTTGTTTATTTAACACAACAGTAAAATTGACTTTAATATAACCAGTCTGGCTTGTAATAGAAAGGAAATTCCAAAATAGTATGGGGATAGCTGTACAACTAAAATTTACATATGCCTGATAAATGAGTGAAGATGAAATCCACTGATATTAAAAATTGAAGTACCATGATTTTTACAGCTCAACTAACTATATTTTCACTCTAAATCCAGCCTCCATTTTTTACTCTTAACAAATCAGAAGCCACAAATAGCTTCCATATATACATACACAAATTGAAATGCATGACGTTTATTTCCTCATTAACTAATTGATCATTCGTTTAACAAAAAGCTCATCATACTCAAGTTAGGGAATAGAAAAAGATTTTTTTTCTTCATTACTATTGAAATTGAGGTTTTTATAAACCCAGATTAACACTGTGTTGAAGACAGTTTCTAGATAATTTGTATTTAAATTGGAGGCTCAGCTACAGTTGTCTGTCAGCGTTGTCTTGCTGCATGAGCTTTTCTTAATGCTCCAACTTTCTCAGTAGCTGACTTATGTGAGGGAGCTATCTTGAATGCTTTTCTAGATGTGAGAAGAGAGATTGCCTAGTTGGAGTAGAATAGGTTCCAGGAACTTATTTTATTTTAATTATACATAAATTATTATTTTTAACCAAGTGAAGAGATTTCTTGATCCTCATCTTCTGTCTATTATAGCTGTTTGTTTGACTTACTGGAATGAGGCATGTAAGCTTTGACCGTAGACTGACATTCATGCAACCTTTTGCATGTTTCCAGTTCATGAAGTGATACTTTGCTGGACTAAGTCTCTCTTTCCTCCTCTTTCCCACTTCACTCCAGGTCTCTCAGCCAGGGCAGTACAAATGCAGCAGTGCTAGATGTTGCACAAACAGGGGGACACAAAAAGCGGGTACGTCGCAGCTCCTTTCTCAATGCCAAAAAACTGTATGAAGATGCTCAGATGGCACGAAAAGTAAAGCAGTACCTCTCTAACTTGGACCTGGAAATGGATGAAGAGAGCCTCCAGACACTGTCTCTGCAGTGTGAGCCAGCCACCAACACATGTGAGCTTTTTCATTAAATAAGCATTATAAATAGCTGCTTATATCTGCATGTAACTTAACTTCTGGGCTATATCTTCCTGTCACTTATATGTCTGTTTTCTGAGCTCTGTTATGCGTAAAGGTCAGCAAAGATTTTATAATTAAAAACAATATGTGTTTTAAAGGAATTAAAGCTCTCTCCCTTCTTTTGCCTCTCTAAATAAATATGCACTCCTAATTGTTGTATCTGAGCTCCTTTTAATTAAAATCAGAAGTTTTGAACCTTCCACTTAAACTGCTGAAATAGTTAATTCCTTGTTTCTTCCATTTATTGCAAAGTACCGAAGAATCCAGGGGACAAACGGTCTGGGAAACAGGAAACGTCACCAGTGGCACCTAGGGCAGGAATTCAGCAGAAGGTGCAGCAGCAGCATAAAATAAACCAAGCATTGCAGGTCCCTGCTGTGTCCCTCTATCCCTCTCGCAAGAAAGTACCAGTCAAAGACCTCCCACCATTTGGTAAGTGAAATGAGGGGGCGGGTGGGTTTCGTTAAAAATGTTTAGATGTTTCTTTGTATAGTTCAAGCAGGCGTACTTTTGAACTGGTGAAATATTGTAACATTTAGTTCAAGCTAGTGCTCTCAGTTATCCCTCTGTCAGTTTAGACAGCATATATAAATCCTCCTAATAGCAGATAAACAGGAGAAAACTTCTCCTAGTAAAGGGTCTGGTTGGCTTATCCTTTTCAGTTGTAGATTTGTTTCCACCTGGTGATAATTGCTCTTCTGGCTGGTGCACTGGAGCCTTGGGCTTAAGTTTTCAAAAGTCACTAATGATTTTGCTTGCCTCCATTTCTGAGTGATCAATCTGAGATACCATAAAGGGGCCTGATTTTCAAAAGTGTCTTGAGCATCTGCCCTCCAAAAAATCAGGCCTGTCCAAGGTATGTCAAGTTGAGTACCCCCAGTCACTAATCACTTTGAAAATGTGGGCTGTAGTTTTTAACTTTTTCATTTGACAATTGCCCTTCACCACCACGTTCCCCCAAATCTTTTTCTGTTGCAGTGCTAAAGTTGCACTGTTTGGGATGCTACAGATTGAAACAGGAGAATGGTAGTTTCTTATAAATAATTTGATTTCTCCAAATCTCTCTCTGGCAGCTAAAGAGGGCATCCTGTTGCAGTGTTATGAAGTCGTCTGAAATTTTCCTTATTTAATTTGAATTAAAAACATATTCTCAGGTTTGTTTCTAAGCAGGATAGCTATCCTCTTTATACAGGGAGTGATTTTCCACAAACGTTGCTCTATTCTGTCTCCACCTGCTGTTAGGGTCTCTCACACCTATTGTTTAAGCTACAAAAGAGGGATTTAGAAAAACCAAGTGAACAAGAAATAATGTAGTATTAGGCTAGTTCTATAGATTCTGCTGTCTAGAGGATCAAATAAACTGTGTTAATCAAATAATTCTGGATTATTGATTGCAACACTGCAGTCCTCTAGATCAAATGCAAATTCTGTAGAATGCTTGAAAAAATAACTCCACCCCTGAAATTTGCAAAGCTGTCACATGTAGATCAGTCTGCACTTTTAATCGGCAAACTTGATGTTTGTTTCAAGAGAGCAGTTCTTCAGTCTTTGCCCTCTAGGTCTTTCCTAGGAGCTGTTACTGCTAGTCTCCCAAAGTCTAGAGTTTGTGCAGAGACAGTTCTCAAAGGAGAAAGGAAGAAAGCCTACTCTAGGAATATATTGCCCCACCAGGTGTTCACTTGCCCAACCTCCGGCATCACTTTCTTTGGTGATACTCTAAGCTATTTTGAATAGCCGAAGCAACTGAAGAGCAGCTGAGGTCCTGTTATGTAACCTTTCAATAAACATTGGAGTCTCTGAGGGATTTTGTACAGCTCCACCATTTGCTAGTTTTGATCTCCCAGAACTCATCATACTCCTCTCCCAGGTGGTAGATCTGCACAGAAGATATTCTGGAACATGAGTTACAAGAATCTTTTCAGTGAACGGGTGGAAACCCAGACACAGCAATATTTTGCTAGTAGATGTGAATTGGAATCTGAAACAGAGTGGTCCAATTTCATTGTCCAAGCTGAGTAAAATACAGAAATAAACAACACAGTGTAAATAGAGAGGAGTAAATTAATTTTTTTATTTTAGATTTTATTAAAAATGGTATTAGAGAGATGAGGTGGGAGAGGTAATTTTTTTTTTTTATTGAACCAACTTCTGTTGGTGAGAGAGACAAGCTTTTGAGTTACACAGAGCTATTCTTCAGTTCTGGGAAACTTAGGCTATATCTACACAAGAGACCTTACAGCAGCACAGTTGTACTGCTGTGTGGTCTTCTATGTATCCACTCTATGTCAGTGGGAGAGAGCTCTCCCATCAGCATAATAAAGCCACTCCCAACAAGCGGCGGTAGCTATGTCAGCGGGAGACTGTCTCCCACCAACATAGTGCTGTCCACACTGGTGCTTCTGTCATTGTAACTTACGTTGGTCAAGGGTTTGTTTTTGCACAACCCTGAGTGATGTAAGTTTTACCAATAAAAGTGCTAGAGTAGACATAGCCATAATCAGTGTGTCACAGCTGAATACAAGATGGAACAGATCGTTTAGCATAAGTCGTTAACACATGTTTCAAGGGAACATTCGAGGTGAAGTGGCCTGTTAACTCCCTTCAAGTGACAGGGAGGAAAGGAAAGCAGGGAGGGGCTAAAGGGGAGCAGCTGGAAGGGTTGTTAGTGAGTTGTAGATAGTTGTAATAAGCCATAAATCCAGTGTCTCTTTTCAGTCCATGATTTTTAGTGTCTAGTGAAGTTATGAATTTAAGCTCCCAGGCTCATCTTTTGAAAGTATTGTGCAGGTTTCCTGTGAGGATGAGAACTGATAGGTCAGATATAGAAGTGATTGCTTTGGTAAAAGTGGTATTAGTAACTCAAGGAAGATAAATATTTTATCTTTACAGTGTCCCTATAACACACTGTAAAATTAACAGATGTATATATTTATGGCTTAATAAATACATAAATTCATTCATTCTTCCTTAAAGGCATTAATTCCCCACAAGCTTTAAAGAAAATTCTTTCATTGTCTGAAGAAGGAAGTTTGGACCGTCACAAGAAACAAGCTGAAGACACAATATCAAATGCATCTTCACAGTTGTCTTCTCCTCCCACATCACCACAGACCTCTCCAAGGAAAGGTATAAGATGTGCAACACTATCCATTCCTTTTCCTGAAACCTGCAGGCTTTAGAAATAACTATGAGGGGATCTTGGAGACAAATTGCTTGTCTAGATGAACAATTAGTGCACAGCAAGCTGGGGTGTAAATCTACAGCACACTGACTGTTCATGTGGACTCTGCTACCAAACTAAAAGTTCACTAGTGCACACGGATCTACTTGCATCTCAAAGCAGAGTAAGTCAAAGTGCCCTTTCAGTGTGTGGTAGCATGGTCCAGACCGACATTTAGCATACAGCAGACTAGCGCACTGTAGATTTACATCACAGTTTGCCGCACGCTACCTGTGTGTCGAGATAAGCCCTAAGGGTGAAATCTTTTCCTACTTATGCTGCCACATGAGGATTGGCAGGGGAGTGGAGTAGTAGTGCCCAAGTGGATGCTCAGGAGCCATCCTGTTAGCAAAGCACAGGAGGATGGGTTTAGAGTGTCCTGGAGCCATCACACTAAGCAACTCTCCTTACTGCTACTTCAGACAAACATGTCTCCTTCAGTTGCCTTCTACCAAAGGCAGTATACATGGGCAGTAGTTCAGAGCTCATAGTGGCACCTTGGAGCATCATTGGGTATAATAACCAAGCCCTCTGCTGATTTCTAAAGGAATTACTAGGTTAAAATCATTCCTCCCTGCTGTGCAATTGTGCTGGATGGAGAGGGATCCATGCAAGACAGCAAGGTTTTCCCTAGAGTGTTCAAGGCTCAGATCACTAAAGCATTACATTTCCTTTATGCGAACACCTTAGTCATCCCAAGAATCAAGGTGGAAGTTTGACACATGGCTTTGCACGATGAAGCTTTCTTTGCTGAGTTAATTTTAAATAATTTCATAGAAACTGTCTTAAAATATACTGGTAGAGATTACTGTCCAGTGTGACTGGCCAAAACTGCAAATGAGTTTAAACAAGATGATCTAAGACTCCTGATGAATTTCTGTCCTGTTTCCTTTTTCATTGTACTGGCTCTGGTTGTTAATTAAGAGAAAAAAGATCAAGTGCAGGCACTTGCCTTTCTTGTATTTAAAAAAAAAAAAAAAGATTGTCACTATACAGCATATTCCTATCGCAGGTAACCTCGAGGTCATTTTCTCCTGGTATCCTTTTCAGAATAACATAGAAATCAATTTTAATGGCTGCATGAGAGAAAGGTGTATTAAAAAATCTGTGTCAGAGTTGAGCCCCACAGAGTAAGAGCTCAGTCTTGTGATAGAGCTTGGACAGCTCTAGATTTCACTGTAGTAATAACTGCCACCGAATTGCACTGTGATGCTGAGAAATTGAAACTTGTGTGCATTTCATCTGGGTATCTCTCTCTCCTGTCTCTGTCAAATGGATATCTAAACTCTTTTCTCATCCTGTTGTTAGGTGGCAGTGGCAATCAACTGAGATATTATGGCTCCAGACAGTCGGATCTAACCAGTTCCTCCTCTTCTCTTGGAAGTGAGAACAGTAACAAGAATAACAATGCACCACGGACCTATAGGATAGGTGGGGTTTACAAAATCAAAAGGAAAAAGATCACAAGCACAATTGGCTAATGAGTATTTTTAAAAGGGATGAGGGGTCTGTCCTTCAAAAGTACAAATACATATCCAAAAGCACTGCTGAAGTGAGCTTTTCTAAGGGTGAGATAGAGGAGGTTCTTATGCAGAAAATCCTTTGATGATCAGCTCGAGTCTTTGTAAGATCTCAGCATAATTTATCTCATAGACTTTAGCCAGGTGTGAATTTATATGAATTTGATCACATTCTATCAAGGCCAGTGCATTTATTGAAAAAGGAATCGGGATCAGATGAATGGAGGGGAAGTGTAGTACTGTATATTTGGTAAAGCAATCCATGAAAATGGTTCTAAACCTCAAAGCATTTCCAAGATTTAGTGGCACCATGAACTAATGTGTTTTCTTTCTTAACTTTAATCAGATTTGACGGTGTTAGGGACAGATCCTCAGCTAGTATGAACTGTGTAGCTCCACTGAAATCTCTTTGAAGCTTAATGGTGATTTTCAAACTAAAAATAAAAATTGCATGCTTACATACAAAAGTATGTTGTTGAATGGCCTCTAACCTACCTTTTAAATTCTTTTTGTACAGCACCTTGCACAATGACTAGGGTTCCTGGTCACTACAATAATACAAATATTTTATAATAAAAATAATAGCTGATAGTGCATTCATCACAAAATTACATTTTAATAATTTACCTTCCTAAAGAACTGCTTTTAGGATAAGCTTTCTAAGGCTATGTGTACACTACCACTCATGTTGGCATAACTTAAGTCCCTCAGGGATGTGAGTAAGCCACCCTTTTGAGCAACATAAGTTACATTGACCTAAGCACTGGTGTGGACAGCACTATGTCAGTGGGAGAGCTTCTCCCGCCAACATAACGACAGCCTCTTGTTGGGGGTGGATTAATTAAGTCCATGGGAGAGCTCTCTCCCATCAGAGCATCTGGGCTAGAGAGCTTGCATCGGTACAGCTGCACCGCTGTAAGGTGTCTAGTGTAGCCATGGCCTAGGAAGTGTTAACTGCCTGAAAACAAAGGGTTAGATGGGTTTAGCTGACAAATCTCACATGCAGTGCTATAATCAAAGCCCATAACTGCGAGGTGATCAATCGTCTACATTCAAAGTATTCTTGACTCTGTTGCTCAAAATGTGGATACAAAATGAGGGAGCATGCTAAAGTAAATGACTTTGTCTTGGAGGGAATGACTCTTGTAGCACCTCACATAAGTGGAGCAAACATTGGAAACTTGTTTGGATAAGATAGATAGTGAAGGTCAGATGAATGGTACATAGGAATGTAGGAATTGCCATACTATCAGACCTAAGGTCCATGTGATCCAGTATTCTGTCTCTGTCAGTGGCCATTACCAGAAGCATCAGAGGAACCTTTAAGAAAGCAGCAGTACGTACATATGAAATAATCTGCTTCGCCACATAGATCTCATCGTGATCTCTGTTAGAGATTGGTTTAAACCCTGAAGTATGAGACTTTAATATCCCATCCAAAATTTCTGTTATCATTAATTATTGTAATTCTGTTATGCTGTTGGATATTCGGTTATACAAGAAATGTCAAATCCCTTTTTAATTCTTGCTACTTTCTTGACCTCGGTTACTTCCTGTGGCAATGAGCTCCACACGTGAGTTCCACACTGTGTGAAAAAGTATTTCGGATTATCAGTTTTGAATTTGCCACTGTTGAATTTTTCTAAATGTTGTCAAATGCTTAATTTCATTGTGATATGAGACAGAGAGCAGAAGTTGTTAGTTTGCCTTCTCTATACTGTACACATATACATTGGAAATAATTTCAAACAGCAGAATTAGGTGCTCAACAATTGTTTACCTTCTGTCGTCAAACAGAAATCCCCAATAACATTTTTAAATGGTGGTGTTTCCAAAACACTTGCTTTGTTTTGACTTCTTTTGTCCAAAGGAAATACAGGCAGTGGTGAAGAAAGTAAACCAAATGTTAGAATGGGACCAAGAGATGGGATGGAGAATAAGGAAAATACTTTAATTACATTATCTAATTCAGTGGAAAATCCTCATCTAAAATAGTGTGTTCAGTTCTGGTCACCCCACCTCCGAAAGGGTTATGAAAAAATTATGGAAGGGGGTTTAGCCGAGGGTGAGGGGAATGATTAAGAGAATGCAAAAACTCTCCTATGAAGAGAGATCGAAAAGATTAGGATTGGTTACCTGACAAAGGAGATGAATTAAAAGGGGTAGGATAAAAAATAACTTTTGTAAGAGAGGGTAGATTAGGATCTTCTGTTCACCTTGTTTCATAATATGAACTTGAAAGCTGGTAAATTCAAAACTGGTAAAAGGAAATCATTTTTCACAACTAGCTTGTGGAATGTGTTACAGTTAGAACTGAGGCCAAAAGCATAGCAGAATTCAAAAAAGGTAAGATATTTATACAGATAACATGTATTTCCAGCGTTGTTATAGCAAATACTTAAAGGTTTGGAAGGAATATAATTCCTCATACTTCAGGACTGAAGGCAAACTTTAACTATTGGCAGTTAGAAGGAAACTTTCTCTAGGGACAGAGGGTAACACTGTAAGGTATTTTGCACCTTTCCCTGAGTGGCCCACTGTTGAAAACAGGATTCTGGACTACATGGGCCACTGGCCTCATCCAGCATGGCAGTTCCTATGTTCCAAGCCCCCCATAGTCTGTGTTAACATACATAGACATAAACAGTATTGCAAGACTGGGTATTAAGTCCTACAAAGGGAAATATTTTAATATAATTCTAGAGATCCAAAAATGACAGGAAGTGATAAATTTGGCAGTAGTTTTGTAAAGACTTCTAAATACAAATATTTCATGTTGCCACTGATCTTTAAACCTACATTCAGAAATAAAACAGCTGCATTTGAATGATGGTCTTGTTGCATATTTTTGTTGCATACAGTACTGCTCTTCTTGATGAAGTGTGTCCATAATTATATTTGCTCCAATAGCACTGTTATTGAATATCTATGCTAATGCTTGAACTTATGTTTAAGTCTTTTGGTTGTAAATTTAGAATGTCTATTTAATGTTATTCTGGTCCTTATGCAGGTTATACTTTGGCTCCTAGTGGCACGGTGGATAACTTTTCAGATTCTGGTCACAGTGAAATTTCTTCGAGATCTAGTATTGTCAGCAATTCTTCATTTGACTCCATGCCAGTCTCACTGCATGATGAGAGGAGACAGAGGCATTCTGTCAGTATTGTGGAGACTAATCTTGGTGTGGGGAGAATTGATAGAAGAGCCATGATTGAACCAGATCAATACAGCTTAGGGTAGGAATTGTATATATTTACGTTTTTTAAAAAACTCTCTTCTGCATCTGTTGTAGAAATTTCCTCCCTTCTGTGAGAGAAAAATTCCCCTCTCTCCTTCTAGGTCACCACTTCTATATTACCCCTGTTTTTATAATGCTTTATATTCAGATGAGAAAATATACCCAATCCCACATTGTTCTAATGTCTACAGCAGCGCCAGTAACTACATGCACCTGCTCTTCACCTTTAGAGCATTTATAAATGCTACAGCTGATCCTCACCCCTGTGGCAGGCTAGTGTTGTGACAAGAAGTGTCTTAAGTACAGTATTATCCTTATTTTACAGATGGAAACCTTTCAACTGAATCCCAAAGTATGCCACATTTTCATCAATACCTTTTTTAGTAACTGCTGACGTGCTTTGTTGTCAAGAATAGCCTTACAAAAATAATGCCCTGTTCTCAAAATTGACCAAGTCATTAGTTAGTTCTGATTACATTAAACTTTGGATATAGGAAATCTATGCTGTAGATGATGCTTGTATCGACTGTGTTTTTCATTAGCTATCAAATTCTCTTGGCTTGTAAAGCAATGAAAGTTTCACCGTTCTGATTTGCTGATTATCACTTATGATATCATTGTAAAATTTCTCTTCCTTTCTTTCTGTCTTTTACATCTAGTTCATATGCACCATTGTCAGAGAATAGAGGCCTGTATGCTGGAGCAACTGTGCTTTCTTCTCCCAGTACAGAAGAGCTATCACAGGATCAGGGGGATCGCGCTTCACTTGATGCTGCAGACAGTGGCCGCGGCAGCTGGACTTCTTGCTCAAGCGGTTCTCATGACAACATACAGACAATACAACACCAGAGAAGCTGGGAGACTCTTCCTTTTGGACATGTTCATTTCGATAGTTCAGGCGATGGGGCAGGATTATGGGCCTCAGGCAGTCATATGGACCAGATGATGTTCCCCGATCATGGCACAAAATATGGCAGGCAGAGTCAAGGTAGGGAGGGCCTTGATCAAGCACAGTCCAGAGCAAGCTGGGCATCCTCAACAGGCTACTGGGGAGAGGACTCAGAAGGTGATACAGGTACCATAAAGCGGCGGGGTGGGAAGGATGTTTCAATTGAAGCTGAAACAAGTAGCATAACATCTGTAACAGCAGAGGAGTCAAAGCCAGCTCCCATGTCCTCTCATATAACTGTATCATCAAGTAGTGCAAAGGGGCTTATTGGTAAGTTATATTTTGTTTACCACGAAGTATCCTGTTCATTTACATATAGATGTGAATTTACTATATAAGTATTTTGCTTTAATCTGATTTGTTTTTAAAGCAAAAAGCACAGTCAATTTGTAGTTTCTCTCAAATTTTGCCCTTCAATTGTGTGTTTGCTGCTGAGAAAAGCATCACTTTGTAACGTAGATACTCATTCCTGAGTTATGTGGCCTCTTGTACTTCCTTCCCAAGTGCCATAAAATTAAGAACTCAACTAAACTGTTGGTAGTTTTTTGAGATGCTAGTGTATTTACATCACCATTTTCAAGCTTGGGTGACTGGAGTAAGGCACCGAAGCCTGTAAGCAGGGATCTCATTAAATGTGACCTGACTTTCAGTGTTCTACTCTACAAGTCCCTGTGACTTCAGTGGTAGTTGTGGATGTTCATCACCTCTGAAAATTGGGTCACTCTTAGTCCCTAAATAAATGCGTTGTGCAGGAGGTCAGACTAGATGATCATAATGGTCCCTTCTGACCTTAGTATCTATGAAAAAAAAAACTTCAGATACCCTCGTTTGAAGATGTTTGCCTTGGTGCCTAGGAAATCA
Source organism: Caretta caretta (assembly GCF_965140235.1). Classification (NCBI taxonomy): domain Eukaryota; kingdom Metazoa; phylum Chordata; order Testudines; family Cheloniidae; genus Caretta; species Caretta caretta. The sequence goes on from NC_134209.1 coordinate 74,279,909, forward strand.
AGGACCTGGAACACTAGGACAGACCTTTTGCTAAAGGAAGTGAGGTTACTTTTTAAAATATTTTTTTGTTGTGTTGAATTTTTGTCCAGGTATCACCCTCTTTACCTACGCAAGATAGATTTGGCCAATCTGAGGCCGCTGGTTTCTGTAACCATTTTATTCCCTCAAATCTCTCCCCCATTTCAGTCTACCCTCATCCTAAAGGAACATACGGCATTGCGTAAGAACTATCTGGTCTGCCAGCGTGACAATGTAGTTAGGGCATAATGAAAAACATCTTTCCATTCAGAGACAAAATATATTACTTAGCAGTGGACCCAGCCCCCAAAGTTTGATCTGCAGATTTGAATTTCCTTGAAGGATGAAAGAGAACAGATGTTTTGGTTGAGGCCTATCTCTAATACTACTCACGTCATGTAGTTTCCTTTAGCATGTGGAATGACAGGCTTCACAAATGTGCTTCCAGGCTCTGCTCTTGAGCAAGTTAGCAAACATCCCACCATGCCACTCAGAGGTCTGTTTCTAAAATAATCTAGTTTATAAAGATTTCAGAAATATAAGAGAAGCCTGAAAATTCCAGCCATTTCAGTTCCATCCAATTCAGCATCAGTAGAAACTTGCTGCTTCATTATTATTATCCTTGCACAGCTCTTCCCCACAGAAGCAGCATAATTAATCTTCCCATGGTCATATCAGTTTAACTCTATATTGGTCCTATGCAGCTGATGAAGTACTGTGATCAGGAACAGGAGCACTCATATAATTCTGGGGACAAGATGTGAGTGGGGTCAAAGTGAAAGAAAACAAGGAAACAAATGGGGGTAGGGTGAAGTGAGACCAACCTGCTAGTTTAGTTGCAGCACATCAGAGTTGATTTTGGGCACTAACAGGCAAGTGAGGAAAGAGGTTAAGAGAAAACAAGATGGTTTATGTTTTCAAGAGTGAGAAAAAAGAAGAGTAGGAGGGAAGGGAAGAGACAAACACATGAAAGTGAAGGTAGGAGAAGGCACAGAAAATTTGTAACAGAAGCCAGAGGAAAGAATAGTGAATAGTTTGATGTTGGTGGAGAGAAAGTTATATTTGAGATTTTAAGATACCAATCTGTTTCAGAAACTCTTAAAACCTCTTTAAAATTTCTTCCACGCTCCCTCCATCTAAATTGCATTTGGAAAAGAGCCACTATTCAAACAGTTATTCAATACCATTGGCCTTATGTTAGAGATTAGTGCCTATTATTTTAACATGGTGAATTTCACATTAAATAATTCTGAGGGAGCTTTTTCCATGAGATTCACCATGCTCTGAACTACAAGAAGGAAAGAAACAGCCTTTATGCATCATCCTTTCAAATACTGTAAATAGAAAGGTTTAACAGATCTGTTCTGTCACACTAGATGAATGCATTGGCTACATGTTTATTAATATTTCTATGTTTAGTGTCAACACTGTAATTTAAAAGCTCATAATTGAGAGTCAAAGTGACCACCTTGGTGCCCTTGTGAAGTCTTTCTAAATATAGACTCAAAAACACCATACTGCAGTAGTTCATACTCTACCGTTGGTCTTCTCTAGCAGAGGTCTAAAAGTTCTTTTTCAGTATATGTGCATTTTGTTTATCCTCTGTGTTGACAGTTTAACCGCTCCTGTACAAACATATGCTGTCCTTTCCTTAAGGAGTTAAACTATCTACAAACATTAGGAAATTGACCAATGCTATCCTGGGACCAAGACTGAAACAACAGCACTGCAAACAATAATTAGTCATCATTTTTTAAAAGTTTAATGGTACAGTAGAAGTGTGTTTTCGGGAGGAATTTGAAGGACAGAATTAATTCCGTAAATGACACAAAACCAGTGGAAGACCCTAAATGGGGAAATGCAGATTTTTCCCATTGTTGATTTGTCTTGTCCCATGTCATGACTGATTTTAGAAAGGATTTTCTTGAGATCTTAATTAATATGCACCTAACAAAAACAGTTACTCTAAAGAGATTTAGACTCCCTGACTAAAGTTTTCATGTCTGTGGGTTTTTTAACCTCTGAAAATTTTTTCAATTGCTTAATTTCACAGTTTTTAAACTACTTGTCTCATTATCTGATTTGTGTTCCTAACACCTGTGGGGCAGGTATAGCAACTTCTGCAGCCTGAAAGACATCTTAATAAGAAGCTAGCATAAAACTGAATAAGCAGAGGGAATTTTTCCAAACTCAAGGACTTTTGTTCACAACTGAATGTGTGCCATTGCTCCTTTATCTGGGCAGTCTACATATTTTTTTAAATGAGATGATGGGACTTGAGTTGTTTGAATTTGTGAGTGCTCCCTTTTTTTCTTGATTGGTAGTATTTAAAAGCTCCAGAGTATAGTATATCAGGTATGGACCCGTGGAGACCTATGTGCTTTATTTCATGTGCTGTGAGCAGTCCCATTGACTTCAATGGGTAATTATATTGACTTGTATAAGTTCTTGCAGATTCAGGGTTTTAGCGGAGACGACACTTAATTTGCATAATTCTATTGCATGTACAGTTTAATGGACAGTAAGATATTTTTGTCCTGTACTAAAAGTTAGAGGCTTAGCCAAGTATAACCATTGCCTGCATGATGGAAGCACAGTCATGCTGTATATACTGTGTTTTACCAAAAGTATTTCTTACATGATTTCTGTTTTAAGGTGATATAATGTTGATATGTGTATAATATTTAAATCTTATCCTGTTTGTCTCGATTTCGTCGATATATTTCTTTTTCTCATTGCTCAAATTCGGTTTTGAACATATTGTCCCTAGTTACTGTCTCTTATAGTAGTGTATTATTTTTCTGCAGCACGAAAAGAAGGTCGATATCGAGAACCACCTCCAACTCCCCCTGGTTATGTAGGAATACCTATTGCAGACTTTGCGGAAGGAGTTTCCCATCCAACTAGAAAACCTCCGGATTACAACGTAGCACTTCAGAGGTCTAGGATGTTAGCACGGACATGTGAGACCCAGGGGACTTCAACTTTGCAGCAGCAATCACACGGTCACTCAGCTAGCAGGCCTGTGAACAAACCTCAGTGGCACAAACCAAACGAGTCAGACCCACGTCTTGCTCACTATCAGTCTCAAGGGTTTTCCACAGAGGAGGATGGTAAATTTCTAATGTTTTCAAAACATTAATTAAGGGCTAGATTTAAACAGTCCATGAGCACTTTAACATGCATTGGAAATTCTGGCCCTAAATGTAATTGTTTTTCCACCTATGGATTTTTTAGGGGTTTTTTTTTTTTTTACCTTTTGTTTCTAACTTAAATTAGACTCTGGCATAAGACAGTTATTTAAAAAATGTTGAGTTAGAAGTTTTGTGCAGTCTTTATTCAATTGACCTCTGCAGCTGAGCATACCAAGGAAATATTTCAAGCTTCATTAATTTTTTTTCCCCAAATTTTCATGTGACTGAGAGAATTTATGAATTCGCCCACAGATGTTCTGACATTTCCACGAGTGAACACTGTTATAAGCAATTTCGGCCTCAGAAGTTTTAATTTAAATAAAAGCATTTGAAAATGGAGTGGTTTGTGGACAACTACAACCAGGGCCAACCACAAGATACCTCACTAAGCTATTAGAGATTTAGTAGTCTCTGGCTGAATGTTGTGTTTTCCAGGAGGAGGGAAAGCCAAGCCCACCCAGATACGGTGCTTCTATGTCTTATTTTCTTTGGAAATACATTTCCAAAGAAATACACTCTTGATGATTCTATAGTTAAAGCTGGCTTGCTTCATTTAAAATAACAAAGCATGCTCTGAATTTATGATTTTGAGATTATTTTACCTTAAGGGAAAAGGGAGGGAAAAATAATTACCTGTAGTAAATAAATATATGCTTAATTTTTACAGAGGAATGGAATATGTGTGAACACAGCAAATTTATTTCATTCAATAGCAATCTAGTTTTAAACTGATTAAAATTTATTTTCCCCCCATCCTATTGTTTGCAGAAGATGAACAAGTCTCTGCCGTCTAAGAATTGGGGCTTTTCTGGATCCAGAGTGAGCCACCTTAAAGGAGAGCACAAGAAGACGTCCCTAGTATAGGAGCCTTGGAACTATAATTAAAGGATGGTAGACCTGTTTGCCTCCTTCCCTGCCTTAAAGCAGCATGGGGCTTCTTCTCCCCCGTTCCTCCCTCCTTTCCCCTTGCATGTGAAATACTGTGAAGAAATCGCCCTGGCACTTTTCAAACTGTGTTGCTTGAAATGCACAGTGCAGCAATCTCCAAACTACCACTGTCGCTGTCTGCCACATCACACAGTATCATTCCAAATTCCAAGATCATCACATCAAGATGATTAACTCTGGCTGCATTTCCCAATGCCTGGAAGGGTTTTGAAATCTTCCTTTTAGATTTTAATCACAATCCTAGCACTTCATCTCATTGGGATAATGAGATACGCTAGTTGTCGAACGACATTGAGCCTTTAACGTACAAAGAGAAAAATGCATTGAAATCCTTCAAGTATACAATGCTTGTTTGCTTGTTTACAATGCCTTTGTTACAGTGCTGTATGTTGTTGTGTTCAGAGAGCAAATGTTACACCTGCATAATAATTACAGTATTATTTCATACTTTTTAGTAGGGTTGCCAGCCTGGGCTCCTAAAAACAAAACTGATATGGCTGAGCAGGGCAGAACGGGTTATAGGATACAGCCTTTCGTTGACCACTTAGCTCCACTCTTAAAGTGCCCCACCCTGGAGTCTTAGGAAGTTTGTAAATCATAAGATAGTATTTTGAAATGGGTCTAGCATCAGTGCAGAAGTAAGTACTTGCAACTATCTGATGGAGGAAAACAGGACAACTTGTATAGTTTGTACCATACAATTTGTATACCTGTGCCTTGTGGAATACAGGATGGCAGAGTTTAAAAAAAAAAAAAAGACAGATGGTAAACCCCACCTTTAAATTATATTTTTGTCTTACTATGGTTAGAAGGTTAGTTACTTTAAGAGAAAAATTAACTGGATAACATTGCAGTGAAGGCAATTTGGGATGTCACAGCTAATGTCAGCTGTTATTACTGATCTAATAATCTCTCTCTATTGACTTGGCAGTAGGGAATAAACGAGCCTTTAAATTATGAAAAAAACACATTTAGACACGCCAGCCTTTGCAATGCAGAAATAGTCACAACTGTTAATGGCTTTATGGAACACTGCATGTGTAGAGAAGGCCAATGTGTAGCAACCACCTGCTCACAGCTGCTATTAACCCTATAATGACTGAAATGATCCTTCCCTTCTATTTTTGTGTTGTTTTTGCACAGACTCCGGAAAAGTGAAGGCTGCCAATCCGAGTAGTACTCAAATGTGAGGAACTGCTGGTCTTGGATTTTTTTTTCCATTGAACTCAGCTGATCATATTGATCAGTAGGTGAACGTAAATAGCTTCAACTTTAAAGATCAAATTGCAGTGTTTTTTCACTGTATCAGACAATGTCAGTGCTTTATTTAATTATTCTCTCTCCTGTAATCATGGCTTTTGTCTATTTGCTTATATATCACATTGTCAATTATGAATTTGTAATTTTACATGTAATATGCATTATTTGCCAGTTTTATTATATAGGCTATGGACCTCATGTGCATATAGAAAGACAGAAACCTAGCTCTATCACAAGTTGCACAAATATTATATAAGCATTAAGTAATTGTAGACCATAGGACTGCTAATCTCAGTTCACTCTGTGATGTCAAGTGCAGAATGTACAATTAACTGGTGATTTCCTCATACTTTTGATACTACTTGTACCTGTATGTCTTTTAGAAAGACATTGGTGGAGTCTGTATCCCTTTTGTATTTTTAATACAATAATTGTACATATTGGTTATATTTTTGTTGAAAATGGTAGAAATGTACTATGTTTATGCTTCTACATCCGATTTGTATGAAGCTGAAAAATAAATAAATATAACAGTCCATTAATGCAGTCCATATTGATTCTTACACATTTTACATGTTCATCATATTTGAGCAAATTCAATTTTGAAAATAATTCACTGTACATGAATATTTAAGGAATACTGTCAAGTAACAGGCACAAAATTGAAGTGGAGATTTTTTTAAACCCACTGTAGTGTTGCCAATAAATTAGTATATCCATTACTAAACCAAAATGGCCAGCAGAGGCATTAGAGTGGCAAGGATTTTGCTGACATCATTGCTGTTGATACACAGACAAGCAAGGTAAATAAGGAGGGCCATGTTGGTTTGGGACTCCATGAGATTCATGGGGCAGTGAATCCATATTTACAAAATTTGGGGTGGGGAGAAGATGGAAAGACATGTTACCTTCTTAGAAACTTGAAACTATTGCATGTAATGAAAAGTACCTGAGAGTGTCCCTTTTAACAAAAGCCAGATGCTGTAATCTATATAATGTCCCAAGTGTTTGTTCTTTTGTGGATGTTGTGAACTCTAAGCTACTTGTAATTGGGTACAAGAGACTGGTTTAAAACATTTTTTCTTAGCCTATCCATTGGTTATATTTGGCTTGTATTTAAAAAAAAAAAAAAAGTCAAGTATTATTTCCAAATGCAAGTTACTGCTTTGGAGAGAAGAGCAAAAAATGGTTTGTTTGGATTTTCACTATAACCCTTCATAATGTGACCCTAAAACACCCCTCTCAAGCTCAAATAATGTGTATAGTACCAGTTTTCATAAAAGAACACTGGACATGTAAGAGTCAAGTGATCATTGCAGTTACTTTTCATCTCTGGAATATGTGCCCCTTAACGCCCGGTAAATTTTAACTAGGATTGGATTTTTAGGGGGAGGTGGTGTGTTGTTTTTTCAGTAACTAATCCATCTTAATCTGTGGCTCATGCTGCTGGGTAAATTTCAACAAGCCAGATCAGGGCTATCACAGTAATAACTTTTCTTATGATATTAACATAAAGGGAATAAAAATTTGTTTTACATTCAATACTTTATAAATATTTCTCCTACAAACATTGGTTCTTAGGGTATACTAATCATGACAGATTTTTTTGATTGACAGTGATTTTCCCCCAGTCGGTGTGGTGATGTGTGTGATTCACTTGCAAGTAAGTCATTTTGCTCCATGTTTGTCAGACTGCAGTATTACACCGATCCACTGCTCTCTAATTTATGCCTTCCCTTTCTTCTATTCGGTGGCTCTAGAACAACCGTTCGGAAGAAACCATCACAAAAGAGTAATAGGTATGTAAATTTAACCCACAACTGTTGCTGAGTTCTTTACGGATGGCTTTTGGTTATAGCAATCAAGAAATCAATTAGCTCCAACAGAATCAGAAGCTCTGATGTACAGTGAGTTTTTATAAAGACGAGCTAATAATAAGCTGAATGTACTCTGTGGTATGTTTGTTTGCACAGAGCATGGATTGAAGTGGCAAGATAAATCATATTTCACTAGAGAGAAAAAATGTTAGATTGTAAACTCTTTGAGGCAGGGAATATTTGTTATATGTTTGTACGGTGCCTAGCACAGTGGGGCCCCAATTTTGATTTGGGACCCCCAAGGGCTACTGCAATACAAATAATAAATATTCGTCGTCTTTGAGTGTTGGTCCCTGTGTGTATTCCACATGTGGATATGCAAGTTCCTGAGTCTGGAGATGCTTAGCAAGCAACGTCCACTGGCCTCTCCCATGTACAGTTGCCCTTCTCATGCTGTCCTCGTGCTCCAGATCAGGGTGACAGGCTGACACCTCTCCAGTTCCTTCTTGCCGCCACATGGTCTGAGTTAGAATCTTCTGGGTCCAGCTTCTTTCTTACCAGCCTGTAAATAGTTTTTAAAATTTAGCATAGTTAGTTTTATGTAGTATAGCTTAGTTTTTTCCCCAGCTGGGAGTCCCAGAGCTCTGGCATTCAAGAGTTGTCTTTCTTGCCCTTGCTCCTTCACCGTGAGCGATGATCCCCGACTGTCTGGGTCTGCGTGGGACACACTGATCAGCAAAGTGCAGCATTTGCCACTCATTTCCCCTGCAAACACATGATGCTTGTGAGCTTTAGTTGAGGAAGCACCTTATGGAGAAGCGCCCCTCTGAGCATGAGCTTGGAAGAGGAGCTAGAACTGCCAAGCCCAAAGAATTGTGTTCCAGGGCTTTGCATGAGAGTAGATACAAGAACAGATCTTTTGGCTGAAATGCTACATTGCTTTGTCTATGATGGTCACTGTGGTAGCATCTGACAGTTCATTTAGTTCCTAGAAGTCTGAATAATGGTCTACAATAATGAGGTTGTTTTGCATGGTTTGCTGCAGAAAGAACCATTTCTACTTTACTGCAAGATCTGTTGGAGATGCTGTGCATTTTCATTGTCTCTTCTTGCTGCTTGGCCTGCATTTCCTGACGTATCACAGCTGCTCACGAGGTCTCAGATATCCCTGGCCAGTATGTGGCATCTCTGGCTTTCTGGAGGCATGCTTCCATAATGGCTCTGATGTATTCTTGAGAGAATTTCTATTCTCAGTGATCTAGGTATTGTGATTCAACTTGCCTGTATATATTGATGCTATCTTGAATACTCAGCTCATCCCGATAGTTCCAATATTCGTGGAAGGCAAGAGGGGCTTCTCCGCTGGTGTTTGGCCATCCTGGCAAAATGATGGACATCCTCTACCTTGAAACTGGAACCTAATTGACTTGGCTCCTGCTTTTTATGTCTTCCTGTGTTGTTTGTATTTCTGTCACATTGAGGGTCTAATATTTTTGTTCAGTTGCCATATTTTCATGCTGCAAGGCAGCTCTGAATAAGAAGTCAGCTATGTACATCTCAGTCCTTTTCTTGTAGTGTATGTTTAAGTTGTTGTGTTGCAGTTTCAGAAGCACGTGCTGAAGGTATTTCATAAAACCAAAAATGTTTTCTGTATTTTATGATTACTTCCCACTTGAATGGTCTTCCATCTTGAATGTACGCTTGGAATTTTTCACGAGAATACTATTGGGAGACATTCCTGTTCAGTTTGGGCATATCTCTCTCCCATTGGTGGTAGTGATTTTAATGGGAAAGCTGCCAGCAGTCCCTTTTGTAGGAGTGATGCTCCAAGTCCCATCTCATTGACATCAGCTTATATTGTTGTCCCTTCATTTACATCATATTTCAGGATAGAATAGCTGGTTACCAGCTCTTTGATATGTAAGATGGGTGCACCATGTTGAGATAACCAGTGTCATGCGGTATCTTTGTTCAGTAATCACCTTCGGCGTTCGCGTTGATCTGAGAGCCTTGGGAGACATTTTCTCAAATAGTTTACAAATCCTAATAGTCTCTGAACTGATTTAATATCTTTAGGTGTAGCATCTGTTTTATTGCTTGATTATTCTTTTACTGCAGGTTGGATCCCCAACGACATTCTCAACCATCTGTATCTACCTGGTGATGTCCAAAATGTGGTGGGTGAGGTAGCTGCTTTCCTTATCCAGTAGCGCTTGCAATGTCTTTGGCTCAAGACTGAGAATTCTTCTTTTGTCAAGGCAAGATTGGAAGACTTATTTGTGTTTAACAGTGTGTCAGCTCCCTGAGTGGACCAGCCAGTTAGCCACCCAAACAATCTTTTCTGTGCTATGCCAGCCCCTTGCTTTGACTTGCAGGTTAACAATAGGTGTTCCCCAGTCTCCAAGTCCTTTTGAAGCCTTCCAGCCCTTTATCCACTGAACATTTAGAATAATACCAGGTCTGCTGTCTTCTAGGGAACAGTGTACATATCAGCTTTGATTCAACTCAGGATCAGTTCCTTGTGTAATACCACAGCTTAGCCCAGATATAATGAAAACAGTAAATTTATCATCAGAGGTTTGAGATTCAAGAGATCGTGTGTAAGGATAATGGAAACAGGATTACATATAAAATAAAATCATAACATAATTTCTAGAGACTAGACTAAACTTAACAGGCTAACCTTCTGTCTAAAGAAGTTTGTCATCCCAAAAGTCCTTTGTAGCATTTCAGCTAAGATTGGTTATGGTCCTGTTTTCATGTACTCGTACTGTACTTCCTAGGTGCAGGAAAAGGGGGGTGTCTTCCTTGCTGCCTTATATTCTCCAAAGTTGATTGTTTGTACCTTAGAGTCAGGATGATCCCCTGGAACTCATTCTCTGGTATGCTTCCCCACCTCCCCCGTACTGGCTGAATTGTTTTGTGTGTTTCCGGGTGTAGCATGCCTGAAAGTTATCCTCGTCCTTCAAAATATCTGGGTAATATTTTAGCAGCTTTGCTTCAGGGATGCCACTGAGTTGTCTGCGCTATATGTTCTATGTTTTGTTTGTATGTCTATTGTATAATTGTTTGTCCCAGGTTTAGTGTCACTAGGTCATTAGTTGTTTTAGGTGGCTTCTGTGGTGTTTGTACTACCTGAAATTTTGAACTTTTTCTTAGTATTCTGCTTGTAATTTACATTTTCTTAATGGTATCATGATCATGTCATCATATAATTTTAATTTGGCTTTGCTTGGTTGTAGGTTTGTTTTCTTCTCTTGAATAATGTTGAGAAAGTCTTTGGCCATGTCTACACTACAGATTTACGTCAGCGATCATAAACCACTGTAATTACATCGCTTGTGCATGTTCGCACAATGCTCCTTGTGTCCATGGAGCGTGTCCATAGTCTGTGCTCTAACAGCAACAGAGAGAGTAGTGCACCATGGGTAGCTATACCATGGTGCAGATTGCCACTTTCTCTGGCTAGGAGTTCTGGGAATGGATCATAGCGCATCATGGAGCGGGATCACTGCCTCATGATGCAGTTTTCTCCATCCCATAGTTCCAAGGGCTTCCAACTACGTTTTGAGTGGTTTTTCAACTGCCCCTGTATGCTTTGCACCCGACATCTCAGCCTGAAAGTATGTATCCTGCATTGCTCACCACTCTTGTGATGAGCATTATGAACACAATGTGGCTGATCCTGCAGTATTTCATGAGCTGTGTATCTGAACAGGAATCCGTGCTGCCTGCCCCGCTGTGCGTGCTATGGAAAGAAACAATTCAAGGTTGATGTTGGCATTCACGGAGCAGCTGCACATGATGGACTGCCAGTATTGGGCTTGGGAAACAAGCACGGAGTGGTGGGATCAGATTGTGATGCAAGTCTGGGATGACGAGCAGTGGCTGCAGAACTTTCGTGTGCACAAAGCCGCCTCCCTTGAACTCTGTGTGGAGCTTGCCCCTGCCCTGCAGCGCAAGGACACCAAAATGAGAGCTGCCCTAATGGTGGAAAAGCATGTGGCGATGGCTGTGTGGAAGCTGGCAACTCCAGCCACTGCTACCAGCCAATCGCAAATCAGTTTGGAGTTGGGGGTTGTGGTGATACACGTGTGTAGGGTCATGAATCACTTCCTGCTATAAAGGACTATGATGCTGGGCAATGTGTGGGAAATAGTGCGTGGCTTTGTGGCAATGCGATTCTCTAACTGCGGCGGGGTGATAGATGGCGCGCATATCCCAATTTTGGCCCCAGACCATCCTGCGACAGAGTAAATCAACAGAAAGGGCTACTTCTCTATCATATTGCAGGCGCCGGTAGATCACTGGGGTCGTTTCACTGACATCAAGGCAGAGTGGTCAGAGAAGGTGCATGACGCATGCGTCTTCAAGAACACTGGTGTGTATAGAAAGCTGCAAGCAGGGACTTTCATTCCAGACCAGAAGATTCCAATAGGGGATGTGGAAATTCCCATAGTGATCCTGGGAGACCCAAGCTACCTCTTACTCCCATGGCTCATGAAGCCATAGACTGGAAATCTTGACAGCAGCAAGGAGCACTTCAACAACAGGCTCAGCAGGTGCAGAATGATGGTAGAATGTGCGTTTGGCAGATTAAAGGGTCACTGGCACTGGCTTTATGGCAGGTTTGACCTCCATGAGGAAAATATTCCCATGGTCATGGCAGCCTGTGTGCTCTTCATAACATTTGTGAAGCCAAGGGGGGAAGGTTTCCCCGGGGTGGAGTGTTGAGGTGGATCGCATGGTGGCTGATTTTGAGCAGCCAGACACCAGGGCTGTTAGAGGGGCGCAACAGGTGGCCTATTTGAATCAGGGAGGCTTTAAAGCAGCATTTTGAAATGTGTCTTTCTGTAATGCATTCAGCCAGGCATTGTTTACTTGCCACCTTGAATGACCCCTGTAATGAGTCCTGCCTGAGCATTAATTGTAGACTGCAAATGTGCTGATTGCTACTGTGTATGAATTTGTGCTGCAACCAACCTGTGTAGGTCACAAATAAAGAATCGCTGTCTTTGTAAGACTAAATTTTTTATTAAACAGCAATACACAAATTTACTTCTCTTACAAGGGACATGACAGTAAGCAGCACTCACTGAAGTGAGAATCTCACAGCTGTGTGTAAGTCCAGCTGACATTATGGAAAATGTCCCTTGTGGTGGAGTGCAAGGGGTACTGCTAAGTGATGGGAAAATTCAAGGAATGTGTTGGGGGGAGTTTGGGGAGGGCATGGAAAGCAGTTCTGTATGGGCTGCAGAGGGAGAGGAGCACACATGTGTTCCGACTGCAGTGCAATCAGGGACCAAAGGATTTCTGATTGGTCCTCCTTGAGCTTTATTATCTGTTCCATGACTCTGTGCTCCTGAACCTGTCTCCTCTCCTGGCTGTCCATTTCTAGTTTTTTGTTTGTCTCTCTCCACATTCATGGCCTGATCTGATTGCAACACTTTGCAAAACATCCTCCTTCCACCTCCTCGTTCACTTCTTTATCGGATGGAGGTACTCTGCCAGTGTGTAGGAGCAGGCCCTCAAGGGAACATTTGCAGAAGCAATACACAGAGTCAGTATTGTGTGTGCACTCACGGTCTTGAATCATAAGTTACATACACCTCCTTCTCACTTTTCTTGGCAAGCATGCAGTATGGCCAGAGCACTAAACATGGTGAGTTTGGCCAAAGAGTAGGGAGGAGGTGCAATATGGGACAAAGGGTCTGGATGGTTTCAGGGGGGATCAGTACAAGTGCCTAGGGACACTATTCTAAATACTGGCTCCATTTTCCAGAGGTTGGGGTGCTTGAAGCTGAAATCGCACTACTGAGGGTAACTGAAGATGCAAGGGTGCATCTCCTGCATCCGTGCGGCTTCAGACTGGGTCCATATGCTGCTTGTCTGTGTGCTGCTTTAGTTCCTGCAGAAGTAATTGCCAATTGGCGCAGCAAAGTTTCCTACAACAGGGGAAGAAACAAAGCCACTCTACCAAAGAACCTTTGGCAGCAGATTGCAGTGTATCAGCAGGAAAGTTTCCTAGAGATCTCAATGGAGGATTCCTGGGAAATCTCAGTGTGCATTAACAAACTTTTCCACAGGGTTCCCACTGCATGGCTGCACAGGGGAATGAGAAGCAGATGCAAAGAGTACCCAGCAGTATTCATTTCAATCTCTTCTACATGTACCATGTAACAAAATAAAGGACACCTCTGCCTCATGTAACTGTGCGGTATCAAAGCAAAATGAGTATTTACCAGAGCTCCCCTCTCCTGCTTCCGGCATGCCAGACCTGGACTGCTGGGACTAGCTAGACCTCTCCAGAGTCGAAAAGAGGTCCTGGCTCACCATGTCCCTGGACGAGCCTGCCTCCTGTTCCACATCCTCCTCCAACTCAACTGCCTTGTCCACCATTTGGTCCTTGGGCTTGACTTCGCTGGCCGCTGCCTCCAGTCCCCCCAAGGTATCCACGGGGCTCTTGGCAGTGGAGGTGGGTTCGCCACTGAGGATGGTGGGCCGCTCCTTGTAGAAGCGGTGTGTTTTCGGTGCTGTACCAGAGTGATGGTTGGCCTCTCTTGCCTTCTGGTTCGCCTGCCTCTGCTCCTTGATCTTAGCACGGCACTGCTGTGTGTCCCTTTCGTGACCCTTCTCATCCATGCCATGAACAATCTGTTCAAAAGTTTCAAAATTCATACAACTGGATCAGGGTTAGGTTTTTTGCCCCCTTTAAGCAAGAACTGCTGTTTGAACTTCAACAGCGTGTGCACAGCATGGACAAAGATGCGATGGCAGCACAACTAACTCTGATGCATTCTTCAGAGGAGCAATGGACAGTATTTGCAGCACAGGATGAATGGATTATCAACCTGAAAGCAAATGGCATGTTTATTGATTTTTAAGGATATAGGTACACAAGCCAATGTGGTGTCAGAAACTGAAACTGGCAGTGAAAGAAAAGCCAGAGCCAGTAGAAGGTTAAATAGGTAAAACTCGGGAAGAGCTTATCCCCACTAAGGGAGGATGTGAACTAAATGTATGGGTAGATAAATTGGAAACTATACAATTTGTAGTTATAGCAGGGAAAAGAGTACCTGTTCAGTTAAAAATGTGTCAAGCTCTTCATTTGGAGGGACTGGCGACCAAAAAAATGGAGGAAGAGATTAAAGACATCTTCCAGGGAGTAGGGAAGCTCTCACCAGAATAGAGCTAAAAGAGCCCAGCTGTCCAACAATTCATGATCACAGAAAAGTTCCCCTCGCACTAAAGCAGAGGCAAAAAGAGTAGCTGCATAGTCTCACTACTCTGGAGTCACAGTGAGTAGAACTACTAAAGTGGGTACACTTGTTGGTCACTGTAGAAAAGGAAAATGGAACCTTCACTTAGGTATTGGGTTCTCCTGGGGGTCAATAAATATGTAAAAAGGGAACATTCTCCATTACTTGGAAGAGGAGAAATTCTGGGAGAGGTGGCTGATGACACTTGATGACAAGTATTTTTTCTATATTCGATGCATTAGCAGTGTTCTAGCAGTGCCCTTAATGAAACAGAGCACATGCATATGCGCATTCAATGCCATCTTTAGAAGAGACTGTTTCCATAAACTCTCATTTCGGTTGTATTCATCACCTGAGGAATGTCACAGGAAAATACAACACATTTTTGATGGCACAGAGATACTAAGGTTTACATAGATGATGGTTTCGATCTGGGGAAAAACAGTAGAAAAGCATGACCGGAGGCTCTGAGCAGTATTGGAAAGAGCCAGAGCTGCTGAACAAAGCTAAACAAACAAGTTCTGTGTAATGGAAATAACGTACCTGAGAGAAGTTTAATGCAGAAGGGTATATAGATAAAGCACTGTAAGGTTGAGGCTATCACCAACATGTCCACCGCAATAGACAAGGAAGAGGTACAAATATTCCTTTGCAATAGGCACAAATTTCCCTGTATTGGTCACTAATCTTGCTGCCTGAACCAGCAACCTGAGAGTTCTATTGTGTAAAGATGCCCAGTGGACATGGGATGCAAGTCTTAATAAAGGGTTGGAGAAACTGAAGGAGTTAATTATAAAGGACCTTGATCTCAGGTACTATGACAGTAAATTCAAAATGAAATTGCCCACAGATGCTTCCAACAAGGGTATTGGTGCAATCCTTTTACAACAATATAGTCAAAACTGGAGACCAGTGGCTTGTGCATCATAGGCGCAAACCAAAACTTGAGTGTTAGCAGGCTGAAATAGAGACACAATATAACACACAACTACAAACACCCTTAGTCCATGGGTGTTTGTAGTTGTGTGTTATATTGATGTTGGCTTTTGAGTGTTAAGCTTTAGCTTGGAAGGGAAGATGTGGTATTGGGGGCCTAGGTCTTTAAGGACTGAGCTTCACACAGATTCTGTGTTGGGACTCTGTGAAGCTGTTCTTATGAACAGCCACTTGGAACCAGAGTAAAGTAGATCTCTTACAATAACCTTAAGGAGTGAGTAATCACTGAACACCACAGACCAAATGTATGGAAGACAAACAGTCATGTCTTACAGCAAAATAAATGAACAAAAAGTTCACCAACAACATTGACATTGCTAGAAAAATTCCATCTTGTTTAGGCCCACATCCAAATTCAAACACTTCCCCTGTGTTTGGAATTGTGTGTATGCAGAGAGGATTTGATTAATCTTGGAGGAACGCAGGGAGGCCACCAACCTTATGGGCTGGGTAGAGGAGGAAGGAGATTGGAGCATGTCCCTTCTGGATGTTCCAAGATAGGAGCTGGAAACAGTGCTGAAAGGGAATGATCAGTTTAAATTAAAACAAAACAAGACGATGTCGTGTATTTTTATGGTATGTCTCATGCCTTCTGTACTTGCAAAGATGCTGCAATCCAACTCTAAGGAACTGGCCAGTCCTTAACTCATTAATGTCTTAGTATTATCCAGTATCTTAAGGGTTAATTTTCAAATATTTTTGTATTGAAACAGAAAAAGAAAACAATGGAAACATGTTCAATTCTTTTGCAGTTTTTGTCCAGATGCTAGTTATTGCTTGATCTCTACATATACAATGCATCTGCTGTCAGATACTTGATCTTCAAAAACACAATTGAACAAAAAATGTCAAGTTCTCCTTGAAGTGATTGTGCAAATCCATGATCCACTGCAGGCCTTTGCGTGTTCAGTGTACTTGAGTCAGACTTTTGGCGGCAGTATCCCTAATGCTTTCAATGTGCTCTCAGGAGAGGCTATATAAAAGATGTAGCCACTGCCTCCTTCTCAGTGTCTTCTCACCATGTACAGCAAGAGTTGGAGCTCCCTGTAACATTTTCTTCAGTTACCCAGCTTTTAGAATGTTAGTAGGTATAGTTTAGTTTACTAGTTCCTGGAGGATTTATTATCAAAAAATTCCCAAGTTTTAAGCCGTGTGCTACATGCAGGGCTGTTATCCCTGGTACAGACAGTCCCAAGAGCTGCTTGATTTGCCTGGGTGAGGGCCAAGTGAGGGACAAATGTTCTATTTGTACCTTCTTTCCCACCAGGACTGAAAAACAGAGGAACTTTCATCTTAAGTTCCCCTTGTGAAAGAGGTAATGCATCCTGCATCTGAGTCAAGAACCCACCCTCAGGCAGGGCACTCAGAATTAACTGGCGGTGCCTCTTCAGCTACTTCTGATATAATGCATAAGTCTGGTGATGGATGTCATGCTTCGTCTGGTCTGTCAGCCTCATTGAAGCCTACCAGGCATTCCAATGATGACTAAAGCATGCAGCCTAACATTTAGCCCCAAAAATCTTCTGGTAAGTCCTCCAGTACCAGTTTGAGGCTTCACAAACCCAAACACTCACAGTCCTGTCAGAGATGGCGCTGTTGACTCTGGCTCTTTCAGGGCTGATATCAGTGTTTTCACTCTGCCGGCCCTATCTTCCTCCATTCTGTCTGCCTCAGCTTTACCAGCATTGGCAGCACATTTACTTGAGTTGCCCTCCATCCCACAGGCTTTCTTGTCCTCAAGGGATCTCCCCTCCCCCCCCCCCACTGGACTGGCCTTTCCTTTGTTGCACTAAATGATCGAGTTCTTGGCATTGTCAACACACCTGGCACCATTGGTTTAATCTCTTAGTCATCTCTCCAACCAGTTATGCCAGCACCACCTGAACTGATCATTTGATCGACTTTCCATCTACCCGAGCCCTTGCTTTCTTTGGAACCTAATATATCCCCTCTAACTAGGCCACCTAAAACCCCAATGGAAACTGCTCATCCCTATTCTGAGAGGGCTTTATTTTCTTCTTCCGACTCTGAGAGGGAGGAACCTGTCTCACCTACATGATCATTTAGGTCATCTCACAAGTCTTTGACTGCTACGAGACCTAAAGGTCAGGACTGGTCTTCCTACAGAGAAGTCCCAGCATGCTGTCCTCCACTGTGGCTGGCTCAGCTTATGCAGTACCCTCCATGGCCTTAACAGTCTTGAGCTGCTTTAAGAGACACTAGACCTCCATCATGGTCACACTCTAGGAGAAAGTCTCCTATTTCCCGACTTCAGGACACCTCTACTTAGTGTCTTGTTACCATCCCTCAACCCAGTGAGTTGGGCCCAATGGAGGAGGGAAAATTAGTGAGAGGGAACCAGGGCTCCTGGCGACACACACATTCCTTCATCTTCACCAGATGACCCTGTCACTCCAGAGTCCTCGTCTTCCCTCATCTCCCTTCAAAGCACTTTGAAGTTTTTCAGGACCTCATGAGGAGCATGGCCACTTCTCTAGGGGTGAAAGCAGAACTTTTACAATAGAATCCACACAGTCTGAGATATTTTACATGCACCTGCGCCAGGAAGAGTTGTGAGTCCCATCAAAGAAGGCTTACGGGAGCCAACAAAAATACTTTGGCAGACTTCAACCCCTCTATACCTCCTATGGCCAAATGATGGTACCAAGTATCTGAGCAAGTATTTTACTATTTTTTACCCATCCAGTTCCTGATTCTTTGCTGGTCACAGCTGCTAATGAGCAGTCCTGTTGATCCCTTGCTATGGCCACTCCCAAGGATAAGAATTTAAAAGGCTGGATTTATATGGCCAAAATGTTTTGTCCAGTGCCACTGTTCAAATGTGTCACTAATTGTCAGGCTCTGTTCAAAATATAGTTTTATTAATTTCTCTGCAATTTCTAAATTTGCTAACAAGTTGCCAGAGGAATATAAGGAACAATTTTTAGCTTTGGTTTTCATGGTTCCTCTTACAGCTCATACATCCCTTCAGGCAGCAATAAACACTCTGATGTGGCCTTGTTTTGCTGCAATCTCCATGCTGTGTTCTTTCTGGCTACAGGCTTCTAGTATTCCAGGGGAGCTGCACAACACAATAGAGGATTTACCTTTTGAAGGTATAAATTGTTATCTCTGAAACTGACAACTGTATGTTCATACTCAAGGAATCTCATGCTACGCTTCATTTGTTAGGAGTCTGTACTCCAGTTACAAAGAGAAAACATTTTAAGCTGCAGTCTGACCGCAGACAGTCTTTCCACCCGAGGTCACAGTATGCATCTAAAAGAAGGTCAAGACCTCCATGCCATTGCCAGCAGTCTTCATCAGTGGGAGGCCCTTCACACCAGACAGCTGCATCCTTCAAGTAATCATTTTGACTTATTGGTTGAGGACAGCACACCAACTATATCTCTTCCTTTCAGATCACACCTGTTCCTTTTTCACTGTGCTTGGGAAAGCATCATGTCAGACAAGAGAAGTGTTCAGTACAGTAAAGGAGGATATATTATCAAATTTACCACCCTCCATTTTCCCAACCCATCTTCCCTGTCTCTCTTCAGGAACCCTTCTCAGGATACTGTGCTACTTGTAGAATCATAGAAGTGTAGAACTGGACGGGACCTTTAGAAGTCATCTAGTCCAATCCCCTGCATTCACGGCAGGACTAACTATTATCTAGACAATCCCTGACAGGTGTTTGTCTAACCTCTTAAAAATCTCCAGTGATGGAGATTCCACAGTCTCTCTAGGCAATTTATTCCAGTGCTTAACTACCCTGACAGGAAGTTTTTTCTAAAGTTCACGTTGGACCACCTTTGGTGCAATGTAAGCCCACTGCTTCTTGTCCCATCTTCAAAGGTAAAAGTGAACAATTTTTCTCCTTCCTCTTTGTAACAGCCTTTTATGTACTTGAAAACTGTTCTCATGACCTAAATTTGCTGAAAGCTGTGTGGCTGGGCGGCCGCCCAGGAGGCTGTCAAGTGCCAGGTAGTTCCGGTGTCCCTCCCCACGCTTCCCTGTGCTGCTACTGCCCTCTGCCTCAGAGCTGCTCCCGGGAGCCTCCTGCTTGCTATGCAGAATGTAGGGGGGAAGGGGCTGATGTCAGGGAGAACCCCGCCCCTGTATCCCATCTCCATAGAGCTGGGGGTCGGGGGGAAGGAGGACATGACAGGGCTCAGGATGGAGCGAGCTTGCTGGCAGCTGCTGCTGTGTTTGAACTTGCTGATGTACTTAAAAGGGAAGCGCACTTAAAGTGGGGTCAACGTACTTAAAGGGGCAACGAATGTCTCACACACACATGCATGATGTGTGTCTCTGTCTCGCACGCACGATATGTGTCTGTCATGCACACACTGTCTTTCACACTCACCTCCTAACACATAGTTGTGGTGTTATTGTTGTTAATACTTCTTTCAAAGTGTGTTGTTTTAGTTTTTTGACTGGTCTATGCATTTCATAATTTTTATTTCTCTTACGCTTAAATTTAATTCTATGAGTAATGAGTTCTAAAATGCCTAACCTGTCCCAGCTGGAGTAACTATCCCTGTGGTAACTTTTTAAAAATATATATTATATCTCGGTTTTTGGTATCTACTGGTGGCACACATCTGCACATTACCTTGATATGGTGCACATAACAAAATTCATTCCACACGTGGATGAGAAAAATTAGAGGGAATACTGATCATGACCCCCATCAGTCTTTTCTTTTTCAGACTAAACAAACCCAATTTTTTCACTCTTCCCTCATAGGTTATGTTTTCAAGTCCTTTAGTCAGTTTTGTTGCTCTTTTCTGGACTTTCTTGAATTTGTCCATATCTTTCCCAGCACTGAACACAATGCTCCAGTTGAGGCCTAATCAGCGTGGAGTAGAGCGGAAGAATTACTTCTTGTGTCTTGCTTACAACACTCCTGCTAATACTTCATGGGTACTTGTACCAGAATCTATCAATGTATAGTCTTCCTTTCTGAAAGCTTCAAGTCCTACTCAGCAACAACAGTGTGCGCTTGCCTTCAGGTTCCAGGCCACATGGCCTTGTGTATGTACGCAGCTCCACATACCAGACTTCACCTTTGCTGTTTGCTGGCTGGGCTCCGTTCAATATATCGTCCGTCCGAGCACCCTCTGGGAGTGTGGATTTGTGTACATCACGAGTGCTTCAGTCCCCACAATGTGTGCAAAGATGTTTCAGTCTTGTTCCCAGAACTGGCTGACTCTTGTAACAGATACATCTACCAAGGGTTGGGAAGCCCATCTCTGCCAACTCCAGATACAAGTCTTTGGTCATTCCAGGAAGTTTTGCTCCACATAAATGTTAGAGCTCTGAGCTATTTGTTGGGCCTACAAGATGTCTGTCCACCATTGGAGAACCAGGTGGTACAAGTTCTTACAGACAACACCACTGCCATGTTTTACATGAACAAGCAGGAAGGTACAAGATTGCCCCAACTGTGCCAGGAGGCTATCCTCTCATGGATTTTATGCATTCATCACCAATTCACAATGTTTCCCTGAAGGCTGTTCACCTTCTGGGAGTGAGAAACACACCTGTAGATCCATCAGCAGGGTTTTCGTAGTCCAGCATGAGTGCTCAGTTGTGAAGGATGTTCTCTGTGACATTTTGAAGATCATCGAGACCAATGAGGGGTTCTGTCCTCATCTGCCCTGTAGCCTTGAGTGCTTTAATGCTCTGCTGCTGTGGCTCAGATCCTTGACACTAATAGCCTGCCCAAAAGCATAAGGTCTCATCCTGGCTTCCATCAACCTATTTACACTTTGCAGGGTGACACCAACAATCCTTCAAGTCCCGAGTCTCCCCAGAGCAGTTCTCCCTGAGTTCTTAACTGTTGCAATGGGGCTTTGCAGGCACCTATAGTCTTTCTGCTCCTGGCACAAGTCACAGGGCTTATAGTATTTCTTTACTTCTAGGATTATACCTGGCCAATAAAAAAATTTTCTGAAGACTTTCAAATGTCCTCTCCTTCTAGGTATCCAGCAAATGGGCTAAATGTAGTAATGATGTCCTGTGCTTTTTAGGCACGAGGAGCTGTTTGTGGGGTTCCCAGCAGCCCTTGTTCTTACCTCTGGGGCTTCCCTAAATATCCTACCCTACACCCCTTCCCCTATTATCCCTTATAGGGGTATTGCTACAAACTGCTTCCATAATGCTCCCTAGGGAAGGGTCTGTGTCCTGCTCTTTAACAAAGTCTGCTTGCCTCTGGCTGATTGGGAGGGCTGATGTAGTAGGAGGTGACCTCTGCTCCCCCCCACCCCCCCGTCCTAGGAATGTGCCCATGCTATGCAGGCAAAATTGTCCTTCCCCATTCCCTCTGTCTCTTCATCCCCTGGGATAGGCAATGGAGTTTTTGGGGTGCACGATTGCCCACTGTCAGTTACCACATTAATAACTTTGGACACATTATATAATTTCCAACCAAAAATACTGTCCCAAATTCCCACTTTGAAATCATATTTCACCCCCTCCAACTCCAGCTGTATGTGAGCTAAGGATGCTGTGATTTCAAAAGTTCCCAAAACAAAGAGCTTTACATTTTTCCCCTGGGAGCGTGTAAAGCTCTTTGACAGTCTCCCTTTTAACCAGTGAATTCTGTGCAGCAGTATCTCACCATACCTGGCATATCATGCCATTAACCTTGGCATCTTTGATGAACATCTTGTCTGCCTCCATGGGTTCAGACCATATGAAGTTTACTAACACCTCCTCAGATAACTGTGTGTGTCCTCAGCTCGCCATAGCTGTGTTAACCTGGGCAGGACGGGCCTTGAGGGCAATGTCTCCTTATGTGCTCAACACAGACACTATTTTCTTGGGGCCTTGTCCTGGGCTGGGGGCTTGTAACGGGGGTGATGTAGAGTGTGCCTATTTGGGGTGTATTTAGTCTCATCTTCCCCTCCTTCCTCTTGTGAACGAATCTGGGAGCTCTCCCCCCCTTTTACTCCAGGTCTTTGTCATTTCCTTCATGGCTTTCTTTCAATACCCATTTGGCCTGCACATGCAAATCAGCAGCCTGAATGACCACCTTTACTGTTTCAGGAGAATTTTCCCATATGGCTGCTCTGATTTCATCTGAACAAGCAATAAAGGAGTGTACTGGGGCAAATAAATCAATTTCCCATAATCCCCTTATGCCATGTTACCTTTAACCCATTTTCTCATATAATCATGCATTTCATGTATAAACTCGTCATGACTGATATTGTCATGCTTTGGTAAGTTGCTAAACTTTAAGCAGTATGATTCTGGAGTAATTTGAAACCTTAGCAACACGGCTTCTTTATATTATCACAGTTCATAGCTTTTCCCTTGTCCATGCCAATAAAGACTTGGAAAGCTTTCCCCAAGATTTTGGGAACCAGTACAGACATTCGTTTGTCTTTCGGGTTGCCATTGGCCTGGTATATTTTTTTTCAAAGCAGTTACATTTCTTCTGTATGGTCTGAGTCTTTAAAAGTTGGACAAAGTCTGCCCCAGCTGGTTGAGTTCTGGGCAGGATTACCTATGGGCTGGGGGATACTTTTCTGTAGCTCAAGTGCCTTCTCTATTCCATCTGTCGCTGGTGGGCCTGCTCCTCTGCCTGCTCATTTCCTGCCTTCTCAGCTCTACCATCTGCACTTGGTGCTTGTGCACCTCCTTGTCTCTGTGGCATTGCAATGTGGCCAGCAGTACCTGAGTGGCCCTCTCCTGCAGGAGACTAAGGTGTGGCTGGTGTCCCAACCCTGGTACATCTCCTCCTGTACTCTCTTCCTGCTTATAATACTCAGATCCTTTGCTGATTTTCCCTTTTGGGGTAAACCATATTTCTAATATAAGCTCCCAAGCTGTTTTTTAATCCATTGTGTCCAAAGACTTTGGCTCATTTTCCCCATTCCTTGCTCTATTTCCCTTAACCTAAAATAAACAAAAGAAAATAATAAACTGTAAGCTTGTACTTTGCTCCCTCACTTTTGAATTTGTTAGGGTCTGTTAGGCCATTGTGTGGAGTGCTTGGAGTGATATTGGGGTGCAACTCCTGTAATGACTACACAACTGTGACATTTTGGGGATCACCCAGACCAGGGAGAGGTTCTGTTACCGTTTGCCCTGTAACCTATGATGCCTTAATGTTCTGCTGCTATGGCTCAGAGCTCTGACACCAATAGCCTGCCCATAAGGATAATGTCTCACCCTAGTTTCCAGCAGCCTAGTTACTTCTTGCAGGGTGATACCAACAGCCCTTCAAGTCCCCCGTCTCCCCAAATCCATCCTGTCCAAGTTCTTACCTACTAGACACTTGGACTGTTTCCCTCTGGTTTGTCTTCCCCAAAGTTGTAAAACCAGCCCTGCAGCTATCAGTTCACTTTGGCACCCGCATTCCCCATAGTCTGCAACCCAGAGACCCGCTTGGGGTAAGAATAAACAAAACATTTATGTACCAGCAAAGCCACAGATGCAAAGATGAAATAGTAAAGGGAAAGCAAATATGCACAGATTACACAGAAAATAAACATAAAGATGTGACCTCACGGCTTATACTTCTGTATTAGATCAAATCCCTTTTCTAATACAAGTTACCTTTTGCCTTCAAACAGTTTCCCAAAATATGCCCTTAGCCATAGAGAGGATTCAATATTTCACAGACAGCTTAACATCTAAATGCTGTCCCTCAGTTTCTAGATTTAAAATATCATCAGATACGAGCCTGCTTGTAAAAGTCTTCCCCGCTCCCCCTTGTCTCTTTCCTCTTAGTCCATACTTAGGGTGTTGAAATGTCCTCTTAACTTGAGAGCCAGCATGTCTCAATGTCTTTCCATTAACTCTAATGGTCCACCATTGTTTCTTCCTGCTAGACAATGGGTCTTACTTGGAGCTGGCTTCCTGTAAACATCTGGTTTTGGAGGTACCCTCCCTGCTGTGAGGTGTAGATGAAATTATAATACAGGTTATGAGCACAGTTTTCTATATATACAAGTACATAGATTCATAACTACAGGCTGTATACATTTCTCATAATGACCATCAAGTTCATCAGCAGCAAACACCGGAGAGGCTAACTGAGGAAGTTTGCCTGGGATCTGTCCGAGAGGAGGTTCGCTAAGTGCTGCATTGGGGGGCCGTGTTGGTGAGTATCTGAGTGTCTGTTGCGGGGACAGTTTGTCAGTTTGACCGTGTGCTTGATTGTTTGAAAAGTGTGAATTGGGAGTGCTTTGTTCCAGGTGAGCCTTGAGTGGGCCTGACTGTTATAAAAATCCAGTCAGCTGTGAGGCGACCAGTGGAGAAACTAAGAGAGGGAGTTTGCCTGGGGAGAGCCCACTGAGGCTTTCATCTTGCAGGCTTCTCTGAGTAGTTACTACAGCATCCGAGGAAGCTCCTAGAAGAAAGGTAATATGGATGGTGAGCATTCAGTTGTTGTTACTTGCACAGGATGTGCCATGTTTCTTTTTTCCACAGGACAGAAGCAACTTTGTCTGTACAAAGTGCAAGCTCATCTCCATATTGGAAGAGAAGGTTCATGGTCTGGAGAGTCAAGTATCGACCCTGCGTTGCATAAGAGAAACTGAAGATTTCCTGGACAGACGTCAGGATATGCTTCTGTGGACACAACATTCTGAAGATTCAGAGCGGGCTGTGCAAGGGGACAGAAGGACGGTGAAGAAATTTGGCAGCATGTGACCTCCAGAAGAAGAAAGGGGAGCGTCCATGTACCAGCAATGCAGATACAGGTAAGCAACCGTTTTCATGTTCTCTCCACAGGTACTAATGCGGGGAGTGGACTAGATCAGTGCTTCTCAAGCTATCTGATGTGGAGGACCGGCAATTTCTTTTTCCAATGTGCACGCAGACCGGCAGCCAATGGCTCGCAGACCGGCACTGGTCCACGGACCACCACTTTGAGTAGCAGTGGACTCGACGATACATCTGAGGAAAGGGAGCAGAAGGAGACTCCGCCGATTGGAAGACATGAGATGCACTGTCCTAGGGATGGGGGTTCCACGACCACCGCTCCCAAGAGAAGAAGGCAGGTGGTGATGATCGGGGACTCCCTCCTCAGGGGGACTGAGTCATGTATCTGCCGCGCCGACCGTGAAAACCGAGAAGTCTGCTGCTTGCCAGGAGCTAGGATTCACAATGTGACAGAGAGACTGCTGAGACTCATGAAGCCCTCTGATCGCTACCCCTTCCTGCTTCTCCATGTGCGCACCAATGATACTGCCAAGAATGACCTTGAGCGGATCACTGCAGACTACGTGGCTCTGGGAAGAAGGATAAAGGAGTTTGAGGCGCAAGTGGTGTTCTCGTCCATCCTCCCTGTGGAAGGAAAAGGCCCGGCTAGAGACCATCAAATCGTGGAAGTCAACGAATGGCTACACAGGTGGTGTTGGAGAGAAGGCTTTGGATTCTTTGACCATGGGATGGTGTTCCAAGAAGGAGGAGTGCTAGGCAGAGATAGGCTCCACCTAATGAAGAGAGGGAAGAACATCTTTGCAAGCAGGCTGGCTAACCTAGTGAGGAGGGCTTTAAAGTAGGTTCACCAGGGGAAGGAGACCAAAACTCTGAGGTAAGTGGGGAATTGGGACACTGGGAGGAAGCACAAGCAGGAGAGCACGAGAGGGGAGGGTTTCTGCCTCATACTGAGAAAGCGGGATGATCAGCGTGTTATCTTAAGTTCCTGTACACAAATGCAAGAAGCCTGGGAAACAAGCAGGGAGAACTGGAAGTCCTGGCACAGTCAAGGAATTATGATGTGATTGGAATAACAGAGACTTGGTGGGATAACTCACATGACTGGAGTACTGTCATGGATGGATATAAACTGTTCAGGAAGGACAGGCAGGTCAGAAAAGGTAGGGGACTTGCATTGTATGTAAGAGAGCAGTATGACTGCTCAGAGCTCCAGTATGAAACTGCAGAGAAACCTGAGAGTCTCTGGATTAAGTTTAGAAGTGTGAGCAACAAGGGTGATGTCGTGGTGGGAGTCTGCTATAGTCCACCAGACCAGGGGGATGAGGTGGGCAAGGCTTTCTTCTGGCAATGAATGGAAGTTACTAGATCTCAGGCCCTGGTTCTCATGGGAGACTTCAATCACCCTGATATCTGCTGGGAGAGCAATACAGCAGCGCACGGACAATCCAAGAAGTTTTTCAAAAGTTTATGGGACAATTTCCTGGTGCAAGTGCTGGAGGAACCAACTAGGGGCAGAGCGCTTCTTGACCTGCTGCTCACAAACCAGGAAGAATTAGTACGGGAAGGAAAAGTGGATGGGAACCTGGGAGGCAGTGACCATGAGATAGTTGAGTTCAGGATCCTGACACAAGGAAGAAAGGAGAGCAGCAGAATACAGACCCTGGACTTCAGAAAAGCAGACTTTGACTCCCTCAGGGAACTGATGGGCAGGATCCTCTGGGAGAATAACATGAGGGGAAAAGGAGTCCAGGAGAGCTGGCTGTATTTTAAAGAATCCTTATTGAGGTTACAGGAACAAACCATTCCAATGTGTAGAAAGAATAGTAAATATGCCAAGCGACCAGCTTGGCTTAACAGTGAAATCCTTGCTGATCTTAAACACAAAAAAGAAGCTTACAAGAAGTGGAAGATTGGACAAATGACCAGAGAGGAGTATAAAAATATTGCTCAGACATGCAGGAGTGAAATCAGGAAGGCCAAATCACACTTGGAGTTGCAGCTAGCAAGAGATGTTAAGAATAACAAGAAGGGTTTTTTCTTCAAGTATGTTAGCAACAAGAAGAAAGTCAAGGCAAGTGTGGGCCCCTTATTGAATGGGGGAGGCAACCTAGTAACAGAGAATGTGGAAAAAGCTAATGTACTCAATGCTTTTCTTGCCTCTGTCTTCACGAACAAGGTCAGCTCCCAGAGGTGACCAGCCCTCTGTGGAGAAAGAAGTGGTTCGGGACTATTTAGAAAAGCTGGACGAGCACAAGGCCATGGGGCCGGAGTCCGAGAGTGCTAAAGGAGTTGGCGGATGTGATTGCAGAGCCATTGGCCATTATCTTTGAGAACTCATGGCTATCGGGGGAGGTCCTAGATGACTGGAAAAAGGTTAATGTAGTGCCCATCTTTAAAAACGGGAAGAAGGAGGATCCAGGGAACTACAGGCCAGTCAGCCTCATCTCAGTCCTTGGAAAATCATGGAGCAGGTCCTCAAGGAATCAATTCTGAAGCACTTAGAGGAGAGGAAAGTGATCAGGAACAGTCAGCATGGATTCATCAAGGGCAAGTCATGCCTGACTAATCTAATTGCCTTCTATGACGCGATAATTGGCTCTGTGGATGAGGGGAAAGCAGTGGACGTGTTTATTCCTTTCAGAGTAGCAGCTGTGTTAGTCCGCAAAAAGAACAGGAGTACTTCTGGCACCTTAGAGACTAACAAATATATTTGAGCATAAGCTTTCGTGGGCTTACATTTGTTAGTCTCTAAGGTGCCAGAAGTACTCCTGTTCTTTTTGTGTTATTCCTTGACTTTAGCAAAGCTTTTGATACGGTCTCCCACAGTATTCTTGCCAGCCAGTTAAAGAAGTATGGGCTGGATGAATGGACTATAAGGTGGATAGAAAGCTGACTAGATCGTCGGGCTCAATGGGTAGTGATCAATGGCTCCATGTCTAGTTGGCAGCCGGTATCAAGCGGCGTGCCCCAAGGGTCGGTCCTGGAGCCAGTTTTGTTCAATATCTTCATTAATGATCTGGAGGATGGCATGGACTGCACCCTCAGCAAGTTTGCAGATGACATTAAACTGGGAGGAGTGGTAGATACGCTGGAGGGTAGGGATAGGATACAGGGGGACCTAGACAAATTAGAGGATGGCCAGGCAGCAGTTCTGCAGAAAAGGACCTAGGGGTCACAGTGGATGAAAAGCTGGATATGAATCAACAGTGTGCCCTTGTTGCCAAGAAGGCTAACAGCATTTTGGGCTGTATAAGTAGGGGCATTGCCAGCAGATCAAGGGACGTGATCATTCCCCTCTGTTTGACATTGGTGAGGCCTCATCTGGAGTACTGTGTCCAGTTTTGGGCCCCACACTACAAGAAGGATGTGAAAAAATTGGAAAGCATCCAACGGAGGGCAACAAAAATGATTCGGGGACTGGAACACATGACTTATGAGGAGAGGCTGAGGGAACTGGGATTGTTTAGTCTGCAGAAGAGAAGAGTAAGGGGGGATTTGATAGCTGCTTTCAACTACCTGAAAGGGGGTTCCAGAGAGGATGGCTCTAGACTGTTCTCAGTGGTAGCAGATGACAGAACGAGGAGTAATGGTCTCCAGTTGCAGTGGGGGAGGTTTAGCTTGGATATTAGGAAAAACTTTTTCATTATGAGGGTGGTGAAGCACTGGAATGCGTTACTTAGGGAGGTGATGGAATCTCCTTCCTTTGAGGTTTTGAAGGTCAGGCTTGACAAAGTCCTGGCTGGGATGATTTAGTTGGGGATTGGCCCTGCTTTGAGCAGGGGGTTGGACAAGATGACCTCCTCAGGTCGCTTCCAACCCTGATAATCTATGATTCTGTGATTGCAAGCTTTCATAAAAAACACATTCAACACACCTGTATAATATAATAATCCAGTATTCAATCAGTTGATTCAGCTGCTCATTTTTGAGGTTTAAACCTTCTGTTCTCCCCTTGGCTATCTGGATCCTGATTGTCATATTCTCCAGTTTTTCCACTGCTAGCAGTACCCAGTATCCTGAACAACAAATGCACAAGATTTTGCTCCAGGGCAAGCCACAGGCCAGGTTCCATCAGAGATGCCTTTCTTCTTCCAAGGTCTAATCATCTCCCTCCACTTCCTCTCATTCTGAGAATACTCAGGAAATTGAAAAGAGACAAACGTTAATCCCAATTGCACCTGTGTGGCCAAGACAGTATTGGTTCACTGACCATGAGCTATCTGTCTGACCTCTGATAACTTTGCCTCTAGACAAGGATTTCCTGGGGAAGTACCATCTTCTAGTACTTAATACGGTACAGGGGTAATAACTGTACCTCTTGCCCCAGCAATGGGGCGACTGTTGACCTATGACCTTTACCCTGTTTCTATTGTATTTGCTGTAAGTGCAATGAAACTGTCAGGGTATAAAATTAACAGCTGTGTTACGCTTATTAGTTTGAAATATGCATGGGGTCAAATAGGTGACCGTACCTAAGCTGGTTATGAAGCTTGCTATAAGTAAGGCCATTTTGTATTAATATGAGGCCTTTTGTGGTAGTTATGCTAGGGGTAGAGGTTTGACTATAGTGCAGTAGGTTAAGGAGATAACTCTGGGTGAAGGATTTTGCACGTTCATTCTGAGAGATAAAGAAGTTACCACAAAGGGGACAGTACACCACAAGATTCCGCAAGAAGGGGAGTTCTGGCGATCTTTAACAATTAGGCTGCTAGGCCCTATTTAGGCATTAATGCACATTGATGCTGTCAAGGTTCTTCCCCCACTCTGAACTCTAGGGTACAGATGTGGGGACCTGCATGAAAAACCTCCTAAGCTTATCTTTACCAGCTTAGGTCAAAACTTCCCCAAGGTACAAAATATTACACCCGTTATCCTTGGAATAGCCGCTACCACTACCAAACTAATACTGGTTACTGGGGAAGAGCTGTTTGGACGCGTCTTTCCCCCCAAATTACTTCCCAAAACCTTGCACCCCACTTCCTGGACAAGGTTTGGTAAAAAGCCTCACCAATTTGCCTAGGTGACTACAGACCCAGACCCTTGGATCTTAAGAACAATGAACAATCCTCCCAACACTTGCACCCCCCCTTTCCTGGGAAATGTTGGATAAAAAGCCTCACCAATTTGCATAGGTGACCACAGACCCAAACCCTTGGATCTGAGAACAATGAAAAAGCATTCAGTTTTTACAAGAAGACTTTTAATAAAAAATAGAAGTAAATAGAAATAAAGAAATCCCCCCTGTAAAATCAGGATGGTAGATATCTTACAGGGTAATTAGATTCAAAAACATAGAGAACCCCTCTAGGCAAAACCTTAAGTTATAAAAAAGATACACAGACAGAAATAGTTATTCTATTCAGCACAATGCTTTTCTCAGCCATTTAAAGAAACCATAATCTAACACATACCTAGCTAGATTACTTACTAAAAGTTCTAAGACTCCATTCCTGTTCTGTCCCTGGCAAGAAGCAGCACACAGACAGACCCTTTGTTCCTCTCCCTCCTCCCAGCTTTTGAAAGTATCTTGTCTCCTCATTGGTCATTTTGGTCAGGTGCCAGCGAGGTTACCTTTAGCTTCTTAACCCTTTACAGGTGAGAGGAGCTTTCCCCTGGCCAGGAGGGATTTCAAAGGGGTTTACCCTTCCCTTTATATTTATGACACGCCCCCCAAATCTCAGCTAGGGTGAAACACTGGCTGGGATTTCTTCCTGGAGCTCTAGGAAAACAGAGTTAATAAGACACATGCATCTCTAAATATACTACCAAGTACATAAAGACTAACAATATTTTCCACATCTCAAGGACGATTTTAACCAGTTGATTCTGGGAAACTTTCACGGGAGAGTGCATCAGCCACTTTGTTAGAAGCTCCTGAGATGTGTTGGACGTCGAAATCAAAATCTTGGAGAGCTAAACTCCACCGAAGAAGTTTTTTGTTAGTTTCCTTGACGGTGTGAAGCCACTTCAGTGCAGCATGGTCGGTTTGCAGGTGGAAACGCCGTCCCCAAACATATGGGCGTAGCTTTTCCAGAGCGTAGACAATGGCGTAACATTCTTTTTCAGTGACTGACCAGTTGCTTTCCCCCTCAGACAGTTTTTTGCTGAGAAACACTACAGGGTGGAATTCTTGATCAGGTCCTTTCTGCATTAAAACTGCTCCCACACCACGCTCGGATGCATCTGTGGTTACTAGGAACGGTTTGTCAAAGTCTGGGGCCCTTAGTACAGGGTCAGACATGAGTGTCGCTTTAAGCTTGTTAAAGGCCTTCTGACACTTTCCGGTCCACTGAACAGCATTTGGCTGTTTCTTTTTGGTTAGGTCTGTCAGTGGGGCAGCGATTTGGCTGTAGTGCGGTACAAATCGTCTGTAATAACCGGCCAAGCCTAAGAAGGATTGAACCTGTTTCTTTGACTTTGGGACAGGCCACTTTTGGATAGCATCCACTTTGGCCTGTAGGGGGCTGATAGTTCCTTGACCCACCTGGTGTCCAAGGTAAGTCACTCTGTTTAGGCCTATTTGACACTTCTTAGCCTTAACAGTTAGTCCTGCCTCCCTTATGCGCTCAAGGACTTTTTGTAGATGTTCCAGGTGGTCTGCCCAGGAATCCGAAAATATGGCCACATCGTCAAGGTAGGCGACTGCATATTCTCCTAATCCCGCTAGGAGACCATCTACAAGTCTTTGGAAAGTGGCGGGTGCATTTTGCAGCCCGAAAGGGAGTACATTAAATTCATACAGCCCGAGATGTGTGATGAAGGCTGACCTTTCCTTGGCAGATTCGTCTAGCGGTACCTGCCAGTACCCCTTGGTTAAGTCCAAGGTAGAGATGAACTGGGCCCGTCCCAGTTTCTCTAATAGTTCATCTGTGCGTGGCATGGGATAGTTGTCTGGGCGAGTTACAGCATTTATCTTACGGTAGTCCACGCAAAAACGTATTTCCCCATCTGGTTTGGTAACTAGAACCACTGGAGATGCCCATGCACTTTCAGAGGGGCGGATTACCCCCATCTGTAACATATCCTGGATCTCCCGTTCTATAGCAGTTTTAGCTTGAGGAGACACCCGGTAAGGTTGGACCCTAATTGGGTGAGCATTACCTGTGTCAATGGAGTGGTATGCCCGTTCAGTCAGTCCTGGGGTGGCTGAGAACGTTGGCGCGTAGCTAGTGCACAGCTCCTGGATCTGCTGTCGCTGCATACGCCCAAGGGTCATGGAGAGGTTCACCTCTTCCACACCACCAGCACATTTCCCTTCGTAGTAAACACCTTCAGGCCACTCAGCGTCGTCTCCTCCCTGGGCTGTAAACTGACAAACCTTTAATTCTCTGGAATAAAAGGGCTTTAGAGAATTAATATGGTACACCTTAGGCTTTCGGTTGGAGGTGGGGAATGCTATGAGATAATTAACAGCTCCCAGGCGCTCCTGGACCGTGAATGGCCCTTCCCACGATGCTTCCATTTTATGGGCCTGGAGCGCCCTTAAGACCATGACCTGGTCTCCTACTTTGAAGGAACGCTCTCTGGCATGTTTATCATACCAGGCTTTTTGTTCTTTTTGAGCATCCTGTAAGTTTTCTCTAGCAAGGGCTAAAGAGGTTCGGAGGGTGTTTTGTAGGTTGGTTACAAAGTCCAGAATGTTAGTTCCTGGAGAAGGTGTAAATCCCTCCCATTGCTGCTTCACCAACTGCAATGGCCCCTTAACCTCACGGCCATATACAAGTTCAAATGGGGAAAACCCTAAACTGGGATGTGGTACAGCTCTGTAGGCAAAGAGCAACTGCTGCAACACTAGGTCCCAATCATTGGAGTGCTCATTTACGAATTTACGTATCATGGCCCCCAAAGTTCCATTAAACTTCTCCACCATGCCATTTGTTTGATGATGGTAAGGAGTGGCAACCAAGTGATTTACCCCATGAGCTTCCCAAAGGTTTTTCATAGTTCCTGCCAGGAAATTAGTCCCTGCATCGGTGAGGATGTCGGAGGGCCAACCTACCCTGGCAAAAATGTCTGCTAGTGCCTGGCACACACTTTTAGCCCTGGTGTTGCTTAGAGCTACTGCTTCCGGCCATCGGGTGGCAAAATCCATGAAAGTCAGTATGTACTGCTTTCCTCTGGGTGTCTTTTTCGGAAAAGGACCCAGAATATCCACAGCTACTCGCTGAAATGGAACTTCAATGATGGGGAGTGGCTGGAGAGGGGCTTTGACCTGGTCTTGGGGTTTTCCCACTCTTTGGCACACCTCACAAGACTGGACATAGGTAGAAACATCCTTGCCCATTCCCTCCCAGTGGAATGACCCCCCCAAACGGTCTTTGGTCCTGTTCACGCCAGCATGGCCACTAGGGTGATCATGGGCTAAGCTCAAGAGCTTGGCCCGGTATTTAGTTGGAACTACCAACTGTCTCTGAGGATGCCAGTCTTCCTGGTGTCCACCAGAAAGAGTTTCCTTGTATAAAAGTCCTCTTTCTTCAACAAACCTGGATCGATTAGAAGAGCTGAGAGGCGGTGGGTTGCTCCGTGCCGCCATCCAAGCTCTCTGGAGGTTTTCATCTGCTTCCTGTTCGGTCTGGAACTGTTCCCTTGATGCTGGAGACATCAGTTCCTCATGGGATTGTGGACGTAGGCTTGGTCCCTCTGGAAGCGATATAGGGGGATGGAGCTGTTTCTGTTGACTGTGAACCGCTCTCCGCTGGTGCACTATGTTGGGATTCAGGCTCCGGCTGAGCCTCTTGGGTCGGGTTATCGGCTGCTGCCAGTTCAGGTTCGGTGGGGCCCTCCGTTGTTGAGGTTGCAAGTACTGGATTCAGTGCTGACACGGGGTCTGGTGTTGGTTGTTCGGCTGGTTCCGGTTCTGGGACTGGTTCCGTCTGGGTCTCTGGGACTGGATCCACTACTGCTGTTGCAGACATTGGCCTGGGGTCCAGGTCCATCACCTCTGACTGGGTCCTGATAGAAGTTTCCGGAACAGAGCTAGGCCTCACGGCTTGTTTAGCCTGGCTGCGGGTGACCATTCCCACCCTCTTGGCCTGCTTCACATGATTGGCCAAGTCTTCCCCCAACAGCATGGGGATGGGATAATCATCATAGACTGCAAAAGTCCACATTCCTGACCAGCCCTTGTACTGGACAGGCAACTTGGCTGTAGGCAAATTGAAAGAGTTGGACTTGAAGGGTTGAATCGTCACTTGGATCTCTGGGTTGATTAAATTGGGGTCCACTAAGGAAGCATGGATAGCTGACACTTGTGCTCCGGTGTCCCTCCACGCGGTGACCTTCTTCCCGCCCACACTCACAGTTTCCCTCCGCTCCAAGGGTATCTGGGAGGTATCTGGGCCTGTGGACCTCTGGTGTGATTCCGGTGCAATGAACTGTAATCTGTTGGGGTTCTTGGGGCAGTTGGCCTTTACATGCCCCAGCTTGTTACATTTAAAACATCGTCCAGCTGACGGGTCACTGGGGCGAGGAGGGCTGCTGGAGAACGGGGTGGTGGGACGATAAGGGGTCTGGAGGGCTCTTTGGGAGGTAGGTGGGGCTTTGGGCGGCCCCCGGTAATAGGGTGTGGTCTGGGGTGGTCCCTTCTGGTCTCCGCTCCAACTGCGACCAGTTTTCTTCTTCTCTGCCACCTCCACCCATCTGGCTCCAATCTCTCCTGCCTCAATTACAGTTTTGGGTTTCCCATCTAGGATGTATCTTTCTATTTCCTCAGGAACACCCTCTAAGAATTGTTCCATTTGCATTAGGAAGGGCAAATTTACTGGAGATTCAACACTTGCTCCTGATATCCAGGCATCCCAATGTTTCACAATGTGGTAGGCATGTCGGGTAAATGACATGTCTGGTTTCCACCTTAGGGCTCTGAACCTCCGACGAGACTGCTCGATTGTTATCCCCATTCTGACTCTCGCCTTGGATTTAAACAGTTCATACTTGTTCATGTGTTCTTTAGGCATTTCAGCTGCCACCTCAGCTAAGGGTCCACTGAGCTGCGGCCTCAGCTCTACCATGTATTGGTCAGCAGAGATGTTGTACCCAAGGCAGGCCCTTTCGAAGTTTTCTAAGAAGGCCTCAGTATCATCACCTGCCTTGTAGGTGGGGAACTTTCTGGGATGGGAAGTGGTACCTGGAGAAGGATTGCTAGGGTTTGTTGGTATATTCTGCTGGGCCTTTATCCTCTCCATCTCCTCCACATGCTTCCTCTCTTTTTCCCTCTCCTCCTCCACATGCTTCCTTGCCTCCATTTCTTGTTCCTTCTTCAGCTGCATGAGTTCTATCTGTCTTTCATGTTCCCTTTGTCTTTCCTCAGCCTGAAATTTGGCTAATTCGAGCTGTAGTCGAGCCGCGGATTTTGCCATTCTAACCTCTCTGTTTTTACTAACTTTACACCCGAGGTTTAGAAATAAACAAACAAAACTTGGCTGTAAAATTTTGCTGTGCTGGAATAGAATACCTATTCTCTGATAGTGATTGTCAGCCTACAGAAAAAGACAATTCCCTTGTCTCTGCTCTGGGCCCAAATTAAAGCAAAAAACCTCCAACTGCTTGGAAACCTGCTTACCCAGCCCAAAGAAAAAGCAAATGGGTAGAACACACACCCCCTATTTACTTTTAGGAAGAAAAGAAAAAAAAAACCCCTGGGTTGGAAGACTGAATTTCCCTGCTGGAGTTAAGTACCCTGCCTCCAGGCAAAGAAAACCTGCAATTCACAAGATAATCCCCTTTTGTCTCTGCTTGGCCACAAAGCAGAGAGAAACCAAGCTGCTTTCAGTTTCAAAGCTGCTTTCTGGACTTTCTTTCCAAAGAAAAAAAAATTTCCTTTTTAAAATCTGTATTTCTAGTTCAAAAAATCTCAACTGGATCTCAAATGATTTCAGGTTAATCCCACCACTGTGTCACCATGTCAAGGTTCTTCCCCCACTCTGAACTCTAGGGTACAGATGTGGGGACCTGCATGAAAAACCTCCTAAGCTTATCTTTACCAGCTTAGGTCAAAACTTCCCCAAGGTACAAAATATTACACCCATTATCCTTGGAATAGCCGCTACCACCACCAAACTAATACTGGTTACTGGGGAAGAGCTGTTTGGACGCGTCTTTCCCCCCAAATTACTTCCCAAAACCTTGCACCCCACTTCCTGGACAAGGTTTGGTAAAAAGCCTCACCAATTTGCCTAGGTGACTACAGACCCAGACCCTTGGATCTTAAGAACAATGAACAATCCTCCCAACACTTGCACCCCCCCTTTCCTGGGAAATGTTGGATAAAAAGCCTCACCAATTTGCATAGGTGACCACAGACCCAAACCCTTGGATCTGAGAACAATGAAAAAGCATTCAGTTTTTACAAGAAGACTTTTAATAAAAAATAGAAGTAAATAGAAATAAAGAAATCCCCCCTGTAAAATCAGGATGGTAGATATCTTACAGGGTAATTAGATTCAAAAACATAGAGAACCCCTCTAGGCAAAACCTTAAGTTACAAAAAAGATACACAGACAGAAATAGTTATTCTATTCAGCACAATGCTTTTCTCAGCCATTTAAAGAAACCATAATCTAACACATACCTAGCTAGATTACTTACTAAAAGTTCTAAGACTCCATTCCTGTTCTGTCCCTGGCAAGAAGCAGCACACAGACAGACCCTTTGTTCCTCTCCCTCCTCCCAGCTTTTGAAAGTATCTTGTCTCCTCATTGGTCATTTTGGTCAGGTGCCAGCGAGGTTACCTTTAGCTTCTTAACCCTTTACAGGTGAGAGGAGCTTTCCCCTGGCCAGGAGGGATTTCAAAGGGGTTTACCCTTCCCTTTATATTTATGACAGATGCATAGGAATTATTAAGAAACAATGAAGAAATGATTGACACAAATTATGAATATTAATGCTTAAAGTTAATTATAGATCCCAGAATTCCACAGATGGATAGGGAGCAGATGTTAATCTTGTAGTAATTGGTGTACTACAGGATAAATATGGATATACATCTGGACATCTACATAACGTAGGGCAGGGGTAGTCAGTTTTTTTTGTCAGGGTCCAAATTTCTTGATCAAGTTATAGTCAAAGTCCAGACTCCAGAGAAGAAGAAGAAAATAATAATAATAAAAAACTATAATAATAAGTAAATAAAAAGATTTCAGTGTCCGTTCAAAAGTGTCTGCTGGTCTGGATTTGACCCACAGCCTGCCTGTTGACTACCGATGAAGTACGGTGTAAAACACCACACCCAGTCTCTGTTTCTCAGGTTTTCTTGGCTCCAGAACTGATGTCAGCTGGATCTGTGGCCTTTTAAAGTGTTCCACTGACTGATTCTTCATGCTTGTTTTTTTCTTATCTGTTAGACTCTAAGTATGAAATGCACTTAATAGCTCACCTTTTTGGCCACATGGGTTGATAATTGGATGGGCCTAAGATGCTTGGTATTTATCAGTAGTCTAATTATTTGGCTTCTTTGTATCGTTATAATTGAATCTACAGTTTTATCAGCAGTCACTTCAATCCATATAGAAAGAGAGGAGTTTCTGTGTAACCTGCTTTGGAAAAAGAATGTGTGTCTTAATGTTACTATAAGTGTGATCATCAACAAAATGGCATTTGCGTGAAATAAGAACATAAGAATGGCCATACTGGGTCAGACCAAAGGTCCATCAAGCCCAGTATCTTGTCTTCCAACAGTGGCCAATGCCAGGTGCCCCAGAGGGAATGAACAAATCAGGTAATCATCAAGTGATCCATCCCCTGTCGCTAATTCCCAGCTTCTGGCAAACAGAGGCTAGGGACACCATCCCTGTCCATCCTGGCTTATAGCCATTGATAGACCTATCCTCCATGAACGTATCTAGTTATTTTTTTAACCCTGTTATGGTCTTGGCCTTCACAACATCCTCTGTCAAGGAGCTCCACAGGTTGACCGTGCATTGTCTGAAGAAAAATATTTCCTTTTATTTGTTTTAAACCTGCTGCCTATTAATTTCATTTGGTGACCCCTAGTTCTTGTGTTATGAGAGGGAGTAAATAACACTTCCTTATTTACTTTCTCCACATCAGTCATGATTTTATAGACCTCTATCATATCCCCCCTTAGTCGTCTCTATTCCAAGCTGAAAAGTCTCAGTTTTATTAATCTCTCCTCAGATGAAACCTGTTCTGTACCCCTAATCATTTTTGTTGCTCTTTGCTGAGCCGTTTTCAATTCCAATATATCTTTTTTGAGATGGGGCAACCACATCTGGACTCAATATTCAAGATGTGAGCATACCATGGATTTATATAGAGGCAATATGATATTTTCTATCTTATTATCTATTTCGTTCTTAATGATTCCCAATATTGTGTTTACTTTCTTGACTGCCGCTGCACATTGAATGGATGTTTTCAGAGAACTATCCACAATGACTCCAAGATCTCTTTCTTGAGTGGTAACAGCTAATTTAGACCCCATCATTTTATATATAGTTGGGATTATGTTTTCCCGTGTGCATTACTTTGCATTTATCAACACTGAATTTCATCTGCCATTTTGTTGCCCAATCACCCAGTTTTGTGAGATCCTTTTGTAGCTCTTTGCAGTCTTCTTGGGAATTAACTATCTTGAGTAGCTTTGTTTTATCTGCAAATTTTGCCATCTTGCTGCTTACCCCTTTTTTCAGATCATTTATGATTATGTTTAATAGGACTTGTGCCAGTACAAACCCCTGGGGCACACCACTATTTACCTCTCTCCATTCTAAAAACTGATCATTTATTCCTACCCTTTGTTTCCTATCTTTTAACCAGTTACCAGTCCATGAGAGGACCTTCCCTCTTATCCCAGGACTGCTTACTTTGCTTAAAAGCCTTTGGTGTGGGAGCTTGTCAAAGGTTTCTGAAAATCTAAGTACACTATAGCTACTGGATCCCCCTTGTCCACATCCTTGTTGACCCCCTCAAAGAATTGTAGTAGATTGGTGAGGCATGATTTCCCTTTACAAAAACAATGTTTATCTATATGTTTGACAATTTTGTTCTTTACTATAAATTATGCAGTGCCATCATTTACTAGGGCAACACCTGAGAGTATGTGGAGACCAGGGGCACATGCGCCACCTAGTGATACTGCTGGCAAAAGTCTCTTCCTTGAGTGCAGTGGTCACACACATGCTCACAGTGGAATGTACGTGTGCTCAACACATCTCAAAGAACAATAGCTAATGTACAGATAAATAGCATTTT
This sequence comes from Caretta caretta, assembly GCF_965140235.1. Taxonomy (NCBI): domain Eukaryota; kingdom Metazoa; phylum Chordata; order Testudines; family Cheloniidae; genus Caretta; species Caretta caretta. The sequence continues at coordinate 74,319,296 of NC_134209.1, forward strand.
TTTCCTCGCAATGTCAACAACAAACTCCTCTGCACAGAAAAATGGAGGTCCTGTCACTGAGCCCAGCCCTCAGAAAGAACTTGGGTAGCTAGATGCCTCTTTGGCCATGGTCAGGCATAGGGTTCCTTGACTCTAGGCTCTCTGCTCACATCCCTAACACATGTCAGCTGGGATGGGGCAGTATATTTTTTCTACTGTTTTCTATTGCTGATCCTGACTCTGAGTGTTTGTTGATCTTAAGACCCCCTGGTGATAGCTCTCTCTATTGAGTACCCTCACCCCTCCCCATATCCTATCAGGCCATCCCTCTCTCTTTCTCCGGCCCCTTTCCCACTAGGATCTAGCTAATCAGGAGCTGTGAAGGGCAGGGACTTCCCTCTACCCAGAACAGCAGCAGGCACTCCTCCCCCACATTGAAGTGGCCTCTTTTCCTAACTGGAAGTCTGTCTTTTCACCCGTCTTCTCCACAAAGGGACTCTGATTCCTGCAGTTCAGAGATTTGCTACAAGAGGGACCCTGTGAAGTGCCTCTGTCTCTGCTCCTTTCAGCCTGAAATATCCTTCATTTCCTGGGCTGCCCGCAGCAAAGTTTAGGACCATCTATCCTTCACAGCATACAATAACACCACTGTGACCAAGCTACTTGAGATAAACTCATGGATGAAGAACAGTTGGTTGAAGAGACTAAACTTGAATAAGACAAAAGGCATACTTTGGCATAGGAAGGAGTTTGCAGCATCAGAGCAGTTTTCTCTGATAACTATCTACAATTGATCAAGTCAGTCAATGGTTTAGGAGTACTCTTGGATTTCTTGCTTACACTGAGCTCCCACTAGAACAGGGAGAAAAAATTGACTGTCTTCGTAATAACGCTTGTGAAAAATATTTGTTTTTCAGCCAGATTGCTAAAGTGGTCACACTTTTCAAAAAAATTGTATTTCAACAAAATATTTTTGCCAAATTTTCCTTTCTTGGAGTGCTTGCTTACGTCAATTCCATATTTAAGTGTGTGCACGGCTGCATGTGATCATGTCTCCCTTTCACACTGAGTGAGCATGCTTGACAATTGTATCCTGTCCTTGTGGTTTGATTGGGTGCCGGCTCTCTCCTGGGCTGTGCCATTTTTAGTATGTTATGAATCCCTGTCTGCTCTGTTCTTAAGACGAGGACGTATAAAGGCTGACTAAGGCAAGCAATCAGTGTTGTTTTCTTATTAGTCATCTGGGATTGTCAAAGAAATTGCTGTTGCTGTTTTTTCCCCCCTTTGGTTGACGGGTTTATATTTTGCTTTATTTTTTGCTCCCTTCTCCTGTCAGACCTGAATCTCTCAGTATCTTTGTATATTTAACTTATACAACTATTTGTCTTCTGTACAAGCTTTGTATTCCGTTTCAGCACCATGTGACTTTCACTCCATTCCATTCCTATTGATTACCTTTACCTGTTCCATCATGTACAATGCTTAATTTGTATTGCAAGCTGTTTGAGACAGGGACCATGTCTTTAAAAATATTAATAAGCATGAATAACTTTTACTCAATGAGTAAATAATTAAAACATACTTATTTTTTTTTGCTTTCTGAAAACGAATTTTGCATAGTCAAGGTTAAAACATGCCCTTTCCCCATAGATTTTCTTCTTATGGATGGATGCATGCTCAAATGGGTATTAAAAAATATTGTTTGCTTGGTGAAGGTCACTTGCTTTCTGCTGAAAAATGACTTTACAAATGAAATGTGCTGGGATTTTAAAAACATGGAGTTGGCCAGATGCACCCAATCAATATGCCTCACAAATCTCTCAGAAGGATGTGCTTAATACAGAATTGCTTGTTACCTGTGTAGCTCTTTTTCTAATGCCATGTGGTTTGTTCTAAACCTTACACAGATATGGATTCAGCCACCTAAACCAAAGTAAACTAAGCATGTAATTCATCATAAATGGGCAATACATGAGTAAATTCCAGAGCAGAAACCCAGTCTGAGGGAAAGGTGTGGCAGGGAGGGAAAAAGCTCAAGGTAGCAGTGCAAACTTTTCCACTCCGCCCGGCTCACATGCCTCCACCCTGACCTGGAGGGAGTCATACTTTGCATATTTTTAAAAAACAACAATGTGTTGGCAGCTTTGTACTTCTTTCCTGCCAAACTCATGACTGGAGGGTTTGATATGTTATATACGCAAGTCGAGATCTTGAGAGAACAGTTGAGAGATCCTTAATCTCTCAATGCAGTGTTACTTTTATTACAGCCTGAAGGGAGTGTGGATATTACTGGAGGTAAACAGCCAACTTGTGTGTGATAGGAGACCTCGTGTGCTTATTCACAGGTACTGCAGTTTTAGTGTTAAAAAAACAAAAACCCCTAATCTGACAGAATTTGGTAGTAATTTCCCAGTCTGTTTGTCAGAACACTGAGGGCTTTGTATAAATATTTGGTTGATCACCTACTGCTGTTTGTAGGACTTGCTTTGATCTTGCAGAGGGAGGAAGTATCCATAGTTAGCATGCCTGTGGAGTGCAGGAGAGTTGGGAATTCAGTGCTCTTGTCTGCATTATATTCCTACCCAACCTGTTACAAATAAATGGTCTGACCGTGTCACCTTTAGTGCTTGCCTTCATAAGCAGTCTGATGAAGCTCTCAGAAAGCCCACATGAGAATCTAGTAGCCCAAATGTCCCACCCTAAAGATGGGAAGCGGGTGGAGTGCTTATCAGGAAGGGCTTACAAAAATGTACCTAATTCACTTAAATAAGTGCTAAATCAGGAAATATAGAAGAAATCCATTTTTAAATCTAATTTAGCAGCTTTACCCTATCTAAATAGGGCAGTGAGAGCCGCTGGATGTTCTGCTCATTTCAACATCAGGCAACTTATTTAGGCATCTAAACATGGGTTTAGGCCCCTGTTTTTTAACAGTCTTTGGTGAATATGGACTACTGAGGTTTTCCACACAGATTGGAAGCAGGCCTCACCGAGGGTTAAGAGGGAGATAACTGGAGAAGCAGAGAAAAGTTAGCTTTTTGAGTTGAGGGGGCTTCTTTTAAAGCTTTGTGTTTGTTCATTCAACTTGGACCTTCAGTTAAATCTGCAGGGAATATCCATCTCCAAATACTGTAGAGCAAACGGCAGCAGTCAGTTTCCAAATCCTTAGTCCCAGAGGAGTAAGGCACACAAAATAACACTGGCACAATGGGGCCTTATTCTCAGATGTCTCTTGGGGACTACCATAATAGAAATGGTTGTGATAAAGCCACTGAAAAGGTGGTTTAAAAACTACCGCAAGTAGAATTCCCCCAAATGGTGGGGGAAAGGGAAGGGTGAGGGCAGGAATTTAAGCAAACTGCAAATTAAATCTATATGCCTCCACTATGGTCTGAAGGCACCAAGCCTGGGCTCTGGCTGACTCCTAAAGAAAGAATTCCACTGGCTAGCACCCTCCACTAAAAGTATTCTGCTGTCAGAGATGGACTCGGTTAGATCCATCCAACAAAGACATGGCAGGCAGAACCTGGACAATCTTAAGTGCAAGCAAGGTGCATCAGGAAAAAAACCCAACCTGTGATTGTATCCAAAATAACCTTCACTATAACCGGACTGGGGGCAGAGCTGTAGAATCTGGATCTGGTGTTGTGGCAAGAGATGACGATCGTTCTCAGCTCTTGCCATGCTGCCAAGATGGTGAAGAGACAGCACTGTAGCTAGTGGCAGTGGCGCAGTGAGAGATGACTGGGTAGAAATGACACCATGGCTAGAGACAGTGGCCCTTCCCTTTAAGAAATGGAGATGGACCTGTTCAAGTGCATTCCCAGGCTCTGGGACCTCACTAATTACTGATGACAAGCAGTGAGTGGGCATATCAGAGGGGAAAAGATGGGGAGTGAAGTGTCAAAGGGATGTTTATCCATAGGATATTCACATCGGAAATGGAGGCAAAGGACTATGACCAAAGTTTCAGTGAGGGATGGTGTTTTACTTGCTATCCCTATAAATGTATAGTTGATTTATTGCTGTTGTGTTTTACCAAATTAATGCTGGGCTCCTTTTCCCCTTAAAAAAGTTTACTTTGTTGTTCTATACACAAACAGTGTTCTGAGTTAGGAAAATATGCAGGTTAAGGTCCTTAGGGAAGGCGGGTGGTGGTTGTTATAAAGGTGTTTAAACCTTAGGCATTTGAACCTGGCCCTTGTTGCAGCTGACAATACCTGGCAGAAGGGTTACATTAAAAAAGAAAGCTGAGATTCTCTGCTAACTACATTTCCAGGAGCTGGGGCTTTGGGAAAAACACAAAGTATCATGACGAGACGCAGGATAAAATTATGAGCTGTTAATAGAGGCAATAGGTGGTGGTGGTTTTCAAATTGCTCTGCCAGCAACAAGTGCTCTGCAGGGCTCTTCCTGGCGGTCGTCAGGCCAGAGTGGAGGAGGACTGACATGCAGACGTTTGACAAATTGGAATGTGCTCTCAGTGGCTTTGTTCCCAAGCTGGTATCCACTCTGTTAGTCACTTCTTGTGGAAGCAAACCAAATTTACAAGATTAAGGTTTCTCAGTCGTGGAAGGCACATATGAACAGTGAGCTGATGAACATTATTAATGTCAGTAAATACAAACTAAGAAATACATCAGTGAACCTCTGACAAATATTGACAGCTGTGGCTAAAGAGTGGCATTGCATTCTGTCCAGAAAACTGAGAACAGCAGCTTTACAGATCATAAATTCAGGTGTAACACTGTTCAGCAGAATGGCTACAATTCTTCAACACCTTCTAGAAAATAAAGCCATTCAGTACCTTTGGGATTTAAACACACAGGCTATCCCTGTGGAACAACTGAAAGTTATTACATTTAAGCCCATAGCTGAGTGATATCGGCGGATTAGTTGTTTCCTTGCATGCTGAATAGCTTTTTGTATACCTGCCTGCCAACTTCTTCTGCATACGATTTTTTTATCTGTGTATACACACATGCAGTCTTGCTTGCTGAAAGTATGCAATATTGGCAAATTGTATCTTGACTAATTTTGTGTGTATAATCAGGCACCTAAAACTGTTTGTAGGCAACGTTTTCAGAAAAATTGAGAAAATTTCCTGCATTAGAGAAGGGGGCCTATTACAAGACCTGTGTACAAGTGAATCCAGCTCTTCTGTTTTACAATCTGTTATATTATCATCACACTGTACACATCTTTATTGCTGTTGGGGAGGTAGCCAGCTTGCTCCTTTTAGCATAACAGATTCATTATATAGAGTCAAAAGCTTCATGTACTGGTATATGGTGACTATTGAAAAATATCAAAAGACTCTTGTTTTAAAGCAAGAATAATACATAACTGAACTATTTTATTGGGGTAATAACTTTCTAAAAGACTAAATGAAATACAACACTAAGCAAATTAGTGTCACCCCAGTTTTTGCTGGGATTAGTATTATTTAACACTAAATTACTGACTTTAATTTAATGTATTAGGCTCTTTCGGTTTTGGACTGACGACGAATTCTGTAAGGACAGTTGGCTGGGTGAAAGTTTTTCATGTAATTGTGTGTGGCTCAAATTTTCAAGTGTCTGCAGTAAAACTTCTGTACCATTTCATGCTTGCAGCATCTGATGCACACGTGCAGCTTGGGGATGTTTGCATGGCCAAATCTTCAATTTGTACGCACACACAAGTCCTTTTAAACATTTGCTGTGGCTTTATTTTCAGAGTATTTACAAAAAAGCAGATTTATTCTCAAACTCAACTAAAAAAACTTACTTCCCTTCTACCTCTAAACAACATAAAAATCCCTTGACAACGCACTGAACAGCAGATTCATCACTTACCAGTGTCAGGACAATTAATGGATTTTTTCTAATGTGCCACCAAAAATTCAACCCCTGAACACAGAAATACTTTAAAAAAAATTCTGATTTAAAACATTCTACATTTCTTTCTTTAGGACTATCCTTATTTCCTCCAATCATAAGTGTTTGCATTATGGCTTTATTAAGTCTTCAATAAGCCTTTTTTGTACTGCATTGTCTTGGGTTGAGTCTTAATTATTTAGATTTTATGTTCTGTTAACTAAATCATTTTTTCTAGAATTCTAGACAAAAACTGAATCAGACAGCTGTTCAGATCCTTCTTCTTCACAGACTTTGACTTTCTAGTCACTTCCTCTTCTTTTTCATTGTGCTCTATTCCTATGTTTTTGTTTTATCCCTTCCTCTTCTCTCTCATCTCCACACAATTCCTTCTCTATCCAACATCTGTTGTCATCTCTCACATGCTGGGTTGTTTCCTGACGCTATGTGAAACTGATCACATATCACCTGATCATCTGCTAGTGCAGTTTTCTGCTTTGTGCTCCCTTCCCTTATGGGCTTGTCCACATGGAGACGTACGGTATGTCTACACTGCAGCAGGGAGGTGAATTCCCAGCAAGGGTAGACAATCGTGTTATCTCAGTTTGAAGTAGCCCACTGATAATTAGCCGCGTGGATGTTGTGACACTGGTTTACTGCCTGAGTCCAAGCCCGCTTGACCCCCGAGGCCTGAGCTTGGGTTACTAGACTGAGCTTCCACGAGCACAGCAACATCCACACCGGTATTTTTAGCGCTCCAGCTCAGCGTGAGGTTGTGCGGGTAAGTATACCTGTACTGGCAATTGCACTTCCCAGCTGCGGCACAGACAAACCCTTCGTGCATGGCAAACCAAGGTGTAAATCTACAGTTCACTAATTTGAAAGGTCAGTGTGTCAAAGTGCCTGACAGCACGTATAGTATATCATAGCAGGGTCCACATAGCTTTCCACGCACTTAGCAGTCAACATTCACACCCCAGCTTGCCATGCACTAGGTTTCTATGCAGACAAGCCCATGTATTTTAGATCAGAGGCTGCTAGCGCTAAATGGCATGAGGAAGGGTTGCAAGTCATTGAAGAACCAAGCTAGTCAGTGCATACAGTAGCCAGAATTTGAGGGGCTCAGAATATATAGATCTTGTCTACATTATAGAATCTGCCATTTAAAAAGAAAAATTTTGGCTTGAGAATATTTTATGGACACCTGTTCTAAAAAGTTTTACCTTGTGCATACTGCAGCACAAGAAAACCCATTTGTTAACAGTCATTTCTGTAGATAATGTGACCATACAAGCAGGTCCCTACTAGGCCTACTGGTGGAAGTTGGCAGTTCATCAGGAGGTCAAACAGAGGATGTTCTTTACTTTCTCTCTGCAGACACATTTAAAACAAAGGGAGGTACAACACATCACCCAAATCTGTTTCTTCAACGCTTCATTTTACATAAAATTAATGAAAATGTAATTGTATGTTTTGTGTGTGTGTATATGGTGAAATATATTTGGGGTGTGTGTTGAAATGGTGGGTTGTAGTGAAAAAGATAATTGTTAAATACAAAAACCTCACTGGATTTGAGATTCCATCCATCCATCTATACACTTTTAAAGTAAGTTAAAGTGTGCATAATTTTATTGGCTATCCTGTGAAATGTGTGGTATTTGGTAATGTATGACCTGTAAATTGTTTTATCTTTTCGTTTGTTTCTTGGTGAACATTAATAGAAAATTCATGAAACAGTAAGTAAAAGTAACACTGCAGATGATGCTGACATGGAGTCAAATAGTTCTACTTCCTTTTGACAGACAGGAATTACCAGTGCCATCTATGTGACAATTTGAAGGGAAGAGGACATGGTTAACGTAAATAAATGACTTTCTTAATCTGTTTAAAATAGGATTATGCATAACGAGTGTGGTTTATTTAGCCTTTTCTTTTTTCTTTCTCACTCTTTTTCCCCCCAGGGACTTAAATCTGATTAGGATATATTTTTACTCTCTTTCGTGATCCGCAATGCTTTAACTGCAAAAGCTTTGTCTAAGTCAATCTACCCATGCATTTATTATTATCAAGCTTTGTTTTAGATGAGGGGATTTGTTTCAATCTCATTTCCCCCATGTTTTACTGATGTTAAGGTGTACAGATTAGTAACTCTGAAGCTTCTTTTTCCATTTTTAGTTTCAATTCTTCATTTTTTCTTTCAGCCCTCTAGTTCCATAATAGTTAGTTTCACCCATATAAAATATAGAGCAAAATCCTGGGTTTCAAGGAGCCAAAGGAGCATAGACCACCATAAAAACCCATACAAAGTAGCACTGCTCTCAGTTTTAGTCCGTAAGGCAGAATATCACCAGGAAATAAGGAAGTACCTTCAGTTAACATTATGGGACACTGTCGTCTGAGGGAGCAGGGATTTGTGAACAAAGGGCAACATGACTGGCTCCAAAAGGCCATCTTTAGTGCACATTCAGCAGTATGTAAGCAGGAAGTTGGCATTCAAACATCTCCATTATTCAAAATACATCTGTGGTAGAGCCCAGAAGATCCCAGTCAGGACACTGTTGTGCTTGGCGCTGTACAAACATATCAAGACACAGTACCTGCCTCAAAAGGATTTTAATCTCATTAATATTTATTGAGAACTTCAAAGGGAGCTGAAAGAAGCCCAGTGATTCTTACGATCTGTGTAGTGTGTTTTGGAAGATTGATCTGGTACTTTAACACTGTATAAGCAAGTTGTATAATATAGTGATCAAAGCAAACTAGACTGTTCATTTCCAAAACCCCAAATATTTCAATAATTTATGGTGATGTTCACCTTGGGGTGTAGGGTCTATACAATATCTCTGTGCACCTCTTAAACCATGTGTTGAAAGTTACAGGTGGAGCAGCTGTCCAGGTAGCTTTAGTTCCTGATTTCGTGTGTGTGTGTGTGTGTGTGTGTGTGTGTGTGTGAGAGAGAGAGAGAGCAAGAGAGAGACTGACTCTGCTGGTGCAGAACAGGCTAATATGCAGAGCAATGTTGTGGGTTAGGGTTGCCAACCCTCCCAGATTGTCTAGGAGGCTCCCGGAATTGGCCTCAATCTCCCGGTTGGTACCAAAAGGAATCCGGGAGATTTTAATAGACCAAAGTTTGGTTGGTGGTGCAGCAAGGCTAAGGCAGGCTCTCTCCCTTTTCTGGCTCTATGCGGCTCCCGGAAGCGACCGGCATGTCCCTGTGGCCCCTAGGTGCAAGGGCAATCAGGGAGGCTCCACGCACTACACCCGCCTCGAGCGCTGGCTCCGCAGCCCCCATTGGTCAGGAACCTTGGCCAGTGGAAGCTGTGGGGACAGTGCCTGCAGGCAGAGGCAGCACTCAGAGCTGCCTGGCTGCCCCTGAGCCTAGGAGCCGCAGGGACATGCTGGTTGCTTCCAGGAGCTGCCTGAGGTAAGTACTGCCTGACCGGAGCCCCCACCCCCACCCCCAGCCCCCACCCACACCCACACCCCTCACCTCCTCCGTTCGTCCAACCCCTGAGCCCCTCCAGCACCCAAATTCTCTCCCAGATCCCACACCCCTTCCTGCACCCCAATCCCCTGCCCCAGCCCAGTGAAAGTGAGTGAGGTGGGGGAGAGCGAGCGACAGAGGGAGGGGGACTGGAGTGAGAAGGGGTAGGACAGGGACACTGCCTCAGGGAATGGGCGGGGAGGGGGTGGGGCACGGCTGTTTGGATTTTTGCGATTAGACAGTTGGCAAACCTATTGTGGGTGCACTGTCAGGGCAGATCCAGCTGCCCCATCACCCTGCATGGTGTGGAGAAAACAGACTGCTGGTCCAGTGGGTGAGAGGTATAGCCACAAGAAGGAGGGGTTGTCATAAATATAAAGGAAAGGGTAAACCCCTTTAAAATCCCTCCTGGCCAGAGGAAAAATCCTCTCACCTGTGAAGGGTTAAGAAGCTAAAAGTAACCTCGCTGGCACCTGACCAAAATGACCAATGAGGAGACAAGATACTTTCAAAAGCTGGGAGGGGGGAGAGAAACAAAGGGTCTCTGTCTGTCTGTATGCTGCTTTTGCCGGGGATAGAACAGGAATGGAGTCTTAGAACTTTTCGTAAGTAATTTAGCTAGGTATGTGTTAGATTATGATTTCTTTAAATGGCTGAGAAAAGAACTGTGCTGAATAGAATGACTATTCCTGTCTGTGTGTCTTTTTTTGTAGCTTAAGGTTTTGCCTAGAGGGATTCTCTATGTTTTGAATCTAATTACCCTGTAAGGTATCTACCATCCTGATTTTACAGAGGTGTTTCCTTTACTTCTATTAAAAGTCTTCTTGTAAGAAAACTGAATGCTTTTTCATTGTTCTAAGATCCAAGGGTTTGGGTCTGTGGTCACCTATGCAAATTGGTGAGGATTTTTACCAAACCTTCCCCAGGAAGTGGGGTGCAAGGGTTGGGAGGATTTTGGGGGGAAAGACGTGTCCAAACTACGTTTTCCAGTTAAAGTTTGGTGGTGGCAGTGGAAATTCCAAGGGCAAAGGGTAAAATTAATTTGTACCTTGGGGAAGTTTTAACCTAAGCTGGTAAAAGTAAGCTTAGGAGGTTTTCGTGCAGGTCCCAACATCTGTACCCTAGAGTTTAGAGTGGGGAAGGAACCTTGACAGGGGTACTGACCATAAGCCAGGATTGGGGCAAAATTGGATTGCGCTCCTGTTCTAGGATTCCTACGTGCTACTGTACTAGAAATCAATAGCAATAATAATACAATTAACAGTGATATTTAAGAAGCAACCTTTTTTAAGGTCAGAAAGTGCAACTGTTAATATAGGGGTAGCACGTTCTCTGGAGTATGAAGCATGGTGCAAACTCAGCAGCCAGGATTCAAGTCTGAAAACAATTACTCGGTGACAGTCCTGGCCCATTTATTGCCTCTTTAAAAGACTTTCTTTTGGCTGTCCTGCCTGCTTTCAGAATTTGAAACATAATGAAAAGTGTTTTAGTAATGTGACAGTAATGAGAGAGAGTTTATATTTGCTTTGGCTTCTGTGAGGCTTTATTAATTTTCCCTTCTAGTTGCCAGTTGCTCTTCTAATAACAGCTGCTTTTCTGCGTCTTGCTGACAGGTAACAGTCACCACAAAGTGGTGGCTTGCAGACTGGCTGATCTGCAGGCAGAGGCACTTAAGCTGGTACCCTGAACGAAATAAGAACGAATGAAGTAACAGTGACCAAAACACACAGTTTTAGTGTAATTTACTTTGTAACTTGTGTGAGCTACATAATAGATCCCTTACCACAGAAAGTTCAAATTACAGAAATTATTGATACAAGCCGCCAATTAAAAGTAGTTCAATCATGAAATATCTCATAGGGTTGGACATTTGACTGGTCCAAAAATAATTGGTCAACTGACCGGTCAAATGTCAAAAATGGTCAAATATTTTAAAACATTGATTTATTAGAACAGTAACTAACAAAAAAGACAGGTTTCAGAGTAAGATTTCATGGTCTCCAATTCATTTTGCCTTAAAAAGATACTTATGGCTAATTATAAAAAACAAGTTACTTAACTGAGATATTTTAAACTCAGAAAAATGTGGAGCACAATGAAATGAAGCTGTAAAACCAGAGGTGAAAGGAAGCTGGTACGCCCCAGGATGGCGTACCGGCAAGAGCCCGTGCGCCATATGGGGTGAATTGGCTTCCTCAGGCAGCAATTTAAAGGGCCTGGGGCTCCAAGCAGTGGCTGGAGCCCCGGGCCCTTTAAATTACCGTCAGAGCCCTGGGAAAGTGGCGGTGGGGCTCGGGCAGCGATTTAAAGGGCCTGGGGCTCCTGCCGCAGCTACCGACCCGGGACCTTTAAATAGCCACCGGAGCCCTGCCGCCGCCTCTCCAGGGCTCCGGGGATGATTTAAAGGGCCCGGGACTTCGGCCGCCCTTACCACCCCAGGCCCTTTAAATAGCTGTCAGAGTCCCACTGCTGCTACTCCAGGGCTCCGGCAGGCTCTAGGGAGGATTTAAAGGACCCAGGACAGTAGTGGCAACCGGAGCCCTGGACCCTTTAAATGGCTGCCCGAACCCAGCTGCTGGAGCCCCGGGGGTCGCGGCGGCAATTTAAAGGGCCCGGGGCTCTGCTGTGGTAGCGGCAGCTGGGAGCCCCTGGCCCTTTAAATCGCTGCCGGAGCTCCCGGCTGCAACTGCTACCCCAGGGCTCCGGCAGTGGGGCTCTGGTGGCGATTTAAAGGGCCTGGGGCTCCCAGCTGCTGCTACAGCAGTTCCAGCCCCCTGATTTAAAGGGCTTGGGGATGTAAAGGTCCGCCTCTTCCGGTAGAGGCCCGGTACACCTTAGGCTTTCGGTTGGAGATGGGAAATGCTATGAGATAATTAACAGCTCCCAGGCGCTCCTGGACCGTGAATGGCCCTTCCCACGATGCTTCCATTTTATGGGCCTGGAGCACCTTTAAGACCATGACCTGGTCCCCTACTTTGAAGGAACGCTCTCTGGCGTGTTTATCATACCAGGCTTTTTGTTCTTTTTGAGCATCCTGTAAGTTTTCTTTAGCAAGGGCTAAAGAGGTTCGGAGGGTGTTTTGTGGGTTGGTTACAAAGTCCAGAATGTTAGTTCCTGGAGAAAGTGTAAATCCCTCCCATTGCCGCTTCACCAACTGCAATGGCCCCTTAACCTCACGGCCATATACAAGTTCAAATGGGGAAAACCCTAAACTGGGATGTGGTACAGCTCTGTAGGCAAAGAGCAACTGCTGCAACACTAGGTCCCAATCATTGGAGTGCTCATTTACAAATTTACGTATCATGGCCCCCAAAGTTCCATTAAACTTCTCCACCATGCCATTTGTTTGATGGTGGTGAGGAGTGGCAACCAAGTGATTTACCCCATGAGCTTCCCAAAAGTTTTCCATAGTTCCTGCCAGGAAATTGGTCCCTGCATCTGTGAGGATGTCGGAGGGCCAACCTACCCTAGCAAAAATGTCTGCTAGTGCCTGGCACACACTTTTAGCCCTGATGTTGCTTAGAGCTACTGCTTCTGGCCATCGGGTGGCAAAATCCATGAAAGTCAGTATGTACTGCTTTCCTCTGGGTGTCTTTTTCGGAAAAGGACCCAGAATATCCACAGCTATTCGCTGAAATGGAACTTCAATGATGGGGAGTGGCTGGAGAGGGGCTTTGACCTGGTCTTGGGGTTTTCCCACTCTTTGGCATACTTCACAAGACCGGACATAGGTAGAAACATCCTTGCCCATTCCCTCCCAGTGGAATGACCCCCCCAAACGGTCTTAGGTCCTGTTCACCCCAGCATGGCCACTAGGGTGATCGTGGGCTAAGCTCAAGAGCTTGGCCCGGTATTTAGTTGGAACTACCAACTGTCTCTGAGGATGCCAGTCTTCCTGGTGTCCACCAGAAAGAGTTTCCTTGTATAAAAGTCCTCTTTCTTCAACAAACCTGGATCGATTAGAAGAGCTGAGAGGTGGTGAGTTGCTCCGTGCCGCCGTCCAAGCTCTCTGGAGGCTTTCATCTGCTTCCTGTTCAGTCTGGAACTGTTTTCTTGGTGCTGGAGACATCAGTTCCTCATTGGATTGTGGACTTAGGCTTGGTCCCTCTGGAAGCGATGTAGGGGATGGGGCTGTTTCCGTTGACTGTGAACCGCTTTCCGCTGGGACACACTGTTGGGGTTCAAGCTCTGGCTGAGCCTCTTGTGTAGGGTTATGGGCTGCTGCCGGTTCAGGTTCGGTGGGGCCCTCTGGTGTTGAGGTTGCAAGTACTGGATTCAGTGCTGGCAGTGGGTCTGGTGTTGGTTGTTTGGCTGGTTCCGGTTCTGGGATTGGTTCCGTCTGGGTCTCTGGGACTGGATCCACTACTGCTGTTGCAGACATTGGCCTGGAGTCCGGGTCCATCACCTCTGACTGGGTCCTGATAGAAGTTTCCAGAACAGAGCTGGGCCTCACGGCTTGTTTAGCCTGGCTGCGGGTGACCATTCCCACCCTCTTGGCCCGCTTCACATGATTGGCGAAGTCTTCGCCCAACAGCATGGGGATGGGATAATCATCATAGACTGCAAAAGTCCACGTTCCTGACCAGCCCTGGTACTGGACAGGCAACTTGGCTGTAGGCAAATCGAAAGAGTTGGACTTGAAGGGTTGAATCGTCACTTGGATCTCTCGGTTGATTAAATTGGGGTCCACTAAGGAAGCATGGATAGCTGACACTTGTGCTCTGGTGTCCCTCCACGCGGTGACCTTCTTCCCGCCCACACTCACAGTTTCCCTCCGCTCCAAGGGTATCTGGGAGGTATCTGGGCCTGCGGACCTCTGGTGTGATTCTGGTGCAATGAACTGTAATCTGTTGGGGTTCTTGGGGCAGTTGGCCTTTACATGCCCCAGCTCGTTACATTTAAAACATCGTCCAGCTGACGGGTCACTGGGGCGAGGTGGGTTGCTGGAGAACGGGGTGGTGGGACGATAAGGTGTCTGGAGGTTTCTTTGGGAGGTAGGTGGGGCCTTGGGCGGCCCCCAGTAATAGGGTGTGGTCTGGGGTTGTCCCTTCTGGTCTCTGCTCCAACTGCGACCAGTTTTCTTCTTCTCTGCCACATCCACCCATCTGGCTCCAATCTCTCCTGCCTCAATTACAGTTTTGGGCTTCCCATCTAGGATGTATCTTTCTATTTCCGCAGGAACACCCTCTAAGAATTGTTCCATTTGCATTAGGAAGGGCAAATTTACTGGAGATTCAACACTTGCTCCTGATATCCAGGCATCCCAATGTTTCACAACGTGGTAGGCATGTCGGGTAAATGACACATCTGGTTTCCACCTTAGGGCTCTGAACCTCCGACGAGAATGCTCGGGTGTTATCCCCATTCTGACTCTTGCCTTGGATTTAAACAGTTCATACTTGTTCATGTGTTCTTTAGGCATTTCAGCCGCCACCTCAGCTAAGGTTCCACTGAGCTGCGGCCTCAGCTCTACCATGTATTGGTCGGTAGAGATGCTGTACCCAAGGCAGGCCCTTTCAAAGTTTTCTAAGAAGGCCTCAGTATCATCGCCTGCCTTGTAGGTGGTGAACTTTTTGGGATGGGGAGTGGTACCTGGAGAAGGATTGTTAGGGTTTGTTGGTATATTCTGCTGAGCCTTTACCTTCTCCATCTCCAGTGCATGCTTCCTCTCTTTTTCCTTCTCCATCTCCAGTGCATGCTTCCTTGCCTCCATTTCCCTCCTGTGGGCAACCTCCTGTACCTCCTTCTCCAGCTGCATGAGTTCTATCTGTCTTTCATGTTGCTTTTGTTTTTCCTCAGCCTGAAATCCGGCTAATTCCAGCTTTTGTTGAGCCGTGGATTTTGCCATCCTAACCTCTCTGTTTTTAACTAACTTTACACCCGAGGTTTAGAAATAAACAAACAAAACTTGGCTGTAAAATTTTGCTGTGCTGGAATAGGATACCTATTCTCTGATAGTGATTATCAGCCTACAGAAAAAGACAATTCACTTTGTCTCTGTTCTGGCCCCAAATCAAAGCAAAAAACCTCCAACTACTTGGAAACCTGCTTACCAGCAGCCCAAAGGAAAAAAATTCCTTTTCAAACCTGTGCTCCTTGTAAAACAAACAAAAAAAAAATCAAAATCCTAAAAAAAACTCTTGCCACTTTTGTTTCCAGGCAAATGGGTAGAACCCCCCCCCCTCCGCCCCCGTTTACTTTTAGGGGAAAAAAACCCTCTGGTTTGGAAGACTGTGAATTTCCCTGCAGGAGTTAAGTACCCTGCCTCCAGGCAAAGAAAACCTGCAATTCACAAAGATAATCCCCTTTTGTCTCTGCTCTGGCCCCAAAGCAGAGAAAAAACTAGCTGCTTTCAGTTGGACCTCCTTTCCAGCAGCCCCAAAGGAAAAAAAAAATTTCCTTTTTAAAATCTGTATTTCTAGTTCAAAAAATCTCAAATTGATCTCAAAATGATTTTAGGTTAATCCCACTACTCTGCCACCATGTCAAGGTTCCTCCCCCACTCTGAACTCTAGGGTACAAATGTGGAGACCTGCATGTTAACCTCCTAAGCTTACTTTCACCAGCTTAGGTTAAAACTTCCCCAAGGTACAAATTAATTTTATCCTTTGTCCCTGGATCTCCACTGCCACCACCAAACTCTAACTGGGTTTATTGGGAAATGTAGTTTGGACACGTCTTTCCCCCCAAAATCCTCCCAACCCTTGCACCCCACTTCCTGGGGAAGGTTTGGTAAAAATCCTCACCAATTTGCATAGGTGACCACAGACCCAGACCATTGGATCTGAGAACAATGAAAAAGCATTCAGTTTTCTTACAAGAAGACTTTTAATAGAAGTAAAGAAATCACCTCTGTAAAATCAGGATGGTAGATACCTTACAGGGTAATTAGATTCAGAACATAGAGAATCCCTCTAGGCAAAACCTTAAGTTACAAAAAGGACACACAGACAGGAATAGTCATTCTATTCAGCACAGTTCTTTTCTCAGCCATTTAAAGAAATCATAATCTAACACATACCTAGCTAGATTACTTCCTAAAGTTCTAAGACTCCATTCCTGTTCTATCCCTGGCAAAAGCAGCACACAGACAGACAGAGACCCTTTGTTTCTCTCCCTCCTCCCAGCTTTTGAAAGTATCTTGTCTCTTCATTGGTCATTTTGGTCAGGTACCAGCGAGGTTACCTTTAGCTTCTTAACCCTTTACAGGTGAGAGGATTTTTTCCTCTGGCCAGGAGGGATTTTAAAGGGGCTTATCCTTCTCTTTATATTTATGACAGATGGAGATTTCACCACCTCTCTAGGTAACCCATTCCAGTGCTTCACCAACCTCCTAGTGAAATAGTTTTTTTCTAATATCCAACCTAGACCTCCCCCACTGCAACTTGAGACCATTGCTTATTGTTCTGTCATCTGCCACCACTGAGACGAGCCAAGCTCCATCCTCTTTGGAGCCCCCCTTCAGGTAGTTGAAAGCAGCTATCAAATCCCCCTCACTCTTCTCTTCTGCAGACTAAATAAGCTCAGTTCCCTCAGCCTCTCCTCATAAGTCATGTGCCTCAGCCCCCTAATCATTTTTGTTGTCCTCCGCTGGACTCTCTCCAATTTGTCCACATCCTTCTTGTAGTGGGGGGCCCAAAACTGGATGCAATATTCTAGATGTGTCCTCACCAGTGCCGAATAGAGGGGAATAATCACTTTCCTCGATTTGCTGGTAGTGCTCCTACTAATGCAGCCAAATATGCCATTAGCCTTTTTGGTAACAAGGGCAGGCTGTTGACTCATATCCAGCTTCTCATCCACTGTAATCCCAGGTCCTTTTCTGCAGAACTGCTGCTTAGCCAGTTGGTCCCCAGCCTGTAGCAGTGCATGGGATTCTTCCATCCTAAATGCAGGACTCTGCACTTGTCCTTGTTGAACCTCCTCAGATTTCTTTTGACCCAATCCTCCAATTTGTCTAGGACACTCTGGACCCTATTCCCTACCTTCCAGTGTATTTACCTCTCCCCCCAGCTTAGTGTCATCCGCGAACTTGCTGAGGGTGCAATCCGTCCCATCATCCAGATAATTAATAAAGATGTTGAACAAAACCAGCTCCAGGACCAGTCTCTGGGGCACTCTGCTTGACACTGGCTGTCAACTAAACATCGAGCAGTTGATCACTACCCATTGAGCCTGACAATCTAGCCAGCTTTCTATCCACCTACTAGTCCATTCATCCAATCCATACTTTAACTTGCTGGCAAGAATACTGTGGGAGACCATTTCAAAAGCTTTGCTAAAATCAAGATATATCACATCCACTGCTTTCCCCATATCCACGGAGCCAGTTATCTCATCATAGAAGGCAATCAGGTTGGTCAGGCAGGACTTGCCTTTGGTGAATCCATGTTGACTGTTCCTGATCATGACCTTCTCCTCCAAGTGCTTCAAAATGGTTTCCTTGAGGACCTGCTCCATGATTTTTCCAGGGACTGAGGTGAGGCTGACCAGTCTGTAGTTCTCCAGATTCCCCTTCTTCCCTTTTTTAAAAGATGGGCACTATATTTGCCTTTTTCCAATCATCCGGGACCTTCCCAGATTGCCATGAGTTTTCAAAGATAATAGCCAATGGCTCTGCAATCACATCAAACAACTCCCTCAGCACCCTCCAGTTAACACTGAAATCTGTCTGAGGTGGTGGTCCTGATTCAGAGGATAACATTCTGTCCTGAGTCAGTATTGAACAAATGTCACAGGTTGGTCTTAGAGGGCACTCTGCTGCTAGTGATGCCATCTCTTGTATGAGATGTGAAAACAAACTCTTGGCCAAATATGGTAATTAAAGATCCATCCTTTAGCACCTTTAGTAAGAATGAGGATGGTAAACTCTGGTGTCCTTATC